>NC_062224.1:7015416-8242500 GCF_902686445.1 Sciurus carolinensis | reverse complement strand
TAGGTGAAGACAGGAAAAGTTACTTTCTGTGGCAATTGGGAACACGTGATCTGGAGACCATGCTACAAGGATCATATTAGACTCCGGAAACTCTATGAATGAGGTCAACGTACGGTATCATGTCAAATCGAATACATTGTGGGGGACATTTTAAAGGATTTAAGAAACGTCTTCCTTTCTCCTAATTTTGATCCATACAAGCAAATTAAGGTGATCCAACCACATATAAATTGAGGAGTTCAAGTCAGTGTGTTTGAGTGTAAATCTGAGATTTGAATCTATATATTAGTAGCTATGTATCCGGAGTACCTTGGATTCTGAGTCTCATTGAAGCATCCACTTTCTGAAGATTTCTGTAACAAATATGATAATGTCCTTTGTAAATTGCTACATAAATGAAAACTACTGAAAGGTAGCTCTGCCTGGTATTTAATAGGTCAACTGCTACCACTAACTAGCAGTTCAATATCGCACAATTATTTAAACCCTCTGGGTCTCAGTTTCCTCTGTAAAAATGAGGGCATCACTAGAGTGCTCACCACAGGGCAGAGGTGCTAACATTAAGGTCCAATACATAGAAGATACTTTTTCAAACAGAAGGAATAGAAAAAGTGCTCAATAAATAGTCATCACTTCTGCTACTACAATATTGATATCACTATCAGAAGGTTTTGTTAGTATAACTATAGGTTTAGCTTCTAAATTGGCCTTTAAAAAGACAATTCCAAAGTGCCAGAGGTTAAGCACATGAAAGTATGTTCTCATGTAGGGAAAAATCTCTCTATGAACATAATTATGGACCAATTTTTATACACATATTTATCTTCTAAATTTACACATTCTGGGAGAATGCCGGATGATTTAAAGCATAATGTGGTTTATTTTACAAAACTACCAAAGTAGTGCAGGGGAAAACTGGACCAATATTTTCTAGAAAAAATATACTTTTTACATAAACTTTTCAGCCCTTCCTATTCTGTCTTTAGGTCAGTCTGAACTAATTCAGTTTGTGAAGTGTCCTGGGGATGCTTAGGGAAAAGGTTGAGAATAAAACTTGCTGTACTTCCTGCCCTGTGCCTGGGAACTTCAAGTTAAAGAACATTGCTTTGTGCCTGGTTATGTGTGAAAGGGTTAGAAATAAATCTACTTTGAAGAGAGTGTTACTGAGAAAGATGAATTATTTTAGGAAGCAAAGGAGAGAGTCTAGGACAGATACAGTATAAACTTCATATAATAATCTTCAGAAGCTCAAAAGGCCAGAGAAATGTTACACTTTGTTTAAAAAAAAAAAGCACAAGCCTTTCAGAACTGTAAAAATATTTTTTCAGGTTTCTAAGCTTTTGTTAACATACCTATATGTCCTTAAACCCTAATCTTGTAGAATTTCTATAAATTATTTCTCTCAGAAAAGACATGAACCTGCCTATTTAGAATTTCTTGCACCAGCTTAATGATATTTTGAGATTATGAATTAGAGCTTTCAGTTCCCAATATATACTAAATAAATAAAATCACTTTTTTTTTTCCATATAGGGTCAATGGTAGAAGAAATCACAGCTCAAGGGTAGAAATGACTTAGACCATCTTGTAACTGTTTTCCAGAAAGTTTTTTCAAAGAACTCTAAATACTCTAATGTTTCTAGAAAAAGGCATCAAAGTGAAAACGCCCCAAACTGTTCATTGATCTTGGTGAGGGTCTCTCCCATTATTTATCTTTCTAAATTATGCCTCGAAAGCAACATCGAGCTGTAATAAATATCAGCAGTGACAGCGAAACCCATAGGAGTGCTCCTGGTGAGATAGCAGGCAGCTCTCTCCTCTGGATTGCACCCTCCCCCAAACTGTGGCGCTCCCCACATGCTCATCAACCGCCATCATTAGTAGCTGCCTTCTTTTTGCCATCGGGGTGTTCTCTTGCTTGCTGATCAAAAGAACAGAGACTGTGGCAGAATTACATCCCAGGATGGTGGGCACAGCATCGCCCCTTGGCATCCTCTCTAGAGCCTTACTGAGCTTAGTAGCACTCAGAAAGAACATCAAGTTCCCCCTCCCAGAAAGTAAAACAAATGTAAAGGAAGGTGGGTGTTTTGGTCAGCTTTTTCACTGCTATGACTAACAGGGATCTGACCAGAAGAGTTTTGGAGGAGGAAAAGTTTATTTAAGGGCTAACGGTTTCGGAGGTCTTAGTCCATAGAAGCTGGCTCCATTCCTCAGGACTGGAGATGAGGCTGGCAGAAGAGTGTGACAGAGAGAAGCAGCTAACGTCAGGGTGATCAGGAAGCAGAGAGAAGGAGTCCACTTGCCAGATAGAAATATGTACCCAAAGTCACTCCCCAATTCCCGCATCCTCCAGCCGCACCCTTCCTCTTTAATTATCACTCAACTAATCCCTATCAGGGGATTAAATCACTGATTAGGTTAAGGCTTTTTCAAGTCACTCATTTCTCCTCTGAACCTTCTTACATTGTCTCACATGTGAACTTTTGGGGGACACTTCACACCCAAAGCTTAACAGTGGGGCATTGACCAGGAGGTATCATGCTGTTGTAGAGTAGAGAATCTAGATATATAAAGGACTGTTGCAATTCAGAATTTGGTGAAACCAGCTCAACTCCAAGAATCAAAGCACCTGCTCAAAGCCTTTGATTCCAGAGCACACTCCCGCTGTGATGGACAAGTTGTGTTTTGTTGCCAAGGGGTTCAGCAGAATATTTTTCTGGGATCACACTGATGACATTGTGAAATCACCATGCATTCACACCAGGCGACGCTATGATTAGCTTCAAAGAAGCACCCTTTATTAACCATCCTTGATACCTACTAGCCACCAGCAGCTTTTCTTTAAATGTTCAATTCTTTTTCTTATTATTCAATAAGACTGACACTCATTGTTTGTGAACCCAGATGGTGCATAAAACATGTACCAGGAATACCAATGCTAAAAGAAAGGCTCCTAAGATGTGCACAGTCTGGGCATAGGTGGGGGCTCAAGACCATCCAGTTGTGCTGTGTTTGATGAAGCCAATGTGGTTAACATGGAAACATTCTTGGAAACTGACACTAGATAGGCTGGGTTCCAAGGATCCATGATTTTCAAAGCATTTAAGCTGTGAGAGTAACTCCACATGTACTCTACTAGAAATATCTTAACATTCCAAGTTTACTCTAACTGGTCCACCTTCAGCATAGATTCCTCACCCTCCAGGAGCACTTTCTGAACTGCCTGCATCACGTGAGGTTGAGGTGCTCCTGGTCCTCCTCCTAGCCTTCATTATTTGTCAATGTCTGCTGCCTCTCTGCTGGGTGATGAGGCAGGCATAGGGTATGTCTCACAAAGAGCCTTGTGTGTCTGAGGGACTGGCTGAATTTGTGAATGAATAAGTCTAGATGGATGCAGAACAATGAGGATGGACAAAGGAAAAGAACAGAAATAGAGAGAACTTGATCATTCGGATGTGGGCATCAAAACAATGATAAGGATCAGAGGCACAAGGACCACTTTCACATCACTGAGTTACCACAGAGTGATGAGAAGAGAAGGCAGGAGGCAGCAGGTGCGGACCTAGAGAAAACTGGATTAGAAGTGGCGGGAGTCTCTTCTGGGTCTTGGAACTGGTCAGATGTATCCTTATTTAGATCAGAAATCATCTACTTAAGTTTTGGCTTGGTGTGCCTGAGAATAGCCTCAGGTCAGGTGAGGAAGCCGTTGTAACTAAGGTTATAGGTAAGGGCTCTTTAGGCACGTGCTCACTCCTTGCTAACTTCAAGAATCATGGTAGAGGCTTCATCTGGAAAGTGATTCCATGGGCATCTCACATACCACGTGCTGCTACCTGGTACCTGGGGGAGCTCCGACAGCAGTGCAGAACTCCAGGTTTTAACTGTCTGCTCACATCTCCTTTCTGAGTTCATCTGATTCCTCCATAGTGACTTACTGAAGCACTCTCTTGGTCCCTCCCTCCTGACACTTTAGAACCAGTCCAGTCTGCTATTCCACTACCAGATGTGCATGAGGAGTGTGCCAGCTTAGTGTTGAGCCAGTCTTACCATTGGTTACTCAGTTCCAACCTCTTAAATTCTCAGAGCCTTGGTCCCTGGGTCTCCCCATGTCCCTGGCCATGGGAACCATTTTCTTTAGTCCCCTGCACTTGTCTCAGTATCTACTGAAACTCCGCTCCGAAACTAACTCTCTGTGTGTTGGGAGCTTTGCCAAAAAGGTTCTTATACATCCACAAACCTCATGAAGACCCTATTCATCCATACAGTAGCACTTGAAGACCTTATCCAACCACACTCTGGCACCCTATATTCTACCTCAATCTTTTTCTCTCCGTGGGTACGGAGGCATGACATGCACTTTTGAAAACGCCTGTGAGGATTAGCATTACAAAGTCACACTTGAAAAAAACGCTCAGGCATCATCATTTGAGAGTGAAATCTCATGTCAAAAATGTAAACATTAACAAAACAAAGTGAAAATTCAGATCTCAGGAAAAAAAGGGGTTTGATGTCAATGCAATCTATCACTCTATTGAAAAAGTCATTTAAAAGGCTTTATACCCTTTTTTAAAGTATGGGACACATCAGCAGCAGGAAACTCTGCAGAGCTTCTCTAGGACAGACAAGAAAAATTGCACGCACACCACCATCATCATTGACTGTCCACTTCGCGCTGGTACCTGGCAGGACAAGACAAAGCTCCCGTGACAGCAATTGGAACAGCCTGCACATTTCTCTGTCACTGCCTATGATAACCTGTGTCACCGCCAGTATTCTCACGTTTTGCTTTCTTTAAGGAATAGCTTAAGCATTCCCCACTCCTTTGTCCTTCTTCTCTCTGCTCCCCCAACCAAACCTTGATAGCAAAGTGAGGTGATAGATGTAGGCAGCTAAAAATAGTTTGTTTTGCATGTAACATACAAGCAAGTGAATAATTTTCTTCTGTAAGCAAGATGCCCGGGGACAGGGAGAGCCTGGTGGCAGTGGCAGCTCAGGGACGTTGATGGAGTGCTGCTTCCAGCACAGTAAATCAGTAATGGCATAGCTTGGCACACTTGCGAATGTGGCTGTAACCCGGAGGCAGAAAATATCAAAGCCCTGGAGAAATACTTCCTGCATTTAAAAATTATACTTGGGCTCTTTGTGGTTGACAGAGGGAATTTGATCATTTATCCTCAGCCAGTATAAATGGCATAATGAATGCCCCATCTCCCTGCATTAGCTGTTTCCACTCCTGCCTTCAAGATAACCTGGAGTCTTTATTTATCCTGAGCCAGGGGATGGTCACATGAGCTATGTGCAATTCGGTAATGAAGCCCTCCATAATGAAGCAAGGGGAGAGGAGACCGTGCCGCCTCTGGTTTCACCTCACTGATCTAATGTAGCATCCAGGTTGAGGGGAAATTTTCAGGCAACCAGCCAGATCCACCAGGTACCTTGTCACTGTTGCCCCCCGAGTTCCAAATCACTTGCAGAGTTGGATTTAGACTGAATTTCTGCAGAGATAGAAAATAAGCCAGAACACTTCTGTTTCATTTGGCAGTGGGGGTGGGAGGGATAGGTAATTTTGGAACTAAAGAGACCAGAGAGACAAGCGCAGTCCATCCTTTAACAGCATCCTTTAACAGATGTAGTGAGCTGTCCGTGGTGCTGATTCCACCAAAGAGCTCATGGAGGCGCCCCACCACCTCATCCACCTAGCATTGCATCCCTGGGAAGCTGAAGTCACTGTTGTTGTTGCTGTTTTGTTTTGATGAATAGGAATTAAATTATAGGGTGATAGTAGCAGTTCCTAACTATGAGCTGCCCTCCAAACACCTGCCTTAGGGAAAAAGCAATAGTTTTTCAGTCCAGAAGAATTTAACATATAAAGTATAAAATTCAATGACCATATCTGAAATAAAAGCATGGAGAAAAAACATAGTCATTAGCTTTCTATCTCTGGCTGTCTACAAAGACCTCGTATTAAAAATTCTGCAGAAGGAAAATTTTAGTACTCCATTTTTAAAATCATTATTATCCTATAGGCAAGAATTTGTTTTACTCTTTTCGTTTTTACTCTTTTTTTTATGCTCCCCTATTTGGAGTGCGTCTTATTTATGACATAGCCCTTTGGATAAGGCAGACACAATAGAGTTTATCAAAGCTGAGTTTTAAATTCTAGCTCTGCTGCTTACCAGCTCCCAGTTTTTAGAAATCCCTACCTCAGTACACCTCTGTGAAATGGAGAAGAGTTCCTCTCTCCTAGTTAATTTGGAGGATTCCACAAAATAATATGCACGAGCCATTTATCACTGTGCTTGCCCACAACAGGTGACCAGTCAATGCTGATCTTACTAAGCAGATGAAGAGTCAAGCAGGATAGAGTTGCCCTGCATGGAAAGGGATTGGTGCTAAAGACCATCTGCTGCTCAGATGTCTTCTGTAATATACCTGAAGTTCTCAGTCAAGAGCCTGAGTGTGTGTGCCTGTGTGGATGTGTATGGGTGTGTATGTGAATGTGAGTCCATGACTGAATGTGAATGTGCCTGAGTATGTGTGTGGATGTGTGCACACTGAATATGTTGACTATGTGCATGTGTGTGTGAGTGTGTACCAGAAATACTTCTTTTATGGCATAATAGTGTTTTAGAAGATCTCCCATAAAAAAATATTTATGACACACATACACACATACATGCAATATATCATGCAGTCATATAAATATCCCTGGAAACAGTAGGATTTGCTTTAGGTTGGTCTGTTATCTGTAAAATGCTTGGCTCAACTTGTGCATTTAGTTTAGAGCATCCACAATTTTTTTATTATTTCTCTCTCAATTGTGTTTTCCTCATAATTCAAGTCAAAATGTAAATGGGCCACTTGAGCCCCTTTAACTGTGATAAACTGCACTTGCTTTTAACCTTTCCTGAAAGGTAGAATTGCTTTTTGCTCAATTGTCACTTTTCACCCACTTTCTTTTAAACACCAGTAGTGATTATCATACTGAAAGGGAAAGTAATATTCTATCACTTTCTTTCCAACTTGTCCACATTAAATAACTGAGCATCTAAAAGGAGAGAGCTTAAACTTAACCCCTTCCATCTAAGTGATGATCAAGTGTAATGAAACTGTTAAATTGAATTTCTACAAAAATACAATCTCTAGCAAGGTGCCTCAAGACAGGGAAGGTTTCCCTGGAAAAAATGGGAAGCATGTATAAGAGACAGTGAGTTCTCTGTCATTGGAGGTTTTTAAGCATAGCTCACCTCTTGACCAACAGCATCTGGATGGTAGCATTAAAACATACTTCAGACTCCTCCCAACTGGACACCCCACTGAGGTCTGAGTTTCTACTCTGAGTCAGTCACATGGAAGACAACTCTGTTGCAAGGCAAGTTGTGGATTTAAGGCTCAGCCTGATCTCACCCACGCTTGTCCTCTTGACATCTTGTAATAATGGGCATTGGCAGGAGTCAGGAATGGATCTAGAGCTTTTTCTTGGGAGTTGGGACACATGCCTCAGTAGACTGCTCTTGAAGATGGGGGTTTGTAGAGGAGGAAACAACTAAGAAAAGCTCATTTAGATCCAAACCTGTTGGAATATCCTGGCACTTTCTTGATTTCTGGGATCCTGGGACATCCCTGAAGGCTGTGGAGACTTCTTTTCTAATGGGTAAGTGCCAACCAAAGTAACTGTGAGTCCAGATACCTAGAAAACAGTGCACAGAGCCAAGGATGGAGCTCTGGGGTGGGGCTGGTAGACAGAGAGGAGTGGTCTTGTTCAGGGGAAGATGGCCCCTCCCAATATTCTCAAGTTTTCCTGCAGTACTGGAGGCAAGTGTTTTATATTGTTGCTACTTTAGCTGCAAAAAAAAAAAAAAAAAAAAAAAAAAAATTTTTTTTTTTTTTTTCACTGTAAAGAAGGGCGATGGCGCTGATATACCCAAACAGACATTCAGTGAGCCAGGTTCTTCCCAACTGGTGAACTGCAACCAGATACAAGTCAGTCAAATTCCCTCTGCTCCAGTTAAAGAATAAATAAAGATGATTTCCTTGCAAGAACTAGGAATATGTGAGCACGTGGCATGCCACCATAAGCAAACAGAAAATGACTAATGAATGGCAGCTTTCCCTTCTCTCCTAGCTCAATCCAGTCCTGGCCATGTTGTGTTGGGACATCCCACCAGAACTGGCTGCAGTGGGAGATGAGACTTATTCCATGTGTGATCTTAGTCAAAGGGCTGAATCCCAAGTCTCCATCTCCTCACCTAGGAAAGGACAGTAATAAAATGATCTGCTGTCTACGGCTTGTTGTAAGGAACTATCTAATGTGTAGAAGGCACGAAGAAAAATATTTACTCAGTAGTTACCACTTGAACAAAGATGAACTTGGAATATACATTATTTTCTATAATTGGCCTGAAAAAATCCTAATAAAAATAGAACAATAGACTGATGCTTCTTAAGGTCTCAATTGAGTAAAACTGTTTAAGAAAGCATGCCTTCAGCTACATTCATTATAGCTTTTATAAATGCCAGTTTTATATTAATGCTGAAAGATTTATTTGACATCAAGTTACTCAAATATATGTACTTTTAGCATTTAAATTAACTGCTTTTCCCAAACTTTAAAGGGGGAAATATGTCATCTTTTTTCAAACAATCAAGGCTCATTGCTAATTCAGAAGTTAATGACATTTTCAGACTATTTCCATATATTGAAGTACAATATCTACATCTGTCCTCCATCTCTCCTGGAATGATTAAAAGTTGCTTCATTTATATTGGGTGTTGGACTTGACAGGGTAATTCAAGGATTTTAATAGCAACTAATGAGAGTCAGAAATGCAACTTTTCATTGTAAAGTTTTGTCCAGGTTGAAAAGCAGTCTAAAGATCTTCTTCCAGTCACCCAACGCCCATGTTCTCAGGAAACCTCAGTCTGTGTCTGATGAATGGAGGCAGTTCCGACTCTCTATACTCACATCATAATATCTGCTGACTTTTCCCCAAGAGTGACAATTTACCATTTTAATTTCTATTTTTCCACCTGGCACCCCAATGCAAATACTTTTAGAGAAATAGCCTGGTGAAGGCTTTTGAAGCAGTCAGAGGCTTGCTTGGCCTGTAAACAGGAACTGTCACAACACGTGAGCTGAGTGAGCAGGGCAGTTATTGAGAGGAACCGTGGTTCTATCACCCTACAAAAATGTCACTTCAGAACACAAGTCTTATTAGAAGAGTAATACTGGTGACACCAAGTTATCATAGGATCTGCCCCACCTGTTGCCACAGATCCTGTTTAATTTTCTAGTGCCAAGGAACAAATGAGTTATTTCAGTAAAATTATTTGAAAACTTGAAGACCCCTTGTTAAGGATAATTATTTGAGAAAAAAAAATCATCACCATCTACTGAAGAAAAGTGTATTTGCTTTTCAAGAGTACCCCAGTTGTCATTAGATGCGTTTTTCAGCAGTAATCAAGGTTGGGAAGCACTGTGTTATTATGGCTCTAATCAAGGAAGAATGCCGTAATTAAAGAGTGAAAGCCGTGAGAAACAATGCTACATCCCTGCCTGCTCTGAGATTGGCAAGACATAATTCAAAGGGTTCTGTAGAAACAGGATTTACATCATCCCTGGCAGAAAAATAAATTACCAAGTATTGATGTTACCTGTAACAGGGACACTGTGGCCCCAGAAATTCTAATATTTTGAAATAAAATGGCTTATTGTAGCCATATCCGTTTTGTTCAGCGTTTTTGCTTCTATTGAGTCAGGGATAGCTTTCTACTAGATTTCGTGCAATCGTCTTTCAATACTGAATGCATATTAAACATAAGGCATTTTTCAGATAACAAAAATGATTTATTTCAGTGGCAGGAGTTAAAGTGATCAGAAATTTCTTATTTAAAAAAAATTTTAATTATAATACATTCAAGGAGACTAAGGTCAACTATCATGTGACAGCTTTCACTTTCCCTGTAGTACTACCCTGGGCGTCTCTCATGATTACGGGCATGTGCACAGCAATCCCATGGAGGAAAGACTCGGTTTCTTTGGTACTTTCTAAGCAGCGCTATGGTTTTGGTTTCCCCTTATGGCCTTGCTGTTCTTCCACCTGCCTGGATTTGCTCCAATGCTACTGATGAGCTGTTTCTCATATTATGTGAACTGTGAAGTCATAGTGTCACAGGAAGTTGTACTTCAGAAAGGAGCAACAGCGTTCCCAAAGCACACCTCAGTTGCTCTGGAGGAAAGTGTTGTGATGTCCACACATGGACTTTGTGCAATCTGTTTGCACTACACAGTAGCCTAGGCTTATTTTTTTTTAATTTTTTTATTTGTTCTAATTAGTTGTACAAGACAGCAGAATGCATTTATACATTTTGATAGGTCATACATAAATGGAGTGTAATCTCTCATTTTTCTGATTGTACATATTGTAGGATCACATTGGTCATGCAGTTCATATGTACATGAGTTGATAATGTCTGTTTCACTCTACTGTCCTTCCTATCCCTATACCCCTTCCCCTTCCTTCACTCCCCTCTACCTAATATAAAGTAACTCTATTCTTCCCTATCTCCTCCCCCTTATTGTGAAATAGCATACACATATCAGAGAAAACATTCAGCCTTTGGTTTTGGGGTTTGGCTTATTTCACTTACAACGATATTCTCCAACTCCATCCATTTACCCCCCCACAAAAAAAAAAAACTAAGTAATATTCCATCATACATATATACACCATATTTTCTTTATCCATTCATCTGTTGAAGAGCATCTAGGTTGGTTCCATATTTTAGCTATGGTGAATAGAGTTCCTATCAACATTGATGTGGCTGCCTTAACTTTGGTGTCTGTCCAATGTTCTGACTAGTTCTGCTTGCTCCATGTACACAGAGACATTTTGATAGCACTACCAACAATGGTCCAGGGATGAAACTGAAGAGCAATTCAGAGAGAAACCAAAGCCTGTTTGGAAGGAAATTTTAGGGAAGGTAAAAAGGACCAAAATCACTCAGTGTGACAGGGAGAGAAATGGAGAGCAGCTGAGTGGTGGCTTTAAAAGCTACAAGAAAAGTATGGCAGCTGGTTCTGCCTCCAGGTAGGAAAGGGAAGTGGAGTGGGGAAGGAGGTCTCAGAACCTGCAGCGAGGATCCTGAGTGGATGCTCAACTACTGAAAACCACACAGAGGCTGTTCAGCAGAGGATCTTGATCAAGCAATAGGTACAGTCAGATTTGAGTGTGGCCTTTTAATCGGTCCTCTCTCGTGGCAAATCTGAAGTCGAGGCTTTTTGGTATTCACAGTTATGTGCTCTCAACCCTCAGGCCGCCTGAGACATAGTCCCTTCAGATATTTTACCCAATATATTCAATATAAACTCACCAATATGGAATAGGTCACATCCCTAGACATTGCCCTGCTGAGTTTATTACTCCAACCCAGGAATACTGCACATAATTGGACTCCAAAACTCCTTATGAAATGAACTAAGATACAAACATTTCACCTGGACAAGCACTTTAAATAATAAATGGAAATAATTGTTCTCAAGATAATCAATTACAATTAACATCCATGGTTTATAAAAACAAAAGTCATTACCCTATGTAAGATAAATTTTAGAGTATAAAAATGCCATAAACTTTCCCAGGGCACATTGTGATCTTTTTTGATTCTACACATATGTTTACTTTAGATAACATGTGTTGAGTCCTAAAGAAATATTTGTTTATACCATATTTCAAGGGTTTAAATGAAAATTGGATTCTATAAATACAGACTGGTTTACTAAGCTGCATCCAGCTGTGACAGCAAATCAACTAGAATGAGGAAAGATCAGAAAAATTAAAAAGTGTTGGTTTTATAAAGTAACTACTGGTCTTATGAAAATCTTATTACTTAGTTAAAGCTGGGTTATTAATGAATATTTGCACATTTATATTGCTTTCAAAAAAGTACTGGTTGTTCTGGTAATGAACTGAATTTTTATTACATATACATTTACTTCTTTAATGTGTATCAACTGGGAAGATTATATGTACACTGTGCTGCTTCTAAAGCTCTTTAAACAATTTGAAATATTCTAGTAAACGAATTCAGTGCAAAAATGTTGCTGAATATATAACAATGCTTGGAACATTCGTTTCCAAATGCCTTGCACAACAAGAGTAATTACAACAGCACACGTGGGAAGAAAGCATGGTAAACTGGGTAGAATGGGTCAACTGGAAGGAAGAGCCTTTGAGTACAGAATCAGTGGTGGTATGATGTCTGAATTCAGGTGGTAACTCAGGTAGGGTTGGGGAAGGAGCTACATTGAGACTGACCAAGGCTAAACTCACTGTTGACCCCTCCCTGCACTGGACACATAGAGGGTTTCTGGAAAGTGCCCCTGCCACTGTTTTCTTTAGCAAACAGCATCCCATGTGTTCTGTCTGAACATGTGCTTATGTGTGGACATATATGTTCACACATGTGGGTATACACAAACATGCATGAGTGTTTAAGCAATTGTTTAAGATCTATCCCATTTTTATTCATGGGATGTGTACTAAAGTGATGAGTTTTCTTCGAATTTAGATTCTTTTATGGACCTAGCCCTAGCTTAGATATTAGCTAAAAACAAAAACATTTCTAAGATTTGTAACTTTGAAAATCAACAGCATTCCGTTAACTGTCATTTCATTTTCCTCTACAAGGAACAAGCACATCTTTGTAAGGTGACACATGTGGTGAGCAATTTTCAAAAATCACGTTCATTGACACCTTTTGCAGTTTTAAGAGAAGGCGATCACTTTAAAAGAAAATAGTTGTTCTTCAGAATGTCTGTGACACTTTAAATAAAGTCCTTTCTAAGCACCAAAGTGTGGTGAAGTTGGTATTGTTCATTAGAGATCAGTAGCAAGCATATTTTGTTGCACAAGAACATGGTAAACTGGAAAGATTCTGAGACTTTAGTGTAAGACCAGCGGGCTCTCAGCCCAAACCTGCTCCGTCTCCAGGAATGTGGCCTCACAATAGTGACAGAAGGAGCCTAATGTTAGATCCCCTCCGGGCAGGATGCTTAAGTGACATGTTCCAGCTGTGTTCCTATCACATCTCAGTGCTTGGCAATGGGGGGTACTTGGTGAGCATGATGGGAAGGAAGCAAAGATGAGGGAGCTGGAAGAGAGGGCAGACGTTGTCCAGGAAGGTATCAGGGTCAAATGCAGAAGTGCTTGGCAAGTCAGGGGCATCACAAACTGTAGTTTCTTCTTGGTTTGTGGAGGTTAGAAATTCCTGGTGGTGCATTGATCTCGAGACTGTCCCCTGACACGCTTCACAATGGGGTAGGATTCTACCGAGCTAGCTGCATTTCTTTAATACTTCTGTAATTCAGAAATCTGAACCTGGTGATCCCTATGAAAATAGGCACAGACACATGACTTATGGCTTCAACATTTCTCTGCCTAAAACCAAGTTTTTGGATACAGGGTCTAACCCTCTATTACCCAGCTCAGAGTTACTACCAAGTAATTGAACTTGGACAGAGTTTAGAACTGCTTCTTATGACCAAAATGAGGATGACCCTTTCTCCTGATTGAGAGTCTACTTTAACCTGTGCAAGGTGCAGATTGCCTTCCCATTCCTTCTCTCCCAGAAGCCCATGATGCAGAGACAAAGGACATCACCAGCTGAGCATGAGCCCTCATGTTGATTGGTTATAGCCTTTACCACTAGTGGAAGTCCATCTTTCTTTCTTTGTGTGTGTTCTGCCCCGACCTCACCTGAAGAACATAAGCTTGATGATGGGCAAAGCCATTTTCTGTCTTATTTACAGCCCTACATTGGCCTCTGACCCATAAGGGACCTGCAAGAGTTTTTGCTAAATAGATGAAGAAATAATTATCTCCCATTTGTGAATTAAAATGCTTTAAGCGAAGTTACTTCTGCTGATTGGTGATCTCAAAAGTGAGCTGTCTGTCTGGGCACTAAGGTTCTGGGCCATGGGAGAGGTGACCCCAAGCGGCACGGTGCCAAGCAGCTGTGCTGGGGTGCCTGCAGGGGTCAAGTGAGACACAAACCCAAGCAGGCACATTGAGCCAAGAAAAGAATGACGGAGGCTGCTGACATTGAAAGTCTCCTCTCTCCTGGGCCTCCCTTTTCTCCTTTTTCTCATATTTTCTGTGACTTATCTCTGTGTCCCTGTCATCCTGCCTCTTCTATTTAGGTCTTTTTTTATATGAATGCCTTTTCTATCAGGTGACATGCAGTGTGTGTCATGAGCCAGGCTGCTGGGCTAACCCCAAGGGAAGTCACAGAGTAGTTGCAGGCCAGAGCTAAGCTTCTTCCTCCTCGGTTCGCCTTCTTGGGGTTTCGGGCAAGTTCAGGAACACAACACCACAAAGTTTTCCAACCGCCTCTTCTTTGGCAAAGTTGCTGAAAAGAACAAAACTAACTATTTTTTTCTTGCTGTATTATGTAGATTATGTTTGTGGATTTTGAATGCACACCCTAAGTCTGTAGGAGTTTAGGAAAACAAGATCAATGTGGTGGAGGGGACATCCCGGGGGAGGCTCTGTAAAGGGGGTGGCGGGGGACAGCACCTCAGGAAGGGTCTGCAGAGACCTGGAGTAGCAGGGACAGAAACCCGAATGGACACATCTGAGTACTAGCGGTGGCGTCTGGGGTGGTGGAGCTGTGGGTTTGGGCTGACTGGCAGGAGAAGACAGAAGTGGAGTGAATTAGTATCCTTGTAGACATCCTGAATGTCATGATGAGGAGGTGACTAGCAGTTCCCGGAGAGTAGCATTCTAAGAAAGAACCCTTCAATTGTTTCAGAAATAGATTTCTAAGAACTTCAAAGTGGCAGATAGAAACCCTGGGCTCTGATCCACGCCTCACTGGAGTGTGGTTTTGGAGTCGGCTCTCTGCATCTCAATTTTCTTGTTCAAACAAGAGGAGGGGTGCACAGAGTAGGCCCGCGGCTCTCAAAATAAACAAACGAAAAACTAAACCTCCAAACGTAAAGGCACTCTTCACCCTTGGACTCTTCATGGGGGCCAGGGACATTTGAAAGAAGGTATTTATGACTAGCTTGGGCCCGGTCCAGTGGCCTGTCCTCTTGGAGGGAACTTGCCTATTTTGGTAATGATGGCTTTGATTCAGCTCACTGTGGAGCTTGAGAACAGGATGTCTGGGTGTTTCTCTCACACTTTGTGCTTGTCAGAGTCTCCAAGTCCTTCCTGAGATAAAACGCAACCCAGCTCCCTGCCCAGCTCTCACCAGGAACAGGGAAGCACAGACTGATCTTGAATTAAAACCCCAGTGTCCAGCAGTGCCAATGAGGCCCCTATGCATAACAGCCCCAGGCAGCGATGCCAGGTGCCCTGGGCTTGGAAATGGTTCCAAGGCTAGGTGGAAAAACGGTCCCGGAACAAAGGGATGAGCTTCATTTCCTTTTTCCCCATCGTCTACCAAAGAGTGATAGACTCGCTAGGTAATTCTTTTTGTATCTCTCCCAAATCACCAAAGTACTAGTAATAAATATTTGATTAAAAATACTAAAAGTCAATGTAAAACATCTCAGAATTTGAATTTGTCCCCTCCAATCTGACTTCCACAACTAGCAAGGCATTCCATTTCATTTGTCTGCAGAACAAAACAGGAATCCAGGGTAGCTGAGGTTCGCAAGTGACATTCAGCAGAAAGTCAGAAATACGTTTTTGTCAGCAACAGCTTGGGAAGAAAAAGCCATAATTAAATTACCTTGGTTTTTAAAAATTATCTGTTTGTCTTGCTCGTGCACAATAGCGGCTTATTAAGTTTCTCCCTGAGCCATCACAGTAGCGGAATCCTAAAATGTTTTGAAAACATTCCTTAGAGCCACACAACAATAATTAACAGCCTGGCAAGTGCTGAACAGCAAGCAGCTGATAATAACACAGTCTAATGTCGACAGAACGCAATGAATCATGACAACTACCCATCGCGAAGAGGATTTACGCCCCGTTATCGTAAAGTGCTGATGAGGCCCCTCTTGGTCCTTTATGAGGTCTGTATTGAGCATATCTTTTCCCTGAGTGTACCAAGAACAGAAGGGAGTCACAGGGGACTGGATTTCTCAATGTGCTTACTCTCAACCCCTATGCACCTACTCACCAGTCATCTGCAAGGATGGTGGTGTCCTGGGGACCAGCAGCTGCCCGTGCTACTGACCCCCCACCCTGCAGATGGACTAGAGTGGCAGTCAGGCCACTCCCAGAGTGACAGACAAATGCCCACACTCAGCCATCAGCTTGCTAGTTCTGGAAACTGACAGGAGGAAAGGGCCCTGCTGCTTTAGGACAGTGACCCATCTGTCTGCTGTGCTTGTCCATGTTAGGAGGGCAGCGAAATGTAGGGATTGGCTCCGACTTCAAGGCCACTTTCCACCACATCTAACTACTCCATGTTCCGTGGCGCCCAAATGGGTTCCTAAGAAGGAAAAGGGGAAGTGCAGATGGCTTTACAAAGCACAAGCAGTGAAAGTCAGTGATGTCCCTGGACAAATTGGTCAGGATTCTGACCTGTGGCTAGGAGGCACTGGTCAATAGAAAATAGTTAACTCCTCCTCACATACTCAACCCTGTGTGACTCTCTGTTTTCCTTTCAACAGGATGACTGTGGTTAATTTATGAAAAAAATATGACAGTAAATTAGTGTCGTATTAAATATAGTCAGAATTTGTCAGTTCCAGGCTCATGCCTCGTTCCCATGCAATGACAGAATAAATTCCAATGTTGATTAATGACTCCTCTATAGAACGATGAGGAGCCAGGTAGGGTAGCTGGAGGGCTGTGGACAAAATCAGTGATGGAGAATCCCGGCTCCCAGGTGATCTGAGTTTAGTGGAAAGAAACAGATTACTGTTGAAGTCCAAGGCAGACTATCTGTGATGAGGAAGGGACTCAGGGGGATAGGGGAGGGGAAGGTAAGAGCCAGGAATTGGAGAGGAAATGACCCAAATGTGTTGTATGCTCGTATGACTACAACACCATGAGACCCACAATTCTGTTGAATTAATTTGCACTACAAAGAATCTTTCTAAAATTTTTAGAAAAGCACATATTTATGTCTTGTAATATAATGTGATGAGGGTCAAATAGAAGTGAGTTCTAGTGAGTGAAACAGATAAGAAGCTTAATGAGTAGAGCAGGTTATTTGTTTGGTTTTTGTTTTATTTTGTCTTTGTTTTTTGGTATGGGGAATTAAACTCAGGAGCGCTTAACCACTGAACCATATCCCCAGCCCCTTTTTTTTTATTTTAAGACAGGATCTTAGGCATCACAAGTTGCTGAGGTTGGCTTTGAACTTGTGATTCTCCTGCCTCAGCCTTGTGAGCTGCTAGGATTACAGGTATGTGTCACCACCACGCTAGGCGAGAAAGTGGATCTTGGGGCTGAGCCAGAATACATATTAAAGAGAAACCAGATCAAAAAGATGGTCAATTTCTAAAAGTTACATTTGAAATAGTGTTACGTTACGTTATGTTGTGTTGTGTTATTTTCTGAATCAGAGAGTGATTAATGGGAAAGATAGAAGCTACCAGCAGAGATGGAGGAGCAGACCAAACAGCTGCAGAGGGAATGAGCCAGACACAATCCCCATTCCTATTCCTAGTGCTACCTCTGAAAAGCAACCACTGTCTTTACATCTTCATCTCTTATGATAAATCAACCAGTAGGACTCAACTCTATTAGAAATCCTGGGATTTTAGATTATATTGCCATGGCCTTATATGTGTGGGTAAACTATATAAAATTTTTGTATCTTATGCTTTTATACTTTGATTATGAGATCCTTGCAAGGACTAAGGTTTAAGTTTAAAGTGATGTTTAGATGCTGAGCTATGCCCTTGAACCTCCAGCATACATGAGAAGGCGGTAAGAGAGGAAAAAAGAATATTACAACAGAAAAGCAATCAGGAGAAAGAACAGAGAAGGGTTTCTCTTCTTTATATGAGGCAATCTTGAATGCACAGATTGGCCCTCCTCTCAAAATGGAATCAAGTGCCTCATGATCACCAAAGTCCTTCTCATGTCTCAAATCCAATAATACAATCTTCCAGGATTCCAATCTTCAGTAACTTTGGCTAGAAAAGCCACCTCCAAATCAATAAATCAATGTGAGCCTCGCTCGTCAAGGCCCCTTCTTGGGCATGTCTAGAGTTATTAAAATGCATAAGTCTGAGTCTCCGTGCTTGAGGAGCTAACAATATACCTGAGGAGCTGACTCCAGTAGGAAGAGTGACTGAGTCACCTCTGAACACATCCGGAGAGAGTCAACTTCACATCTAGAGTGACCAGAAAGTGGTTCTCAGGAGATGAGGTGAACTGACTCGGTGGGAGGGAAAAAGGACTGGAGTGGGCAAGGCCAGGAGAGAGAAGCAGGGCGTGACAAAGAGGAATTCATCAAGAGCAAAGCATATTTGGAGGAAGAGAATGGGAGACACATGACCTTGGAAGAAATCTGCATCTGTTCGTGCAAAATATACACACAGGGCAGTCAGAAAGTATAGGTTACTTCATAAGTGACTTTATTTTTTTTTTCATAATGACTTTAAATTGGACATAGGAAGAATAAATGTCTGGGATATCTCTAGTCACCCCACTCCTTCCTTCCCTCCACCTAGACAGGCCAGATGTGGCATTTGTGTGGGAGGTCAAGCAGAAACCAACACCTGTGCCAGAGAGGAAGAGGTGGAGCGAAAGTGGGGTCAGAACCACTAATTTGGGGAAGGCAAGGAACCTAAACCCCAGCTTTACTCGGGAGCATAGAGGAAGGCAACAGGACAAGAGTGAAATCAAGATGGTAGATGGCAGGTGGGTCGCAGAAGACCTTAAGAGAGTGAAGACGTTTGAACTGGGTCTTACAGACTGCAGCTACTGGAGACTGTGTTCCTAGATTGTTTCTGTTGTCTGATAGCAAAAAACAATTTTAGTCCTGTATTTTGCCACCTGCTTAATCTTGCTCAGTTCCAATTTGATCATGCTCAAAAACATTTCATGGCTTTCCAATTCTTACAGAAGCAAGTGGATACTTTGTAATAAGCTATTCAAGGACCTCCACAATATGAATTCAGACTATGACCACAATCCCACGCTCCTGCCATCCAATTTCCCTTTCTGAGGCCCATTTCCTCTGTCCATGGGTAGTTACCTGACATCATCAGGGCCCATGCTCTAGAAAATACCCATCCGTGCTAAGGTCCAGACCAAAGTCTCTGTAAGCTGGCCCTGCTGGGTCTCTGCCCTCAGCTCCCTCACCTACTTAGTGACTGGGTGCTTTGGTCTGTATTGTATGCTTGCTGCTCATTCACTAGTTATTTTCCTTTAAATGATGGTAAGGAAGATGACTTAGATCTCAGACTCAACCCCAGACCTGGATTCGAGAGCAAAATGAAGGCAGAAGACCCAGCTATCTTGAGGCAAATTCCTTTTTTAAAAAAAATTATTTATTTTTTAATTTTTGCAAACTGCATTTTGATTCATTGTACATAAATGGTTGTGCACGATGTAGATTCATACCATTCGTATAGTCATACATATACATAGTACATTCCTTTTTGTCTTATAGAAAGCAAGTTAGAAAAATGTCTGTTGGGATCTGAATTTCAGGACTCATCAATAATTCTGAATAGTTTGTGGAGACATTTTGCCAAATATGAACAGATACAGACAAATTCACATTTTTCCAGAGAGTGAAAAAAAATAAGAAAGAATCTTCAGGTAAAACAACAGTGGAGGAAAAAAATATATGTACTAGGGACTGGAGATTTAGCTCTTAGGTAGAGCATGTGTTTAGTATGTGTAAGGCCCTGGGTTCAATTTCAGTTAGCACCAAAAAATAAAGATTAAAAAGTAAGTGCTGGAATCATCTCTAAAAGTGTGTTTGCAAATTTGTTTTTGTTGAGAGGTTCATTTTTGTTGAGTGTTTTTAACCTGATTAAATCCAAGTAGCATAACATTGTGATTTAATCTTTAAGTTTTTTATTTCAAATCAAGAAAATCTCAGGCTTACAAAAGCCAACTTCTCTGCCTAGTTTCCTTCCTTTTAAAGTACTTTCTCTACCTTTAGAGATTCTGAAGATGGAATTAGCAGTCATTTTGTTCCTGCATATTGGTAATGAATAATTATGCTGTCAAGCAGTACATAACTATTAATTACATGACTGCCTCTTTATTTCAAGGAGTTATTTAATAATTTTTTAATAAAGAGTTACATATGTCAGTCTCTTAAAAACATATCAATCAATGTTATTTTCAGAGGTGGAGAACTGTCATAACCTCAGGAAGATTCCCTTGGTTTGCGATTATAGACTTTACTGATACTTGAGCCTCGCTGTCTCAAGAAATGTGCACAACATCTGGAGGCACACACAGGAGTTCCAGGGCTGCCCTGGACTGCCCTGGGACACCAAGACAGGGCAATTGTGGGATTCACATCCCCTGTTAAAAAGTCACACTACAGAAAATTAAGTCCTGCCTATCATTCCATCAGAAAATAGGAGAGAGTCCAAAATCATCTTCAATGGTTCAGGCAGTGTGGATTCTTATTCTGAATCCATGTTGAGCTGGTCAAGTTACCTGGCAAATCATTTCACCATGCTGTGCCTCAATTGGATTGTGTATAAAATCAGGAGAGTAGTAATGTCTGTCTCATGGGGTTGTTAGGGGTTTAAATGCCAGAGTTTCCTAATAAGCTCTGTAAGTATTAGCTATTGTTACTGCAAAACTCAGCCTTCCGTCTGCATATTCCTGAGGGTGAAAAAGGACCATAGACCCTGGTCCTCTATTCAGGAGATCTCCAATCTATTCCAGAAGACAAGGAATCCACACACAAAGCAGGAGCACTGATGTACAGCTATATGCTGATAGAATACCAGCTAAGTGGGATGGATGAAGAGTTCAAGAAAATGACAGCTTGAAGTGAACTAGCACTACACCTAAAGACCCCCAAAGGAGATGGTGGAATTTGGGTGCTGATGATGGAATTCTGCAGTTGGTGACAAGAATCCAGGATCAGTGGGGTGGGGGTGGGGGGTGAAATCTGGCTTTGTAACAAGTATTTTTTCCAAAATAACACTACTTATCTTCTTACTCAAGTGGAATAGTGTAGATGGTATTCAAGTGATATAGAATAAAATTTATTGTTTGTTACAGCTTCACTGATAATCTCCCAAGCCAAAATTCACCCGTATTAAGTGTGCGATTTAATAACCAGTAAATTTATAGAGTTGAGGGATCATACCCCTCCAAGAAATATTTTCATGCTGGCTTGCAGTAAACGCCCATCCTCATTGCCAGCCCTGAACAACCAGTAATCGACTTTATATCTCTCCACCTTGGCTCCCTCTGGACAGTTCATATAAACAGCATCATATAATATGCAACTTTTGGCTGGGGATATAGCTCAGTTGGTAGAGTGCTTGCCTTGCAAGCACAAGGCCATGAGTTCAAATCCCCAGCACCACAAAAAAAAAAAAAAAAAAAAAAAAAAAAGTCCTATGGAATATGCAACTTTTGCTCAGTACCATGTTTTTGAGACTCAACCTTATAGTACGTATCAGGAAGTTCACACCGTGGACTTACCAAATATTGTTTCATGCTTTGGAAACCCATCACATTTCGTCCATTCATCAACTGTTGATGGACATTAGTATTATCTCCAACTCTTGTCGTTGTCAATAATGCCGTTGTAAATATTCCCTTAACGTCTTCCTGTGGCTGTATGTTTTTGTTCCTCTTGGGTAGATCCCTAGATATTGAATTACTCTCATATGGCAAGTGTATGTTTCACCATTTAAGAAACTACTGCGATAGTTGTGAAAGTAGCTGTGCCATTTTGAATTTACAACAGCAAAGTGTGAATAGTCCAGTTTCCCCAAAGTCTATCCAATGTTTGCATTTTATGTCCTTTTAACTCGTGATAGGCTAGTGGGTGTACAAGAATATCTCACTTTGGCTCTATTTGCATTTCTCTAATGGCTAGTGATCCTCAGATCCTCACCATCTTCTTACTTGCTTCCTGTATATGATGTTTCAAAATTTTACTTTCTTATTAATTTTCTTGTCTTGCTATTGAACTGCATGATTCTTTGCACAGTCTGGATTGATTCCTTTATCAGATATACAATTTGAAACTATTTCTTCCCAGTTTGAGATCTATCGTTTCATTCCTTTAATGGTATTTTTTGAAGCACGAAAGTTTTAAAATTTGATAAAGTTCCATTTTTTAACATTTCCTTTGATGGACTGTACTTTTATATCAGATTCAAGAGATCTTTGCTAAATGCAAGCTTGCAAAGAATTTCTCCTGTTTTCCACCAGATGTTTGAAAATTTTTGCTCATACCTCTTGGTTTATGATTCATTTTGAGTCCATATTTATATGTAGTACATAGGAAGGGTTTAAGTTCATTTCTTGAGTGTCATACAGTTGTCCCAGAATCATTTATTTAAAAGACTATATCCTTTCTCCACTGAAATATCTTAGCACCTTTGTGGAAATCAGTTGTCAATGAATGTGCCCATTCATTCATTATTCTCATCTGTACAATTAATCTAGATGATTGTGCTTTTATAGTAAGTTTAGAAATCAGCTAGTGTAAGTTTTCCAACTTTGCTCTTCTTCTGCAAAATTGTTTTCACTAATAGATTCCTTTATATCATCATATAAATTTTAGGAGCAGTTTGTCATCATTCTTTACCAAAAAAAAACAAAAAAAAAAAAACAAAAAAAACTTCCAGGATTTGACAGGGATTGTGCTGAGCCTATAGATCACTTTGAGAAGAATTGCTACCTTGACATCACAGAAGTTTTCAACCCACAAACAGGACTGTCCCCACTTATTTAGGTCTTTAATCTCTAGTGATGTTTTGTAGTTTCCAGTCTAGAAGTCTTGCATTTATTTTGTGAAGTAGGTTCCTAGTTTTTTATTTTTGATGCTCTTATAAGTGTTTAACAGTTTTTTAACTTTTATTTTCAAATTGTTATTAATACAAAAACTGTAAGTGATGGGTCTGTATTATTCAGGTATGCTACAAGTCTTGCTAAAATTCCTTCTTAGTTGTAGTCATCTTCCTGTTGATTCCATCTGAGTTGCTACATAGCTGATGATGTCATCTACACACAAGCAGCTCATTTCTCCTGCTGGACCTTTCATTGGTCAGCCTGTTTTTGGTCGATTATTGTATTATCTTACTAACTAGAACTAGCAGTACAGTAATGAACTGTGAAAGTGAGCATCCTTGCTTGGTCCCCGGTGGCACGGGATGGTACTCAGTCATTCGTGAGTATGTATGGTGTTAGTTGTGGTGTTTCATACTGGGCCTTAGATCAGGGAAGTTTCCTTACCCTCATATTTGTTGAGAAAATTTTATTATAAATGAATATTTCCTTTTAGTACTGGTAATTGAACCCAGGGCTGCTTAACCACTAAACCACATCCCCAGTCTTTTTTTTTTTTTTTAATGTTCACAAGAGTTTTATTCGTTATAGCCAAACCCAAATGTATGATCAATGATAAATGGACAAACAGGCTACTCTGTTATGTAGGAAGGATACTGGAAGAAGAATGAAGGGAAGGGAGAAGGGATGGGAATAGGAAAGATAGTGGAATGAATTGGACATACCTTCTTATGTTCTTATATAAATATCCAACCAGTGTAACTCCATGCTATGCACAACCACAAAAATGGGAAGTTATATTCCATGAATGTATGATATGCCAAAATACATTCCACTGTCATGCTTTTTATTTTTATTTTTTTATTTTGAGACAGTTTCTCGCTAAGCTGCTGAGGCTGGCTTTAAACGTGCAATCCTCCTTCTTCAGTCTCCTGAGCAGTTTTGATAACAGGCATTTGCCGCTGCCCCAGCAATACTGAACTTTTTAAATACATTTTTCTTGCATTTATTGTGAAGACCAGTTCATTACATAGCGCATTACATTAATGGATTTTCATATTTTAAGCCGACTTTTCCTTTTTATTCTGTTAATTTATCCTCTTTTATCCTATTTAGTCTTGATAGATACCTTTTATATGATACTGGATTCATTTCATGAATATTGTGTTGATAGATGTTTTTATCCACATTCCCCAGAAACACTGATCTGTAGTTGTCTTTTTTGGTGTACTATCATTGTGCTTTGTATCAACACAATATTGGAATCATAAAACAAGTTAGGAGCGGCTTGCTCCCTGTCTCCTCGGTTTTCTGAAGAGTTTGTGAAAGATTGTTCTTATTTCTTCTTGAAAGAGTGGATAGATTCACCAATGATGTAATCTAGGCCTGGCCTTTTCTTGTGGAAAAATCTTTAATTATTGATTTAATTTTATTTAATTATTATTGATTTCTTCAGAGAAGAGAAGAGAAGAAATCATTATATTCCTTTTTGGTCATTTTTGGAAATGTGTACATGTTCAGGAATTGCCTCATTTTTCTAAGTTGTCTCATAGGGCATAAATTAGTTCATAAAATTCTCTATGGTTTCTTTACTTTTTGTAGGTTGATAATAATGTTCCTTCATTCACACCTAAGTTTGATAATTTGTGTCTTCTGTTTACTTTTTCCAGTCTATCCAAAAATCTTTCAATTTTCTTCATGTTTGTAGTCTTCTTTTTACATATTTCTGCTCTAATCTCTATTTTGTCTTACACTGAACTTAGATGTTTCATCCTTTCTGATAAAGGTGCTTTTAACTAGGAATTCATCTCTCAGTACTGTTTTAGTTGCACTTCACCAAATGTTGACAAACTGTAAATTTTTTAAATTCAGGGTATAATATTTTCCTTGTGGTTTCATTTATTCATATGTTGTTTAGAGGTATATCACTTAATTCCAAAGTATTCAGAGATTTCCCATTTCTCTTTCTGGTTTTGATATTTCATTTGGTTGGTGAACATAATTTGCATAATATAAACTTATTAAATTTACCAAAATAGGGGTTTTATTGCCCTGGTGTACTGTCTACCTTGTAAAACATTCCATTTGTTCTTGAAAATTACATGTACTGTGCAGATATTGCATGGAGTACCTATGTTTATCAGTTAGATTTAGTTGGTTTATATTCTTGTTTAGATTGCCTATATACTTTCTAATTTCAACCTAATTCTTCTATCAACAAGTAAAGTAGAAAACATAACTTTTCTGTAGTTGCTGTTTGCATGCGATATATTTTTTTCATTCTTTTACTTTCAACCTATTAATGTCTTTTTTTCCTATGGTATGTAACTTATAGACAGCATTTAGTTAAATCTTGCTTATTTATCCAATGTGATAATCTCTTCCTTTTTAAATATTTAGTCCATTCACATTTAATGAAGTTATTGATTCAGCTTGATCTATGTTTGCCATTTTGGTTTTTATTTGCCTTATGTCTCCTGCCATTTTGTATTT
The DNA here is from genome assembly GCF_902686445.1 of Sciurus carolinensis. Classification (NCBI taxonomy): domain Eukaryota; kingdom Metazoa; phylum Chordata; class Mammalia; order Rodentia; family Sciuridae; genus Sciurus; species Sciurus carolinensis. Next base: position 8,217,088 of record NC_062224.1, on the reverse strand, counting down.
CTCATCTCTCCTTGAATGACTGAATTGGCAACTTTAATTCCTGTGTTGATTATTTCACACTGTCCATTGTCCCAAAGTAAGTGAGCTACTAAATGCAGACAAGAAGCAGCAGGTCCTCGTAGCCTGCCCTCATCTGGCAGAATCTCTACTGACTCTACAGGTCAGGGGAAGGTTTTTGGAGAGAGAATTTGATGGTCTCTTCAACTGGCCATTGTTGGGGGTCCTACCTACAACTTATTTTTAATACTTTCAACTTTTTTGTTATTGTTGGACTTACCACAGTATTCTCTCCATTAAAACTATTCTCTTACTCATTTTAATTCACTGAGAAACCATTCATCACCATGTCACAGATTTTAGCTACATCAACCTTGCTAAGTGTATCACCTAAGATCTAATTTTAAAAATTAGTGACAATGAAACTCAAAAGAAAAAAGAAGACTCATTAGAGATTAAAAATCACTTTGGGAAACAATGAAAAAATCTTTTGTGACTGAATATATGAGTATTTCCTGTACTTATATGAGTTTTTTTAAAATATTTTATTTGTTCTAATTTCTTATACATGACAGTAGAATGCATTTATACATTTTGATAGATCATACATAAATGGAGTGTAATCACTCATTTTTCTGATTATACATTTTGTAGAATCACATCGGTCATGCAGTCCTATAGGTACATGATACAATAGTGTCTGTTTCACTCTACTATCCTTCCTACCCCCATACCCCTTCCCCTCCCTTCACACCCCTCTACCTAATATAATGTAACTCTATTCTTCCTTATCTCCCCACTTACTGTGAATTAGTATCTGCACATCAGTAAAAACATTTGGCCTTTCAATTTTGTGGTTTAACTTATTTCACTTAGCATGATATTCTCTAACTCCATTAACAAGCAAATGCCATAATTTCATTCTTCTTTAAAGCTAAGTAATATTCCACCATATGTGTTTGTGTATTATATATATATATATATATATATATATACATATATATATATATATATAAAGTGACATATATATATATATATATATATATATGTCACTTTTTTTTATCCATTCATCTGTTGAAGGGCATCTAGTTTGGTTCCATATTTTCACTATGGTGAATTGAGCTAATATAAACATTGATGTGACTGTGTCACTATAGCATATTGATTTTAAGTTCTTTGGGTATAAACCAAGAAGTGGAATAACTGGGTCAAATGGTGGGTTCATTCCATGTTTTCTGAGGAATCTCCATACTGCTTTCCATAAAGGTTGCACCATTTTGCATTCCCACCAGCAATGTATGATTGTACCTTTTTCCCCACAGCCTCACCAACATTTATTGTTGCTTATATTCTTGATAATTGCCATTCTGATTGGAGTGAGATGAAATCTTAGAGTAGTTTTGATTTGCATTTCTCTAATTGCTAAAGATGTTGAACATTTTTAATTAAAAATATTTTTTCATATATTTGATTGACTGTATATCATCTTCTATGAAGTGTCTGTTCAGTTCCTTAGCCCATTTATTTATTGTGTTATTTGTTTTTTTGGTATTAAGATTTTGAGTTCTTTATATATCCTAGAGATTAATGCTTTATCTGAGGTGCATGTGGTAAAGATTTTCTCTCAATCTGTAGGCTCTCTCTTCACATTATTGCTTCTTTTGTTTTTAAGAATCTTCTCATTCCTCTTAAGTTTGTTACCATTACAGGACTTGTTTATGTAAATAAACTATATATATTACCATAATAACCTCCAAACAATTGTAATTTTGGTCGTTCAATATTAGTAAAGGCATAATAGTAATGGTGGTGAATATTTTTTAAAATAAAGCTAGAATCATAGAATCTCAAAGGAGAAAAACTCATAAATGAGTTCACTCTCCTTCTAATTTACAGAGCAATTTTGTGACTCACCTATGGACATAGTGTTCATGCAAAGACTGGAACTTAGATGCACTGATTTGGGCCAGCAGCAGATGGTGCACTCAAAGGGAAAGATTGGAAAATGTATAAAGGAAGTGTTCTCAAAGGTGTTCAGAACTTGGGGGAAACTAAAGAGAATAATGAAGCACTCAGGGACATGCAACTTATGCAGAAAAGGGAGGGAGACATTATCTGAATTTAGGGAGGTTTGTAACAAGAGAACAAAGCCACCCACAAGAAGACATGGTCTGAGGAGAAGCAACATAGGACCTGCCAAGCAGGCTGGTAGGAAGAGGACCCAGAACCTTCCTTCCCACCTTCTGAAATAGGCCCACCATATTTATCAGCTGAAATCAAAAGAACACAGAGGAGATACAGTGCTCAGATGTCAGTTTCCCAGGATGTAGAGCAAAGCGCACTGGGGGGTGAATGTGTCCAGGCAGGAAACGTTCACTCTTTGACCCTCATTCTTCTTTTCAGCCTGGATGAAACATTCAAGTTTCCAGAACAAGAGAAACACAAAGTCCCATCAGCACAAGTATTTTTGGAATGATTTGAACTCAGTCACACTCCTACCGGGATCCTCTTGAAATATAAGCCACCATTGGTGTCCTTCCCACAAGGTGGCAAGAAACATGAGGAAAATGTAGAATTAATCCACGGAAAATGTGGCTGCCATTCTTCACTTTTGAAGGATGTTCCAGTGCCTACATGTGTATTTCTAGCCTCCTCCTGCCACCAACTTTGAAACTTCCCTAATGATTTGCAAGTTCCTTTGCTAGTTTGGGGGTGGTCTGAGCCTTCATCCCCTCAGAATCCGCATCTCAGTGGCTTTCTTCTTATTTGGGGCCACAGTTTTCCATGGATAAATACAATAGACATCAGAGTGCTAGGAATTCGGTGTGTCCCCAACACAGGTGTCCTCTCAGCCTCCATGGTATATGAGTATCCCAGCTTTCCTGGGGATCATTTATGGCAGTGAGACGATTTCCCCTTCTCTGCTGTTGGCATAGACACTGGAGAGGTGAAAATACCCCTGGAGCAATCTTAGCCTCCTGTATAAAGACATGGCCCTGCTAGAGAGTTTCTGCCGTTGGTTCTTAACCTCCAAATCTGATGCTCCCAAAGTTATAGGGACAGAACAGAAGGAAGTCCTTTATGTGAGATGAAACAGGAAGAGAGCCACACTCACCTTCCCCTCTGCCCTGCTCCTGTGCTGTCTTACCTTCTGCCTGGGGAATGGCAGACACCGGGCGTTATGTAAAGCACATGCTGCTCCTCGTAGGCAGCATCCCACCCACACAGCTGGTGCCACGGCTGAGCCCTGAAGCGTCCATTCCACCTCTGGGTGGTGAGCACACATCAATGGCAGGGAGTTCAGGAGCCTGGCCCAGGACAATGGTTTCCACGTGGGAGGTGACCCCTAGGCCACTGGGGCGAACGCTGGGCATCTCCCAGTCCGTGAGTGCTGTTCCGAGTAGTGTCACAGGAAAGGAAGGCAAAGCCTTAGGCTCCACGGCAGCGGGGCCGGCTGGAGAGCGAGCGAGTCTGAAGCACAGTGCACCTTCTGATCCCTCCTAGAGCTTTCCTTTATGACCCAGTTTCCCTGTTATAATTTTTAGCATTATATTCGGAAAGAAAGAAAGAAAGAGAGAAAGAGAGAGAGAGAGAGAGAGAGAGAGAGAGAGAGAGAGAGAGAGAGAAGGAAGGAAGGAAGGAAGGAAGGAAGGAAGGAAGGAAGGAAGGAAGGAAGGAAGAAGAAAGAGAGAGAGAGAGAGGGAAGGAAGGAAGGAAGGAGAAAGAGAGAGAGAGAGACTAGGAAGGAAGGAAGGAAGGAAGGAAGGAAGGAAGGAAGGAAGGAAGGAAGGAAGGAAGGAAGGAGAAAGAAAGAGAGAGAGAAGGAAGGAAAGAAGGAAGGAAGGAAGGAAGGAAGGAAGGAAGGAAGGAAGGAAGGAAGGAAGGAAAAAGAAAGAAAGAAAGAGAAAGAAAGAAAGAAAGAAAGAAAGAAAGAAAGAAAGAAAGAAAGAAAGAAAGAGAAATGAAGGAAGGAAGGAAGAAAGGAAGAAGAGAGAGAGGGAAGGAGGGAGGGATGGAAGGAGAGAGGGAAGGGGGGAGGGAGGAAGGAAGGAAGGCAAACAGGAAGGAAGAAAGGAAGGAAGAGAGATGGAGGGAAGAAAATGAGAAAAAAATCTAAATCAGTCCTCTGAAGGATGTACTGGATTTGTGCTTTAAATGCTTCTGCCTCACGCCCCCTCAGACCACAGGCACGAGGGTCCTGCAGCTCCCCCATGACAAGGCTGCCACAGAAGAGAAGAGCTGACCAGCCCTGGGGACCCATTCGTTCTCCAGGATCCCAAAGAAATAGCATATTTTCTAATATTCTTACGTGGAATTACTAAATAAACACCTTTCTCACTACTGCCTCTCACTGAGGAACATATTTTTCTACACCATGGGTGCAGGTAATTGACAAAATCCCAGGGCTTTCCTTCACTCAGTTTAAACCCTCATGGCAAGAATCTTCCAGCTTTCAACGTTCAGAAACCGATCCATAATTGAGAAAAATAAAACCATTGTCTCTTCTTGTACTTCCTAATGTTCTAATTAAAACTTGTGCTGATGTATCCAAATGTGTTTGCCTGGCTTCAAAGTCCCCAATGAGAATGGCTTAAGAAAAAAATATATATTTATTTTACTTTTCAAGGTTGATTATATAGTATTATCAAAATTTTTACTTTACTTGTACTAAAGCATAGTTTTACCTTCGATCATTTTACTTCAATGACACCTATACAAAAAAAAAATATTCATTTTCCTCTGCAGAAGATGGGAATGCTGTATTTCTCTCCTTAACAGCTTTGCCTGCTTTCAGGCTTGAATTAACATGTGTGTCTGTATGTTATATCCATGATGGACATTTAGACTTCAAGGTATAATTTCCAGTAAAGAAAAGTCATTTTATTTCCATCTGAATAAGCACTCTGCCATACTAACCAAGTCAAACGAAGTTATTATCTGGCTTTTTTCCAAGGTATAAAAAATAAAAAATAGAAAGGTCACATTTTTAATAGCTTTGTACTCTATAGTAATCAAATTTGTAAGCCCGGAGAAATAAACTCCTTGAATCTCTCCGTGCCCCCCAGCACGCTGAACCCCAGCTTGCCGCTCACAGGTGCAGAGCCAGGGGGCTACCGGGCTTGTGGCAGCCTTATCTCCGTTATTAGCTTTGTACATGAAGGCACCGTGTTCTAATCATAAAGTGGCAGGAAACAGCTAATAAGAACCATGTCTACTCAACTCTACCTTTGAAGACTGTACCAAAAGATAACTCCCAGTCAAATTCAGCTCAGGGACAAACAAGATTACAGCGTGTAAACCTGGATACACTTAAAGTGTTAATGGATTACTGAGATCGACATTAATTAAAATGAACATCTGCTCTAAAAGTCACTGTTGTTTGGGGTGACTGCACCGCATTACTTGAAATTCTAAACAAATTACTCTGGAGTGTTTCTTTAGTAGACTTTCAAGTTTCATTTTGAAATTATGGATAATCCTTAGGTTTGAGTGGGATATTAACGTCAAAATAGTAACAATAAAGTAACAATAGTAACAATAAATTATGAAGACAGTCTGTTGGAGAATCACAAAATAATAACAATTATTATTATTATTCTGGAGATTGAACCCACCCCAGGCTTGGTGCATGATAACCATGTATTCTACCAGTGAGCTACATCCCCAGTCATTCTTATTTTTGCTTAAAAATGTTTCAATGGGATGGCTCTCAGGCTATTCAGCTAACCCCCACAATACACATTTCAACTGTGATCTGTGCTTAGTTTGCTCCAAAAGTATTCCAAGAATTATATTGCTAACTGTAGGTAAATCACCTTACTTCACATATTTTCCTTCAACACATCCCTGCTCTTGAGATATCGGTATAAGAGCAAAGATTATTTTCTCTGCCATGCACATGCTAGTGAGCTGTCCTTCGGAGCCTATATAATCCAAGCTCTATAGATTTGTTGAAAATAATTTAATCAACAGGGACTGTGATTCTAAGAGTAAACAAAGGTGTCAACCTGTGCATACCCCACTGTCGATGGTCTGCATCAAAACTGAAGACCCAACCAGACACAGTGGTGCACACCTGCAATCCTAGCAATTCAGGTAGCTACGGCAGGAAGATTGCAAGTTCAAGTCCAACCTCAGCAACTTAGGAAAACCCTGTCTCAAAACAAAAACTTAAAATGGTTGGGAATGTGTCTCAGCAGTAGGGAGCCCCTGGGTTCAATCCCTAGAACAACAACACCAACAAAAAAAAAATCAATCAATAAACAAATAAAAATTCAGACACTAATTTAAAACTAAATTTCTTTTCACAACAAATCATTTCAACCCAATATTTCAAAGTAGCTCTCAGAAACTTTTCTTCAATGTCAGATTGTAAATATTTTAGGATCTATAGACCAAGAAACAAAACAGATTATAATACTGATACTTTAAAAATCATTTAAAATGTGATCACTTTAAAATGTAAAAACCGTTGTTATCTATGGGTAATAAAACAAATACTTAAGTAAATAAAATATCAAACAAGTAAAAACCACACTTACTGGCTGCCTTCAGCCCAAGGACAATTGAAGAAAAGAGCCTCGGATGGCATAGGCTAGCAGTCAATTCCCAGCAATAAATTCACAGCAGTCAATAATATAGTCTCTAAATTTACAGTCTCTGAATGTCTTTCAGCCCTAATTTTCTTGTAGATAGATGAGGATAAAACAGCAACTACCTCAACATTGTGGAAATGAGTAATATTAATAATAGGTAGTACCAACTGAACAATTCTAACACTGTTTATAAGTCTCCATTTCAACAAATTTCATGAGCACCTAGTACTCTCTAATGAGCTTGACCAGTGGACGTTTGGATGTGCACCCAGATCTCCTTCCAGGACTAAGTAGCTCAGGCCATGGTGACAAATGGCTCTCAGGGTCTTGGCCTCCACAGCTCCATTTGATGAGTGCTATCCAGGGGTCCCTCCCGGACAGATGAGTGGTTGGTGCATGAGAATGAAGACTCACCCCCTCCCCACCGTTCAGAGGAGTGCTGAAGGACACCCCAGTCCCTGCACTGCTTGACCTCCCCTGCTGGGGAGGTTGTCCCCTCTGTTCACGGCCACAGTCGACGCCCCCGCCACTACTCCCTCCCCACTCTGCAGGGGTTGAATTTCAGGGCATTTCCCGAAATGCCACTTGCATGAAAACCTCAGCCTCAGAGCTTGACAAGTAATGCCGGGTAAGGGTTCAAGAGCAGATGGACACCGTGGAGGAGGGCCCGGGCCGTGACCCTGATGGCTCAGCACAGGATGAAATAGGGAGAAGAGACAAAGGGCCCCAAGGTGGGGAAAGTCCCCCCCGGCCATAACCTGACAGCACCATTCTAACAATGGAAGTCGAGTCCTTTCCAGGGCTCTGTCTCTCCATTTCTCTCCAGTACTGCAAAGGTTTCTCTTACAAGGGAAAGTGTGGATGGGGAGACACAAAAAATCTCATTGCTGGGAAAATATATCAAGTCACCTTGAGCTAAGGTCATCTGGAATGAATCCTATACTTCTGGGTTGAAATTACACCAAAGGCAGAATGTTTTTTTTTCTCTCCGTTCCTTCAGTCTAATGTATGTGTCATATTCCTGTCTTAAGAATGTCAACAGGAGGATGGTCCCCTGTTTCCAAGGAGAGAGGAAGAGGGAAGGATGCATTTAGGTTGAGAACAGAGAAAAAGAGAGCGAGGCCAGGTTCCCACCCTGGACAGGTCCTCCGTTTCCTGGGCGTCACGCCTGAGAAGCTCTGGGGATGTGGGTCTGGATCAGAGAAGCTGCAAGAGGGAGAAAACCAATTATTGGAGAGAGACGATCATCCAGACAGGTGATTTCCAAAGGAACAGGAGTGAATTTCCCCCTTGGATCAAATATACTGCAACTGTCTTAATGCCTTAAATTATTTGTTCCGAGAGTAAGTTGAAAGAGGAACTGAGTATTACAGATTTTAGCAGCGACTGAGAGCACAAGCTGATTTATGGGCCTTTGGCACACTGAAGGTCCAAAGAAAAAAAAAGATCAGCTACTTTTAACACACAGTCGTTTCACTCCAAAATGGACTTAGCAAGAAGCACTCGTGTGTGACATTCCTCAGCCTTTTAGGGGACAAACCTTGCCAGTGGAGGATTTCCTTGACTTCCTTCCCCTGCCTTTGGTGTTCTGGGGTAGGTTTTATAACTAAACACACACACACACACACACACACACACACACTCACTCACTCACTGCAGCAGGGATCAGACAAATAAAAATTCTTTTTATATTTTTTTAATGTTATTTCCTATCATTAATTGGGGATTGAATTGTGTCCCCAAAATTCACATATCAAAGCCCCAACCCCCAGTACCTCAGACCATGACAATATTTGGAGACAGGTCCCAGAAGGAGGAGGGTAAGGTAAAACGAAGGCATCAGGACGGCCCTAATCAAACATGACCGTTGTCTTTGTAAGAAGAGCAGGCGAGGACTCAAACACACCGAGAAGGCTGGCTAGAGGAGGACACAGGGAGAGGCTCAGGAGGAGCCAACTCGGGCCACACCTTGACCCTGGAGTTTCCAGCCTCCGGAAGTATGGGAGAATCAGTTCCTTTTGACCGAGCCCCCTAGTCTGCGGTGTTTTATGTCGGAGCCCAAGGAAATGAAGAGACTAGGATTTCACAAACACCCACTAGGACAAGTAAGGAAGGAGGCGCCCCTACCCAGAGGTAGGACGGGGGTTTGCATGCAGGCCAGTTGCTCCAGAAAGCCCAGCAGGCCTGAGCGAGGCAGGGAGCACTGGTGGCAGAGGACGGCACCCAGGAGTTGCCTGGGAGCCTGGGGCTGTGGAGCAGGTAGAGCAACTGCTACTCCATTGCCAGGAAACTGAGGCACGTGTGCCCATGGAGGAGGCCAGCCGGAAAGGCTGGGGAGTGAGGCCTGCAGGGCAGCTGACCCTGAGAGGATGAAGTGGTTACCGTCCATGGCCAAGCCCTCCACCCTGTGAACCCCACCACTCCCCCATCCCCTGCCAGCCCTTGGCTGAAGAGGTGGCCCAAAGTCCAACCAGACAAGCCCAAGATCCATGGAGGGTGTGCAGCTTGAGGCCCAAGCAGGTGTGACTTAAGGAGCGCGGGCTGGTGGACGGCCTCCCTCGCTGCCTCTGGTTCCTCCAGTAGCTCATCTCCAGCCAGCAACTTGACCTCCGAGGAGCTTTGCTGCTCCGTGTGAGGTGATGAGCTGGTTCCCGAATCCAGCCCCCAGCCAGGAGCTAAACCCCGTGCTAGCCTCCTGTCCGCGCTGCACCCACTCTGTCCCTACCTCAGTCTGTCATTCTGTCACTGCGTCTGGTTATTTTCTCAGGAGATTGCTTTGTCCTTTACAGGAGGGGTGTGTGTGTGTATGTGTGTGTGTCTGCACAGTATTTCACTGTGTGTGTCTGTGCATGTGTCTCTGTGTCCATGTGTCTGTATGTCCTGAAAAGTGTACTTTGTGTATATGTGTGTTCGTGTGTATTTGTGTATGTATGTATGCCTCGATGTGTCTGTGTGTCTGTACCTGTGTGTCTGTGTGTATGTCTGTTTATGTGCACATGTTTGTATGTGTGTGTGTGTGTGTGTGTGTGTGTGCATGCATGCACATCTCAATGAGCAGGACTCCTTAGAAGATCCTTGCTCTGCTTTATTTTAGTGAATGTTTTCTTTTTATCTTTTGAAACTTTATGATAAGGTTGGAAAGAAAATTCACAAATCCATGTATACACACTATCTCCAGGGACCTTATTAAATACTAGAGCACAAATACAAAGCATCATTGACCATGAAGTTCTCATAGACCAGAATCAAGGCAAACAAATCACCAGAGGATGGCCAGTTATCGAAAGCAGCATGCAGTCTTCGATGGTGAAGATTGGTACCCGCTGTGCTGGGCACAGCAGCAGATGTTGGACTACCAACCACAACTATTTGTCCTGACTGCAAGTAAATGACTCAAGTTTTACAGGTGCTCAGCATCCTGATTCTTTCCTTCTTATCAGCTTATTTTACCCAGAAGGTAGCATCAGTTCCTGAAAATTATCCTTTTCATCTTAGCAAAACATGTGTTGAATGTCCATTAAGAGGTTGGCACTGAACAAGGTGTGAGGATCAGAGGTGAACGAATCATCTTTCTGGCTCTGGTCTTGTGACTTGGGAGAAAGGGACCTTTGGACGCATGGGCTCTGTATCTTCCTGGAGGAGGTGAGCCAGATGGGGAGGACTCTGGAAGGACTAGTGAGGACCATCTGGGAAGAGACCAATGGAGATGAAGCCTCATTCCTTCATCCCTCTCTCTATTCAAAGCCCTCTGTCCTGGCCAGAGCTCCAGAGCCTGCCTCAGAAGATGGCCAAGCAGTTTTGGCAGCCTTTTAACATGTTTAGAAATATAACCCTTCTAACTGAAATTAAGAAAGACATCCACCAAGGTGGAACATAATCATGAGTTCATCCACTGCTGATGTCTATATTCTAGCTCTGGTGTCAGAAAGCACTGTGCAAGAATAAAGGCAAATCTCCTGCTAGAACTTCTTCCATGGACCAGGTAGGGGAGCATACAAGCGCACCAAGGAGAAGCCAAGACCTGGGTCCAGCTCCACCTTGGAGGAGCTCTTCAAATCAGAGGGACTCCAGGTGCACCTGCCCAACCATTCCCCACCAGGTAAATCAGCCAGGCTGTGTGAGGTGACGGCAGCCTTCACCTGACGTAGCCAGGAGCCTCGGAAGATGGGCTTCATCATTAATTGCTGCGCATTACAGTTTATCGCTGTGCAATTTACTGTCTCTGACCTGTTAGTCCCCTCATAATAAAACAATCTTTAAAAGGAAAACAGGCGGTAATGATAAAAAATATTCAGCCATCCAGTTCAGCTGGTGGCTGCCCAAGCTTGAAGGTCTCTGGGCACCTTTGCTTAAATAGCTAAAAACAAAATTATAATAAACGGAAGCATTAGGAGTCGGTCGGAAGCTGGTCTGCTAAAATCACAATGAAAAGGGCAGACTGGGGCTGTGAGCACCCTGCTATTAATTACTTGCCTTGAAACGCCAGAGAAGTGTATTTAAACCAGACACCTGGAGAGGCTATTTGCTAATTGCGTGCGTTGTAATGACTACAGACACGTGGAGAAACACACACATTTCAGCTACACAACTTGCCCCGACCACACAAAGCTAATATATTGATTATAGCCGCCCCGGCACACCTGCACACTCCAATGCAGTCTCCTTTTCAGACACACTTGTCAGAACAGGCAGCATGCCCTGGATTTAGCTTTTTAAGCACACAATTAGGAGGGCCAGGGATCCTCGTAATACATGTGAATATTAAGTTTCCCTCTGTGCACCTTGGCTAATGCTCAAGCTTGAGACTACAGGATGATCCAGTGATCGGATGACGGGGAGGAAAGTGAGGCTCGGGGGCCGAGACCCTGAACGCAGAGACAGAGCAGGCTGGTGACGGCCCCTCCCCTCCACGCAGCCTTGGCCCCAGCCCACACTGTTTAGATCCTGGCACCAGGGCAGGAAACAGTTAACCAAGGAGACAAAACCCACTGTGACCAGCAGGTCTCTGCGCAATCATCAGTAGAACTAGCTATTATAGCCAATTTAATAGCTTGAAAATGAACTCATTAGTGGTCTTTTATCAGTGGAAAAAAGTCTATTAAATCCGGATGTGTGAAGCAGCGGCCCAGCAGCTCATTTTCATCCCACTTGTGACCTGAACAAATCTGAGGAACGCTTTTCGAGGAGCGAGGGTCAAGCTCCTCGCGAGGAGAGCTGGAGACCGCTGGCCTTCCCCCAGCCCGGGTCTTTCCGGGAGGTCTGCACGTTCATTTACAGCCGGGCGGGGTGTTTCGCATACCTCTGTCCTGCCTTCTGTGTTACCCACATACAGGTAATTTAGAAGGGCAGCAAAATAAGAGGCCACCACTCAACTGCCATTTGGAAGCTGGGCATTATATGTCACCGAATCCTCCCACGCTGACCACAGGGCTGGCGACAGGGAGAGGGGCTTTCTGTCCTGCCTCCTGTCTCTCAGTCCTCTCTCTCTCTCCTTCCTTCTCTCTGCCAGAGGCAGCCAAAGGCCTGGCGGGGCAAAACGCTCATGCACTGCACACCCAATGATGACTGCAATTTAAATTCTCTTGGACAAATGACTCAGCTCAAGCACAGGCAAGCCGACTCTTCATTAGCTGTGGGACTGAGGGACCCAGTTAGCATAAATCTATGAAACAAACTGTGGGGCAGACACCAAGGCTCTCTCAGAACGCCTCTTCTTCTTTAATATCACCTGGACTTTGCAGGCCCTGCGTCAGAAGCCAGGACTTGCATTTATACTGTATGGACTCACTTTTCATTTGCATGTGTCTTGGCTAGTGAATTAGATGATGAATGAGTTGGTGGCAAAGACTACATTTTATCCTTCTTTTATAATCCACCCCACAAAACCTAAGATAGTTTTCAATGAGGATGTGTGGACTTAATTCCCAGTTGTGACAGGATTAGCACCTCAGGAGCTAATTGGATTGCATTTCATTGTGAGTGCACACTGTTGTGTTAGGTCAGGAGGAGCTGTCTTTGGAGTTACCAAGCTGGGTGGCAATGCTCAGCACAGTCATTGCCTGCCTAGTAGATGTCCCTTTGCACTTACATCCCTGGAGGTATGTTCCACGAGCCCCACAGGAAGATCAGAAAGTGAGGCTCAGAGGAGCCAGAACATCTCCTGGGGTTAGGAAGCCAGTGACTGTGTGACTTCCAGTGTGTGTGAAAGTGTAGGGTCCCCTGTACAGATTAGGACCTGCAGTGACACTCCTTTTCATGTCTTTCACAGATAGACAGCGTGGTACAAGATGGTACAGACGCACAGGCCCTTTCAGAGAATCATTTTAACTTCAAGTTTAATTTATTTCACAAACACTTGTTGGTGACTAAACAGGCCCTGGCTTTCATAGGCTCCTTGTTCCCATGGGAGAGGCAGGGACCAGCCTCTCTCCCATGTGGTGTGACGGGGGACTGGCCAGCTCTCCCAGCTCCCTGACCCACACTTAGTGCTCCCTCCAAGCTCACTGGATTTAAAGAGAAAACAATCCCTGTCATCCTTTTCCATTCCACTTTTGTTGCCTCTTGACAGTCTGCACTCTGCCTGGTTTCCCCACAGTCTCTTTCTGCCTTGGGGTCAACACAGGTGTGGAGCGCTGGCCTCATTGTACGTCCGGTATCCCACCCTCCTGTCTGATGGCCTGCTGTCACCTACAAGCCCCAAACCCCTTCCACTCTTGCCTGCTGTTGGCCAGTTAAACTCCGGCTCAGCCTTACTGGGAAGTATTTTTGGGGTTTCCTCACCTGGCGCATCCAGAATCACACTTAAGGCTTGCTAAACCCAGATTGGGGATCCCGCCATGAGGGTCTCCAGCTTGGGGGTCTGGGACAGGAACAAGCTTTGCATTTCTGAGGATCCTTGATCTCACTGGTGCTGCTGATCGTGGGAGAACTTTGAGAACCCCTGACTTAGGGTGAGGAGCTTCTATGCCCCACCAGGTGCTAATACCCCAGATAATTATCCACACTGGTAGCAGGAAAAACGAGGAAAGAGAAGAGAAAAAAGGAACTTTGAAACCCACCAAGGAATAATCAGCAGGCAATACTCCTGAATGGAATGGAATTTTATTTCCATGCGGAATAAAATTCTAAATGCTGTAGTTTCCAACTAAATCATTAAACAAATTGACTGGTAAATACCATGATTATCAGACTCTTCAAAAGTTTGAATTCTAAAACTGTTTCTATTCACCCAACTGACTTGTTTTATAGATATTTTAATAATGAAAATCAATATTTTATTCCATCTTAATCATTGATTTGGGGCATTCATTTGCCAAATAATGGGCTGCTGTTCCTCTTGACATTCTCTAATTTGCCCAGGAATTCACATTCTAGGTCAATATATATTGAAGCCCATAAGCCACACTGGTCCTGCCACTGAGATATCTAGAGCAGAAATTCCAATCTTATGAAAGGCAAGGACCCTCTTTAAATGTCAGAAATCTCTCAGATCTTATATGGTAGTAGATATAGATTGGGTATTGATTGTTTCAGAAAATGCATATAATAACCCAAAGCTACAGTGACCTTAAAAAATAAAGCACATTGATTTATCCCAATGGAAGCTACATATATTAAAAACAAACTGCATGTATATGCAGAGCCAATACTAACTGCAACAGTGAAGAATTCTTAAAGGGAGTGTTGCCCCTCACCCACCACCCAACCCAGCCATACAGTCAGAAATGATCACCCTGGACATTTTACTGAATCTGGAATTCAGCCTTCCCAGATAAGATCACTCACTCTATTGAAATCAGAATCAGAGGTTTACACAGGAGAAAGGACAACCAAGTGACATTCTGGGCACCTTACCCCCTAGCATTATCTCTAATATAAGTGACAGTGACATAATTAAAGTAGGAGCTGCATGTAATTAAAAAAAAAAAAACTGATTAAATTAGTGACCAACAAATGTCTGGAGGTTCCCTGTAAATCACTGACTGATGGGAACGAGGCACATAGTGACCCCTGAGGCCACAGAGGCCAAGCTGGATTTGCCAACGAGATGAAAAGACAGAAAGGGAGAAATAATCTGCAGAACTTATTTTTCCCCAGGGTAGTCTATTTGGAAACAGCTTATTCAGGCTGGTTTTACATAGATGAGATTTTCATCATCTCTAAGTTATTTTCCCAACAGGAAAATTTAATATACTATTTATTAGCATAACTCCATTATATAAATGGGTTTATTCTGCTATTACAAAAATAATTGCATGGAAAATGTGCCCTCTGAGTTCTCTGACCATAATAGTTTGCCATTCTTTCTTTTTCTAGTCTTCCAAGTTTTAGCTACTATTGGGGAACAACAGAAGAACCGATATAAGTTAAAAAGTATGTTTTAGCATTGCATAAATGATGAAATTAGGAGGTATTTGTAGTATTATTTAAAACTGGAGGCACACAAACTTCCTCATCAAACCTGCTGCTAAAATTGGTCAGGTGTCCTTTCAATCTAGAACCAAATAAAATATACCTGATACTAGAGTTGGTGCATGGAATGAGTGACACATTTTCATTTGCTAAGGAGAAACAGACGCAGACAAGGTAAAGATCAATTACAGAGAACAAATTCATGCCAGTCATTTCCTTTTGGTGTTAACAGTAACGAGAATATAGTACATATTTCAAGGTGGGAAAAGACAGTTTCAACAACTGCTTACAAATTATTTCCTGTGACAGATTTTCAGATGCTACCCTTAGTAATTCCAGAAAGGATTATTGGTATAAACATTTGGTGCAGATGCCCCTTCAACTTCAAATGTGTGAAGCGCCCTTGATTTTTTACTTTTTCATGCGTCCCCAATCAACCAACTGGTTCTTAAGTATGATTTCAGGCTCCACGAGAAAAGCAGCTCTTGACCCTTAGTGTTAGATAAATGTAAGTAAATATAAATGTGCACATGTGTTTGTATCCGCTTATGTGAGTGTCCGATTCCAGCTATTATCTGAAACTTTTAAAAATGTGAAGCAATTTGTTTCTTCCTAGTTAGAGAAAGCTAGAGAACATTCAGTCCTCTTCCTACCGTCTGCATGTGCACCTTCTCTGTATACAGCAGGCCCAGAGGGAAATGAGGTAAAGGGAAGGTATCTACACACACACACACACACACACACAAACACACACACACACACACACACACACACACACACACACTATGGAATCACTCACTCTTCACATCCGTATGTAAAATCCTACACAAGAGCAAGGTGGATGCTGGTGAGGAACTTCACAAGCATTCTTAAAGTCCCACATTTGTATTTTAGATGACTTTCCCCCTTGCTGGCAATGTCGAACTTCCACAAGTGAAGAGGATGCAGGTTCTAAAAACACAGCCCCAAATGATGACAGGCAACTCCCAATTCTTACCTGACGTGGACCAGTCCAGACCAGAACCAGACCAGATTTGAAAAACTGTTGTCCCACTTTCATTTAAACAGCCTCCGGAATTTGTGCTAAAAAAACTGAAAGAGTCTGAAACTTAATTAATTAAAGCTGTCTGAAGTAAAATTCTCGAAAGGCATAGAACAATTTTAGAGGGGTGGGTCACACTACTATGCAGACTCAAATGGTTCTACCCATACTTTTGGCACCAGATATTTTCCCCAGACATTGTAGGTCATTTCCTTGATAGCCTGACTCACAGGGAAGGCTTTCAGAGGCCTGTGACAGTCAAACCAAATCTAAACTTGGCCATAGCCATGGGATTATTGTGACATCTTTATATTTCATCTTACATGACCCTAGTGAAATTTGAGAGTTATCAATTAAAGGACATGATTCTAAATGTAATCTCCACCTTTAAAATAATTGTGAGCCCTTTAAAAGAACCTAACGGTGATAGCTGTAGAGCACTCACTGTGATAATATATTAAAAAAAAAACTAATTTGATTTTTAACAATAAGACTAGGAGGGAATGCTTTCAGTTTTTCTTCACTTAGAATGATGTTGGCCATGGGCTTAGCCTAGATAGCCTTTACAATGTTAAGGAATGTTCCCACTATCCCTATTTTTTCTTGGGTTTTAAGCATGAAGAGGTGCTGCATTTTATCACATGCTTTCTCAGCATCTATTGAAATAATCATATGATTCTTAACTTTAAGTCTATTGATGTGATGAATTACAATTATTGATTTCTGGATATTGAATCAACCTTGCATTCTTGGGATAAACCCCACTTGATCATGGTGTACTATCTTTACAAAATGTTTTTGTATGCAATTTGCCAGAATTTTGTTAAGGATTTTTACATCTATGTTCATCAGGGATATTGGTCTAAAATTTTCTTTCCTTGATGTTGTCTTTGTCTAGTTTTGGTATCAGAGTGATACTAGCTTCATAGAACGAGTTTGGAAGGGTTCCCTCCTTTTCTATTTCCTGGAATACTTTGAGGAGTATTGGTATTAGTTATTGTTTAAAGGTCTGGTGGAGTTGCAAATTGGTGCTGCCATTCTGGAAAGCAGTGTGGAGATTCCTCAGAAAACTTGGAAGGGACCCAGTTTTGACCCAGTTATACCACTCCTTGGTTTATACCCAAAGGATTTACAATTAGCATACTACAGTAATGCAGCCACATCAATGTTTATAGCAGCTCAATTCACAATAGCTAGATTGTGATACCAAAGTAGTTGCCCTTCAACAGATGAATAGATAAAGAAACTGTGGTATATATACACAGTGGAATATTATTCAACCATAAAGAAGAATGATATTATGGCATTTGTAGATGAATGGATGGAACTGGAGAATAGCATGCTAAGTAAAATAAGTCAATCCCAAAAAGCAAAGGCCAAATGTTTTCCCTGATAAGTGTATGATGATATATAATGGGGATGGGTGAGAGAAGAATGGAGGAACTTTAGATTACATAGAGGGAAATGAGAGGGAGAGGTTATGAAAAATGGAATGAGACATGTATGATTACACGAATGATATAAATCTACATCGTGCACTACCATAGAAATGAAAATTTGTACCCCATTTATGTACAATGAATCAAAATGCAGTCTGTAAAAATAATAATAATAATAATAATAATAATAAAAAGACCAGGGGGATAGCAAACCCAGACCATGACTCATGTGACAGAGAAGGAACTGAGTTTTATAGATGTTCAGAATTTACCAAAATCTCAACCCAGATAAATGACAGATATGTTTCAAAACGTTACAAAACCAACCTTTGTATTTTGCATCCTAAATTGCGCTAAGATATTCCTAACCATAATATGCAAATATAAACTGTGGTATGCAACCAGAAGAACCCTTCACCAGCCTCAACTCCATCATGTCCACTTTGCTTGTCCACAAAATGCTGAGACTATGAACTTCACGGGTCAAAGTCTCTCTACTAGCTACTAGTCCAAGGCCACAGACAGTGACTTACACCTTTAACATTGGTTTATTCTTGTATAAAAAAAAAGTCATGCCAACTTTAAGTAATTTTTGTAAAGATGAAAATGAGATAATGCAAAAGAGGTACCTGGTATTTACTAACTTGAGAAATAATACTAATATTTTTGTCAGTGTATAAGGGAAGTTTCTTAAGAGTTGAGAGGGAATTTATCTGGCCCCAGTCACAGCTGAATAATATTCATCTAGAAAGTTGAGAATAACATTTTTATGGTTTAAGAGTTGTCTTAAGTCGAGAATAAATATTAATGGGTGGTTGATTCTTTCACACTAGTTTGTTACTAAGCAAATAGTCAATTATTTTGGGGTCAGTTTCTTACTTTGGAATTTGAAAATGGTAGAAAAACTGGGCATAGTTTTTTAAAATGTTATGAAATTGTGCTGTTTACTTACAATCATTATTTTCCCCCTATAATAATATTTGGAGAGTTACAGGACAAACAATATAAGCTTAAATTGTAGTGTAAATAAACCCTACATGGCAAATGGCACCCAATGGACTCTCAGTTATACTCAGGTTTCTCTTAGAAGCCAAGGAAATCATTCTAATCAGATAAATCCAGATGCTATGGAGGGGGAGTTGGGGAATGTTTCTTTTCGTAGTCAGAAATTTCCAGTCCTGTGGTCAGCTAATGAGAGATCGCGGCAGGTGCAGGTAGCCGGGCTGGCTGGGTGTGGAGCACAGGGGTTCCAGCGTCCAGCTGAGAACTGCTCAGGAAGCTGGTGCTGCCTCCCAGCCTTTCCTGATGTGGCCCTGGTAGTCCAGACGATCCACACAGGAGGAGCAACTGCCACTCTATCCCCGACACTGCCCTACCTGTCCTCCCAAGTGGGCTGCCATACTGACTTCTCTACATATTGATCTATGTCACCCGTGGCTCTTCGGCTGCGGGGTGTGTGTGTGTGTGTGTGTGTCCACTTGTGCGTGTGTGCAGACAGCTACAAACAAGGTGCATTCTGGAAGAAACGGCCAGGGCAACCTACATCCCCCTCTGCATTGTGATGGAGTCAGTTTCCTCAATGACAAAAGAGGCCAAGCACCTCCTCATTTATCACTGCTGAGTGAATCGACATGCCAAGAGATGAGGGAAGGAGGAAAAGAAGAATAACCTTCTCTCCTCCTCCATTCTTCAAAGGATCTGTCTTTGGGAGTGACTTTACCTCGCAGGCCTGTGGTGAAGAATAGCTAATTTGGGGAAGGAAGCACTGGAAAATACAAAGTGGAGCAGAAGTGACATAAAAAGCAGAGTGGACCTGATTTTCAGGGCCTCTCAGGGCAGGAAGCGAACCTTAGGGAGTGACTGATTTATCCCAGTGCAGCGATTTCTCACAAAGTACATTCAGCAGGTGCCAATTAGGTAAATACACCCCTGGGTCTCTGAAAGAGGGACTCCTACATGCGTGGGTGAGCAGACCTCCGGCAGGAGAACTGTCACGGGGCTGTACTCTTCTCGTCTCCAAGTGCCCAAGGGGTGGGGCTTCCTACCATCTTCAGGCCCCTGGGCTGCATCTTTCCGTGGAGACTCTGTCTCCTCAGTTTGTAGAGAAGACCAAACCTACACAGTTCCCATGAACTCTCCTGCCGGTAGTGCCCACCAGAGTTGACTTCGGAGGGTTGCATTAAGGATGCCTAGGTGTTCTTCTCATTTCTGGGTTTCTAGAAAGAGAAGGAGACTTCCCTTATATTATTCGATCCTTATCTTTGGCTTACTGTTCTTTTGAAAATGAGCTGTTGAAATTGTGATCTCTAAGGATTGCTTTAATAAGTGTTCCTAAAGATGACTTTGATGACACATAATGGGGGGTGGGAGGAGTTAGTGTTAGGGTTAGAGTTAGGGTTAGGGAGGGGGGCAAGAATGGAGGAAGGGAGGACTGTATAGAAGGAAAAGAGGGGTGGGAGGGGTGGGGGGAAGGGGAAAAATAACAGAATGAATCAAACAACATTACCCTATGTAAATTTATGATTACACAAATGGTATGCCTTTACGCCATGTACAGAGAAACAACATGTATCCCATTTGTTTACAATAAAAAAAAAAGTCTGTGCACAATTCAAATGTAGTTGAAAATTAGGCTAGAACCAAAAGACAGTTGTACCTTACTTCTAAGATATTCCGGATCATGAAAAGTCCATGGAAAATTTCATCCAATAAAGAAACTGTCCTTACTTTCATAAAAAAAAAAAAAAAAAAAAAAAAAAAAAAAAAAGATGACTTTGAAAGAAATCTTGAAGTACCCCAAAACACAGACAACCACCACCACCACGGCTTGCCTTGGGGGTGGAGGTGTGGCCTTTTCGCACATGACATATTCCCTGCCAAGGTTCCTTTGATGCCCACCAGCTTTTAATGTGAGTCACTCTTTAACCCAGCGCTTATTTATAATGTGTGAACTGCATGGCAAGCTTTTCAAACAAAGGAACAGATGTGGCTCTTTTCTTCCTCTGTCTGTCTGGGAAACTTTAGCTAAGGTAGGTTTTTCTGGAGAGAATAGACTTTCAATCATGTTGTTACCAAAAAGCTGATATGTTATGGCAAGGCACAGAGGGGAAATCATTCAGAGCTCAGGGAATAGCCTACTGCAAGAAGAAGGTCAGGCCAGCAAGAGAATTTGAGAAAAGCTGGCTTAGAATCAGATAGCACAGTTGACCATGGACTTGGTCCAATGATCACATGCTGACAAAGCCTGGTGCCTGCCTGGTACCTTCCTGGTGCATGGCAATATTCTCACCTGGGCATTGATGCCTAGACTCAGGCAACCTTTAACATCCATAATGCAAATCTATGGGGAGCTCTTTCTGAATTTCACCATTTTACTTGGCGTCTGCAAAATCAGGAAGTGTTAGGAGCTTCAAGGAAGAAAGACGTTGGTGAATTAGCTTCCCATCTTTGGCAGCCAGTCTACGGCGAATGGAGACCTGTCTAGTGTTGTATCTGAGTGCCGCAAGTTCTTCACACCCAGAGATTATTTCCTCCAATAAATCATATCGAACATCAACCCTCTGTGACTGCATAAGAACCTGCCACCGTCACTGACATTGGAGCATTCTCATTGCTTTGATTGTCACTATCGTCACTGCCACCAGATAATCTGCTCTGAGAACCTCCTGCCGGGAGTTTCCTAAACATCGCTGAATGTGCTCTCCACCTCTTTCTCGAGGATGCTCAGGTATACTGTTGTGGATCAGGGGTCGAGGCTCAGAGAACCGTGAAAGTGTGCAAAACACAGACCTGGGAAGTAGCAGTGTGAGACAGCATGTGGGGGACCTGAAGGCCACTGGACCCCTCCAGTTGACACCCATTCCTCACGGTTTTGTATGGTTTTTTGCTGGAGTCTTAATCTCTATCACACTGGATCAGAGAAGTAAAGGACAGCAGGCAGCCGGTTGTGATATTGCCAATGCCAGTCCCTGTGTCGCTGTGAGTTACAACTGATCCAAGGTCGATGCTGAACAAGTACAACCTTGATCCAAGGTCGATATTGGACAGGCACTTTCGCAAAAAGTCACTTCTCTCTGCAGCGAGTCGTTTCCCACCACCCCTGTTCCTGTGTTATTTCTGCTACATTTGGCTGGCTAGCAGGTGAACCTGACTTTGTCATAGAGTTACTATGACTTCTTAAAGAAGAGAAATGATTTTTGAAAAATCTGGGGGGTTTACATTTTTTAAAATTATATTTCACAAAGACAGAGACAAGATTCTTAAGTTGTTTGCATATTTTTTTTTCTAAAATCTCTTTACTGACCTGTCCCATATCCATCTTTCTGCTGTCATTTAAGGGACAATTGAGTGGACGACACCTTTCCCTTAACAAATTTAGTGTTTTGTGTGGTCATGAAAGTGTAATAAAGGACTCCCAACCCCACATATCCTCCATCAGCGAGTTCCTATCAGAATCAGTAGGGGAGCACACACATGCATCACACAGAGGATTAAGTCTAAGGTAGTAGTGGTAATAATGATCATGATGACAATGGGAATATTAACAGCTACTAATAGTTCCCGCATGCTTACAGGTCAAAGTGCTAAGCACTTTATACATTTTCTCAATCTTCACAATGACCCTATGAGTTGGGATCTATTATCATCCTCATTTTGCAGATCAGCAAACTGAAGCACATAAGTAAGTCCCCGGTAATAGAGTAGTGAGATTATCTGTGGCCTTTGATCAGTGTTTTCTACCACCTCTGGACCCTGAGGCCCTTTATCAAGCAAGCCAGAGGTGGTGGAGGATGGTCGGTATCAAATCACACTCTGAGGAGTTGGAGTTTTATGTTTGAGATGCACTGTTATCTCAGAAAGTACATTTCCTCAATTCATCATTTAAATTTTCCCTTAAGTCTTTTCATTAACGTCACACCCATGACGTGTAAGCTCTATTTTCGATGGCACTGTGGAGGGAGGAAGTACACGTGTAACCTGTAAGCCCTGGGTCCCCTCACACACCTGTCCGGCTCTGTCCTTGGGTGCCTTCCTTACTTCACTCCATACAACAGGTGCACAGAGCAGCCTGGGAGGCCTCCTGGGGGGGAGCCACAGACCCTAACCTGGACTTCACTTATTCTGACCTGGGTCCCTCAGCCTGTGGGGGATACTGGGAGACCCTTTTTGCTTCCATCTGTAGACTTCGGTTCTGCCTCCTAACAAGATCTTCCTTCTGGGATCTGTGACTCCCTCATGGAAATTTTATCTTTTTGACCCTTTTGAGGGAGTCAAAATGGCCATAGGGCTCCAGAGCTCCACTTACAGTCAGCTCCAGAGAGCCCGTTGCTGGTTTCCCACTGAGTGGCCCTGAGCTTGGAAGAGAACTCACCTGCTCCTATAACTTTCTGGTTCATCCTCTGTAGACTCCTCACTGCCTAAGGCTGCTTAGGGCAAGTTCTTTATCTCAGCATAAGGTTTATGGCCAGGTCCTCAGGGAATTGTGTGTGGATCAGCATCAGGATTCAAGAAATGTGCCATTCATCTGCAATTCATTTCTAAATGGGCACCTGGCCTACTGTGGGCTCTGGAGCAAGACTGGGTGATGAAAAATTGCTTTAAAGATGATAAAAATCACAGTCATCTAAATATCTGTTTTATTTTTGCAATATACGCATATCCAAAAAATGAATAAAAAAGAAAAACACCCAGAGGGTTTTACTTGAAAGGCTGTATTTTCATTTCATTACTGTCACTTGCAAGATTTTAATGAAGGCTTACTACTCTTCAAAAGAAAGACACCATCAGCACAGCATATAATTATTTTATGCTCTTTGCTTATATAATCTTGTATAATCATAACTCCATGAGCCTGTGGTCAGTAGTTCTGGTGAACTTTCATGAGCCTACCAGCCCCTGGGCAGAAGGCCCACTTCACCTCCAATATAACACACTCGAATTTAGTCACTATGTACCTCTGTTCACTTAAGCCTAAGAAGCAAATTGGCACCAATGAGGGGAAATGGAATAAGAAGGGCTCAGTCCTCAGCTTCGGCTGATTGTGGTCTTGTTGCCAGTCTCCTTCCCTGCTGTTCAGCTACCCTCATTCTGTTCCCTCTCCAACATCAACACGACAGCTCTATTACCAGAGCCGACAGGCCTGCCCCGTGGGCCCCTGGCCAGCTGTACTCCACAGGCGGGAGCAAGCTGCCCGATGGGTACTAACTCCCCTCTTCCTGTTCTAGCCCCTGCCCTCTCCCCTCGGCCACACCACAGGTGAAGCCCACAGTCACCTGTCACCGGTTGCCATCATTAGCCACCTGCTGAGCCACTGCACAGAACAGCAGGCTCCTCCTGTTCTTCAGACCCTCGTCCTGTGGAAAAGCACCAGTGCTTTTAGGAGTCTCTGCACAGCACCCAGCACAGGATTTTGCACACAAATATGTGTTAAATAACCCTTCTTGCCGGGCGTCAGATTTTATTCTGCTACCTCCTGACATTAGTATTATTAAATCGTTTAATGAGAAATAATACTTGCAGGGAGATAACAATGGTCCCTCTTCACATGAGGAATTCTCTTTACATTAGCCATTTTGTCCCCAATCAAGATAGATTTGTTGGTTTTCCTTTTCCCAAGAAAAGGAGATGCAAGAGAGATGCAAGGAGATGCAAGATTAGCTTGGCTGTCACTTTTTGTCTTCATCTAAGGATCTCATTGTCATGAAGTAACTCCTCAGATTATTGTACTGTTATTTTTGAATGTGACTTCTTGAATGACAGAAATCCTAAAGTTATGTGCAACTCCACAATCCACGCACTCCAGGAATCTGGACCACCTTGTGCCTGGTAGTTAGGCAGGCATAAATTAAGCATCCTTCCCTATTTCTGTGAACAAATCTTAAAGAGGTATCAGGTAAGATATAGCTCAATATATAAACAGATTGCAGGGCTAAAGACAGAAAAATTGTACGTATGCTACATCAAACTTTGCTTGACTTCAGAAAATATTAAACAGAGTGGTGGGTTTCAGTGCACAGCAGTTTTCTCAGAAGTTTGCACCTTCTTGTGCCGTGGGCTCCAAGACCCAGACTGCAAAGCTGCAGAG
Source organism: Sciurus carolinensis (assembly GCF_902686445.1). NCBI lineage: Eukaryota > Metazoa > Chordata > Mammalia > Rodentia > Sciuridae > Sciurus > Sciurus carolinensis. The sequence continues at coordinate 8,192,518 of NC_062224.1, read as the reverse complement.
TCTAGGGCTATTTCAAATTCTGGGGACATCTCCAATAACCAAAATTGAAGTTAACTTTTTCCAGTGCCAATCGTTTCTTAAAAACTTTGCATGACATGATTTTATCTTTCTCAACTGAATATTAAAACATATAATGGAGCCAGGCATGGTAGTATATGCCCATAATCTCAGCAGTACAGGAGACTGAAGCAGGAGGATCTCAAGTTCAATGCCAGCCTCAGAAACTTGGTGAGGTCCTAAGCAACTTAGTGAGACTCTGTCTCAAAGTAAAAACAATGGCTAGGGATGTGACTCAGTAGTTAAGCAGTCCCTGGGTTCAATACCTGGTACAAACAACAAAAACAAAACCAACTTATGATGGCAGGCACCTTGCCATGTGCTCCTTTTCTGTGCCCTCTAGAATCTGGGTAGAATAGGCAGGTGCTTGAGTGGAACTGGAGGAAAAAAATCTGGAGACTAGGTGTAAATTGAAGTATTCCAGTGTCTTTCTTCATAATTATAACTGACCCCATAATGTATATATATAGTGTATGCATAGTAACTTACTCTTTAGCATATGTATATTATATACATGTAATATAATACTACCCTGTATTATGTATGTAATTTACCCTATAGTCTTAACAGACCCCGTATTTTATCTGTATTATGTATGTAGTATAACTTACCCCATAGATATAACTGACGTTTGGGCTATTCTCCCACTCTGACTGCAACAATAGCTTCCACACTGACTGTCCACTAGAACCTACCACACAGTTTTGTCTAATACAAATCCAATTATCTTGACCCCTCTTAGAAGATTCATGTTCGTGTGAAGCCCAGAGTCCACATCCTGTTGTCCAAAGCCATCCCAGCCATCTCTGGGAGCCCAAATGCTCTCTCTGCTCTCCCTGTTGTCTTTTCCCCACTCTGAGACCCTCACCATTTCATACAATGATTTAGTTGTGGACAGACCACTCTTCAGTGTGTTTCTTAAATACAGAATCTTCATCTTTTTCTCCATCTTGCAAACTTCTACTCATTTTCCAAAAGCCAGCTTGCAGGTTATCCACTAGGAAAAAACTCACCTACATTAGATAGATGCCATGACCCAAGCCTCAGCTCCTCAGTGACGTTCAGGGGACATCCCAGACCTCTTGGCACCCTGTGCTGCTCACGCTCACTAGGTGTCTATGAGTGATTCACTGCAACCACAAGTTCCTGAGGAAAGGCTGCATCTTGTCCTGCTTCAGATTCTGCCTACAACCTGACTTCCAGCAGATATTGAGCAGGAGGCAGATGCTGGATAAATACTCATCAAACAGATGTATGCATGAATGAATGGGCTGGCCCTGTCACAGGCAAGTCAAGGGGTTGATGAAAGGGTATGAGAATGGACATTATTACCCTATGTACATATATGACTACACCATCAGTGTGATTCTGCATCATGTACAACCGGAAGAATGAGAGGTGTACTCCATTTATGTATGATACGTCCAAATGTGTCCTACTGTCATGTATAACTAATTAGAACAACAACAAAGAAAGAGTAAGACGAAGTGGTCCAGAGAAGGGATTCCTAATGATAAAATTCTGCTTCTCCACTGCTACGGTTTTCAAGATCTAAACTCCTGCACCTGGCTGCAGAATGACTGAGGCTCTTTAAAGGTTTCCAACCCTTCCTCTTTATATTGCTCCAGTGGCTGAAGCTGCTTTAAATGTTAATTTTGAAAAGGAGTTCTTCTGGCAGCCAAGAAAATGATGAACAAATGTTTCCAGTAGCATTAAAGCCATTAGGAAGTATTTGTCAGAGTCTTTGTGCTGGCACGCTGGGGTGTGAACTAACACAGAGATCCCAGGCTGTGTGGTGCTCAACCCACTCAGAGAGTTTGGGCCGTTTTACAACTAATTAGCAGCATCAACTCAAGCATCCATGCCAAAATCCCGTCCAGTGAAATTTGGTGGAAAGCATCCATTCTTGGAGACTGAGATCTGCAAATTGTCCCATCACTGTGGGCTTTAGCAGAAAAGAAGAGGGAATAAAGTTCTGGATACAGAGAAAGCATGGTATCTATTGCTGGTCTGTCGTAAGCAAATGCATAAACGGTTAACACACAAGCATTCATGCCAAAGGTCAGTTGTGTGTATCTTTGCGTCCTACAGCTTTCAGAGTTGAGTGAGATGGGTCCTAATTTAAACATGCATGTGAAGCACTTTGCATGTTGTCAAATGCTATTCTCCAGCATTATTCTTATAAATTTCAGGATTATTCTTATAAATTTTTCCCAAACCATTCCACCAAGCACTATATTAGTAAATAAGAGGGAGGGGGTCAGGGGTTAAATAAACTTAGAAAAAGTTGCAAATGGTAAATGCATATATGCCTTTACATTTGCATATTAGTTTCTGAAGAGTCTCAGTAATAAACCAGTCTACAAACTACATGATTTAAAGCTGGCTCTGCCAAATTTTTTTTTCATATTTTTTAGAACTTTCTCCCTTTTTTCCAAGGCTCTCTCACTTATTAGTATTTCACAGACATGGTGTACTGCAGAATATGTTTTGGGAATTATTATGAATTTTTAATTACCACATTTATATCTAATTGCAAGTTACCTAAAGAATATTTAATGTAAGTTAAAGAAATTCAAGTCTACTGAGGACTACGATGGTGTGCCTGACACCATGTGGAACCCAAAGAGGAAACTACGGGGCAAAGCTTGGAGAAGGGGAGCCTCATGGGGCAGGGCGGGGAGCCTCAAGGGGCAGGGCAGGGAGCAGCACAGGGCAATCTGGGGGTCGGGCTCCGAGGGAGCTTGACTTCATTGCCCTTGAACTGAAGGGTCACTGAGCATTATGACAGGTATCCAAGACTTCCGGCATCTTCTCCCAATCCTTGTTAAACAGGATCTCAGATACACTGTAGGTTGATCCCAGTGTGACAAGAGAATCTGTGGAAGATGAGAGGGTGGGAAACCCTTCCTACACCAGGGTCCATTGTAGAACAGAACATCCCTTCCCAGGAGAGCCCAGACGCTTCTCGTGCCCTGGACTTTTGAAGAAGCAGAATAATGTTGGCTGGAAGAATTTGATCTTGCGTTTTCCAAGACTAACTGGTGAGCAGATTTTCTTTCATTATAATAATTTATCACTTACAAGATACTAGAGCTACACAGAGATTGCTGAATAATAGATGAAATTGTGCTGAACCAAATTTCTGCCCTAAGGAGTTTTCCATGTAGAGGCATAAGTAGAATCATGTTGGACAAGAATAACAACCCAGCTGCCTTGTCAAACAAGTCCTGGTGATGTGTGTGTGTATGAAAGAGAGACCCAAACAGTGAGGTAAGATGCAGAGTGAGAGAGAAAAGCAGAAAGAGAGATACAGAAAGAGAAAAAATGGAGATTCACTTAATATGAAGGATAAAATGGCAAACAATGTTCTATCAACTGGGCAGACACTGACAATCAGAAGGGAGCAACATCACCCAACAAAGGCAAGGAATGAATCCAGAAGGCTACATTGAAGACCCCTGGCCCCAAATACAACCCCACTATCATGAACACCATTGAGTCCAGACTTTCACCAATAAACATAAATGGCAAACTCTTCCCAGCTAGTGCTTTAGCCATGCTTGACAGGAATGGAACACCAGTTGAGAGAGAAGGAGCATTTTTAGGAGGAAGGAAAGAAGTAAGATGAGTCAAGACTGAGAAGGTGGCCAAAGACCACCTTCACTGGTGCTGTGACAGCCGCCCTGTGTGCAGGACCAGGATGGTGACAGTCTGAGATCATCTCTCATCACATCCCTTGTTCTTCTGAGTGATGTCTCTGGAATTCAGGACGTCTTGTTCTCTCACATGGTGTTAGCATTTGGGCTGACAGTCAGTGGGTCCTGGACTGAGGTTCAGTCATTAAAAATGTTCAACCCCTCTGCTCCCAAAGTGCTTCCAATTCAGGATGTGGGGGGGTCTTTATATTTGAAAGAAAGGAATACAGTGTAGATTAAGTAATACCCCAGTGGAGTTCACAGAATCACATCATGGAAAATACATACATGTTCTCATCAGTCAGAGTGTGATAAGTGATGAAGAGTGAGTCTTTAAAAAGTCCAAACTACATGATGCTCGGGGGTATAGGACTTTGTGTCTGCAGGGTTCTCAAATTCCACACTCCCCGTCTTTCTGTCTACCCTTATTGATGGACTACTCTGGAATGAAAAGCTCCCCTTAGTCTGTCCTGGTCTGCCTCTCATCCCTTATGTTAGGTTGTTTTTCAATCATCCTCTTGGTAAGCAGTATCCAGAGAGTTATAATTTTTCAGAATTAGCAGGTCTGTAAAAGAAAAAGAAGATACCGCTTAACAACTAAAGAACTTAGCAACCTTTCCTTTTTCTGAAGCACATAATAGAAAGATAGAGTTCTGTGTCTGCTGGAGATATAAGCATAAGAAGTTGATCTCGGGACAGAAAGAGGCTACAGCTACCTTTCAGCATGCTGAACATAGCTGGACATTTAGACCTGTCTTCTGCAAACTTCTTTAAACCTCAGTCTGGTCACCATTTGATGACTTCTGTAAACTGGTGAACTTCCTCTTTCAAGTTAATTAAAAAGTGCATTAGCTAGAGTGTGTAATAAATAGCTAAGTGCTGAGTAGTCTAGAAGCCTGTGTGCTCCCACCCCTCTCCTATACACACACAACTTGACATTTTGTCCCCATATCACAGAGGAGGATACCAAGCTTCTGAACACTTTGAATGCTCAAGTTCCCTTGAATATTTCTTTTAGACTTTGTGCAAATGTCTAAGTACAATCATTGGTCAACACACATTTGGGAGGATTCTGAGAGAATGACCAATCAATCCATGAATTCCTTCTCACACACACCTCAACATACCACAAACTGACATTGTGATACCCTGAAAATAAAGGCAGGAGGAAGATGTGGAGAAGGCAGAAGCAGGTAGGAGAAACGGAAGAAGTTGTCCTTGGAGGTTCTCTGGGCCAACCCCTAGAACTCCTCAGGTCCTTCTTCAGCACACCTGGAAATCCTTCACCTTCCCAAGACCCAGGAACAGGGAGCTCATTCTTACACCACAACCTGTTTCGTCCTTGCTTGACTACACCTTGCTGAATCCTACGGGTATTGAGTAAAACATCTCCCTGCATCCTGGGCCCATTATCCGAGGTAGTTCTGCTTTCTGTAGGCAGCAATAATAAAACTGTAACTTTTGATTAATAGTAAACATTGACCCCTTTCCTTAACCTCCACATACCCCTCTTAAGTATTCTCAAGTCTGTCAAATAGCATTTCACCATTGATCTCTTTAAAATAGAGGGATAAGAATTAAACACAGTTCTCCATTGTTTCTCCTTCGTGTGTGGTCTAGTGACCTGAGAAATCAGCAGAACCCACATGCTTGTCAGCAGGCCCCACCCAAGATCAGCTAAAGCAGAACCTGAAGGTAAGCCGGGCAGGAATTTGTGATCTGTGTGCATACTCGTAAGCCCCCTGACAATCATGAGCCTCTGAATTTGGGAGGCACCAGCTCAATTAAGACAAAGCAAATGAGGCCTCAAGCTGACCTATTTCCATGAAAGGATCGTGAATTCACTTTACCTTTTAGAGGACCTCCACTTTATTTGCCAATATTGATCTTGCCATCTGCTAAACATGCCAAGTCTTTTTCTCCTGGGCTTTTGTCAAAACAGATCTACATTCATTATCTCCAGAACTCCATTTGAACAAAAACGTAGGAATTCTGTTTATACAGTTGAGTTTTATCTTTTTGCTTTTGCTCCTTGATCCATGCCTATCAAACTCACTTGCTCCTTGTCATTTCAAGAATTGCCTACTTCCTTGCATTGTTTACTTTCCCTAACTGTCTCATGAGAATGGTTTCTCTACTGGCACCCAGGTGATACTCATGCTGCAAAAGGTTGGATCCTGGCATGTGACGAACCCTCACCAGCAGCCCAATGTGTCTGGCTCTTCACCAGGGTTCAGCCTCTGTGCTTCCATCTTACCAGGGAGGAATTTTCCTAAGGTCCCCTACACATAGAATACCCATCTCTTGAGTTTTTTGTCTGAATTGCTACCTCCCAAAAATCAAACACAGGGAAGACTTTATCAATTGAGCAAAATTGATCAATGAAACAAATCCAAATAGAAGAGCATGGCTTTGACTTAGCACCTGTAAATCCAAAACAGGGAAATGAGAGGAAAGTAATTCTGGGGTTCAGACCTGAGCTGTAACTTTAAGGTATGTTTTACCAGCCAGTCAACTGGTGGGGGTCAGGCAGAGTTCAAGATCTCAGAGATTCAAACTGAACAGCATGAAGATAAAGGCCTCGAAGAAGCAGTCATGGAAAGAACACAGAGTACTTGGCTAAGTCATATCATTGGGAAGCAAGGATTTCCTTCAGCTGTTAGTTTTTCTCATTATGGTATTTTTCAGCACACATGCACGCGCGCACACACACACTATATATATATATATATATATATATATATAGTGTGTGAATATATGTATGTGTGTATATATAGTGTGAATATATGTATATATGAATATATACACACACATATGTGCATATATATACACACACATATGTGCATATATATATACATACATATATATATATATATATACCTAACCTACGTAAAGATCTCGGCCCTGTCAAAGTAGTGACTTTCACATATATTTTTCTTATTTCTTTTTCCCCAAAGAAAAGCAAGAAAGTCATATATTTAAAACAAAACTGAGCTCTTCTGGATAAGGGGTGATATATCAGCAGTTCCCCCTTTTGCCAAAGGGTTGCCTAGAGGATTCCCAAGGGCCCCAGAAGTCCCAGGAACTAAATTAATACCCTAGGGTCTCATACCAGAAATCAGTGTTGATTTTTTTTCTTCTTTTCTTTCTTTTTTGAGTCCAAAATCATTACTTAGGGCAGACTAATTTTAAATCTAAATTATGTGTAAACAAGAAAGGAGATGAGAACCTTTGGTAGGGGAAATGAGTATACAAGTAGTTATAATAATTTTAACCAGAAATGAAAAAAAGAAATCTTTTGAGTGCCAGGAGACAGAAAATTTGCAGTTCCCCAGTGTAATTGAGTATACTCTTATAGACTTCATTTTTGTTTTGGAAATGAATTCTTTGGCAATGGAGATACTCTGGTTAATTTAAGTTATAATTAAAAACAACCCTAGCTTATATATTGATTTCATTACATTGTATTTCATTTCTGTTTATTGTTTCACATTTTAATGAGTTAATAAAGGAGCCTCTTTATGTATTGCTTTATACTACTTACAAACCCAAACTACTTTTTGAATAGAAATCACATTTGTGGAACTGTCTTTTGCCTCCCACTATGATAATGAGGATGTTGCTCCACCTGCATTAAATTGTCAAGAGAAAGCCAGGAATCCATTATTTACTTAGGAAGTATTCCGTTTTCCTGGTTTTTCAGGAGATATCAATTTAGGTGCTCAAGACAAAAGTTTTGAGAAGGTTCCTGTCACCACTTGCCTGAAGCAGGTGAGGGAATCTCTGGGGTCGAGGTCTGGTGATAACGGTTTCTGACCTGGTCAGAGGCTCCAAGCAAAAATGCAAGCGGAGTTTTGGGGGTCCCCACCCAGCGGGCTTCCCTGGTTTCCAAGAGAAACCAGACATGTGGGGAAATGGGAGAGAGCCATCCCTTCCTGTCGCGTCAACTTAAGCCTCTTAAGTCCAGGACCCGTTGTTCTCAAACCAAGGGAGCAGAGTCCACTCAGCCGATGTTCTTCAGTGTCTCCTACTTCTTGAAGTTGCTGCAGGAGCAGAAAATCAGAACCCCTGGGGGTTCAGAGACCCGGGATTTTTTTTCGTAATTGCTACTGTTTTTATGACACTTTAATAACAATATCAGAAAACAGGATTTTCAGATCCCCAGCAAAACTGAGTGGAAATGCAGACGTCCATATGCTCCCCGCCCGAACACACACGTGCAGCCTCCGCCTCCGTGCACGTCTGCCGTCAAGGTGGTGCCCTTGCCCACCACAGGTGGACTACATGGCTGCATCACTGCCACCCCAAGTCCACAGGCTTCGATTGCTCTTGGCGTTGCACATTCTGAGTCTGGGCAAAGACGCAAGGGCAAGCATCCACCACCGCAGTATCATAAGGAGGAGTTGCATGCCCTGGAAATCCTTTCCTCTGTCTCTTCATCCCCACCCCGACCCTTGGCAACCACCAATCTTCTACAGTCCACACAGGTTCTCCTTTTATATAATGCCACAGCGTTGGAACCATACAGTGTGCAGCTTTTTCATACTGACTTCCTTCACTTAAACACAGATTTAAGTTTCCTCCAGTCTTTCCATGGTTTGCTAGCTCAGTTCCTTTTAGCGCTGAAAATATCCCATTACCTGGATGGACCACAGTTTATTTACTCCCTTCCTACCAAAGGCCACCTGGTTTGCTTCCACGTTTTGACAATTATGAGTAAACCTGCTATAAATGTCTCTGCACAGGTTTTTCAATGGATGTACGTTTTCAACTCCCTTGGGCAAATACCAAGGAGTGTGACTTCTCTACCAGGTGGAAAAGGGATGTGTGGTGTGTTTAGAAATCACGGAGCTAAGCTCCACAGTGGCGGCTGTGCCTTTGGCATTGCCACCAGCAGTGAAGGAGTGCTCTGTTCTCACCAATATTTGCTATTGTCAGCGTCATGCATTTGGGTCATTTTGATAGATGTCTGATGGTGTTTTACTGATGCTTTAAATTCACATTTTCTTGAAGAGATCTAGAGCAATTTTCCATACGTTTATTTGCTATCTGTATATATTCTTTGGTGAAATATCAGTCAAGGTCTTTGGACCCTTTTGGAATTGAGTTATTTGTTTCCTTATTGTTAAATTTTAAGAGTTCTTTGTATGTTTTAGAAAATAGTCCTTTATCTGACATCTTTTGCAAATATTTTCTCCAAGTCTGTGACGTGCTTTTTCCTTCTCTTGCTGTTGTCTCTCGCAGAGCAGAGTTTTTAATTTTAACAAAATGCGGCTTATCAATTACTCCTTCCAGGGATTGTGCCTTTGACGTTGTGTCTGAGGAGTCGTCACGGAACCTGCGGCCTGTAGGATTTCCTCCTACATTATCTTGCAGGCATTACCTAGTTTTGCATTCTATACTTAGGTCTGTGATTCATTTGGAGTTAATTCCTATGGAGTGTAAGGTCTTTTTCCTTTTGCTTGTGAACATCCATTTGTTTTAGCGCCTTTGCTCCTCCATCAAAGTTCAGCCAACTGTATTGGCAGGGTCAGTTTCTGGGCTCTCTCTGCTGCTCCGTTGATCTATTTGATTCTTCCACCTGTAGCACTGTCTTGACTCCTGAGGTTCATAGCCAGGCTTGAAGTTGGATCATACCAGTCCTTCAACTTCATTCTTCTCCTTCAATATGGTGTTGGCTATTCTGGTTTCTAGTCTCTCTGAAAATTTTAAAATTGATTTGTTTCTATCCACAAAATGACTTCCTGGGATTTTTTAAAAAATTATTTCTTTATTTTTATTTTTTACAGACTGCATTTTGCTTCATTGTACACAAATGGGGTACATCATTTTGTTTCTATGGTTGTGCATGATGCAGATACATGTACATAGGGTCATGATGTCTGTCTCAGTACACCATTTTTCATACCCCTCTCATTTCCCTCTATGTAATCTAAAGTTCCTCCATTCTTCTCTCACCCCCACCCCCCCACCCCCATTATATGTCATCATCCACTTATCAGGGGAAACATTCGGTCTTTGGTTTTTTGGTATTGGCTTATTTCACTTAGCATGATGTTCTTCAATTCCATCCATTTATCTGCAAAGGTCATAATAAAATTGATGGAGATGATGTGACACCTATAGATCCCACGGGGAAGAACTGACGTTCTAATGATACAGGTGGGCTTCTCTTACCATAACGTGGACTATCTCTCCATTCATTTAGTTCTACTTTGACTTTTTTTTTCATCAGTTTTGTACTTTTCCCCATATTGACCTTGTACATATATTTGGTTAGATTTATACCTAAGTATTCCATTTTGCAGGGGAGTAGGGGGTGCCTTGGGTTCTTTTTGACTTAATTTTTCATCATGGTTAGTCATTTATTTTCCTGAGGCCAACAGAACCTCATCTAAAAACTGCTGCTCTATATACTGCACAGTGCTGCTGCAAAGACCAAATAATAAATCAAATTTGAAAGCCCTTTGTAAAATGCAAAGCTCTGTGGATGCTCAAGATCATATTTATATTAAAGGTCCTGCCACTATGTAGAATTCTATGATTCTTTGTAAGACAGTGACCCCTCGTCACCATCTTGTTGTGTGGCATTTTTCACAAATCTCCTGCGAGGCAAAATTGGAGGGCATTTGATGTTGAAACGTAGCCTCTGTGGAAGCAAGTATGGGCAAGTGTTGATCTATGGCATGAAATCACAGTTTGTTATAATCCTGGAGAAGAGTTTATCCTATTATCAGAACACAACCAAACAATTACTTTATGATGATAGATGGCATCCCACAGCTACCCAGAGAAACAATATTGATTCCAAGAAGTTTCGAGAGGACACCAGTGGGAATACACAGGAGTAACCCCTCAGTCCATAAATTGGGGAGTGCTTTCAAAGACAGGCCTATGATGAATCTTCACATGAGTAATCAGTTCAGCAGAGCTGGGAAGGTGCTTACCGTTGCTGGATCTGATCAGATATGTCATGGTTATGAAACCAGCTGTGAAGGAGAGTTAGTGGGGGATAATCCCCCTGGTCTAGTTGATGCTGATCTTTATGACTGTGTTTCCCTGTAAACTGCAACATGGGGTTTGTTATGAGCAATACAAACACCAGCAACCTGAGATGGTCCCATCTGCATTAGGGTTGGGTAGGACCATGGAGTCCTATGGATGTAGCTTTAACTCAGGCTACATGGAAATTACTGTCTGGCTGAATGTGTTGCTGGGCATACTCATTGCACTCAAAATATGTGAGTTGTAATGGAAATGATAATAACTTCATAACTACTTAACTTATTGGCATTAATTGAAAGAAAAGGTGGAAATGATTTAAGGAAAATAATACTTGGTTTGTTTGTTTTCAAAACCCCTTTCTGATTTCCAGTGCTTACATATGGTTATAACGGTTGATGTTTCCTGGTTCCTCCCCAAATAAACATCTGGAAGCATAAGTGGCCAGCCAGGGCCCCAAGGGCAACAGGAGGAAGGATTTTGCTTCCTAAGACAAAAAAGGTGGAGTGGAACTTGGGGTGGGGGTCTACTGACTACTGGTCATGGCATGCAGGTCCCCAGCAGAGGGTGGTGCTGCTGGGGAGCACCCAAGACAGGTTCTGCTCATGCAGGGTCCTATCATCTCCTGCTGCAGTCCAAGTAGCTGGGATGGAGGAAGCTCTGAGATGGTTCCCCTTTGTCCCAAGGTGCTCATCTGCCACTTAATCCAGCTTTGCATCTCATCCATCATGTAAATGAAACGTGGAACAGCCCCAAGCTTCTTCAAGAGGCTGTTAGCCCTCGACAGCAAGTAGTTCAAAGCTGATTAGATTAAGAAGGTCCACCAGGACCTCGATTCAAGTGCTGTTTGTGCAGCTTGAGTGCCAGTTGAGATGGGTGAGGGTGAGGACCCGGGATGACTGTGGGCAGTATCCTGCTCCAGTCAGTGAAAACAGCTACGAAGGGCTTCTCCTGCAGGAGGCCTGAGCTAAGATTGAAGGTTTAAGACAGTCCCTCCCTCTCTCCTTACTTAGGTACACATCTATCTATCTGTCTGCCTACCTATCTATCTAAAAGTCTGTATAAATGCTTACGTGTATATGTCTCCCAACGTGTGTAGTGACATAAATAAGCATGTCCTCATATGCGTGTGTATATATGTCACTCAGTAGGTTTAGATTTACATAGATGCAGCTATACAAACACACATTCACTCATTTAATACTCAGAAAAATAATGTCATGTGGTCGGCATTATCGAATATGCAAAACAACTCTTGTGTGTTGCAGGCACTATTATGGTTCCATTTTACGACTTTGTGTTGAGGCAGATTAACTGGCCCTAGGTCCATAGCTAATGGACAGTGCAGCCAGTTTAGGAACTGGCTGTCTGCTCCAGGGTCCCTGCTCTGATGTCACATCCTCCTGCTGTCAGAAGGAAGGAGCTGCATGCTGCCCAAGTCCCTGCTCTTAGGGAAGACGATTCTTGTCCCTGGACAAGTAAAAGTCGAATAAGCCTGGAACTACGTGTTCAATGGACTGGGCCGTGGACTCCCTTCCAGAGTTCCACAGGGGAGCTCCCAGGGAGGAACTTCTGTCCCATTGACTTGACCTCATATAGCTCTAGGCTTCTCCGCACACTGATCATCATTTTAGGGTTGTTAGTTCCATATCAGGTTTTCCTCGCCCAGGATCCCTTTCCATTTCTAGTCAGTGAATCAATGAGGACATAAAAAGGCTTACCCATAGTCTCACCATACAATCCACTCACGGTGCTCCTTGGGATTTATCTGAATGAATTAAAAACTTACATTCGCACAAAAACCTCCCATTCATTATTCATTGTAACTGAAAGGTGGAAGTACCAGATGTTCTTCAGTAGGTGAGTGGACATATAAATGGTGTACATCCAGAAAATGGACTATTATTCAGTGCTCGAAAGAAATGCACCCTCGGGCCATGAAAAGACATGGAGGGCTTTATCATCACATTACTAAGAAGTCAATACGAAGAAAGCTCTAGACTATATCATCCCAGCTAGAGGACATTCTGGGAAAAGAAGAATCACAGACTCAATGGAACAGAGGAGTGGCTTCCAGGGATTAAAGAAGAAGGGATGGATAGAAGGAGAACAGAGGATTTTAGTGCAATGACACTGGTCTACGTGGTACTGCATGGCACTATAAAGGTGGATACTACCATCATTGCCTATTGTCATTACGGATCTTTGCAGACAGAGCATACATCACCAGGAGGGAAGCCCAGGTGGACAGGGACTCTGGTGATAATGACATGTCCATGTAGGTTCATTCAACATCTCACAGGCTCCACTCTTCTGGGTAGGGGCTGATAGTGCAGGAAGCCCTGCGTGTTGGGGTGAGGGACATATGGAACTCTCTGTACCTTCCTATCAGTTTCACTTTTAACCTAAAACTGCCCTAAGACATACGGGGGAATAAAAAGAGAGAGACAGCAAAAAAGGCTTAAGGCTAGTTTCTTCCTGTCCCCTGGAAACATAGCTAGCACACAGGAGCAAACTAGGTACTCTGTCTCAGAAATGTGGCATACAGTTTAGATCACTACAGGGCAAAGTTCTATACTATATAATCTGCTTGTTGCTCTCTGTCACCAAATCGCCAATCTTTGGAGATTGCCGCCAGCATTTTAGTAAATAAGGGATGACTAAAGTTTGCTGGGTGATCAGAGAGGATTTCAAAGGTGAGTCAGCTGCAGAGACATTGAGAAAGAGTTAGAGGTTTCAGGAAGGCAATGGCACACATGAGAATGGTCACCAGACTACGCAGAACCCACTGGGAACTGAGCTCAGATGGTGCTAAAGGAGCGTGCCAGATAAGAATGGACGGGAGAGGGTGAGATAGCTGTTGGAACTTTTGGTCATCTTTACTCCTAATCTGCCAAACTGGGCTTGTATAACTCTCCTGGTTCTGCTGGGAAGCTTTTCCTTTATTTTTTCAAGGAAGAATTTCTGTTTACATAGAAAGCTGTGCTCAGCTGCTTTAACACAATGCCATTGCGACGCGACATTGGAGCATACCGTAGGGTCCCCTCCCATGCCGGCGGCTGTATCAAATTCAAACCCAAAAGGAAACTGTTTTACTGAATGTCTGGTGACTGTGTGCACTTGGCCGCTGAATCACAATATCTCAAATCATAGCCAACAATTTTCTTGGTTCTTTCAAAATGGGGAGGAACCAGGGTTAGGTACAGACTATAATTTCCCCACTTTCATCTTCTTTAATAAAATGCAGAAATTATATGAATCAGCTACAAAAATGAGCGTGTGGAGAGTCTCATGCAGCAGTTGTCTGAGGCTCTTGTCGTCATTCTGTTTACAACTGGGTCTTGTGGCTCATTCACTCCTGAAAATGCATCTCTCTGCGCAGACGCTGGCTGAGTGTAGGGGTTGGGGTCAACTGCCTGAGTCACTCCAAGAACCCGGGTAGGAGGATGAGGATGTGCCAGAGGGCACAGGTCAACTGGGGCAGTGCGGCCAAGTGTCACTCTGCCATCTCCTGATGCCCTGGGTCCTCACCCTGAGCTATCACAGACTGGACTGGACGGCTCCCAGCCCTCCACCTGCCTCCAAAACCCCTGCCAAGGCCCCAAAGCCCCAGTTCCACACCCGACCCCGGAGATTGGCGCTTTTCATCAGTCCCAGCCACTCACAGCTGTGCCTCCCATGGACCCCCAAACCTGGGTCAGAAGCCCCCCTTTCTTTCAGCGTGTCTGTGTCCATGTCTATGAATGTGGGGGTGAATGCGTGCATGTATGTGAATATCTGTGTGCTGCATATGTGTGTATGTGTATGTGGGTGTTGGCGTACACTGTGGCGTGTGTGTGTACAGTATGTGGTGTGTGTGTCTGTGGGGGTGTATGTGTCTGTATGCATGGTGTGTGTGTGTACTGGCATCTGCACGTGTGTCTCTGGGCATGGGTGTGTGTTTGGGAAAGGGACATGGAAATCAGCCTGGGTACCTTGAGGAAAGAGGATGGAGAAGAGACTGGGTTCCCAGCTCCCCTGCAGCATCCCCAGCACCTCAGGAAATGGTCCCCTGGGAAAAGCGAGTTGCAATCTGCATTTGACCCAATACAAAATGCTACTGCCAACTAAATTTTAACTTCCATGTTGCCCTAATCAAAAAGCTCCGTGTAGGTTTCAAAGCCACTGATGGTAACGAAATGAAGCCATGTTGTTTACATTATTTAAATTTAAATATGGCACAATAAATACTCCTTGCATAAAAACATAGTGAACAAAATATTTTTAAATAGTTATTCAAAACTGGGATAAAACTCCAGATAATGTCTTGTAGCCTGCCGTCTTCATTACTAGTCCTGGGATCGAGGTCTGTTCTAATCCAGCTGTCTGAGCCACTTTGGGAAACGAAGGAAAACCTCCCTAAAACCTCGTGCACATCTGGAAGGGATGTGATGGCCCCATACTGTGGACCTGTGATGGTGAGGAGAAGGGCTGAGGCCCAGGTCACAACAAGACCACGCAGCAGGTGCTTCAGCAGCCACGTCCTTCCTTCCTTGGACTCCGTCGTATTGAATTGGAGCCCACCTCCAGGACCTCATTTCACCCTAATCTCCTCTTTAGAGGCCCCATCTCCAAAAGCAGTCCCAACCTGAGGTTCTGGGTTTTAGGGCTTTGACATCAGAATTTGGCGAGGACACAGCTCAGCCACATCCCGCCTTGCTTATGGAGAGGTTCCTGAAACATGATATAACAGTGGCCACTGCTGAGGTTTCCGCTGCTGCCACCTGTCAGCTGCTCGTCAGGGCTAGGAAGGCTGTGTTTGGCTCTGCCCACCACCTCACTTGCAGTAGCCCTCAAACAACTGTGTCATTCACAACACACCAGCCCTTGTCAAAGGCCCTGGTCTCTGCAAGGTCAGCACTAGCTTGAGCCAAAGATCCCTTCTGCAGCATGGAATTGACAGATGAAACATAGGATGTCTAGTTATATTTGAGTTTCAATAAACATCATAGTTGTTCATCTTTATGCAAAATCTAGAACATACATTTACTAAAATGTATCTCTTATTCTTTTGAGTTTCATTTTAGCTTGGTATATTAGTCTCTTTTTATTACTGTAACTAAATACCTCAGGCTATATAACTTTAAAAAGAAAAAAAAAGTTTTATTTTGGTCATGATTCTAAACATCCAAAGTCAAGGGCCCTCACCTGATGATGGCTTTCTTAATGGACTGCCCCAAGGTGGTACAGGTCATCGCATGACAAGAGACCAAGGACATGTTTGTGTGTCTGTATCTCCTTTCTGTCACTTATTAAGACACTTGTCATTGGATTTAGGGGCCACTCCAATCCAGGATGACCTCACCTCAAGTTCATTCACTTAATTACATCTACAAAGACCCTACTTATAAGTCAAGTCAAGTTCACAGTTTCCTGCAGCTAGAATACGGGCTTATCTTCTGGATGCCACCATCTAGCCCACTATCAATGTATCCCGTTCTTTCTGGAGGTTCTAGGGTGGCTCCTCCCTGCCTCTTCCTGGTGGCTCCAGGTCTTTCTCAGCTTGTGACTACGTCCCTCCAATCTGGGCCTCCATTTTTATGTCGTCCTCTGCTCTGCGTCTGGTCTCACTGCCTCTTCTTACAAAGCTGCCAGGATTCAATCACGAGCCCCAACCCGACAACTTATCTGCTCCTGACTGTTTCCCGAAGGTCCTCCTCTAAACACCATAGTGGGGTTAAGCACTCACCCGTTAGCACCTCACAATGGGGATTAATTTCAACACCAAGGCCTTGGATGCTCAGCTCATACCCAAGCCCTGGCACTGGGCACCTTGAACCTTTGTTCAAATCCAGTGCCAGGTGATGATTGGCTACTCATCCTCCCTTTTGCTGACTCTTAATTATTTTAGTTGTTGTTTTCTGGATCATTTCATAAACTCCAGTGTAGAGTTCCCAAAGCAGCTGGCATGCTGGGGTCAGGAATGCCCCTCAGGCCCACTGGCAAACACTGCTGTTGAACTTGTGCGGTGAGCTGACGGGAAACCCAAATGAACAGACGTCCCTAAATCTGTTCCATCTGACCTCATGTCAGGCACTGTGCTGAGCGATTAAGATATTCCCTCATTTAACTCTCAGGTCCTGCTGCAGATGACTTACTGTCTCCAAGTCCCAAGATGGGGATCTGAGACTCGGAGAGGGAAAGAGACAACCACAGAACCCACAGCAGGTAGGGGGCCCATTGGAGCCTGGACTATGCTTGCCTGGGTTCAAACGTCCTGGCTCACCTTCACAAGCGGGCCTGCAAAGCTGGCCCTGAGTCTAGAATGCAAACTTTCCCCAAGAGACACTGAGAGAAGAAGGGGGACAGCTCTCATGGCTAAACAGATGCAGGAAACAGGATGCTCCATCTCCAGCTAGGAAGCACAGTGCACATCAGCTTGCTAAACACCGAGAAATTGCCCGCCACAGAAACAGGTTCAACATTGTTTGGTCTAGAGGGCCCCATGCACGATCCACACAGAGCCTGGGTTCCCCCACCAGCACATTGTGCAACCCCACAATAAAATCCCACCGTGGCATTTTCCAGAATATTCCAGCACCTTCCAATATTTGAGAGGGTATGGTGAGCTTTCCAACGTCTCTGGCACTGGATTTGATTAGTTTGGGAAGGCATGACAGAGAGTAAACTCTGCACCCAGTTTGTCATTGCTCAAAAAAGACCTTAGAGATGACAGTCATGGTGTCCAGTTGTTCACAGACCATGGAGGTAAAACGTCACCACTACCATCCCACTCTCTCAGGACACACTGGGTAGACAGGAGTCATCCTCTGCCATTCTGCATGGTGCTGAGATGCCCCAAGTCCCACCGACCCCAGTGGGCCCTGAGAGAGCCCTCCCTCCAGTGGACACTGAGTCTCTCCTCCCGTGGACACTGAGAGCCCCTCATCCAGCAGACACTGAGTGTGCTTCTCAGTAGTGCAGCTTCCCCTCTGTGTCTTGTGACGGGTCCTCGTTGTGATTTGACTGACAGGAACAGAGGCCTTGAGAAAATGTGATATGGAGGAGGAAGGGACCAAACGGGGTGTGAACAGATTCAGAAAGACTGTCTGGCCCTGCTTCTGATACGAGAGCCACGCCAGTCTCCTCGGTCTTCACTGTCCCCATCTAAATACCGTGAAGCTTGCCTTCCCAGTCTTTCCAGTCCCTCCCATCCCACTGTGACCCTCTGCTGACCATTCTGGTTCTGCCCCATCAGGGTGCAGGTAAGAGGAGCCACAGAGGGGCATCAGAGGTGGGAGAAAGACAGAGGAAGTGAGGATGGGCAGAGAGGGGGACAGGGGTTCAGATGCCCAAATAAGAATCCCAACATGTGCATTTGCATGGCGTGTGTGCCGACCTGAAGCTGCAGAAGAGTATTTAAAAGCAGGGTGTTTTATGGCTCTCAGACCCAGCAGGTACTTACACTGAAACACTGCTCGCAGGTTTGTGTATTTCTCCGCTGCGAAATGCATGGCTTTGGCATCTTTAAGACCCATTATTCTCCATGATTACCACCTGTGAGCTGGCAAGGAGCAGCCGTACGTTTTCCCTCTCAGAGAAGTATCGGCAGTGAGAACACAGAATCAAACCTCTCTACCTTTTTTAATGAGCTGAGCAGCCGGCCATTAATTTATAGCAGCCTTTGAAGCAGCTAGTGGGATATATTAGTTTTAATTTTTTTTTTAAGAAACAAAAACAGCAGAATTGCTCTGCTCATAAAATCCAATCACAAGCGAGCCATTCTGTGAGGGGGGAATTAATTAGCACTACTTATTACGGTTTTACTGTTATTGATTCATTCTGCTCTATCAATAATCTTAATTCACCCACAAAAACCAATCCAGCTTAACAACCTGTAAAAGGGAGTCAGGAAATCAAGTTGCCTGTTAAAATATTACTTTCTGGAGTTTTCTCATTTGGGCTCAGCTTTTCTGTCTATGAGCACAGTCCCTGGGTTGCTGGCCTCCGGAGCTCTCCATTGCACCCTTGCAAACCTCCCTCGAATCCTCTTCCTCTCTGCTCTGCCTACACTGGCCCCACGTGTCTTGTGCTTAGTACCTGCAACACCCTGGCCATGCTGGCTTGTGTCTCAGAAATCCAAATACTGAAGCTCAAACCCCAGCAATGCCCCCCAGAATGGGACTGGGTAAAATGGGTGGACCCCAATCCAGTATGACTGGTGACCCTATAAGAAGAGAAGATCTGGACACAGACACACAAGGAGGGACAACCATTTGAATACACAGGGAGAAGGTAGCTGTCTACAAGCCAAAGAGAGACAGAGCTCAGGTGAATCAACTCCATCCACACCTTGGTCTTGGACTTCCAGCCTCCAAAACTCTGAGAAAATAGCTTCCAGGTGTCTAAACCACCTGGTCTGCAGTGCCAGTTGCTCCCACCAGAGCTGACATGGAGCTGACCTTCATCCTCTTGCTTCCAGTCTCTTCCCAAGCCATCAGCTCTTTCCTAAAACCCCACATTTTAGCTCCCACTACAGAGCACCCACCAGGTTTCTCTGTTTGGGACTCAAAGTCCTTTTATCAACAGGATGCCTAGGATGCCTCCTTTTCTCTCCAGGCCTTTCAATCATGTGCTCCCCCAATGCTCCCCTAAGTGGGAGGCTTTCTCCACTCCACAGGTATGCGGGAGGCCACCTCCTTTCTGCTTCTACATCCAGGCCTGCAGAGCTTTCCCAGAACACCCATCAGAAGGCTGCTGGGGAGGTAGGGAGGACAGGACCTCCTTCTGGAAGTCTGCAGACTGGGAGCTGGATAAGAGGCTGGCTTCTCCTGTCAGTCTCTACAAGAGTTGGGAGCATCCTTGTGGTTTCCCAGTGAAGTATTCTGCAGACCAGGGAACATGATAGAAGAAGCCTGCCTGCTTTGAGTGACAGGTGGCGGGCAGGGCCTTGACCCCACTCTCCCTGACTCCCCACACTCCCCTTCCCCATCTCCTCCTGAAGGCCAGACCTGGAAGATGCCCTTCTACACAGCCTCTCCCATGCACCTCTGACCCAGCCTAAAAGCTGCTCCTGAATCCTGCAGCCCGTACTTCCCTGTCTGGAGTCTCATTTTTGGTCAATGCCGTAGGACTCAGTGCTTTGTTTTGTAAGGTTTTGTGCCTTGTGCCTTGTGCCTTGTGCCTTGTATGAGTAGGTCTTGCTTTTCTGGCCAGACAGCCCACTATTTCTCAAAGGCAGAAGCTGAGCATCCTGCTCTCATCCTGTCTGGAGTGGGCCAACATCCTAGGTCAATGCCTAGCTCCAAGTGCATGCCACCCTGTGACCCTCTCCTTGCTTGGCTGCCAAATAGTCCAGGTGGCCACAAAGATGTGCTCCCTTTGAAGAAGCAGTTTCATCTCCTAGAACCAGAGGCAACTCAGTCAGGCCCTTCAGAAGCTCATAAAACAAGCATGGTTGTAATTCCTTGTGTGCACATTTTGTTTCTTTTCAAAAGCTCTTTCAAATATAAGACATTTTGATCCTCTGAAAAAAGCCAGGTACCTCGGGAGGTATTATCATCATTGTTTTAAAGTAAGGAACAGAGATCCCAAAGGCTAAGCAACTGAGTTCATGACAGAAGGAGGATTATTGTTCCTGTCGAACAGACATTCCACACTGTGGGTCGCTGCCCTGTCACCTGTCAGAAGGAGCCAGCTACAGGGGCCACAGGGCAGCAGGAGGGCCCGTGTGGCTCAACATTCTCCCTGGACTCTGCCCAGACCCAAACGCAGCCTTCAGGGAGCTCAGAGCAGCCCAGCGCTCCTCGGTTCTTGGCATCACACCCCGCTGGACAGCCAGGCCCGGGAGGTCTGCTGTGTCCAAGACCATAAGTAACAGAAGCTCCAGGCATTTTCTCCTCGGTCTCCAGAAGGATGACTGAGTTCTTTTCCTCCAGCATTGAGGGAAAGTGGTCCAAGCAGGACTGGCTCCTGGAGAAGGTAGGAAGAGCAGGAAGAAGCACTGATGGCAGGCATCCCTGCCGGGACAGGGGAGGCAGGAGGAGGTCTGCCCACGCTGACCTGGAGATGCTCAGTTCCCCCCGGGTGTCCTCTTCTTTAGTAAATGGACCTGAGGGAGCAGAGTGGCTGCTAGAAGAGTAGGGCCCAGCCAGCTCCCTGCAGGGAATGTTTTCACCTTCTCCTCTACTTCAGCCTCTTGGGTTTCCTCCCCATGCAGAGCATAAGCCAGTTTTCTTCCCCGGAAACAACAGGTGACGGAGCTGGCGCCTGTGGTGGTGGGTTTGGTCTTCAGCATTTGCAGCATGAGGACACTGTGTACAGGTGGACGGAGACGCTGCACTGCCAGGCTGATTCGGAATGTCCTTTCGGAGCCTGAGATCCCTGGTCCCAAGGCTTGCCGAGCCCCTTCTCCCTACTCTGTGACAGGGCCAGGCCCAACGCAGACAAGCTACATGGAGCACCTGACTATTTCTAAGCAAGTATTTGCAGAAAAATCCTTTCCAGTTCAAAGCCCTACTTCCCAGATCCACCACGTGGAGGACACTCACTGAGCTGCGAGGCCATGGGCTGCTTGGGCCGACTCTGACAGTAGCAGGGACCCTGTGTTCACAGTAAGTGGGACTTTGGGGCCACAAAAGTTGACTAAGATTTACTAGCATCTGAGGGCAGCCCAAGACCCTTAGACCAGGCAGAGCACAGGGACAGATGAGCCAGCTGGGCCAGAGGTGGATGTGTGTGTTTGCCCAGGGAAGAAAGGACATGGACGTGCACAGGATGGACAAGTAGGAGCACACAGGGCCCAGACACACTGTCAGCGAACACCCAACACAGCGGAGGTGGTGTCCTGACAAGGATGTGCTTGGACTCGGCCACCCCAGCCCTGGGAAGCAGCACCCCTTCTGGGAAGACCCGGCTTGAGGCGCCTACTCTCTGAGTCCTCCTTCTAGTCCCTCCTTCGTTTCATGGGTTCCAGAAGGAGGTGGCAGTGAGACAGGGACTCTCTGTCCTCCCCACTGAGCAGGGAAGAGGTGTGGTGAATCCCGATGGGCGCAGGTCTGGCCAGTGGTGGAACCTGGACTAGGTTTTGCAGGTAGCCAGCAACTTCACTTGGGGTTCTGCCAGTGAGGAGCTCCTACCTGGTCAGGCACAGGTGGAAGAGTTGTGTGGGGCTGCTCTGGTGGCTGCACTATGGAACAGACTCGGAGAGGCTTCCTACACTCAAACACCAGGAAGGAGACCGTCCCCATGGCTAAGCCTCCCTCCAGCCACTGCCAAGGTCCCGAGATCAGTCTACTTTTCTTATGGAGCAATTACGGCTTCCTCTCCAAGCTAGAGGACCCCAGAGGCTTTGGGACTGCTGTGAGTCACCCCAGGAATCATGGTATGGTCTCTCAGCCAGAGACCAGAGCAGGACAGATTGCTGAGCCCTCTGGTCCCCACACTGATACCCTTGGAGCTTCCTGAGAGATGTTGCAATCCCAATTCACTCTCAGCAGAAGAACACCTGAATCCCAGGGGCAGCCTGGCTCTGAACAACTCCTCATCGTCTCTGTTTTATTTCCTAAATTTATAAAAAGAAAAAAGCACGGAAAGCAAACACAACTGAAAGAAACTATGCGATTACCTGTAAGCACTATGTAAATATTTCCATGAAACTGTAAACAAAACCTGTCATACAGACTTCTTTTAAAAAAGCAAAAGTAGATCAAAAGTTGCACCTCTGGAGGATCCTATTTGGTTTGAACAATGGATCATTATACACACTGGGTCTGTAGCCACGTGTGAACTCCCTTGCTGGATGAGACGGTATCCAAAGGCAAGCATCTCAAGGCAGTGGAGTTAAGGCATGGTCTATCTTTGAAATGTACCCAAATGGGGGGCTCAGACGAGTTTATTCTTAGAAACAGGGGTATTATCACATCACTCAATATCTACATATTAGGAGAAATAAATGGCATTAATTTAATTCCATTTGGTTGAGAAGACCCAGTAATAGATTTCAGCTAGGAGGTCGATTCCCCACCTTCAAACTCAGAGTTATTTGTTCTAAGTTATGCATCTAGAATCAGCTTGACATTAATTGTTTTGATGAGATGATCAAAGGAGCATCACTCTCCTCCATTTTTGTCACTAATGTCACATGGCTGACATTTCCAAAAGAGGGTCCAACTCCTACAGAAAAGTCTCAGGACGCCTTCGAGAGGATCGTCACCTCTATGTTCTCCATGCTCCAACTTAGCCCCCGACTGGCCTTCACATCGGCTCTCCCAGCCTCCAGGCTGAGACTTTCACCGTCACCAAGGCCCTTCCTACACGTTAGCTGTGTCAGCTAGGGCTTCACCCTATCAAAATCCCTGACCCCTTTCCTGTGGTCCTTCTCTTCTGGCTGTCCTACTGATGAGCTACCCTAGCAAGTAGAGTTTTGGGGTGAGAACAGCCCATATGATAGGCCAACAATGTCCAAGGCAAAACATCTGTGTGTCTGCCGGAGCTTTTACCAAGAAACAATCTCATCCCCTAAATACCAGGCTGGAGAAAGATGAAGGTGAGCAGGCTGCTCCAAACCTGTGCAGAGAACACTTCTGCCTTACCCAACCCTTTGCTCCTCGGGGGAGAGTCCATTAAGCACCTGCTGTGTGTTGATTATTCTAGATGCTAGAGAAACTGAAGGTAAGTCATGTTAATCAGGCCCAAACGGTAACAGTCCAAGGGGAGAGGAGAGATGGCTAAGTGAATAAGCATTTTAATACATTTTTACCAAATATCAGTTTCTAACTAAAACCTGATTTAAGTTTACCAAGACTTAAGTGACACTCAACTTCAAATAAAAAATACCATTAAAAAACAAAACCTCACAAATGGCTATAGAATAGCAACAAGCAGATAAAATCTTCTAAATTATACTGAAGTTTAATGGCTATTTTAAAATACACATATTTGTGTACACATAGGGCTAGACAACTTATTCTCTCTCCTAAAAGTCATATATTATTTTCATGCACAGAAAAGACTGTTCCTTCCAAAATGAAGTTCTCAGTGGTGATTTAGTAATTTATTCAAGGAAAAACACAATGACAAATGATGTAAATTATTCTGAGTTTCCTTTTCAATTTAAATAATAATTGTCAATATCCTCAGGCAGTATGGAAATGGAGGGATAGAAAACAAGCAGCCCCAAATTTTGTTTTCTTTCAAAAAGTCATCTCCAAGAAAGTATTGCCCATAATATAATAATTTGAGTAATATTCCATTTTGAGAAAAAAAATGATGCTTTAGAAAATAATTTCTATGTGTCTAGAGTACTAAGATTAAAGATGATCAGATTTATAGGCAATTAAACCCTTAACTGATTTGAAGATAGAGCAAATGGATACATCTAATTTCTAAAGAGGAGACAGGTGCTAAGGCAAAAATACTTATTTCCTAAGGCTTCCTCCTCTGCAGCTCATCAGAATGGAATTTAAGAATAAAATTAGAAACTGAAAAATAGACTGCACAAGAACCCAGAGGCAACCTTTGTTGACCTCATTATGTGTTGGGTACCAGCCACTCTCCCATGGGAGACAGAAAGACTGTGGTTCCCCAGCAACACAGACTCCCTCACACTCCCAAGCTTCCCTTCTGCAGGCAGGGACTGTGGGAGACGTGTGTATGTGGGGTACCCCGCAACAGGCGAGAAACCATGAATAGCCATTGTTGGAATTCAAACAGGTCACTACACAAATTCCATGGCAAACCTTTTCTCTGTGTCTGTCAGTCTTTCTCTGTCTCTCTTTGTCTGTCTCTATCTGTATCTATAGCTCTCTCAATCTCTTTCTGTCTCTCTGTCACTCGTATCTGTCTCTCTGTGTCTCTCTGTCTTTCTATCTCTCTGCATTTCTTTTTCTGCTTGTACCTGTCCTCTGTCTCTCTGTTTCTCCTCTTTTGCTGTCTCTTTCACTTTCTCCCCTTTCCTTCCATCTGATCTCTCCTGTCTCAGGCCCTTCCAGGTCATCATATAAATTATAACTTACTCATTTGAAAGAATGAACATATCCACAGTGACCCGAGGTAAACGAGGGATCCTCCCATGTATGTTTTGTTCATCGATAAAAAATAAAATCATTTTGGATTCAAAAGTCAGCATTTCCGGAGGCAGGGCCAGCATCTGTCAATCAAATGCACTTTTGCTTCAATGAGCTGAGTGAGCACCCTTCCAAATGGAGAAGAGTAACATGGATACCTCTCGGTGGAGGGCTCCAGCTTCCTTCCATCCTCCTTCCCTCCTTCCTCCCTTCCTCCCTTCTTTCCTTCTTTCCTTCCTTCTCAGTTTTTAAACTAGTATCTTAGTAAACAGTCTTCCACTGACACCATAGACATCTGGTTAAACTTCAAACGCCCTGTGTTGAGACCCTCCTACAGAAGAGCAATTAGGGCTGTTTTTCTCTGTCGCTGGTGCAGGAGTCCTGTCCCTCTCTCACACCCCAAGGGTGTCTTCTGGAGGGTATCTGGTCCGTCTAGAACTGCACCCCACCATCAATCAAGCGACTCCCTTGGACTGTGGAGGCTAGGCCCGTGCCTTCTGCGGGGTGTCGATCTCTATGTAAACTGCCTCTGGGGATGTGGGCAGCAGAGTGCTGGTCTCTTGCAGGTCACTGAGATGCAGCCATTTCTCTCTTTCTTCTTCATCACTCTTCCAGCTGTGTTTCTTGTTCACTATTCAAGTTCCCTGTGAACTTGGTGAATATCAAAAGGAAGTTGCTGCACACAGGGAGAGACTGCATTACCCACAGCACCTTGAGTTGCTTCTGAGTACAGGGCAAGACTGCTCCTGGATGAGGAGGGATCCCAGACCATAGGACCATCCCGCTGATGAGCAACGTGGAAGTTGACACTCCTGGGACTCGATTTGCCCATCTGAAAGTGCATAGCAAAAGTGTTAATCCCTGCCATACACGTGACAGTCATTAGTCCTATAGAAGAATACAATTGTGAGGAAGAAAGAGTAACACGCTCCCTGTCTACAACATGCTGAGCATCTGCAAGTGTAGTCAGTATCATCACCCGAGATGTGGGTATCCACAAGGCTTCTAGAAGTGTCTTGTGATGCTCAAGCAAACAGCTAAATAGAAAAGTGCTGAGTGTGCTAATCTGGCCTGCAGGGCAGGAATGTTAGTAGTCTTCTCTGTTTATCTCTGAGGCAGTGGTGGGTGTGGAGGACGAACACAGTCCTGGGCAGATTGAGGTGGATCTGGAAGGAGGGTCTGCAGTTGATGCCTAACAGATTCTGGAGCAGGGATCAGGATAGACACCTCTGAGCAGGAAGCTGAGGTAAGCTGCAGAGCCCTGAACACTGAGCCTGGCCCAGCCCAGAACAGGTAGAGTCTGACTCTACCTGTCATTTCACATGGAGAGTTCATGTACCTAAGGTTCAAAGGACATCTGGAGAGCACTGAGTTATGTCAGGTTTCTTCAAACAGGTTGCACAAGTTGGTGGGAGGATTTTCCAGACTGGACTGTGTTGTTCCACAGGCACACATGAACCTGTGAGCAGGTGTGTTTTTCTTGAGGGAGGAGCCACAGACTCCATGTCACTATAAATGTAAGGATGTGTCACCCTGCCCCAACCAAAGCAATATCATGTCCCTGGAGTTCTGCAGTCCTTCACTTTCTAAAGTTCTACGATTCTGTATACCCACTGAAGTCTAAAGAGAACACAATTAAGAATGCTTACTGAACTTTCATTTCTTCCTCACTGGGATTTTTATTCTCCTTTCTGACAGGAGTGTTTATATTTATATATCTCCATTTCTGATTTTCCCACTGCTTTCAAGTCAATCCTTGTCACATTTTATGTCCATAAAAATTACTTCAGCTAGACTTCAGAACGTAAAGGAATGTAGTTTTTCTGGAAGCGAAGATTTTTTATTAGTGCATTATAGTTACACATAATTTTGAAGTTCATTTTGACATAATCACAGTCTGAGATCAGCATGGAAGGTAATTTACTCCACTTGAGTCCCCAGTACTCTTCCTTCCCTCCCTCCTCCCTCCCCCTCTTCCCCTTCCTCTACTCTGCTGGTCTTCCGTCTGTGGATTTATAGTTCCATTTAACTAGTGCCTTATAGATACAGGTGAAATCCACTGTGGATATTCATATATGCACATAGGATAGTTTGGTCAGTTTCCTTCCATTGTTCTTCCTATTTCCTGTCCCTCCTCCCTTCCACCCTCAAACTCCTTCCCCTACTATAACTGATTTCTCTTCTATTTTCATGGGATTCTGTACCCCTGCCCTTTTTTCCCCCTTATTTTCATCTAGCTGACAGTAAATTTTAAGAAAAAGCATATGAAATTAATCTCATTTAAGAATTTAGCAGTTAAAATGGTTACATAGATACATATAATGGTTTCATACAAAAAGTATAGAACAGTTATAAAGTAAACAGCATATGGCTTTCAACTTTCAGTTTAGAACCCAAACAACCATATCTAATAAAGCGGCAGTAAATTTTTTTATTATTATTTATTTATTTGATCATTTTTTACAGACTACATTTTGATTCGTTGTACACAAATGGGGTACATCATTTCGTTTCCATGGTTGAACACAATGTAGATTCATACCATTCGTGTAATCATACATGTACATAGGGTAATTTTTTAACTAGCAATTAGAGTAGTGATTCCTCTGGTTGAGTCAGCCTTCTTCCATCGGGAAGTAAACATCACTGGGCCACATGACAATCTTTGTCACCAAAAATGAACCTGCTGCCTTTTCTTCTATGGTACCTCTCCACCAACACTGAAACCATGTCCATTATTTTCAAATAGCTTTACGTTCTCAGGAGCACAGGAAAGAAATTAGGATTTCATGGCACCTGGTATTCAGAGTAGCAACTTGGGGGAAAAAAAATTAGGATTGCCAAAAGTGAAGAAAGGACAGTTTCTTGGCACTGTCCTTTGAAGGAGACACGTGACAAGAGGGATAATGTTTGGGGTGTTTTTGGTCAAAAGTTGCAGTGGGGTACTACCAGAAATCACACGGGAGTCAGACAGGAAGGAGGCCCTCTCCTGACAGACCCAGCCACTGGCCACCATGTCTATGGAATCAGAACAAAAACTTCACATGTGATAAACCTACCTTATGAATAAGCATTAAGTATTTTCAGGGAGACACACACCGAGGGTTGCTTTGTGCTTGGTGGGGTGGCTTTTAACTGGGCCAACCTCAACCTAGAGGAGAAATAGCTGTCACAGCAGCACCGAGACTGTGATCTGACACTCGTGGGCCCACCTAGACGAAGTCTGAGGCCACGGCCTCACTCTCTTGCCGTGAGTCCTGCAGAGGGAGACCAGCAGGGTAGGCTTGAGGGCCAGGGGAGCTCATGATTTGTCAGATAAGCAATCCAGGTTGCCTTGGGAGGAAAACCCTCCCTTCTTTCCCTTTGTCTTAGACACCAAAACGACTTGTTTGGATCAATGGGTTTCAGCCTTCATTCACTCAGTAGGATGCCTCATCTAAACAGGTTCTGATGTGAAAACCCAATATTTATAAAAAAAGGATAAGCCCAGCTGCTCCTATAATTAGAAGGTGGGAGCACCTCAAGAAGTCATCGATCTCCAGCAAGAGAGCAGAACTGGAGTTGGTTACTAAATTATTGTTTCCTGTTCTTTTGTCCTGTCATTATTATTATTTCACTTCAAAATGAAAAGAACTGTCAAATCTATAAAGAACCCTATGGAATTTCTTAAAATTTCTAAAATCATCTGGACTCTGCCCAAGACAACAAGGAAAGCAGCTGCGTGTGACTTGGGTTCTCCTGGTGCCGCCCTCACCACTTCCCTCTGCCGCCACTGACCGCTCACCAGACCCCTCCAGGCTCCTGCAGCCTTCTGTCAAAATCCAGGCTGGTATCTGCTCCAGAGCATTTGGATTCCCAGGGAGTCAGGTTAGCTAAGAACACTCGCCAAATCCCCTTGGGGAATTTGTGTGTTAGAACAGGCCAAGAATGGAAGGGGACTCTTCCTGTCCCTGGGACCCAGGGCTCTCCACTGTGGTCCTAGACTCTGGGGACCCTCAGGGATCACTTACAGAATGCCAGGACACGTTTTGACTTCATGATGCATATTAGCATTTCAGGAGCACTGATACATTATCAGGAGCAGGTTCAATAGCAAAAAAAAAACTTCATTCAGTCTCCTTCCATCCTTCTGTGCCACACAATGTGTATTTCTATGGGAGCAACGGAGTCCTTGATGGGGACAAGTGGAAGTTCGGTATTTTTCTTTGAAGACCTCGTCTTTCCCGTGTGACTTTGGATAACACATGCAACTCAAGTGCTTCTGTGTTTTAAGGTCTCCCAAGAGTATAGGGGGCCAAGTGTTTCGTCCCTAGAAATAATGGCAAAAATCACATCCAATGTTTAGCAGGTACACATGAGCTGGGTGTCGAGCTCAAGTGTGAACAAGACAACAGAGCATTAGTCCTCATCCAACTTTAATTTTAGGGGGATAAAATAGGTAATAAAGATATATTGTGTAAAGAGGTAAAAGTGACTTTGAAGCAAAATTAAGTGACCACGGACCTGGCAAGGTTCAGATGTGAATTTAGACAGAGTACTGGGTGGGGCCTCTCTGAGGAGATGCGGCCTGATCACAGCTTGAGCGGTGGGAGATGGGACCCCTGGGGTTTGGGTAGCAAGAGGCTCCAGGCAGCTCATGTCTTTGCTCCACGTCTGTGGGTGCCTGGGAGCCAAGCTCACTGCCAGGTCTCGTGATGAAGTTGAGGCAGAGTCCTGAGCTGTGGCTCTTAGTTGGACACCTCCAGGTGGCCCCTCCATGTGGCCTGGGCTTCCTCAGAATATGTCAGTTTGTTTTTAGGGGCAACACCAGACAGAGAGCACCAGGTGGAGGTCACGTCACCTTTACAACCCAGCCTCCGAGCTCAGCAGTGCACTGAAGCCCGTTCTGTTTGTGAGGCTCTGAAGAAGACCTGCCAGGCTCACAGAGAGGGAAGGTGGAACCCCACCTCCCCATGGTGTGTGAGGAGGATCTGGAGGAGAATGTGGGGCTGGACACGCTGCCCTGCTCTTCTTGAAAGGCACCACAGATACCCACCACAAATATATGAGCAAGAAAAGACGGTGTTCTAGAGAAGATGTGGGAGTCAGGTGACAGGAGGGGATCAGCTTGGGAAAAGGTCTTCAGGAAAGTACTGACGGGGTTTACTAGTGGAGGAAGTAAAGGAGAGACAGAGACCGAGGGTGCCTGGAACCCCTATTTACTGTCAGGAGAAGGCTACAAAGGAGCAGATTCTGAAATGAGTGTCTCCAGGATCTGAATTGAGTGTTGAGTAGGCAGTGCTTACATGATCCGGAAATCAGGGAAGGTTAAAACCTCCATGGATTCTATTCATGGAGATAAAACCTTAGGAGTTGTCAATATTCAATATTGTATATAAAATTTAAAGCCACGTAATCAGATGAGCTCATCTAAGAAACAAGTATTAGGAAAGAAGTGGAGAGAGCCCAGGTCTGCTGTGAGACCCGGTAGTCCACATTTGGGGAGACACAGAAGAGAAGATGGATCTGTCAGGGGAGAGCAGTGGAAGCAGCCAGTGAGAGAGAAGGGAAGCCAAGAGAGTGGGCTTCTGGAAGCCGAGAGAAGCAGATGCTTCAGAAGGGACTGCCAAAGGGCTGCTAAATTCCCAGAATGATGAGGTCTTGGGTAGGGTGGTTGGGGAAAAACTCTCATCAGACTGTGTTCAGTAACGAATGGACAGAAATGAATTCTTTAAAATTTTTAGTAAATTCGGTAACAGGAAAATTTGCGAGATCAAGGAAGTCATCTGTGAGTTTTGGTTGGGAAATTCTACACAAATAGAGTTTTCTGCTAAAAGATAAAAGCTGAAGATACCAGAGCAAGAAGGTATAAAAGGGAGAGAAAGGCTCCAGGTGATGAGAGAGTACTAGAGGCAGCATCCTCACACAGGGGTGGAGGCCCAAAGGGTGGGGGCCCACCCAGGGTCTCAGAGCAGAGGTTGCCAGGTGGGTGAAGCTACAGCCAGGAGGGAGGATACTGATGATCTCCCCCCAAAATAAAAAAGCATGAGCAGTGGCTAAGAATGAGGAAGACAGGAGACTCGGGTGGAGAGAGGAGAAATTTTGAAATAGTTGTTCCAAAACCAAAATGGGATTATGGATTAACTGGGGAATGTGGTTGGATGGGTGAGAAGCATGAGGAGCTACTTGAGGCTCCTGCTGTGAATCGTAGGTGGCACCAGTTGGCAGCGTTTGCTGCTTCTCTCCAGTCACATTTCAAATGCTCAGGTGCAGACCTGAAATGGGCCCAGGGTTGGAGCCAACCAAGGTTGGGGTGGCTCCAAGGCTGGGGTTGTTCCAGGTGAGCATGATGGAGGAGCAGAGCAGCTAGGGAGCTGGGAGTCCAGAATGATTTCTGAACGGACATCATCAGAGAAGTTGAGAAGCGGTGACAGAGGAAGGACAAGAGGTCCAGTGGTTGGGAGATGGGAAACGGAGGGGATTGTTGGAGACAAAGGTGTAAAGAAGAAAGGTGAAATTTGGAGAGTGGGATGCCTCAAATTGAGGTTCCAATGGAGGCTCAGGGGAATGATCATGGGAAGAGACTAGAACAGTAAGATGAAGGACAGATTTCTAGACATAAAAATGTTATAAATTTAAAGACTGATTATTACCTTTGTGAATATTGTGATCACCAAAAATAAGGACAGGAATGGAGGGAACAGGAGGCAATGTTTCAGGTGCCCCAATTTGTCATCCATAGGAGGAAATGTATACTAAGTCTTAGGGAGAAGCTGTCTGAAGGCAAGGGCTTCCAAAGAGCAGGGTGCATGGTTAGGGAGGGGAGGGGCTTAGGAATTTCAGTTCTGGGCATCGTTGTGTTGCGGCCCAGCTTTGGTCACAGATACAGGAGATACAGGTCCTCAGAACCCCATTCACAGATGGCTGGTTCAGGCTTCAGATATGGTCTATCAACAGTTAGTTAGCATCACCGGATCATAGTCACCTGGGAACTTGACAGAAACACAAATTCCTGAGCCCACTCCAGATAATGAATCAAGATCTTCACTGGTAAGGTCCCAGGTGATTTGAATTCACACTAAAATTTGGGAAGCATCAGTGGAGAATGGGTGAGGAAATTAGAGAAAATGTTGAAGTTGGAATGCTTTGGGGACCAGACTTCGGGATCAGCCTGGGGCAGGACTGAGAATCTCTTCATCCACAAAAGTGAAAACTGAAATCCAAGATCGTAAAGATCCTCACCAGTACATGTTGCCATTTCTCCTTTATAAAACCTCTCAAGAAAAGAGTGTGTGCCCCATTACATAAACCTTGTGGGAGAAATGGAGGGGAGGAGGGTTTCTTTGTAGATGTTCAGGGTAGACTGTGTGCAGGACCAGCCCTTTCGCCCGGAGTTCACACTGCCTCCCCTGCCGAAGCTGAACCACAGGACCCTTCCCTCTCTCACTCTGCCTTCCTTCTCTCACCCTGTCAATTAATCATATTAAATGCTGCATAGAAGATCAAAGGATTTGGGACCCTCATCTCTGAGAGTTGCTAACCTAGAATATAAAATACAGACAAGGAAAAGGATTGAATTCCCATTTTTAAATACTTTCCATTATTTCATTAATGTGGGCAACATACTCATTTTTATAAACTAGAAGTTCTGCCTTAGAGTCTTAGCACATTTAAAATGGGGTCTCTGTTTCTTAATCAGGCTCATCTGCTATCCTGTATTTTTGACAAGAACACACTCATCTTTTCTGGAGACAAGCTTCTCATTCATTTCAAAATTCTCAGATGATAGGTTCCCAAAAATGTTATTTGCCTGCACTATTCCTAAGAGGGATAATTAACCTACAAACTTTATAAAGATAAATCCCCCGTTAGTGTTATAATACTAAAGTTATTTTTGAAACAAGAGGCAAGACAGACTTAAGAAACACATGTTGCTTCCAGTGCAAGAAGGTTTATGGATTGCTCGGAGAGAGTTGCTCACTATTGGGTGTATGGAGAAAGCCACTTTCTGTGTTGGGGGAGGGAAGTGGGACTTGCTTGGAAAGGCAGAGCCTGGAATTTGAGGAACAGCAGTCAACGGAGTGACAGTGAATGACAGGGAAGTTTCTCAGCTTGTATTTCAAAAGCGAACTCTTAATTTCTGATATATAACAAGAAAGAGAAAACCCATTGATGGTTCTATCAGGGTCCAATCAGGAAAGAAAAAATCTCTCTGAGAGTTGATTCCATAGCAAGGAAAGGGCTGGGATGCCCAAAAAAACAGTAAAGAAGTTAGGAGCCCCCAAGTCCCCAGCTTAGAGGGTGGGAAGGAGATGGGGTAGGGACCCCAGAGCCTGAACCACCATAAAGACAGAATCAGGGCATTTGGTCCTTTAAAACCAGAAAGAAAAAGATATGCAGGATCCCCTGAGACCAAGCTGAGGCACCCAGGAGGGACCAGATCCTGGCTTCCGCGTCCTCTCAAGAGTCCCAAGGACTCATGGCCACCTAAGAAGCCAGCAAACCAGGCACAGGGAGAGAAGGATCTGAGGCTGCAGGCTACAAGCCAGCACAGCCTCCCATTACGCCTCCAGCCACTAGTTCCCAAGGTCCCTTTGCCTGCCGTTTGTTCAGTTTTCAAAACTCTATTGACTCTAAGTGAATCCAGACTCCATTTACAAAGGAGATGAGGGGGATTCGTGTTATCCGTGCTTGTGATTCCGCCCGCATCTCTTTGCTTAGAAGAAAAGTGCAAGTTTTTTTTCAGCCTGGGCTCCAGATACCTTTTTTTATTCTTAACCTACTATGTCAGTTCTCTCAAAAGCATGTATTTTTAGGCTTCTGGATAGAAAGGACTGTGGGTTCCTCTAGGAATAACTTGTTTGAAATCAAACAGAAGAAGCCAGGATGCTTCTGAACAATGCAAGACGGCGCCTGCCTACTCCAGTCGATCAGAGTCCTCTCCCTTTGATTTCCATTTCCACAGTGGGAACCGCATACTTTGCTTGAGACCCGCCAGAATCTCCTCTCTGATTAAAGGGCCTTCTTGCTTTCCACTGAATCCTCTCTCCCATGATTAGGCCAAATGCTTTTGTGAGAAATCTGGTAACTCTTGAACTGTTGAAACCATCAGAATCCAATGTTTTTGTCACCGGTTGCCAGTTCTCAGAATGCACCCATGTGCCAGAGAAGTTTGAACCGGATCCAAAACGAGTGCACCATGTAGCTCGGGAAATTTTAGCAATTAAAAGCAGCTAAAACTAAGCAATTTATGACTTACAGATGTCAATTTATGACAGAAATCACTGCATATATTGTACCAGCAAAGTGACATTTATTTGGTAATTAATGATTAAAACAGTAATTTCCCAATGTTATTGGCCACCTGGTGTCTGATAGCATTTAGGGAATGTTTGCTAAAGCTCTCTCTCACCAGGCTGTGAGGACAGGATGCATTCCTGTCAATGGAGCAGTGTCTCCAACAGAGAACTCTGTGCTCTGGGCTGGACTGTTCTCCCCACTCTGTCCCTGAGTGTCCCCAGAGCAATTGGCACAAACTCTAAGGTTTATGTACAGTTTCTCCCTCAAAAATCTTTACAAATGTTTGCTGAATGAGTGACTAAATAAACGAACTAATTAATGGTTCCACTGCATGGGAAGCAAACAACAAAACAAATACAGAGAATGTTGGTCCATAAAAATGTCTGCCCCTATCACACACATACACACAGCTTCCCCTGGAGAAAAACGTCTGACTGAACCAGGTCTGACTCCAAGGATGCTCTCTGACCCCAGAGTGGATAAGAAGTCTTTCTCTCCCTCTCATTCTTCCTCCTCTCAGCAGACTTGTTCGACTGAAGAAAGGTGTCCCCTGATACCTTGCAACTCTCTGACCAAGCAGCAGACAGGACAGCAGCCCATTTCTCGGCACTGGCCACCTGAGCAGCCAGCATGCCAATCCTTGTCCCTTCACCATGGTGCAAAAGGCTGCATGCAACCTGACCTGAGCGCTCCCTCCCACCTCCCTTCTCTCAAGTGGATGCACCTGCACTACATCTGCTGATCATGTCTCTGTCACCCACTGAAGCAATACAGTGAGGGACCCCAGGGTCTGTGCCTGCCTTGGAAACTGTGTAGCATGTAGCACAACTGGCCTCCGAGAACACCTGAGAGTCTGAACATGAAAGCCTCTTAGCCCACAGCCTTAGCCCACTGCCCTGTGCTGTGGAGGGCCACCCCAGGGACTGTCTGCAATGTCACCTTTAGGGAAACATACTCTGGAGCAGTCTTTCAGTCCTTTTTTGACCAATGACTTCTTAGCACAGATCAGAGCCTTTTGTGATCAGTTTGAGGCAAGAGACTCCAGATTCCCTGGGAAGTCTTCTGCCATCTTAGAACAACTCCATCTGTGCTCAGAGAAGGCTGTGCCTCACCCCCGGCCATGCCCTCCACTCTCAGGCTCCCTCTGGAGACCATTCCTTTCCCCCCAGACCACGTGCTTCAGGTCTTCCAGACTGAGAGCCGGTCACTCATACCCCCCCTCACCACCATCCGGTCATCTGTTTCGTCATTTTCTCTTCACAGCGGGTTCCAAAAACAGGACTCTTCTCTGTCAATGGAGCAATGTCTTCAACAGTGAACTCCTGTTCTGGGCTGCACTGTTCTCCCCGCTCTGTCCCTGAGTGTCCCCAGAGCAAATTGGCAGAGACCCTGATTTATGTTGTTTCTGCTGCAATAATCCTTACAAATGTTTGCCAAATGAGTGACTAAATAATAAATAGCTTAGCCCCAGTTCTCCCAAATTCATCCATTTGATACCTCTTTTCCCAGACAAGTTCACTGCTGCCAGCTCTGCAGGTTCTTTGTCAGGTTTAACCCATTCCAGGTCTTTGCTCTTCCCAGCCCTTGTCCAACCTCAGAGACAGGGAGGCTGGGAGGAAGGTTCACAAATGCCAATCTGATTCCCAGGGCCTGAGTATCCACAGGTTACTTCCTGAAGGGACCCTTCCTTTTCTTCTTTTACCTGTTTTATTTCTTGACTAGTAGGTGAGGTTTCATTGCAAAGAAGACTTCTTGTTTTACTAATAATAAGTTTAAAGGATCAGATCTGTGTTTGGTGAGTGTTGTAGACCCAAAGGCATGATATACTACAGATGCCAGAGTAGCCAGGGACACAGGTTGGCATAAGGACAGTAGACCCATAGTGGTGTCCACTAAAAGGAGGGGTGAACAGAGGTGGAGGAATGACCACTTCTTTACTTAGCTGACCTAGGCTTGATCCTGACCATTAGCATAGTATTCTTTCAATGACAAGTAATGAATAATCATTTTAGGTTTTTGGATTTTTTTTAAGGTAGGATACATGGACACTTGGTCTTATTGAAGCCAATTACCAGAGAAAATATATTCGGCTATTTGAATTTCACCAAAAGGGCATGACCAAAAAGTATTTACACTAAGAAAGAAAGAAGGTATTGGCTTAAATAAAGTGCTTTAAAAAAAAAAAATGCATGGAAGAGTGAAATCCATTCATTTATGTGTTCTTCATGGTCCAGCTGTAACTTTTAAACTCTAGGCTGAGATCTCAGGAAGTGAGAGTCTTGGTGAATAGTGACCCTTTTCATTTTGCATTTGAGTGTTCTATGTATCCTTTGACTTGCAAATAACCTGCATCAGGCACTGGAAACAACCTTGACTCGGGAGGTGGAGCCTAAGATTTTTATGTTTAGCGCCCTCGAGTCTTTTGGTAAACAGAACAGCAATGTCACATGGATTTAGTTAATATGTCCTAAAGGGGAGGGCTCTTATTGAAGTCAGAGCATCCATTCTGCTGCCTGGGTCAATAAAGGGAAGATTATACCATCTAGGTTCCTACATATTTCATCTCTTATCTTCAAAAATCAGCTAGTGAGGGCTGCGGTTGTGGCTCAGTGGTGGAGCATTTGTCTGGCATGCACGAGGCCCTGGGTTCGACTCCCAGCACTACAAAAGAAAAAAGCATCATTCTACTGTCATGTATAACTACTTAGAACAAATAAAAATATTTAAAAGATCAGCTAGTGAAATAAAGTCAATTAGTGGGAACAGAGAAAAGGGCATCCCAGAAGGACAAACGTGGAGTCCCCCAGTGGCTATGCAGGCTTCCTAGGCCTGGCCTGTCCTCTGTAGTATCTCTGCTGGAAAAGGTTAGACAGGTTCCACTTCTCTGACTTAACCTGACAAGCACCTTCTCCTTTCTCAAAGCACGGGGAAAATACTTTTGTTGGACCCTGTGTTCCTTTCCTAGGATCATCATAACAAAGACCACAAGCTGGTGATCAAACAATAGGAGGTTATGTCTCACAGTTCTGGGGTCAGAAATTCAACATCAAGGTCATCAAGACGTCAGCAGAGCTGGTTTCTTCTCAGTCTGCTTTCCTTGTCTTGTAGATGGTGATCTTCTCTCTGTGTCCTCAAATGGTCACCCTCTTTGTGTTTCTATGTCCTTGTTTTAGTTAGCTTTTTCGCTGCTGTAACTCAAAGAATCTGACCAGCACAATTGTAGAGGAGGAAGAGATTATTTGAGGGCTCACGGTTTCAGAGGTCTCAACCCATAGACAACTGGCTCCATTCCTCAGGGCTCCACGTGAGGCTGAACATCATGGCGGAAGATCAGGAAGCACAGAAAGACTCCACTCTCCAGATATAAAATATATACCCAATAGCCACATCCCAACCCACCTCCTCCAGCCACAACCTACCATCAGGGATTAATTCATTGATTGAGTTTAGATTCTTACAACCCTGTCATTTCTCCTCTGAACTTTCCAGCAATTGTCTCACATGTGAACTTTTGGAGGACATCTCACATATAAACCATAACAGTACTAATCTCCTCATTTGCAAGGACACCACCAGATTGGATTAGAGCCCAGCCTCATGGCTTCAGGTCAACTTGTAGACTACCCTATCTCCAAACACTATGATACTGTGAGGTCCTGGAGGTTAGGACTTCAACAAATAAATTGGGAGAGGGGCACAGTTCAGCCCACGTTAGCTCTTTCTTGCTCTTCCTTAGATTTTAAAATTACAATAAATTTTAAGCGTCTGATCTCTTTGCTTTGAATTCTGTGCAAAACCATCCAGAAGCGAACCAACAGCTCTTCTTCACCCATCTGCAAGAATGGATGTCCCCCTCTTATGGGCTTTCTCGTCTGCAAAGTCAATGCATCTACTAGATGGTCTCCTCTATCTAACGACTGTAACCAAATTCCACAATGAAACCAATCAGTTCTGAAGCCACAGGATGGCCTCAAGTAATTCCGTTAAGATTGTTTCATGTGAGCCTTTGTGACTGTGACCTACCTGAAGGAGACTAGGGACATGTCTTCAGGTCTCAGGTGAAGAGTGGTGAACTGGTCCACATGAGCTACTAGGTTTTAATCAATGATAGAGTGTATGCACACTTTTATAAAGTCATTCTGGAAAATGTTTTGACTCATTGTTCTTGGTTTTCAAAGACATATGGGGCCTTGGAGGTTCCTAGAGCCAAGCAAAATCAGTACCACGGCATTGAAAGTCTCAAAGAATGAGCTTTCTTAGAAAATAGCTATTCACCATTCTCAGGCCAAAGGTACAGAAAGAAAGGCATTTCTATGGTACTTTCAGGTTAGCACTTCCAGGAAATTCAGTGAGAACAAAGCAACAAAGAGGTGCTTGAAAATTTGATCAGAAATAAGAAGAGGAAAACAAATCAAATGCAGTGGTGTGTTTGCTGAGTGTAGAGAAAACGGACTCCGTGGTCAGCTGAGCTTGCAGTAAGAAGGGCAGCTGGGGAAACTGCAGGGCAGGAGCTGGGGCCAGCGTTACAGAGCCACTTGAAGAGAGAGAAATCTTTTTGGTCCTGCTGGGTGTGTAGAATTTGGGTTGTTTATGTATATGTGCTTATCTTTAAGTCTTTTCCAGGCTCTTAGAAAATTATGGGGCTTTTTTATCTGGAGGGAAAGGGGATCCCCTCTATTATAAACTCATATTATTAAGAAAAGTGCAAGGTTCAGTGGATACACGCTGAAGGCCAAGGAGCCATCAAAGACACACCTGCTGGGATAGCGCACACTGTGGGAGGTCCTCTGCCCAGGACCCTCCCACCAGCTCTGCGTTTCTCAGTCTAGACCACCGTGTGCTCCCCGGCAGGCAAGAGGGAGAGGTTTCTGTTTCTGTCTTAAACTGGGAATAAGCCCATCAGATATGAGGAAAATGAAGTACTCATTACTTCCTGCCTTCTGACCCCACCCTCAACACACTGATACTCCCTCACCTTTGTATTTATAAAGTCAATTTAACTTTTTCATCCTTGTGACCAAAAGACCTGACAAGAACTACGTAGAGGTGGGAAGTTTATTTGAGGCTAACGGTTTCAGGTTTTGGTTCTTAGATGGTCAACTCCATAGCTCTGGGCCTGTGGTGAGGTGGAAGGACACAGTGGAGGAAAACAGCTCAGGACATGCCACCCAGAAAACAGAGAGAGCTCTGCTCACCAGGACAAAATATAAATTCCAAAACATGCCCCTGATGACCTACTTCCTCCAGCTATTCCACCTGCCTGACCACTCAGTTAATCCACTTAAGTAGATTAATGCATTGATTAGGATAAAGCTCTCATAATCCAATGATTTCCCCTCTCAACATTCTTGCATTGTCTCACACATGAGCTTTTGGGGGACACCTCATATCCCAGTGATGCATCTCCTCCAGCCACAACCCACTTGTCTATTGTTACCACAGTATTCTATTCAATTTGCCAATCCATCAAATGGATTAATCCACAGTTGAGGTTACAGCTCTCATCATCTATTATATCACCTCTGAACATTGCTACATTGGATATCATGTTTCCAACACATGAGCTTTCTGGGGAACATTTCATATCCAAATTCCAAAGGCAATCCTTATTTTATCCTCATTTTATGAATAAGGAACCCAAGGTTCCCAGGATTGAGTAACAGAGGAAGATTTCCAAGGAAGGAAGAGGGGAAGCCAGTCAGCACTCAATCCCAGGCAGACCTGGCTCCAGCTTCTGCATGGCTAACCCCCATCTTCTACTGTCACTTCCATATGTAGGAATTTAATAAATATGTGAAATTGTGAAATGAAAGGAAAGCATTTGGAAGAGATGAACACATCAAAGATTGGTCCACCACTTGGCTTGCCAGTGACCCCAGCTTGACTCATGGCTCTCAGTCATGTAGGTCAGCCCTAGGCAGGCCTGTGCTGTCCAGAGGCTCCCAGTCACCATTCTCAGATGTGATACTGTCATGTTCTGCCACATGCATGATGGCCAATGCCTGGCATGGAACATGCCTCTTCTGCACAGCTTGATTTTATGGAGTCCAGGTCTTTGACCCAGGTCCTACTCTTGACCACTGCTGTCCTTGACTCCTTGACTCCTTGACTATATCCTGGGCTGCGTTTGCTTTAGTTTATCTTATCTGCTCTTGATAAGCAATGTTCATTCCATGGCTCACTCTTTCCCCAAAAATCAGCATCAGTGTGTGAGCACCTCACCATCCCTCCTTCCTGGAATCTCAGCAGCCAGTCCTCCTGCAGCTCTCTACTTGCCCAGAGTGTGTTGATGAATATCAAGGACTTATCTGGCTTTGTATGGAGTAATCTGTCAGGGCCCTTTTAGTTGGAATGGCTATCAGGAGCTCTGTAATGGGTTCTGGACCCTTTCGACCTCTCCACCATTGTTCTCACCCCTAGCCCAGTTGCAGTCTCCTAAATCATTACCTTTCTGGCTCTAAGGCAGCATTTCCACAGAGATTTTAGGTTTTGCTTTAATGGGCAGAGAGATGCCTTAAAAGGATTATTATACTCTTGTCTGACAGGGAGAACATGCAGGACACAGAGGGACAGGAGAGGCTGTGTTTTCTACAGCAACTTGGAGCAAAGAGTTGTCACTTGAGAGATTGCTCATGGGCATTGACTCTGGTTACTCACCTCCTCTGCCAAAGAACAGGACAGGAATAAACCTACAGTCCTTTCAAAATGCAAGCTATGGGTGGTCATTGTAGAGGAGGAAATGGAATCACCACCCCCTTCCCAACTCGGGGAACTTTGCCACAACAGCCCCTGCCTGAGATTGAACTGGAGCCTGAAGGTAAAGGAGCCACCCAGATTGGAATACGGTCTGGGGCATGGAGTATTGGCCAATACTTTAGCTGAGACAGAGCTCTAGTGGGAGGATCTCCCCTCAGGAGAGCTTGGGTCACTCAAGTGCTTAGGTCACTGACAAGGTACCTCTGAGGCCATTGCTCACCCTGGAGTGTCCCGTTCTTCTGCCTCTGGTGTCATTAGGGGTTTTGCTGTTGCTTTTAATGATGTTGAGTGTGGTCAGCATCAGCCTTCCATGGTCCCTTCCTGGTGCCCATTCCACTCACTCCCATGACAAGATAACAGTCCTCCGACTGCCCCGGCCACAGTACTTCCAAGGCCGGTGAGACTCCTTTCCCTGTGAAAGTCATCCTCCCAAAGGAGAAGGGAAGGAGGGAAGGAAAAATCAGCCTGAAAGAGATAAAATTCACTCAAGAGTCTCAGGTTTGCTTCCCGCATTAACTCATTCCTACTACCTCTGCATACGAGGATATCCATCCTCTCGGTCCTACCTGATCTTAATTGGATTTTTCTGTACTGCATACCAAAGGATCTTATGGCTTATTGTTGAAAATATCCCCCAAATATCCAAATCAAATTGATTTTAGTCATTTTGAATTATCTTTAAACTTACAAAAGATAGAAAACAAAACAAGGAGTAAAACATAGATAGATGTCCAGAATATGGACATAAGTGTCAATCATATCCACCATATTTGACTCCGGAGGTATTCCTGTAGTATAATAAATGCTCTTATGAAGAATGGAGTGATGCTATACCATCCTGCATGCTCTTCAATCCCTCATAACACAGACACAAAGAATTGTGGGGAAAATAGCTGTGAGCCATAGGGACAGATGAGGGCGAAATTTTCAACTACCTTGTTGGAGGTAATTAGAAATTGGTTTATGGAGCATCCCAAACTTCTTGGGATCACTCACATTTTTGCTGTAAAGTATGTATGTACAACATAGGAACATGCACTTCATATATGTATACCACTGTGCATGTTTATATACATTCATGTGTGTCTGTGCCTTGAATATATACTTCGTGTACTATCTAGACTTTGCATTTGACTATGGTTTGGATATGGTTTGAGTGTGTCCCCCAAGGATACATGTGTTGAAATTTAATCCATTTGTAAGACATCAAGAAAACAGGAACTTAATCCAGGGTGGTGTTTAGAACTAGAGTCTTTGGGAAGTGATCAGGATTAGTAAGGCCACTAGGGTAACACAGAGTTAGGCAATCAGGTTCTTTGTCTCACAAATATGAGAAATGAAATCCACAGACACAGGGTGAGAGTAAAGTAACAGAATGTATCTTAGAGTAAGAGAAAGAAAGAGGAGCCCCTAAAAGGGGAGGAGCCCCAAGAGAGGGATGCCAATGGGTGTCTGCTGTCTAGGGGTCTTTAAAGGCATATCTGAGGCCCAGCACAGGTGACTGG
Organism: Sciurus carolinensis; assembly: GCF_902686445.1. Classification (NCBI taxonomy): domain Eukaryota; kingdom Metazoa; phylum Chordata; class Mammalia; order Rodentia; family Sciuridae; genus Sciurus; species Sciurus carolinensis. The sequence continues at coordinate 8,150,176 of NC_062224.1, read as the reverse complement.
TTGGTTGACAGATGCCAACATGACCAATCAGGCTCTTCAAACTGTGAGCTTAATAAGCCAACCAGAAGTGCAGAATTTCAATCCCACATTTGCATAATTAAGAGGAGAGGTCCTACCTTCTGGTTTAACATGTCGGTTGGGGAGGGAAAGCACTTTGGGTAGGGGGTCTATTCTGTGGTCGGCTCTTGCCATCAGGGGCAGGGGTGACTCACAAAGTGCTGCTGCGGTTGAAGTTGAGGAACAGAACCCGGTACTGCAGGTCAGAAGAAGGCATGTGGTTAAAGCTGACAGGGAGCAGCAAGTCACAGGATGTCCTCCAGACCTGAGGTCTCCTTCAAGGTTAACCTGCTGTCCCCTTCCCCTCCTTTCCTTCTCCAAGGCCCTTACTCTGGCTGCCGATAGGAGATCTATCTTTCTGCCTCACCAGGATGGAACTCCCACAAGTGGGGTGGCTTTATAAAAGAGGGAGAGAGACCAGAATAGACACACACGTGCTCCCTGACTCTCTCTATGTTATGCCCTGCGTGCCTCAAGCCTCTTCCAGTAAAAAGGGCATCACCACATGGAAGGCACTGGACCTCCAGAACCAGGAGCTTAAATAAACATCTCTTTTTTATAAAGTTACCCAACCTTAGATATATAAGTATATATACTATATATATTACTATATTCCATTATAGTAATCCAAAGTGAACTAATACACATATTATCTTGACTTTGCATGTCACATAGACTTTTACCTATTATATAAAATGTATTATATAAACTTACTATATCAAACAGGCTACTATTAACCAACTTTACATATTACGTATATTTTAAATATTATACTCATCTTCAGTGTGATGACGTGTATATTATACTCATCTTCACATATTGTATGTACCTTACATACTGTATGTACCTTACATCGTATACAGACTTTATACGTGTATTTATGGATTATGAGCATTTTACATTTTACACATAACAGGCTTTTCGTGCTTCCTCAGCTTCAGTGTGGGGATCTACTCACGTACATATGGTCCTGCCCCCATCTCTGTCCTTCGCCCTGGCATTATCCTCAGGTATGGCTGGCTGCACCTGTCACCACACAGCGCTCCCTTCCCACCACCCTCCAGACCTCCACCCTTCCCACCCTGGCTGCTCCCAGGTGAGGTCCACCCAGCACCAGTGAGTGGCTGGTCTGCACTGCTCATGCTCTCTAGGTCAGATGAAAGGCCACCACTCTCCAAATGCTGCTCCTGAGAAAGCTGGGCCTGCCCTGAGCAAAGGAGTAGAAACACAGCTGTACAGCTGACAGGAGGTGGAGCGCCAGCCCAGCTCCCCCATTACGAGTGCAGTGAGCTTATGCTGCTGGTCATGGAGCTAGGACCACCAAGGGAGGGCAGAGGGTACTGGCTGGCTGGTGGTCCCAGAATCTCAGCAGCTCCAGGACATCACAGCAGTCTACACAGCACCTCCAGGCTAGGTCAACCCCACCTACCTGATATCCTTTCTGTAAGCAATTGATAATCACACATCAGTGGGATGGGAATCTGAGCTGGGACAATGTGATTCCAGGACAGTTCTACTTGACAGCCGAAAAAACACGTGGAAATTGCCATCACTGTACGCTGAGTCCCAGGAGTCACCAACTCTGTTCTTTCCTCATTGTGAATCTTGCTTTCAGAAGACATGGCATGGGCCATTAGAAATACTTAGCCCCTTTTTGCAAAAGATAAGCTCTTAAAATACAGACAAAATTGACCAGAATGGGGTGAACTTGAGATTCCCGGCCACAGTTACCTCACTTCAGTGGAGAGACGATAAATGTAATAGTTCTCTGCTGCTGGCACTAATAAGTGAGCTCAGGGCTGCCCCTTTACAAAGGACGAATAATGAATACAAGTCCCTGGTTATTCAGAAGAATATAGGCACAAATATTTCCACCACATAATTTTTCAGATGTATTTTTTATTTCAAAAGCTCCTTTCATCCGTTGAAGAATGAAGTTGGTGACAATGTATCTTTCTTCTGATGTTAACGTTTCTTGTCCAGTGTGAAATCTCTTCATCTGCAGAGGGTTTGCGGGAGATGCAACAATGGACAGAATAATCTGTGTGCACTGTGATGTCTAAATTGTCCTTCAATTAGAGGTTTGTGAGAGCTTTAATTGATCTCTTTTTGGATACAATGAGCTATCAAAAATGGAATACTAAATAACAGGCTTTTTTGTCAGCGGATGCTATTAAAGGGAGTAGGGAGCTATTTTGAAATGTGTCCTCGGCATATTGATTGCAAAGGGCCCTTGGGTGGTTCTGCAGACCCACCTGGAGGACATCCTGCACGGGCGTCATCTTTCGGAAATGCTCAGCCCTCTTCCAAGAGGACTGGAGAAGATGGGCAGGGCACTAAGTTTCAGTCTTTCAAGGTTTCATTTCTGATTCGTTTTTCTAACTATGAATGTCAACGTCCTCCAACATAGGAATGCAGAGAGTAGGGAGAGGAAAGTGCACCCCAGACATTTTCCAAGACGGAAGCCCACCTGCTTTGGCAACTGAAGGCTGATCAGGGTCCCCCTTCATCCCCACTCTCAGCAGGGCCTGAACAGCCCAGTCCCCTGATTGCCATTTGGAAAAAAAGGCTTGTGTGACAATCTGCTTGTGCAGATGACTGTGACTACAGGACCACACTGTGCCTGAGTGGGGAACCTCTGCTCCCAAAGGCATAGGAGAGACTCCTGTCCCGTGGGGTATTTCCAGAGGCTGCCCAGAGGGCTCTGGGTGGTGCAAGCTGTCTTATCTCCATCTTATTTCTGATTTGTTCATACTGGCTATTGAACAAATCGCCTTATTCCCAGGTTAGGAAACAGATGCATCCTTCTCTTAGAACCTGTGGACTTTCCTTGAGGGACAAGAAAACATATGTCAGCCAGGAATGAGCAACTGAAAATAAAATCCTGTTTTCTTTTTTGTTGTTGTTTTTTAATTGCTCTTGAGAACAGAAGCCTTGATTTGCTCCTAGCTTTAAAAAAAATCAGAACTGCCACTACTCAGATAAAATCCAAACTGTCTGTTACACCTCTAATTATCAGCTTGCCTTCTGGGTAAAATGGTACTATTCAATTATTGTTTTTTGTTCACTTGTCAGTTACCAAAAAAAAAAATTATCACTGCTTTCAACCACTAAAAGACCCGAAATTCTGCAAATTGCTTTTTAAACGTACTTACTTCAGACCCAATACCTCTCTGCAGAGTGTCAAAAACTGTATAATGCCATGTTGCTGGAAAACCGTACTTAATGTGGCTGTTTCAATGGTTTGTTGTACATTATGTAATTTTATTGAAATGATTTCTTTTGTCACCACTTTCTATGTGGCTCATTTTGACACTTCCCACTTATCACATAAAATATAAGTTGGATCCAGCTCCTGTAAATAGAAGCAAAATTGTCAAACAGTAATATGTTGCTTTAAATCCCTTTGTGAAGTGATGGCAATAACCAGCTCTATTCAGATAGACTGATTTCAGGATTCCATGAAAGGTGAGCCTCTTCAAGGTCCAGCTCGTTCTTGATCCTTCCTGTTATCCAAGAGTGAGATTGGCTTCATTAGTCCTAACCTAGAGACACTACTCTTGAACATGAGCATGTGTAATGTCCACTACCTCTAGTGCCTAGATCAGGGCACACTGTAGTGGCTTCAGTGTTTAAATCAGGACAGACCAAGACTTGGAAATCACACTAGCAGCTTATTAGGAGACATGAGCACAGGCAACACTTATGCTAATAAAGGACTCGGCTCTCCTTTATTCTCATTATCAGGTTTTTCCTTATAACATGTGAGATGAGTAACAGACCTGTTGCACAGATGGACAAAAAGAAAAAGAAAAAGAAATTTTCAGGAAGAGTTCAAGAAATTTTAAATAACCTGTCAAGTCCCCAGTATCTGAAGACAGAATTCAATCCCATATTATTGCCACTCAAGTTTCCATATTTAGCCACCCTTCTATTGTTATTCCTTTGCTATAAATTCATAATGGAAACTCTGGCCTTAGATTCCAAAGACTCATGTCCCAGGGCTGCTATTACTGCTCTGTGAAGTTGGTAAGGTTGCTTCCCCTCTCTGTTCTGAAACTCTGCCTCTGTCATATGAAAATATATAGCTGCTGCCCTTCAAGTTTCAAAGACAGTGGAAAGGAAAGTAGGGGTTCATGGAGTAGCACTTCAAAGCAATAAAACCTTAGCATAAAACCTACCATTCTCCACTCGGAATACTAGGAATTGAGCTGCCACTGTATGAAACCAGAAGCCAGATTTGGCAGCAAGGGGGATCAGGCTTTGACAGAGTTGTAGTTCTGAACTTATTTCCAGTTTTTTTTTTTTTTTTTTAAGAGCAACTTCAGTTTCCTAATTTTGCTTGGAGTGGTTCAAAAAATGAAGTTTTATACCCAGACATTTGAAGTCAGAATCCTGATACTCATGATTTTAGTTATTTATGAGATTTTAGTTATTTATGAGATACATTCTATAGATTCGCATCATCCGAAAGAGTGACTTCTCTGCTCTCCACGTCAGATGCTGCTTTCTGAGGCGGGAGGGGGAGATGTCACGTTAACAGCAGACACTTCCAGTCGCTTCTGCTGCCTGACAGTGTCTCCTGTCTCTAAGTAGTGGTGAGCAAGGGAGCCCCACTCCTTGCGGAAAGTCATCCTGGGAGGCCAGGACTCCAGAATAGCACAGATTTGGTGGCTCAAATAAGAGAGATCTATTTCCTCAAGTTTGTCAGCGGGAGGTTCAAGATGGTGGTGCCTGTCAGGTTCCTGGTGAGGCCCCTCTTCTCAGCTCCCTGATGGCACCTTCTCACCTGTCTTCTCATGATAGAGAAGGAGCGAACTTGGCTTTCTCTTCTTGTCAGGGAGCCCAACCTCCTGGTGTCATCTAAATCTAATCCCCTCTCACAGGTCCCACCTCCTAACACCAGCCCACCAGCGTCAGGGCTTCAGCGAATAAACTTGGTGGGACGTATTCGGTCATTAGCAAAGGGGCTGGAACCAGGCTCTCCAGCAGCCTGAATTCTCAGGCCATTTCCCCAGAGTTTCCTGGACCTGGTTGGTGGAGCACGGTCTCTACATTTTCTTCCCTCTTGAGAGACTGGGATTCTGAATTGTCCAGAAACCATGAGAGATTTGACTCTTGCCTCCCATTGAAATAAATGAAACTTAACTGGGAAGGAAGAGACCGGTGCTCACCCACATCTGCAGTCCCACCCTGTCTCTGCACTGCTGCAGACCAGCATTTAAGTTTTATTGACTGGTAGGGGCCGGGGGTCAGGGACAAGGAGATTCAGGGCAAGCGGCCATTCACCCGACCCAGAGAAGTCACACCTCATTAGGAGGCCAGAGGTAAGTAGGAGCACAGACTTGTCTCAGGACAGCTTGAGTTATGTTGACAGGGTCCCCTCAAAGGGAAGCAAGTGTCCTGGCAGCAGATGAAACATGCCTTGCTGTCACCTTCCACCCACGATAAATGGATGGCCTAGAATCTCACCATCAGCGACATTGCTATCTGGGGAAAAATGGAAGAGTTGAGTTTGATGTTATAAATCACCATAATTTGTTACAATTTCCAAAGACAAATATGACAGGGTGGAATTACTTTGCTGCGCTGAGGCAGTCATTTGCAGAAGCCATAAAGTGCCAGTATAAATCTAAGGACGAGATATATTTAATCTGAGGAAACAGAGCACAGTATCACTTCCGTATATTGTGTTTACCAAGAACTTAGCTATTTGGCTATTGCTGAATGTTCATTGCGTCTCATCCTCTGAATCAGACTGATTGCTGTGTAAAGAGTCCATTGGTGGCTGGGAGGGATCCGCCTTGATTTTTCAGCTTTGCACCATGGGGGAAGAGAAGAGCTGGTTTTCTGTTGCCCAGGGATGAAGTGAGCAGCAGAGTCCTGGCAGAACTCTTGAGTCCACGAGCATCATTACCACAGCAGATCGGAGGAGGAGAAGAGATGAGTCCCGTCTTCATGAGGATGCTGCTGGACTTACCACCACTGGTTGATGGAAAGTGACTCTCATTTGTTGCATGTCTCCTCATTCATGGAGCCTTCCCGTTCTTGACACCTCTTTCTCCGAGCTCTGGCCCAGGACTTCCCTGTCTGTGTGGAGCTAAGTGCATGGATTACAGATCCTAGAAGCAGATGTTGGTAGGAGCATTCACAAGTGAGATCAAAAGCTAAACTAAAGAACTAGAGTGAGTACCATCAATTCTACAAACACATGCAGGGTCCCTCTACCCTAGGAGATGGTTTCATTTGAGAAACATAAGGGATGTAATGACAATTAAATGATGTAAAACTGGCTATTCCTAGGAACTCTAATGAGCTGCTGTGTGGCTCTGCCCGGTACCAGCAATTCATCTTGGTTCTGAACAGCCGTGAACACTTGATCTGACCTTGACCATGTGTACGATCTTTACACCATACTCTTTGTGGTTGTACTGTCTGATGGGTACAAAAAGAATAGACTTGTAAGAAGTAGCTCCTGCCATCTTTCAAAAGAGAATAAATTATTAAAAACAGGAAAAAAAATCACATGCCATTCTTCCCCCACACCAGTAGGAGTTTGCAATGCAGACAAAAAAAAACACTATAAAAATAGGAAAAAAAAAATAGTTACAGTTTGAAGGCTTTACAGAACATCTGGATTGCAAGTAGTCTGAAAAGCCCAGGGTGGCCCCAACTTTCCAACATAAGAACCCACAGTGCCTTGAGTCTCCATGCAAGTTATGGGCATGGTTAGTTCCAACAGCTTCCTTGTGTTGGTGTCTCAGGAATGTGTCCTGGCAAACCTGCGGCACAGCAGAGCCAAATGCAAATATGCCCGTTTCCAGAAGAGCAGAGTATCTCCCAGGTGGTTCTAAGCCAACTCTGCTGGACATCTCACGTGGCAGTGGGCACTGCACTCCACCCTTTAGAATGCAAGCAGCTCCCAGGATTCTGGGAGTTTAATGGCAAGCCTTATGTTTCCCTGACCTCTGCAAGGACCCCAGAATTCTCAGTTCAAAGGTTACCAGGAGAAAGTAAAGTTGGCCATATAACTGATAACCAGTAATTGTTCTTTGGTGACCAGCTGTCTCCAAAAAACTTTGTATTGAATTACAAAATACATGCAGGAGGAGGAAAGGACACATAATTAGCACAGTGAAATTCCCACAAATTAAACACACCAGTTTATAAAACACCTGATCAAGAAATGGAACTTTTCCAGCACTCCCAAACCCCCCAGTGATCTCTCCCAGTCCTCAACCCTCAAGGATAACTACCAGCCTGACATCTAAGAGCATAGATTAATTTTGCCCATTTTTCTTTTCAAATATGTGATCACACACCTCTAGTAGAAAATACTTTTTTGAGCAAGCACTTTATATTTTTCTTACTGATGTATTTATTTTATATGTGTGTACTATTTACAATGCATCTATATGACCTACACAATGACCCATGCATTATGGCAATATAAAAATATTAGACATGTATACACACAAATAAGTCTTCTAATACTTTCTCCCAACATTTCAGATACCAGTGACTTTCAATACCACTGCTCTATAGGAGGAAGGCAAGAGCAGGACATATAACAGGGTTCTAATAAATGCTTATTTGGTGTGAGATATTTAGAGTTCATCACTGTAAGACGTTCCAAAGTAGTTGGACTCCCATTAGACTGGATATGGGAAATCCCCAATAGAAGAGCATGTCCCTTCTTGACTCAGTCCTGGTGTGATCATCCACGTCATTCCCTGCTGCCTTGGTGTCCTTGAGATGCTTCTGCAGAAAGGCATACAGTTACAATGACTTTGTAGCTGGGTGTGAAGTGTTTCACTTACATCTAACGCCATTACCAGTTAGACCCTCTGAGAGTTCCCCTCCAGTGGTTTTGATCTGGTGTGGAAATTCCCCAGTTTGATCCTGGACACAGAAGATAAAATCAGTTTTCACATTTCTGTTTCTCTCTGTGAGCCAGACTATCATAATTTCCCTGGGAATTTCTGCCTCTGGGAAGTCCCAGGAAGCTCCCCCTGGTTAGAGACATGTATCTTTTTGATAACAAAGGCTAGTGAGTCTTTCCCTAGAATGTTTGTCTTTTGAAAGAACTTCTCCTAGGCAGTTAGATTGCCAGTTGAAATCACCATGACCAAGACTTCACCTGGGCAAAAGTCTGGAAGTCACCTGTTGTTCTTCCTTCCGTGTAGTTTAGTAGGCACCCCAGCCCACCCTGCATCTGCCCACTCCCTAAAGCCTGAATAACAGTGAGACGTTCTTTGGACTCACCTCTGTTGAAATCATCCCGGCCGTCCCCTCTACTCTCCAAGTCCCAGCCTCTTTGGGAGGATAGGCAGCATGTCACAGCTTCCCTGGTCACTGCGTGCCACATGCATCAGCAACTGAAGACAGCTGTCCTGACGTTCACCACCAGCTTCTACTGAAGTTCCAGCATTTACATCTCTATCCTTACTCCCCAGTTGGACCGTAAACTCCAAAAAGCACGAATTGTGCATTTTACTTTTTGGAATTTCTTGCCTGTGTCTAATACACTGCTGGCTCCATATAGCAGCTTTTAAAATAATATGCTGGATGAGGCAGGAGGTGCGAGGTGCAAGCCCTGAGGGGGACCAATACTGACTATGGACAGGCTTTGGGGAAAGGGCTTAGGATCCATGGCAGCCCCAGGCAGCAGCTGGGTTGGCAGGAAGACTGAAAGGGCAGCATGCTGGGAGGAACCAAAGGAAAGAGCCAGAAGCGTGCTCTTCCCATGCAGGCCCCACTCTGTGAATGTGGCTAAGAATGGGAGCCAGGGCTTAAGATGCTGTCCAGGCCAGCAGGTGTGTGCACGGTCAGCCCTCACAGGCTCCAGGGACTCCCGGTCATTCCCACCTCCCACCACGCTGCTTCAAAACCTCGTTCCTGCTTCTCCCTCCATCATGCTGAACCAGGAGCTCTACAATCTCCCAAAATCTTTCCTCTCCTCCTGTTGGGCTTTATTGCCCATTTCCTGTGTTTCCTTGGATTTTTTTCCATTAATTTTCTCATATCTCCCTGGTCTCCTGGATCTGGGGCTGGCCACTCTCTTGAACCTGGGACCCATCTGTACAAGTTTCCAGTTGTATAGACCCAGTGAACTCTATATGCCCTTCACTGACCAATATGACAGACTAAGTTGATTCACTGAGAGCATGGACGTGGAGTGGGAAGACTCGAATAGATCCTGGTCCCATCACTCTTTAAATGTTGAATCTTACAGACCATATGCCTAATTTCCTGAACCAGAGAAGTTCAAGTTAGTAAGGGGTGTTATCTCCTCAGATCCTTTCAAACAAGAACCACGGAAGTCTAATTAAATGGTTCCTGGATCACAGCACATTCCCGCATAAAGTCTTCTCCATGAACTCTGTTCCATCAGCAATCCGACCCACTTTTCACTCTTCAAATCCATTACGTGCCACTTCCCACTTGACATGCATAATCTCTTGAAATTCAGCTCATGCTGTGATTCTCAGGGAGCACCATGTCTCTGCTTGTGAACCCTCTCAGGGCCCTGACTTGAGTCTCCTCCCCTGGATACCCTGTCTCCCTGTCCTTGAGCAGATACCCTACTGTGCTTGATCAGGAGTAAAGATGCTGAGGTGGCATCTGCCTCCTGCGGGTCAACATCACAGGATGGGTGGGGCCTTGCTCTGTGCTTCTAGAGTCTGGGGTCCACAGACCTCTCAGAGCCTCTGTCAAAGCGCACACTGCACTGTATTGGCACCATCTATCTACATGTTCCACTAGAATAGATATGTTGGTGACAAGACCATCTCTCACTCTCTGCATCTCAATCCCTCCAAACCAATCCTCACGACCAAGGTTTGTGAAGACACTGAGTGTGATGCTAGGTTCTGACTTGTCACTTGAAAAGAGTAGAGGTGGCTTATGAAGACATGTTTGACGCAATAGGAATGGGACAACATTCCAGTCTTTAAGGGAAAATCATCTTTCAGTGATGTGAATAAGCTAACATGCGATACCTGAAACGTTCTACTAAAGCAAATACTCAGACTCCGTGATTAGCTCTTTGAAAACAGGCCTACGTGTTGTCTCTGTGCCTCTCACCATGTCTAGCACAGAGCTTTGCCCAAATAAACTGGGGAAAGGGACCTAAGCAGCACTGGCTCCTTGCAAATGACCCTCCTGGGACCAAACCGAGGAGCCCCGAGTCAGTCACTGATTCTGCTGCAGGGGGCAGCTGTTGGCCCCTGCTATCTGTTGTCCATCTCTTGTAGCCACCTGTTTCTTCCAAGAGTTTCCTCTCCCTGGGACTCTGTGGAGCTGAACATGGTTAGAACCTGCACTCTCCCTCTTCTGAGGCATCCTACCTTGCCTCTGCTGGTTTCAGGTTAACAGCAGGAAGAAAAAGACCGGGGAAAAAGGTCTTCAACACCTTTGACCAGTTCAGGGAACACATCTTAAACATTTTGGGATGTCCCAAACTTGGGAACCCAGTCAGGCAGGTGACCTGGTGCCAGCCTGTCCCCAGGTGCAGAAAACAAGGCTCAACCCGGACGCCGTCCACACCCCTCAACTCCCCAGCCCTCCAGCGTGTTTCCAATCAGTCCTGATCAAAATCACCCCTCCTGGGTCTTTATAGGATTCAGACAGGATGAGACATTGGGGATGTGAATATGGAAATCCCAAAGACCTTCCAAGTTGTCCTGGCCTTAAACTTCCACTGGAAGAAACTCTTCTGTATTCATTTACACCTAGCGTTTGTCCTTTGAGAAACTGTGTCTTGTAGTTTTGGTAGTCTGAAAGTCATATTAAAAACACTCACAAATGATTGGGTTAAAAATGTTCCTCAAAATGTGGTGGCCACAGACTAGACATTGAAGGACCCTAGCAGGGTCATGACGATCCCATAAAATGAGGAAGGAGGTGAAAGAAGGTTTCCTTCACCACGGGACCTATTGGGGTGTTGAATATGCTGCTGTTGTTTCCAATGCGGGGAGGGAATATGGGGCAAATCTTTCCCAAGCTATTTTTTAAGCCTCTGACTGTCAAAGTGCTTTCTGGAACACCGTTTCAGAAATATCTACTTGAGGATTCCAAGGGGATGAATTCATCCCACTGTGCATTTAGCGCAGCACATTTTGTGGCAGAGGCGGCAACCCATGCTTAGCCCTATGTGAGGCATTAACGTCAGGAATTAAAATGGCCTTGAAGCCCTGAGCATCCCTAAAGGGCTCCCCTCCCGAGTGGCCGTGCGCTCCTGATAGGACTTATATCATGGTGACGCGTGGGTCACAGCCTCCACATCTGTGATTAAAAGGCGATGTTTACATGGGTAATAGCCACCGGGTCTCACTACTCTCCAGGGCAAAGAGGAAACCTTAATGAGCATGGCTTTGGTGAAGTTTGAATGCCAGGACCCTGCCCTACACCTCCCCTGGGTCACGAAATGGAATGCGATTCTCCCCTCTAAGTGAGAGCTCATTATGGGTAGTACCCGGATGCCTGCAGGTGTACGTGGGTCTCCTGGGGACCACCTGAGGTGTCAAGATGTGCCTCATTATCAAGATTTATGCTCACTGCATGTTGCTCCCTGTCGGGCAACAAGGTCCCATATACCTCCTCAGGGCCCGCCTGAGGAGAATATGGGACCAAGCAGGATGATGAGTGTCGGTGGCAAAGGAAACACCCCAGAGCCGGGAGGTCTGTCAGCTCATGAGGCACAGCAGGAATTTCGTTTATTGAGGAAGTCACACAGCTTTTATGTAGGGTGGGGACTGGGCAGGAACCAATCAGCTTAAAGGTCAGCAAGGCACGGGGGTTCACGCAGGCGAGAGTCCCATAGGACTATATGGCAAGCACGAGCTGATCATGTTCGTGGAACTGTTGTTAACCAATCCCTGACGGTGGTCCGATTTATCGTCATTAACTATTGAAACCGCCTTTGAGGCCTTGATCTAGCTCACTCGCCAGGGAGTAAGGAGTCAGCCTGAGTTAGTTAACGTGTCATTAGTCCCAACAACTGCAGACCCTCCACGCTCTGGCCACACTTGCATTTTCTAGCCAGGTGCTTCTCCACACTACCACCCACATACACCAGAACAAAGCCCTACTGACCGGCTGGAGGATAGGCCCCAAGACCTTAACCAGCCAACCATGTCTTCCTAAAGAAATGTGCCGGTTTTCCATCATTCCTACTGGCATTTGGGGTTTATTAAAAGCCCATAACTTTGTCTCGGGGCCCTGGCTGGAGTGCCCAGCATGTGCCTGATAGGATGATGTGCTGGGGTCACTGACCAATGAGGTATGGATAATTTCTGTGAGATGACATTACACAACAACTTGAAGACCTTTTTAGACATGATTCCCCAGACCCTGTTGGGGAATCCATGTCATTCCCCATTCCATGTCATTCATGTGGCCTTCAGAAAACAGTACGACAAAGCAGGAGGGATTTGCCCTGGCTCACCAAGGCCAGGACCCCAGCCAGGGCCTCCTGATTTCACCATTTAGCTTGTGACTCGCACTGACTGGCCAGCTCTGCCCTTGTGCCCTTGCTATTAACTCTCATTAAATACAGTGTAAAGCAATGAGCCGGCAGCTGCCCCGTTGCAGTGTCTCCCATCAAAGGCCTTCAGCTGAATAGTTAAACCCACCACTTGCTGAGGGGGTCAGGCCTTCCAGCCCTTCTACCAAGATGACCACGGGAGATGTTTGTCCTCATCTGACAGTTGGGGACTGGAGCTGAGGGGCCATGTGTCCTTCCCTGCAGGCCACAGGGCCACTCCCTCAGCTACCTGCCAACCTCCTTAACCATATGTGTGTTTGTTGAGTCCCTGTGTGACAAGCATCCCTGAAGACAGGCTGGAATGAGCCTCTCCAAAGTCCACTAAAGGGGCCAGGACAACCCGAGTTGGAGTCACCACCCGGAAGGGCTCAGGATGTTCTGCCTGTCTCTGAGTTTTGTTTCCCACACCCAGGAATTGAGAGCAGCCCGGATTACACCCTGCTGGGAGCAATTTCATGTCTGTGGTCCCCCTGCTGGGATGCACATTCAGCATCCTAAAGAAGTCTGCACCCAACACCAGAAATCCCAGAGCTGGGGGAGGGGGAGGGGGAGGGAGCCAGGAAAGGGGACCAAGGAAGATGTAGGGAACATCCTTGCGAGGTCTCCATGAACAGGTTTAGAATCTGGACACATCTGGTTTACAGAAAGAGGGCAATGACTTGAGGAAAGAAGTTCAAAGCAGGGTTTCAAAGAAACAGGCAAAGTCGTTTTCCCTCTGGTGACCCACAGGCAGCACCCCTTTCTTAGTCCCAAAGAGTCTCCTCACTCAGACATGCCACCCCCAGTGCCCAGCACAGGGAGGTAGCAACTGTGGAGAACAGAGAGCTGTCCTAACCCTGCAAAGGCATCTCTCAGGAGAGCTCCCCAGCCCTGCTGAGAGGTGAGGACTCTTATCCTGCACTGGACTTGCGGAAGTTCCAGCCCAGAGACAAACAAGCTTTAACACCCCAATTCCGCAGCTCTCAAAACAGCCTGAGCCCGCCAAGGCACACCCACTGAGGTCTGAGTGATTTGTTGTTTGATCACCTTTCCTGCTCTGCCAAGAGAGCAAAAGCTGCTCCCAGGTCTGTCTTGCCCTGGGGCAGGAGTCAATCAAAGGAAGAGGGAGGTCCCCCCCACCTAGGACAGCAACACACAGTTTTAGATAGACTTGAGTTTTTCTGCTCCCGGGGCTTTTCCTCGATGTGCCAGAGCTAGAGTGCTCCCTGTGCTGTCCATTCAGACAACTTGGTTTGAACATCAGATACAGATCTGGTTCGCCTGTTTATTTTGCAGAATTACACCATCTCAGGTTCCCTGGGTTCTTTCATTTCATGTCATCTGCATGTCTCAGAAAATCCCAGCCTGCTTCTGTTCCATATTTTTTTTTTTTTGTAGACAGACCACGAGAACTCACATATGGTTTAGAAATAACGGGGCCACCATATAATAAGTCTTCTGTTTCTCAAAGGAAACATTTCCAACCAGCAGATATCACTTTATCAAATTCTGACCCCTGATGGAGACACTGAGTGGGTAGACAGGACTCAGAGATTCATGTGGACATCAGTCAAGCCTCCGAGATATGGCTGGGCAAACTCTCTGTGCCTCGTGTCTCATTTCTGCAAAATGGGAACAAAAATTGTAAGATGATGAGATGCATAAGTATTTTTAGAACATTTAGAATGGGCTGCCAAGGAACAAGTGATCGATTTCACAGAAAACCACTCACAGGACAATTATGTGAATTATCTGCATCATCTGCCATGCTCAGGTACCATGTTCAGGTTTCTGATTAGGAAAAATTGTCACCTGCTCCTGCTTCTTGTCACTCCTTGGCCAAGCCAGTGACTTCCTGCTACCCCTGGAAGGAACAGCAGCCAGATATCTTGCTCCTATATCTTCTGCTCCTCTATCTTCTGCCTGCAGAAACAGGGTCATCCTCAGGTTTCGAGAGCTGAGAATGACTCTGCCCTTTCTTAAACCCTAGGAAAACCGAGAGTTTTTTGGTTTAACCAAGGATTCACCCATGATCAACAGATGGACAGACCCCCAACTCAGCTCTTCCCAGGAGAGTTTGCTCATGGTCTGATGGTCAGAGGCAGACTCATTTGAAAAGCAACTACTCATCCAAGATAAAAACCAATGTGCTCATTGACATCACACCTGTCCATAGGAAAGTCCCTCAAATAAATAAATTGGGATGGAGGTGAAAGGGTCTAGACAATCTCTTGAAAATCCCCAATTTAGCTTTTGAACAGTATTTTCTTAAGCCGATTGTCAGAACTACATTGCTTTGTTTAGCTGGAATGGAATTTATAGAATATGCAGAGAAAATTCCAAGAGGTAATTTGCTTTCTTCTGAGTCAATAGCATGTAACAAGGTCCTGCTGTGCAGAGGGGTTGGGACTCGTGCTGCACACACACCCATGTTTTTCAGCTCATTATCGTCGCGAGGGTTCTAACACTCATCTGTGGCTTATGCTTATAGACTTAGTGTAAGATAAACTGCTAATGCGCTGCAAAGTGATAGCTTTAGCTGTTCGTAATTGTTAGAAAGTATGTAAGGAGGCGTCTTCCTGTTTGTACATGGAGAGCTATGTAAGAATCAAGTCAGGCATCCCGGCTCCCCACCGGGAACCTGGCCTGCCTCAGACTGAAGGAATGGATATGCTCCAGAGGCTGTATTCAAACTCGCCTAAGGACACTTCCCAAACTGCTAAAGCAAGTCCCACCCTGCCCTGGAATCAGAATCCTCAAGGAGAAAGGGGACATTATGAACATGCACTCTAATTATTCTGGTAGTCACCCCTGATGGACGCCCAGATATGCCGGCCAACCCGATCATTTTATAGTTCATGCTGCAGAAGCAAACCTTAAGTTAAAAAACAAAGCAAACATTGTTTTGTTGGTGACTTCTGTGAGTATTTAGTCTGCCTGTTGGATAAAGCCGACTCTCTCAAAGCACTATTATGTTCTAGCTCTCTCCGTTTCTGGGGCAACTTATTCATTCATCTTGGCACCCATTTTGCTATCAGTAAAATGCACACGGGGCGCTCATACTTCCTTCTTTATGAAGGGTTATGCATAATAGGCAAATTGGCTCCAGATTCAGGGACATTTCCTTAGTTCATCCCTAAAGGGACACTGCACAGGGACAGGCTGTTAAAGGTTCCCAGGAAGGAGATCAAACAGAGGGACCTTCATGGAGTGGAGACCATGGTCACTTTCTCCATCATAAATAGAAAGCCATTGATCACCCAAGATCAGAACAGGAAATAAGGTGGGAAGACCCCGTCCAAAAGAGTTAGGATGATAATAGTAAACGGTTGCTCTTGATATTGGTTGTGTTGGTTTCTTCAAAGAAAAAAAGAACTAGTATAGGGAAGTAGAGATAGATGTGGCATCTTGGAGGGAAAAACATAGCATCAACAAAGCATTCAAAGAATGATTTGTCTTCAGGAAAAGACAAATTCATTAATGAATAAGAAGATGCCTGCAGAAAGTATATGGTGGGACCATTAATAATTAACTCTCTGGGGACAGGGCCCAAGGATTTTTCCTGTGTTATAAATTACAGGCCTAAAAATATTTGTGCAGCCCAAGGCACACCGTGATTTTTTTAAAAAGCACCACACAGAAAATACATAAAATACTGAAAGGAACTTTAAGTCGTATTAAAAAATCAGATATGGAATATAGACTGTGCATATTCTTTTAGGAAAAAAATGGATTTTAAAGGTACTATCACTATTAAATTATAACAATACTCAGCCTGTGAAGTGATCATCTCAGTGAACAAAGTACTTGGTTGAGTTGTGATTGGTGTGTAATATTGTAGATCTGTTGTTCACATTGGGTTGGAAGTAGGATCTAGATCTAGGTCTAGAACGGTTTCTAGTAGGATCTAGAAACTGTAAATGCCTGAGGCCAAGGGAGTCCTTTCATCTCTGGAATATTGGTTGCACATTTTGGCAAAAGGTGCTCAGGAGGAAGAGGCTGTGTGCCGGACAGCAGCATCCTAAATAATTTTGTCCTAAAGGAGAGATTTATAAGAGGATCCCTGTGCTCTCAGGAAGACGAGGCCTGTTCACTCACTCATTCAATTATTCAGACACTCACTGATTATTAGCAATGTGCTTCCTGTGTTTGTGCTTCCTGGGTTTGGCCCTGAAGGTTCAGAGGAAGCTGTTCATAGCCCATGGACCTGGAGTCTAAGTGGTGGGTGAACCAAGGTTCAGTTATCATATGAAAACTGGGTTAAAAAGCCTCCTGTTCAAGTATCTGGCCTGATATGGGGGCAGAAGTGGTCAGAATAAGCACCTTTGACAAGGTGGCAATTGACCGAGCCATGAAGGAAAAGCAGGATTTGAGGAAGTGAAGAGGAGGTCTCAAGGCAAGCACACACGTCTGAAGTGGATGTAGGAAGCAGGAGAACCCAAAGATCCCTCGAGCTAGGAGGAGGGGAGGCACCTGAGAGGTGGGTTGGGGGGTTTGGGAGCACCTGTTTTATGGATAGCCTTAGAGGACTTGTTGAGAAATCAATTTAGGAGGTTATTATGTGTTGAAGGGCTGAGAGTGGAAGAACGCCTTGACCAGGTTCATGAATAGAAGGATTGTTCTGGCTTGTTATCCGGGGAGATGGGAGGGGGTGGGTCTATCTAACACCTAGGAGGCAACTAAAGACCAGGTGACCCTGTAGCAAATGGTGATGGTACAGATGAGGACTCGTTAGGCCCTGGGTAGATTGGAGCCGGGAAGATGTGATCATTACCAGGATGTTGACTTTGGAAACTAAATGAGGAACGTCGAAGAGGAGGATGTTCAAGAAGGAAGGACAGGTAGCTGATGTGGGATATGTGAGGTCAAGCAAGATGAGAGCTCAAGAATGTCCACTCAGCTTGCTGTCATGAAAGAGATCATCAGTGACGTCTGTGGAGTAGCGTGATGGGGCCAGAAGTCCCACTGCAATGAGGTGGCAGGTGGGTGACAGATGAGGAAAGGCAGAGACAGGGGCAGTAGGTGTTCCTGGGAGACAGGAGTGAGTGGTTAGGGAACAGTTTCTCAACCCTGAAGCTCTTGGCAATGGGCTGGAAGATTCTTTCTTATTGTCTTGTTCATTTATCAGCATCTCTGACCTCTATCCAAACAAAGCTAATAGCACTCCCCCACATACACGTTGTGAAAACCCAAACTATCTCCATCACCAAGTACACCCTGGGAACCTTCCTCCTCCTATTGAAGCTACTGATTCAGAAGAGGGAAAAAAGGGGCCCAGGAAAAGTTGCTTCTCTTTTAAATGGAAATTTAAATGTAAATGTTTAGAATTTCTTGATAAGGATATGGTTGAGGCAAAGAACACAGAAGACAAAAGTGGAAGGGTATGGGATTCTCCAGGAAGGCTTGGCCCCTGGGTACAGGAGAACTAGGCTCTCCCATCACAATGGAAGCAGCAATGGAGGGTGGCCACGATGTGGGCAGGTTGTGTTACCCATGCTGGTGACCCCAGGGCACTCAGCGTTTCCCAGGTCCTGGCCTTCCTTAATCTTTGCACTCCATCTGAGTGTGAGACACAACACCAGTCACAATGCGTGGATGAATTTAGCAGGAATTTACTGTGAAGAAAGCAGCAGAGCCCACTTCTTTGGGGAATGCTCAGAGCAAAGTGACCTGAGGAAAGGACAGTGGTGCTGCCCAGTTTCCTGAGTCAGACCCACTTAATAAGTTGCAATCTGCACCTGAAACAAGTCTGGGGCTAGCTTCATGGTGGGAAAGAGTGATCCAAGAAAGTCTAGGACTCTTAAAGGCCAGAGGGGTCGTCCTATCTACTGCCTTTGTGTGGTGCGTGGATGGAAGATGCCCTTTGGAACACACACCACTGGGTAAACTGGCTTTCAGAATCCCTGTTCTATGCATTTCCCAGACATTAATGAAACCATTTCTCTCTTGAACTGTTATTACCTCACTCTAAATCTGCTGTTCAGCTTTTGACCAAGCATGCTAACATCTAATTACTCTGATTGGGAAGAGAATCATCTGTCCAAGGAAAGGCTTATTTACCCAAAGAGCAAAAGGATCACAGACCAGCACCAATAGAGGGAGCAATGGGTGATGGAAACCAGCAGAGATTTGAATGGGTGCAAGCCCAGGCTCTGGGGCATCACAAAACCACATAGACAATAAACCTAACAATTCTGGACCATAGTTTACTAATCTATAAAGATTAAAATATGTGTGCCTCACAGGGTTATCATAGGCAATACATAAAAAACATTAGCCTATATGTAATTCCTTAACTGAGTGTTTGACACAGAAAGAACTTCATAAGTAATCACTCGTAGATTATATGTTGGATCAGCTATGCTTTAGAGAAAAATATGATCAGGGGGTTTTAAAATTTTCCAATCAGGTTCCAAATGAACAGGAAATGGGGGAACATTATTTGATAAAGTTTGAAAGATCTGGACAGGCAGAGTCAAGCAATGAACATTTGAACTCACTCAGGATGCAGAATCACTCTATCTTGCAAGTCACTTTAATAAAACTTACGTGTTTCAAATGTCTTCTGATTCCTTCAGATGGAGTCCAGTGGTAGTGAAGGCATTACATAACCCGTCGCTGTGTATTTGGCAAGAGGCTGTGTGTGCATTTTGGTTCTTCACAGCTGCCTCCAAAAGAGTGCAGTCCATAAAGCGTGGGGGCTGTTATTGATGGTGGCATGATTATATGTCTCTTACTGCACAGATATATCAGCCTGGCATTTTTCTACTTACTCCAGGAATTTTATAAGGTACAGTGCAATGGCATTCTTGCTTAGTGAATAATTTTAATTTGTGCATCCAGAATGATAGATCTGTGAACGTTAGTGACAGCCAAGACCCATCACTCATTCACTTCTTCTCCTGGTTGCTGCTCGGATCACTCTCTCTGCCCTATCATCTATCTGATGTTCTCACCAATACAACCTTCAATATCTCAAACTGGAAGGCTTCCCTGCTCTTTCAATAAAATGTGTGATCAAACAGAAGGAAGAGTACTCCAATATAATATCATTCTCCCATTTTACCCAACCGAATCTCATCACACAGTATTATATTTTTTTAACTTTCTGATCATCCCGTATGTGTATTGATGAGCTTTGTCACCAACCCCATTCATAATGGAGATAGCATCTTTCTCGCCAGTCATATGAAAGGTATTGATTCATTTTCATTTTGTTGATTATTTTGTGTGATTGATTTAAAGTGAAAATCAAGGATTAAGATGGTTTTCAAATGCTGCCAAATTTTCACTAAGTTGCTACTGTAAGTGAACTCCACAAAATTATCAAAGTATAATGCTAGGCACTACCTTATGTTATCCTTGAACTTCCACAAAAACACTTACCTCTACTGAAGGGATAAGAGTGTTTTTATAAGGAAAGATAGACGTGTATTTTAAATACCAGCCAAATCGTAAATAAAAGAGGATGCTAAAATCTGATCCCACTATAACCCACCTAAGTCACATACTTGGCCTCGTAGATTACCATAAGGAATTGGAAGCAAGGTTTTATAGTAAGCACTGTATTTTTAAAATGAGTCCTGTATACATTCTATTGGGATTTCCTTGTCCATCTCCCTAGGCATCTAACCAGTTTCCTGATTAAAAAGTAGGAAAGTGTCTCTTTCTTCTTATAGTCACTTGCTTGATACGATCCCCAAATGCTGAAGGTCCCAAATACTTACAGTAGGGTTGATTTTGGAAGTCATAACTCAGAATGGAATCATTTTTTGTATTTCATGTAATTATCAATAAAAACCAACTGAGTGCTCAGGATACTACTGTGCCACATCTCACGCTGAAGGATGCCAGCTGAGACGGTGCAAACACCCAAGTAGCAACCTGTGCTCACTGATGGCACCTATGTTCTATATGGTCAAATATGTGACTTAGGGAGGTGTACTGGGACCAGAGGAAAGCCAGGAAACTACTGCTTCATGCCACCTGTGCTGCTACTTAGGAGACTAGATGGACTGTTCATCCAACTGGTCTACAAGGTAAAGGACAGAGTTCAACTACATGCCCATTAACACCCGCTCTATTTGTCCTTTGCCATCCATCCCACTTCTTCTGTGCGTCTTCTTCAACTTTCTCCAGTACCCACTCAGGGAACAAGACTGTCCTGCTTCCTTGCAATCTCATTTCCCCCAGGTGGCCATCTCCCTGTAAGACTACTCTGGACCTCTCTCCCTCAGCAACCCAGCTCCCTCGCACACTAGAAGAAGAGTTCTCTCAGTCAGCCGCCACAGAAGTGAAGTTATGTACAAATGACAGGTGCCTCTTTATGAGGAGCTACCCTGGCCTGCTGAGACCTCTTCACCAAGACTCACAGACTAATCCTCCAAGGCAAATGGAAATAGAGCAGCACACAGTGCTGACAGCCGAGTTGTGGTCAACAATGGCAGACTCTTGAAAGCTTTTTGAATTGAAAGTTTCTCCAGAGGCCCATGGAACTGCACCAATGGCAGGTAACCCATGCAAAAGAGCAATAAGAATGTTTCAGGATAGACCAAGAAAAATGTACGGGCGTTAGAGTGGGAAGAATCACAATCAAGTGAAATAAATGTCTTCAGATTACCGGTCTACTCCCTCCAAGGGGATTATGAAATTTTTGAAAACAAAAAAGATTATGGCAATATTTTATAATTTCATACTATAGTCTTCATGGTTATTATTCCAAATGTTCAAAATAATGGATTTTGCAAAAATGAATCTATATAACTTGACTTGCACATGTTACAATCAGAACCTGAAATTCCTCCTTCCTCAAATATACCCAAAGTCAAGAAATTGTTTAAGCCAGATTCCCTGCTTTTTTATGGCTATTAGCACATATAGCATTTTCTGGGGTGGTTTCCTTGGTGTGAAAGTTGGGATTTATAGAATCCAGTCCTATTTGTGAAGTTATTATTATTTTATTACTAAACACATAACTAAAGCCAGGATGCTTATGTAAATTGGCAGTTAGCTGTGAAAACGGAAGGGTAAAAAGAGATAACATTATGCATTTGTGGATATAAATTATCTTTAGACCTTGAGACTCAGCATAGATTCGACTATGCTGTGATCTGGGGCATTTCAATTCAGCTAGGATGCAAGTGCTGGCACTGGATCTATTATTTTAAACACAGGGCCCAGGCTTCAGTGTTACATGTCCTCATCATACAAGGCCACGCAGGCTCACATGCACATGCATGCATGCTCACACAAGCACTCTGACCCCATTCCTACCACCTGGCTGCAGCGTTCTCTTAATCAAAAGCAAAGAGAAGGAAAGCACCTGCCTACTGCAAACTCTCAGAATTAGATTCCCATGAAAACCAAACAAAAAAGGCAATAGAAAGAGGAAGTGGGAGATATTAAATTTTTCATTAGGTCCATGGCTCCAAAGCGTTTAGGCTCTGGGCTCAGGAAGAGTGTTTTCTTGCCGACCCATTGTCTAGTCTTGCTGGAAGAACTTGGTAAATACTAAAAATCTTGATGCCAGTGAGTTTGAAAAATCACCCAAAAGATCATGAAAGTGAATGCGTGCCTTTGGTGGGTAAAAGAGCTTATTAAGGAATCCTAATAATTTGGATTTTATTTTAAATCTTTCTTAATGAATTGCAGGGATGAATGGCCATGGCCTTAGTGGGACTTTTATGGGACTTATATTTGGTGATTTCCATAGGCATCAAAACACCTGGCGTACCTAAATGCTTCATAATCATAGAGCAACAATCTTGGTTTTGCTTATTGCACCAAATATATTCTTTGTATTATAAGAATGTGTTGCATCTTAGACTTTCCTACAAAATTTTATGTACCTTAAATACAGTGACTATGAGTTATCTATCTGCCTACCTATCTTCTATCTATCCTTATACTCCCAAGACATTGTCTGAAGCACAGTAAGTGTTGAATAAGTAAATACAATGCTTAATAAAAAAAGAATAGAATGGATGATGAATGAACAAATAAAACACAGTGATTGAAACAACACAAAAAGTACTCAATGCTTACTAATAATGTGTAGGCATTTATGCAGGATGAGCATTTATAAAATAGGAGATGAAAAGGACAACAGATTAGAAGTAGAAATATTCAGAATTTATGCTGATCTGCTGATAAAAGCAGGATACAGAGGCTCCAGCTAGGTTTTAGAGGAAATTATAATGCAGAGTTAAGAATTTTAAATTTATTTCAGTGAAAATTGAAGCAGTTCTTTGTTTCTAAGAAGGAAAAAGCCACTATTAATTTTGAAGATAGAAGATTGGAATAAAGTTACTATATTAATGATAAGTACAGAGTCAAATATGTTAGGACTACTTTATGGTTAAAATCTTCAGGACCTCATAATGTAGACTGATGTGATTAATATGGTGTTCTAAAGTCTCAAAACAAGTCCTTGAAACAAATCTGATGTGAGGAGGTGAGAGCCCAGAGAATCCAAAGATGGTTTTCTCTGTTCTTTTCATGAGGCACTGTGAATGTCCAAAGAAACTCAACCACACCAGCATTGAACTTCCTGACCTGCAGCATTGGGGTTAAAACCACATCCTCCTTCTGCTTACACAAAACTATGGTTCTAATTTTACAATAAAATTCATTTTCATCTCAGATGTTATAGACCTCAGCAGATATTATCAGTTATCATTAATGGATTTGTCATTGGATTAAACAGAGGTGCATGCATAATTTTTAGATTTTTTTCCCCTGCAAAGAAAATTAAAACTAAGACTGAGAAATAGTCATTGATGATTTTAGATTCAATCATTCAGCATTGTTGATTTGCTAAGAGAAATGTTCATTGGCGCTATTATGAGTCAGAGAGGTAAAATACAGGTGCAGAGAGGAGGCCAGAATGTTGCCAAACAATTCATTCCCTCACACTGTCTAAACCCGGTCCAAGCAGAGAGTCTGGTTAGTGTAAGGAGATCTAGGTTTGAAACATACCTAAAAAGAGAGCTTAAAGGCTTTATAACCAATAACATCGTAATCCTCCATCTGGTAAGCGTGAGCGGTCATTAATGCCTTGGGGATACAAGAGATGCAAATGAGGCTGTGGTCAGGAGCAGCTGACCAGCTCAGAGCCCACCTGCGGGAGCATCACGAGGCTCTTCAGGCATAACAACTCCACCAGATCAACCCGTGAAATGTCTGCAAAGTAGGACTGAAGTACTCTCTCAGGGTTACCTAAGGCTGTGGTCAAAACACTAGTCTAACGACTCATGTATAAAAGTTCAAAGGAGCTTTGTAAAAGGAAAAAGAAGAAATATAATTGCTGAAAAGAAGTAAATTGTAAAGTCCACACTAGTAAGTATGGAGTTAAGAATATCATGCTAAGCGAAATAAGCCAAACCCAGAAAACCAAAGCGTTCTCTCTGATAGACCGATGCTAATTCACAATAAGGGGTGGGGATAGGGAAGAATAGTTACTTTAGATTGGGTAGAGGGTAGTGAAGGGAGAGGAAGGGGCATGGAAGTAGGAAGGATAGTAGAGTGAAACAGATGTTTTCACCTCATGTACATATGCCTGCAAGGCCAATGTGATCCTGCAATATGTATAATCAGAAAAATGAGAGATTATACTCCATTTATGTATGATCTATCAAAATGTGTAAATGCATTCTACTGTCATGTACAACTAATTAGAACAAATTTTAAAAAGTTTTTAAAGAATCTCTATTATAAAAGAACCCCCCACACACCACATACACAGCACATGCATCTGCCTGCACACACACACACACACACACACACACACATACGCACACTGAGTGACAGAAGCTAGTAAGAACACAAAAACAGGAATATTACACTGGTCACACAAAAAGGGGAGCTTCAAGCTTGAAAATTCACAGGCACCTGCATTGACCATGGCTAGCAAATGTTCTTTTCTCCATTCATTATTTTTTTAGATTCTAGTTTGCAAGAAAGGCTGTTGGTAAGACCCTCATTTTACTGACCCAATGTGCTCCTGGGGTCAGACACCCATAGCTAGCATCCTCGCCCCTTAAAGCTCTTGTCCTATATGAGGTATCCTGAGGCTTTCTCCTTTCAAATCTTGCAATTTTCAGGAATACAGGTGAATGATTTTCTGTGAGCCTTGACAATATGTTTGTATGTATAGCCTTGGTTACTTTCAGCTATTCAGATGCAAGACTGAGCAATGAGAAGTCCCCGTGTGTTAGCATGCAGCTAACAACATCACAACAGCACCCTTAGCACTAACAATGATGGCGCCAACCATTTGTTGGACATTCATCTTGGTCCAGGCAAAGAAAATTCCTTTCTCAACAGTCATATGGGAAGATGTTTTTGACTAAGGATTGTGTAGGAACAAACTGAGATTTGCATAAGTTTTTGATTTTTTAAGTCCAACATTGTACAGGTGATTAGTAAGTGAGTTATATTCATAACCAGGTCTGTTGGACGTCAAAACCTGTTCTTAACTGCTGCATTTTACTGCCACTCCTGAGGACCTAGAAGCTCAATTCATGTATTTGAGGAGGAAACAGTAATATACACATAACAAAAAGAATTTTTCATAACTTTTAAGCATATGTGATTTCTATGACTAATGTATAACCTATACAGCTGTTACAATTCAGCTTGCCCTGTTCCATTAGTAAGCACATGGGTACTGGCTAAGTGAACCACAGTATCTATTCTGATTTGGTGCTGGGGATTGAACCCAGGGCCTTGGGCATGCAAGGCAAGCACTCTACCAACTGAGCTATATTTCCATCCCTTTTCTGATTGATTTTGAACTTAAGGAACTAAAGGCAAGAGTGACAGTAGCCCTGGACCTAGATTAACTCATCTGACATTTCTGAAATGTGTTCTGTCAAATTAAATCATGGTCTGACCTTATTTCTTTCAGAAATGGAAAAGATCCAAGAACCATCTGAAAAGTTTGTATCTTGAGACTATACACTTAGCAAATATTTAAATATGATTTGATATCTTCATGATGTAGAAAACAATGTTCTCTCTGAGAAAACCCTGAAAGCTCATCACTCAGGAAATCTGTGACACAATTTTCCCCCATTTTCTTCCTATAGGAAGTGACTTACGTCGAGCAAAAAATGAATGTAGCCTGACACTCAGTATTTTTGCTCTAACTGCATGTCCACGTAGCAGGTGTACTTGACAATGTGGTCCTCACCACTTTGTATTAAATTATCAAAAAGGAGACACAAGCTGGGGAATTGGTGAATGTTCCTTATCTCTATTATTCATCTCAAATGATTTAGTTCTTATCATAGCTTGGAAAGAAGAGTCTGCCCTATCCTTTCTCCCACAAATTTAGACTTTTACTTGTCTTTTTGCTTGTTGTGAAAAATATAATGTAGGACCCTGGTGAAAACCCAGACAATTCAGACAGGTATTGAAAATGAAAGTGAAAAATCACTCAGGAACCCACCACTCAGACATGTGTTTTAAGAAAACATTGGTTTACATCCTTCCAGAGATGTTTTTATATATACACAGATATACAAACTCATCATAAAACAATATTATACAATGCATGCAATTCAGCAATTGAATTTTTAACTTAATATTATATTATAGTCCCTAAGCAAATATGCTATCAATTTGAAGCCTGCATATGCCCCCATGTTCAGATACAGTCTGTTTTAAATTGTTCTTTGGATGTTTATACCACTTATACTTTTTGATCTTATTAATAAAGCTAGCATCTATGCAATGAAAACTTTCCAAATGACTTCCTTAGGGCAAATTCTGAAGTGAAGAGCCTGGGTCAAATACAGCAATAGGTACTCATTCTAGATAACATATCCCATCTGGGGCTTTTAAGCCTCTGAAATGGCATTTCCAGTTGGCAGAATGTAACCTAAATGGCGATATTTGAATATTCTATCATTATTTTTTCAAGGAATGTTTTGGTTTAGATATGAGGTGTTCCCCCAAAACTCATGTGAGACAATGCAAAAATGTTCAAAGAGGAAATGATTAAATTATAAGGGCTATTACCTAATCAGTGAATTGATCCACTTAATGGATTAATAATTCCTATGGACTAATGGGTAGTAACTGTAGGCAGGTAGAGCACAGTTGGAGGCAGTAGGTCACTGGGTTCCATCACACACAACATATGAATACATGCACATTTAAAAATAAAATATGGGTTAAGCATTAAATAGCTCTAAAAGACATTAGTTGTCTTGAGGTTGAATAAATCATGTAGGTTTATAGTTGAGTTTTTGTGTGGGGGTTTGTTTTAATAAGTAAAACAAAATTAAGTAATGCAATAGTTGAAGAGCCTGTGATTTCAACTGTTTTGACCCTCCGCTTCAAACTCCCGCATCAGGCCGTGGGCAATCTGCCCTGATTCAAGGGTTCTGGATGCGTAACTTCCATTGCTAGAGTATGTTTTTAATGATTGGTCCTTTGCATACCAAGTAAATATTGTCTGTTGTGCTCCGTTTATTATTTTATCCTTGCACTGATTTTACT
The DNA here is from genome assembly GCF_902686445.1 of Sciurus carolinensis. NCBI lineage: Eukaryota > Metazoa > Chordata > Mammalia > Rodentia > Sciuridae > Sciurus > Sciurus carolinensis. The sequence continues at coordinate 8,123,088 of NC_062224.1, read as the reverse complement.
TCCTACTATGCATGAATATTTCAGAATGACCTAAAACTTAAAGGAATGTGATTTATGCTGTCTTTCACACACTGAGGACGTTCAGTGACCACCTAGTCTGTGGTCACTAGGCAGTGCCCTCTGCTTTGGGCTTCTTCTCATGGGAGAAAAGAATGAGACAATAACCTCGTTCCTCATGGAACTTATATTCTGATAATTCGGATGAGGAAACAGAGACCCAGTGAAATTAAATAACTTGCTGGCGAGGTAGTGATGCTGCTGGGACAGAATCGTGATCTGGGTTCTCAGAGGCATGCTCATTCCACTGTTCTTTGTTAAAGGGAGTTGCACTCACTGAAGCCCTGCTGTCTTGGGAAAGTGCTCTGGAATTCACGTGTGAGCATCCTGAAAATGTTACTAACAAACCAAAGTGACACACAGTGATAGCAAATTCACTCGGTGAAAATTGGTAGGGAGCAAAGGAAGAAAATTTTAAAAAGGAAAGAAGAAATTTAAAACATGAAACTCCAATATCTGAAAGTGAGCAGTCCCTATCCCTTCTTAGACATATTGAGAGCTGATGTGCCAAAGCCCCAGTGAAAATGTCCACTTGACACCCAACAGAGCTTTTCTCCTGATAATACCGGCTTCCATAATTGCTTTTCCCTAGAGGCTATGATAGCATTCCAGGATTTCTCTAACTCCTTTCTCTTTTAGTGAGAATATAAAGGACAAGTAAAATTTGGTGCTGAATATTAATTTGCTCAAGTAATCTGAAAGGAAAAATTAAATCATAATCATTTCCTGTCCAAATCACCCATTTAAGAATACAGTGTCATCATCCAATAAAGCAAGAAAGCAAGCAAGCGTTATTTCCAGGGGTCATATCCAAGTGACATTATCTCTCACACCCTTGGTGCAGCTAACTCAAACTTTGAATTTGCAATTTTCTAATGGAAATCCTGCGTTCCAAGAAGGCATGCTTCAAATAAACTACCTGGCAAGTACCCTGTTTGCTCTCATCGCCAGGGAAATTTAAAATCCAAACGCTTCAAGTGAGGCCATTTGCACCCTTTTTGTTACCAGTTCTAGATGATTCTCGTACTTTAATCCATTCCCCCATCATTCTGTTGCACTACAATTAGATACATGCACAGGGTCATGTGTAGAGAGCTGCACTCTAGACAATGTTAGCATGCAGCCCCATTCAAATAAGTGTTTCTTTTCTAATCCTTATTATGGTGTGAAATAGGATGACATTATCATAGGAGACTAGGCCAACCTTGATTTTCTCAGGCACAGAACAGTCAACGCAGGTAAATAAACAGATGTCCAGTACTAAGTGTGTCGAGAATGCTTGCTGGAGTAATGTGCTGCCAGAAGCATCCGAATCGTGAAAAGGAAAAGAGGAAGAAGTCATCTGGTTGAATCAGTTAACCATTAAATATGGTTGTCAATCAAAATTCTCCAGGCTACCTTCATCTTTCTGAGGCAGAAGTGATTCTCAAACAAGAAGCAAAAAGGAGGTGTTTTATTTGTGACAAGGATGAAAGACACCCTGGCCGAGGGACAGTTTTTGCCATATCCTCAATGGGCAACTTGAGCTTAGTGCTTCTAGAATAACTGCAAGATTTGCAGTGGGACACTTACACCTCAGAATTACCCCCCGGGGAGAAAAGTGGAGCTGAGTATCCCTGGGCCAATTGCCACCCCGCTCCCTGACACCAGTGATATCTACCACGTGAGGGCTGCCTGGTTTGAGTTTGATTTGGATTTTATCCACCCAAATCTAAGTCTGGTTCAAATTTCCTATTGAAAGGTATGGAAATAGCACAGGAATGAAATAAGTCATAGCACTGCATGTTCAGTGTTAAAGATGAGTAACAAGCAGAACTGAGGCCTAGACTTTCCCTAAATCTCAGAAAGAATCACCAAAGAATCAGAGAAATCTGCTCCCAAAACTACTAAGTAAGAACTGCATTGTCTCTCCAGGTGCCAAGGTCTAGATCAGCACCTGGCAGCTCCCTGAATGTACTGGAGCCTGGATAAAACATTATAATGCCTTTTTCTGAGGGCCCCAGAGTAGCACTGGCAGCAGGGCTTGGGCCTGAACCGAGGCACAGCCCTGTTGAGCTGGAAGGTCCACCCTACCTCGTTACCAAAGTGCTAGTGAGGCTAGAGGAGAGGTTGCTTCCAGGGCTTGGGCTGCATCCACTTTTCAAGGCCTCCTGGCAGCGGATCAGTACCATGATGTGTCTTGGCTAGTGATGATCTTTTAAGGACATCTTCACTGTTCTGTATCAGGAGAGTTACCCCTCATCAGCCCCCAAACTGAAAAATGTGTGAGTTAGGCTTGAATTGGTCGTGGTCACGGCAAAATAGGATTTTCTACCTGGAACCAGGTGAGCACTTGCTATCAGCCCAGGGACACCAGCCAAAGGGTCCCAAGTGCCCATTCAGCCCCATGACCAAGGCGATCCAGGGCTGGCGATCTAGGCCAGCTGTCAGTGGTACATGCAGACTTCTTTCTGGGCATGTTCAGGCAGAAACTCAAGCTGCTTCCTGGTTACCGTGTCATTTTCTCCTTTCTTACGATGTCACACTACTGCTGTTGCAACAGTTTTTCCAAAAAATTCCAAAACGCCTCCAGCTCAAATTGAATTTGAACTTGGCCAATAGCTTTGTTTTAACAGCTATGAAACAAGGGTTTTCAATTCTTGCCAGTGCTAAGTGCTTGTTCACATTACCAGCTTTCCATTTTACTTTCTCCTTTTCCTCATTTCTGTTTTCTTTTTCTCCTGTGGCTCTGGCTGTCTTCTTCTGCCTTGAGAAGAGAGAGCTTTCCGGAATCCAGTGAGTACTCCATCCCAACCTTCTACTTTGGGCATTGCCCTGAGCACAGGCTTCTACTCCTTCCCACAAGGCAGTCAAACTACATAATTTTCCAGATACTTGGCAAGTTATATAAACTCTTTATGAATGATTTCTTATTCTCACAACAACAAAAACATAACAAATATCGGTGCACCAGAATTTTGAGCTTCTTGGGTGGCAGTCTTCTCTAAAATTAAATTCTATTAATTTTGAGACCTGTACTGCCCAATCCAGTAGCTTTTATCCACATACAGCTGCTACTCAAGTTTAATCAAAAGTAAATAAAATTTAAAATTAAATTTCTCTGTCACACTGGACATATTCTTTAAATGAAAAGTTTTGTTTCATTTGTAACTGAAAATAATTGTACATAACTATGGGGTGTGTATAGTTACTGGGTCCAAATGTTTCAGTACATGTACATTTTGGAATGATCAAATCAGTCTAATCAGCATATCCGTCGCCTCAACTGTTTATTGTTTCTTTGTGGTAAGAACATTTAAAATCTATGTTTTCAGCTATTTTGAAATACGCAATACATTATTATTAACTGTGGTCACATGACGTGCAATAGAAACACTCGAAAACATTCATCCTCTCCAGCAGAAACTTTGCATCCTTAGACCAGCCTCTCCCTTTCCCCATTGCTCCTCACATACCTAACTTCTGGTAACCACCATTCCATACTCAGTCTATGAGGTCAACTTTTATAGATTCACATATCAGTCAGGTCATGTGGTATTTTTGTCTCCGCCTGGTTTATTTCACTTAGCACAATATCCTTTAGGTCTACTTGGGTTGTTGTGAATGGCAGAATTCTCTGCTTTTTAAAAGCTAAATAGCATTCCTTTGTCTGTGTGTGTGTGTGTGTGCATGTGTGTGTGTTTGTATTTTTTTAATCCTTTCATCCACTTAGATTTTTTCCGTATTCCAGGTAATGTGACCAACCCTATAATGAACATGGGTGCAGATATCCCTTCAACATACAAACTTAAATTTCTTTGGATGTATATACCCAGAAATAAAATTGCTAGATCATATTATAATTCTACTTTTAGTTTTTTGATCAACCTTCAGACGATTTCCAGTGTGGTTGTTCTAATGTCCAATACCACCAAGGTGTGCAAAGGCTGCCTTTCCTCCACATCCTTGTCAATATTTGTAATCTTTCATCTTTTTGATAGTGATTAATCCAACAGGTGTGCAGTGGTATCTCATGCTAGTTTTAACTTTTGTTTCTCCAGTTATTATTAATATTGAGCATTTTTCCATATACCTGTGGATCATTTGCATATCTTTTTGTTGTTTGGATAAATGCCTATCAAATTCTTTTCTCTATCTCTCTCTCTTTTTTTTTTTTTTTTTTTTTTTTTTTTTTTAGGTTACTAGGTATTTAACCCAGGAACACTTTACAACTGAGCTACTTCTTCAGCCCTTTTTATTTTTTACTTTGTGGCTGGGTCTTTTTATGTTGCCCAGGCTGACCTCTAACTTGGGATCCTCCTGATTCAGCTTCCTGAGTGCCAGGATTGCAAGTGTGTACCACTGTGCCTGGCCCCCTTGTTCATTTTTAAGGAGGATTATATATATTATTTGTTTGTTTTTGAGTAGTTTGATGATAAATCTGTCAAGCTTTCCTTTATATAAGAAAGTCTTTTATTATTGAAAGTCAGGGTTGCAAGGTAAGGTATTCTTGGTTCCTTTCTTCCAGGACTTTGAATACATCATTCCCCTTTCTTCTGGTCCACAAGGTTTCTGCTGAGAAATTCTCTGATAGTCTCGTGGAGGTTCCCTTATACACGATGACCCGCCTTTCCTTGTTGCTTCCCAAGCTCTGTCTTTAATTTCTGACAATTTGATTGTGAGGTATCCATGTGTGGATATTTATGGATTAGTTCTATTTGGTGTCTTTTGGCCTTCCTGGATCTGGTTTTCTGGTTTTCTATTTTCTTCCCCAGACTTGGGAAGTTATTTTGCCATTATTTCTTTGAGTATGTTTTCTGCCTCTTTGTCTCTCTCTTCTTCTGCACCCTGATAATGCGTAAGTCATTCCACTGGAGGATGGCCCATGCATCTCTCAAGTCATCTTTGCTCTTTTTTATTCTACTTTTTTCTTCTGATTGTAAGTCTGGGTGATGCCCAGAAACCTCTCTTTGAGTTCATTGACCCTTCCTTCATTTAATTTGGTCTGCTATTAACCCCTTCAATTGAATTTCTCAGTTCAGTTATGGCATTTGTCAGCTCTAAAATTTGTTTAGTACTTTTTAAAACTTTTCTCTGTTGTTGTTAAAGTTCTCAGCTTCTTGTTGCAATGCTCCCTTGACCTCAGTGAGAATGTTTACGACAACTATTTTCAACTTTTCGTTGGGTAAGTAAGATATTCCCTGGACATTCGTTTAGGTCAGTTTCCATACATTTATTGTTGCAGTATTAGTAATTGAACCCAGGAGCATTTTACTGCTAAGATACAGCCCTTTTTCATTTATTTTTATTTTTTTATTTTGAGAAAGGGTCTAAGTTTCTGAGGATCTTCCTGTGTTACTGAGGCTGGCCTTGAACTTGTTATCCTCCTACCTCAGCTTAGCTATCTTATTATATTGGGGTATGTAGTGGGGATTGAACCTAGGGTCTCGCATGGGTATGGGCTCTACTACTGAGCTGCATCTCCAACCCAAGATGTCTTTTAAATCTGAATTTTAGTATGAAAATAATTATACTGTCATCAGTGGTTGAAAACAATAGTTAGAGAAAGTTTCCATAAGTAGGATTTTAAAATATAATGGAAATTGAGAAGTAATTCAAGCATTAAAATACAATTTTTTAGAAGTCCCAGCCTTGACTTAAGGAAAGTGTAAAATATCTGGACCTGTGGTTTTCCACATAGAAAGGGCTCGTGCTGATGCCCCTTTAAGATCCCGAGCTGGGACTCTCATTTAAATTCCCTTTTCCATTTCACAGCTGTTACAATGTTTTCCAAAAAGACTCTGGAGCTTAATTTGGATTTGAGCACTTTTGAGCCCACACAGACCTAATGAGAAACTGCACATCAGCAGTCTGGTGCCACTTACATACCCTTTTCTCAAACAAATAATCTAATACCTCTTCTGTGAGTCAATGAATTTATTAAAGACAAATAGTCAGTCCTGTCTGCAAATCCTGCAGAATGTAGCATTTTGACTAAATGACATTTAGCCAAGTTGTAACTCTAATGGCAAAGAAAACAGTAGCAGCTCAGGCCTTAAACCTCTGTCCCAGGGTGAATATCATTTCCAATATCCTGAACAAATTCTTTGAAGGGTTTGGGCCTGGCAAACCCCAGAGGGCTTCTTCAGAATTAGTTAATAGTGAGGAAGCATCAGGCTAAATTTATTGGTTATCATCCCCCATGATTGCATAAAAAATAAAATTAAAAGGAAATCTCGAAAGAATAGTTTATCAAGCTTGGTAATGGTATCATCGCTGACAGTGAGGTCATAAAAGCATATTAGTGACCCCCTGATGGAACGTGTTTACTGGTAAAGTCAAAGAGATTGATCATTTTACCCAGGAAGTGGCATTTGAGTTCAACATACTGCTGCTGTTAGTCTGAAAAACACACTAATCATCTCATGCATGGCGCACAATAAAAGCCTGAAACAAGGCGCAATTATGGGGTCTTTATAGACCTACTCTGGCTCCTCGCAGGATGCTCTGAAATGCCGTCTATTTATAGACTGCTCTTCTAAAGACGCTGGAGTCCCTCTCCCTTAGCTCCCCCAGTAGTGTGGTGAGGTGCAGGGATGGTCATCAGGAGTTTCTCTTACCCGAAGTCAGACAACGATGAATATCCCTGGCATTGGCCTTCCAGGAATTCTCCACACTTCTGGTGTTTATTAAAATCAATATTGGTTTCTGTCTTAGTCCATTCGTGCTACTGTAATGAAATGTCTGAGACGAGGTAATTTTGTAAACAGAAATTCGTTTTATACTGTTCTGGATACCGGGAAGCCCAAGATCAAGGTGTCAGCAGGCATGGTGCCTGGTGAACATCTATTTCTCATAGATGACACCATGTAGGTGTGTCCTCACATGTCAAAAAGGATGGAAGGACAAAAAGGGGACCCAGGACATTCCCTTCAAACCCTTTTATAAGGAGGCTCTGAATGGTCGCACCTTTTCATGCTATCATGTGACAATGCTTCCGCAGATGGATTCAGGGGACATATTGAGATCGCATCCATTTCTCAAAGACTGAGAGAATTAAGTGACCACTTCAGAAATGAATATAAATTTCCACCAAAGTTTTAAGAGAACCTTACAACAACTCCAAGAGGAGGTCTGCTGGATGCTCCTCACTGTATAAGTGAGGAAGTTGAGGACTTGTGCTCACCAAGAACTTACTTAGGCCAAGATTCAGAGGCAGCTCTGACTGTGGTGTGTTCCCCTCTGTCCCCTGGTCAACAGTGACATCTACTGAAGCTCACTATACACTGGCCCTGAGGATAGAAGGAAGCAAATGACCAAGGAGGGCTCCCCATCTACTCAGCTTCCCCTTAAATGCATTTAATAACCAAAAACCAAAAAATACCTTCTCAAGGGTTTGTTGACCATACGCTGTGACAGACACGACAGATAATGCATGTATTTATGCATGATCTCATTCAGTCTTCTTTATGAACATGCGCCTTGGGTGTTTGCATTTATCTGTGTGGTTGGGAAATACAAGGCATAGAGATATTCAATGGGCTTCCTGAGGTCACACAATAGGTAAATCACGGATCCTGGATCAGACGTGCCTAAAATTGGAGAAAAGCTCTGACAAGTGTGTGAACCACCAAGAAATCCGATGAAAAAGATGTATCAACCGTACATGGCCTGGCATTGAGAAGATGGCACAAGAAGTGCCATTCAGACTTGGTGACTGAGGAACAGAGGAGCCGCCAACTCTTCTCCTCATGGGGGCCAGGAAGGCTGCATAGATACAATGACAGAAAGCACCACTTCTCACATAGTACAGATGTCACACCAAGGCAGAAGAACCCCATCAAACCTGATCCTGTGTGGGGCCCAGCTTGTCACTGGGGCCAGGAAAGACACATAAACTTAGCTTCATTCTCCTTCCCAGCTACTGATGATGGCCAAAATGAAAACTGCATTAGTAGATTTTAATCCTGTTGTTCAAAACTGTCACCCGATCAGTGTGAACCCGGTTGGGAGGGGGAGAAGTTCAGATGCCACCCAGCACAGCTGTCACATTAACATTATGAAGAAAGGAGTTAGGACTGGATTTGGATACAGATCCCAGCCAGGAGAGCATTAGAGGAAGGGTCATAACAAAGGACCCTGGAAAGGTGTCAAAATTGTGAAGCTGCCTCTCCCGGGGATTCTAGAATTGCTCCTTCCTAAATCCGGGGCCCACCGAAGATTTTGTCAGCAAAAGTGGACTCTTCCTTCTCACACCAGAGCAGCTGAGCTGTGCTCTGTTTCTTTTCCCTGTAGCACCATCATCTCCCACATCCTACATATGAATTTATTTATTATGATTGATTTTGTTGTCTCCAGTCCCTACTACCAGGGAGTCCCTAAGCAACACCTTGAAGAATGAGTCATCCATAGCCTACAAGTCAGAAACACTTCCATCTCGGGCGCCATCTTAGTCCCTTTGGACAGCATGAGAAAACATCATGGACTGGAGCTTATAAGGGACATTTGCTTTGCACCAATTCAGAGCTGAGTCCAAGGTCAAGGTTTGGTGGACCTAATGTTCAAGGAGGACCTACTCTTTGGGCATCTTCTCTCTGTGTCCTCACATGACAGAGAGTGAAGAGAAAAAAAGGCAGTTCTCTCCCATCTCTTCTCATATCAAAACAGTAGACAGACTTTCTTTCATTAGGGATGGCAGGAGGTAAACTGAAATGAACCACATGACCAAACTCAACTCGTATAAACAAATTTACATGTTATTAAATTTTTCCCTGACCGGTAGTCACCATATTATTCATTTTTATGTGAAAAATGTTCTAAAGGATCATTGTAACTAATCCCAAACCTACCTAATATGTTAGATGCTCATTGTTATACCCCAAGACACACAGATGATCAGATCAAGAGTTAATACATGTTATCAGGTGTTCAAAAAAAAAAAAGAACTGGTAACAATTGAATGATTCTTAGAGCTCATTTTGATTTTGAGTTCAAGGAGAGAAAGTCATGAAAACAGATATAGTTATAAATTTCTTCACTACTTTTTTATAACACCCCCCACACAGAGAGAGAAGTACAAGGCAATGTAGACCCCTGGTTTGGAGTTTTCTTAGTAAAAGAAGATGTTTGTTGAAAACAGATGGCAAGAAACGAGAGCAGCATACCTTCAGGGCTGCCGTGGTGCGAGCTGCCTGCCAGGGGCCCTCGGTGTGGTCGTTAGAGCCAATGGCTCAGGGCTGGCAGGTGCTTGGGTTCCAGCTCAAGCAGAACGAGACTTTCTGTGGGTATGTGTGTGTGAATGTGTGTCAGATGGTGCCTTAGGGAAATCATTTAACCTCCCCAAGACTCTGCTAACCCAACCATAAAACTTCCCTAGAAAGGAAAACTGGCATCTGAGTTATTTGTTGCTAAAGAAAAAAAAAGAAAGAACAAAGACTACTTTAACATCACGTGCATGTGTCCTCTTCCCGTCATTGTCATCTCTTGGCTTCATCAATTTTAGACGTTCTGATTGTGTAGAATATGGGGTACGTGGAGCAACATGCTGCAGACCGTGAATTCATAATTTGCCCTGTGCTGTGAGCGTGCCTTCTAGAACATCGTTCCCAGATTTGGGGACTTCACAGTCCAGTGCAATTTCTAAAAAGGGTGTTGTACATAACGTGAGGCTGTCAACTACTCTCATTTTGTGTCTCAGTAGCAAAAAAATAAATATCATTTTAGAGACTAAGTACAAAAAAATGTAGATTCATAAAAATTTTATTTCAATGACCTTGTTTTTCCATTTTTGTCATGGACTGAGGGACTGTGTCATGGCCATACTCTAGCTTGCAGACTGGCATTTTGAAGCAGTCAACCCATGTGCTGGATGGAAAGGCAGCTCATAGCAGACCATGGTCAGAGCACCAAGTCAATGTGGACACCAGTGTGTGCCTGGGTAGACGAGCATGGATCATGGAACTCAGTTGGCCAATGGGTTGCAGTGAGGTGCTCAAAACAGGACTTGACTGACCATCCAATGTACACACACACATATCTGCTGAGATGTGCATTAAGACATCACCGAATTTTCAGAGTCGAATGGATTATTTCCCAGGAAGCAAAGAGAAAAGTAAGAGGTGAACCAAGTTTTAAAGAAATGAAAGCACTTGACTTGACAGGAGATAAAGGTGGGATTGACCCATGGGTGGGGGAAGATGGGGTGCAGGATGTGTCCTGAGGCAGAGAGCACACCCGTGCATGAGCAGCCTGAGGGGCTGGCTGTTGGATGTCATGGTGCCTATGTGGAGCAAACGTGGAGGAATCACAGGTGAGCAATTCGGAGTACATGCAGGACTTCAAGGATAGAAGGGGAAGAACTAACTCATGCACTTCAAGCCACACTCTATGGAACATGGTCAGACCATTCACTTGTGTATAATCTACAACTGTTTTGTCCTTCCTCTGCTAAGTTGAGTCATTATGGTGAAGACTCGCTGGCCAAAACTACCTATTATCCAGCCCTTCTCTGAAGGCATGTGCCAACCAGATCCAAAACATGCTATCTAAACAAAATAAAGCAACGTGAATATTCACTGATATTGAGAGTGGGGCAGGAGTACAGTCATCTTCTCTTGTGCTTTGTCAGCTTGTCCCGGCTCTTGAAGGCACAAGGAGGTCATTGGAAGGACCACCCAGGAGTGGTCATTTCAAGCAAAGCACGGGCAACTAAGGGGTTGGAATGGACCGTGAGTGGCCAGAAATGAGTCTTTCTGAAATCATGCTATGCCCATTGGCATGGAACAGTGTCCCACAAGGAGGATGGGGAAGGCAGACGACAGATGGACCGTCCGATACACCAAATGTGGATGTCGGGCAGAGATTGGAACCAGGTTGGGAAGTTCCAGAAATGTGTGACTGCCCGTGAAGACCGGCTCTCTTGACCTGAGGGGGCAGTGCTTTCGTCTGAGTCTCTGTCAGGGCAAAGCCCAGATCTTTCAATGAGGGGTTCTGGCCCCTTCTCATGGAGAGTCAGCCCTCTAAGCGATCCATACGTGCCAGAAACCTTACGCAGTCACGCTCACCTTTACCCCTAAAGACAAATCAGCAATGCCGAAGCATACTTAGGTTTTGTTGTGGAGTGATACTGTATACCCAAGAATTTTGAGTTAGAATCTTAGTATCACTCTATAAAACCGAATGTCAATTTTCATGATATTGTCATAAAGATTACATCTAGGAAATATGAAGAAAAAGCATTTACTCGTTAAAATGACAGGAGCCATCTTATTTTATTCTTTAATAAAACCCTCATAACAGTCTGACTTTGCATGATAAGTAGTTATCTTCCTAAAATTTAAAATGTATATATATTATTTGGGGGAAAGAAATTTAATCAACAAGGTTTCAAATAGTGGAGGTAATTACCATAGTCTTGTAGTTTTTTTCCTTATAAATTTTGTTACAAACATCCATGTTATTCATGTGTTTAGGTTTGATCTCATTGCTATTTCTTAATTTTTTTTCAAAAGTTATTCAAAACATAATTAAGATAATATGCTAGATTGCAGCAAAAATAAGGAAATGAATAAATAGTGAGAGAAAAAGAAATGGCACCATATGGTTATGCTATTACAGAGATCTATCCAAAAATGCACAAATCATTTTAAAAATTATTGAAAAATAATTCTTTCTTACATGCTTAAAGATTTTTTAATGTGATAAGCAGATAGCATGATTCTGTTTCTTTATCTGACAGCAGTCGTAAGGAAAAATAAATAGAAGGTAATACAGGTTGAAAAGTGGATTATTTAAACCATGAAATCTGTCCTTCACCCTCAGGTACAGCCCATGTGGTCAAGAGAAGTGGATTCAGACATGTTATACCCACAGGCGTGGCTCCCACAGACTGGAAGCAAGGTGTGGGGGACCCACACAGAGCAAGCAGTCTGAGGGCTCGCACTTTTAATTTCATTTAGTATAGCTTAGTTCCTTAGCAAAACATTAAATGTAGTAGATTTGCTTCTTCTGTGGGTTTCTGTGTCCTTGACTCTGAGTTGGGAGAGAACCTCAGGAAACCAGAGAGGGAAATGTAGGATTTTGAAGGCTACATGTGGTTTACAGAAGCATACCTCACCACTCTTGAAAGACAATGGAGATGTGGCGTGCAGACATATGTGTATTTCTGTGTCGCAGTGAACAGAATTAAGTCTTCTTCCCCGCTGTGGATACAGGAACTATAAATATTAAAAGTGCTTTGGAAAGTAAAGACTCTTTTACATGACTGGTCAAGCAGTTGTGGATGATAGTGCTGTTGGAAAGTGTAGATGACGGTGCCTAAAGGACCCGGCCAGGCAGTAGACAGAGGCAGCAGGGACCCAGGCCACCCCTAGGCAGGCTCATTATGGTGTTCTTGCTAGGTGTACACAACAGGCATTGAGGTGGGTCACGATGACTTCCCAGTAGGTACCCCACGGCAGCCTCTCCTGCTGGTGCACCTGGTTGCCAGGGAGGATCCTGGTGTTCTGGAAGTAGCCTGGTTCTTGAAATTCTAATTTCAGACCTCATCATGCTATTCCCAAAGGGTGACATCTACTGACCTGCTTCCACGGCAGGTAGGCAGTGGCCATTCACTCAGGCAGAATTCTGAGCATCTTTACCCTGCCTTCCACCCAGCCGATGAGCAAATCCAATGACTTTTTCTGCAGTTGGGATACTGAATTTCTGCCCTATGCGTTCTTGTCAGTGAAGAAAACCTTGAATTTTGTTTTCTAATCCTCCTGAAATGCCCAGTGGGGAGAGATGATATTTATGGAGGATTGTCTGAAGGACATGAAGTCCATAAATTCCCCTGGCTAGTTTACATTTTACCCTTGGATCAAAACAGACTGCCAGAGAGCGATATATTTGAGCTGTCTTGATTGAGGCCCTCTATGGAATTGTTTCTTGCTAAATTGATTTTTGCTATTTTTTTTGTTTTTAATTGAATTAAGGGTGATTGTAATAAACAGAAACTGTGAGTATGTGTGTGTGTGAGAGAGAGAGCGAGAGTGAGAGAGAGAGAGAGAGAGAGAAAGGGGGACCGAGAGTCTCATTCTAATGCAGATTCTTGAGTTCTGCCTTCTGTGATTCAGGTTGGGTGGGGCCCAGGACTCTGCACTTTATCTGGCTTCCTGAGTAATTCTAATGCAGTTGTCTATGGAATGTTATGGAGAAGATTGCCTTGGAGAACCTGGAGAAATTCTCCGATATTTAGCTCTAGAAAAAAATTATGTATATATGCATGCCTGATTCTGTGTACAATTTCAGGAGTCTCAAAAGGGTTTTCACAGAGAGCAAATTAAAACCTCATTTCGGTTGCAGAAATGTTTAAGCTATACAAACACACCACCCCATCACCTCTTTAAAAAGTCACTCTAGAGACCTATCTCCAGGTCTCAGAGATAGCAGCAAATGTTTTTATAGAATATATGACTTATTTTTGTCTTATAATTATCTTGAATTTTGCAAGGGATCAAGATAATTTCTTAGCATTGACTACAAGGAAACCACTGTCTAAACAGGCAGTTGAGACAGTAAATTTCTTCCCTGCAGATTCTTACCAGTGAAGAAAACCTTGAATTCTGTTTCCTAATTCTCCTGAACTGTCCAGTATTTATAAATATTAAACATTACTGCTATTCTCATCTTAGTGGCCTAATCAAAATTTTCTTTACTATAATTTACCCAAAAAATATTTTCACTTTTTTGAATTATAGGTATTTATGAATGAGGAAAGATATAATTAAGTAAATTATTATTTTTATATTATATATTTTATATTTATATATTTTTATATAATATATTATTTATATATTATATATATTTATATAATATATTTATCTATTTATATATTTATATAATATATTTATTTATATATTTATATAATATATATTTATTTATATTTTTATATATTATTATTATCATTTTACACTAACAAATAAGCTGATGTTTTAAAACAAACCTGTAAGTATCAAGATGGATTTGGGAATTGCAATTGTGTCTGTCGTACCTTCTTTGTGTGTGTGTGTGTGTGTGTGTGTGTGTGTGTCGCTGGATATGGACCCCATGGCCCTTCACATGTTCAGCAAGCACTCACCACTGAGCCACACCTCCAGCCCTCGTGTAGCCCTTTGAGATAATTAGGAAAACAAAAAGTCACTGGAGTGTGTCTTCAGAGTCTTGCCAATTCTGTCCTCTATGTCACTTTCTAAAGACAGAAAAACATACCAGTAATTTGGTTTATATAATGCATAATTAGGTTAAAAACTACTTAAAACACAGAAAGAAAACTGGAATAGTAAGAGGGACTGTTCAGGTAATTACACATCAGATAAGTCCGAAAGCGGGAGGGCCGTAGGAAATGGGAATCCCAGCCTGGACTCAGCAGGAGTCACTGTTCAGAAGTAGTGACCCAGGCCTGACAAATGCTACCGTTTTTCAAAATAATTTATGGATCTCACTTTTGAATGTGGAATTCACCAAATAAAGCACATGACGCCTAACAAAAAATGTAGTGCAGGCAATAGCTACTGATGAAGGTGGAAAGAATATAGAAGTGGCTACCTTGTGTGGTCAGAGAGGTTGGTGAGTGATGTGTGAGGAGTTAGAGATGGGTGATGGGTGAGTGATGTGTGAGTGACAGGAGTGAGTGGTGGGCGATGAGTGAGTGACGAGCCATGAGTGATAAGTGAGTAGTGAATGCTGGTTGGTGAGGAAGGAGGAAATGACAAGGGATGAGGGATGGATGACAGGAGGTGATTGATCAATAAGTGATTAGCAAGGGATGATTGATTAGTGAGGGAGCGTGATGAGTGAGTGATGGGAGATGAGGGACCGGTGAGTGACAGGTGAGGGCGGGGACAAGTGATACTGAGGCAGGGCGATGAGAGATGGCGGGCAATGACTGCTCAGTGAGTGGTGAACCGCGGCGGTGAGTGAGGGGTGATCCGTGTGAGCAGGCAAAGAGCAAGGGGTGGAGACCGAGGCGTGGTGGTGACTGGTTAGCCATCGGTGGCAGGGTGATGGGTGGTGATACGTGAGCCGTCAGTGAGGGGGGACACTGACGGACGAGGGTGAGTGAAGACTGACCAGCGAGGATCGAGGATCGCTGGGAGTGAAGATGGAAGAGTGGGAGAGGAACCGCTAGTGAGGGTGCATGGAGCAGGGACAAAGGTGAGGAAAGAGGAAGACAAAGTGCCACCAATGTGCTCAAGGCCACTTCCTGCCACTCGAGAGAGTGGCACTCCAGATTTCAATATGTCTTCACGCTTCAAAGGTGACCTTACACACACACACCTTGATTTATTAGCACGCATTAATTGGTTTTGCTTTTTTTCCTCTCCTTTTTTTTTTTTTTGTTTTTTTTGTTTTTTTTTGTTTTTTTTTTGGTTTTTTTTGTTTTTTGTTTTTTGTTTTTTTGTTTTGTTTTGTTTTTTTGGTTTTTTGTGCCAGGGATTGAACTCAGGGGCACTCAACCACTGTGCCATGTCCCCAGCCCTGTTTTGTATTTTATTTAGAGACAGGGTCTCACTGAGGTGCTTAACACCTTGCTTTTTCTGAGGCTGGCTTTGAACTTGCGATCCTCCTGCCTCAGCCTCCAGAGACTCTGGGATTGCAGGCTTGTGCCACCAGGCCTGACTGGGCTTCTGCCTCCTTGTGGCTGCATTGGAGCTTTTCAAACACATTTCTTCTTGTTTGTGATGGAGACACCTCCATTTAAGTCATGACCACTAAATATGCCATACATATCCTCACGTAATCAATGACTTTTTTGCTTTTTAAAGTTGTGTCACTTCTTATTTTATAATTATGAAATACAGAAGATACTACATCAGATTGCATAACATCTACTTCAACAGGTAGGAGGTGAAGGCTTCCATAACCAACACACAGGGCTGCAGGATCCCTGAATGCACCCCTGAAACTTCCTGGGTCCTTTCACAGAGTGACCCTCTTCTATATAGGTGCACCCACTACTCTATCTTTTCAGATGAGCGCTACCTTTTAGATTATAGTTAAAGCACTTAGGTCTCACTATAATCTCAGTTGGTTTGGCTCATTTCTGGATTTTTAAAAAAACATGTGTCTAGTCTGCTGCTCTACTTTTTAAATTTTTTTTATTTGTTGTAATGAGTTGTACATGACAGTAAACTGCATTTAGACATTTTGATAGATCATACATAAATGGAGTGTAATCTTCCATTTTTCTGATTATACACATTTCAGGATCACATCGGTCATGCAGTCACATGTACAGAGGGTAATAATGTCTGTTTCACTCTACTGTCCTTCCTGCCCCATACCCCCTCCCCTCCCTTCACTCCCCTCTACCTAATATAAAGTAACTCTATTCTTCCCTATTGTCCCCTTCATTGTGAATTAGCATCCACATATCAGAGAAAACATTAGGCCTTTGGTTTTTGGATTTGGTTTATTTCACTTAGCACGATATTCTACAACTCCATCCATTTACCAGCAAACGCCATAATTTCCTTCTTCTTTATAGCCGAGTAATATTCCCTCATATAAATCCACACCATGTTTTCTTCATCTCCGTCTTTACTCGACATTATCTTTGTGATATTCAGTCATGTTGCTGCAGGTGTCATGCTCCATCAACAGTGTGCTCACACCACCGCTGCACATTTACCAGTTCTAATGGGGATGGATTATTTCCACTTTTAGTTTTTGCACATGGTATATTTGTGTGTGTGTCCTCAGGAACCTCTTATGCATAAATTTATGGATAGGATTACTTGGTCATAAATTATGTGTGACTTCACTTTTATTAGATAACTCTGAATGATTTTCCAAGGTATCTGCTGGTCTACACTACCCAAGCACTGGATGAGAGTTCCTGTTGTTTGGCATGTACACAAATAGTTGATTTGATCAGAGTATTTTATTTTTGCCAACCCGGTAACATTAATGTCTTCCTAGCTCTAGAAGAGAGTTGTTCTCTCCCATCCTCCCCAGCCACATTTACCTCAGCTTCCACGTTCTCTGAGAAACCTTCTCCACCTCATCAACCAAGGCCCCTCCTTCAATACCTATGAAATCCACACTCTGAAACAATTGCTTCTGCCGATATCTCCAGTGTGTATGTGAATCTCTCCAATTAACTCATAAACTGTGGGAAGGCAGAAGTGACATTTATATATGATGATTTTCCCCACAGAACAAATTAATTTTCAAAGATGATTCCAGACTGAAGAAAGATTTAAGAATAGTATTTAAAAGAACATAGCTGGGGGGCTGGGGCTGGGGCTCAGTGGTAGAGTGCTTGCCTAGCATGCATGAGGTGCGGGGTTTGATCCTCAGCACCACATAAAATAAATAAATTAAATAAAGGTATGTGCCCATCTACAACTAAAAAAATATTTTAAAAAAGAACATAGCTGGTACTTGTGTGTCTCTGTGTGTGTGTGTGTGTGTGTGTGTGTACATACACATGCAATTTATGAAAAGTTTTGGATCAATTATATATAAAGAAGAGAGGAATAGTATTTAAAGCAACTGAGAGGAACTGGTGGGTTAGAAAACAGTTTGTAAATTGCCCTTTATTTTAAATGCGCTCTTTCTCTAAAATCAATCTCAAATGAAAAAATGAATTTTCAGCAGACTTATTTAGAAATGTCTTTTGAATCTCTAAAAGTGAAGAGAAGGATTAAATAGGCAATAGCCTACATATGGAGTCATGTAGGCCGAGGTCTAGAACACAGATTCCCTAATCAGAAGGACCTTGGTTCATACGCAGACTGTTAGTTGACGTCAGTGCTGGCTGGGTAAGTCACTGAACATTTATGAGTTTGGTTTTCTCCTTGAAAATGAAGAGTTTGATAAAGATATTGCGTGAAATTCACAATAACTTCTTAGGCAAGCGTCAGCCCATTTCATTTTTGAGATAACTTAAGGTTATGGAGATTAAGGGACACCTCTTAGACACAAAAGCCAGTGGCCACCACAAGTAAGGCTGGACGTGAACCTCTCTGCATCTGTAGTCCTCACCATTGAACCACAGTGGAACAAACATCTCTCCCCAAACCCCTCGGTGCTTTACTGTCTCTACTCCACACCTCGACCTAACACGCCAGAGTACCCAGCAGGGAGCCTCTGCTCATAGCCCAGGGAGCACTGCTCTCCTGTGATGGCAGCCAAGTTACAGGACAGAAGGAGGGGATATAATGATGATCATGAGGACAGTAGTGACGTCAACGTGGATGCCGATGTCAATAGTGACCAGGATCACCATAAAGGTTTGTACTTCTCTGCAGATTCTAACTCAGTGACTGGGGAGATTTCCAAAGCTCATCAAAAACTCACCCATTACAAAAATGGAAGCCTGCTCCAAATCTTTCATAAGACTATGTTCTGCCCAGATCTAGTACTAAGGCTGGAATTCATGCATCAACCTGGGCACGAATGTTTAAATCAATAACATAATAGTACTGTTTGGCATGTATTCTTACTTGGCAACAAGACTTCCAAGGTGCTTTTAATTGGATTCAGACACTATGAGCTCTCCCTTTGTCCTTAGCAAGATAGAAGTCCTCTGAGGATATTTGTAAGTAAATGTAAATACTAACTAAATATTAATTTTACATAGTAGATATAAAACTTGCATGCTTACTCCAATATAGATCTGCTAAATGGTTGTGGCTTTTTTTTATGGTAATTCTCCTTAAGCCATGCACTAAAAATGAGGAAAGATTCTTGCAAGGTTGATTTTGTAGCTGACCTAAAGGAATTTGAATCTCCAGGATGCATTGCTACCACTTATAATAAAAAGCCATTTCCAAATCAGTCATACCATAAGGATTGAGTCTAAAAGCAATTTAATCCAGAACCAAACTACACAAAATTAGCAAATGATCCAAGACTTCCTACTTGGAAAAATACAATGTGTAGCTGTGGTTTGGTTGAGAATTTAAAATAGTCAAAAAGAGAAAACCTAAAAATTCACTAAACCCATAACGACCTAGGTCTGGAACCAGAAGAAGCAGCAAAATTTCAGCAAAGGAGAGGCCTGCAGTTTGCCTCCAAGTCTCATGGAAACACCAGGAGAAATTTTTAGTAGATCATGAATTATTTAGGGTCATTTGGGGCAGGTGGTAGACATTCGAGAGGTCAAAGGCCCCTCGACTCATCCTTTGGCTCTGCCCGCTTTTCTCTTTAGGAACTTGTTTGTACAGTTATTGAATTACTGTGAAATGACACATTTGTGTTGTCACTTGGCAACGGTAAGTTTTCCATATTTCAAAAGAGGTGGAGTTAGAAGTGTAACCTAGCAGTTGGTGTTCTGCCAAGCTGAAAATTACATTTAACAGACTCTTAATCTGTTGGTGGGTTATTGTGTCCAAGAGTGCTGTTGCAATCCACAGATTTAAAAAAATTAGAACAAAGGGTCATTTTCACTTAGCATTCACTGCTGTTAGGGATGTGATTGTGGCTTTTTGTGATGAAAGAGTTTCTCTAACAAGTTTAGCATTTCAATGCACCGCCTATGCAAATGTTTACATCCTGAAAAGTAAATAAGAAGCAGGAATCTAGGCAGGAAACTTTTTCAACCAAAGATAGCTGGGTAACCTTAGATCCCAAGCCGATTTTCACAAAGAGATGTGAATATTGTCTAATGACATGCTCATTACTTCAAGATTTTAAAATTTATTTTTTAAGAGAACAAAATATGGAATAAATGCACTTTATTGTTATTTGTGGGTTTTTCTAACTTTTCTACTGATTACCTAAAATCGGTGTCCTGAGTAAGAAACCATGGGGTGGACTCTTCCCTTGGCGCCAGAGGGCCACACTGGAATGTACCTCTATCGCAGGCCCCAGATTCGGGATGTGTGCTCATGCCTGCCTTCCCTGCCTTCACGGGCAGGACTGCATCTGTTCTGTACTCTCAGCACTGAGCACTTAATAAACACTTGGTAAGTTAAGGAGAGAATTAACTAATTAGTGAGCAAACAGGTCAAGATAAGCTACTTGAGCACACCATGATCAGTGCTGATAAATGTGAACTTGGCCCTTTTGATTCGTCATTCAATTATTTCTTTGAAGGAGCTGACAATTTTGACATTGTTGCATCCCCTGAATCTTTATGTATTCATTATTCCAAACTGAATCTATCACAGTGTAGTTAGAAAGTGTACAGTTGACACAAAATTGCCTCCAAGGTAATGAACAGAAGATGGGTTAAAGTTACCAACTATGAATTCACAAAAACTAAATTTTTCTCTAATATATACCACTTTATACTTTGTAAATAGGATAATTCTTTCACTATCAAAGAGCTGAAATAAAATATATGACAGATTCTATGTGGCCAAACATCTGAACCCTTGTTTTTTAGTCCAGAGCAAATTTGATGACTTAGTTTATAGGTGCATGAGGCAGTGATTACTGCCTGGTTCCAAGTTCTGATGATGTATTTTTAAATCCATTGACTAGAAACTGAAAACATCCTGTCATATAACTATAAAATATACCCGTGACTTTTTTAAAAGACCCGTTTCTTTTGCTGTTTTAAAGTCACACTATGCCTTGGAAGAATTTACTGTGGCTTTGCTTGGTAGGTCACATGGTATTAAATATTTCCATCAAAACCTGAGTTCAGTTAATAACAGTGTTCAAGGCTGCCCCTTCCCTCTTCCTTGCACTGGGCATGAGATCCAAAATCCTCTCTTCCTTTCTGACCTCCTCTCCTCCCTCCCTCCACTGACGCACTGTCCTCCAGCTGTCTCAGTTCACCTTCTACTCCTGAAACCCTCAAGGCTTGTATCCAACAGTGGTGGGAGCAAGTTTCCCCAATGGACATCCAACCCTCCCTCAGTCTAGGCTCAGATGAAGCGTCACACCTGTACAGAAGGTGTCTGTGGCTTCGTCTGAGTTTCCCAGGGCCACCATAATGAAGGAGCATAAGCCGGAGGCTTAAAACTACTGAAATGTAGCCTTTTGTAGTTCTGAAGCTGAAGTCCACACTCAAAAACTCTGGGGAGGCTCTTCCTTCCCGCCTCTTCCAGCTTCTGGCAGTTTGTCAGCATCACTCCTGTCTCTGATTTGTCCTCACAGGGCATTTTCCCAGTGTGTCGGGTCTTCACAGGGCTGTTGTCTTGTGAGAGCACCATTCAAGTCACATCACTCCGTCCCTTATCCCAACACGATCTCATCTTAACTAATTAAAATTGCAATGACCCTCTGTCCGAACAAGATCACTTTCTGAAATTCTCCGGATCAGGGCATCAGTGTCTCTTTTTGGGAGGGGACACAGCTTAGCTCCTATCAACCACTCTGTTATAAAGCACTCTTCCTGTTATTATTATTCCCGGTACCGTTTGACTTTTCTGTGTGGCACTTATTGCAAGTGGCATATCTGGTTCATCCACCTATGAGTTAACTATCTGCCTTGTGCCCCTGCACATAAGTTTATCTGTCTTGCCCTCTACTCAGTTCTCTAAATCAAAAACTGGAGACCCATTGCAAAGCTGTAAGATAAATAAATGGCGCTTACATCACAATGTAAACTTAACAACAGTTAAGGACCAGAAGAGAGAGGTGACAACCACCTTTATTTTGTAGCATTCTACAAATCAGAAGTCGCTTTTTTGCATATCTTGTCTCAATATTTGCAAAAATCCAGTTAGACAAGCAAGAGAAGTGTTCTCTACTCTTCAGCATGAGAAAGGTGAGGCTCAGAGAGGTGACCCACTTAGCCATCAGCAGCAAGGCAGAACATGGAAACAGGTCTTTGGACTCTACATTCTCTCTCTCTCTCTCTCTCTCTCTTTTTTTTTTTCTTTTCTGAAATTTATTGCAAACAAGCTCATTGCCTTGTTGAGGGATACCACGTATGCATGCAAGAATAAATAAACACAACATACCACAGTCTCAATGTCAAAAGAGATCTAGGGGCAAGATTTTCTCAAGGTGATGGGGCTCCTTAAATCTGATTTTGCTCATTTCATTTTCATTTCCCATGAAAACAATGCACCTTGGTTTGGGACTTTTTACTAATTGGCCCTGCTAATTGTCAGACAGAGTGACGATTGAGGTGACACAATGTCAGATCAGGTGGGCTTCCCCTGAGAGCAGTGCTCGAAGGCTCTCCTCTTCCAACTCCTTGTCAGGAACTTTTGCAGTTCAAGGGCAGTGGTGCATTCTGTAGGCCCAAGCACACTAGTGTCAACGTGATTATGTCACTCTGGCTGAACCCCAAGATTCAAACCTAAAAAGAAATTGCAAAGTTATAAGGACTTCAGAAGGCAGTAACTGCAGCTGCTTAGGTGTTCGTTGCTCTGAGCAGATACTAAGTTGTCCTAATATAGCGTTCAATCTCAAGTTTAGACTGCACACATGTAATTTTTTTTAAGCCTGACATTCGATTTGCTGGCTTGTGTCGTTTGCAAGATGAGAGGCATATAGTGTTCAGAAATGGGAGAACCAAGTTCAGTTCTTAGCAGTCTCATTTCAGTTATTAGATTACCTTGGGTGAATCATTTAGCTCTTTATTAAAAATATTTTACTATTGATTTTACATAGATCATTTGAACTAATACATTTGAACTTGCCTTGAAAACAATGAGATGTGTATATGTACAAAATTATTTTAACACTTAGCCTACTTCTCTTTTTTACTTTCATATAATCCCTAGTGTGCTCTTGCCTGCTGTTCCTATTACTGCCTTTCTGAGTGACAAAAATCCTCCTCCTCCTCCTCTTTGAGGCAGGTTCCCATGGTATGCATGGCCAACTTTACACCAGCTTCTTCTCCTGGGTTCCCTAGCTTACTGCTTCCTCCTCGTTGATGATTTTGTTTTACAGGCTTCTTTCCTTAATGACTGGTCTATGCTTCCATTTCTCATCATTCAAAGGTTGGTCAGCTGGGAGGTCATGTGAGTCAGCTTCCCATCACTGGTGAAACACCTGAGAAAAAACTTAACAGGGGAAAAGACTTATTTTGGCTCATAGTTCCAGAGGTTTTAGTCCAAAGTTGTTGGGCTCCATTGCTTTGGGTCTGTGGCAAGACAGAGCATCATGGCAGCAGGGGATGTGATGAGGTACAGCTGCTTACTTCATGGTGCCCAGGAAGGAAGGAAGGAGAGAGAGAGAGAGAGAGAATAAGGGGTGGGGCCCATTATCCCCTCAGAAACACGCTCCCACTGACTTGACTTCCTCCCTCCAGGCCCCACTCCCTCAGAAACACACTCCCACTGACCTGACTTCCTCCCTCCAGGCTCCACCCCCTCAGAAACACACTCCCACTTCCTCCCTCCAGGCTCCACCCCCTCAGAAACACACTCCCACTTCCTTCCTCCAGGCTCCACCCCCTCAGAAACACACTCCCACTGACCTGACTTCCTCCCTCCAGGCCCCATCCCCTCAGAAACACACTCCCACTTCCTCCCTCCAGGCTCCACCCCCTCAGAAACACACTCCCACTTCCTCCCTCCAGGCTCCACCCCCTCAGAAACACACTCCCACTGACCTGACTTCCTCCCTCCAGGCCCCACCCCCTCAGAAACACACTCCCACTTCCTCCCTCCAGGCTCCACCCCCTCAGAAACACACTCCCACTTCCTCCCTCCAGGCTCCACCCCCTCAGAAACACACTCCCACTGACCTGACTTCCTCTCTCCAGGCCCCTCCTAAAGTTTCACTATCATCAAAGAGTTTCACCAGCTGGGACCAGGCTTTCAACACATGGGCCGTTGGGCACATTCCAGATCCCAGTTACAACGGGAGTGATGTCTTAGTTACCTTCCCATCCACACAGCAGCTTGCGCAGACTAACCATCATTATATAAATGTCTGTGGTATTTTAATATAAATGGCCTGCAGTACTTTTTCTCTGTCTCTCCTTCAGTCTCACCAAAGAGATAGAAGCTGAGAGAAAAAATTTCATAACTAGAATTTTATAAGAATTTTATGACTTTTTCCTAATATATTAGCCTGTGTCTTTTCCATACTACAGTTTTGCTGCAATATCTTATCCCTAAATGTTCTCATGCTCATCTATAGATAGTACTTGTGTGAGAACTTTAAAGTTCATCTTATTTAAAACCAAGAAGATTGAAATCATTGAGGTGGTTTTTACCTAAGAATTATGATTCAAAATCATTTTCCATCTTTATGGATTTCCTCGTAGTCTAAGAACCTCTGAAATTGGCATTGTTGTCTTCCTTCTGCTGATGCAAGTGGAAAAATCTAAATTTGTGGATTTGCAACTGAGCAAACACATTAAGCTGGTACTATGAAGATGTTTGTTCCTTTGGAATCAGAAAAATGCTAGATCAGAGTATGTTGGGAAATGTGAATGGGGGTTCACATACAGATGCCACTGG
This sequence comes from Sciurus carolinensis, assembly GCF_902686445.1. Classification (NCBI taxonomy): domain Eukaryota; kingdom Metazoa; phylum Chordata; class Mammalia; order Rodentia; family Sciuridae; genus Sciurus; species Sciurus carolinensis. The sequence continues at coordinate 8,098,690 of NC_062224.1, read as the reverse complement.
GTGACTTCAACAGGTCCAGTGTCCTAATGTTCACAAGTTTTCACACATACAAGGTGCCACCCTGCCAAAAGAGACAAGGTTAGATGAATCTGTGCTCTTCCCTGAGTAAATGAGAAGGTGACCAAATCTCTAAGAGTTAAAATAACAGGGAGTATTTTGGTCAATAAATGAGCAGATTGAGGAGCATTTGGCCATAATACTTTGCACAGTCCCAAGAAATCTGGAAGAAATAAAGTCAACTGATTTGGTCCCCAAAGTTGTCCATGCAGGCCCTGCCAGAAGTCTGTGTAACTGGACGTAGAGAGATGTGTCTTTCCCTTAATAGAGGAGATATTCCAATTTCTCTTAAAAGGGAGGGCAAACCCCATAAGATAAAGTCTCTCTGACCAGGTCAAATTGTGTTTCCATCTCATCCCAGTTTACTGACCAAGAATTTATCATCTCTTTCTGAAACAGGCCCTGTCTCAGAGGGTCCTCTGAGACATTACAGCATTGTCCACCTAAAGAAGTGCATATGCACAAATGGTTAGTTAGGAGAAGTAAGTAGCTCGCAGAAGGTGGTTCTTCACAGAATCCATGAGCTGAGAACTCATAGGTAAGATAGACATGCAATGAGATGCAGAATATTTGAATCTGAAGAAGAGGACATGCATTCTACTCTCTCCAAATCATCTCATCCTGTCTAGAGAGCAGGGCTAATTGATCCTTGAAAGGGGTCCCCCAGCCTGATCAAAATCAGTGACAACATAATCTTTGGTGGAAAATATAGACCCAACATGGTCCCAACATTTCATTGGAGCCACCAGGCCATTTGTCTATTTTTATACCAATTCAGTAATGTACTCCCGGAAGGTCACTCTTTAGGAAAGGCCTTAATTAAGATTTCTGCCTGCAGCAAATTGTAAGAACTGTAATACATCAGACTCTAGCAACCCAGACACAGGTCATTGGCTGCTCAGACCCAGTCATGTGGTGTGAACAAATATTACCATTTTCATTTTGCTGTGGATCATTTTTGAATGATGAAAAAATCAGTGCCAACTACAGAATTTTTCTTTATTTTTTTACCCAAACTGAGATATGTCTATATCATTTAAATGAAAGCATTTGCCTCAAAATTCTATACTGGCTTATAAATTATGAAATAGTCATGTGGTTAAGAGAGATTTTATTATACAAAAAATAATAATAGAATGTATGCTTTATACTGAATGTTTTCACAAAGAAAACCCAGAAAAAGACAGATGACCTTCTTTGGCAATTTCTGCAATTTTTGAAAAATGAGGAGCTGATACATTAATATTTAAATTGATACAATGGAAAGACCACTCCACTCTAAATTCAATTAATTTCCATCCATCTGTTTTTTTCTTCCGCCTCTCTGGAATCATGCCAGGCACTCTTCTGATACTAGGGGCAATTCCTTTTAACTCACAGTAGGTGAAAAATTGTCATTAACTACCCTTTTGTTTTTCTAACCACTCTAGATTCTGCAGAGATTTAAATCTGCATTTAATTCACCTGAGCCTAAAAACGTGAACTGTAAAACAGTTTTACACTTTTTGCACACTTTATGGTGCCTAATACCTTTTCCCGAGCCATGTCCATTGTATGATGTATGTGTTCATTTTTTTTTAATCTGGCTGTGTCTTAACAATGAGTCAGAAGTTCCAAGCAGTGTTCTGTGACCTTTACCCCATCTGACACTTGGCCCCAAATGAATTGTGAGGTTGGACTCTTTATTCCAGTGCTTGGAGACTGGAGTAGGTCAGGACAGAGTTGAGGTCAAGCCCATGCTGTCTCCAGTCACTAATGGGGCCCTTTATCGCCTTCCCCTTGGGAGCTACAAAAAAGGCCAGCTCTCAAACAAAACTCTCTTGTGGTTCCTGTGAATTTTCCCTAGCAAGGTCTTACCTTGGCAAATTAAGTTGTTTTTAAGCAGGATGTTTGGAGTATGTGCAGAGAATGTTTATTTAGTCCTTTAAATTTTTGCTGACTTTAAATAATTTGTAACCAAAGAGTTTAAGCAATTTCAATTTTACAAAGGTTTACATTAGGTTGCATCAGAATTGGTCAAGAGCCTATGAAATTCTTTCTCTGAGCCCCATATATTTACCACGTCTGACATTTCAGGTTTGCTACAGAAAACTTTGATCAAGCAGCATGGGGACTAAAGTCCAGCATTTCCAGATGACCAGGGTTCCAGTGGCCCCCACCTGCACAAATGATGAAATTCTTGGGCTGGAGTCAAAGGTTCTGGATTTTTTTTTTTTTATTTTTACAGACTGCAATTTTGATTCACTGTACACAAATGGAGTACAACTTTTCATTTCTATGGTTGTACACGATATAGATTCATACCATTCGTATAATCATATGGGTGCATAGGGTATTGATGTCTGTCTCATTTTACCATCTTTCATACCCCTGCCCCCTCCCCCAAGGCACATTATAATGAAAATGACTAACATACAAAATAAAGATAGGATTTTAAAGGCTGCGAGAGAAAAGCTTCAGATTACATATAAGGGGAAATCAATAGAGATATCAACAGATTCCTCAGCCCAGACCCTAAAAGCTAGAAGGGCCTGGAACAATATATTTCAAGCTCTGGATTTTTCTTTTTTTTTTTTTTTCTGAAGCTTCTACAGATGATTTTAACAGAGTGAGGACTAAGATTATGAGATATTCCAATCTGAAAAGCCTAAGTCAGAAATGAAGAAAGAAGTTCTACTTAGTTTCTTCTTTCCTCTTGCAACCTCGAAACCAACACACGCGTTTCCCCTATCTCCATTCAAACAATGGTAGCTATTTTTGTTTGGCTTTTTATATTTGGGAACCTCTCTCACACACACATATCTACATTTCTGGTTTGAAGGTATTTCTTGTAATATCTTAGAGTCCAGTACTCACCTTCCCATGGGATAAGCAGGAACTCAGGTGGTTTCTGGGCAGTCCTCACGAATCTCTGTCACCCCAAACAAGCAGCATAATGCTGATTTGTATTCATCGTGACTTTTGTACCACCTCTTTCCCTTGAAATCCAGAATGATGCCTATATGCCCGCGTCACTATTAAACAATTGTTTAAAAACCACAGACAAAGAAAAATACAGAATATAATTGTGTAACAGCCACCTTAACTGCCTAATAGAGAGTCAAGGCAAATTTGTGTCATAAATCCAGTTTGTTTTACTTAGTTTTAGGGGGATATTATTCAGTCCCAAAAGACATTTGTGTTTTTAATCCCTGGGTCTAAAATTTTCAGACTTTCTATTTGTATTGTTCAATTCATCAGAGGTTTTACTTAAGCATCCATCTAGCTACCTGGTCTTACTTATGTAGAATATATTCTCACCTACGCGGAATACAAGAATTACCCAGAATTTAAGGAGAGTAATTAAACAATTTAGAATTCTTTTTCTCAAAATAGATAAATTTTCCCGATATTTCCCAATAGAAAAATAATAGATATTTTTCCCAAATAGATAAGCTCTCTGTCATAGGTGCCCTCTGGAAAGCTTCAGTGAGATGTATATTGGTGTTTAATGAAGGCCTACATGTGTGCAAACACGTGTGCACGTGTCTACACGTGCGTGGGCATGCATGCATGCACAAACTCATGTGTGCACCCTCACACTCTTCTGTCATTGTTTCTCTAGCAAGGTTTGCAAATATAGCTTGAGATAATTAGCCCAGTGACAAAACTCGGGGATGAACGGGCAGCCGACGTGGCACCTCTAGGAACTGTGCTCCTCCTCGCTAAAGAGAAACACACATAAACCAGAAATACAGCACCTTGGAGCTCTCTCTGGCGAAAATAGATTTTAATTCCCTGCAGAGCTTCAATTGCTGAAATCAGATGATGCAACCAGAAGAGGGAGGGAAAGTCATATATTTTATTTTTCATGGGATGAAACTTGAGTACTCCAAGCCAAGGCCAACAGTTTGTCAATTAGTACCAGGGACATCAGAAGACTGAATTCAAATAGGTTCTGGTCCCAGTGTACACAATGCCCGATGCACATGGAGGGAGAGTAGGAACCAGGAACGAAGGAGATTCATTGCCACCTGTATCCACGTACCCAATACTGCTGCAATCGCCCAAGCCTTCACTGCAAGATGGAGCATTATTATTACACTCTGTCGGGGCACATGTCGTGACCATGTGACAGGACAGCAAGGATGGATTAGTGCTTCAGCCTTGAGGATCTAATGGGGCTAGGAATCAACTGCAGCTGGCCAGGACTGGGACACCTTGACAGACTCCTTGGCCCTCCCTGCAAGGCAGGCAGCAGCTGAAGTCTGGTGGGTGGGTCATTTTTGCACATGTCTGCGTACATAGATACAAATGTACCTACATAGCTACATACGCACATACCTGTGTACATGTTACACACGTACCTACATACTATCTATATACATGCCAACCCACCTATGTACCTGGGTGGGTAACTACATACTACCCATATATTCTCCCACATGTCTACTTATATACCTACATACATACATACCTACACTCATACCTACATATGTACTGATCTGTATATGCACTTAGAAACCCTCATATGTACGTGAATGCATGTGCCTGCCTCTCGTGTGCCAACATGCCTATATGTGTGTCAACATGTACACCTACATGTGAACCTACTTTAATAGATACTTACCTCCATAGGAACCTACATGCCTACCTATATACCTACATTCGTACCTATGTATGTACCTCCCCATTTACATTTCTACCTGTGTGCATACCTACACATCTACCTACCTATGCACATACTTATCTGCATCTGTGTGCAAACCTACACAGACACCTACATACTCATCTTCATGCTTACCTGCATATTACCTATATACATGCATGCATACTCACCAATATGCATACCTATGTACCTGCAGAGGCACCAGTCACCTGCAATCATACATGCTTTTCCACCTACATATAAAAGCAACTTTTTAGCTCTGCAGAGCATCTCACATAAGCCCTTGCCAACGAGTAGTCAGGAGAATCAACTCCATTCGTATGCTTCAATTCCTTATGTACAGTCTGTTTTCAGGGAGATAGAACCTGGAGTGGTGGAGCTGGGGAGGTGTGGCGTTGATGTGGCTCAAACGCCCCAGGCGATGGAGGGAGAGAAGACACCGCTGTGGTGGTATCGACACACAGGGACTCTCAGCTGTGGAGTGACTCTTCTTCATTCTTAATTTTGCTTGCACACGAGTGTTTAACATGATGGTGCGTCATGAAAATAGGAGCATTTAAGGAAAATTGTGCACACAAGGAATTTTAGCTCTGATGTTTTTTTGTAAGTCACTTTTCAAACCAATTTTCAAGGATTTTTCTCCTTTGCAGCCAAATGAGAGAAATAAAGTCTGCACATGAGAGATAGTATTGTCCTGGGAAATATCGAGAGGATTAATGTATTTTGACTGAAGCTAGCAGGAAATTGTGCTTCAGCCGTGCTTATGGGCATATTGTGAACACGTCACATCAAGAACAATTTGTTAAACAAGAAATATAGGTTGTAGAAATGGGAAAGCAAAATAAATGGGGAGAGACAGATTCAATGGTGGCTTTGATGTGCATCTGCATTGTTAATAAATGAGATGCTGAGTCTTTCATTCAGTAAAAGAAAAATTCCCTGGCACACAGTGGAATAAGAAAGGAGGTTTTCATTTAAGTTGCTTCCATGTCACATTTGAAACTGGAGAGGTATTTCTAACACTGTTGATTTGTCAATACTTTGAAAGTTGAAATGGTTTATAACAAGCTCAATTCTAACTTGATTAAACAACATCATATTACAGTCACTCAGGTGTTTACTCTCTTTTGAAACTTGTCCATGCTAAAGTCTCTCAAAGAAAGACAACATCAGAGGACACACCCGGGTCCTGGGTGTAATGACAACAAAAGAATATTCAAGAGTCACCAACAAGTCAAAAATAGCTCAGTGAGACAGCTAATTCCGATCTGTTTGCAGTTTTCATTAGTTGTGGCATTTCGAATGAGAAAGAGGTGAGTCATTTTTTAAGATTTTTATTGGACTCACATAATGATCAATAGGCTTTCTGCATGTGATCACATAAAAAGCATCATTGAAAGATCAGAAAAATAACATCCTAGGACAGAAAAAGACAAAGAGATTTCTGAGTTTTCCAGAGAGACCTCTGTTTCTTCTCAAACAAAATGCTGCTGAAAATGAGTTGCTCTCTGGAGAGCTAAGTATTATTTTCTGTAAACATTTGTATAGCTGGGACAAAATGACTGTAAAATTTTCTTGGAATTACTGCCGAATTGTGAAGCTGTTGTTCAGGATGCTGCAACGTATTACGTACACCATTAGAACCACGTAGTTTTCAGTAATGGGGTTGTTCAGATCCTGGAAGACTTGGAGCTAACAGTGGCCAGAAGAATGACAAACAAGATAATGATGCCATTGAAGCAGACGAGTGTTAAAATATGCCATTTTGAAATTTAGTACTATTCTCAGCCTTTACTTTCAGCAACATTTGTATCTTTAATTTAAATTTGGTAAGATTTGTAGAAAAAATAAACACATGAGAGAAGTAAAAAGGTGTCCTAGAGGTTCAAAGTTGTGGTTGTAGTAATTAGCCTGCCACAACTGACAAGAACATTGAGGTCAGATATTAGCATGTTTCCAAAGTCTCAAAATAGTCAAAGAAATACACTAAAGTCCTCTCCAGAAACAGGATAAAATATAATTTTATATGCAAGTTAACATTGTATATATGTAATACATAAATTGACCTACAAACTGAGTTATGGATTCCCTTGCCATTGAAGTCTAACAGAAAAATTTGACCCTTTTACAATTTTGTGGCCATGCTACTCACAGAGAATAAAATATACCAGGGTCTCCAAAGCAACACAGAACACAGACAGAAGGGTCATGCATGAGTTTACACGTAGGCGATGTTGATGGAGAATGAAGTTCTTCCTTGTTGCATGTAACCAGAATATATTAGATAGCTGGATGGTGTTTATTATGGTAAAATTTGTGTAATATAAAACTTAACAATTTTTAAGCGTAGACTTCGGGGTGGCATTAAGAGTATTTAAATTGCTAAGCGTCCATCACCACAGTCCATCCACAGAACTCTTTGTCTCCCAAACTGAAGCTCTGTCCCCATGAAACCCTAACTCCCCTTTCTTCCCTTCTCCCAGCACCTGTTTTACATCTGTCTCCATGGATTTGACTATTCCAGGCATCATGTGTGAGTGGACTCAGGCAATAAATTTTCTTTTGTGTCTAACTTATTTAATTTACAGAGTCTTCAAGGCTGATCTATGTTTGAGCCTATCAGAATTACATTCCTTTTTTTATTATTTACTTTTATATTTTTTCTAACAAGTTGTACATGACAGTAAACTGCATTTAGACATTTTGATAGATCATACATAAATTGAGTGTAATCTCTCATTTTTTTGTTTGTACATATTGCAGGATCACATCAGTCATGCAGTCATATGTACATGAGGTAATAATGTCTGTTTCACTCTACTATCCTTCCTACCCCCATACCCCCTCCCCTCCATTCACTTCCCTCTACCTACTATAAAGTAACTCTATTCTTCCCTAGCCCTCCCACTTATTGTGAATAAGCATCCACATAACAGAGAAAACGTTCAGCCTTTGGTTTCTTGGGTTTGACTTATTTCACTTAGCATGATATTCTCTAACTTCATCCATTTACCAACAAATGCCATAATTTCATTCTTTAAAACTGAGTAATATCCCATCATGTATACATATACCATATTTTCTTTATCCATTTTACTGTTGAAGGACTTCTAGGTTGATTCCATATTTTAGCTATGGTGAATTGATCTGCTATAAACATTGTGACTGTGTCACTGTACTATGTTGATTTTATGTCTTTTGAGTATAAACCAAGGAGTAGGATAACTGGGACAAATGATGGTTCTATTCCAAGTTTTCTGAGGACTCTCCATACTGCTTTCCATAATAGTTGCACCACTTTGCATTCCCACCAGCAATGTATGAGTGTACCCTTTCCCCCACATCTTCACCAACATTTATTGTTGCTTGTACTCTTCATAACTGCCACTCTGATCAGAGTGAGATGAAATCTTAGAGTAGTTTTGATTTGCATTTCTCTAATTGCTAGAGATGTTGGACATCTTTTCATGTATTTGTTAATTGATTGTATATCTTCTTCTGTGCAGAAATACATTCCTTTTAAAGACTGAATAATATTATAGTGTGTATATACCATATTTTGTTTATCCATTCATCCATCAGTGGGAATTTGGGATACTTTTACCTTTTGACTATTATGAAATAACAATATTACATTAGTATTCAGATATCTCTTCTATCCTGTTTTCAACTAATTTGTATATACACACAGCAGTGGAATGTATGTTTTTGGGTTCTGGGGATTTAACCCAGGAGCACTTTACCACTGAGCTACCTCCACAGTCCTTTTTATTTCCTATTTTATGATAGTGTCTCACTAAGTTGGCCAGGCTGGCCTTGAACTTGCCATCCTCCTGCCCCAGCCTCCCAAGTCACCAGTATTACAGGCTGGGATTCCTGCATCCGACCTGTGCTTGTTTTTGAGGCCCGCCATGATGTTCTCCACAGCTGCTCATCTTACTTTACAACAGAAAATTCACAAGTTTCAGTTTCTCCACGTCTTCACCTAATGGGTGTGAAGTAGCATCTCAGGGTTTTGATTTTTATTTTTCAGTTAAGTAGGAATGTTGAGCATCTTTTCAGGAATTTCTTGGCCATCCATACATCCTCTTTGGAGAAATGTCTAGGCAATTCTCTTGCTCCTTTTTAAAACTTTTTTATTTGTTCTAATTAGTTTTACTTGCCCTTTTTTGAATCAGGCGATTTATGTGCTATTGATTGACATTCTGTTATCCAGTCTGAATATTAGTTTCTTTTGAGATATGATTTGCAACTCTTTTCTTCATTCTGTGGGTTTTCTTTCTCTAGATGGTTATCATTTACTGCACAAAAGATTTTAATCTTAATGAAGTCCTATTTACCTGTTTTTTTCTCTCATTGCCTCTGCTTTTGGTGAAATATCTAGGAAATCATTGCCAAATCCCATGTCATGAACGTCTACTTTTTTCTCTAAGAGTTTTACAGATTTAGGTCCTACGTTCATGTCTTTGGTCCACTTTGAGTTAATTTTCATACATGGTGTTAGGTGAGTCCAACTTCATCTTCTAGGTGTTCCAGCTTTCCCAGAACCATTTTTTGTAAAGACTACCCTTTATTTACTGGCTGGTCACAATGCCTTTGCCAAAAATAATTTAACGACATATGCAAACATTCATCTCTAGACTCTGTTCTAGTCACTGGTCTTCGTGTCTGTCTTTCCACCAATACTACACTGATTCGAATTGTAGCTCTGTAGCAAGTTGTTTTTTAAATTTTGTAGAATACAATCTTTTGTGTTTTCTGCAAGAGATTATGCTATATATGTAGGAAATAATTTATCTTCTTCCTTTTCAATCTCTCTCTCTCTCTCTCTCTCTCTCTCTCTCTCTCTCTCTCTCTCTTTCTCTTTCTTTCTTCCTTATTTTGCCAAATTGTTCTGGTTAAAAGTTCCAAAACTGTATCAAGTAGAAGCATCTGAACGAGCATCCTTTGTCTTGCTCCTGGATTCTGAAGAAAGTTCCCGCCTTTCATCTTTGAGTGTGACATTAACTTTGGGGTTCTTCCAATATGACCTTTATTGTGTTGAGGGAGCTCCCTCCTATTCCTAGTTTTTAAAATGTCTTTAAGGACAGCTGATTATATTTCTCCAATATGTGAACTCAACAAATAATCCAAACTGTAAAGCAGCAGAGGCACAGGTGTGTACAATCAAGACAACCTGGATTAAGCCTATAGTTTCGTGAAGATACGTTTTGTTTTGGTTTTTTTTAGCTTTTATTTTTTTACAGACTGCATTTTGATTCATTGTACACAAATGGGGTACATTATTTCATTTCTATGGGTGTACACAATGCAGATTCATACCATTCATGTAATCATACATGTACATAGGGCAATGATGTCTGTCTCATTCCACCATTTTTCATACCCACTCCCTCGCATTTCCTTCTACTACTCTAAAGTTCCCCCATTATTCTCTCATTCCACCTCATTATATATCATTCTCCACTTATCAGGGAATACATTCGGCCTTTGGCTTTTGGGGCTTGGCTTATTTCACCGTCTCTTGACAAATGAGCGGCATGTCCTTCAAATCTTCTTCCCTGTAAACCATTGTTCTCTACTTTGACAAACATAAATCAATTGTAAAATGCATTCCTCAAGCAACTAAGCAAATTGACCTAGTGTCCAGTGTAATTGACTATAAATCAATTACATGTCAGAGCCACTAGAGCCCCACACCCATGTTCTGCCTTCCATCTGCCAAATCCTACCCATGGTTCAGGAGGCAGAGATACACCCTGAAGTCCACTCTCTCTCCGGCCTACGTTTTACTGCAATTACTCTCGGGAATAGGGTTTCTATAAAAAAATCTAGGTCATGAGATCCCACCTGCTCTTCCTCTTCCCAACTGCCAAACTGAAGCTGTGCATCTCCTCGTCTGTGCTGTCAAGGTCCTGCCGACATGCAAACCAAGTCCAGTTGCATTTGAGGTGGAGGATCTGAAAGGACTCTGTTGGATGATCTGCTGCTTTCAGGGTTCCAGCAAACCTATCCAATGTCAGGGCTTCTTCACAGTGCCCACAGGGTCACATGGCAGGTAGCTTTCTTAGGTGTGGTCTATATCCCAGGTCCTTGAACTGAACCCAGTCCCTCTGAATAGGGTTCCAGTCTCTGACTAACTTTTTCTCTCAGAATGGAGTATATTTCCAGCTTCTACCTAAGATCCTGGTCCATCCAGACTGGTCATCCTGCAGTCAAGAGGCACCCACACACATGAGAAATTCTGCCCCTTCCTGGACCACTGTGGTTTCACAGTATCACGGTTACTAACCACTCACCATGGACACTGTACGTTGGATGCTGACACACCCCTTGGGGGCAGTTCTGCTGGCCGTTGGATCCCTTGGTGTAGGTCCCATCTGTTTCCAGGCCCCTTCTTCATAGGTCCCTATTAGAACCCTCTCAGTCTACAGTTTGTAATATTGCTTCCAGGAGCTTCGATAGTATTGTCTATGTGGGTCAGAGCTTTACTGAGAACATGTGGAAAATAATGTTACAATTAAACAGTGTGCATTTTCTAGGACAGTGTACAGCAGTTTAGGATTAGATAGTGCTGGGTATAGGCCTGTTAGGGGAGCATTGGTGTCTTATTTATTTTTGCAACCCCTAGATCTTTACTCCTAGGCTCTGGAAAGACTTTCTGGAAGTTTCTTGGACAGGTTCTTCATTTCACAGACAGAAACTGAGCGTGGATACATAATATGATTGCTCACCTGGGCATAATGAGATCTTACACAGACCATTTTAAAATCCTTTAATGGAGGGAATCTTCCCTGAGATGGGCTTCAGAATATAAGGAAACCTCTTCAAGCATATGATAAATGCCATGTATTCACCCCAATGTGACGTGTTCTGGGAGAAGGCCATCCCTGCCATAGGATTTCATTTATCTGATATTTAATTCTAATTTGTGGCTCATACAAGTCCCAAATTAGATTTAAATATCAGATAACATGGATTTCCTCTCTAAGCCTAAGAAAAACAGTAACAAAGAAGTTTAAATATCAAATCTATCATCTGACAAGAAATATACAGGGGACACTTTTTGGTCCCTGTATTTATCTATTTATGTATTACTTTTCATTGTTTTCAGATACATCATCATGGGATCATATAAAAGTCTGTTCAGTTAAGAAAGAGTATGAGACCCATTGATAAAAGACGAAACCAGAGTTAGCCGAAGTTCACATAGTCAGAGCTATGCCCGAGTTTGACGCATTCTCAGGTGACAACAAAGATGCTTTAGGTGACTGACTCAATCACCTAAATGATGACTTAGGTGCTAGATGCTAAGTGAGCATTCTTGGGAGAATTACTATGATTTGTTCCAAGACTACTATTCTTCAACCCCTAGGCAGCCCAAAATTTTTATCTTCTTGCTAAGGAAGGAAATGATATGGATTAGTAGTTGTTTGGAGCTTATGGATTTAATGTAACTGCAACAGTGATGGTCCTCAGTTCAGGGCCAACATTTAAAGTTATATTGATAGTCCAGAGGGTCATAATCATAGTGTCCTGGAACCTTCTGGCAGTTTCCATCTGGCTACCTCTGGATAACTCAGGGGTGTGCAATACTGAAGGCTGCCTCTGCCTCCCTTGGATGCACAAGGTATCGTCTAGCACTTGGTAAATCCACTGTGCAAATCAGAGTTCTGGCTGCTGATGGCCTTTCTGATCTGGTTGCCATGGGAACGGCGGTCAGATGGAAGAGGATAAGGTAAGAGGAAGTTATAAAAAGAAGGCTGTCTTTAAAACCTTACCTTGTCTCCCCCAGTCTTGTGTGTGTTTCCATGGAAGCAGCAGCAATAACCACTCACCAAGTGCATTCCAGGGGCCTTTGGCTTCCTGGGCTGTCAATCAGACAGCTTAGGCCTCCTTTCAGGAGCCTTGAATTCATCCCATAAGAACTGGAAGTTTTATGAGCACATTAACAAGGCAGGACTCTGAAACCCAGGTGCCTGGAGCCCCAAGAATGGAGTTCTCCCTAGAGAAGCTCAGCTGGGGCAGGGCCTGGGGCTCCCTCTTGAACAGGGTCTTGTCTGTAGAGATCAGCAGAGGATGCAACCCAAGGCCCAAATCTGGACCTCCTCGAACTGGTTCCTCCCCTCTCTATGCGGCACTGCTCTGGCTCACTTCCAAGTTCTCCCTGTCTGGTGGACCCACCCATTTCCCTTAAGATGAAAACTGCCCCATTAGCCTCTTCTGCCCATATGGAGCTTCCTGGTGGAGTCCCAAACACACTCTCTCTCCTCCCTCCACCCCCTCCACGGGGTGTTGTACTTCTGTAGGTTTCTCTTTGTGTGGTGACAATCTCTCACCTTCACAATGCTTTTCTTTTGTTGGAAATGCAAAGAGTTTTCTCTGTTTTCAAAGCCCTAGAGAATTTTCTCACAGTAATGTTTAACTGCCTCTAAGACAAATGATTTTCACCTAGATTTGGGGAGAAACAGAGGTGTTGGTGTTTTAGAGTGAATAGAACCCATTCTCCAGCGCCCAGAAAATTCCTGCAATTATCTCCTTGGCCGCCTGCAAAAGCATTTCTGTGACTAATTCCCAGTGGCCTTTGTATCTTGAGATAAAGCACAGGCACAAAAGGGTCATTGATTTACACATTTTCTTTCCATTGACCAGTCCTATCTCTTCAAACTTCAACTCCGGATTTATGCAAAATATCCATCAAGCATAAAACATTCACAATATTCCCGTAACAAGGTCTGGCTCACATGACTGAACTTTTAAAAATATTTAAGAACATACCAGATTTAAAAAAAAAAAAAACCAGGGCATCACATTAATTTCTTTTTTAATGTATGTCTTCTTCTCTCCTTCTCTGTTACAATTTTTTTAGGCCTAGGGGAAATCCTAAGGAATATTTCAAAGATTCCCAATGTGCAGAGTTTAGCTCAGGGAGATTACATGACTATCCCCTTTAGTGAAGCAGGTGAAAAGTCACTGTCCCTCTTCACAGATAAGGCAATTGAGCCTTGGGATAGATAATTTGTTGTTCAGTGACACAAATCAAGAGTTTAGAATAAAGGCCACCTGCCTTCCATTGTATTACGTTAAGTAAATATGTAACAAAATGAACCCTTGAATCACAAGGAAGAAAACTGCCAAGACAAACTACTAAACATGCCTGTGAATATTTTCCTTTTCTCCACATTAGCTATTTAAAACTGCCGTAGGCCTGTAGACAAACAGAACAGTAACTGCCTCCTTGGCTTCAGTCTGGGAGGAAGAGGGTCCCCTGACCACAGTTCAGCCTGACCTGGTTATACCGTCTCCCTGGGAGAATCACTTTCCTCTGTTTTTTGTTCTGTTTTGGTTTGGTTTTAATACATGCATTCATTCATTTAATCTACTAATAGTTACTGAGCCTCTAAAATGGGCTCTCCTACCTACACGGACAGAGCAGTAACCACAAGGGCCCAGCTGGTGTGGGCAGTTTGCAGTGGAAAGGCTCAGACAAAAACAAATCTACAGTCCAATGCATAGAAATGTGTGGAAATTGCTCACTCCAGGATGACCAATGGCCTCTGTGTCACGGAGGCCAATGGGCACTTTCCATCCCTCACTGCATCAGCCACTGTATGACCTACGATGCCATTCATCACTCTTGTCTCTCTGAGGCTCCTTCCTTTCCATTCCGCAGCCCTTCCTTCTTAGACATGAGCAGCTCTCTCACCTGACCTTGTGCATGCACACACAAACACACACACACACACACACACACACACACACACACACACCTCATCTCCCCTGAAGGCTTTCCCCCCCAGCAGAGTCCTCCTCCTTCCTGGGTACTAACCCAATCCCATGCCATCTCCTACCCGTATCCCTGGTATGAATTAAAGACTTCCACACCAGTCCTCTCTCTATTTAGACAGTTCAATTTGTAATGAAGATCCTACCTGAACTGGCCTATTCTGGGCCCATGAGACAGAAAAGTGGCTTATATTGTATCAACATATTTTGTCAGGTACACACAAACCACCCAATTTTCTCCCTGGACCCACCATTCAGCTTCCCATGTGTGCCCTGTGTGTGCTGTGCTAGGTTTCTAGAATGCCATCGCCTCTCCTGGTCCCCTTCCTCCCACCCCCACCCCTGGACAGGTCTGTTTATCGTCCGGTCTCTGTAAAGACTCCAACCACCAGCTCCTCCCACCCCGAGCCCTCTTGTGTTTCATGGCATTCCCATCATAGGGCATTGGCCTTACTGCAGATTTCAGTTAGCGAACATCCGTGGCTCACCCCGCCCAAGGGCAAGGTCCTGTGTCTCCCTGGAATCTACACAAGGATGCGCAGAGCTCAAGACATAAGATGCAGGTGTCAGTGCAGAAGGCAGCTATTAATTCACAGGAGAACACATGTATGTATGCTGTGAGACATGGGCACAATGACAATTGAAGAAATTGAGATTGAGATCTTAACACAAAAATTGCAAGGTCAACAGGATCAACAGAACAGGAGAAATCAAGTAGAACTCAGCACATGAATTCTCATGTCCCTCAGGCTTCTCCTACTCCTAGAAATCATTCAAGTCCCCATTGACAGTTCCCCTGGACAACCTGCAACACTTCAAAGCTATCATCAAACTCACCATCTTCCCCACTGCACAGATTGGCTTCCATTTTTTAATATTTTTCATCTTGGCTAATGCCACCAGAATCTATCCAAACTGCCCTAGCCAAAACCCTCTCTCTTCTCTTATTCCAAACTTTGATCTGGAAGAAAGATGGCAGAAACATCTAGGATTGAAGATGGAAGGTATATTGTGTTAATATATCTCAGATCCTCTCCCACTCCAGCCGTACTACCTTAATTTAAGTCCTGCTTCATTTCTCACCTAGATAACCGTAACTGGTGACAAAGTGGCTTTCTAAAATGCAAATCTAATTATTTCTGATTTAAAACACTTGGCTGGTTCTCCTTCCACTTTGGCATACAGAGCATGATCTTGACCTGTCCCATGAGGCTCCCCAAGATGTGTCCTGTCTAAAGGACTAGCAGGATAACCACACAGAATAGGGGCAATTCTATGGTTATCCTGCTAGTCCTTCAGAAAGGTTTCCACCTTGACCCCCACTAGAACCCACCCATTGTGCAGCCATGTTACTTTCCATAGCCTCCCAAGTCTGTCTCACTCTTCCTCACCTTGACCTGTTAGAAACATCCCTTCCTCTTCCCAAAGGGCCCCTGTTACTTGGCTGATTCCCACTGGTCCTTCAAGACTACATCTGTGTTGCATTTCACATAAATTCTCCTCCATTCCCCACACCAAGAATGAAATAGACTCAATTCCACCACTTTCCAGAATTGTGTCTTCTGCTGCCACCACCCGCAGCACACAGAGCCACCTTCTGCCAACTGCTCCAGGAACCCAAGAGTGTTCAAGGAGCCATCCTTCCCTCAGCCCCCAAATCCAGTACCTTCAAACTTTTATTAAACACTTGGGCTGCTCTCGATATTTTTTATGATGGGCTTAACTCACCAGATCTTCACAGCAGATTCATGAAATAGGGGACTGGATGTTCAGTTTTGCTGATAAGAAAAGTAACCTCCCCAACGTCATATGGCCAATAAATGGTAGAACTGAGATTCAAATCCCACAATATTGACTCCAGCTTGCTCTGAATTGGGGTGCAGTGTTGCTTCTGACCCCCTGTCCATCACCACTCGCTGGTGATCCATCCACTCAGCAGCTCTCCAGTCTGCCCTTTCTTCTTCTCTCCTGTTGCTGACAACGTCTGATTCTCTCCTGGACTACAGCTACGACTCCCCAGCTCAATGTCCTACATCCTCTCTGATACTACCGCTCGTGTCCCTGGGTCTGATCAGTTATCTCTACCAAGCCAAGCATGCCTCTCCTCGGTGTCTCCCTTGGTGATGTCCACTTGCCTTGGGATATGATGAGGAAGCCTTCAGGTGGTTGGCATTGCCTCTGTGATCTGTCTCATTTTCTGTTTTTGAACCTCAACTCCTTTCTTTCTCTACTTCAGTCACATTAATCTTCTAAATTCTTAAAAAAAAAATGTGAAGGCTAATTCCCAACTTTGAGACAGACCTTCCTTGTGCAGTGCTTTCCCCTGCTCCAAGAATGAGCAATTTCACTGAGTATTGAAATGAAGCAAATATTTCCTGACTTCCAAAAAGGGATGAATACATTATAAAAACTAAACTTAGTAGGTACAGTATCAATCTCAGAGAAAATTCCAGGAAAGCTCATCCATTGGATCTTTAGCAAATATTTGAAATTGCATAAAGCAATAGCATAGATTGATTGAGGAGGAGATGAGCTGGATGAATTCCTTGGCAGACGTTTCTAGATTATTAGACCAACAGGCTATGGAGGCTACAAGCACCATTATTTCTTACCAGTCCTACTCATCTATCTTCCCCATATAGTCCCAAATCCCTAGTGAGTTATGCAGGGCTCTCCCTGGTCTACACCCACTTGCTTACACCCAGCTATGCCCAGTCTTCCTCCAGCACACAGAACTCCTTGCCTTCATTGACACACCTTGTGGCTTGACCCCTCAGCTTTGCTTCCGTGGTTCCCTTATCAGGATTGCCCCATCCTATATGGTTATCCTGCTAGTCCTTTAGAAATGTTTCCACCAAAGATCATTGCTACCATCGCTTACTACTCTATGCTTCTACCATTACACTTGCCAAACTCTTTCCCAAGTATTTTTCTGATGCATTTTCTCTAAAAAGTGTCATTACTTCTTGCATCCCAAGTGCAGACACTATGTTTTATTCATTCCCTTGGTCTCCTCATCTGGCATACCACAAGTACTCAGAGTGCTTATTGAACTCGTAGGCTGGTTTTTTTTTCTTTGAAGGAAGATGTAGTATGTATTGAGTTAAAGCATATAAAGAGTAGATTCATAATCATTTAAATGACCACAGTCAAAAGCTTAATTACTATTTTGTTCAGGTGACCATACCCAGAGATGACTGGTCACAGGAAGAAGGACCTATAATGGTGAGGCACAGGATGCTGTCCTTAGCCATGTCTTCCTCAATATTTTAGATGCATAAAGATCTTTATCTTAAATTCATGAAAACACACACACCTGAGACACACGATAATGTAGTAGATATTAGAATTCAAATGCAAAGATATTTTGTCATAATGTAAACAATTAGGAACATAAAGTCTAACAGGAAATCATAGAAATTCTACACCTAATTTTACCCTCCAAAAAAATAAAAGTAAAATTAAAGAACAGAAGAACAAGTAGTTGTCTTCTGTTAATTGAAGACATATATAGAGTTCTAATAGCTCTGGAGGGTTCCTGAAGGAAGGTCATGGGTAAATTTTACAAGGAGACAGATTATAGTAATGTAAGAAAACTCCCTGGAAGTTTCTACAGAATAGAATCCTTTATGAAATAGTGAGTTCACATCCTCTGAAGGCTGAAAATCAGGACTTTGGGACCATCCCCCACTAGGGTGCTGCTCCGCTAAGAAATGCAGTCACATCCCTCTAGGTTCTTTTTGGTTCTCATAAGAAATTGATTTCATAGATTTTTATCTGTGCTTAGGTCTCATGATCATCTTCACATATGCCAAGGCACAAATCATAAAACTCACTAAAATTTGGTGTTCTTGAGTTAATAAAGACTGAAATTATATGTTTACAATAAACTCTGGCTGTTAAAAAGCTCCTGTTAACAAATGCGCACACAGATAAGTGGAATTCCCGCAGTTTGGGAGAGGAGCATTTGTTAGGAATACATCTTTAATGTTATTTTGAACTACTTAGGGTTTTAAATTGCTGCCTTTCATTCTGTTAAATATAAATTTCTTTTAATTTCTCCTCAACATTTTATTATCTCGTTGTGTGCCATTTGTTACCCCGCAGGTCCTACAGTATCCAGCAATACATGCTCGCCCTACCAACATTTGACTTACAGTTTGCTGTCCCTGGATTTGGAAAGATATGTGTAGGGTAGTTGAAACATAAGCAACCAATACACCTTTAGGTAAAGAGCATAAGCCTGTAACATCACTCTGTTCTGCTCACGTTGCAAGCAATTTGAGCTTTATCTGAGTTATTTTGCTACGGACAAGCAGAAAGAGATCAAAAAGTGGCACAGGGTTCCTTTTGCTTGCACTGTGACTGGGAAAGTTGGAGGCCTGACTCACTCCAGGGAGCAGGTTAGAGTGGAGAGCCAGGGAAGGACGTTCCTGTGCTGCCAATCTGGGTCTCTCTGTTGACCCCTCGACAAAGACCCAGGGATTCAGGCTCGAGTTCAAGTTTCTGCCTCACGTCCATTTGTAGTATCCAGACTGAACGGCTCACTGATCCCTGAGTCCTGTTCAATCTTGCCTGGTAAACTGGGTTGTTCTCTTTCATTTGGTTGAACCTGTCCCATGAGTTCAAAAGTCGCTCCTGTGTTCCATGCTGGGTCACCTTCCCATGAAGCCCCTTTTCAAAACATCTCTACTACTTGTCATCACTTCTGGAACTTCCTGAACACTTAACCTGTTTTTCTCTTAGATCCTTTTCTATATATTATTATGACTTCGATGTCTTCTCTAGATTGCACATCACTTTCTATATGTTACTGTGACTGATATCTTCTCTAGATGACACATGACTTTGAGATACCAGCAGTATTCCATTTATTTTTTTAAATATTTTAAACCATTTAATAAAAGTAGGAATGATTAAATTGTCAGTTGAGAAGCCTACCATGGAACCAATCAATTCCATAAGGTGATTTCAGGATTTTTGAGCCGATTATTCCCCCACCAATCTTTCTAGAGGTTGTCGCTGTTTAGAACTTTCCAACAAGTCCCCAAATTTAACTTGCATAAGAATGTATAAGTGTGATATTCAAAGTGTGGTTATTACCATTGGGTAGCTTTTTTTGCACTTTCTAAAGACTAACTCTGAGGTCAGGATTTTAAACAATCCAAACAGGAAAGGGAGTAAAGATGACGTAAGTCAAGATGTGACTACTAAATGTTTTCTGAAAACTTTGCATTTTGCCAATCAAGGGAGGGTCATCAACTTCAACGGCTTCAAGCAGTTAACAACATGCTTTATGGCGCTGGAGTAGGAGAGAGGCCTTGCTCTGTGTGTGCAGCAGGGGAAGCATTCCAAATTAAACCCTGCCTGAAGACTCTCTCCTACAAAATCGACTCCTTTAATGTCTGCAATCAGCATTTTATGTAGGAAAGAGAAGAAACGGATGCAGCTGGAGGCCACTACCAATTCCTAGAGGGCAATCTGAACAGATCCAACAGCAAGAAAGCTTGACTGCCGAGGAAAATAACCTGGGCGGGAGATCGGGTGACCAGCCCTGCTGCGCCAGGCGGGCAAGTAACTCCAACTTTCAGAGATACTGTTCTCATCTGCAGAGTAACAAAATTGTTGGCAGAGAGCGTGCAGCCTTCTTCCAGATATGCTATTCAATAATTCAGAAAGAATAAAAGGTGTCTTGCTTGGACTCGGAGGCTGAGTCCCTGCGATCACGGTGAGATCTTTTCAGCATCAGCTTCACCATACACACAGTTGCTTCTTCTGTGGGTGGGGAGGAAAAGCAACTGAAGTCAGAAGACGGAAAACATCCTTTTGTCCGTGTGTGGCAAGAACAGACTCTGTGATGGTGGTGGGCGAGGCGAGGGTCTTCAGGCCTCAGTTACCCAAATCACCCTGCCTGCGGGTGGACAGATCTCTCTCATATTCTCCACCCTTGGTCTCTTGCCACTTTCTCCACTGTGGAGTGTTTGAATAGGGTGTGTACAGTATCTGGATGCTAGACAGTCTGATGCTCTCTGCACTAAGCATGTATCTGTGACCGCATCAGTTTGTGGGTGTAGACAAGTTAAACAATGAATCAGATCCAGCTACAGCAGACAGCATCCTCTGACAGACTCCTCAGTAGGGAGCCACAGTGTTTCCCAAGGAAGAGGGCTGCTGGCTTTAGGGGCCTGGGGTGAGGGGTGCAGAATGTGCACCCGAACTTCCCCAGGTGTCTGCTCCCTTTTCAGGCAGTCCTTGACATTCCACCCTGGGTCTCTGTCTCAAAGCATTCTTCCATTATAGACTAAATAGGCAACTGGGTTTGACTTTGTTTTGAATGTGTGGTTGCTTTTCCTTTCTCACAAATATTTAATTTTTAAGTAATTTTTTTGGTTAAAAAAAGAAGGAAAAGAAAAAAAGGGCAGGATTGATCTCAACAACCTTGTATGGATGACATATTAAAAACATATTGGCTGAGAAGCGACTATTAAAAATAGCTGGCATAGTAGCTCAATACATTAGTGTGCAAGTCTTTTGATTCCACTATAATTATAAGAAGAAAGCTTCAATCCCTGCAGAGGGGGAGCATTTAAAATTACAGCTGAGGTAGTAAATTACTGGTCCTCAATGTCCTAGTCAGACAGATTGCTTTCATTTCATGAAGAGGGACACAGTGCTGTGTCAGAGACAGCTTCCCCCCGGTGAGCTTAATGTGTTCTATTTAAAAGCACAAGATGGAATAAAGGAAGTAGTAGGAGATTTTACAATCTGCCAGCATAAACATTTATTTTTATTTTCCCAAAGCATGGAGTGCCAGAATTGCATCAGGAATGCTTACATTATTCATTTTGATTTTTGCTTTCAGGGCCCCCGGGAACAGAACTGACCAGTTAATAGTCAGTGTGTGTTGTTCTGGCTGGGCACAGTTTCAGGGGTGGGTTTAATTCTCACATGGAGGTGGCACTGTGCCTTTCCTGTCTGTCACTTCACCCGTCCCTAAGCCTCCATCTTGCTCCCGTGCCAGCAATTGAAGCAATGGGGCTTTAATATGTCAACACAGCCCAAACAAAAACACAGTTGGAACCACTCTCTGATTGGCTTCCCAACCTCAGTCTCATTTCCAAGGAACTGAGGAGACAGGGCAGGAGAAGGTATTTCTCATGGAACTGTCCAATGCCTTAATTAGTTCTTAAAAACCCAACTGGGCATTTTTTTTTCCTTTGGTTCTGTCAGAGTGATGCTTGCTTTGAAGACTTGACAGGAGCTAGAAGAAACAGGAAGGCTTTTTACACACATGTTCTGTCTGGATCTTGGGCATCTCTCAGTTGGTAGCCAAGAGCTGAATTGATAAGCACTCCCAGCATTAAAGACAAGGACAAAGTAACTGCTTTTTCAAACCAAAAGTACTGTAACTTTTATATGGTAGATATAAACCAAAATCTCTCTGCTGGTTTATGAGAATTGATCATAGTGCAGCATAAAGGGGAGAGAAGGAGAGAGAAATGCAGTCAATACATTTGAAAACAAAATTTGGCGGTGCCCAGTCAAGACTCATCCTTCAAACAATGATAACTGGAATGCCCCACTTCTCTCCTATTCTGTGGAACCTCCCACTATTCTGAGCTCTGCACTCAGTGCTCTGCCTGGATTTGTCCTTTCCTCGCCACAATTTATATTTCTGTAGAACCTGTACCAAAGACTCAGGCCATCTCAGGCTAGTCCAATGATGTTTAAGGTCCTAGTCTTTCATATACGAAATGGAATTTTATTTAGGTTCCTCCATGGAGACAATACTGGAAAACTAATGAATTCTGAGGATGGGAATTTTATTTACAATGGCATCCCCATAGTCACTGAGAGTGTCTGCTCTATTGAGAACGGGGCTGACCTGAATCCATCCTGTGCTGTGTGTGACTTTGGATAAGTCAATCTAAGCTTTGATAGGTAGTTCCCATGCCGGTCATTCCATGACCCCCTCACCAATGTGTATGGCAGTTTCAAAAGATTTCAACATAATTTAGACAAGACTAATACTTGGAGGAAAATGATGTGGAAATTATCAAAACAACTGTCTCTCTGTGAGCTACCCAGAATTCTCCTGACCAGCATGGCACCCAAAGGGAGAAAATCCACCTTAAATTTCTTTTTCATTTATCAGAAGCTGCTTTAGTTAGCTTTTTTGCTGCTGTGATTAAAAGACCTGACCAGAACAAAAGTAGACGAGTAAGAGGTGATTTGGGGGCTCATGGTTTCAGAGATCTCAATCCACAGACAGCGGGCTCCATTCCTTAGGATTTGAGGTGAGGCAGAACATCATGGTGGAAAAGTGTGGGGCAGAGAAGCAGCTCACATGATGGTCAGGAAGCAGAGAGAGACTCCATTCACCAGAAACTAATATATACCCCAAAATAATGTCCCCAATGCCCCACACCCTATCAGCCTTCAGTTACCACTCAATTAATCCCATCGGGTGATTAATCCCCTGATTGGGTTAAGGATCTTGTAACCCAATCATTTCTTCCCTGAACCTTCTTGCATTGTCTCACACATGAGCTTCAGAGGGATACCTCACATCCAAACCATCACAGAAGCCATGAGCAGCACGTTGTCACAGAGGCATCCGAATGCAGCTCTCCTGAGACCTGTGAGACCACCTGAGGATAAAGGCATGGGAATCCAAAGTGACTGTGGCAGAAAATCCAGAGCCAGGTGAAGGATGACCTTAGGCACCCTTCCCCGTGCAAGTGATGGGGGTCGACGGGAGGCTAAGGTGGACCCTGTGCTCCCCTGAAGTGAGTGCTAAAGGGGTGGGGTCTCCTCAGGACCACCTCCCATGCTGTCAATGCTCAGTTCACAAAGCCAGTGTGGATTTGAGTTCTAGTTGAATCCACGAGGCTTCCTAGGTGTGTAGTCTGATCAGAAGACACTGGAACTGTGAATCCACCAACTTTTGCCAGCACAAAGACAGCTGAATATTCATAAAAGAAAATCAATCAAGCTTCAATCACAGCTCTGGCCACAACCTGGGAAGTAGGAACCAGACACCAGCTGGTGGCCAGGCTGATGGAGCAACCACCAACAGAAGCCAGGAGGGGAGAGTGAGCTTCCCACTAGGATGCTGAGGCTCCCCTAGCCACCAATGCTCACAGCAGACCAGGCTGGAGGGCATCCTGGTGGGCATCCAGTGCACCTGCCTCACACATGCATGCAGGACAAAGCTGGCACGGGCGTGTGGCAGGGCAGAGCAGAGCTGAGCACTGCCCGGGCCACCTACATGACAGCAAGCACACAACACACGCACGAGGAGGGAGGGCAGTTGCTGTCTCCACAGGCTGCTCTGGACCAGGCACTGGGCAAGGTGTGCTATGTGGACCATTTCATTCCATCCCAGCCAGTCCCTGAAAGACCATCCCTCACACTTGAGAGATGAGGAAAGCGAGACTCAGAAAAGAAAACTCGTAAGGTCACAGCCTGCCGGACCCTCCCTGGGTCTGCGACCTCTGGAGTCAGACTTCCTAACACTGAGCACCCCTCCTCCTGAGACAGGAAGCAGGGGTGGTATCAGGTCTCCAAAATGAGCTGCGGCCCACAGTGCCATGGCTCTGGGTTCAAGACCCATCTCGCTGACACTCCACTTGCTGGCAACCCCTGGGAGACAGAATGAATGGCAGGGGCAACTCTTCTCCCTCGGGCTAACACACCTTCCTTGAGATGCATCAGGCACTGGGGTTCACACTGGCTGCCTGCTAGAAGGGTCTGGAAGCTCACCTTTGGGGTCAGATGGCTTTAAATTGGAAAAGAATACTCCAACATCATTTCCTTCTGTATGTTTCCCAGATTTTACCAAGTGAAGTAAATACAGACATGCTATTTCACACTGGGGGTGATGCTAGGAAAGAATAGAGTTATTCTAGATTAGGTAGAGGGGCTCGAAGGGAGGGGAGGGGATATGGAGGTAGGAAGGACAGTAGAATGAATCAGACATTATTACCCTGTATACATATATAACTATATGATCCGTGGGATTCTACATCATGTATAGCCAGAAAAATGAGAAATCATACTCCCTTATATGTAATGTATCAAGGTGCATTCTACTGTCATGTATAACTAATTAAACAAGTAAAAAATTTTAAAAAGGCCAGTGAACAAAAGGCCCATATTTGGCCATTAAGGGAAGGTGAGCACAACCCATCTCACAGGTGGAGTCTGCAAACACCCTTGGGAAGAGACCTTACCAGAAAGTCACGCACCACCAAGAGTCAGCGCCTGGTTCCTGCACCAGAGGCCAACAAATGTCCTTTTCTTCCCTTTTTTTATTTACTTATTTTAATATATGCATATAACTTAAAATTGACCATCTTAACCACTTGCAAGAGTTCCGTTCAGCCGCATTAAGTACTTTCACATAGTTAGACTGCCATCACCACCAGCCATCTCCGGGACTGTGGCAACCCCTCGGTGGACACTGCCCATGGAACTCGAGCCCCCCAGCCCCACCCAACCCCTCTCTGTTCCACGACTTTGACTGTCCTAAGAGCCTCCCATGCTGGGAGCCTACAGCATCTGTCTTCCTGTGCCTGGCTCAGGGCACTTAGCATAATGTCCCCAAGGTTCATCCTGGTTATTCCTTTCTTATCATTAAAAAATTAAGAAAAAAAGTTTAAGATGAGACTTTCCCTCTTTTCTTCTTCCAAGTCTATAAATCTATTATTTTGGTGGGTTTTCCCCCTGGGTCTTCCTACCAATTCAGTGGACATTGCTGTCTCAAGAGAGCTTGGGTGTGAGAGTGAGGAGGGATTGCCAGCCAGCACTGAACCAAATGTTTACCACAATGGTGGGAAATCTCCTGTTGACTCCAGAGCTGCTTCTCATGGTGGGAGCTCAGATATGCCTAGGAGGAGGTGGAGGCTCAGGGCTTCTCTGATGTTTTCAAACTAAAAGTGACCCTGGCTACCTCCTTCATCTTAGTTGCATTTTCCTGAGACATAATTAACATATAGTGCAATCCACTCTGAGTACACAGTGCCCTGAGTTTTAACAAGCACAGAATCATAACAGCACCATCAAAACATGAAATCGTTCCATTGTCCCAAAAGCCTTCCTTCATGCCTTCTTTGCAGTGTGCCCCAGTTCCAGCCCCTGGAGACCACAGCTTTGTCTCCTGTCCCTATAATTCTCCATTCTGAGGATGTCATGGCAGTGCAATCCTTCCACCAGAATCGCTGCATTTGGCTTCTTTCACACATGACGTATTTGAGAGTCCCTCTCAGTACTTCCCTCATTTGTGTTGCTGAGTTTTATTCCACGACATGCATGTTTCTGGGATTCTTCATTCATTTGCACCAATAGGAAAATGTCTTGATTGTTACCAATGTGGGGCAATTGTAAATAAAGCCACTGGGAGAGGTCATGTACAGGACTTCATGTGAAACTGTGAAAGCAGGCTTCTCTCTGGAAATGACTGAGGCATAGTGGAACTGGGCCTTAGGATAAGTGCAGTTTTCCTTTGTAAAAAATACAGCTGTTTTCCAAAGTGTCACTTGTGGCACTAGTGTGGGTTCATACCAGCACCCTAAGATGCTCTTGGTCACTACGTGCATTTGATATTATTGGGTTTCTCTCTCTCTTCTCTTCTTTTCTCTTCTCTTCTCTTCTTTCCTCTCCTCTCCTCTCCTCTCCTCTCCTCTTCTCTCTCTCTCTCTCTCTCTCTCTCTCTTGTTTTAATAGCATGTGGAGGTGTGTCGTAGGGGTTTTTATCTGTGCTCCCCTAAAGATTAAAAGTTGATTGTCTTCTGGATTTATCTGCCATCCATATCTTTTCTTTGACAAAATGTCTACTCAAATTCTTCTCTCCTTTTTTTCTTGGGTTATTTGTCTTCTCACTGTTGAATTTTGAGGACACTTTACCTACTCCAGATACTGGTCCTGTGTTGGATATGTGATTTGCAAACATTTTCTCCCTGTCCTGGGCTGAGGCACTTCTTCCCAATCTCTTAAGAGTACATTCCAAAGGGCAGGCATTCTTCCTACCAAGGGAATCCAATCTAACTAGGTTGCATTTTAAAACAAGTTTGTGCCAAAATTCCTCTCAGCAGCACAAGTTCAGACAGACTTGTGTTTTGGTCCATTGTGAGAAATAAAACAGAACACTTGTTTGCTCTCTATATTAAAAAAAAAAAGTCATTTCTTTAATCAGTTGTAGGATGATTCTCATACTAACATGCGTACACACAATGGGAAAACCAATGACATTGAACCCGCTGTGCCTTTCTTCCATGTCACCAACTAGGACAACTATCTCACATGCCACCATTGTTAGTTTACACACCACATGTTTTTGAGCACCACCTCTCAGTCAGTGTCAGAGGTCCACAGACAAGTGACAGGTAGACTGTGTCCTTCAGCAAGGTGTGCACAGGTGAGGCCTGGGTAGTGGGGATGTTGGAGTCCACAGCAGTTCCCCTCCCACTGGCCACTTTTTCAGGTCAGGAGCTTGATTCTCCCCAGCACCCCTCTGCTACCCTGGCTCCCCTTAGCTACCAGGGGGCAGAGATCACATCAATGACCAACAAAGCCACCAAGACCCCACGGTCATTCTGTTGCCTGAGGCCCACCTCAGTCTTCACCTGGCCCCACCTCACTGCCTGCCCACCAGGCCACGCCTCCAGCCCCAGCAGCCCACCTGTCCCTCTGCACCCAAAGTGGTTGTTCCAAAGCAGTTTCAAAACCAGCTCTGGTGGGCCTGAGAGGGGAACTAGCGCGGCCATCAGGAACCTGTCAGCCCAGCATTTCTGTAAGTGTTATAGAAGACTCAGAAGTCTTCAGAAACATGCTGTGGTTTCATTGTGTTTTAAGTATTGTTAATATTTTTTTAACTTTTTATTTGTTCTAATTAGTTGTACAGGACAGTAGAATGCATTTATGCATTTTGATAAATCATACATAAATGGAGAGTAATTTCTCATTTTTCTGATCATACCTAGTGTAGGATCACGTCAGTCATGCAGTCATGTGTGTACAGGAGGTAATAATGTCTGTTTCACTCTACTATCCTTCCTATATGCGTGAGGTATTTTTTCATAATTGCATATAAACTCACACATTCATGAGCACATACACATGCAAATTAGGTTGTTCTCGGGCCCAAAACTTTTGTCCCATTCTGTAAATCACCATAGTCACCATGACTCTTCTTGGTCCTTGGAGGCTCAGGCAGACCTGAGTTCCATTGTAGCTGTGGTTACACAATGTGTCGTTGACACCTTTTACATGTCTCCATATGCTTCCGTTCACCAGGAGGTTTCCAGGGACCAATGTAAAACACTACTATGCGGCCAGGGGGCTCTAACAGCTGACCCAGCTGACCCAGCTGACCCCGAGAACAGGCCCAGTGACCTTGGGTGCAGGGGTGCTGGGGCTGGACAAGGGCTGGGCAGTACAGAAGGAGAGAGGTGGCGATGCTGTGGGAGGTGGGGCGGAGGAGCTGCACGCAGCCCTTAATCATTTCACTTTGGGAAATAGAAGCCTGGTGGCAAAATAATCACGAAGACGACTCAGAAATCATCTGTGAGGCTTTAAAGGGGGAAAGAAAAAAGATTTAGAAACTCACCTTGTAGCTTAATTAGAACAATTATTTAAGGTCTACCAGAGGCCAAGAGATCAATATCTTTCAAAAATCTTTCTTGAAAATGTGCTTTTTCTGATCAGGGCAAATTTCTTTTAAAAAAAAAAATTACAAGCAGAGAAAGAATTAGATAAATTGCCCTTGAAATTTCTCTATTCTCATTTGGTGAGAAATAAATCATCCTACTCGATGATAAAAGGATTATGAGTTGGATTCTCATTTCCTCACCCTGGGAAGAGCTATAATTACGGTGACCATATTTCCTGAACCAAACATCAGGACACAGGCCTGACAAGTACATGTGTACTTGTGAAGACAATAGAACGAGGTGCCCATGCTGGAAAATGACCTGCCGGAGCTACAACTATAACAAGCAGCTCGGACACAGAAATCGCTTGGTTCCAAGGCATTTCTCATGATGTGACTGGCCTAACATTTCTTTGTCAAAGTCTGAAGTGCAAATTGTTGCAGAAATTATTTCCTCACATCCCCATCTAAGACACGCAGCAGACGCTGATTTTAAAGAAGTTAATTCAGTTGAGTCAAACTAACAACTTCTTTCATCTTAGTAAAGATGAACAAAAACAACAGAATATATAATGTCCAAATTAGCATTTAAATTTGGCCATAAAACCGCCAGTGTATTGTGCACAAAATTGCTTTTCTCATATTTGGTCCATTGAGTATTTGGTCTATCCCACTTTAAGCAAATCTAATACTAAATTTTTAAAAATATACATTAGGGAGCAATAATGTGTATTGCTAGATGGTTCTTCATTTTACAAAAGCTTTCACCATTAGTTTCTTTTAGGTGCGTACCGCCCTAGTTATTTAAGAATTAATAGATCGTTAGCTATTAGAGTGAGGGGCAAGCAGGAAATTGTAATGATGTCTTTGCCCAGGGAAGCCCCATGAGCAGGGAGACAATGGATCTGTGAGGCTGGGATGTCAGTCAGTGGGAGAGCCATTTGAATTTTGGAGAAGGTCAAAGAGGAGGAGAATGCTGTGACTTCAATAGACTGGAGACACTGAGTGACAGGATTCTACTCAGGTAGTGTACAGAGGAAAAGTCTCAAAAACACACTCATGGGGGATTCTGCTGGCAAAGGTCTCCGCATCTCCAGAGGCAAACAAGGTGTAGAAAAGTCAAGCCACGTGCTTCTAAAGATCAAAATCATGGTGATACTGGCATGCACACTGGCTGCTTTGTGAAAGAGAAGGCAACTGACACAAACCAGAAAGAGACTCCACGCACACCATTTTCCTAGGGTCTTAGTCCAGGAACTAGTAGTCTGCTGGGACTCCCACCAAAATCCCAGACTTGGCAAAGCAAACAACTGACAGTTATAGTCTCACAGTTCTGGAGGCTGCCAGTCTGAAATCCAAGCGTCAACAGGGCTGGTTTCTCCCAGGCCCCTCTGCTTGGCTTCGGGGGACAGTCTTCTCCCAGCGTCCTCACAGCATCGTCCCTCTGGGCACACCCCTGGTGTCTGGGTGTGCAGATTTCCCCCTCTGCATCAGGACTTCAGTCATGTTGGATCAGGGCCCCCCTTGATGACCTAATGCTGAATCAATCACTGCGAGGAAGACCCCAGTTTCTAAACGCAGTCACATTCTGAGAAACTGGAGGCGAGGGCTATACCACATGAATTTTCTGGGACACAGTACAGCTCGTGACATGGAGTGAAATCAGGCCTGGGATGGGAATGACTGACCTGGGGGGCGGGGGGGGGGGGGCTGGGCTGTCTGCCATGACAAGAGCAATAGAAGAAACTGGAAACTTCAGTGGGGAAGTCGGCGCCTCAGGATGGGAGGGCATCATGTTGGGAATTAGGGAGGGCATCGAAGCAGAGAAGAAAGGAGGCCCATTACGGAGGACCTTCAGCTCCACCTATCTGAGCCTGTCTTGGGGACAGTGGAGGACGAGGAAGCACTGTCAGTCCTTGAGAAGGGAATCAATGCTATGGCTTTCTTCTCTTCATTGTTTTTGGTGATCAATAAAAACTACAAACAATAACAAAGCAAAGAAGCTTAATTTCATAGAAAATAATTGATCATTAAATCAGAGAAGAGATGAGTTTGACTGAGATTCGAAGGGCTTACTTTCCAGCGGGACTTTGGCTTCATTAGTTAGTAAGTCACTGCTGCCAGAAGATTTAAGGCAACTGTGAGTTTGAAATGAAGTGCTGGTTTTGCAGATGGGAGTATTTGCAAGAAATTTGAATGTACACACACACACTGTCTTCCCATGGAGACTTGCAGAGACATTAGAGGCAGAACACAGACTCCCAAGAGGTTGTGAGATGCGTTTATGTTGGGGGTTAATGAAGTGTGTCTTGCACCCCACAGTTGGAAGGAGTCTCACAGAAGCAGAATCAGAAAAGAGAACCTGACCTGAGAAGTCAGCTCAAAGCTGTGACTGCTCTTCCTGAATCACTCAAGATCTTTCTAGAACTGGTTTATGAGTGCAAGGCTGTCTCCATCATGGTTGTTTATCTCCATAATTTTATCGGCCCTCTTGGTTAGCGCTCTTCTACAGCAAGCTGAGTCTCGGGTCTTTAAATTTACTTTTTATTTCAGTTACCCAGAAAATTATTCTCCTAAGATGTTTTGTAATTACAATTCATTTTATTTTATTCAGGAAAGAATGTGGTTTTGAATATAAAAATGTGTCCCAGGAGATCAAGAGATGCAATCTCTTTCCAAGAGGAGTCGATCTTTCCCAAGCTGTCCAGAGATCTGATTTTCCTAAAGAAGTCGGAGATTGCTGAGGGGGAAGAAGAGGGTTCCTAGTGATCTTTTTACCACCTCCATGTTCTGTGTTCACCTTCGGATTCATAGTGCCAACTATCACCTCTCCCAAAAGACCACCTGGATGTCTAGCTGATGAAGCAGAGCTGAGTTCACTAGACTCACTGCAGTGAGGAGACCTCCTTAGTAGGGGTGTAGCAAGTCTCCAAGTGGGAAACCGGGGCAGGGGACTTGAAGGGGTTGGGACCTGGAATGAGAAGTGTTAAGGCAGGTCCTAAAGCAGAGAATTGGTTGAGGTGCAGAGTTCATGATAAAAATTGAGACTGTGAGGCACAGCCACGAATGGTCTGCAAATGAGACCCAAGCTGCTGTTGATAAGCAAGCTTTCAGCTGATTCATAGGCTTATCTCCCAGGGGCAGGTAGTTCCTAGAGAAAGTAGTGAAGGTAGTTTTGCTTGGTCCCAGTATTGTTTAACAAAGGACAAGCAATTATATGGGTTTCTGTTCTAAGAGGTAGATAAGGTCTGAAAAGGTTTTTTTAAGCTTTCTCCCTAGCTAGGACTCCAGGTGAAATTAAAGAGTACAAGTTTCATTGACTTGAAATATTTAGTTATGCATAGAGTTAGAGATTAATTCAGCTCATATAATTTGCCAGAAAAGGCCTACAAGTAATTATAAACACATTTTTCTGGATATCTTATTGCTAATAAAACTATTTGCCCACTCTTTTATGAATGTGCTGATCAATGTATGAAGTACTACAATCCTGTAAGTGCATGTCCTGTAAGTGACATGTACTAAAGAAAAAATAATTTTTTCCTTAAAATCACGTGTTATTTTGTTTACATTCATGTAAGACTTAACTCGTGTGGTGCTGGATGAGGAATAAGTTGGGAAGAGAGAGTAATTTACTAAAATCATTTTCTTCTGGCAAATTTGTTGCCATAATAAAAGTGTCTTCAGTTGGATGATTTAGTAATGGGTTTGTATTCTTTAAGGAATTTGGAAATAAACAATGATAAATGATA
The DNA here is from genome assembly GCF_902686445.1 of Sciurus carolinensis. Classification (NCBI taxonomy): domain Eukaryota; kingdom Metazoa; phylum Chordata; class Mammalia; order Rodentia; family Sciuridae; genus Sciurus; species Sciurus carolinensis. The sequence goes on along the minus strand of NC_062224.1, from coordinate 8,066,796 downwards.
TAAATCTCTCAAAAATAGTTGTACAAAAAATATCAAAAATTTTTTTAAAAAATAGCAATCCTAATAAGAAAGATTTTCTGATGTTATTCAAAAAAACTGAACCCAACACATCAAACTTATTTTAGAGAATAAAATGACAATATCTCAACCTTAGGGCTAGCACTGCCTAGAGTTTAACTTTCTGTAAAGAAAAGTCAAATGCTCTTTATCTGTGTATCATTAAACAGTTGCTTCTGTTTTCTTTTTAAAGTTTTTTTTTTTCATTTTTGTTTACTTCAAATCTAGCTGCTTAATCCACAGATACACCAGTATTTCAATATTGTCATAGTCTGAATTACCTGGCACCCTAAGTTAGTAAATCTATATTTCCTAATTATTTGACTCATCATAATCATTACAAATTAACATTTTAAATTCGGAGAGTGACTATTTTTAAATACATATCAAATGATTAAATTTCTTCCAGGTGGTGCTTGATTCTCAGCTGGCTGAAGGACCAGGAAGCATCTGCTTCTTAACAAATCGCCCTTCTCCCACCTGCAGCCCCCACCAACAGCCATCTGTTGGCGGCTTGGGTATATAAGCGGGACCTAGAACGGCTTGGAAATAAATTGTACCTGTGAAAACTGTGTTCTTCAGTGACAGTGTTGCACTCCTTCCTTGGGTGGGGGAGCCCGAAAGCAATTAAATTCCAGTCCTGTGTTTTGTGCGCAAAACTCTACCACGTGATTAAACTTACCGAGAACTTCCTCTGAGGCTTGCTGGGTTTAAAACAGCCTAATATCTGAACTTGTGCAGATATTAGAAGAGGTGAGGGAACTTTTTCTGAAGCTTTGCAAGGGTCTTCTCTTTTATTTTCTTCTTCTTTTTTTTTTAAATGTTTTTTTAGTTGTCAGTGGACCTTTATTTGTTTCTATGTGGTGCTGAGAATCGAATCAGGGCCTCACACATGCCAGGCAAGCGTCCTACCACTGAGCTACAACCCCAGCCCTTTACTTTCTCTTTTAAAAATGTAAGATACACATAACATAAATCGGATCATCTTAACTGTTTTTAAGTGTACATTTCAGTAGCATTAAGTATACAGTTGCACAATCCTACCACCATCCAGCGACAGAATTTTTTCATCCTTCCAAACCAACCTTGGACCCGGTAAATGCTAACCTCTTCCCCGGCAGCACGCTTTCTGTCCCTATGACTTCAACTACACAAGGTACCTTGTAGGAGGGAATCACACAGAATCTGTCCTTCAGTGACAGGCCTGTTTTACCTAACATAACGTCTTCTGGGTCCATCCATGAGGCAGGCTGTGCCAAAAGTGCCATCCTTTTTAAGCCAACACATTGTTCTGTTGTGTGCGTAGGCCACGTTCTGTTTGTCCATTTATCCATCAGTGGACAGTAGTGTTACTCTCACCGTTTGGCTGTTGCAGATGCTGCTGCTGTGAACTTGGGGGTACAGACACGTCTTTGCGTCCCTGCTTTCAATTCTATTAGGTATATAACCAGAAGGGGAGTTGCTGGACCACATGGTAGTCTTAATTTTTGTTCATGAGAACAACCATACCGTCTTCCACAGCATCTGCACCATTTCACATTCCCTCCAACACAGTACACAGTTTCATTTTTTCCCACCGTCTCCCTGACAATTCTTGTTATATCATGGGGGCTGTTACCCATTATTGTGGGTGTAATATGGTCTCTCACAGCCAGGCACAGGGGCATGTGCCTGTCATCCCAGCTACTCGGGCGACCAAGGCTGGAAGATCGCAAGCCAAAGTCACCCTGGCTACTTAGCTGGACACAGCCTCAAAAAATAAAAAGGGTTTGTGACTAACTAGGTATGTAGTTCAGTGGTAGAGCACCCTGAGTTTAATGCCCAGTACCAAGAAAAAAAGATAGAAGTGATATGATATCTCATTTAGTTTTGATTGTGTTTCCCTAATAATTACTGATGTTGAGCATCTTTTCATGTGCATTTGGGCCATTTATATATCCTTGGAGAAATTTCTATTGTTTTTTTTAAATCTTTTTTATTTTTACAGACACATTTTGATTCATTGTACACAAATGAGGTACAACTTTTCATTTCTATGGTTGTACACAATGTAGATTCACACCATTCGTGTAATCATACATATACATAGGGTACTACTGTCTGTTTCATTCTACTATCTTTCTGTCCCCCACCCACTCCCACCCCATTTTCCTCTACACCATCCAAAGTTCCTTCATTCTTCTCTTCCCCCCTGTAATCCCTCTCATTATATATTGTCATGCACTTATCACAGAAAACATTTGGCCTTTGGTTTTTTGGGCTTGGCCTATTTCACTTAGCATGATATTTTCCAACTTCATCCATTAACCAACAAATGCCATAATTTTATTCTTCTTTATGTCTGAGTAATATTCCATTGTGTAGATGTACCACAGTTTCTTTTTCCATTTGTCAATTGAAGGGCCTCTAGGTTGGTTCCACAATCTAGTTATTGTGAATTGAGCTGCTATGAACATTGATGTGGCTGCATCACTGTAATATCTGATTTTAAATCCTTTGGGTATAGGCCAAGGAGTGGGATAGCTGGGTCAAATGGTGGGTTCGTTCAAAGCTTTCTGAGGAATCTCCATACTGCTTTCCAGAGTGGCTGCACCAATTCCTGGGCAGGAAGAGTGATGCAGGAGGTATCACAATACCAGACCTTAAACTCTACTATAGAGCAGTAGTAACAAAAACAGCATGGTATTGGCACCAAAATAGACGGGTAGACCAATGGTACAGGATAGAAGACACGGAGACATACTCACATAAGTACAGGTATCTCATACTAGACAAAGGTGCCAAAAACTTACAATGGAGAAAAGATAGCCTCTTCAACAAATGATGCTTGCAAATATGGAAATCTATATGCAGTAAAATAAAATTAAACCCCTATCTCTCACCCTGTACAAAACTGAACTCAAAATGGATCAAGGATCTAGGAATTAGGCCCGAGACCCTTCACTAAATAGAAGAAAAAGTAGGTCTGAATCTCCATCACGTTGACTTAGGACCAGACTTCCTTAACGAGACCCCCATAGTGCAAGAAATAAAAGCAATAATAAATGGGATAGAGTCAAACTAAAAAGTTTTTTTCTCAGCACAGGAAACAATCAATAATGTGTAAAGAGAGCCTACAGAGTGGGAGAAAATCTTTTCCACACACACTTCAGACAGAGCATTCATCTCCAAAGTTTATAAAGAACTTAAAAAACTTTACACCCAAAATACAAAGAACCCAATCAATAAATGGGCTAAGGAAATGGGCAGACACTTCACAGAAAAAGATATACAGGTGATCAACAAATATATGAAAAAGTGCTCATCATCCCTAGTAATTAGATAAATGCAAATTAAAACCACCCTAAGATTTCATCTAACTCCAATTAGAATGGCTATTATCAAGAACACAAGCAATAATAAGTGTTGGTGTGGATGTGGGGAAAAAGGCACACTCACACTGAAATTTCTATTCTTTTGACCATGTTTTAATCAGTTTCTTTGTTGTTTGGTTTTTGTTATTGTTGTTGTGTTCACTTGTAGGACTTTTTACTATTCAGACTATATAAAATATTTGCAAACCATATATGATTTGCAAATATTTTCTACCATTTTATGGATTGCCTGTTAACTTTGTTGAGTCCTTGAGTGCAAAAATGATTTTCACATTGATGAGATTCAGATTATTTTTTCTTTTTTTTCTCTGTTTTTGGTGTCATGTCTAATGAATCATTGCCAAATCTAATGCCATGAAGTGTTTCTTCTGTTTTCTTCTGAAAGTATTACAGCTTTAGCTCTTACTCTTACATCTTGGATGCATTTTGAATTAATTGTTATGTAGTACTATTCATTCTTTTCCAAGTGAAAATCCAGTTTTCCAAACACTATCTTTTGAAAAAAACAATCCTGTCTCTATTGAATGGTCTTGGAACACTTTGAAAATTTTGCTATAATATGTGAGAGTCCATTTCTGGATTCTGTGTAGGGACTATCAGTCTATCCTGATGCCATTATTTCACTGTTTTGATTACTGTAGCTGCTAGTAAATGTGAAAGCTTAAACTTTGTCCTTTTTCTAGATTTTTTTGACTATAACAAAACCCATTAAGATTTCATATAAATTTTAGCATAAATTTTTCTCTGAAAAAAATGTAATTGGGATTTTGATAGGGATTTAATTGATTCTTACTTGTATTATCATTCAAATAGTATTATTTTTCTATTCATGAACATAGGATATCTTTCCATTTATTTCTGTCTTCTTTCATTTTTTTCAACAATGTTTTAACAAGCTTTTGACTAGTTGGTTAATTTATTCCTATGTATTTTATTAATTTTTCTGTGTTATAAAATGAATTATTTTCTTAGTTTCATTTTCAGATTATTAATTATTAGTATACAGAAATATAGCTTATTTGTGTGTTGATTTTAAATTCTGCAACATTTCTGAATTTATTATGAGTTTTAATAGTTGTCCACTCCCTGTGGAATCTTTATGGTTTTCTACATAGGTCATCTGCAATGTAGATGTATAAGATGTTATCTGCAGAGATAATTTCAGTTTTTCCTCTCCAATTTATTTATTTATTTATCTATTTTTAATTCCCCATGCCTCCTTGCTTTATCTAGGACTTTTGGTACAATTTTGAGTAGAAATAGCAAAAACCGGCATATTGTCTGTATTCTAGTATCATGGAAAAAGCATTCAATCTTTTTATCATTGAGTATTATGTTCCCTTGGGATTTTCATATATGGACTTATTATGTTGAGGTAATTTCCTTCTACTCTTAATGTCTCAAGTATTTTAATTCTGCCAAATCCCTTTTGCATAAATTGAGTTGAATGTGTGGTTTCCCCCACTCATTTTGTTAGAGTGATGTATTATTTCTCAATTGGATTTTAATATGAAACCAGTCTTGCACTGCAGTAATAAATTTCACTTGGTCTTATTGTATAATTCTTCAAACATACTGATGAATTATGTTCACTGTTATTTTGGTAAAGATTTTTACATCACTGTTCATCAGAGAAATTGGTCTGTAGATTTATTTTTCTTTAGTGTCTTTGTCTTTGTTTTGCTTTGGTATCAGGGAAATTTTCTATCTCCCTTTTTTTCCACTTCAATTTTTTTGAAAAGTTTTGAAGAGTTGGCATTATTTCTTCCCAAAATATATGATAAGGTTTACTGCCATCTGGCTCTGGGCTTTGCTTCATTAGAAGATTTTTAAGTATTGATTTAATCTTCTTACTAATTATATATCTGCTCAGATTTTCAATTTCTTAATAATTTGACCTTAATAGGTGTGTATTTCCAGAATTTTTTCAATTTCATGTGCAGTATTAACTGTGTCTGTGTACAGTTATTTATAATATTCTTATAATCCCATTCATTTCTGTAAAACAAGTAATAACCTCCCCCATTTTATTTCTTATTTGGTTATTTCAATCTTCTGTTTTCTTAGTCAACCTAGCTAAATATTTGTCAATTTTGTTCATATTTTTGAAGAAATAAAGAATTAACTCTTGGTTTCATTGATATTTGTATTGATTTTTGATTCTCTATTATATTGCTAATCTTTATTATGCCTTCCTTTTAGTAGCTTTGGAATTAGTTTGTTCTTCTTTTTCTAATTCATTAAGAATATAAAAGCTGATTTGTATTTTGACATCTTTTTTAATGTATACACTTACGATATTAAATTTCCCTTTTAGCACTGTTTCACTACATCCCCTAAGTTTGGATATGTCATTTTTTCATTAGTCTCAAAATAATTTCTAATTCCCATTGTGATTTTTCTTTGAATCATTGTTTGATCCATTTATTTACTAATACATTGTTAACTCCCTCCTATTTGTGGATCTTCCAATTTTCCACCCTGCTATTGAATTCCACTTTAATCCTACTGTGATTAGAGCAAATAATTTGTATGATATCTACCCTTTCAAATGTATTGAGACTTGTTTTGTGCCCTAACCTATTGTCTATCCTGGAGAATGTTCCACGTGCTTTTGAGATCAATGTGCCTTCTGCTTTGTTGGATGGAACATTCGGCATATATATGTTAGATCAAATTGGTCTGTCGGTTTATTTATGTCTTTTGTTTCCTGATTGATCTTCTGTCTGGTTATTCTATCCATTATAGAAAGTGTATATTAAAATCTTCTACTAGTATTATGGAACTTTCTGATTTTCTATTTTATTTTATCACTATTTTCATACATTTAGAAGGTATGATATTTGGTACATATGTATTTATAATGTTCCCGGTGGCTTGACCTTTTTATTATTATTAAAGTTCCTCTTTGTAATTTTTAGTAATTTTTTTTACTTAGAGTATACTTCATCTGATATTAGTATAGCTACCCCAGTTTTCCTTTTGTTACCATAGATATGAATATCTTTCCCATCCTTTTGTTTTTTGCTTATACTCTTTTACTAAAGTGAATCTCTTGTAGACAGCATATAGTTGAAGCCTCTTTTTATTTTAATCTATTTTGCTAGCCTATGTCTTTTGCTTGGAGAGTTTGATACATTTACACTTAAAGTAAATTTTGAGAGGGAAAGATATATGTTGTTATTTTGCTCTTTGTTTTCTGTATGTTTTATTACTTTTGTTTTTATCATTTCCTCCTTTCCTGCCTTCCCTTATATTTAGTTGATTTTTGTAGTAACAAGTTTTTTTTTCCCCTTCCTGTTTTTTTTTGTGTATATTTTATATTTTGTCCTTCGTGTTTACCATGGTAATTCCATAAAATATCTTAAAGTCATAATGATCTATTCTAAAATGAACATGCTTAACATCAATCGCACATAAAAACTTCACTCTTTTGTATCACCACACCCAGTTCTTCATGTTATTGATATCACAAATTATATCTGTATATATGATGTACTCATAAATTCATAACTATTTTATAGTTTTCTTTTAAATCCTTTTTATTCCTTTAGAATAAAAAGTGAAGTTAACAAAACCAAATCACATAAAAATGAATTTTATGTTTGTCCATATATTTACCTATTGAAGAATGTTATATATTTGTGTAACTTAGAGTTCTATCTAACGTTTTTCTATTTTGTTTATCTCATAATAGCATAATTTCAGCCTCAGTTTTGAAGGTTAGTTTTGGGAATATAGAATTCTTGGTTGACAATTTTTCTTTCAGCACTTTGGTATTCCGCTGCCTTCTTATCTCAAACATGTCTGCTATAACATCAGCTGACCATCTTATTGAAAATGATGGGTCACTTCTTCCTTTTTGCTTTCAAGACTGTCTTTGTCTTTCAAGTGTTTGGTAATACTGGGTCTTGGCTTAGGTCTTTGATCTTTATTTTACTTGGAGTTTATTGAGTTACATGTATTCGTGTATCAATATCTTTCCTCAAATTTGTGAAGATTTCAGCCCTTATTTCTTCTCATAAGTTGGTCAATCCTCTCTTTATCTCTTCTTCTAAGGTTCTCATCATGTGAGTATTTGTTCACTTGATGGTATTCCATATTCAGTCACCCTTCCCAATCTTTGCAGGTGGGCTCTGTGCAAGGTAAGACCCTCATCAATCTGTCCCTCAGCTTGCTATGCAAGGACTGAGCTATCTCCCCAGCCCCTGAAACTATTTTTGACATGTCTTCTCTGGGCTTTTTTCAAAACCAATTTCTCCTTAATCATGGATTCTTTTAGGTGGCTCATTTTTTCTAAGAGTCTCACCCTTGCTTCTTTTCAAGGACTTATATTTTTATTGTATTCCTCTGCCCACAGTCTCTTGCCCCCAGATGCCTGAGGATCTTCAGTTCCTCTGCAGTTCTCACCCACTAAAGAACCCACCACAGCTATCCATAGTTTTCAACCTGGTATTCCCACTAGGCCACTGTTCTTGACCCAAGACAGGAAAGAAAATTATCAGCACCTTGGACAGTTCCCCCAACAGCCTAAACATGGTAGAAAAGTTGACTCTGTCTGAAGAAGGAACTGGGGACTTTGTAGCTTCTTCCCAACTATACCTCACTGCAATTTAGAGAAAGTGGGACAAGGATAAGTAAAAACATCACAAAATTTTCTACCACTTTGTGTCTTTTTCTTGATTTGGCATTTGCTTTTTTGTAGATCTTTGACTGATTTCTAAGAACCTCCATTTTAGGCTGTCTAGTGATTACTTGGTGTTTCCTTGGGAAAACAAGGCCCTGGAGTTTCCTAACCAACATCTGACTGATGTTACTCCTTTGAAGTCCTCTTTTTTTCAGACCTGTCAGAGGGTAGAGGTAAGAGCCAAGATATTATAAACCTATGATTCTCAAAATATGGTCCTGATCAGCACTATCAGCATTACCTAAGACTTACAAGAAATAAAGATCCCAGACCTACCTAATCAGAGACTCAGGAAGACACTTGTTAAAATATGTTTTCCTGGTTTGTATTTTTTTAATTTTTTAAAATTTTTTCTAAATAGTTGTACATGACAGTAGAATGCATTTTACATTTTGATAAATCATACAAAAATGGAGTGTAATTTCTCATTTTTATGATTATACATATTATAGGATTCCATCAATCATGTAGTCATATATGTACATGAGATAACAAAGTTTCACTCTACTATCAGCAAAGTATGTTTTAACAAGCATTCTAGGTGATTGTGATGCATGTTTACATTTGAGAACTTCTTTCTTTGACTTTAGTTTTGAAGAAATTTTGGGGGACAAAAAAAATGAAAGTGGAGAGGTATAAAGAGAAAGAAACTCAAAAGGGTCTTTTTTCCCAAAAAAAAGGATTCAACATGAGACACAGAGGTGATTTCCATGGATCTGTAGATTTAGATTCATGTGCTTTATGATTGACTAGTGCATTTACATCTGCTGTCTCTCTAGATTTGCTATGTCATCATGCCACCAGATTTAAGCAGCTGGAAAATTATTGTCATAGATGAAACCAAACAGTATCAGAGACTCTGACTTTGTGAAGGCTTATCTGCCTTCAGGCCAGGCACCTGCCTCTACCAAGCCAGGTGATATTGCTCAGCAGCAGGGACCTTGACCTCAGCTCTCCCATTGTCTGTGACTTCAGTTCTATTATTTCCTGCTATTTTCATACATTTGTCCTTGAACAAATAGCTGAGATAGTCGGTGACCTCTCTCTCTGAAAAAAAAAAAAGGAAAGACAAGTTTCGGGTCATTCTTCTCAGAAAAGAAACTCAGATTTTCTATATTTGTAGGCAAAATGCCAAAATTTTCCAACCCTCTCAGGTGTGGAAGAGAAGAAAGTCCTGATTCTGCAATGTGTTCTGCTCTAATGATCACGGGTCCCACTGGGTTCTTGGCTCCTCACCACAGTTACTTTGCTCATGCACAGGTGTCTCCACTTCTAAGTGTGTCCCATCCCCTTGTAGCTGTGTTTCCTCCTTAGTAGACATATCCCCATGTTTCCATGTCATCTCCACCTAAAAGCATGTCTCCTTTATACATGTGTATTCCCTCTTCTCTGCTATGGTCCCTTCTCTACAGTTGCAAATTCTCTTTGAGTATATGTAGCTTCCAGGCTTTGTGTGTACATGACTCCTAGTCTATGGCTCAGACTTGGAACTTGCATGATCCTGTGTATGTGTATTAGTCCATTTTCTGTTACTATGATGAAATACCTGAGGCTGGATGCTTTATAAAGAAAATAAGTTTATTTAACTCACAGTTCTGTAAGTTCAAGGTCATGGTATCAGTATCAACTTAGCTCTAGAGAGTACCTTAGAGCAGATGGCAACACAATGGTATGTGAGAGAGAGAGAGAGAGAAAAAACACATGGCAAGATAAGAAGCCAGAACAAGACTTGGGTCCCATGAGAACTATATTAGCCTTCTCTGAAGGCATGCCCACAAGGATCCCATAACTTTGCACTGCCCCACCTCTTAAAAGTCCCACACATCTTGATATCAACAAACCGAGAACCAAGTTTCCAATGCTTGAACCCTCAAGAGGCAAATCATACACAGTGGTAGCAGAGAGCTCAAGTGTCAAGACACCTGTGTCACTTGTGAGGTTCCCTACTGAGTCCACACTCATTCACGTTCTCCATTCCTGAGGACGAAGGCTGCTCATGCACCCCATTTACCCACCCTGCTGCCTCTCACATCAAGAGCGGTGCTCTTACCTGTATCACAGGTTATCACTTCATAAAGTACTTGGGGCATATTTCTGGGTACACCTCCCCCTGGACCAAAAAAAAAAAAAAAAAAAGTGGCCCATTGTAAACTATTTCCAGAAAATACTAGGTGGATCATTAAAGAGGTTAAGCTTCTTTTCCTTTAGGCCAACTAAAAATTCTAATAAGAAGATTTTGAGATTCCCCAAAATGTGAGGATACATCACTTTCCAAATTTTGTTTGAGCACAAACATTTCTCTTTTGCCTTTTGTGGAACAATCTCATGAGAGCGTGTGGCAGGCCCCCAGCTCCTCTGCTCCTCCACGCTGTGCCCTGCACTCGGGGGCTCCCTTGGCAAGCACTGTGGACTGTGTCAGCTTTGGCTGGCCATGGTAAGGGACAAGCTACAGGTGCCAGGGGTGGACACCCTGCCACACTCTGGCAACCGTCTTCAACCAGTGAGGGGTGAGAGGCACGTGGCCACCCAATTGCAGGTCTCTGGGGTAGAAGCCCCATCCGCCCCTTCCTGGGCAGGCATCTCAGTCTCCTCTACCTCCCATTACCCACCCACCAAGGCCACCTGGTATTACCTCCAGAATCACTTCCCGCACTCAATTCCCATCTTAGAATTTGATTCCAGGGAAAATATTGTAAAAGAGCCCATTCTTGTTCAATGACCTTTGTGATCAGTTCACCTGGGGAAGAAACAGAAAACCCAGCCAAAGGAGCCACCAAAAAACCGATGCTGAGTAATGAACCGTGGGCCAGAGACCATCAGAGAGGCCATAGCAGGTGCCCGAGGATGGTCTGAGAAGCCACTGTGAGACCACTGCTGCTAGACAACCACCAGAGGCGTGAGGGGCGGGCAGGGCCTGGCCGCGCTCACATCCTTTGGTATTGTGCAGAATCCCTGCTTCTAGCACACACAGTGCAATCACAGCTGCTGCAGAAAACAAGGCCACGGAGGCCACACGAAACCACCTGGGCGGACATCGGAATCATGCTTTCCAAAGATTGTGAAAGTCTTTTAAATAAGGAACAGTCATTGGATAAAATGATTTACCCGATTCTGAAAGAAATGGGCTTTTAAATGAGATGGAGGCTGCGTGAAGAATTTCTCGCTCACCCTAGAAAGGGGTTGCCTTCCCCGTACCAGACAGCACAGGGATGCTGGTGGAGCTCACCAGGAGGGGCAGAGCCCTGCACTTTGGGGACTCCACAATGACAGGAGCCCTCCTGCATGGCTAAAATCCCATCAAGGTCAGCAAGACACGATTAGAATGCACAGGTGCCCAACGGCCTCCACACCCCCCCGGGCTAACTGAACTCAACCAGATGTTTTCTTTTCTACTCAGTGAAATGATGACATTATTGCAGGTTAATAGTTAAGAGTTTATCTAAATTAGGTATCCATAAAGTTCTTAATTTAGCCATTGAGTGCCTAATAGAGATTAAATTGGACCTGGAGATACTGCATTTCAATCTTGCAGGAAATACTAGGCACAGAGTTCCAAGGGCTAGTCTCGCTGAGAAAGCCCTCCTTATGGGAAACACCTTTAGTTTCTGCTAATAACGTACAATAAATCAAAATGCAGTCTGTAAAAATAAATAAATAATAAATCAATCAATAAAAAAAGCAAAGCATAAAAGGAACCTAACAGGTAATAAAAATGTTCTTAAATTGAAAAAAAAATAGGATCTCAGCCCCTGGGATTTACATAAAGTCTTATGCCTGCTTTCTTCATTGGCCTTGTCCTTGGAGAATCCTCTTTGGATGAGAATCTGATCTCAACAAGAATGATTTCCAGGGATCTTTTATAAGGCTCTTTGATCTGCTAGTGCAGAGGATCATGGAAGGAGTTAGTTTGGGAAAAGGAAAGAAAGAAGATAGGATTGATGGATAAGAGACTTTTTAAGGACTCTGACCTTTAAGGATCAATTGAGACTGTTTAAACACAGTGTAGGAAGGTAACTGAAAAACAGATTGACAAAGGCCAGGTAATTGAAGGGCACAGAATCCAAGTATGAAAACTGACCCAAAAGCTGCAATGCACAGGCATCAGCAATGTAGAAAAGTGAGGATCATGGACAACAGAGTGTGGGTCTAATTGTCCCTGGAGACAAGAAAAGAGAGGTCGTTGGAGGTGAGGTAGGCTTTGTCTTATGCAGACTAACCAGAAGATCAAAGAAAGAAGCAGGACTTTCAGCAGCCCAAACCATCCACCTTGAACCCCAGCGTCGGGGGCACACACCCAAACTCCAATCCAAAGCCTGTTTCTCACAGGTGCCACTTTGGCAGAGGACATGGGAGATTAGGCTGCATGTATGTCATGTGGCGTGTGCATGAGGAAAGTCGTCGTGGTTGAGGGAAACCAGGGGACCACTTGAGATAGCGAGGGGGGGCGGTGAGGGAGGCATGGGCTGCCCTAAGGTGGGAGAGGGGCTTTGGGTGGCAGGAAGCCAGGAGCTGAGGGAGCCCTAAACCACTCCCCTGGGATCTATTTCCATGATCACATCTTTCTCTTAATAAGACCCTGCAGATATTATTTTAAAGAGAGACTTACCTGTTCTTCCCTCGGGCTCAGGTAGGTGAACTGAGGCAAGTTCCATGCCTTTCTGGAATGCCACTGTTTGTTTATGTTCTGGTTTTCTTTCTGTTGTTCTTTTGCTTTTTAAATGAAGCATGTAGCTTCCCCATGAGGCTAATAATTGCTCATGCTGGGTCCAGTGTGGCATAAAGTTCACCTGGAAGGGAGTCTGTAGGAATAAACAGAGCCTGTGTGGTATCTCGTGATCTCTTAGGCAATTTGACAGGTTATTCTATCATTTTGCTCTTAATTTTCAGAACTCCAAGGATAAAGTCTACCTTCTTAAAATAGGAAAGTGGAGTAAAAAGTGCCTTGATAAATCGAGGATCAGGGGTTTCCCTCAGAAAGATCCATTTATGTCATCCACTGGCATTGAGCTGGGGCCTCCAGATGTCCTAAAACATACTCGTTAACGTGTCTTTCTGATTTGAAAGAGAGTTAAAACCTCAGGGTCGTTGGCAACCATTCAGGGCCATGTCTCCAGGAAACATCTCGTCTTCCACTGCTCACCACGTCAGCATGAATGCCAAGGTGGTAATGGCTAGTCCATTTCACTTGGCCAGACAGATGCTGTCAGGAGCTGGTCCTGTGCCTCCAGCAGTCCACAGTCCATTGGCATCACCACAGGGGACACAGCAGAGAATAATGGACACAGACTCTTCCTTGTCTAGGGACAGAGTCCTAACCAGCCCCCTGAAAATGCAAAGTGTCTTTGATATCTGACTGCCTTCTTAAAATCCATGGGAATTTTTTATTCTATTTCAAGTTTTATCCCAATTGATTTGATTATTAAAGTAAGGTTGAAATTCCATAATGGTTAAATGACTTAAAATATTTGTGCAAATGTTTGGGTGGAATTTATCCTGCAGGAATATGAGGGAGCTTCATCCCATGGTGTCATTTGCCAAGTGTGAGACCTGACACCTGGTCCTCAGCCCCTGGGGGAGAAGGGCACCTCAGGTGGCCACGCTGAGCTAGAGCTTCCATTCTCCTACCCAGGCCTTTCCACCCCATGCCCATGTCTGCATAGAAAGGTAATTATAGGCCACACGTATTCAAACGCACATGTTCTATTCTAAGCCAATGACACTTTATAAAATTTGAGCATAATTTCCTCATACATGCGGTCCTTTGAATCATTTTTCTTCATCGGTTTAAATTTTCCTTTGTTCTTCCACATTTCCCCCTTCCTGACAAGCTCTCTAACTCATTACACACTTCGCCTCTGTGTATCGGCCATCCTACAGTCTTCTCTTGAGGATGTTTCTCCATGCTCTGCATCCCTGGCCACGCTTCTAATGAGATCTTCTCTGTTCTCTTGAGGATGGTTGCTTTTCTATCTTCCCCTGAACTGGGACAATCTATAGAACTTTTCTGGGTTCCAATTCTGGGCATTTTAAACTGGATTTGCTACCATTTCTTTTCAGGGTATGTCATGAAGAATAAGATCTCCACAACAAAGATGTTATTATTGTTATTATTAATGTTTATTATAACTATCATTATCATTATCATCATTAAAGCTGTTGCTGTTTCCATGGAAGTTGCAATCACCAGGTGTTGTGCTAGGTGCTTTATGCTCTAATCACCTTGTAATCTTCACCAATGTCCTTGAGTTATTATTACCTTAATATGGAAGAGAAAACTGAGTCTCAGAGACTTAACACAGTTCAGGGTGACTGCATCCCATGCCACAGACTGTATCAGTGTTGGGTGGACAAATTAATAAAGCAAATAATGTAATAAGAGTGAGGAGGGGCTTTGGTAAGTGAATAAAAAACTACTAATTTATCAGAATTATGACCCTAGGGCTATAGAAAAGAAATAACTAGTAATTCAAATCCTATCAGCCAAATTAGAATAGTGAATCTAGACACTACACAGATGGATATTGCTAAATCTAGAATCAACACAGGTGGGCATTGGCTTCCTAAGCAGTAGCTTTCAACCCTAAATGCATGTAAGAATTATTTGGGAAGATTTTTAAAATTTAAAATACAAAAGTTGGGCCCTACCCAAAACCAGACCAATTAAATCAGAAGTTTGGGAGTTGAGGGATACCTAGACTCAGGTGCAAGAGTTTCCCTGGGAGATTCTAGTTTAGCCAGGATTTCAATGCACTGTGTTCAGGAGCTCTGAGGAGCTAGAGTGGAATAGAATATGCTAGAAGAAGAATCAGGCCAAACCCTTCAAAGAGATGGAGCTCACAAGAGCTGACCAGGAAGTCAGTAGTGACCAGCACCAGCTGCCATCTGGGAAATGAGAAAGCCCAGGCATGCTACCCATACATTCATCAGGATTTGGTGGTGGTACCCCTAGACCCCAGAATCTATGAGGTGGTGAAGGTAGGAGTCCAGCCTTACTGAAAATGTCACTGGAAGCAAACCAACTCCAACAAATCATTAGGATGGAGTAAGTTCAGGAATAGAAATGCCCTCAACACAGGGTTGGATCTTCTGTTGGCTATAAACATGTCTTAAATACCTGTTTTTCCCTCATAGTTTACTAATTGACTCAGCAGTTCTTTCAGTGAGGCACTTTATTGATTAGGCTCTTCCAGCTCCAATGAACAGAAACCCCATTCAGTAGCTAAAATGCTAATAGGATGCACTACCTCACAACATCAGAAGTGATGAGTAGCATGGATTGGTTCATTGGCCAGCTCAGATGTATCAAGAATCCAGGCAATGTGCACCTCCCCATCTCCATAAGGACTCCATCCCCAGGGAAAGGTCCTTTGGGTCCAAGATAACCCCAACAGCCCTACTTGTTGCACCCAGACACGTGAATACCCAGAGGCAGACATAATCCTTTCCTGTGCATCACCCTTAAGGAGGGAGAAGAGTTCCGTGGTGGCTCCAAGGACAAAACCCTGACACTATGTTTACCGTGATTAAATCACCAACCAACCATTGGAAATGGGTCACTGTAGGTATCTCCAACCCATCATGATGAGTCCCTGAAGTTAAGGTCAGGCACCGTCACCGAGGCACAGGTGGTGGGAACCTGCGGAAGTCAACACATCATGGGGGCTCAGATAGGACTGGTGAAGAATGTAAAGGATTCCTCTTTACAGTTTTATCTGAGTTTTATCTGAGGCTCACTTTCCTTTCCACATTATACTGTGGTGCGCTCTCTCCCCATCTCTCCTCTCCCTTTCTCTCTCTCTCTCTCTCTCTCTCTCTCTCTCTCTCTCTCTCTCTCCCTCCCTCCCTCCCTCCCTCCCTCCCTCTCTCTCTCCCTCTCTCTCTCTCTCTCTCTCTCTCTCTCTCTCTCTCTCTCTCTCTCTCTCTCTCTCTCCCTCTCTCTCCCGACCCCACCACCCCACCAGTGCTGGGGATCAAACCTATGGCCAAGGCCTCACACGTACTAGCAAGTCAGTAAAGGGCTTTATCACTGAGCTACACCCTAAGATCCCCTAATTATTTTTAAATATTCTCATTCATCAGTTTCTTCCCTATAAACACAGATCTTTTCTGGATAGCTTTTGTTAAAGCACATTGCTGCTTTTCGTTTCAGGTCCTCACCCTACATTTTTAGTTTTGCCAAATCTATAACACTTTTCTATTGTCAAAATATTTTATTTAACAAAATAACCATTTTCCACCAAATTTTCAAAACAGTCAAGGTAATTCTGAGGCCTATCACACAAATACTGTATTTTCTTTTCTTAAAATAAAAAGCCAAACATTAGCTAATAAATCGTTTCACCTGGATGTCATCAGTCTTTCCTATTCCTTTGAAGGGAGGTGCTTGAGTATCCTTCTGTGTAAGCTTGACTGATTGTTCTAGGATGCTTAAAAAATTTCTATCTGTGAATGTACCCATCCCACAAGAAGAAATCATTCATAAAATAAAATGAAGAATTATTGTTATCAGATGCCACTTGACCAACTCACCTTATGTCCTAATAACAATATTTCACAATTTATTTTTTATGTTTCTGTTTTTCTCTTATTCTCATTTCATTTTACATATTATACTTCCTCATGGGTATATCATAAATATTTTCTTGCCCTGCTTTCTTCTTTCTGTCTTCTAGACTACTAATTTTCCATGTTGGAAGTGTTTGCTTTACTTTTGAAATTATTTTATTGTGAAGAATAACATTGATACAAAAAATTTTACTAGGGTATATTTTTCTTTTAAAATTTAATAAAATGAAAGCCTGCCACCCAGATTAAGAAATGGAATACCAATAGCATCTCCTCCCCCATTATTTATTCATTTGGTAGGTGAATATTTTCATTCACTATCATTTTCCTTCAACCTAAAAGTCTTAACATTTATTGTTGTAAGAGTTTGTTGGTAATATTTTCAGTTTTATTGTAAATGAAAATGTTCATTTTATCATCTGTGAAGTATATTCTTACTGGTATAGATTTTAGGTTACAGTTGCTTTCTTTCAAGTCCTATCTCTCAGGTGTTGCTCCATGATCTTCTCATTTGTATTTTTTCTGACAAGAAATTTGCTATCATCCTTATATTCATTCCTTTGAACATTATACATCTTATTTCTCTGACTCTGTTTTTATGATTTTTCTCTTTACAGTGGTTTTGAATAAATTGATTATGGAAGGCCTTAGTGTAATCATTTCCTCCTCCTCCTCCTCCTCCTCTTTCTCCTCCTTCTCTTTCTCTCTTCCCCTCCTCCTCCTCCTTCTCATGCTTGGGGTTTAATACTCTTAATCAATAGTCTTGAAGGTTTTGGAAATGCCGCTCACTTCTGAGCTTAACACTCATGAATTCAAATTGGGATTTTTTTTCACAATCATATTTCTTTCTTGGAGTTATAAAGATGATGTCAGTCCCAAATTTTATCTCCTTCCCCTAACCTCTTCACAGATATTGTCATGCATGCATGCTTTACAACACAGCTCTTGTGTGTGTTCCAAACATCTACATTAAGCAGATCAAACTCCACAAAGAATATGAGTAACTTTCCCCCCTTGACAATTAAAGAGCATCAGTTTTAACCTATAATCTGTACTCCTCTTATTCTTATCAAAATTATATATAATCTCTCTTCAAAACTTTAACATCCGTATGGCTGAACTTCTGCATTCTCTCCCTATCTTGTTCTTCCTGTTGGAATTACAGTAACATCCTCTACCATCTCTCTCCCTCCTCTAATCTGAGGGCCATGTTGATTGCTGCCTGCCATGAACAACAAGGGAAAGTTATCTGATCTTCACAGAAGAAAGTCAAAAATCCCATTTTACAGATGAGAAAGCAAACCCAAGAACTTAAATAATTTTTCCAGGATATTCTCAAATATTTGTAGCGCTACAATATATGAACTCTTAACTTCTATTACAAAGCATTTTCATCTATACTGTTCTAACTATTTCATGCAGTGCTCTAAGTAGTATCCTACTGACCTGTTCATCCAAAGGTACCTAATTTAATCCCCATCATCAAAATGCTTTGGGTAAATCTGGCACATAAAATTATAATTAAACCCTTAGCCACTGGCTTTAATTAACTAAGAAGTTCTATTCATGTTTTATAATTAAGTGATTAAACAATTAATTTTCAAATATTTCCTTAATGAAGTCATGAGCTTCAAGAAACCAAATGCTATAATTAAATTAAAAAGAATGAAACAGAGCATTTGTATAGGTTGAAACCTTCTGAGATAGTCAACACTCCCTGAATAGAAGTCAAATACTTTCAAAAAGCATCAATGAGTAAAAAAAAAAAAAATTAATTTAATACACAAGAAAATAATTTTTATCAAAATCTACTATGAACCAAGTACTATAATAGAATAGAATAGAATAGAATAATAGAATTCACATACACTAATATTTTAACCCTCATAAGAATACTGTAAAAGATAGATAAAAATTACTGCTTTTTTAAGCAAAGGTATGAATTCGGGCTCAGGGAATTCAAGTAACTTTCCCTAAATAACAGCTACTAACGGGCAGAGCAGGAACATGAACCCATGCCTTCTGATTCCATGCCCATTACTGTTCCCCTGCAGAACAACTTCTCTACAGGCCCATTAAACTCCATGCTCCCATTTAGTATCTGTTAAGCCATGCTGTGTCGTTTACTATCTCCACCTCGGTTAGCTCACTTATAAACTGGGAGACATGATAATAACCATGTCATAGAATTGTTGTAAGAATTAAATAAATCAATATGTGCAAAAATCCCTGGAAGGGTATCCTATACATTTTAAGTGCCCAATACAGACTGACTGTTATTGTTCTTCCTTCTATTATTAGTATATTTGGGTATTATTTGGTTAGTTCACAAAGCCTTTTCCTACCTTCAAAAATTATCATCAGAGGTTGTAATGATAACATTTCCATTCCAGAAATGGAGATGCAAAGGTTTGAAGGGACTGAATGATTTTCCCAAAGAATTACATCCAGAAAACTGTACAGTAGGGACACAACCTAATGATTTCAAACTTCCTATTCTTTTCCATAACAACAAAGCATTAATTCAATGATTTCATATTATTCATTCCTCCTGTTCATTTACTATCCTACTGTACTAAATCCCAATTAACCACATATGATCACTTTTAGCTCAGTCTCCAAAAGCACAGTGAAGAATGTCCTTTATAAGATAGAACCTTACCATAGGAGTATGGGCTTGACATGATGAGAGTGAGTCCATGCAATCTCATTTTGAATCATAATGTCCAAAAAAAGACATAGGATTTTCACCTATTTTATCTCTCCCCTAAAGGACTGAATGACCATAGAATGTGTCGTTTTCCTAACTGTGCTATATAAATAGCCAGTCTTATTTCTCACTGTCAAGCTACTTCCTTCCATCAGACTTACTGGTCCATAAGCTCTTTCCTGAAACTCTGTAGTCACCATTGAACCCTCCTTTTCTCTGACCACCCTTGTCTTCATTAATACCCCTGAAAGTATAGTTTCTTACCTTATTGTTAACTTTGAATTTCCTCAACTAAAGAATAAGCACTTTAAGGGCCCACATCTATTTTATGCTTGTGATATCCTCATATCATGTGATTTACTAGTGAGCATATATAACTTGTAAATGATAGATGGAGGGATGGATGAAAGGCTGCTGGGTGCCACTTGCATTAACCTGCTGTTGTGGCAGATTTCTATGCCTACATATTGATTAAGGAAACACTTTTTTTTTTTTTTTTTTTTTTTTTGGTCTCCAGGAAAAGATAATTCACTGCTCTTGGGTCCTATTATTGCATGAGTTTTTTCATCTCCAGTAACTGGCATTCTTGCTGTTCTTCAGTAATACTCCTTTAATGGAGTTTTAGTCTTTCTGATGCCCAGTGAAGTACAAGCCATAAGAAATGAGCTGTGAGATTAGGGAAACTCACACTGCTATCTGAAATAAAAAATAAGAAGGTTTCTCTCTATTTGTAACAAGTTTTAAAACACAAGTCTTCCATCCTGAGAAGTGATGAAATTTCCTGTCCTTCTCTGGTCCCATACACAAAGTGGATTCCTTCAAGAGGAAACCTAAAGAACTCAAAAATTATAAGACATGGTTAAATGCAAACATTGGATTAGTTTTTTTTTTTTTTTTCAGGAAATGCAAGAAGTCATTATATATGATAGACCAAAACTTGCAAAACATTTAACAAATGAGATATATTATTAACATCTACGAATTAATTACATGGATACTAGGAAAAGAAATCAAGGCAAATAAACTTTGAGGAAGAAAAAATTGGCAAAGAAAACTCTGTAGCAGGAAATAGTTGTGAGTTCTGGGTTTCTAACATGTCTCCCACATGAAATGAAGGGAAGGGCTCTTGTGAGGACAAATGAGTCCTAAGAAGAGGAATAAATGCAAGCTTTAGGTTTGGAGTGGATTTTGCCCTTGATCTGTGACTAATTAAAGGAAAAATTGAGTTAGTCTACACTTGATTTCATCTTGGAAAGATCAGGGATTTTCCCCTTCCATTCACTCCTTCCCAGGCCTTCCATCATTGGAGTGTCTTCAACTACCCATACTGACGTTGTTTTCCTCCCTCTTTTCTGTCTTCCCTGTCTGTCTAACATGGCCAACTTGCTTCTCAGATGACTTTGTTACCTTTTCCCATTACCTTTGCTTTGGTTGTTTTCTGTTTAATTCATGCACCCTGAACTTTTCTGGTCCATTTCTATTTTATACTAGGTCATAATTCTCTCCACTATCTTTCCAAGATTTGTAAGGAAATTTAAAAAGAGGCAAAGTGCTAAACTAAACCTTTCTATTCTCTGTGTTTTTATCATATACAATATAATATTTGACTGAGCTCTTATTTGTCTTTCATTTAATTTCATAAGTAGTGAATGCCTTATTCTCAAAAGTATAGCTATTGATCCTTTCATTTTATGAAATGCTTGTTGTCAATAGTCTAGCAAAGGGGTGAACTTGGAATAACACTACCATTATTTGAACAGACAGAAGAGTTATTAAATGAAAATGGTTGATTTTTTGTTCTCTAGTTATATTTTTATTTATCAGTTCAACTTCAAATATTGCATGGCCCTCTCTACCAGGCCTGTAGTATGAGCTTAGTTTATAAAACAGAAAACATTAATATTCACTAACACGTAACACTTAAATCTTAGGTTAAATATAAAAATAATTTGCATAATTGAGATGGTGTTTATTGGTGGGGACACAGAAGTCCTAACTGTTTTGATCTCCCTAAGAAAGCTTTAAAAATTAAGTACTTGTGTCAGGGTTATAAGGGGACAATCTGAATAATTCAGACCTTATACAGTTCTGTGATTTAAATTTCATTCCCTTAATAAATCCCAATGTAGCATTTAACTACATAATTATGAGCAAGTTATAGAAAGATGTCATTTATGAATTTTTTTGCATGCATTGGTTGAAAAATCAACCTCAAAATCACTTGACTTTTGATTTTTTCAATGTTACAAGACTAGTATATCAAATAGCCACCTCATTTACTTTTAAGTTGACTTGCAACGTAAAATCAAGTGAATATTTATTTCCAGAGTAAAAGGAAAGAGTTCAGAATAACATATTTAGTACAAGTTACTTAATTTTGGAGTTTAATTCCCTCATCTTTGTGAAGTAGAGAATAATATCTTATCAATGTCAATTTTGAAAATTAAAGGAGAACATCTGTATAATTGGCATTAGAAATATCAACACTCTAACAAATGCTAAAGTCCTTTTTGATTTTTATAAGATTGATATGTTGTCACAGAAAAAGACAAAATTTAATATGTCATGGGAATAAATAAGTGATTAACTTTACTTCCTGTATAATCTTTATGAATGAAGAATGATGCTTACTTAGTAGGAAGGATTGAGAGTTCAAAGAGATGGTGTGTGTAAAGAGCTTAGGAAACTGATTTTAGTTACTATTGTTTTTCATTAATAATAATTCTTATTCCAAGACTATAAATCCCATGAAAACAATGAATTTCTGCATGAACTTCTCTCCAAGAAGTTGTCTCTTTATTCTGGAAGATTAACCATATATTTGCTTCTTTCTTTCAGAAGCTAGAAAGTACATCTCAAAAGCAGTTCATATAAAGGGGGAAAAGTGAAAATGGCAGAAATGAACATTGCTTTCCCAGAAACATTTTTAGATACCTTATTTGAGGAAAAAATTGCTAGAAATAATATTTTTTTCTATCCCCCTCCCAATATTGTAGGATAGTCTTCACTAACTAGATAATAAAAAGCAATTCAGGGGCAGAAGTTATTAACCACCTAACAACAAATGAAACCACATCTCCTGCCCAGATGCAAAAGCTGACATCTGGTCTACCTGACTATAGTAGGGAACTAACTGAGCCAACACAGGGGGTGAGCTGAAAACAGGCCTGCCACTGAACCTAACATGAAAGGGTCAGCACAAGATATCTCTGCAGTTTGAAAGTTCGCCATTCCTCTAGGTCTGGAAAAGCATAGGATGAATTGCATGCATGAGTTTTTTGCTGAATCTTTTTGGGGTCTTGGCTGAAGCACAAGAAAGCTGAAAAACTCACCTGATTCCTTGTAGCTCAGGTCCTCCTGAGGACCTCATTTTTTCACTTATACCAGTCTGATTTCCCAGTCTGATTTCCCAGTGTACCATTCATGTCTTCTATCAGACCCTGGAAAACATGCCATGGAGTATTTTACAATTAATAACTGGTTCATGGTTTACCTTGGACCAAAATGTTGCATGATCCTGATGGATTGACATTAGAAATCAAATATTTCTTAGGAAGCCAGTACAGAGCTACCTCTAAGACAGGATACAAATATCTAAGCTTTGGAAAAACTAAGAATTCAAATTGGAAGTAAAATCCATCACCGGTGTGATTGCCAAAATGTGAGAAAGTTTGTGAGGTATGGGTCCAACAAGCCATCTCTGAAGCCAAGTGCAATATATTTTAAGAAGTGTAGCAGCGGGTGGGGGAGAGAGAGAAGAGAGTAATAGAAATAACTCAAGTACTGAAGAAATATTAGATATGAGAGAGAATATTAGATTTTATTAACACCACGAAAATCAGAATGATTGATCCAATGCCATTTAGCTAATTAGTGATCAAGTTCCATTTGAAATTCAGTCTGTGTCTCTCAAAAGTCAGGTTCTGCTCAGTCCATCAGTGGTACAATTCAACTGTGTATCATAGCGTAAACGTACAATTGGACTAAGGGGAACAAAATGTGAATGACCTGCTTCAATTCACTAAAAAAAATATGCAAATAGTCTGCACTGTGTCTGGAGCTGATATTCCACTGGGACTCTGGTGTGCAACTGTTCTGCCTGATCCAGAAAGGAAAGAATGAGGTGGGGTTTGGGGAAAGAATGTACAGCACAGTCTGTGGAAATCTCAGTTCTCACGAATCCAATGGAGTCTTGCAGACTACTGAGATCCCAGTACATAAAAAATTAAATCTCAGGTCAAGATTCTCACATTAAGAAGAAAAAAAAATGGAAAATTTGTTTAGGATAACTAAATAGGATTATTTCAGCTCTTATTTATTCAAATCACAAGTTGTGTCTTATCTCTGTCCCATTTTAACCTTTTTTACCATTTCTACCATTTCCTGCACATTCCATGCCAATTTTTTTCCTCCAAGTCTTTGTTCCTTTACTTCTCCAGTCTCAAATGCTGGCTTGCCCCTGGGACCCATAATCATTGCCCAAAATCCCATCCTTTTCAAAGCCCACCAAACGCAGGCATCAGATACACTAGGATCCCCTTTCTTCACGCACTGCTTGTCATTTTCCAGTTAGATTGGAGGCGTCCTCTCTCACAGTGCAACTTTCTTAAAGGCAAGAAATAGTTCCTACGCATCTTTTAGATCAGCATAGTGTGGGGCACGCAATTGTTTTTCAGAGAAAATTGCTTGGCTGATATTGTTTATCAACCATTAACTGTATGTCTGTGAACAGCTGGCTGGAGTGGCTTCCAAAGTATAGTTTATATTCTACAAATAGTTATGAACTATAACTCTATGGATACTGTGTGTTCTATAAATGCATGTGAACTCAACTCTGTAGGTGTGTAGTACTATAAATATATACAAACAAAGCTTTATGTAACTGAAAACTGTATACATTAAATTATAAGTAAATTTACCTACATTTGTATGTAGGCACACATATACATGTATACATATTATACATACAAATATACACTCACATATGTAAAATTATTTGTATGTCTATGTATGTGTGCATGGGCATATATATATATATATCCATAAATATATATGGATATATATACGTGTGTGTGTGTGTGTGTGTGTGTGTGTATTGGAAGACAAGTTTACAGAAAATGTTCTTCCTTAGTTATATCTTTTATAAAAACAATTTCTAAAATTATTTTAACAAATTATATATATATATATATATATATATATGAGCTTCATATATAGTTGGAAAACAATTTTCCAATATCCCTCCTTTCCCCACTGAATATGCTTCTTAAATTTCTGAATTCCTGAACATAGCTAATGGTATACAATAGACAAGCTCACTCAGGTGAGCAGAATATATTGATTCTTGTAATTCTATTTATCCAAATATGTAACAACCACACTTTCCTAATTTTTTATCCAACTGGCATGAACACAGATACACCGAGATTAATAGAAAATGCCAATGAGTAAGAAATACAAGGATTCTGCATAATGTCTTTGAGAAGAGTATCCTCCTTGAAAGAGGATATAGCCAATAATAAATCAAGATGCTTCAGGGTTACATGAAGCAGCTGAATTTTCATCATGGGAAATAAGTCCTTTTTATTTAAATGAAATCACTCGTTTAGAGCAAAAAAGGTGGAATTTGAAATGGCAGTTAAGGTAGCTTTTCCCCAAGGGAAATTTAGGTATATGTGCACATTAATATATCTTAATGTTCTACTTCTAAAAGCCTTAGAAACTGGGAAATTTTAGAAAAACAAAAAGTAAGTGTTCATGATGCAAAGATTTTTTTTTGTTTTTATAAAGGTGTTTATAATACTACCAAGTGTTGTAGGAAGAATCACCAATTCCCATACTAACACTGTCACATGTTCAGAGTAGCTTTTGACTAAAAAGCCAGGCATAATTGCCTTTTAAACCGCAGGCTTCTCCAACTTTAGTGCCTGAGAAGTAAATATGACTGCTTAAATTGAGTAAAGAGTTTCTTTAAAACAAACAAACAAAAAAAAGAGATCTGAACTAATAAAAAAAAGAAATGAAAAAAAAAAGATTTTAGGTGGCGATAGGTTTTCCTCACGATGCTTCTCCACATGGTGACGTTCAAGACAGTGATTGACAGTGATACCTGGGAGTGGCACTGATGTCCTATGTTTGCATAAAAGTGCACTTCGGTGTGCCTGCACACGCCACACAGCCAGAGTCTCGCAGGAATTACTTCTATTACAAAATGAAGTTATGTCACAAAAGGCGGCCGTGACTGGGGTCTGACCCTGAAACTTCCTCCTGGCTTGTGTGGATATTAACAGACCTGTGGATAATTTCACTGGCCTCAGCTAACGTTGGTTATTTAAGGGCACAAACATAGAGCAGGGAAAGGGCTGAAGTCCCTCAGCAGGGGGGTCTGGCTGGGCGTTTGGGGCGACAGCTGCCCTCCCGTCCTGCGGAACAGCTTTCCTTTCAAGGCATCGTTGCAGATTTTACTGAATGTCTTACGAATGCACTAGAATCCGATATGAGGCCAACCTTTTGAGGTTCCCCCTTCCCACATTTGTGACTGGGGATGGCCAGACGTCAACCCAGTGACCAGCGCCTGTGCTGGACATTGGCAGATTGGATTCTTGGTCACAAACTTCCCACGAGCTTTGTGAGCTCTGAAGTGTCCCTGGTAGAGGGCAAGGGAGGTGCTGGGCAGGGCCTCAGCTCAGATGGGAAGACAGTCCCAAAGTGCTGGAGCTGAGGAGGCGTGGTGGGGCCAACAGAAGGAACAAACTCCTGAGTTCATGGTTAAAGCCTCAAAAGCAGACGTTGCCTGAACCCAGCCTCCCCTCTCGCCAGTACCTGTGGAGGTTCCCAACATCCCTCCGCTGCTGGGTCCCAGGCCAGCACCGCTGCCCTTCCACCCACTAGCCCAGGGACTCCTCTTGTCAGGGGCACTGCTGGCTCCAGCTCCAGCGGGTGAAACGCCCTCCGTCCCACTCCAAGGAGCTCCCATCTGGACCCCGCATGGCGCCTGTATTTCAAATTTCTGAAGGCGTGGGTCTGCCTCACTGGAGAATCGCCAGCGCCCGCCGAAACCTGGCATGAAGCGGCCCTGCAGTGAGTCACGGGCTTGCCAGACAGATTGATTTACAAACTGCAAAACAGGGATGAGCAAAACCTCCAGCTCCGTTTAATGTGAAGTCTCCAACACCTGCCTCTGCTTCCACCCCTCTCCAATCACCTTAGATCTTCTACCAGCCTACCCTGCATCTAATGGCTTCACCAACTCCTGCTCTAACATCTTCTGTAAAATATTATGTTTTCTCTAAGATTACAAAAATCAGTACATAAATAGTAAAAGAGCCGTGTTGTTCTAAGATCTAACCAATAACAGGAGAGGAGAGGAAAGGAGAGAAATGACAACCGCAGTTACAGAGAAGGGAAGTAAGATAAGAAAGAAACAGATTTTCTCTACTCTTCAGCAGGATTCCCCAAATCAGGTATCCAAGTGACTACCCAGATAAGTGTGGGGCAGACCAGCCCAGCAGATTTCCTGTCAAATGCATTTGCATTTGAACAAAAGTATTAGGATCCAAGAAGCCCAATAATACTTGTTGCCAACCCACAGCTAACAAAGGCAATGCTCATCAAAATACAGGCTTTACAGTGTGGCTGAGGGTGGTGACCTTTGACCTGCATCCACACACCTAGGTCCAGGTGGGGGTGCTCCTAAACCTGTTGACTAATAATCCAACTACATTCTCCTTTCAGGGTCATTTCTTTGAGAGCCAGGATTTCTGGCTGCATACCAAAAGCTCAAACATGAAGTTTCAGAATTTGTTGTTTGCAGGCCATTGGATATGATTTTGGGTAATGAGTATTTTGTCCTACAGCAGGTTAATGAGATTTCATCAACTAAAACAACACCAGAAGCACCGCCACAGTTTATGATCATGATTTAGTGCATCATTTTGATTATGAAATTTATGCAAACATAAATCCAAATATCACTGTAAACATTTAACTAAATTTTTAATTAAACTTTTAAGATAATTATAGGTTTACATGTCATTGTAAGAAGTATTACAGAGATATCACATGTACCCCTTACTCAACTTCCCCACAATGAAAACATCTTCAAAACTATAGTATAGGGCTGGGAATTGTAGCTCAGTTGGTAGAGTGCTTGCTTCAATCCCACAATACCCTAACAGGATATAGATGCTGATACTTTGATACAAGCCACCTATCTCATTCATATTTTTCCAGATTTACTTGTTTATTTTATTTTCAGTCATGTGTTGGGCGTGTGTGTGTGTGTGTGTGTGTGTGTGTGTGTGGTGTGTACATAGGTGTTTAGCTCCATGGAATTTTGTCCTGGGTATGGGCTTGTGTATCCACCATCCCACCATCACCATCAAGGCACAGAACATTCTTTCACCACAAGATCCCTCATATTGTCCTTTTACAAGCACTCTTGCCTCTTTCCCTTCTCCAGCCCCATCTCTCAACCCTGGCAACCGCTAACCTGTTCCCCTTTCTGTAATTTAGTCACTTCAAGAAGTGATATAAAAGGAATTGATAAAGCAGGCAACTTTGGGGTAGGTTTTCTCACTCAGTCTAATCCCTGGAGATGTGTCTCTGTCATTATGTATGTGAATGCTTTGTCCTTTTTCCTGCTGAGTGGTATTCCATGGTGCGTATGCATGGTTCATTCATTGAAGAGCATTTGAGCTGATTCCAGCTTGGAGCTATTATGAATTATGCTGCTGTGAACATTCATGTACAGGTTTCTGTGCAAACATAAATTTCATTTCCTCCGAGATTAATGTCCAAGAAGGTGTATATTAGTTATATGCTTAGTTTTATAAGAAATTGACCAACGATTTCCCAGAATGGTTGTAACAGTTCACTTTCCCATCAGCAATGAACACATGGCCGTTTCTCTCCCCTCACCAGCATCTGGTGCGGTCACTACTTTCTACTTTAGTCATTTAACCATTGGACTAGCTGTGTGGTAATAGCTCATTGTGGTTTTAATTTGCATTTCCTTAACAGTTAGTAATGGTGGATATCATTTTCCATCTGTATATTGTCTTTAGTAAAACACCTTCTTTCACCCATTTCTAGTTGAATTATCTTTTTGATTACATTCAAGTTTTGAGACTACTTTGTATAGTTTGCATATTAGTTCTTTGCCCAATATGTTGGTTTACAGATATTTTATCCCAGTCATTAGCCTGCCTTAACTTCTTAGGGTCTTTTGTAAAACAAACGTTTTCAGTTTTGGTAAGGTCCAATTTCTTGAGCTTTTCTTGAAAGAATTGTGCTCTAGGGGTCTCATCTAAAGACTCCAGCATGGTTTATTGAAAACCTCCTTCCTCCATTGGATTTCTTTTTTCACCTTTACCGAAACTCAGTTGGGCCTATTTGTGTGAGTCAATTTATGAGTCATCTAAATTTTAAAACTCAAAGTTGGCTGTAAATTAAAAACATCGTTTCAGATAACAGACACTGTCATGGTCCCCAATTCTGCTCCTCTCTATTTTCCTCACTGAAACACGTCCTTCTAAGGTGGAGCAACACTCAGCTCCTTGGTGGCCAGGGCTGGGTCTTGTTCACTGCTGTACCCCAGGGTCCAGGAAAGGTAGGAAAATGCTAATGTTTGTTAAGTAGATGAGTGAAGACCAACAAAATCATAAGTGTGATGATTATGGACGAGTGCATAAATTAAAGAATGAGTTAACCAAAATGCAAGTGATTTTGTGACTTGCCTGGGCTGTACCATAAGGAAGGAACAGCTCTGTAAGATGATAGCTGTTTTTAGTGTGACGAAAGAGGTCAGGAGCAAATCCTCTGATGACAGAGGCACTCGCGATAGCTTGGGGTGGAGCTCCACCTCACATGGCAAATCCAAGCATTAGGGACCACGCAGAAGTCACAGCCTCTGCATGTAGGAGACTTCTTGTCTAGAAGGAAATCCAACTAAGGGTATAGAGTACCTTTGAGTTAGAGGGAGTGAAGCAGAGTGGAGGTGAAGAGGCAGAGTCGAGAAGATTGGAAAACATTAAAAACCAAGAGATCTGTCTCCAACACTAGACTCATTAGCTGGGTGCCAACAGTCGTGTGACCTTCTGAGTCTCAGTTTCCCCATTGGTGAAATAAGAATAAGCCTCTCTCTCTTACAGCGTTGTAGGAAAGTTAGTACCTACCGACTCCTGTTGTTGCTTTAGGCGTAGAGGTCCCAGCACAAATGAGCAGCTAGAGAAGTCACGCTTAGGGACCCTGGGCCTGGGGGAGCCCAGGCCTGACCACAGGACCAGGGAGCAGGGGTCTGAATCCACAGTAAAGGCCAAACATGCCCCTCCTGGCTTCTCTCAGTGGGCAGGGTTTGGGACAGGGGTCTCTTAGGGCTGTGCTCTGGCTCTGGCTTTGCTGCTCAGGTCGTTGGTCACTGTGTTGGTTACTTTGTCCAACACAAAACTGCTTGAGGGATCAGCCCCTAGCCTGATGGGGGAACCAGAGTGAAAGGGGGACAGAATGGTCAGAGCATAGAGCCCCAGAGCTGGCCAGCAGCAGTCTTCCCCACACCGGCCTTGGGTTTCTTCGGGACCAGCCCCCCAGGCCTCGGCCATCCCAACACCTGCTCCCTCGCAGCTCCGAGGCCAGCTCCGCGCTGGCCCGCCTAGTCTCAGACCTGCCCCTCCCTCTGCTTCTCAGCTTATTAGACGTAATAAGCTCCACCCCTCCTCCGCAGGCTGCAAATGCAGAAATGCTCCTTCTCCCCCAAGTTCTTCCTTTGTTCTCTTTTAACACCATGAAGAGGACAGAATTGTACATTTCATAGAATCACGTGGCCCAGTTGAATGTCACCAGCACAAGGGAGATCTGTTGTCCTGCGTCGGTGGTCTGTCCTCTGCGTGGCTCAGCTTCACCACTGACCAGGGAGCCCAAACACCATCCTGCCTTAAACCACAGGTCCTTTTACCTATCAGATCTTGACTCCTCTTCTCTATATTCATTTAGTTTTGTCATTTTAGATCAAATATAAAACATAAGTACAACTTTCTGACAAACACAGCCCGATTTAAAATGACCTGTCTGAGCAGAGGAAGGAAGCTCCAGCAGACTGAAAGAACACATCTCAGCCTTTTTGAGGAATGCCACCCCATGAAGCCCACACCTAATTCAGCTCCACAGTGAGGCATTCTCTTTCCTCCATGTTTGCACATCTTTCTCTGCCAACTGAGTTATGGCTGGAAGGCTGTGGTTTTAGGCAGGGGTCCATATTTGCTAATCTATTCCAGCACGTGTGCTACATACCTGTGATACCTTCGTAGAGATGAAAAGAAATCTAACTCGATCATGAAATTCAAGTTACAAACCAACACACTGACAAAGAGAAGTCCCAGGAAGGCAGGAAATGAAGGGTCATCAAGTCAGATGACCCTACATACTTTCACGGCAGGTAACTTCTGAGACTTTCAGTAAGCTCCAGCAAGTGAGGGTGGTGCTTCTGAGAGACCCTGATCCGTCTCTGAGATCGGAGGCAGGTGAGCGCATGCTCCTCCGAGCCCTGCTGAGAGCTGAACAGACAGGACACACAAAGGAATCCTCAGGAGGGTGGCACATTTAGTCTCAGAGATTAGACACTTCACATGCTGCTCAAAAGATATATAAATTTAAATTAATTCAATCTAAATAGCATTTGTTGAGCATTTATTGTGTTCTAGGACAAAGCCTAGTATCTTTTCTGTAGGAAGATTAAAATTTATTCCGAGAGACAAAAACCTAAATAAATGAATGTCATTTAGCATAATGTGTTCTGAGAAACAGGTGGTGTATGAGGTAGTGGAGCCATGACCAGATCAGGCCATCAGGAAATCAAATGAAGCAGACAATGAAATCTCAATTCTTCTTTCTGCAACTCCAGACAAATTGCAGAATAATGTGACATTTCCTTTGACCAGAAAACCCTGGAAGACCAAGAAGCAAGACAGGTTTCATGCTCTGTGAATTCTGACCACCTCACCCTATTGTTTTTCCAGACAATAATCAGGGTTGCACAGGTGTGCACACACACTCAGACACACATCAGAGCATGAGGAGGAGCAGATTCATTCCCCTGTTACCGTGATTAGCTTTTTCCATGCAGCTGCTAAATGCTTTTGGAGAGCCTACGTTGAAATTTCAGCTAAAAAAAAAAAAAATTTAAAAACCACAGTTGATGTTACTTTGAACAGCTGGTGGTTTCCTCCACTCACTCCCAGGTGGCCACAGTTCCAATTTGTGGCTAGCCTTGTCTTCAAACATCTCAGGGCAACCAAAATACGACAGGATGACAGATCGTCCTCTCAATGGATACTGACACACAAATTAGTGCAAAGATGCTTTTCGTAGCGGACCAGATGTGTTGAGTTCTATCATATGGAACAAGCAATGAGAAACTGTCCGTGCCCCATCTGTGCCTTTTATTTTTTATTTATCTCTTTTTTTTTTTTTCAGTCTCCTAATGCACTATCATGACAAAGTGCCAAATTTGCATGTGCATTTAATGAGCATGTTGAGAGACTTGGCCTCATTGCCATGTCTAAAACTTTTCTAGAATATAACCCAGGAAATGATACCACCGGCAATAGAACTCTCCAGTAGTATACAAAAGTAATTTGTAAATACTTCACTAGAACTTGAAGTAAAGTTCTAGTAAAGTAAAGTAAAGACTCATACTTGCAGTAAAGACTACAAGTCAGTAAACCAGAAAGAGACCATAGAGCTTTGCACTGCGGTGTGATCTGTACACTGGCTCTGATACAGACTCCTGTTGGCATGATTGAGATGTGACCTTCCTTCTTGTCCTCAGTCAGAAGCAAAGAGTGTCCATCAGATTAGGAGGTAGCCGGGTAGATAGCCTGAGACTCCTCTTACCTCCCAAACCAACTAAATAATTCTAATATTCTCCTGTGTTCCTTAGCTAAGATCAATCAACAAAGTCTGAGAGTTTCCGGTATTCATAGAACTTCACTAAGAAGCAGGAAGAAAGGAAAGATGAGTCAAGAATGGTCTCCCCATCCCTGGAGAAGCTGGGCATCCCCTGGAGTGCCGTGAACACAGGGGAGATGGCTAGCAGTGCACAGCAGCCATGATGAGCCTGGCTCAGGTCTGGAGGCCAAAAGTGTCCCTGGAAGGGGGATGGAGAGGCTCCTGAGAGTCTCATGGAATTCTGCAGAGTACACAGCAGCCAAATGACATGTTAAGGAATGAATGGTCATCAGGTTAGTGAAGAAAATAAGGCAGCAACTCCAGGAGAGCAGGAGACCAGGGATCTGAGCAACAGCATGAAGTCAGGTACCTGGGGCTGGTGACTGGGCCTCTCATGTCAGGGAGGCTGAGATGGCACAGGGCTAGACTTGGAGAGGGGAGCTAGAACCAGATGAATTCCACCCAGGAGAGACTGTGAGGATTCTGGGCAGGCAGAAAGCTCATCCTAAGGCGCATTGCATGGGGCAGGCTCCAGGACAAGAGAGGCGTTCGGAGCGCCTCTCTGAATCTGTGAACTAAGAAGAGCACCCACTCTGTCTGTCTCACTAGGTCATTGTGTAGCGCCCAGGAGCTCACTTAGCTGCAGGGCTTATCATTAGAAATGCCAAAAAGGTGGACGCTGCTGTTACCACACTCTGAGTTACGTCATCTTTATGAAGACTCAGCACAGACGGAGGGAGCGAACAAGAGGCAGAGGGTGTACGGATGCCCTTCATACCTGGCTGCTGCCCAAATCTGAGTGCTTTAAAAGAGCCTAGTGATTCCTTCCACGTGAGTAATGGTATAGACTATGTTGCACATTAACAGATTAGTGGCCACTGTGGCTGCTGTCGTCAGAGTTCACAGCTCAGCTGTCTTAGTCCATTTTCTGCTACTATAACAGAATGCCACAGACCAGTAAATTGGAAGCAAGAGAATTTTATTTGGCTCACAGTTGTAGAGGCTGGGAAGTCCAAGATTGAGAGGCCACCATCTTGCTCCATCATAACAGGAAGGAAAGAGGAGCAAACATGCAGGAGACAGAGGAAATTCTGCCAAGTTCATTCTTTTATCCAAGAACCCACTCCCATGACAACTAACCACTTCAGTGGTAATGTCTCCCGTCCATTCCTGAGAGCAGTGTCCGATGACCTAATCACTTCTTATGAGTCCCACATCTTAACACTGTTGCAATGGTAACAATTAAACTGGAACCTGAGATTGGAGGGGTACCCAAACCATAGCAGCAACCATCACTAAAAGTTGGTGAACTATGTCACCTTTCTCTAAGTGTGTGTGTAGTTTGTCAATTGATGAGTCATGTGTAGCGGAGGCCCAGCTTGTGAGGTGGGCTGGGGCTACTCCAACATATCTGCCTTGCCCCCAGTGGTACTGGCCCAGTGTGGGAGACCCAGTCTCCTGCAGGGGGCGATACCTGCCTTTAGCACAATGAAGGTGCACTGTCCCTCATGGCTGCTGTACCTGGACCTGTATTCCCAGTGGTGCCCAGGTGAGTCCAGATCTGCAAGTGCTGTGGGGTCAATCTCCTGTTTCCAGATGCATTTGCTGCTAAGATGCCTGTGAACTTTGGGAGTGACTTCTTATTCACAGGCATTCACTCAAGTACAGGACGGCTGCCTGTGTAAATAAATGTATAGCATCAGAGCCAAACTTCTAACCTTACACTAAGTCCTTCAAGATTTATCAAGAAAGTTTTAAAGTATGAAACATTCTTCTTTACTTGATTGATTCCACATGATTTTGATCATGCTCTGCAGAATCCTCCATTGTCACCTGGGATGGTCAGTCCATCTCTTCTCTACCTGCAGACCTGCTGAGGGTGAATGCATAACACCAACTCCTTTGGAAACGTTCCTTACGAACCAACACAGATCTTAGTACTGTGTCTTTCAAGACATTCTAATTTGTTGCTGACCCTGAGCAGGTTTTAATTGACACAGTCCTCCGAATTTATATCTTCTTGCCCTTTTCTTTATCTTTCTGGAATCTACACCCTGAACCCAGAGCAAATGTTTCAGGCTGCAGGCTGCTGCTCACTCTCTGGGAACACGGTGCTTTCTCTCCCTATTTTTCAGTCAGGCTATTTCATTTCCTCTGCCTTTTATTTTGATTCCTCTTTCTGGAAGATGAGGACCTGCCATCATCCATCAGGGATTTTATTCTTCATCGTGAAAAGCCGTAGCCCAGAGGCCAGCTTCTATTTGCTATGTAGAGACGGAAGATCAACCTCAACTCCAAATTTTATAAACCTCTTATAATAAAATCCCCTCAGATGTAAATGCACTGTCTCAATAATTAGATAAATACACCCGACTACTGGTTACCAGTCCACTGAAGGATCTAATTATATTATTTTCAGTGACTGCGCTGATCTGACAATCTCCCATCAAATATCTGTCTGTGCTTTTTGCTGGCCTTACACATAGCTATCGATGTAGAAATACTTATAAAAGTAACTGCTCAAACATGAAGACCACAAGGCAGGAGCTCATTAAACAAAGAAATGGTGTGAGCTGTGCTATGTACTAGATTAGAACTTTAAATGACATTTCCTGCTAGCAGGTAAGGTATGGGGCTTTTAAATATTATTATTCATATTTAATCATGCACTGAATGCTCCTGCCTAATTGCTAAATGTTTTCTCTTGTGCTTAAATTTTATGCCACAGATTATTAAAAATTGACTTTACAATATTTATTTTACTTATCTTCTCAAGCCAGACTGGGCTTAGCCCATAGATCTGGTGAATTATTAATTTTTAAAGGCAATTTGTGCTACATTTTACACTTGGACGATGTCCAGAGAGACCCTGGTTTCTAGTTCCGAACTTATAGAACTGAATCACTTTAATTCATCTTTAATCTAAAGACTCTTAAAGTGCATACCCAGAGATGTAAGAGCTAATGAATCCCTCCGATGTAAGTGAAAAGCTAACAAGCACTCAGTTAACATTTAGATTCATGTGATGAAAGAGGAAACTACCATTTCCAGCATGTTATCTGAGCAATAACCTTGGACAACATAATTCATTCAGTTACATAACAAGAGCTGCTTAGCCACATAATAAGACATTAATTAAAAAAAAAAAAAAAAAAAAAAAAAAAAAAAAAAAAAACCACCATGCCCACAAACACTGCAGCATCACCCTAAATTTTCTGCAGATCCCTAGTGCCAGCCTCTGGCCTTACCATCACAGAGTTCACCCTTTCATCTGGTGACACTGCACCCTCCAAAACTCACCTGTGGCTTTCCTTTAATTCAGGCTACCTGGATGAGAGCTCAAATAAACTTCTTAATGCCAATATCCACTTGATGTTTTAAAAAAATAGTGTATGACACTGAGGTTCCACTATCTAGTCACTAAATCCTAACTTAAAATTACTTGTTAAACTGGGAGTACATCTGTAGGCACCAGAAGGTAAAATGATTAATAACCAAATGATTTACATTTTTGTGTCTATATAAAACCCTGATTTTGTTTTGCTTTTCTGATAAGCAACTTTGTTTAAACGTCCATTTCCTTAGCACTACTGTTCTGGCAAGACCGGCCTTCAAAATAGATGCCTTTCTTCTTTCTGCTATGCAGGCAAATAACATGCAAAAGGGGCAGAGGAAACAGGAAAGTTTTCCAAGCAAATTAACAAAAATTGAGACAAAGATTTTTCTTTTCAAAGTGTCCTGCAAGAACTTCGGATGCCTTGATCTATTTGCAGAAAATTGAGTATTCATTGTGCTTGAAAATCAATGTTGTGTTAGTGTTGTTCATCCTCAAACTAGCCAGGGTCTTGGGTGGGAGACAATGAGGACTCCTGCTGTTTAGGATGATTTTCTGTCACACTGTTTTGTACTCACTCTGGCGGAAGACAGGTTTTCAGTGTAGACTCCTACATGGGCATAATGGAAATCGCCGGCTCAGGACCCTGGAAAGGGGCTTTTATTTTTTTATTTTTTGTTTCCTTTTCAATTCAATTCCAATTGTATTGTAGATACCTTGAAGAAAACTTTAATTGTGTGACAGGATTTAGATTTTCTCCTTAGCACCTCGTGCCTTGTGTGTCTCTAGCCCGAGGACTCCCTTGGAATGAGGCGATCAAGGAAGGGAGATGTAGCTGAGGCCAGGAACAGGCCCTTGATAAACCTTAAAACTGGAGCCCTAGGCCTGAATCTAGAGCGGTTTCCTGGAGTTTCAGGGATGCTCACAACTGACTCGAAATTCAAAGGAGATTTTCCTCTACTCCAGGACTGGTTTTCACAGACTCTTTAACAAAATACTGTCAGGCTTTCTGCTGCAAAATCCAAGTCTCCACAAACATCTCAGCCTTCCTCTCAGGAAAGGCTGTGGAATTAACTTCAGATGGTTTTTAAATGCACTTCAAGTAGTTTATTCATTGAACATTCTAAGCATTTTGATTTATACAGAAATAAGCAGGCCGCTTTCCTCTTATAAGCTGTGCGTGCCGGTGCCTGCTCTTCAGGATGATTTTCTGTCACACTTGCAGGGCCACAGGACTCGGCACTAATACCTGTGGTCGGGTTTACTCATCGTGGAAATACCTGTTGAGCACCCAACACTTTGGTGACATGGTGAGTGGAGAGCTGCTAAGCGGCAGCTGAGCGTATCCTGATGAGCACAAAGTCAAGGTCAAGGGTGGTGTGCTGAGCCTGAGAGACAGTACCTACCCCAGGCCCCAGGGCTCAGGGGTCCCATCCAGGAGGACACAGTGTCAACCACAGACATGGAAATGGGGGAGACAAAACCAGTAGGACAAGAATACCCAAGCCAATGAGATCTCAGACTTCTGTCCGTGTGTCAGGCAAATGGTGCAAATTCTACTTCTATCAACTTTGATATGATTTTAGGAATATCATTTATCCTTCCGTACCTCTGCTCACCTGTAAAATGATGATAAGAACAATGATAATGCCCATCCTTCAACAACTCTTCATTGTTATTATGAGACAATAAGATAATCTACACAAGGAAATTAGCAGAGTACCTTAGAAATCTCTTAAGGAATCACTTAGGTCTACACTGTCTGCACACTTCCTAACCATATGGTCTACACTTTCTGACCATCTGGTCTAAAATTCTGGGACATCTGATCTACACTGCATGCTACCATCCACACACTTTCTGTGTGTGGCTATTCAGTGAATATTTCCTGACTGTCTGGTCGGTACTTCCTGACCATCTGGTCTACACTCCTTGACCATGTGATCTACATGGCATACCACCATCTACACACTTCCTGACCATCTGGTCTACACTTTCTGGACATCTGGTCTACTCTTCATGCCACCATCCAACACGTCCTAATCATGTGGTTCATATACTTCCTGACTGTCTGGTCTATGCTACCTGACCACCTGGTCTATACTTTCTGACAGTTGTCTACTTTTTCCAGAAGATGGATCATGGAGGGGCACTTAACCACTGAGCCACATCCCCAGCACTTTTTAATATTTTTGACTTGTTTTTTGAGACAAGATCTTGCTAAGTTGTTCAAGACCTCACTAAGTTACTGAGGCTGGCTTTGGATTTGTGATCCCCCTGCTGCAGCCTTCCCAGTCCCTGGGATGATAGGCATGTGCCGCCACACCCAGCAGGTGCCTACTTCTCAATCATCTGATCTGCATTTCCATTTACCATTTCTGGTCCTCTCCCACACAGCACTTACTCCGGGGGTCCCATGTCAGCAAACAGGACCTTGCTGACAGGGCAGGTCTGGCTGGGCAGGGCTCCTCGCACCACATGATTTAAGGGATGGAACCTGGTTCTCATGGAGAGTAAGGGACTGCATAGTCCCTGATCTCTAGGCAAATCACCTGGCAGCATGCTGTCCTCACAGCCTCATGAGGGTCAGTGATGGAGTCAGACTCCTGTCTCATGTCCATCTGTCCATCAGCTGAGTGCACTATATTCCCCATGCCAAGGAAACAAAGTTGGAGGGATGGGAGCAGGAGCAATTAGGGGAGAGCGGGTGTGGTGAGCAGGCAGATGCCTGACCTGGGTTGCGTGGGAAGGGGAGTCAGGTGGAGGCTTCTGGGGAGAGGGCCTCAACAAGGTCTGGCAGACCTCTGACCAGGCGGGGAGGGGGTCAGGTGAAGTGTAACCATACTCAAAGCCTCAGGGAGTGCAGGCTGAGGCCCAGCAGCACATGGGGAGACCTGCAGCCGGAGCGGAGGGGCCAGCCAGGGCTTCACCTTCACACCCTGGCACTGAGCATACACGAGGGGATTTTGAAGAGGGAAGAAACCCACCAGATTTCATCCTGAAACAAGCATGAGCTAGCAGGTCCCCCAGGGAGGCAAGATAGGTCTGACAGAGGGAGTAGCTTGTCCAGGGCCTGAAACAAGGCCAGAGTCCAGACTTGCCCCTCATGTCCAGAGAGGTACCCAGGCCGTGGAGCTGGGGTATGTTCAGGACAATGACAGATGGCAGGAAAACTCCTACCAGCAAGTCTGTTGTCCACCTGGGGTCGGTGAAAGCAGTCCCAGCCCTCAGACCATGAGTGCTGAGGTCTTAGTACTCCAGGGTCTCTCCAGCTTGGCCTGCTGTCGTCTGGGACCAGGTCATACTGTATGTTTGGGTCTCCCTAAGCACTATGGGGTCTTGTGCAGCATCCCTGCCTGCAGCCATTCAATGCCAGGAGTACCCCCACTCCATCATCACAATGTCCCCAGACTGCCAAATGTGTCTGGGAGTAAAATTTCACCTCCCAACCCCCAACTCTACTGGCTTAGCACATAATGAATATCTGATTTTGTTTGTTTGACTTAACTAAATAGAAATCCCAGT
The DNA here is from genome assembly GCF_902686445.1 of Sciurus carolinensis. Classification (NCBI taxonomy): domain Eukaryota; kingdom Metazoa; phylum Chordata; class Mammalia; order Rodentia; family Sciuridae; genus Sciurus; species Sciurus carolinensis. Next base: position 8,027,602 of record NC_062224.1, on the reverse strand, counting down.
GTGAATCACAGTTACTGGATAAGAATTTCTTTATCCTACTGAACTGAACTCATTTCCAACATTTATTGAATATTGCTAAATATTTCTATCCATCTTGGCAGAATTGACTGCATAACTTGCAAATCAGCTTTTATGCTAGACGATTAGGGTTTTGACAAAAAAAAATATTTTCAAAAGGATGGATTTGTCATTGTGCCCGTGAGCACCCTTCCCACACAGCCTGCAAGCTTCCCAGGGACAAGGCTGAGGTGCCCCTCAGCAAAGCAGTGAAAAACGGTGAAAGCCCAAAGGGGTGGCCAGATGCACATCTGGGCTGTGCTACTTAGCAGCCCACTGCCAAACTTTCTGTGCCCCAGCCCGTTCTGCAAAAGAGGACTGTACAGGCTCAGGCCCCTTCTCACGAGAGAGCCAGAACTGAGAAGGGCATGTGAGCACATGATAAGCACTCACTGCATTTATTACTGTATGCATAAGAGGAGTAGCTAATATTGAGTAGGTGACTAAGTCCTGACATGGCCTGCGTGTGAATGGAGGGCCACAAATATGCATAAAGAAATAGAAATAGATCTTTGTTTAGAACTCAGCCTGACCAGTGCAGGGAACCCTCACTCCCTGACAGAGGGACAGAGCACAGCTTCTGTCCCTCAAGCAACCACTTCCCAGTGGTACAGCATTGTGTCTGTGTTTGGGATCACCCAAGGCACTGCTTCATCCCTGGTATTAACCACCGGGGTTGACTCTAACCTATTCTGCCTCTGGTCTTTCTGTAGCATAGGCTCAAGTTTAATTTAAACATGCACTTATAGATTTGTTAAAATGTCCTTTATTTAAAAAACAAAAAGAAAACCAAAACAAAAGAAAAAAAACATTTCTGTGAGCAAACTTAGTTTCCTTTGCTAATCGATTCTTCAAGGTGATAAACAGACAAAAGAAATTCAGTTCTTTAAAATGTTTGAACTTCCTCTTAAAGTCCTGAGAGCTGCCTCAAAGCCAAACTGTCCTGTCCATCAGCCTCTGAGGTTCCTGAGGATGCCCCGGGGCTCTTCCCGGATGCCCTGAGTCAGCTCAGGACAGCTTTGTAGCTGAGGCTGGTGCTAAGAGGAGCCCCTTGACAAGGTACAAACATCTCAATTGCTTCCCGCCTGTACAACTTGTGCTCTGGAGGGTTTGAAGATTTCTCAGAAAATGAGTGTCCTCCTCAAAATTCCTGGTAACTAGATTGGAATGGAAAATAGAAATTAATGCATCAAGTCATTGAATTCCCTTGGTTGATGTGCCATTGCTGGGGAGGTTTCTAAGTCAGTTCTGGGAAAAGCTATTTTAAACTATAGTTTTGGGGTCTTCAGTATACTGGCAACTGTACGATGATGGCTTCCAAATTTCAGTTGAAAATGCAGAATAATGAAGAATGGCTTTTGCCACAGGATCCTGTATTTGTCAAGCTCTTAGGTTGCACTTCCTGTATACCTGGCACTCTCTAAGCTCTTTGTAAGGATGCCTTCCTAAATACTCACTGAAACCGTGTAAGTACGAGTCCATCTACACCTTACAGCTGGAGTTTGTCCTTAACATCCTGAGCTGCCTCCTGAGGTGAAGGCCGCAGTGTGGCCATGTGGTGCTGGTCATTAGTCCCCAGTTCTATCTGGGACCACCCCCAGCATGGGTGGTGCCACTGCTTTAGGGAACCACCCCCACCTAGGGACCCTATCAGAAAGTTACCTAAAGAGGAAATGAGTCAAACAGTTGGCTTTGGGTTCAAAGAATCTTAGGTCGTTTGTTAGTGGGTCATGAGTTTAAAAAAAAGTCCTGATTTCCTCTGATCCTTCCTGACCTGGAGAGGGGCAGGAAGGGAGAGTGGGGTTATGTACCTGGCGAGTCCCCTCAGGCTAATGAGTCCCAGGTACACTGGAAAGAACTTTTGCTCCCCCTGGAGTCAGGGAAGTAGCAGCACAGCCTCACAGTCAGCCCCGGGCCTCAGCCACCTGGGCAGCCTGGGGAAGATAGGTCAGAGGGGAAGGGAACTGCCAGGACCAGAAAATCCCTGGGCCAGGGAACCTCTGTAGGCCTGGAGAAGCCTGGAGACATAGCCCAACCTTCCCGGAAGCTCAAGGGAGACAAGGAAGCTGAGGAAACGGCGCACAACCATGCTCTGGTCCCAGAGAGCTGCAGAAAGCAGAGCGGGGAGCAGCCTCCATCCGGGCTCCAGGGAGGGCTGGGCGCCATGAAAACAAGAGGCCTCTCAATCCTGCAGGCACACCACAGCAGAGGAAGGCCAAGGACAGGCCTTCCTCACCCAGAGCCACCCAGGGGCTGAGTCTCAACTGGGCTCTGGGGAGGAGTAGGAGCAGCTGGACCTGAGGGAGAAACTCGGATTGCCTGGGTTTGGGGAGAAAGGGCTGTGCTCACCCAACAACCACAACGTTCTCAGAAACCAGGCAGAAATTCAGAGGAAGAAGTTGTCCGAGTTGCAAACCTGCATGTGCGTGGCTCACACGGTACAGATGTCTTCTGCCTGACTCTGTAGTGAATCGAGGCACTCTCTGGAGGCTCCATGGAGTAAAGGAAGATGGAGAGGACTCTAGATAGGAGAGCCAGCTCTGGTGTCCACTCAGCCTGGCACCGAGGAGAGGCGTCAGAGCTGATGCCCATCTGGTCTTCAACACTACTCAACGAGCAATTTAAATTCCAACCAGATCCCTAAATTAAGGACATCCGAATCTGAAGGGAAAAACCACTCTGTTTAGCTTCAGGTCACATCCACGTCGCCAAACATACAGAGGTGGGAAGACGTCCTTGGTTGGTTTCATCATGGTGGGAGGCAGCCACCAGGGCAGACAATATGAAGGTGACTTTCCAGCCTGCAGGAGGCAGCTCCACGGGGCCAGTGTGCTGCTCGTCACCAGCGAGGTAATGGTGTGAAGGAACAGGAATGTGTCTGAGGGTGGGGGTGCCTGAGAGGGGGCACAGCAAATCTCCCCAGAGTGCAGTCCAATTGGCCCGGCTTCCTCTGACCCACTCAAAGGACCCAGTGCTTCTGTGCGTGGGATGCAGTTTCCTGGTCCAACCAGCTGGAGCCACGTGAGCGAATAGCCAATGGGGAGTTGAGGTCACGACCCCTACCCTTCAAGTCTGAAGAGGCATTCGGGTCATAAGAAGACCAGACCTAGCCACCATCCTGAGGGGTCATGAAGGGTAGCTCCCAGTCACAGATGTTTATCCTGGTGTCTCTCAATCCATGGAGGTGACAGGCTGACCCCGTAGATGCCAGGTACAGAGTTCAGTGGGCAGACAGTTCACTCACACATCAAGAGATACCAATAGCCAAGCCACCCACAAAGATGAGCATTAGAAACTACAGGCACATTGAAGCAATAAGAGGTGATTTTTCATTTCAAATGGACAATAGTGTGTTCATATAACAACCCTCATGGCTGGTGAGAGTTAAGTGAGATGGGCACTTCCATGCTCAATCGGTGGTCTTGGGACTTGATAGAAACTTTGTGAAAATAATTTGACTCTGGATATTAAAAGCATTGAAGTTATTTATTCCCTTTGACTCAGCCCTTCCTTCTAAGAATTGTAACTAAAAAATAATCAGAGGTGTGACAAAAGAGTCCTGCATAAAGTTGTTCACTACAGCAATAGTAATACTATACTCATGTCATAAATATACATATTTATATGCATATTATATGTATATTATCTAAAAACATTGGAAACTCCCTATATCCAACAATATGGAAATGGTCAAACATATTTTGTTATACACTTTCAGTGGAATGTGTTATATAGACATTTAAACTCATGTTCAAAAGACATTTTAGATAATGAAAAATTCTCACAACCTTAAGTGGGAAAAAATTCAGGATTACAAAAACATATAACAGATGATCACAACTTCATTAAAAAATGGTGCAAACACTCATGTATTTACAAATTAAATCAATCTCTGTTTATCTACTATCTTTAGTTCTCAAAACAAGATAGTATAAAATATTCTGCAAGATGATGAATGGTGTGTGCCCTTGGAAGGTGGAGTTGTAGGCAATTCAATTTCCTTTTTTAAAATGTGGTATATTTTCATATTCTTTGTAACATAAGACATTCATTTCAGAGACACCTGAAGCTCTGGAGTTTGACCCAGATGGTATTTGGTATTCTCGTTTCTCACTCAACAGGGAAAGTCTGTGTCTCTTTCCACCAACACCACCCAGAGCAGAGGGAGCCTCTGAGTGGAGGGCTTGATGGACAGTAGGCATCAGGAGTCGGCTTGGGAGGTGGGCAGAGGGTCCCATGGTCAGAACCATGATCAGAGCACTCAGAAACCTCACCCCTCATCAGACACCAGATTTTGAATTCTCAGAAGCTCCATCAAAGTCCTCTCTGATAGTGCTAGTCTAGGACTATCAGGAATAACCAGAGCCACGGCTTCCTGCTCTAAGAGATGACCAAGCGGAGTCAATCTAGGCTGAGGCCTCGGGAACTTGGAAAATATTTTAATTCAGTGGTTTCTCTGTTTCTTGCTATCAGCCTCACCAAGCCTCTGATTCGCTTCTCAAATGAAATTGTTTTCCAAGTAAAGCCCAACCCTGAAGGGAAAAAGGCTAGTGGTGAGTGATGGACTCCATGGGAGTTGGGGGCTTCATCTAGAGATCACCCTCCTCTCAGCTGACACAAGTCCTCAGGAATAACTGTTGCTCTGTGAAGGACCCTTCACCTGGGAGGGGCCAGGGAACATCACATCTAGGATCCCCTTCAGTGGTGTTTTCAAAAGATAGAGGCAGAGCCTGTAGGTGCCATGGGCTGTCTCCCTGGACTTCCTGTGAAGACATGGGCAAGAGGAGCAATTAAAATTCAGTGACACTTACCAGTTAAGTCAATCAGTCCTGCTTGAGAAATAGCCAATCAACATGGAGATCTATTATGTTCTAGGCTGGACTTGTCACCATGTCAGGGAATAAGGAAGCTGTTAGCAGATATTTAGTGGATTTTGTAAGTGCTTGTATAAAATAACACATTTAATTTAATGCAAGGTTGTAAAAATAAGTGGGTTTTATGGCTGCTGGGCTTTATTCAGCAGCACAGCAGAAATTCAGGAGATACCTCCCTGCAGGGCCAGGGTCCCTCCACCCTGCCAGTTGTGCTTTTGGAGGGCACGGGCTTCTGCAAGACATCTCCACTTTCCTTCTTCTCCTTCACCTATTCATCATCTACTAACTGAAGAAGCTCACAGCCAACACTCCATCCAGGAAGGAGGCAGGAGCCAAGGCCCTGGGTCAAAGAAATGGAGGGTGTTGTCAGGGACCAAAGAAAGGGTCAATGGGGCACCATCTTGCAAACACTTGGTATCTTGCAAATACTTGGTATCCCTTCATTGCCACCATGATGCCAATTGTAGAAGTGATGAGGGGGTCGGCTTTCCACGTGGCCTGAAGACTATGTTACGTATGCTTTCTGCATTTCCCTCTAAATTCACTTAGACTTCCCAACACCCTGCTTTGTTTGCACTGTCAAGTCGGTCCAGAAATGAGACTGAATTTCTCCAGAGTTTGAAAGATTTATCAATCGGTGGGAAAAAAAAAGCCAAGGGCAAGTTTATTTCTAGGAAACAATGGCATCTACATAAGGAAGTGGCAGAAATTAAGAAGAAAGGAAACCCTCGGGGAAGATGACCATCTGTGAACTGCAGCTCCCTGGCACCTCTGCCACGAGGACAGCCTCCGTGCCCACTCTTTCTCCTTCCCAAGTATTGTGTGTGTGCAGCTTTAGGACTGAATGGGGACAGGTGCAATGTAAGGTGTCCTCTTATGACAGATGGATGTATGGACACTGGGTGTCCTGCAAGCAAGGTGTGTCTTTCAACTCAGTGTCTGAGTACCTGGAGAAGGTCTGACATGCAGAAGGCAGGAGGCATGTAAGCTAATGAATCCATCAGGGACAACAGCTGAGTTCTACAATCCAGAGTGGTATCACAACCTACAGGTTCATAAAGATAAAAATGTGCACTTCTATCATGGTAGGCTATTTTGAAAAGAACAACTTGTGGCCAAATTCCATAGATGAAGGGCCTGATAACAGGTTGGTTTTGATGCTGGGCTTCCCTGAGGCTTCCAGATGCTTGTGAATACGTAGGTACGTTATGGTACCTTACCAGGATCTATATGGAGTCATGGGACAATTATTTATGGGGATCTCTTATTTTGTGGAGGCTCTGGGGCCTGGTGGCCTAAATTTGAGCAAATTACTAAGCCCCTTCATGCCCGTGCTTCCTCGTTGATAAAAAGGAGATCCTCCTTTGGCTCATACAGCAGGATTTGCTTTATGTGGGAAGCTTTTGCCTGAGACTTAATCTGAGCAAAAAAAAGGACTTCAGAAACTACTGCTTAGACAAACTGCACTTTCTTGAATTATTTAAACAAAGAGAACCAGTAGAAAATATGAGCTCCAGGGGAATTAGTTCACTGCTTCCTTGGGGGGTGAGAAAGATGGTCCTTACAGATTGTGTTCCTGCTCCCTCATCAGGATTTCAAAACTCTCGCTCATTTCGGCCTTTGGGGATCTGGGCAGAGTCCTTTGGGGACATGAGTTTCACTGCTGACCAAACAGAACAAAGGTGCCTGAAGCAGCCTGGCTGTCGCCCTCCTGGGAGCCTTAAGAAGCTCACGATGAGCAGCAGAGCAGAAGGTTTGCTGGGACTGGGCGCAGCTCCGGAGCAGTGGCGGCTCACTCCCTCACTCTGCCCCGCCCGGGGGTCATTTAGGAAGCAACTGCCCGTTTGTACGATGACGTGTTTCCACTGAAGGCACAGGAAAAGGAGGGGAGCCGGGGCCCTTGGAAGTGCAACCTGCCCCAGATCACTACGCATGGGCTGTCCTCAGAGGCCAAAGGACACCAGCAGGGTGATGACCGCCCAGCACTGAGTCACGATGCCTTGGCAGAGTCGTTGTCCAACTCAACACTCAAGAACGTGCTGTCAGCACCCGTGGGGGATGCGTGTCCCCCCCTCCCGGCCCCATGTGGGTCCTGATGGCACAGCCTGCAAGCAAGTTTGGGAACGTGTCCCCCGAAGCTTGACAGGCTATGAAGAAAGCCTCCAGCGCAGCTCCCTGAACATGGACCTTTCAAGTCCACTCTGCCCAGGGCTCCTGTTTCCCCAGGGCCACAGCCCAAAGGCAGTTCCTGGTAACAGTTACTTCCATTCAAAGAAAGGAGTCTCCACCTGTCCCTCCTCACTGGGAGACCAAAACAATTACACTTAAATACGTGGTAGGTCTTCTAGAACTCACGACGAAGCGTGAGTACTTCAACTGGAAGTCAGCCTAGAGCTTCCTGGATGTGAAGGCAACAGAGGCCCAGCCTCACCAAGAGAGTCCAGCCCGGGTTCACTGTGACACTCAAGAGCCGCCAGCCCCCCGATACATGAGCCCCTGGGGTTGGGAGACGGCTGCTCATGGCCATCCCATCTGTTCAATGTCAGTGGGATAATGACATGTCTATGAGCCAGCCACCTCTCGGCAGTGAGTCGACTGGGAAGACAGGATGGTGCAATAACCACAGTGATAACGGTTACACAGGAGGAGGGACATGCTCCCAAATACTACGTTAAATAAAAAAGCATGTGGGTAGCCGAGAGGGAATATGCCTGGGTGCATCTGAATGTGTCCCCGTCAGCAGCAACTCGATCAGTGCCCGGTGGGCTCCTGGGTGGCTGGTCATCTGTCCTCATAGAAGAGTAGGCTGCACGGTCCCCTTGCATTTTCGTAAAAGTTCTGTTCTTGTCAAATTGACTTCTCATTTCAGGTTGACCCAAGTTAATGGTCTAAGTCTATTCATTCTGGCATGAATCAAGTGGGAATGGATGATAATGACCTCTTACTGACTATAGTAGCAAAAATCCATAAAAAGCTACATCACAATTTCAAGGATAGTAACCTATACCTTTCCAACCCCAGGGTTAGTAATTATTCCTGCATCTCCATGTGGGGCTTCAGCTCTCGTCCCACATAAGACACCTGTTCTATTCCACCAGGCAGAAGAGGTGGGAGTAATGACTGAGACAGGGTCCTTATTCTGACCCAAAGAGGGAGTATAATTCTCTTTTCACAAATGAAGAACTTGCAACCAAGAAAAAATATTCCAATTATTTTGCAATGAGGGTTGTCTAAGTTAGCGTGTGTTTGGTTGCTAGTGTTGGAAAATCAGTCTTGGCTCACAGAAGAGCTGAGGAGCAGGGCTGGCTCAGACCCAGCGGGATCAGAGCGCAGTGGTGGTTCGAGGCTGGCCTTTCTCTGCCTCCAACCCTCTTTTCTTCCACATTGGTGATACACAGTGTCTGGAGGGTCCAGTCTCTTGCAACTGTAGGACAAATACAGCAGCCCCAGGCTCATGTCATCACGTCATCAAGCAGGAAGGGAACTGGTGCCCACCAGTCAGCTAGAGTCCTGAGTCTGACTCCGCTTGGCCTGACTTGGGTCCTGGGCCCTCCCATAAAAGAATCACCAGATGAGGCATGTGGCTTCTGGACAGGAGACAGAGGCAGTCACACAAGGCCCCGCTTAGAAAGACCCTGCTCTTGGCTTAATGCTCTGGTGTCACCACCCTGAAATGCTGAGTGATTTTTTTTAACTAGGGTGCTACATTTTCAGTGTGCTTTGGACCTTGCAAATTCTGGAATCCACTCTGGCCAGAGGGTAGAGTTAGGCTGAAGTTAGCAAAGTCCATCTTGGAGCTGAGAGGGGGATGGGTCTCACCAACCAGCAGGCCGAGAGTGAGGAATGGGTGCTCCCCAGGAAAGAGGGGGCTCTGTTTACTGGAAGGGAAGTGGGTGCTAAACAGTCAAGCAATGAACTCCTACTAGCCTGGGGAACCCACATCAGATGCCTTTCCATCATTTTAGCCCATTTCATCAGACATTTTCGAATGATCAATGTTATTAAAATTTGTGTTTGATGTAGATGACATAGCACCAATTTTCAAGTAGGTATAGATTTCATAGATGTTTCTGTACTAATCTTGGGACCAAAATTCTCATGGCATTGTTTTTTTGGTGAAACACTTCCTATTGAGTATTTGTTGAGTAGGCTCTCAACAAATACTTGTAGACTGAATTTTGATGAATAAATTGTTCATAAATAACCTTTAGAATATACCCAACCCTGATTAAACCTCCCTCTACACATAATTCTGACATTTGTACCAAAACGAAATTAAACGGTTTCCCATTTCTTAGCCCTCAGCCTGGAGCTCAGCAATTCAAAGTTAAACAAATCTTTCCATTGCCTTCCTTAGTCAATGTCTGCAGGGCAGTTCCAAAGACATTAGCGAGGCCTTATGATGGTCCATATGTCAGCATTTCTCAAGTTTGTCTCTTGGAACAGAAGAATCACAAGATGCTCGCGAAAGGCATTTGCAAGGTTATGGGAGATGCTCCATGCTTACTCCATTTCAGATATTTTCAAATTATATCCGCAGAGCGCACATTACCAGCCCCAAGAAGCCCTTCAGTGAAGAGATATGTTCAATTTTATAGAACTCAGCTTTCCGCCAGCGTATTTGCACATGGAAACTTTTTGGCAGCAATATCTATCTTTGTTTGTTAGCACACACTTTGGAAACGACTCCCTCAGATCTTATTGCAACTTTCTACAGACAAACACAAAACCTCGACTGGCTTGGGTGGCTTGCTCCTGTCTAGGAAACAGTGGAAAACATAGAAAAAGAGACATTACACAGAGCAGAGTTGCACACCCCTCTGCACAGATCAGTCTACCAAATCATGATGTAGCTTCTATTCTCCATTATAGACTGGGGACTCAAAACTCCACAGTGTGCAGTTTATTTTCTGGAGTGGTTTAAAATGTAGCATGGTCTTGATAGTAGGTCAGCTTCTGCTGATTGGCACGGTTGTGTGGGTCCTTGTGTTGAGAAGGATTCTGAGGTTGTGGGCTAGTATTTGCGGAGAGGGAGCTGTGACAGTTAGGGGCCACAGAACAGCACCTGCCCATCAACAGTACTCCTTGAAGGGATGGTGCCCTGTGTGCTAACTTTGCAACCCCAAGAACCCATGAGGTGGAGGGGACATTCTGCTCCCCAGTCCCCGCTGGTATGACTGAAAATCAGATACGGTGCAGCAAAGTGCCGCCATGGTGCTTAAGCCACGGTGCCTGCTGGGTAAAGTCAAACACCTGTGCTGTTATCTGGAGGTATCCTCTCCCTCGACCATCAGATCTCCCTGTCACAGCCCTTCAGGCTGAGAGCCCGCACTTCCCTGCATTACCCACAGCTCATACTTCTTTCTCATCCATGGTCGGGAGGCTAAAAGCTGGACTGTGATCCCCAGGTCAGCCTCACCTGCTGCCAACTCTTTCTCTGTAAGTGGGGACCCTGATACTGGCCCTCCATGTGTTCGGAGCTGCAGGCACACCCAGGTGCTAAAGCGCAGCAGCACACTGGCTGATGTGTGGCGCCAGGGTCCAGTGGGGTCCCGGCACCGTGAGGAGCCCGGGCAAGGCTCTCTGGCAGCCTCTGACGTCATTCTTGCTCTCTCCACTTGTTCAGTTCTCGCTCAAGCCCCCCCGGAGCAGATTCCAGGTGAAGAAGTGACGATTCTAAATACCTCTTCTCCCTGCTTCTGCATCATTTCCAGGTTCTGCCTGATTCAGCCTCACAGGGCAGCCTGGGTCATACCCTGAATGTGGCCTCGTCCCCAAAAAACCACTTTCTACCGTATGGACTGTCTGATGCAAAACCCATAAGGAGCCAGACTCAGGCAAATGGAAAACATCCATTTGGCCCACTTTATTACCAAGTCATGTAGAATGCAAAGTAAAAAGCATAAAAATGAGCCTTTAAATACTGGGAAGGTGGCAGAGTCACACTCGGGGTGGACGGCATTGTCTCCCAGGCGCAGGTCCTCGGGAAACATGCCATGCTGAGTGAGTCTCGCCCAGGCAGAGGCGCACAGGACCCCGTAATAACTCAGGGTATTTTATCGCCGCATGTCCTCAAGCCAGGCATTGGATGGGAAAAACACTCTGGAAACAAAATTAAATAGTTTTAGATCTAATTTTACCAGGCTGAACGAGGCTACAGATTGATTTTCGTGGAATCTAATAGAACGGGGCACCACGCGGCCTATCTCACAGAAAATCCATCTCCACATTCTGCTTTTTACTTACTTTGCTGTTCGCTAGAAGTAATAAGAAGCTAATATTTTACCAGGCGATGTGTTTCGCTCTGTAAATGGCCTCTCGCTCCAAGCTGTCGTGAATGCTCAGCTCCTGCCCCCGTTTGTCTCCTCAAATGCCTGCTTAGATTTTGTTGTGAATCTACCAAGGGAACACTTTGCCCCCCCGGGGGGGCCTGTGCTGCTCCAATGACGCCACTCTGGAGGGTCAGGGACAGAGGCCAACCCAGCTCCAGGTGACCAGAGCCGACGCACCCCATCTGGCCTGGTGTTCCCTGTCTCTCTGGTGGGACCCTCAATCTTCAGTCCAGGTCCACGTGTCTCCCTCTTATCCAAACCCGTGAAGCTCTTGTCCCTCTGACTCCCCCTCATCCTCAAAGCCAGCTTCCAAAATGACAAGAAACAAAACGGTCATAGGCAAGCCCCGCACTGAACACTGGGTGTACCTAGGGTGGGAAAGGAAGTGTTGCTGTGCCCTGGGGAATCTCCTGCGCTGGTGTCTGCCCGTCCCCACCTGCCTTCCTTTACTGAATGAATGCCTTGAGGACAGCCACCGAGCTGGGTTTTGTCACTTCCCATTTATTTATTTATTTATTTATTTATTTATTATTGTCACCTACTGTCTTGATGATGCAACACAGGTAAACCTCATCTAGTCCGTCACCCCCTCCAGGCAAACACCCCTTTATTCAATGACAAGAGAATGCACCTTCCAAATAACATTACGATACCCTGAATATATGGAAGTTCATATTCACAAATCAGTCTAAGGCCAGGATTATCCGCACAGCAAGAGAATTCCCTGCAGAATATTTTAACACTTCCCCTGTCATAGCTGAGAATTTGTTAACAACTTCACAGGAAGCTGAGAGCAGAGAGGCCCCATGGAACAGGGCCGGATGACCCTGTTAATTGCCTGGAATTCCATCACAAAGGAGGCCAATGTTGAATTGTAATAAAAACCAGTCGGAAATAAAGGATGCTAAATCCCGTTTGTCCCATGCCCACCCATTCCATAAAGTGGTCTCCTCTACAAAGCTTAGGTGGCATAATATTATTACAGATTCAAAATATCATCCTTCATTTACCCAATTGCAAATGAGATTTCTTAGATGAGAAAGTGTGACTGTTTCCTCCGTCCCTGAACTATAAACACCATCCTATTGAAATCTTAGAAACTGGGGACTAGGGGGGCAATTTCAACAAAGTGATGTGAATCCAGTTGGCCTTGGCAGACCAGGTGCAGGAAGCAGGGCTATTTCATTAGTGTTTGGAGATTGGCACATATCTCAGGCAAAATAAAATAACCTGAAGTCAATGGCTAAGAATCCTCTTCATTTATTTTCATCCATGTTTCCCACCTCTTACATTATCCATTTTTGCATTCAATGAACATTCATTGTGACCCTGCTGAATGCCAAATCTGTGCAGGGGTCTGAGAGAAGATTTTTCCAGGGGAAAACTGTGCTCAGCAACATTCTTAGACTTTCTCTGGAAGGCTCCCCTGTGGCTCTCCAGCAAGTTACCCATCAAGTCCCAGGAGAACCCACTCTTGCAGACTGTGCTACTGAGGAAAGCTCTCTTCCCCAAATGGGTGTGTGACTTTTCACGGGTCTGAGGCATCCAAAACATGCAGAGCCGACTCTGAGCATTATTGGAGGGTGATGCGAGGGTACAAAAACCTCTTCCACATCTATTCCCATACCTGAAATTCTTCCCTTAAAACTGAATGTTATTATTCAAGTGTTCTCTATTCTGTTCAAATATCTCAAGGAAAGAAACTGGCAAATTCATGTTTTACACTTGTTCTTCCTATGTCCCCAAAGTGGGTTCTGGAAATTTGGGGGAAAGCCTAGAAACTTCCTCCGGATCATGGGGTCAGGAGTTGGTAGAAGGGAATTCTTGATGGAACTCTTCCAGGAGAGAAGGATGAGAACTTTGTCTTAGAGAAAAGAGTTGACACAAAACAGGAGAGTTCAGGAAGGAACAAAAGGTGCTTCATTCACAGCCTTTCAGTTGAAAATGTCATATGTCTTGAGCAGCTTTCATTCTGTCTTCAAAGATCATTTTGGAGCATCTGCTCTGCACCAGCATCTTGGATCCTGGGGATACAGCAGCAAGTCCAAGGTGGGCAAACCCCCTGACCCCAGGAAGCTGTGCTCCAGCTGGGAAAGATGGACATTGAACAAACAAGCATGATACCTAGTACCAGAGGGGTGGAGGAAAGAGGGAGAGAAGAGGGAGTTCTAGGCTGTAATGTTCTTAGGTCCTGGACCTGGCAAGTGTCCTATAAATCTGGACTGAATAAATGGATGATAGAATGAGTGAATGGCAGGCTGTTTCCACTATTAATTCAAATAACCCACACTTACCAGAGGTAGGTTTGAAGAATGACAGGTGTCACAGGTGAGATGGGGGAGGATCCAGGCTAGGAACAAGGGACCCTCTCACACCCCGTAAGGCTGTATCTGTCCATATGCGTGCCCCCACCACAGGTGACTATCATGGGTCACCGGAGGAGTCTGCCGGTGCTTTCTTTCTGCACTTATGCTCTGGTCAACTTCTGGTTGATTTAGCTGTGCTCACTCTGCCTGAGACAGTTGATGAATAAGCCAGTCTATTAGGGAGGTTAAAAATAATAAATATCGTTTTCCTACATTAGCCAGAAGCTCGATTCTAAAGGAAAATAATTAAATTTAGATTTGCAAATTCAGGTACTAAAACTTTCCCCTGCTCTCTCAACAGTTACCTCTGTGATCCTTGTTTCATTTTCAGTTATTAGAGTATCTAATAGAGTATCTAATCCATATCAGAGATGAAAAATTAACCAAACTTCTAATAGCATCAGGGAACATGGACTTAGTGTTGACAATATGGCTAACTGATATCCAAGGAGGACAGGGTGACCTCAGAGAGGTTTTATAGCCTATTTCTAATTTCCAAATGAGCTCAATTCATTAGCTTAATAAGGTTAATATCAGAAAATGAAATAGAAAAAAACATGAGATCCAGCTGCCTTCAGAAATGTAAGTGGCCAAGATATTCAAGGAAAGCCTAAGAGAGTCACTGCACCCCTGAGACACACAGGATAAGTCAGAGTTGGTAATCACATACAGCTAGCCACAGGCAGCAAGGTTCACCTGTGTGCCCCGGGCTGGGAACCAGGCTGTTTCATGTCCTTGTCTCAGTTCATCTTCACGACAGCCCCACGATACAGACGATGGTGGTGATCTGCACATTAGAGATCAGGAAACTGGGATTGAGGGAGGTCAGGCATATGGGACAGGCTCTTGAAGATTACATGTGGATTGGAACCCAAAACCACCTGCGTAGACAGCCTGCCAGCCAAGCCCAGGCATCCATCTTCAGGAAGGAATGATCCAGTTGGGGAAACAACACATGTAGGGAATTACTAGGTATTCCAAGAGCACGCACTGTAGGCATTGTGTTGGAGGAAGGCAGAAGATGAGGTCAAGGGTGGGAAAGCCTCAGGTGCATCATGACCTGGCTGTTCACTTACCAAACTACCTGGACCTTTATACAGTGGAGACTTTCGATGATTTACATTGAGGACTGTCAGGGTCAGGTATGAGAGGAGGGGAGATGTGCTTCAACCACGTGCATCCCTCCCATACGCAGAGGGGTTCTGTCGTTCACATGTGCTCCTTCCCTGAGAAGTTCATGCAGTAGTCTTCATAGAACCAAATCCCCTCACCACAAGCCAGAGCTTCCTCCTCTGCTGGTTCCTTCAAGATCAGTCTCAGAAACACCTTGTCTCACACAGAACCCTGGCAGGCCCTGACTTGCTTCCTCTATGGCCATTGCCCACCTCTGACTGCCACCTCTGACGACAGGAACTGACCTGTACTTCCAAGGGCTCTGTGCTGTCCCTTGCTTTGTGGACCTCTCCTTGGTCTCCTCCAGAGAACAGTGATTTTGGCAACAAGTAAAAGGATGGATTTGCAAATGTAACAGATAGCAGATTATTGCAAAATCCATGTGAGAACTCAGGTGTTGAGATCCAGGTGTGGAACCAAGAAATGACTAGAAGCCACACTCTAGAGATCTAGGTAACCCATTTAACACATGAAGTGAGGAAAATAGATGAGGGGAAGCAACTCTAAGGACTCTAATTTGGACCCTCGGTAGATGGTATTAAGTGGGTCAGAGAAACGCTGGACAGGCTAGAGACACTCATTCAGTTTTGAGCAGATTGACTCAGAAATGTCTATAAAAACAACTAGGTAAAATGTCTAGTGGGAAGAGAGGAGTTGGACTTTAGAATCCAAAGGGGGTCGGGGATTAAAGAGCCCAATTGCCTTCAGGATACCCATCTTCAAATGAGAGCGTGGTTCATAAGTAGGGTAACCTTATACGTTACCTTCCAAACTGGGACACTTGCAAGCTGAGTGATGCTATTAAAGATCACACCAAAACGACAGGACAAACTAGGACAGACTGAGGCACACAGGGACAGACTGCACCCTGTCCCCAGAGCACTTGCTAAGTAAAGCAGGGCAAATGCTGCTTATGATATCCTCGGTGTCACTATGAGAGCGCAATCTAAAGCCCACACCCAAGTGGGGAAGTGTGCCCTCCATACAGTAGAAAGAGACATGGCTCACAGCAAGGAAACGTAAGTAGCATGTTCCTGCAAGGCCAGGACTTGGCTTGTGCTGCACTCTTGTGGTGCAAGGCATGTGGATTGGGAAGGGAAGCGAGGGGGCATGCAACATGTGTGGTCCATAACTCAAGTCCACTAAGCTACAGGAGCTGGCGGGCAAGACAGCTGTCTCAGGGGTATTCATGCACCATACCCTGCTCAAAAACCCTGGAGAGCCTCCGACTCGGTGACAGACTGGAGGCCCAGGGAGCTGTCATCCGCTGGTGGGAATGATGGTTTAGGGTTGACTTCCCACACTAGAAAGACAAGAGGTGCCTGTCTAGAGGCAGCTAAATAGGGAAACAGTTTTACAAAGAAGGAAATGGTATGTAAAACTGCAAAGCAACGCCATAAGGGTGTAACATTTCTCCAAAGGAAAAGGGGAGGAAGGGATAGGAAGACACGGAACCCATAAGGAACCAGCAACATTGAAGATTCAAGGACTTTGGGGGAAACACACCTATAGGAGCAGACAGCTCCAAACCAGCCTGGAATTAACCCTTACTCTGTTGGTCCTCTGAGTACTGTGCAGGTCTGTAAGGCTCAATGTGTATTTCAGGAGAACTTCCAGCTTCAAGCTGGTTAACTGACGGAATCCTGGCCAGAATCACAATCCAGTCACATCTTATAGATGTTCTCATACATTCACTCATCCTCAGAACCAAGGGAGCAATAAAGTCTCCTGATCCTGGTCCCAAATACCCCACAATTTAATCTATTGCTAGAACCCTTGGCCACCTGCTATCTCTGACCAAGAGCTCCTTCAGCTCCTGCAGACGGTCCCCCAGTGGAAATAAATACTTACGATGGCAGAGATGGACACAACGAAACGATTAGATTTAAAAGTGTTCTAAAAGGCACAGGCCTTTTGGAACTGATCGTAACCTCGCCCCATGTCTAGATAAGAGCCAACAAATACCAAGCACAATAGAAGAAAACAGCTAGGGAATTTCCTACAGCAACATGAAATTAGGACAAGGGACAACATCTATGGTCACGTGTGCCAGAGAGTAGCTGTGTGCTTATTTCAGAGGGTGAAGATCCGTGGGTGGAGGTATACACTGCGAGCTGTATAAAAGCTTCCCTAACTGCCTAGGTAATTCCAGAGTGCAGTTGCTATCGAAAACAGGTGAGCCTCTCAGCCAGGTGCACAGCAGGCTATAGAATCAGGAGGCATTTGCTAAAGAAGTAACTCTGAGGAGCTTCCACTTCCTTGGTTTAGTGGAAGGAAATTCTGCCAAAGGAGCTGCTTGCTCCCTGGTCTGATGTTAGGGTCTGAAGCAACACAGCAGCTGAGCCTCTGTCCCTCACTGCTGTGGATCATTCGGATGCCCCAAATAGAGAAGACAGTCCTGTAGAAGCTGGATGGCCTCTAGGCCAAGCCCTGTGACCCCAGTTGTCCAGCATGACCTTTGTACCAGCAGTGAAGGGAGGGACCCTGCAGTAAAGCTCACATCTCAGGCCCACTGAGGATGTAGAGAATGATGTCATAGGATTTCTAAAAGCATCTACTCCCAAATGGAGCATAAAATGAGGAAGTTGTTTAGAACTTTGCAAAGCCGCAGAAGGCCTTGGCAGATCATTTGGAAAGCTCTGAGTATCTCCAAGTGAAGTGTGAACACACACCTTTAGAATCTCTTTCCTAATTTAAATATACTTTCTTGCAAAGATTCACCTTCCCCTGTCAATCACTTGTCAGACCATCTGCGTCTGTGCCCACCATTCACATCTGGAAGAGCGCATGGAACAATCTGGTATGGGCTTGTTTGTGTTTAGACTTTTTCCCCATTTCCAGAAATAAACCAATGTTAGCTGGAATGCCGTAGACATATATCTCAAGCCAAGGATTCTGCGTGGCCTTGGAGACTGATCACAGCTCTGCAGTCACTGTCTGGTCAAAAACCTACCTGTGATGTGGCCCAATACTGACACAAGAATATGCTCTAGGGGGAGAACAAAAAGACTTAGAAATGAGAAAGGGACACATTCCATGTAAAAGTCCTCTAAATTTTGTCAAGTGACTAATTGGCAACCATGCCACTAACAACTGTGAACTAGAACCCACATCTGTGCACACAGGGTTACTAATAGCCCTCATCCCTACCAGGAGTTTCCTGCAGCTTCCAGGTAGAGGTTGCTTCCAAGGCATTGGGAATTGGAGAAGAATTGGGGAGTTGTGTACTTTCTGCTCTCTCCTAAGGCTTCAGAGTATAAAAAGAACTCTCCCTCTCACTCTTCCACTCACTTCCAGTCCCTGCACAGAGGGAATAGTGCACAGGCTAGCAGACTGGGAAACCGGGGACTCTGAGGTCAACACCCTGAGAGGGAAGGGTTCCAGAGGGCAAGGCAGGACCTAGGGTCTACAGATCCTCCCTTGCAAAGCAGTGTCAGCGGCTCATTCAGAGTTTCAACTCCTTGGAGTAAAAACATGGAACAATTATTAGGTTTTTTCCCCATTTCTCCCTTTCATCCCCCTTTCTCTATCCCTCAGTGGATCTCAGGCAGAATTCGTAACTTCCTACTCATTTTTCAATTCATGAAACTCAGTCTTGTCCAGATAAAAATTTGCAATCTCATCATCAATTGTGAACCCATTTGAGAAAGAGAGAGAAAAACAGGAGTGTCTTTGTTTAATTGACCAAGGTTCCCATATGTCTGCCTGGAGATAACCAACAGATCATCAGTGTCCCTGTCTACACAAGTGTTCAATGTTTGTTACCCCATGGGGCAAGCAAGGAAGTGCCCCCGAGGGCCCTGGATCTGGAACTCTCTCTCTCCCCAGCCTTCCTCCTCGTTTCTCCTTCTTTCCACTACCCACCTGTCACAATTCACAAGTGTCAGGCCTTTTCCTCTCTGGTCCCCTGGGATCCCAACTCCCATGTGTGGCTCTTCCTGCTTGGAATACTCCTCCCTTTCCAGAGTGGGTAGCCCGCAGTCACCAGATGAGACACTGCCTGGGTTCAGCAACTCAATGCCTCATAAACAGTAGATATGATTATCATTTATTAAGTCTAGCTAACCAGTCACTTCCAAAAAATTCTCCCCAAAGAGGTGAGGTCTTTCTGCATTATTGCTTTCATAGCATCAGATTCTGAAATTATGAAATTAACTGTGTGATAAGTTGAATGGATGTACTAATGTGCTAGGGCTGCCATAATGGGACACCACAGACCAGGCAGCTCAGTAAGGAGATCTGTTGTCTCCCAGTTCTGGAGGATGGAATCTGGAGCATCACATGGTTGGTTCATCTTGAGGCCTCTCTCCTTGGCTTGTAGATGGCCACCTTCTCCCTGTATCTTCACAAGGTCATCCTCTGTGTGTGTCTGTGTCCTAATCTCTTCTTCTTAGAGGACACCAGTCAGAATGCATTTGGGCCCAAATTAATGACCTCATTTTACCTAAATCATCTCTAATACACCTTTTAAAGACCCTCCTCCAAAGACAGTCACATTGGAGGGACTCAGGGTTAGGGCTTCAACACATGAACTCCTGGGGAACACGATGGAGCCCACAAAGCCAGATGAGTGACCTATACTGTAGGCTGACCTCTTGTTTCCTTGGGTCTTTTCAGGACCAGACTCATGAGTTTTCTCCATCTCTGAAATTGCAGGAAGAGATTCACACTCTACAGTCACCAAAAAGAATCAAACCTTCTTGCATTTTATAAAACTCAGCAAAATGACCCAGTCTTTTTAAAAAGTTGCCTGAATCACTCTATGTGGGTCAGAGGATGCGAGTTTGAAAGCAGTACTTTAAAATCCATGTTCCTGAAAAATTGTGAGATAAATAAATTCTTTGCCTTTGCTCCAAAATGCTGTTCCTCTTCTGGGCCTGTATGGAGGTTAATTATTTCCTCACTTCCCAGGGTAGCCCACCTGTTCACACTGATTTGCGACTGTGTTTAGACAGAAGCAGCATCCACCTACAGATATACCTGTATTCCATTAGAATATACAGTTATGAAAGAAAGTGGGTCAGGCTTGAGAGAGGCCATCTGTCAGAGTGTGTCTTGGCAAAAGAAAAACATAAGAAGGGAACTTATAAAAGAGGCTGAAGAATTGTAGCCCGAGGGTACCAACAGAGTTCTGTGGGATCCAACTGTCAACCTCCTTTCCCAGCTATGTAATTGCTCAAGATAGCTGCGCTAGATGTGGGAATGTACGTGGCCTACAAAGGGGAAGACAAAAGTAGAAAACCTCACTTTCAATTTTTGAAAAAAGGATAGAAGCAAAGTGTTCAATTTGTTTTGTTTTTTTAAAATAACCCATCCTATAAAATATTCAGTCTTCTTTAAGAAGCTGAGGGTAGATCAAATCCTTAGGTAGTTTAACAATTATCATTTTTATTACAATTTCCAACACATGTGTTATTTTACATGAATTATCCAGATAACTGACATAACTCACACACCCAAAGATTCTTTTGAAATTTTCATTACACTGGGAACAATTGGTTATAAAATGTTTGTGTACAAAACAGTGTCTGCATCCATGATGTAAACTCCAAAAAATAAACTTTCCACAGTCCCTCCAATCACTGAGCCAACTGGCCTGCAAGTGGGGGAGAGGTGTGTTGTGCAGGTCTCCAGAGCTCTCCCCGCAGCTCTCAGGAGTGACAGCTCCCTTTGTTGTACTTTCACACAGTTTCCCTGGTACGGCTCTCAGGATGGCTCCAAAGGACTTGATGTTTAAAGTGATTTTTTCTTGTTGAGATATCTAACCCTTTTTAATACATCTGGGACTTTCACATCTATAAAAATAAGCAGAAAATTCAAACCTGAGTCCTGAGAAGTGAAGCATAAGTGACTGTATGGTTAATTCTTTCCTAGGAGACACCTGCATTTTATATCTACGATCCTTAATTTTCTTTATATATAGATTCAATAATACTTTGTTCTAGCCCCCATTTCTCCTTTTAGTTTAAATAAAACTTCCAGGCTTGATTCCTTTTGTTTATTTATTTATTTTTGTCCAATCATGATTTTTGGATTTTTTTATTTGTTAATAATGGAAGTATAATTTACATAATGTGAAAAGTACAAATGGGATGTGCTACAATTCCATGACAAACCCACATACATGACACATACCCCTATCTGAGTGCTTTCATTGTGCCAGAAAGATCCTTACATTTCTTCCTAGTCAATCTTCAACTCACCCTGAGAGGTTCCAGTTTCTTTCCCATGAGCCAGTTTTGCCTGTTCTGAAACTTCTCCTACACACGATTACATTGCACATTCTCATGTGTGCCTAGACATTTTTGCTTAAAATAATGCTTTTGAGATTCATTCATATCATGCTGTACCTTAATAATTTTTTGTGTGTGTGTGGTTCTGGGGATTGAACCCAGGGCCTTGTGCATACAAGGCAAGCACTCTACCAACTGAGCTATATCCCCAGTCCATGTACCTTAATAATTTGATCCTTTTATTACCTTTTGCCTGTTTTGCTTTTGTGCTATTCCATTATATAAACGCACCATGGTATGTTTATCTTGTCTTCTCTTGACAAGCATCTGGGATACTTCCAATTTGGAACTGGGATAAATAGAATTTCTAGAAATATTCTTCTACAATTCTTTTTCTGAATGTATTTATTTCATTTATTGTGGGTAAATATCTAGAAGTGGAGTTGGTAGGTCATAGGATAGGTATATATTTAATAGGTGAAATATTTTTTAAAGTTTTCTAAAGATATTATACCAACATGTGAATCACAATTTTCTCTGTATGTATCTTTGCCCATATTTAGCATTGTTGGTCTTTTTTAATTTTAGCCATTTTAATGGGGAGGTATTGGTATCTCTTTGTTTTCATTTGAATTTCCCCAGATGTGTACTGCTGTTGAATACTTAGCTATTTGTATATCTGTCATTTTGAAGTTTCTATTTAATTATTTTGAATATGTTTTATAATTGGATTTTTTGTTCTTTATTAAGGTCAAAATATATTTTGAGTTGTAATCATATTATCTCAGTCTGTGTCTTTCTTTTAGTTTTATTAACAGCATTACGTCAGCAAATCGAAATTTTTTATTTTGATGGAAATTAATTTACAACATTTTTACTTTTACTGTTAGTGTTTACTATGTCCTAAGAAGTATCTGCCTACATAAAAACCATGAAAGTAACCTCCAATATTTTCTTCTAGAAGATTTATTCTCTGGGCTTTTAACAGGTTTATCACTCATTTTGCCATAATTTTTGTGTGTGACATGTGAGATCAGACTTCATTTTTCTAAAATGTTGTTCAATTTTATCAGCACTGTTTGTTAAGAAGGCTTTATTTCCTCATTGAATGACTTTGAAATCTTGAAAATTAATTGATCATGTATATATGATTCTATATCTGAATTCCTTATTTTGTTCCATTAGTTTGTTTATGTATCAATAGGATATTACTATATTATATTTGTTCTTCATTATTAATATTGTTTTGACTATTCTGCATCCTTTGCATCTCCATAAAAACTTAAAATTTTCTTTCAATTTCAACCAAAAAAAGCCTAGTGAATTATTGATTCAAATTCTATTGAATCTGTGGATAACTTTGGGGATTATTGATATTGTAACAATATTGCCTTTCATTCTGTGAAAATACTGTATCAATTCAATTAATGTCTTTTGGTAATACTTTTTAAAAATGAGAATGTGGAAATTTGGCATTTTTTCCTTTCCCCTTAAATTATAGCTAAGTATTTCATATCTTTTTATGCTAACACCATTGTGTTTTAGTTCTATTTTCCTTATTTTTTATTATGGTGCATAGAATCATACAGAGTTGTATCTTGGGGACTTGCTAAATTCACTCATTAGTTCTAGTGGTTGTTTTAACCTTTTGTTAGGAATTTCTATGTCTGTAATCACACCATAAGAAAAATCGAGTCTTAAAGCTTTCTTTTTAATCTCTGTGACTTTCATTTTTCTTGTTTTATTACTCTAACTAGTATCTCTAATGCAATGTTGAATAGAAGTGGTGAAAAGAGACATTGTTACCTGTTCCCAATCTTAGGAACTCATTAATCTTTCATTAAATACAATATTAGCTGTAGATATTTAGATGTTCCCCTTATCAACCTATGGAACTATTTACCTAATCTTATTCTTAGAGAATTTTCATAAAGACAAGTGTTTAATTTTGTCAATTTTTTTTCTGAATCTATTAATATAATGGTTTTTCTACTTTATTTTGGTAGTGTAGTGAATTATGCTGATTATTTTTCAAATATGAAACCATATTTGCATTTCTGGAATAAACTGTACTTGTTCATGATAGGGCATTCTTTTTTGTATAGGGCAGAACTTGATTTGCTAATATTTTTTTAAAGACTCATCTTCTAATGAGAACTATTTATCTGAACTAGTTTTCTTGGGTCTTGTTTGCTTTATTTTGTTTTTCCTCATAACATCATGACATGGTTTGGGTTTTGAATTAGTATTGACTTCATTAAATAAGTTTGGTATTCTTCCCTCCTTTTCTGTTTTCTGAAAGATTTTGCATAAAATTCACATAATTTATTTCTAAAGTATTTTGTACAATTCACTAGGGAAACTATCTAGGTCTAGGGATTTTATATGAGTTGATTTTGTACTAAGAAATAAATTTGCTCACTACACATTGGGTTCTTGGGTTTTCTATTTCTCCAACAGTGAACTGTGATAGTGTTTGTCTTTCAAAGAGCTTACCCATTGCATCTATTCTTCCCATTTAGTTTTCTCTTTGAAGAGTTAAAATTTCTTTAGGGGAATTCAATGTATGTTCTATCATGCTCATAATAGTTGTTCTGTACTTAAGGCGTCCTATTTCTCTGACTGCTTTGAAAACATTTTCTTTGCCTTTTGTTTTCACCAATTTAACAATGATGTGCTGTGCTTTGGTACAGCTCTCTTTGTGTTTATTCTATTAATATTGATTGATCTACTTAGATTTGTGGTTTGATGTTTCCAAAAATATTTTTAAAATTTTAACTATCATTTAAAATATTTATTCTACTTTCATATTTCTTTCCATTCTTTCTTGAACTCCAATTATATATACATACATATGTGTTCTCTCATGTTTGTCAAATTGTTTCTCTCCCTGCTATCATGTTTTAATAGTTTATATTGACCCATCTCCAAATTTACTTTTAGGTTCTTCTGAAATGACCAAACTAATGATAAATTCATCCAGTGATTTCTTCCTTTCGTATACTGTATTTTGTAGCTTGAAAATTTTCATCTGTTTCATCTTTAGAATTTACATTTCTTTACCAACATTCCCTATCTATTTACTCATATGTCCACATTTTTCTACCAGTTTTTAAAGGTATTTGTAACATCTATTTGAAGACCATATCTGTTGATTTCAATATCATGGCATCTTTTTCATCAACTGTATTTTTCACGACTCTAGGTTATATTTTAGAAGTCTGCTTCTTCCCAGATTGAGCTATTAATTGCTGGACATTGAGAGTCCTATATTGCTGAGAATCTGGATTTTATTGTGTTTCTTGGCTTTTCTTCTGGCAGGCAATTTATTACTGCCAGAATACTTACTGTTTTAAGTCTTTGTTAGGACTTGTTTAGAGAAGTCCTTTCTCTGGACAAGAGTAACCCCAGTCCTCAAATATACCTTCCTAAGATTCCAACAGGATACCAACTCCTGAGGGAGGCCTCTCTCTCTGCCTGATTGGAATGCCTGTCTTGGACTATCCAACCTCCTGAATCTTCCTTCAGTTTTCAGGTCCCAGCAGCTACTCTTTGCCAGACCCACTGAGTCTCCCTTTGCTCATCTGCAGCTCAGCCTTAATCAAAGACATCAGAAAATTCCACAAAGGCCTCTGGAGCCCTGTCTCTCTCTGTGCAGTTTTCTGCTACCCTCAAGTTATAGTTGCCTCAGTGGCACAACGTTTGATCTTTGCCTTTTCAACCTGCCAACCCTGCTGTGTTCTTAAGGTCCATCTTTCTACTATTGCAAGATGCTTCTAGGCAGGAAGTTTGGGAAATTGTGAGACTCATCTCATAGGCTTCTCTTTCCTCAGAGATAAGTCACCCACTGCCTGTTATCCAACCTCTGAAAACAGGTGTTTCCTATATTGTTTCCAGTTTTATTATTGTTTACAAGAAGACAGCTAGTCAACTTCCTGCAACCTTATCACAGTCAGGAATGTGTTCATTCATTGTTACTGACCCTCCCTTTCTGCTCACTCTAGGATTCAAGTTGTAGACTTGGGATCTTGTAACATTTGTATATTCTCTGCTCACGATAAAGAATATGATATATTTACCATTTCCCTTCCTTATCTAAGTAGATCAGAAAGAAATAGGCAAAATAAAACTGAAAAGTTGTTGGACCCTATTTTGCTCAGTGGTGTCAAATTATGGCCTGCTTTTGGGAAAGGGAGGGTAGAGAACAGACTCTCCTGTCTCACATGCGGTGAATGCTCCTCAGCAAGGTCTATTCCTGGGTTTCAGGAACCCTGATAATATTTGGTTTTGAATGCAATCAGTGATTATTTCTGGAGAAAACTCATGTATTTTTTCCTACTAAATATCAACCCAACCCTCAATATAAGTGATTTTTTTTCTTAAATAATAAATTATTCATTACACTACTCTTCTTATTTTATTTTGTGGCCTTAGAAACAGAAAAGATGCCGTTCTTCTGGTTTTAAATGTATGCAGCTAGAACACATGGACGTTAAAGTTCTACAAAGGCAAGATAATGTGGGAAAATCCAGAAAATTTTGCAGCTACTTCCAGGAGAAATTTTCATTCTAGAAGAAAAAATAGAAAGATAAAGAGTTCCTTAAATAGCCTTTGCTCCAAGGGAAAGAGAGTCACACTTGGGAACATGTACATGTCTACAGCCCTGTGGTCAAGTCTAGGTTTGTCATTTAGTTTTGGGGTTAATGTCTTAGTTTCTTCACCTGGAATAAAGAGAACAAAATCGGGTCACTACTAATCATGCAAGTTAATTCATAACCAAGTAACCCAGTATCTTCAATATGCATAGTTACTTGATTTGGCAAAGAACTATATTTACTGCTTCAACAACAGTTCCTAGCATTTAAGATTTTATATTAAATATTCTTCCGGGGAGAGACTCCTAAATCACTAATATTGAATATGACATTGCTAATATCCATATGTGTTTTCTCAAGGAAGATAATCGTATGTGAAGATAATCCTCATTCCTAAATATTAATAAGAAAAAATAAATAAACAAATTGGGATATTTTAATTAATTACTAAAC
The DNA here is from genome assembly GCF_902686445.1 of Sciurus carolinensis. Classification (NCBI taxonomy): domain Eukaryota; kingdom Metazoa; phylum Chordata; class Mammalia; order Rodentia; family Sciuridae; genus Sciurus; species Sciurus carolinensis. The sequence continues at coordinate 8,001,519 of NC_062224.1, read as the reverse complement.
AAGATGAGTAGGAAATCTTAAAATACCTAAAATACATTTATTCCTGTAAGTGTATCTCTCCTCCCTATGACAATTGTAGTTTTTTCCCAATCTGTTGTGACAGCAACTTAACATGTGCTTTTCAGATTACAACTATCCTAGTGTTTCCAGGAAAGAGCTTCTTCTGAAAACGCTTCCCCATATGCTTCAAAAATATATAAAATTATTTCAATAAGGGCAAAGCCATTATTCTGCAACAAGTAATAAGGTTTATAATGCAAATGTCCTGGAACATTTTAAGTAATGCATTAAGAGTCAGATGCTGTGGTATGATTAATGGTGATCAGACCTTTTTCCTGAAAATGATTCTTGGTTCCTACACCAGAGTCAGCCCAAGCCTGCTTCATGTCTCTTAGGTCAATTTCCAATGGATCGTGTTCACTTCAGATGAAGTGTACCATGAGATCAGAATGCCTGGGGAGCAGGAAGTAACCAGCCATGCTCTTCCACACTTTTCCCTGGAAAAGGAACACCTCACCTGTCACCTACCACCTCCTCTTAGGCTCTACATTCAGAGAGGGAGAATATGCTGGAAGAGTGGGCAATTCTGCAAATCGTTTTCTCTCAGCACACCCAAAATGTCCACAAATGGCCCAAAGTATGGCTCCATTTTTCAACAGCAACCTGTATGAAAACAGATGTTTAAAAGATGTCTGTGAAAGACACAGCAAATAGAATTCATTGAATATTGGAGCCCCACTCATTGAACCAGTTGAATGTAGATGCTGCATGGACAAGTGAATTATCAGGGAAGCTGTAAAGAAAGGCACTGACCTCAAATAACTTTGTCGTACTTTTGCCATATTAAAAAATTTAATTACTCACTCATCAGAATATTTTGAAGATATAGTCTGTCTTCCTTAGAAATGATTGTTTCTCAAGAATGTAGGTACAGTTTATGCCAAGAGATTTCCTTTATATACAGCAATGGTTGTAGATAATAGTTGGAATTTCAAGTGTGCTTACATAGTAAACGAATGTTAGCAACTCTGTTGGTTTGGTTTGTTTAAGCTGGTCTGTAAAATCTATAATTCACTACACTAGAGAAAAGAAAAATTGATAGGGCTATATAAAATACGGAAGGTGCAAACAATTCAATTCTTTTCTTTTTTGCCATAGTGACTATTTATTTTTTAAATATTTAATTGCCACAAAGCATATATTCAAAATGCATAGTGTGATAATTTAATATGTATAAATACACAGCCACAACAAATTAATTAAGCCCTCCATCACCACCTATAGTTATCATTGTGTGTTTGTATGTGTGTGTGTGTGTGTGTGTGCACACATGCACATGTCCTGAGGGCAGAAAATCTGTTATCAAATTCTAAGTATACATTGGTATTAAATATAATCACATACTGTGTATTAGTTCCCCAGAATTTATTACTTATCTTGTAACTGAAAGTGTATATTTTTTTGTCAATATGTAGCCCGAATTTCTAGCCCCCAGTGACAGCTTTTCTAATTTCTGCTTCTATGAGTTGGACCTTTTTAGATTCCACATATTAGTGAGATCACACAGTATTTATTTTCCTGTGCTTGACATCTCACTTGGCGTAAGTTCCTCCAGTTTCAACCACGTTGTCGCAAATAGCAGGATTTCCTTCTTTCTAAGGCTGAATAATATTCCATGGTATGGGGCTACTGCCTGTGTTCATCCACTCATCTGTTGATGGACATTCAAAGAGCTTCTGGCCCTCAGCTATCGTGAATAACACCACTACTAACATGAATGTACAAATATCTCTCTGAGCTTCTATTCTTTGGGGTATAGATATATAAACGGAACTGTTGATCTTCATTTCACTCTCCTACCAGTAGTGTACCAGGATTCTACTTTCTCCATTAGCCAGTCTAGTGGGTACGCAGTGGTGTTTCCCTGAGATTCTCATAGCATTTCCGTAATGACTACTGATACTGAGCACCGTTTTCATGTGCTAATTGGCCATTAGGGTATCTTCCTTAGAGAAATGTCTATTCAAGTCCTTTGCCTGAAATATGAATTTCAGATAAATAATGAGTAATTGTCTTGGTTTAGATAACCCTCACACAATATTGAGAATGTAAGTATACTTGAAAAAATTGTGTTGTTTATCTGAAATTCAATTTTCACTGGGTGTCCTGTGTTTTTGTTTGATAATCTAGCAACCACAGAAAAAGTGAGAAGTTTGGCAGATCTAAAACAATCTAAATATTTCACAGTTTTGCTTAGGTGAGCTCTGAAATAGTGCAGGGTATTTTTGTGGGTGTTTGGCCAGTAGCCCTGCTTTATTAAAAAATTGTAATTTCATTTTGAGATCCTCCAGACTAAATCATTTGAGCTTCACAATCTTTGTGTAACATTATTGGACTCCCTTAATGAAATTATAACTCAAGCAAGATATTTCATTCTCTTGTAGTAAATTAGCTTGGGTTGTGAGAGTTCAAAGGGAGCAAATCCTTCCCTGGGTTTATTCTTCTTGTTTGGTAGAAGGCAGAAGGATCAGGCATTTTATATTCGGGTTATTTATTGTTCTCTTTGTGTGAACATTATATTGTTGCCTGTCCCGACTGGAAACAACAGCTGTTAACAGGCTCCTGAATGAATTTCAGTGTGAACTCCCCTGGCCTCTGGATAGCTTGGCTAAGGAGAAAACCTCAGGGGGAAAAAAAAGGAGCAGGTTTCAGGCTGCGTCTGGATGCCTGAAGGCTAAGGGCATATAAAACCTCCAGTGAGCGTTTTCATGAGAGAGAAATCACGCTTCGATCAAGGTGTACAGTGCCAAATGGGAGTACCCAGAGACAGTGCTCCTGTGTAGTGGCAGAAGGACCCAAGGCACAGAGTGAGATGTGAACCCTGCACCCCACTGAAACACCTGCCCTCAGGGGTGGATGGTCTCAGAGGAGAGAGCAAGACCCCACCGAGCAAAGCAACTAAGCCCTTGGTGGACAGCTCCCCAGGACTGAGCTAGAATAAGTGACTCTATTGCAAGTCTGCACCACGTTGATTGAATAGTGATAGCATTTCCATCTGCAGTCTTTTAATGAAGGTGGTCAGTATTCATACAGCAACAGAGTTGTGCAGACACGGGGCATCGGTGGGCAGCTGAGACTCCCCAAACTGAGGGCTCACATGCTGTGTCTCTCTGGCAGGCTGCGGGTGTAACACACACAGAGACTCCCAACTCCTGGGCTTTAACTTAGTCAGTAGAAATCGCTAAGATGAGGACATCCTCTTTGGGCTTCCTTCATTGGTCATTTCTCCTCAAATACCACCAACCTACATTCCTTCACTTCTCTGTTTAAGAGAAGTTTCTGAAGCTGAGGAGGAAACACTTTATTGGTCTTGAATGGCATTTTCTGGTTCCGTCCATTTTGCCAACTGTGCTGTGTTTGGTGTCTGGTACCCGGGATGCTTGGCTACCTAACTTCTGCCTTCCTGGATACCAGGGCCATAGGCAAAGGGCAGTCCTGGAATTCCATCCTCAGAGTTCATTGTAGTTGGCCATTTCCAGGGGGAACCATCCAAACACTCTGCCCTCACTGCCCTATGCCCTTCTCTCCCCTCCTAGACACCTGCTCAAACACCCACTGAGTGACATGGCTATGGTTTTATTAGTCCCATTATTTTCATTCATTTTAGGCCCCTAAAAGAAATTCTCCATAATGGGGAATAACAATTATATATAATATAATCATTGTAATGAGGATTAATAATGGTATGGCTCTCTATAAATTATGAGTTATTTTACTCACCTTAGTACCTCTCTGTGATGTGACCTTGCTATGGTGGGCTCTAGCCCACCCACCTGGTAAGTAGAAGCAAGGGTTGCCACCCTAAAGACAATTACTGAAAGTTTTAAGGGACGTGGAATAAGATCAGGGAAGATGCCAAATAAAAGAGAAGAAAGATGGAAATCATAAAGTTTCAAATTGAATGGAGAGAGGAATTTGATAAAATGCTGTCAGAAATTCAATAAAAGACTGAGCCAGAATGAAGTGTCTAAAACTAGAATGACCTTTCCACCTCCCTTGTCCAACCCCTCGGTAATAAGAACATATGAAAGCATTGAGTTCTTCCAAAACTCGATGTCAAAAGTGCATTTCCTGTTCTTCTCTTTCCAGACAAAGTAAGCATATTGTCAACCTTCCTCGCTCCCTTCAAGTACCTAAGTCCTGGCACCACCAACACGGAGGATGAAGACAATCTAAGTAAGCAGTTCCCCTCTGCCTCAAAGTTTGGAGAGGTCTCTGCTTGATGTGGGGGGTTTCTTGCACTGTCCCTAAATATTGAGATCCTGGGGACCACATGGGAGGGACCATCTGGTCTTCCCCAGAGCAGGAGGTCTGCTCCCATCCTTCTAGGGACCCCATCCTCCTCAGCAGCGCCAGCCTCACCTGTAAGCTCATCCTCACACATAGTTCCACCTGGAATCCCAAGCTCACCTGGAGACCACCATTACCTGAAAACCCATCCTTACCCAGAATCCTATCCCCACCACAGTCCTGTGTCTTACCTGGACTTCCATGCTCCATTCTCACATGGAGTCCCATCCTTATCTGGAATCCTGTCTTCACTTGGATTCTTACCCACAGACTAATTCTAATCCAGAGTCCTGTCCTCACCCACTGTCCCAGCCTCACCATGCCTTACCTGGAGTTGCCTCCTCATCCTTACCTGGAGTCCCACTCTTACTTTGGGGGCAGGAATATATCTGTAATTTCTATGTGACTAAGGGCCCCAGAGATGGTAGGAAATAATCCAGTTTTCTTAAGTCATCTCCTTCTCCCTTTCCTGTGTTTTCCTCTTCAAACCAAAAAGGGAAAATGACGATAGTGTCTTAAAACCTGGTTTTACAATTATTGAACAGGGAAAGGGCTGGACTAGAGACTCTGTGTGGAAATAGTTCTGTTGCATGAAACTGGAGAAGCGCCAGAGCAACAGCATCAGGATCCTATTTTAAACAAAGCTGGTTAGGAAAGGGGGTCCAAGCAGTCTCTTCTGCTCAGCTCAATAAGGACAGCCAGAGTAGACATTGCCGGTACTGTGTGTGCATGCATGTGCACGTGTGTGTGAGTGTGTGTGTGTGTGAGAGAGAGAGAGATAGTGAGGGAGAGAGAAAGAGAATCCTGGAAGCCCTGGGCTTAAGCTACACTCTCCTCTCACTTCCAGCATATTGTCAAGCATCTAAAAGAGGGGAGAAAACATTCCAAACCATATGAACACCTAACAGATAGGCTCCTTTTTCCAACTAAAATGTGCTGATTGAGGGTTGGAGAGGAAGCAAGATGTCTATTGGTGGCAGCCAGGGTTGTTGCTTGGACCCCAAAAAGCTGTGGCAGGGGTTTCCATAGGAATGTTGTCCATCTCGCCATCAGATTTTAAGAATCAGCACATCTATTGTGGACAATCCAGCTCCAGCACTAGTATAGGAACCCAGAGCCTTGGTCTCGAAAGGAAGCACTCTTCCGCTGAGCTAGTGCCCAGTCATTTTTTATTCTGAGATGGGATTTTGTTCTGTTGCCCAGGCTGGGTTTAACTTGTGACCCCCCCTGCCTCAGCTCCCAAGTCACTGGGGTACACCACCATGCCCAGCTCAGGCAACGTAATTATTAACGCTATTGAAAACTGAGTTTATTCCCTGTCTTACTCTACAAAAGCAAAATCATAGAATCACCCGAGGTCAGAAGCAGAACAAATGCTCATGATCCTCAGCTTGGATCCCTTCATGTTCTGGAGGAGCAAGTGAAGGGATGGGGAAGAGGGCAGGACTCCCCTGGAACCAGATGGGGCTCTTAGCCCTGACTTCCGGACTCCCTCCTCAGCAAGGCATGCGGTTGACAAATGGCTGTTTCTATTCTCTTGTGATCTAAATTGGAAAATTTCCAGACCAGCCGAGTTATTGAGTTATTTCAGAAACCTTTAGTACACGGAGAGAGAAATCTGAGTGTGTATGCAGATCGTGTGGCGTTCTGATGTGTAGGCAGCGCTGTATGGGACACTCCTGGCGGGAACTCCCACTCCGCCGACTGCTGTCTCCTGCTGGAGCTGCTGGAAGCCGGGGGCATCCAGTCTCCCCAGGGGAAAGAGAGAGGAAGTAGCAAGCGATAGAAAATGCTTGGGAAGTGGAGAAAGTGGTTTTTAATTTTCAGAAACACAAAAGCCACCTTTGAATAGCAGCCAGAGGCCCGAGACCTTGAGAAATTAACTGTCTGGAGCTTTTGCAAAGTTCCTGCTCTGCTCCTGAGGTGTTGAAAGAGTGACCCTGCTGGGGGGGCTCCCCCCACCACCATCCCACAGCTGATACAGACCCTCCTGCTGCTGGCGCGGTTGGGAGAGCAGAGCCTCGTGCGGGCTCCAGGTAGGTGGGAGGCACTCCTACCCTCCAATGGGCCAGCCCCACAAACTCGGACCACGAATCTCACCTCTGGGAGCCTCGGTGCCTCGTTTGTAAGAGGAGGGTCGTCAACGACCTGAATCACAAAGTTAAGGAGAGGCAAGGTCCTAGGACACCAGAAGCGCTCAGTCAAGATGGGCTAATGCTCATAATTACACCTGTTTCCCCCAATTTCGTTTATTGGTCAATGGGTAGAAACTTCCAGATACAAATAACTCCTAATTGTTTATTATATGTTAAAAAGTTTTAGAAATGCTTGGGAACCTCATTTTCAATCAATGGATTGACTTCCTCCTTTTGTATAGATGCTGTTAATTAACTTAGAAAATGTTATCATCATATTGTTTAAAGACAGACCTCCAAATTAATTGGACATAACTTAGTAGTTCCCTCCCAGTATTGTCAATGCAATCTTACTGATTTGCTGTCCGAATGACACTGGAAAATGGGGAGAGATATTGTGGATATGGTGTGTGATTTAGGTGTGTGTGTATGTGTGTGTGTGTGTGTGTGTGTTGTGGGTTGTATGTGCGTATGTGTGGTGTGTGTTTTAGCTGTGTGTGTGTGTGTGTGTGTGTGTTGTGGGTTGTATGTGCGTATGTTTGTGTGATGTGTGTTTTAGCTGTGTGTGTGTGTGTGTGTGTGTGTGTGTGTTGGGGGAGTATGTGTGTATGTTTGTATGATGTGCATGTGAACATGTAGTGTGTGGTGTCTGTACATGTGTGTAATGTGTGATGTGAGCCTCCACGTGTGTGTACGTGTGCAGGGGACACCGATGCATGGAGGACACACATGTGATCCTGCTCTGCAGCCTCACATCTTGTGCCCTTTCATCCTGGGGGTCTGTTGTGTCCAGACTGCTCTGATGTGAAGACAGTTCACATCTAACCATTGCGTGAGTTGGACAATTCAGGAATCAGCTGTGCTTCCCTGCCACTGCCCGGGGAACCTGTCCCGAAGCTGTGAGTCACTCCTTTTAAAGGCAGTGAGAGGGAACAGGAAACGAGGACACACAGCACATACACACTCCACCTGAGGGAGGTGATGTCAAGAAGGGCCCTCCGGAAACCAATCACCAGCAGCCTGGGTTCGGGCTGAGAGATGCCCATTCAATACCATGATTTTAAGATACATCTGCCTTTTGTGTTTAGCTCTGGAAACCTTTTTTCTTCCAACATTGGCTCCATCCCCTCTGCTAACCACTGCCCAGAGGTTGAGATTCAACCCAGATCCCTCGAGGAATGACCCAGACCAAGACTTGTAGACTGTTCTCAAATCCCACACCTGCACCCTTGGGAACCTGGTGGAGGGAGTCTCTTCACCTGCCATAGCACCTACCCCTGAATCGTGTGCACTTGCAGCATGGCTTCATGGGGTCATGGGTCATCTGCCAACTGTCCATCCTGATGCATCGTCATGACACATGTAACCAGCAAACACCAGGACCAGGCTGCCTTCTGCCAACCCCAACCCAAGGCCTCCAGGCATGCGCCCTAGCGTGTAAGCCTTCTTACGCACCAAGCCCTTCCTCCTGTGTGACCCCGAGCCACCTGCCACTCCCACCAATAAGCTCTGCCACGTAGAGGAAGGGTTGCTCCTTTTTGTTAACTGGAGCTGCTTGGCAGCAGAATAACCTTCACCAGGAACAATATTATCTCTTCAAATGTAGCGTGGCGCCTCGGATGGCTGGTTCTCTGGAGCCCTCCTGACCTGGCAGACACGGCTGTGTCATTATTAGTGATGCATGTGATCCCAATGATGCCAACCCAGGAGGGGAGCCGGCTGTGCATAATGACCAGGCCGCGGATGCTGGTTCGCAAGGGAGCCGGTGGAGGAGGAGAAGGCCCATAAATAAAGCCGTGAGCAAGCCCAGGCTCCTGCACACACGTCAGATGGATGATAGTAATGAGATTCCATCCAAAGACCCCAGCCTCCACCTGGTGTCCCCACTTTTAAATGTGGCAACCCAGGTTATCCAACATAACCAATCCCAAAGAATATAATTCCACTCACTGTAAAATTTAGTCACAGGTATGCCAATAGAAAATTTTGCTCTTCCTCCCCAAAATGCAATTCTTTTAGTACATTAAACCTTCAAAGTTAGCACTGCATTTGCTGACACTTTTTGTCAAATGAGATAATGTGCTTATGAGGCTCAGGAGACAAGTCCATGTGTGAGAGAAGCAGAATGGAAATCATTTCATTTTACACTTTCCCGTATAGATGCCTCCCTGACTTCGACGTTTTCTTTTAGCGCCTGGCAGTCTTCAAATTGCTCATGATTGTCCTATTACTGCTTATGGTATTTATCTAATGTAGTCGGGAGTTATTTACCTGCCTTTTTTCTCATTTCCACAATGGAGGGACACATGCGACTCTCTGAAAAGACCTTATAGAAGCTGCAGTTCACAGACAGCTCCTTTTAATACCGTCTTGTAGAATGAGACCATTTGCCAGCGTGTCTAGGCTGAAGGGACGTGTGCATGACTGTGCCACTCAGGACGCTACCCAAGTCTCAGTGGGGGTGGATTTCTTATGGAAGGTATTTGGAATCCGGTCAGGAATTTTCCCAGGGGGAATAAATGTGGTATGAGCCCCACCAGGGCAGGTGAGGTTAGTGGAGGTGCCCTGCCCACCCCAGAACCACCAAAGCATTCTGATCCCCTCTCAGCCTCCCCGTCCAAGTGGGTGCCCATGCACATACCCAGGCTCTGGCTAGGCTGCATGCTCAGGTGCCATTTATCTGCTGGAACCCTCTGTGAGTGGGTAAGAAGCAAATACTTCAAGCCCAAGTTGGTGACCCTGAGAAGCATTAGCCAATGGTGATGATGAGTGTGTGTGTGTGTGTGAGTGTGTGTGTGTGTGTGTGTGTGAGTGTGTATGTGTGTGCACGTCTGTGCACATAGGAGAGAGAGAGAGAGAGAGAGAGTAGCTGGGGTGGAGACCTTCACATGAATTCTAAGGTTGGCTAGTCCCACCACCACCACCAGTAAAGAGACAGTGTCTTACAGAGCTACTTCCCACTCTAACATCCTATGAGTCTATGAGTATCGATTGACAAGAATAAGAATTATTTTGGAGAATGAATTCAGAGAGGAATTAAAGGACCACCAATTCTTACGTCCTATTATCAGCCATCCATCTGAATTATTCTAAGTGTGCACACCTGCACTTTCAGAACCAATGTTACCACAAATCCTGCCATCCCAGAACCTCCAGGAGAATCCCAGGCAATGTGCTTCCTGCCCTCAAAGGCTGTGGTGACTGACGGTTGGACTCTTGGGTGGTCGTGATTACCCTTCATTCCGACAGCAGAATGAGCATCTGCAGTCCCCGCAACAACTGGCACATGGTGTCAAACCCTTACCCGCGTGGCATCCACTGGGCTCCCAACAAGACCCAGGTGGAAGGTTCTGTTTGTGAACCACGAGAGAGGCTCCTGAGTTCCTGAAGCCATAATGGCCGAGGTCTTACGGCCAGCGTGTGGGGAGCTCAGAGCCCCACTGCTGGCCTCCAGGGACAAGCAAACCAGTTCACCAATCTGTGCCATGAGGTTCGGTGAGTGGTTCCTGAGAAAAGGCCAAACCTCCAGCCGGGGACGGGTCAAAACATTAAAAGCAACAGCCAGGGAAAGCGCAGGCCTGCTGGAACAGCTCCAGGGCTCAGAACCTGAGGGACCAACTCAGAAACAGTGTGTCCCCGGCCCGTCCCCGGCCCAGCCCGGCGGGAGGAAAAACATCCATCTGTCCGTCAGGTTAACCAGGCCCACATGAGGCTAAGTCGAATTTCCTTTTCCTTTTCTTTTTTATTGTATTTATTTCAGGTGTGTGACATGATGATTGGGTATACACACACACAAACCTATTGCATGGTGAAATGATTACTGCAGTTAAGCAATTAACATATTCATTTTCCACATCACATGTGCTTGTGTGTGTGTGTGTGTGTGTATGTGTATGTGTTAACAGCACCTTAAATCTACTCTCGGCCAACAGGCAAACACCAAATCCACCAGAGGCACCCTCAGAAATACTCAGAGAAAGGAGTAAAGGTGTATAGGTTTGTGGTACATCCGGAGGGAGCAGTTCCCAAGCAGCAGGAAGGAGAGGAACAAGCAAAGAGTCCCCAGTGTCCCCTCACAGCCCAAGTGTGGCTTGGTGTGTGCACAGACCCCCAAGGACAGGAAGTAGAGGACTCTCTGGGAGTCCCCAAGGTTCCAAGGTACAGGGATGGCCCCAAGCGTGTGCATCAACAAGAAGCTGCCCTGGCCCCTATTACCAGTAAGAGCTTCCCGGGTCTCCGGACCTTTCATCTGTGGGTTATTATATATGACATTTGAGTATGTGAAACCTATTAGCTAAATGGAGAAAACAATGGGCATAATCTCCTGGGTCAGAGAAGGGGAGTGTAAGGTACGTAACGCCTTCCGAGTGGAAGAGGAGAATGTTAGCCTGGAAACTCGGGGTTGGAGGCCTGAGAAGGCCTTGCAGAACTGCTGCCCCAGGAGCCTGGACTCGTCACCGGCTTCTTGGTGACTGGGCTCCAGTAACTTCCAGCAGCTTCGCAGCAGGGAAGGGTCACCCCATGAGGCTGAGCTGGGCTCATGCCCTCTCCCAGGGCCTGAGGTTGTCACTGCAGGAGGACGACCCGTGTCTATGCTCCTCCCACTGTACCCACATGCCCTCCCCAAAAAGACTAGGTTTTTGCTTCCTCTGCACTGGTGCTCAGCAGGTTCTGGAAAGTGTGTGAGAACAAATGTCTGCCTTGCCAGTCAAGAGAGACAGGGGCTGTGCTGTGTGAGGAGACGCCAGGGTCACTCCTTGGCCACACAGGAGGGAGCAGAAGGCTTTCCAGGTGGTGGACCATGATCTCCAACCAGCACACCAGAGATGAGGGGGCTATTCACCCCTCTTTCTGGAGTGTACTGGAATTTCTGGAAAAATTGATGGAGAATCCCAGCAAATAAATACACAGGGTGAGAACAAAAGGAAACAGATGAGAAGTCTCCCAACCACCATTTCCCTGCTAGAATTAAAAAAGACTGTCCCCTGTGGGAGGCTTTTTGCTAAGTCCACTATATGTGCTAACTTAAGTCATACTTATTCACCTTATAAGCAATACTATTAAAATCCTCATCTTCTAGCTTCAAAAAAATGGAGTTTGGACAGATAGAGTGGCCACTCACAGCCACATGGACATAAAAGACCAAGGAGTCATTTGCTCTCTCACCTACTGGACCTCAGACTCTGTGGGGCAGTCACTGCATCCTCTCACATTCCAAGGCTCCCAGGACAGAGACCAGAGCCCAGGCCCCAGCTGGCCTTGCTGTGCCCACTGGGCTCTGTGGGCCAGTTCAGCACGAGGGCCCATGGAAAGGCTGCCAAGCTCTTTAACAGTGGGTACTACCTCCTGGGAGACTCTAGCTCGTGTCAAGGTGGAGTCCAGAGTCCGCACCCTTTATGCGTTGTTATTATTAAGACAGGGCTCCGCAAAACAGTGGTTTACGCCATAGAAAACCTCAACTGCAGCTGTCATAGGATGCCGAGAGCTATGGAAGGGAAGAGGGAAGAGGGAATTTGGGGGAAAGCATTGTGCTGTGAGCTGCCTTTCTCTAAGATACAACAGAGGTCATCTGATATGCTGGCCACTTTAATCACACTAACAGTCTTACTCAATCCCCACATTGTAAGAAATCAATAAGAAATTAGAGTGCTCCGAGCAAGTTCCAGGCAATCTAGCATGGGGTTTGGGAATGGTATTGTTTGTTCCTTTTTCCATTTGTAAGTGCAGTTCGGAAAATCACAACAGCTAATCTGATCTGCTCCCCTCTGACTTGAACTACCCTTAATGGCAGAGCTCGTTGCTGAGTGCGTGTATACCCAAAGTGCATAATGACTAACAAAAATGGTTGAGGTTCAGCGCTTGCTGTTTATTTCGACTGAAATGGATTGTCAATGAAAGTTACACACCTACAACGTATAAAGTTCCCAGATGCATGCTTCCGAATAAAATAACCTCCCCAAATCTATGGTGTTTTAGAGGCAAAACTAGAAGGAAATTGATAGAAACAAGAAATAGAAGTACTTCACAACTTAGAAAATTAAACCTGCAGAAGTTGAGATCTCTTTCCAAGCAGAGCCTAGCGCCTCCTGCCGGCACAGCGTCTTCATAGAGACCTGTGGCTGCGTGACAGATAAGAGGAGGCAGCACGCGCTGAGAAAAACACTCTCGCAAGTTCAAGTTCACATAGTTCTCGAAGGCACCTGATTTTCAAAGGCGTCTTTTGTGCCTGGCAAATTGTACTTCTTTCTTTATTATCCTCCAATAACAATGTCACAAGCCAAGGGTTGGGGAGCTCAGGTGAGTCCGGGTCTCACCCTGCACAGCTCCCAGGCTGCAGGAGGGAAGCTGGTTCACATGCCAACATCCAGCCAGGTCTCAGCGTCTGTGCTAAAGCTGTGGGTGAGCTGTAAATACCACCGCGAAGCTAATTCACAATAGGGACAAGGGGCGCTGGGGAAGAACAGAGTTACTTTGGAGTAGGTAGAGGGGAGTGAAGGGGTGCAGGGATAGGAAGGACAGTAGAGTGAAACAGACAGTATTACCTCGTGTACATATATGACTGCACGACCCATGTGATCCTGCAATATGCACGATCAGAAAAATGAGAAATTACACCCCATTTTTGTATGATTTATCAAAATGCATAAGTGCATTCGACTGTCTTGTATAACTAGAACAAATTTTAAAAATAAAGTTCTAATTATTTTTTAAAAATCACCTTGAGTTTCTACTTGCTTGATGAAAGAAAAATCTCATTTGAAACCCGCAGTAGAGACAAGACCTCCCAGTTCCTGAGAACACATGCAAAGGGTATAATGAAATCGTGTCTGTGGTCCTGCCTGGCCAGGTCAGCTCACCCACCCACCGCATGAGAGGCAGACTATGACCTCAGCTTTATCATGATCTTCCAAAGAGCCCCCAAAGGGGTGTCACTATACAATGGCCATGAAAATGAGGGAACTAGTCAGCATCCATAAAAATTACCTTTGTAGCAACAGCACAGATGGGGGGAATCTGTGACTCCTAGGATTGAAGCATATGAGCCCATTACCAAGCTGCATAAGCTTTGGAAGCTACTTCACCTCTTTGAGCCTGAGTTTCCCCACCTATAAGGTGGTGACCACACTATGCAACCCCAGGGCTGATGGGAGGAAGAAAAAACATAGCAGATTCTGGAATAAAGGCAACAGGACTGTTCACGCCAGGATTCTCAGGGTATTTTACAGCAAACTTGAGCTTAGCATTTCAGATGCATACTTCCCAGTAAAGGGCACTAGGGCCTCAGGAGGTCATGTGGTAATTCACAACTGAGATTTTCTAAATGGAACAGCTTTATCAGGAAACAGTGGCCCAAGATGACCAGTCCAGAAAAATTCAATGACCTCTAAATTCATCCATCACCTACAGTTAACAAGTAATGATTTTACTAAATTTACTTCAAATAATGTTTTGCAGAAGGCATAAAACATTACAGATACAAATGAGGTCAGCCTCTGCCCTCTTATTCCATTTCCCTCCCTTGTTTCCCAGGGGGGATGTTGGAATGTGCCTATTGTACAGTTATCTGCAGCTTGGCCACACAGATGTGATTATATGAGCACTATATAATGCTGGTGTTCTTATCATTCATATTTATGATATCCTACCCTGGATTGTTCTGCAAGTTGATCTTGTCACCTAACATTTTATTTCTGAGATTTATCTATACTGAGCCATATAGATATAGTCCATCTGATACAATTGCTATACATTATTCTGTAACATGATTATACTACCATTTATTACCATTCTTCTAACTGTGGAAACTTAAGCATTTTCTAAATTTTCAATGCTGCAATGAACGTCTTTGTTCATCTGTTTTTGTGTGTGAAGTTTCTCTCCAATGAAGCCTGAGCAGCAGAATTGTTGAGTAGGGTGTGCACCTCATGAATCTCACCGATTGCTCCCCAAATGCTTTCCAAAGGAGTTGTGCCTGTGTTCACCACCACGGATCTGTAGGTGCATAGCCTTCAAAATACTCCAGCACTGTTAGCCTGTTTTCAATGTTTGCCCAGCTGAATAAATGGCAAGACTCTCAGAGGGTCCCTGCAAGCAGGGTCCTGCTGTCACCACCAACCTGGCTGCCTGGAGCAGCCCCAAGGGCTCATTCAGACCCATGGTTCTCACCCCATCACGTGGACACACTGACTGTTTACCTTAAATCAATGCAGTTCCCAGGGAATGAAGGACTTGGTGTGCTTGCTGACTTTCCAAAAACCCTGGGTGATTCCAGTAGTCAGAAGCCGTGCCCAGCACCTGTGGCCCTGGAAGAAGCCTCTGGATTGTTTCCTCCAGGATGGAGCTGGGAAACACTTTTCTGGAAGGCCAAGTAGTAAATAGCTCACACTCGGGTCACATCATCCCCGGCTCCACTCTCTGCTCTGTCATTCTTACGTGCACACAGTTGCTGTGCCTCAGCGCCCGAAATGACTGTCCAAAGCAGGTAGCATGCTGTGCACCTCCGCTTGGCTGGCTCCCAGCTGCCCCCTCCTCCTGAGGCCTCAGGAGACCCCGGCCTTTCTCACCTCCCATGTGAATTAGGGACTGAATATCGCCAAGCGTGTCACCAACAGAGCCCTGTTTCTGGGGGTGTTGGAGGTATCACAGGCATCAGGTACTGATCCTGGAGATCCTGGCAGTAAGTGGGAATGGAAGGGTCTCCTCATTGTAGGAAAGGCCTTTGATGTGGCCCAAAACCCATAGACAGGAAGGGCCTTGTGTCTTTTTGGTTCTGAGGGAGGCACTGGCAGACAGGAGGGAGGGTACCTCATGGGCAATGATATCACAGACCGCCCTCTGGCAGGGAGACATGAGCAGGATATGCTCCTACCCACTTCCTCCTCTCTGCTTCTTCTCAAGCTCAGCCAAGAGGTGCCCGGGATGCGGGTCCTTCCTTCCATGGACACCTAGTCCCCACAGGTACTCATTCCTCACATCGGCATAGGCCATTAGAGCACATTTGACACGCCCAGCTATGGTTCTGCTGGTAAGGACTTCATAGGAATGGATTTCAAGTTCCACAACATGGTCATTAGTAATAGTATCTGTCACTAGTGGCGACCTGCCAATGCCCTAGGTCATGACTAATTTGTTCTCACCTCCAGGTACCAGCAGCACTGAAGTGAAGGAAAACCGTAATGTGAGCAACCTGGGAACCAGGCCCCTGCCACCAGGGGACAGGGCCAGAGGAAGCACACCCAGCATAAAAAGGAAAAGGCCCCTGGAGGAAGGGAATGGGGGCCATTTCTGCAAACTGCAGCTGATCTGGAAGAAGCTCTCCTGGTCGATGACGCCCAAGAACGCACTGGTCCAGCTGCACGAGCTGAAGCCAGGCCTCCAGTTCCGGATGGTGTCGCAGACAGGCCCCGTGCACGCCCCTGTCTTTGCCGTGGCTGTGGAAGTGAATGGGCTCACATTTGAGGGCACGGGGCCCACCAAGAAGAAAGCCAAGATGCGGGCGGCAGAGCTGGCGCTGAAGTCCTTTGTGCAGTTCCCCAATGCTTGCCAGGCCCACCTGGCCATGGGCAGCGGCACCAGCCCATGCACGGACTTCACCTCTGACCAGGCTGACTTCCCAGACACGCTGTTCAAGGAGTTTGAGCCGTCCACACCCAGCGAGGACTTCCCAAACTGCCGCCCGGTGGACACCGAGCTGCTCTCCACAGCCTACCGGCAAGGGCGGCTACTCTACCACACTTTGGACCTCATGGGCCAGGCCCGGCCAGACAGGGCCAGACCGGCCCCCGCAGCCCTGGGTGAGAGGAACCCAGTGGTAGTGCTGAATGAGCTGCGCTCGGGCCTGCGGTACGTGTGCCTCTCCGAGGCGGCCGAGAAGCCCCGAGCCAAGAGCTTCGTCATGGCCGTGTGCGTGGACGGGAGGACGTTCGAAGGCTCAGGACGCAGCAAGAAGCTGGCCAAGGGCCAGGCCGCACAGGCCGCCCTGCAGGCCCTCTTCGACATCCGGCTGCCCGGCCACACCCCCAGCAGGAGTAAAAGTAACCTCTTGCCACAGGTGAGATTTCTCAGGCAGCTGCCTGCACGTGGACGTGTGCTGGGATGGATGTGAGCTGGGGCTACTGGCCCTGACGGGACACTGGGCAGGCCCACTCCTCCTGCAGCTGGGCGCGGGGTGCCTCCCCGAGAGCTTGCTCTCCTGAAGTCTCCCTTTCCTGACCCTATTGAGAGCAGTTTCCAGACTTTTTGGAGTGAGAGAATCATGAGAATAGAGGAAATAAATATAACTAATTAGAACAAATAAAAAAAAAATTTTTTTAAAGGAAATAAAGGAATAAATGGAGGAAGGAGAGTGTCAATGCTCCAGCTTAGCAGAGGTGATGAGAGAACTCACGAAGCCAGGTGATTTGTACAATGACGATGCCACACACCAGGGAGAAAGGGCAGCCAGGGTGGAGGGAACGAGTGGAGACTGGACGGGGCCTGTCTGTCCCCACTGAGAGGGTCACAACACAGGAAGGGCAGGTTTTGTTGGCCAGGTCCTTCAGTAACTCAGCAGGCAGCAGAAAAGAGCAGAAGGTGACATGCGTGAGTTGTATTGGGGTCTGGGTTGAGTTTCTAGCCAGGGCGTCTGGGGACACTAAGAAGGTAGGGATTGTCAGAATGGAGGCCAGTGTCTCTGGGGCCCTAGATGCAGGCCAGGTGGAGGCGCCTCCCTAGGACCCTGGCGGAGTCTCAGGGTCAGAGGGCAAATATGTGCCGGAAGGCAGGAGAGTGTGGAAATGAAAATTAACCTCTGGGGTCTCCCTTGACCACCATTTCCCTGGCCTTTGCATGCACCATCCTGGCTCTGCTTTCCTACGGAAGCTTACCTTCACCCGTTGAAGAAGCATTTTTTAGCATTGCTTGGGTGGCAGGAACTATTCTCATCCCATTTTAAAACAGCCTTATTCTGCCAAGTCTTGTAATTGCTTATTTATGCAAATTATCTTTTCTCTTATCATTGTGAGAATTATTTGTGGGCATCACTAATGTAGCAGATACAGAAAAATTATCTTTATTCATTTTAGGCATCAATCAAGGAAAGAAACGCTTTACATAGTTAAAAGGCACTTAGCCCCGTGCGGGATTCATCATAAGTACTTGATAATTGTAAGTTATTTCTGTGATGGCCACCATCGTCACATGGCAACACCTAGAAAGGAATCCATTATTTTGTGGTGGGAGATTATAAATCTGTTCAAGAAAGCGGAGTGCCACCAAAACCTCAGCTGCGTGCTCAGGGACACCGCGTCCAGACAAAAAGTGCATGCAGGGATCCCATACGTGGATGCAGGACTAGGTAGAGCAGCCACTTTCTCGTTCATTCACTCCATATTTTTTGACTCTGAGTAGACGGGGTATGAACAATGGGCAAAGCAGGGGTTCCGCTTCTCAGAAAGCCCAGGAAGGGGAGAGAGAGACTAGATAAATGAGGTGCTCAGATCCAGGAAGGACTCTTTCTCCTGCCACCTCATTCACTCAAGTTCAAGTGTTTACTAAAACCTGATGGTCATGCTGGGGAGCAGGTGGGAGGGGCTTAGACCAGAATCTCCATCTGTCTTGTCCTTTTGGTTTACCGATAAATAAATGCACAATCCGAGTGAAAACAGGGAACTGCAAGAACAGCTTCCGTCCATACGGGTCCCTGCGCATCTCCCAGGAGGCCCTTCTGGGACTTGGATTTCTCTTTTCTTATGCCTCCATCTTGTTTGTTTTCCTCTGTTTCTTTTCTGTTCTGCTTCTCCATTATCCACCCTCTAAACTTGCCAAAGCAACCATGAACCTGCTTTACCCCTGCTGCCTGGAGGAGGGCTGGGCAGAGCAACTGGTCCCCCCGGAGGCTACATGGACCTTCAGCAGGACCTTGGTCCGGGAGTGTCTCTTGCTACTTTCTCGGAGAGGCCTCCACCAGTGTTCTGTACCCGCTTCCACTGCTGTTTTACTCTCATCCAACCTGACTCTGCTGCAGAGAGCTGGCGCCCTGCCGGGGGCCCTCAACCAGGCCGGGATTCCTCTGCCTGGTAGGAAATGTCCTCTGCCTCCCCCGCCCATCTCTCCTGCTTCCCACCATGAGAAATTGAAGGATGTCAGTGACTCCTTGGTGTGATGCCTCCTTCTTTCATGTTGTCAGCCCTGAGCTCTCACGATGGAGAAACCAGGCAGCGCTACCACTTTGTAATAGTCATTTGACCCCAGAATGCAGCACATCAGTTAAAGCCACGGCTGCTAAATTATTTTTCCCTGACAGTCTGCTAACCACTCCGACTGAATGATGAAGGGCACAGAGCGGCGTCAGGGTTGCGGGCCATTCATCACCACCTGGCATGCCGCCAAGCCGGGGGGTGGGGGCTCATTACCCTCCCCCTCAGCCCCTTCACAGTGTGCACCCCTCAGCTGGGTGGGGGCCAGCTATGACCATGGGACTCAGCACAGGGAATCAGAGGCAGTTAAAATAGAAATTCTGTCCTGATGGGGTCTGGATTTAGGGGGAAAAAAATCAAAAGCAAAGATTTTCAAGAGTTGCTGTAAATGCTGCTTTGCTTTCCTACTCTGCCTAAACCCCGTCAAACCAGGAACTCCGCTGTGTGTCTTAGAGCCCTGTCTCCACATCACGAACCCCTCGTTAGCAGTGCAGGGAACCATCTATACACCATGAACCCGCATCTATATATCATGGACCATCCACATTCATCTTGCTTCCGGCTCAGGCAGACCCCTGGTCCCAGTGGCAGCATGACTATGGAGTTTTAAGTCCCAAAAGGCATGGCCCTTCATGACCCATAGGCAACCTCTCTCCTAATAGCAGCCACAGGTAGAGCATACCTGACATCTTCTCCACTCTGTACCTACGCTCTCAGAAAAAGGCAGGCTTGGCCTCCACGGAGCAAGGACACCTCTGCCAGAGTCAGCATTAGAAGCATGACGGAAGCCCCTCTGTTGGAAGAACACAATTTCTGCAACTTGAAAAATATTTAAAATAATATTTAATATTCTCTGCTCAAATTCTTAGATTCTGCCACACACATGCAGTCAGATCAGCAGGACAACAAACCAAGGGTCTAGTTCAATGATCCAATGTCACTTCCATAGCTGCCCATAGATGCTGAGTCTGTTTAATGCTTTAAACAATGATTGGGACTTAGGAACAAAGCTTCAAAACTGTCCTGCTAAGAATTCTCTTTTGTAAGTGATAGTCCCTGAAGAGAGTGTTTCACATGTGACAGTTCATTAGGAATAGCTAGGGCGGCATGTTTCAGATGCTGCTGGAAGAAACATGGCGGGCTCTCCAGTGAGGATCAGGAGTGTGCGTTTCCAGCAAGTGCCTCCTGTTTGGAGACTCCTTCTGATTCCTGGTTGAAGAACTGCTCTGTCTGGGACTTATGCACTTTGAGAACATAAGCTGCTCTCAGCCTCCACCTGCGGTGGCCCAGTCAAAAAGCAGGGCAGGGTCTTGCTCCCCAGCAAGAACAATTGTAAGGCAGTGACCCCTCCACAAACCTACCTCCTGTACGGTGTGTCTGTGTGTGTGATCTTAGTCATTGTGCTCATAATCCAGACCTGTTTGCAGTCAGGATTCTGAAATAGTAAGTTCCACAGCATGATAATCTCCACGAAGGTTTAAATCACAAGTGCGATTCTTCAACAACTGAATTCTCACCCTTTCCTGGACCTGGGGGTGTGTCATAGAACCAGGCTGGCCTCACATCCTCAATTTCTTGAGATCTGACTCTTGGCCAGAGTGGGCTAAGCCAAGTGTCCATTAAATTCTTTAAAGCATGGTACAGACGTCAACATGTAAGGTTTACTATGCTGACAGAGTGTGCAGGCCAGGGACTTATAAATATCTATTGATAATGACAGTGCCCACCAAGAGATAGCTGGGAGGCTCAATCCAAATCCTCTTCATGTTTTCTTTATCTGCAACTAGTACGACATTCCTCCAGGCTAACCAGATACTTGGAAGTAAGAACAAGACCATGTGAGAATATAAATACGCATTACCTTGGAAGCGTAGTCATGAAAAATGATAAAATCACAAAACCTATTCTCTCTTCAGTCTTCACTTCCCACGCCTAGCATGGAAAGAGTTGAATTCATAAAAGCATAAATTCAGAAATAAAAGTCTATTTTTCAGCATTTCCTTCCCATGAAAACTAGTTAGAAAAGAGAATAAAATATACCATAGTAAAGCTATTTTTAAAAAAGTAAAAATCATCTATGCACATAGTAACTCTGAAAAAAATAGTTTATTGGTTTATTTGTAGACTTCTCATTCATCACCAATTATTTATTTTTTTATTTTTTTTCCATTTTGAACACCTTTGAAACTAACTCAGAAAGGTTGGCTGCTTTGACCGAGTCCTTTAAGGTCATTTTAGGGAAAATTATACCTGTCGCTTCAGTCCTAGCCAAGTCTTCAACAGTCCCACGTGGTTGCTCAGTACCTTATTCTGTGTCCTGATCTTGGAAGCTATTAATATTAAGAGTGGGGAAAACATGGGAATATATAAAGTAATTGAAATGAGCCAATTTTTAAGGCTTGGGCATTTTATAGTACATTGAATCAGAGCTACTGCACATGGTCCATGTCATGAAATGTATTCCTCAAATTAACTGCTGACCCAGGGGATCAAGTCTGTGACTACTCCAGCAACATCTGCACCGCAGGACACAGGATAAACTGCACTATGTCGCTGTCCCACTCCTGAGCACCCAAGTGACACCCCAGCTGCCTTCGACCACTCCACAGATTGTTTTTCCCATCTCATTCTCAACGTGCTAATTCATCTTATTTGAAAAAAGCAGCATTCTTACTTCTGTAGAGCAGAACTATTCATTAATATCACCATAACAAATTAGCAATGGAAAGGTCCTCAAAGTTTAAATAGACTTAGATTAAAAATGAATAGGTGTGGAAATCACATTGGCCTAGCTTTGAAATCGCTTACCACCGCCTGTGCCTGAGCTGGTTTACCTGAAAACAGATCTGTTTCCCTAGACAGGACGTCCACCCACACGGGGTCCTTCTCACTAGGCTACAGATGAGGGGTCCCCTCACACTTCCTCACAACTCCCGGAAGAGACTGTAAGTGCTGATTCAGCCATTGGCCAAGTGTCCAGCATGTGACCCTTCCAGAATGATGTCTGAGCTGACACCTGGTGCTCTGTGACATTACAGACTGAAAGAAGTGATCCTGGATTCCCAATGAGCTTCTCAAAAAAGGCTGATTTCTTTGCACCTTGGCAAAAGCATGCATTCTAGTTTACAGGCAGCTGTAGTTTGACATTGTTGCAGATTTTCTCTGCTCTGACATGTCCCTGAGGTGTTGGGAGCAGATTCAGACCTCAAGGCATCTTGAGGGATCTGCCAGAGCAACAGACCATGATAACAGATCAGAAGAACAACTGCAAAGACACCCAAGCAAAACAGACCTCAATCTCCTGCTGAATCTCTAAACTTACCAGCAAACCTAGGGTGTCTCAAGAGACATGTCTCTGAGCTTTACAGGTTTTCCCAGATGATGAGGGGCACTGACAGCAGGTAGGGATGCCTCTCATCCCTTGCCCTTCTCACTTCTTGGAGAGTGGCACCTTGACCACCACTTTGCTCTCCTCAAAAAGTTGGAAAGCGTCAGGAATCAAAAGTATTTCCTCCGGTGGAACTGACCTGGGCTCAGCCTCAAAGCTGGAGCTAGTTCCAATAGAATTCAAGTTTAAAAGGTACCTAAGCAGCTGACTCAGAGAGGAGGTGATCCTCAACCCTAGAGTAGGAGGCTGCCACTCACCCATGAAGGATTTCCATCTAATTTTGTGGAGAAACCAAAAAAAAAAAAAAAAAAATGATACTCATAGTTTACTCTCATTCTATGCATTGCTTATATATCTGTTAATTTCCCACTTAAAACAGTAGCACACACAAGTGCTTCTATGCCACCATTCAAGTCAGAGAAAATCGGTTATGATGACTGCTGTCTCCATGCCTCAGCCAACCCCAAATTATGCATCTCTCAATGTTCAATCCCACTGCTACCCCATCCCTTAACATCCCCCTTCTCAAAGCAACCCACGTGATGAGATTTGATTCAACACAGTCATCTTTCCT
Source organism: Sciurus carolinensis (assembly GCF_902686445.1). NCBI lineage: Eukaryota > Metazoa > Chordata > Mammalia > Rodentia > Sciuridae > Sciurus > Sciurus carolinensis. Next base: position 7,978,896 of record NC_062224.1, on the reverse strand, counting down.
TCCTGAGCTTCATCCCTTCCTTTCATCCCATCTAGTACAGGAAGTGAGTGTTTCAGTCAGCTGCTCGTTGCTGTGATCAAAAGACCTGACAAGAACAACGTAGGGGAGGAAAAGTTTGTTTTGTCTCGTGATTTCAGAGGTTCAGTCCACAGCCGGCCAACTCCACAACTCTTGGCCCATGCTGAGGCAGTACCTCCAGGCAGAAGGGTGTGGTGGAGCAGACTGTCTCCGAACATGGTGGCCAGGAAGCAGAGAGAGCTCTGTTGACCAGGGACAAAATATAAACCCCCAAGGCATGCCCCCAGTGAACCTCCTCCTGCAGACTCTCCTCTCTCCCTAGACAGCTGCTGTCTAGTTAATCCACATCGGTGGATTGATACTCTGGTTAGGCTACACCTCTCACCTCTTATAACCTAATCATTTCACCTCTGAAAATTCTTGCATTCTCTCCCACATGACTTTTGGAGGGACACCTCAAAACTAAACCATAGCTCTGAGAGAACGGATAAGGTTGCAGGTTGTTAAATAATGATTCGCGTAATTCGTGAATGAAAGTCCTAAGTAAAAATGTCTGAGCCCCTGACGTGGACACAGCCCGCATAAGCATCAAGCAGATTCCTTCGTCAGAAAGTGTGTATTATGATGACCCATCATGGAATAAAGGACACTACCTGCATTGGTGCCATGACAGCTGAGTCATTCAGCATTTCCTGAAAGAAAGGAAAGCCACTTCTCTGACCCACAGAATGGAGCCCAGGGCCTTGGCACAGCTCAGGTGTGAAGCTCACAGGTGGTTTTTGAATGTGCCATCGCCCATGCTGCATTCCTTGTCCCAGAAACTCAGGGTGCCTGGTCAGTCTTGAGCAGCCCCGCTCAGTTCACCCTCTGAACTAGTCACTAGCCAAGGAGGAACAGTTCCTTGGCTGCCTTCTTAGAGATTAAAAAATAGCCTTTGTTTAGCTGTGAAAATGCCTTTCACAGCCGTTCAGCCTTGGGGAGGGAGGGAATCGTTCCGCCGACAGAAGAGTCACTCACGTGTGCAAGCAGAAAGACCTGCGCAGCCAGGGGAAGCCAGGGAGGGAGGACTGGGGCCCCTGGGCCTTGGCACTGGCTTGGTGACCACCCCTGCCCATCTCTGAGTGTGGGGGTGTGGTCCTGGGAACAGATGTTTGAACTGGGTACTGGGAATTTGGATCTGGGAAGGCAAATATTAGTGACATAAACTGTGTCTATGAAGACCCTGGGAGAGGGGACCCAGAACTTGGCTTTCATCACCCGGGATGAACAAGGACTCCACACTAAGCATTCTTCATGTGCTAGGGCGATGAGAATGTGCCTTTGCTAGTGGATAACATGATGGACTTCCATCTACGACTCTGCACACCAAAGACACCTTGAACGAGGACAGCCTGGGACCAGGGTCCTGTCAGGGCATTTCTTTAACTCCTCGCCCAGCTATGACCATCCCCTTGATAGAAACCAGTTGTTAACCTTTGTTTTTGTAAATAAATCTCGCGGAGGCTGATCACGAGAGTTTCTAGTATCAAAGCAGGTTGGGAGTTGAGAAATTAATTTGTTTAGAGGCTGTCTGCCGCTCTGAACTCTTATTCATCCTAACTGACATTCACCACTGGATTTCACACATGTGTGCGATCATCAAGGGCTTGATGCAGGGCAGGCCCGAGAAAGGACTCCCCGACAATAACACCAGAAAGCAATTATGAGAAACCAATGTCAAGTTTCTCTTGCTGAAATGATCTTTGTGTATAACTTGGGTAAAGGATTGAACAGAAACTAGTTAGGTAGGAACCCAGCCTTTCTTTCCCAGATCATGCTCAATAATTCTATGACTTACTTAAGGAGAGAAAGAAGACATTTTTTCTGAATTTTAAAATTGACTTGTCTGAAGTGAATGCCCATGTCTTGAAGCCATGATGGGTTGTTCTGTGGATTCTTGGTGCCAGAAAGGTGGAGGGAAGGGAACCAGAAGAGGCACATGGGTGCTTTATCGGGAATCAAGATGTCATCCAGAGAAGGGGCTTCTCCTCCAGGTTGGGGCCACCAGCTCAGTTCCTCCAAAGCCAGACGTCAAAACTGCGAGTCCCCTCACTGTTCTCTGGGCTAGATAAGCACCCCGGGATGCTTCGGCAAGCTGAGACAAGCCAGACCGCACACAGACCAGACTTCCTGGGTTCCAGCAGCCGGGGGTCCTTAGGTTTCCATGGAGTTCTATCACCCACGACTGGTTGTTCTCCGAGCATGGCTCTAAGATGGAGCCCTGGGCCTGCCCTCTAGCAGCCAGGTCCCAAGATGCCCTGGCGGCCTGGGAAAGCTCTCTGCTCCTCCGCAGCGTGCTTCCTCTCCTCTGCAAACCTTGACCCCATTCGAAGCAGGAATTGTTTGAACAGTTTTCCTTCTTTCAGCACCTCCACATCCTGGCTCTGGTGGTCACAAACACCCTCTTGTGGTCCACACCAGAGGACAGAGTGGCCTGTTACAGAAGGAAAACACCCTCCTGCACCTCCTGCCGTCCCTGAACTTGGCCAGCCCTTCTTCTTATCCTGTTTTCTCAGAAGTGGCACCGAGAGGCAGCACAATAGTGACAGGCCACTTCACTGCTATTACACACGAGAAAAAGATTTTAGAAAACCCTTCTTTAATCAGGCGTTGAAGGCTTTTCAGACACTTAAGACATTTGTGTATTTATACAATGGGCATGCCGTGTGTTTTATACGTGTGCACAAGATGCATTATACAATGCACATGCAATGTATACCGTTTATATGATATATACTTATATAATGTATAGACAATGTACCCTGAACGTTTATATAATAGCTTCTACCACTTTTCTTCCTCTAAAACATGATAGCTGAAATTTAAGAAAAAAGATTATACAAATATATATTTCAGTCTATATATTCCCAACACCATGTTTGGCATTTTCAAAAGTAATTAATAAAACTATTCGTTAGTTAAGTAGAGTCTAAAGCCGAACTTCACCAGTCATCCCATTATTTTATAGTTACCATCAACTCTGATGGTGACGGTAACGTTAGTAGCTAATATTTATGGGGCACTACCTCTGTGTTGGCTTTTATCCTAAGAACTTTACATGTAATAGCACATTCAATCCTCAAGTAAAACCTGTGAGGCAGACACCCATGATGTTCCCATTATACAGATGAGGGCCTTGAGGCTCGGGAAAGCCATGCCTCTTGCTCACAGTCTAGCTGCCGTGCATTAGCACTGAGGGAACAGTCATGTCAGGTTAGGGCTGTAGCAGTGACCTTGTCTTTGGGATGGCAACCTGCCATGTTCTCCCAGCCTCCAATGGCTTCACAGGCTTATGGAGGAAGGAAACACTCTTGGTTTGAACAGCAGTTTAGGACTCAGTATGAGCCACCCAAAAAGAGTTTGTTAAAGTTCCAAACGGGGAGTTGACGAACTGCAGAGGTTGACCGTGGGAGTCCGGGGTGGGGACATACAACTCGGTCTCCTGTCCCAGCAGGCAGGAGACTGCTGACTACGTGGAAGCCCGGAGGGTCAGGGCCCCTCAGTCTCCCCTGCCGTCAGGTCCCACAAAGCATCCTCCAGTCGACTCTGTGGCTCTGCCCCACGCCTCCAGGGAGCAGGGGGCTGGTGGGGACTCGCCAGCAGCTCCCGCAGGGAAGATGGCTCTTGTCAGCAGGGAGCCTGCAGCCTCGCTGGTGTAGACAGGCTTCGTTGGGATGGCGGGGCCTCCTTCCTTTGGGATTCATTGTTGCACTGAAAAGGAGAGAGACGGCAGAAAGGAGATGCAACTGGGAGAATGCCGGCCTCCGAATGAGCCAGAGAAAGAAAAGAAGAGCATCCAGGGGAGGGGAGGGGAGTCCCCAGGAACGGAGCCACGGGGGGACAAGGACGGGACAAAAGCATGCATGGGGGTTGCCGAGGTTGCCTTTGCCTCCCCAGCCCCAGAGGCCCCCCGGGGAAGGGCCGCTCCTTGGCGACTTCTCTCATTCACCCATTGCAGCCAAGTCTCCTGCTGTGCTTTGCCTTGGCAGCTGGGTGAGTAGCTGGGCTGTTTCCATGGGCACCCTGTCGCTGGGCTTTCACGCTTGCCCCTGCAGAGTTTATGCTTTTTGTGGGAAGGCCCTCAGGAGGGAGCAGGAACTCTGGACACACCAGGGTTGTGGTTCATGGTGCTGTTCACCTGACGAGGTTGCATGGTAATGGCGGAGCCCAGACTGAGTCCAAGAGTCAGCGTCTGGAATCAGGACCCCCCCAACACACACACCTGGGGCTTCATATCCTTAACTTCCGCTCATCCTTATGTGGGTTCAGCCCCCTGGGAAACCAGTGGCAGAGTGGGGCAGGTAGGAGGTGTGCGGGGTGGAGGAGGGTGGGGGAGGGGAGCTGACCTCTGCAGGAAAGGCCCACCACGCGTGGAGAGAAAAGGGAAAAGCACAATTGGGCAGAGACACCACGTGCACCAGACAAGTATGGGCCAGCCCCACAGGGAACCCCAGCACCAACACTGACCTGACTACCCCAACGAGAATGCCAGGTGTCCCTGGACTTGGCCCCTGCCTCCAGCAGCCCAGAAAGGGCAGCAGCTGGAGCACCTGCAGATGAAAACGGGAGGCACAGGGCATGGCACCCTGACGGCTCACCTGCAGATTGCAGCCTCGGGGACAGCAGCCCCCGCCTGGCCGTCTAGGAGACCCACTTTCTGGGACCCCATCCTGAATCAGCATTTGACAAAAGCAGGCGATGAAAGTTTCTTTTCAAAAGTCCGAGATGATTTCCAGGAAACTTAGAAATGACAGATAAATGTTCTTCCCCATGAAAAGCAATTTGGTAGCTCTCTCCCCGCATCCCCAGCAACACAATGTGTGCCCCACACTTGGCAAATCGCTGCCAGGGCAGGATGGGAGGGACCACCGTGCCTGTGCCCTCAGCGGGTTTCTTCTCTCCAACTCTCTTCCTTCACATTCACTTTTCAATTACCGAGCCTGTTCCATTCTCTTGGTTGGCAATTCTGGTGCATCCTAAGAATATAATTAATGTTTTATATATACGCGACTCCAAGGGAGTAATTTTTATGTGTTGGTAAACACTTTAGGTAATGTTTGTTATGTGCCAGATTTGGTAAACATTTAGATAATGCCAATTATGTGCCAGAGCTGACTGAAGTGCCCACAGACGTGCCAAGGGTGGCACAGCTGAGGAGTACCAAGAGTTGAGCTTAGAAACTCAGTCCCTGGACCCTTGCCCTGTGTCCCTTCCAGCTCCCTCTGGGGCATTGCAATGCATAGCTGCCTGTCCCTGGGAGAAGAAGCTTAGCATGGCCTCCTGAGCTAAATGCCTGCCATCCACACACCTGCCGTGGCATCTACATCCCTTCCATCCTTGGATCCTTGGTTTCCTGACCTATACTGTGGGAGGATCATAAAAGCAGTCCATTCACAGAATAACCAGGAGACTCAAGTGAGTTAACATAAGGGCTTAGAATGGCGTTTGGCCCAGAGCAGACCCTGAGGAGGCACCTCTCATCCTTATTCCAGGGACACCAGCTCTGGTAATATGACATCTGTGGGCAGATGTGCCTTTTTGGAGAGAGGAGAGGGAGAGATAGTCCAAGAAAAACTTACTGTGCTCTCCTCATGCCCTTTGTGTGGTAGGGAGAGAGCAACTTCTAAAATGCTGAGAGGCAGCAGCCCAGCTGGCTGGGGAGGGGGAGAGCTGGGTCCCTGACAGTCTTTGGCTGTTCCCAAGAGGCTTCTGGCTCCCTGGCCTCAGTTGCTTTCTCTTGAAAATAAAGGACAGTGATTGAATGCTTACTTTCAGCTCTCACACTCTGAGAACATAAAACCTAGGATGAGGCGCCATCTGTCAGCATGATGCATACGCTATGGGAGCAATATGCTGGCGGCCACTTATCTGATAGCATTTAAAGAGCAACAAACAAACACATCACCATGTTGACATGCAATCTGTGGCATCTTGCCCAAAACCAAACCTTGTCTTTTCTCACTCCAGTAGTGCCTTCTATTAAAATCTAGCTTTCTAAACCAGAGGAAAGACTGAGGACCCCAAGCAGGTGGGAGAAGGCGGAGATAATGCTTTTGCTCTCACCTGAGAATTGTGTGGGCTTGACTGGCTTAAGGGGACCCGCTGGCCCCGTGCAGTGTGCAGAGAGGGGAATAGGGTGGAAACTTCTGTGGATCTTTTACCTCCCACAGTCTTGCTCTCCTGCCTCTTGCATCTTGGCACTGGAAGACTCTTCATGGGCGGTGGTCGGCTTGCTGGCAACTCTGTTGAAATGTGTTGCATCTGGAAAGGTTTCTTCTCTCACCCAGCCACTCCTCAACCCCCCTCAAGTGCTCCCAGAACATTCTGAAGTGCAAGGACTCAACCACACCCAGATGCAGTTGATGCCTCTTAGGATCAGCTCCTGATTCATAGGTTGCATTTGTGCCAGGCTTGGAGGGATACCACCTGCACAGCGACGTACGAGCCGGTGGTGAGACAAGCTCCGTGTTCCCAGATCCCAGTCCCTCCCCCGGCACCTCACGCACTTGTCACCCCCTCGTCTGCACAGCTCAGAGTCCAATGATGCATGCAGGGTAATAAAGTGGAACGAGAGTTTGTGACAACAGCGTCACAATTAAATATTTTTAAAAATGTATTTTTCTAAATTAATGCACTCAGTGGAATTGTGCATTCACTCGAGGACTCGAAATTAAAGGCATACAGACACCAAGCATGAGAGAGGCTTTTTTTAAAAAATTACAAGACATGTTCCTTCTGATCGTGATGGTAATAAATTCAATGATTAAAAGCTATCCTCTGCCTGCCTTGTAGGTTTCTCCACTTTGTCTTAACCATGTTTCGTTTGTGACAATTTCAGTAAAATTAAAAGTGTTTAGTAAAATGACTCTCTGGGTGTAGGATTTAGGGTTGAGGTCTTCTTTGGTTATCTAAATTGAGAGATCAAAATGAATATTTTTCTAAAAAACATGTGGATTGGCTTGGAGCATCCATGTAATGTTCTGGATCTCAATGCCTAAAAACAGGAATTTGGAGTACTAAAGAACAGACCAAAAGAAGCAGAGGTGTGCAGGAATGAGCCTTCGTACCTAGCACAGAATTCTCATCCTGCACCACAGGAAAAAAAGGGTGGGGGTGTTTGCAACTCTGAGCTGTCCTAACAATCAGAATCACAAGACAGCCCGAACCACCCCAGCAGCGCTCGATGGACAGACCACTTACAACAGGAAGGCAGGTCCTTGAAGGGCCCGGTGCGTGAAGCTGGGAGGGCTTGGCTACCATCAGTTCCCAAGGGCTGCAGCAGGAGAATGTGGAAATCAACAGCCAGAGGGTGGTTGAGCCGTGACAGCCGTGGTCATGAGCGTGCACGCAGGCTGTTGGGAAAGTCCAGGGTGATCAACTCTGAGGGAGTTGGGAGAGCCTCGCGGGCAATTAACAGACTTAAGTCCAGCTCCCCCTTGGACCAAGTGAGTGTCCTGGGGAAGCTTACTTAACCTCTCTAAGTGACCTGTGTAATATGGCCAATTTTTGAGCACCTCGGAGGTCCAATGTCATGAGGTGTATGGAAGTTTCCCCAGACTGCAGTCCAGTTCATGAAGATGTTATTCTGGGTCTGATGACAGGCAAGGTCAGAGATGATAACAGAATGGTGGGTTTGCTAACTCGGAACCCAGAACAAAGCCCAAGTCACAGACAGAGCTGGAACCTGCAGATGCCTTACACCCACTGTGGTACCTGTCCCAGAGCATCTTCTTCCTGTCTGGGTTCACTGAGAGGAAGTGGGAAGAGAAAAATCAACTTTCCCAAGCCCCTCTTCCCCTGGAAGGAGTCAGAGTGGACGGAAGCCAAGGAGGGCTCCTCCAGTAGCAGCCCCGCCTTGAGAGGAACTCCAGGAGGCAGGAAGAACCTCCTTGACCATCTTTTGATGCCTTGGCCCGTAGCCTGAGCTAGAGAGGATGTAAGCAGCATATGCTGTGGTTCTGAGCAGGAACTTGGAAGGCAAACCAATTCAAAGTTCACTCCTGGGTCACCTCACCTCTCTCCATGACATGGGATGTTGATTCAAGAGGCCACATCATAGGGCTGTGTTATGTTTACAGGAGACATGCCCTGACAAATGGAAAGCACTCATAAAAGGATATATTTGGCTTTATTCATAAAGGATAAATTTTCACTTTAATTGCTCATCTTTGAAAGTGATTGGCAGAGGAGAGTGAAGGGGGCTCCTGGCAAGACAGTTAGGTGTTATTGGCTAATCTCACCTTCCCACTGTCCACTGAAGTTCAGTTCTGGCTAGATCTGACTGAATGAGACATGCAGCGATGCAGTAACAACAGAGCCCGGGATGGACACATAGAGTGGAGCATGTGGAAAAGATAGAAATGTCCCCCCAAAACTTTAAAATTGCAAAAGGAAATACTGTGGGGCAAGTGATTTTCTGGCTAATGCTGACTGAATCTTAGACCAAATGTGACTCTCAACCTGTTTAGGGTCATGGTGCACGTGTGGGTGGACACTTACACACATGATGTGTTCCCTGTCCTCTTGACTGTCACCCCTGACTGTAATCCCACCCCCTTATCTTCTTAAGAAACAAAGTCAGAACAAAAAATGATGCTGGGAGAATAATTGTGAAGCTATCAAATTTTATATCAAAAGACAATCATTCCAAACCTTCTGTATTTTATTGTTAGGAACAAATTCCTTTTGAAAAATCTGAACTCGGTCACAGGTAGACAGTTGGCACAGATGGGCACCACTCTATCCTTCTGAGTTCCCAGGGGAGCTTTAAGGAACAGGGTCCAAAGCAACCACATTCTCATTTCCTCTACCAATAGCAATTGTTCAACTTTTCAATACTAGAGAAGCCCTCTCTCTCTTAGTGGAAGTATTTATTGACATGGAAAATTTTCAAAGTTTGACTCTGTAACCTAGATTGGTTGATATTTCTGTTGTGTTTGGTTTTGTTTGATGTCTCTCTGTCTGTTTTTAACCCCTTTTATAATGTGGGAGGCAAGAAGGAAAATAAAAAGAGCAAACAAGCAGCCAGGGGTTCATTTTAATATCTTCGCATAAACTAACAGAAGACACTTACAGATCCTTTGGAGGAAAAGACCAGCCAAGAATGCAACGCCCCCAAAAAAGACTTCCATTTATTCTTCTAAGAGCTAGAGTGATTCAAAGGTACGGAGACACACTTTACTAGTAGTGCATACACCAGTGCTATTTTACCAATTCTGTGAGATCCTAACTGATCCAGTTTTCCCATAAGGACTGGTTTAGCTTCAAGGATAGGCCCCTGTAGAGTGTGGTAGATCAATGCCTACCCATCGTACAAAGATGCCTTGACACAACCCAGCATGTGATTATGTGATTAACTGGGTGAGGGTTGGGACAGCCAGGAAAGAGAGACAGGAAACGTGGACAGAAACTTGAAAGCTAGGTCCTGTCCAAGAATAGGATAGGGTCTCCAGAGAGTAAGATACTTTGTATCCAGTACACGTGGCCCTGTGCAGACTGCTGGTGGTTGGAAAAGAGAGATGAGTTAGAAAGATCAGCTCCTAAGGTCCAAAACCTCTAGGAATGAGATGAATGTTGGACTGAGCCAGCTGGTGGGCACCCAGCCACTCAGAGGAGAGAGCTTATCCATTACTCTGGTTTCAGAACCTGGAACCTGGTTGGCTGGAGGAGAGAGGAGGAGGCAAATCTGTTTTCTCAGCCTCCTCCACTCCGCCTGTGCGTCCAGCCCTGCTGCAATCCCAGGAGGTAGTGGAGAAGCTTGGACTGCCACTGGCTCTCTGGAGCTACAGCATTTCCCTTTAGATTTATTCACAACCTACAAAATTGCCCAATCAAAAAAACTAGCCGATCCATGTTTGGGACCATCCTAAATACAGAATCAGTCACTTAAAACCTACACCATTCCAGAACATTCTTCACATGATTTTCTTGTTTTAGCAATTTGCCTGTTTTTGTTTGTTTGTTTGTTTGTTTGCTTGCTTGCTTGCTTGGAATAACTAAAACTGAACATTTCATGTGACTGGGATCCAAAGAACAGAAATTGGAATGGGGAAGAACGATAAAAAGAGAAATTTATCTGTAAGGTGGTTAGGGACCAGAAGCAGTGAACTGAGAACAGTCAATTGAAAGTGTGCAGCCCAAGATAGCAGAACTCTTGGTTGAATGAATTTAAATATGTTGGACTGAACTTCTGAAGTAGTGTTCGATTAAGTAATTATCAGCCACGAAGGGAAAGAGAAATGGGTGCTGCGTTCTTTAACACGCCCTGTTCTTAAGGAAATGTCCGTAGAGTTTGGGCAGCAGGGTTCTCCCTCAAGGTCTTGTCCATGTGTACTTGATTCAATGAGCCCTCCTCACTGAAAACAGTTGTTTTTATTTCAGAGTGTCATCATTTACGCCAAGAATTCCAATTCACTTTGCTCAGTGCCTCAGCAGTATTAAATCATGATGCCGAAGCAAAGCAAATGTCAGTCCCAGCTAATGGCACAACATTAGCACAGCACTCAGAGAGTATGGAGTTCACACGATCTGCAGAACTGGGTTAGATTACCACTGAGGAAGCAAATTCTACAGTTCCCTAACTCGTTAATTAGGCACACCCCCTTTAGAGGCTGACCAGGTACCTGGTCAGTTAGCTTCTCCTGGTATTTGAAAAAGGGAATTAAATAAAATGAAATCAGGACAGTAAAACAGTATGAATAATGAGAAAGACCTAAACAAAACATGGATACCAGAAATTTCATTGTAATCCCTCCCACTCCACCCAGGGCAATGTCGAGAGGTGATGAAGAAGGACCTGGAGGTAGAAGGGGACTGGCAGGGGACTCCCCAGTCACCCACAAGTATCACCTATATGCAGAAAGGCCAGAGCGCTCAGCTTGGCACTCACTAGTTCAAACCACTCATCACGTTTGGCCTGTCAAACGTTGGTCTTCTGCCCACAGAAGACAGAGCTATGCCATTAGAGTCTGTAATTAGAGTCTAAATCCTCTGTGAAACCCAGTCTAGGTACTTTCTCTTTCCTGATACTTTGGTTATTTGGCCCAGAAATTTAATTTGGAGATAAGCACGCATACACACACACACACACACACACACACACACACACACACATGCACCTACATGGACACCCCTATACCATATGGTGTTTTGAACATGTACTGTATGGACCTACTTCATATTGTTTCCTGGTAATTAACTTGGTTTGTAAAAGTCAATTCTTAGCTACATTTGAAGTATATACACAAATACCTTTCAATCACGAAGAGAGGAGAATGTCTGAATTTGCTCTAGAATAGCCTCATTTGATAATCTGGCTGCTGCTGACTTGTGGGGTATCTTGACTCATTCTCTACTGTGGATTGTGTTGAAGGAAGAGAGGAACAGAGAGGAATCCTGTGGTAGGTGTCTGCACCCACTCTGGAAAGGTTACTGCCACGGAGAATCGCTGATGATGACCAGGAGTAATGAGCCGAAACATTCTCTCCAGCACTAAGGACAAGAATAAAACTTCACCTGACACGGGGAGTCCTCAGTGGGCTGAGGAAGTATAATTTTTTCTACAGAGAGGTCTTGTGGTCTTCTGAGGGTAAGTGGGCTAGAGGAAATGTCTATTCCATGAGGAACTCCTCATAATTCACAAGCAGCCAAACCTAAGGAGTTGCAAAGGTCATTCTTATTTTATCACAAGGAGAACTATCCAAGGAACCTTTAAACCTTTCATTTTCCGTGTACAGAGGCACAGTAGTCATACATCATAAAAGAGAATTACCTGCCTTTCTGCAGTATGGATATTCATTTAATAAATATGGGGAAGGGGTTCCTCTGATGTATTAGGACTTTTGAGAGATACAGAGATGTGCATGAGATCCAGTTATATCCTTTAGATGCTTGAAGCGTAAATTAGTTACTGGGTATTTAAGACACGGAGGAAACAGAGATAAACATGATAAAGTTTGTTAAGAAACGCACAGTGAACAAGAGAGACCACCATGAAAATAACCACAGACTAATGAGATAATTGCTGTAATGGAGGTGCTACTTCATTCCTTAAAGTGTTTTGTCTAATTATCCAAAGTAACATCGTAAATGTATTAGGAGATCTCATTGTTTGAAAGTCGCCTGCGGTGAGGCCCACGGAAAAGCAAAGAATAATTTTGAAATGAACTGGTGCTGAATTTATGCATTCCATAAATTCGATGTTTGCGTATTGTGGTTTCTTCAAATGGGGGACATGTTTAGAAATCACTGGATTTTACAACCAAATTACTTTTGAATAAGAGCTAATTATGTTTATATTTGTTATGAAGATATGTAGAAACATCCTATGAATGGTCATATTAACCACCACAACCAAATGCGAAGACCCATTTAGCACTATTCAAACCCAAATTCAACATTAAGGCACTTGAAAGGCAGCTTATTTGTAATGCAAACATATTTCTGACTTGTGTATGCTAAATAGAGTGAACCAAGCAATGAGCTCTCTGCAGAAACAATGAGACAATCAGGATGTGCAAACTCTGCTGTGATGACTTTTGAAATCAGAGAAAAGTGGGTGCATTTCCCATTTAGATGGAGACTTCTTTATTCTTATTTAAGACATACAGAAATGTTTCTCAGGATTAGAAAGATGTAAATGACTCAGTTTGATCCTGACTCAGTTGAGGACTTGCGGTCCGTCCTACCTTCAAGGATCCTGGTCTCCACAGGTCCATCCCTCCTGTCACCCATCCATCCCTCCCTCCCTCCATTCATCTCACAAGTATTTATAATGAGGCTACTCCACCTGCAGTGAGCTGGGTGCTGGGCCACCCTGAAAGATGAGTAAGACAAAGCCTTTGGCCTGCAGAAAACCTCAGAATCTGGTCAAAAGGTTGCTCCAACTGTGACCCAGTAACTCTCAGCAAAAAATTTGCCTGGATAGAAAATATTTGAAAATGACATACTGGGCATTTATCCCAGACTTAGCAAATCAGAGTTCCTTAGACTGTATTTTTTAACAAATACACCAAACAATTCTTGGTCTAATTCTTAGTCAGGCAAAAATCTCAGAATTCAACTCAGGGAAGGATTTGAAATGAGAACAAGTCATTACAACATGTCATATTGTGTCACGGTAGAGATGTGTTAATAAAAGGCCAACTCATCCCACGGAGCGAAGGCTCTGAGAGTAACGGACCAGCTGGGTCCTCCACTCCAGCTCCACAAAGAAATCACACCCTTTAAAAATCAAACATTAAAATAAGAAGTGTAACTATCCAAACGCATCTGGTTTCTGAAAGAAATTTCCTTATAAAAGGAAAACTTCAGATTAAACAGAAAACTATCCACTATGAGATCTCAAAGGACTTATCTATTTAGGTTACAAATCTATTTTTTAAGGTCACAAATCTTAACAAAGTAGCCTGTATAAGTAGCCAGTTTTGCAAATGTGAGCGATAACATTTACTTATGTAGGTGCATGCGTATATACACAAATACATAGATAACACATATATAAATGGATTTATAGTATGTGTACACACACACGTGTTTGTACACATTAAAAGGAAAGATTACTACTCTCTTGAAGCTTTAAGAAACAGAGTGATGAATCTCTGAGACTCACATATTGAACAACTGCAATATCACAGTGATAGTACCAATTGCAATTATCAAGGAATTTGGTGAAATATTTCCAAATGCATTTGACCAAAAACAGTGGATCTGATCTCTTTCGGAGGACATGTCATTAGGTAATCCGCTTGCAGATATCACTAAGCACCTCCACATAACACCTGCTCCTGCTAAACGTTCCCCACTCCACTTTTTTTTACAGAAAAGACCAGTGGAGCAGGCAACCCACACCCACCCAGAAAGCTACAGGCGGAAATAGCTTTCATGGTGTCTTCCATCTAATTGTCCCAGCTTTGTTGACTAAGATGTGTGAACACTTGTATTATGAGATATGTTGATGTGCATTCGTGTAAAGATCACGGGAGGGCTCTGTGTCCATTTCCTCTGGGAGACTTTTATTTCACCAGTCTGGGGAATGAAGGAGGCAGGGACTGCATTTCAGACTTGGGCCGCCTCATTGCTTCAGTGAATTAGCAACCACTCTGGCATTTCAGGTAAGTCTGAGGCAGACGGCAAGATGAGCTGACAGCTCACTCCTGATCCGGCTCTTGTAAGGCAGGTGCTTGTGGGAAGGCAGTGGCTTCCACTGTAGAATATCTCCTCTTCTCTCATTTGGCTTTGAGGAGCATGGTTGATAAATTCTCATCTCGTTCCCCAACCACACACCCATCTAGCACCAAGCCCTGGTTCTCTGCCTGCACCCATCTTTTCCTATAAGAAATTTTGTTACACACACACACACACAAACTTTACTCATTACATGTGTTCCGTATTATTACAATGAGAAAAGATATGCAGAAGTATAAGGAAAATTACCCTTTGAGGTCAGTAATCACCCCCAAGATTAATCTGGGCTCATCAACCAAAGCGCAGAGATGGAGTTTAGCAAGGTGCTTAGACGGGGAAGGGAAAGACCACTGCCTGAGCCGGCTCCTTCACTCTGCCCTGCTGTTCTCTCTGCAGATCTTGGGCATTGCCTGACCACTCTGTTCTGTCAAATGTCCCTGGGGGACTTTGTGAGCAGGAATGAACAGGATACACTTTGGGATACCAATTCCTTCCCTGCATGGCTTCACTAGTTGCCTAAAGATTGTGAAACCCATGACAACTCCAAACCATGCAATTATGGCATCAAAGTGAATCGAAATTGAGAAAGAACCTAGTAAAAAATTTAGTAGACTCAGCTAAGGCTGGGGCACTTCTAATGAGCTTGGCAATTGAATGAGAAACAGATCAAGCACTTTTCTTTAATGAGCTTAGGGACTTGTGTCCTGAGATGGCCACTTGCGATTGGAGTCACAAATCAGTAGTAGGAAGGCAGGCTGGAGACCAAGAACCCGCTGAATTCAGACCCACACTCTGCGCACACCGGTTCTGCTACCGTCGACAAAAGTGTCTGTTTCGATTGATGGGGTGGATAATTTTTTCCTCATTTTTTCCCTAAAGACAAGAAAGGAGACAGGGACAACTAGACAACCTAAAATCTGGGAGAAGGAGAAAGACTGTGCTCTCAATGTAATCAGATAAATTATTTTGATTTAATAAGTTAGTCAATTGAGTCCCAAAAAAAATCACACAGAGCTTTGGGGATTATTCCTGGAATCAATGGATGCATCTCCTGTCTCAATTACCAATCGATCCACTAGTTGTTTTTGTATTGAATAGACACCATAACAGAACCAAAATCACAAAACTTATGAAAGAGGAGAGGGAGGGCAGGAGGTGCCCAGAAAAGGGCATGCTCTTTGATCCTCCCCAGTCCCTCTCCTCTCCAAGGGTGAACGTCCTACGCTGGCTTGAAGTCCTTTATGCCATTGTTTGCTGGAATCGTTTTTATTAATTGACAAGAGGTATTTCAAATCTATTAGATGCCCCCAAAATCGTGCTGGTGAACAAACCTCTCCTCTCTTGCTCTCATGAATCAAGGTTTCAACTTCTTCAAATGAATATGTCTAGAGAAAACAGAGCAGGATTTTTCCGAATCAAATCAAAGCAAATCAAGTCCAAGTCTTGTGCCTATTGACAGTGCCAAAAGTTATCTTTTCCAAAAACTTTCTGACTACACAAATAACAACTAACACGTCCAGGGAAAGGAACTTTCAGAAGAACCCCTAGAAATGTCTCCAAACAACTCCACATGGGTTGGCCCATAATTGATCAATAGAGAACCTACACTAAAGTCTCCCAAGCACGGAATGTGCAGATGTGTCCTTGGAGTAAAAGAGGAAACTGGAGCTTGTACTGGTTCTTTAATCCCATTATATCCATAACTTTATTTAGATATAAATCAAGTACCATAGCACTCGCCCTTTTAAAATGTACCATTTTAGTTTTTTAGTATGTTCATAGTGCTGTACAACTATTACTACCATCAACTTCTAGAACATTCTCATCACCCCAGAAAGAAGCTATTGGCATTTTCCCCCTTCCCTGGCCCCTGCATAACAGCCATCTACTTTCCGTCCCTGTGATTTGTCTATTCATGTAAATAGAACCACACAGTATGTGATCTTTTGAGTCTGGCTTTGCTCATTCAGTGTAATATTTCCAAGACTGAGCATGATGGGGTACACAGCAGTGCTTCAATTCTTTTCAGTGCTAAGTAGTATTCCAAGCTGCCTTCCAACAGGCTGCATCGTTTTCACCCCACAAAGAACACACGAGGGCTCCCAGCCCCTCCCATCCTCGTCAGCACTTCCCATCTGGATTTCAATTTAGCCGACCTGGTGGGTGTGATACATTATCTCACTGTAGTTATAATTTTCATTTCCTAATGGCTAATGACATCAAGCATGTTTGAATGTGCCATTTGCCATTTGTATATCTTCTTTAGGGAAATATCTAGGTAAATATTTGCCCTACTTTTATTTGAGTCTGTTCATTGCTGAGTCATATAATTACACTGTATATTCTGGAATATAATAACATTATTACATATACAACTTTTAAAATATTTTTCTCCCATTCTGTAGGTTGCCTTTTCACTTCCTTTCATTGTGTCCTTTGAAGTACCAAAGCTTTTAATTCTGTACTTTATTTCTCAATTGGAGTAACCCATTCTGGAGCCTTCTTAACAAGCAACAAGGAATCAGAATAACCAACCTTTAATGGAACCCCATTCCACCATACTAGGAAACACTCTGTTGAATCCCTGTCTTGAAAGACAAATCAAGTATACAAGATGGTGCCCAACACCAGAATTTGGGTCCAGTGCATGGAATGGATTGTCCCCAAGCCACTAAATAAGGCTTTTTTTTTTTCTTTTTGTACTGGAGATTGAACCCTGAGACGCTTTACCTCCAAGATACATTCTCACCTATTTTTTTTTTTTTGAGACAGTCTTGCTAAGTTGCTTAGGGTCTTGCTAATTTGTTGAGGTTGGCCTCGAACTTGTGATCCTCCTGTCTCAGACTTCCTAGTAGCTGGCATTACAGATGTGCACCACTGTACTAGGTTCTAAATATGGATCTTAAAATTAGGTGATCATAGAGGGTGGTGTTTGGAGAGCAATTAATAAAATTCCTAGACAGATTATAGAAAAGAGGCTTCAGCTTTCAAAGCAACTGGTCAGAGAAACAAAGTTCAGGCAGAAGCTAATGGGGCAGAAACCACAACCAGGGAAATATTAAAGTTTGAATTAGAAAGTAGGGTAAAGATCCTGGAAATGATCAGAATTAGAAACTTCCATGTAAAACCCCAGAGCCATGGAGCCAATCATACTGCCTACCAGACCTAACCAGCCGCTCCACAATTATTCTAAAATTTAAAAATATCCCATCAAATATATGTACCACATTTTCTTTATATATTCATCTGTCGAAGGGCACATAGGTTGGTTCCATAGTTTAGCTATTGTGAATTGAGCTGCTATAAACATTGATGTGGCTGCATCACTGTAGTATGCTGATTTTAAGTCCTTTGGGTATAAATCAAGGAGTGAGATAGCTGCGTCAAATGATAAGTCCATTCCAAGTTTTCTGAGGAATCTCCTCCATACTGCTTTCCATAGTGGTTGCACCAATTTTGCAGTCCCATCAGCAATGTATGAGTGTACCTTTTTCCCCACATTCTGAAATTATGGCATTTGCCAGTAAATGGATGGAGCTGGAGAATATCATGAAATAAACCAATCTCAAAAAAACAAAGGCCAAACGTGGATGCTAATTCACAATGGGACAGGTGTTGTGCTAGGGAAGAATAGAGTCACTTTAGATTAGGTAGAAGGGAGTGAAGGGAGGGGAGAGGATATGGGAATAGGAAGGATAGTAGAGTGGAACAGACATTATCACCTTTTGTACATATGTGACTGCATGACCCATGTGATTCCACAACATGTACAATCAGAAAAATGAGAAATTATACCCCATTTATATATGATATGTCAAAGTGCATAAATGCATTCTACTGTCATGTATAACTAATTAGAACCATTTTTTTAATTAAAAAAAGTCAGGGCATTCCGTTTCCAGCCTGAGCAATTTTTGAACAAGTGATACATGTTAATAGGTTTAATTATTTAAACTCTTAAGAATCACTGGAACAAACGTATTAGCAGAAGTTGTGCTTATAATTTTATTCATACTCTCATTATTGTTACTGCCTAGATTTCCATTTAGAAAGAAGTAGTCTGACAATTTTTACATCTCAACTGGCAGCAGGCACAAAATATGAGACAGCTGCCAACCAGTTCCCTGTCAGGCTGCAGTGTGCTATTACAGCATTTTGTTCAGTCTTTTATCTACATAGCTGCCACAGGCTGCACGCACTCGGGTGTGAACTTTGTTCTGAATCAGAGCGACATGTCTGAACGAGACATACCATAAATTAGCACAGTGACAAACTTCAGGAACCCCCTTTCTCTTGCGCTATTTCTTCATAAGCAAGGTGAAATCAGAGTTTTACGTGGCAAAGCTCTGGAGGGTGATTTTGACACAGCCGTAATGCAGCAGAAAGCAACAAGACCTCTCCTTCTACTTTATCAACCAACCGGGGGAGCTGTGCCCCACTCCAAGAAAACCTGTGAAACATGATGATCATTGAAATATGTAATCGGGTTTACACCGTTCAACAAAAAACATCAAATGGGGTTTATATTAGTCAGCGTTCTCCAGAGAAACAAAACCAATAGAATGTACGTTTCTGTGATAGATGATTGATAGATAGATAGATAGATAGATGATTGATATAGATAGATGATAGATAGATGATAGATAGATAGATAGATAGATAGATAGATGATTGATAAATGTAAGTAGATAAGCTCATACCATCACAAGGGTTGGAAAGTTCTGTATGGCCATCTACAAATTGGAGAGCCAGAGAAGAGGGTAATGAGGACTCAGTCCCAGAAGCCAGATGCCTGAGAACCAGGGACACTCAGGGTACAGCCACCACTCAGGGTACAGGACCAAAAGCTGGTGAGCCTATGAGGGTCCCTGGTGCAAGTCCCAGAGTCTTGCAGTCTGAGGACCAAGGACAGCAGTCTGAGAAATGCATTCTGCTTGGGGAGGAACCAGAGAGAGAGAGAAAGTTCCCCATTCTCCCGCTTTTCTGTCCAGCCTGTCCTCCAGTTTATCGGACGGTGCCACCCACATCCAGATGAGCCTCCCCTCTTTTAACTGACCCACAGCTTCTCTGAAACACCCAGAAGTGTGTTTACCTGGCTCTGAGCAGCCCTCCCTCCATGCAGTCAATTTGACACCCAAAATTAACCAGTGCAGGGATGATGTGAATAACTGAACCTTCCTTGTTTGAAGCCACAGCGCAGCTGCTCGTTCCGTCACCCTGGTCCGGCGTCCATGCTTCCCCAGCCCGACTAATACACTCGGCTTTTCCACCCTTGTTTACAAGCCTATCCCTGAGGTACTGCTCTTTCTCGTACAAGGTTGCTGTCAACTATCAACTTCCTGGCTACCACCCCTCATTAACTACAGCCAGGGGGGTTCCCGGGATTCCTCTTCACTCCCACCACCCCCGTGTGGTGGCCACCGTGTCGCCATAGTGACATACCTGAGCATCCATGTGTGTAATCCCTCCAACACTCACAGGTGTGATTCAGTATCTCAAGTGCCTACAGTGCCTCTCTGTGCCTGTGGATACCCCCTGATGCAGCTCCCCACCCTTTCCTGAACAGATCATTACAAGACTTTCTCACTAGCCTCTTTGTCTCCAGTATAACATCCCCCACATCTATTCTCCATGATGTTGCCAGAGTAATCCTCCTAAATCTCAGATCTCACCTGCTCAAAATTCCTTGGTGGATCCCCATTAGCTTCATCATAAAATCAAAGCCTTTCCCATGAATACAAGGCCCTTCATGATCTGGACAAAGTGTCTGAACTAAATGCTTAGCACAATAATGGTTTGGTAGCTTTCTGCCACTATAATACAATACCTGAGGCAATTAATTATTTTGACTCACAGTTTTGGAGGTTCTAGTCCAAGACTGAGTGACTCCATTGCTGTGGGCCTCTAAGAGGCTGCATATCCTGATGGGAATGTGTGGTGGAGCAAAACTGCTCACCTCATAAGCCAGAAAGCAAAGAGGAAGAAGGAACTGGGGTCCAGGAGCCTTTTCAAGGGCATACCCTCCAGTGCCCTAAGGAAGTCTCATAAGACCCCACCTCATAAAGGTCCCATGACCTCTCAATAGCACGGCCCTGGGAACACGTCTTTAACACATGGACCTTTGAGCGACCCTTATCCAAACCATAGCTATAATGAATTTTTGCCACCTAAAGTCCTGCTGACCCAGGTGCCATTGCAAAATCCATGTCTCCTGCCTGAAGCATCCTGTCTAACTGTGACTCAGCTCCTTCAACTGCACTTCAATCCTCAAGTACTTTCTTCTCCACCATGATTCCCTGGCAACACTTTCTGATCCATCTCCAGCCTGGGCAGCTCCTCTTCCTTTGTACGTCCTTGGTATTTGTGCACAATTTTAGCTATTGAAGGTGCATTATTGTTACATGATATCCCACTACATCATTTTCATCTGCTCTCTGCCTGCCTCATCCCATAAGATTAAAGGCTGTGGCTTATTTCTCTGCATTCCCACTTCAGTTAAGGTTTTTTTAGCATAAACAATGCTCCAAAAAAAGACTCTTTGGAGATGTGTGATAAAATATTCTTGTTTCCTTAGGTTTTTTTTTTTTTTTTCCTGCTTATGGTCCTTTTGTAGGAATAGTTAAGGTGCATGTATGGAACCCAAAGTAAAAGTACTTCCTCATGTTCACAGAAAAATAGTAACTGAGATGAAATCAGCACATCTTAATCATGGGCCATGTCCTTTCTGCACATCACCCTTACCATTTTGCCAATGTCAGGGTATGATTTAAAAGAGTTGTATAATTCTATTTTTGATTCTCAAAAGTTTCTCACTTCATATGGTCAGATAACTTCTGGGTTTTCTTGAATGAGGGAACTGAATTAATTACCAAGAACATTCCTTCAATCTTAATAACTAATGACTTATGGATTGATATTTGTTTAGCCTTTTATGTTGGAAAACTAAAAGTATACACTTAAACTCATGTAAGTGATTTATTTTTCTGTGTTTAACTTTGTAGGCGAAACACCAATTTGCTAAGTTGACCAAAAAGAAAAGGTCAAATTTACTTGCATTCAATTTTCCAAGATCAGGTTTTCTTAATCTTTGTGTATTTATTTAACATTTTATTGCCTTCCCTTTCCCAGTGATTTCCTAGGAGAGAATTGATTAGTAAACTATGTCTTCAAAGCAAACTATAAATGAAACTCACAGAAATCACAATCAGCTGAAAGAATAGTGGACTTTATATGGGGTCACTATGGCCTGGAGCTTTGAGAAGATTAATTCACTTCCAGAATAAACAGTTGGTGTGAGTATTCTTACCTCAATAGGCCCATTCGTAGGTGTTCGTCTCAAGAGAGGTGGATGTCCATCATTTTACCACATCCTGGATGTTCTTCTGTTCTCAGGAGTTAGAAGGAAGTTTGCATCTCCAGCACAGAGCTTGTGTGGTGGGCAAATATACCATGGTGGAGAATGATAAAGTAACCAGTAACCAAAAGGGACCTTGGGGTCTTGGACTGTCATTTGAATACTCTATTCTTATTCGCTTGTGGAGAAGTATTTAAACATGGAGTAAAGTCAACTTCCAGTTATTACTGCAAATTTTATCCTGAGGCAACAGTGCAATGTAAGAACTTTAGCCCTTGTCTCAAACAACTTAAAATAGAGTTAGGAACCCATAGGAAGAAAATGATGGACTCATAAAGAGGGGGTGCCCTTGTCAAGAGGTGAAGAGAGGTGTGGCATAAAGCTGTCACTGCCCTGGCACTGTGAGAATACTCAGAAGGGAAGCCCAAGGTCAATGGTGGTTCCTACATACCACCTGTGAACCAGTGTTGGCCTGGTCCTTTGCAGAATCACCCAGAGAGCTTCATTAGCAGACAAACACCTTGACGTCCCTACTCAAGCATTTGGATTTGTAGCTTTGGGATGAGGGCCAGGACTTCATGTGTTGTGGGGAGTGGTTTTTTATTTTAATAATTGTAACTGAGCATACCATTTTAAGAAATAATACAAAAAAATTCCATCTACTCTTTATCCAGTGTCCCGCAACAATTACATCTTGCAAAACTATAGTACAATTTATCACAATCAGGATAGGGGCTTTAATAAAACCCACTCCTCTTGTTCATACTTCCCCAGTTGTGACTGTACTTGTGTGTGTTTGTGTGGTCCACACCAAGGTCAAGACCCAGAGCATCCCCCTCCACAGGGGCCCTACAACTGGCTCTTGTGTAGCCACACCTGCCTCCCTCCTACCATTTATGTATCTTTAACCTCTGGCAGCCATTGATCTGTTCTCCATTTCTATGATTTTTCTCATTTCATGAACTTTATATGAATAGACTCATCCGGTATGTAATGGGGATCATCTTCTTTCACTCAGCGTAATTCTTTGGAGATGGATCCAGGTTGTTGTGTGCACCCAAAAGTTCATCCTTTCTCCATGCTGTGGTTGAATCACGATTTAACCATTCATTCACTGAAGAACATGTGGGCTGATGCGTACAGCTGTCTAAACACTGGCAGACCTTGTGTGTGTGTGTGTGTGTGTGTGTGTGTGTGTGTGTGTTCATAGACTTCCATTTCCCTGGGGTAAGTGCTCAAGAGTTCAGTTGCAGGTTTACATGGTCATCACGAGTTTGGTTTAATAGGAAACTGCCGAGACAACTCCCCAGAATAACTGTGCACTCCCACCAGCAACACACCAGTGGTCTGGCGTCTTCTCTGCCTCACCAGCATTTGGTGCTATCATTTTTTTTTTCTTTTTAGTTGTCAATGTATCTTTCATTTTATTTATTTATATGTGGTGCTGAGGATCAAACCCAAGGCCTCACACACACCAGGCAAGTGCTCTACCACTGAGCCACAACTGTCCCCCTCTACCTGGTGTGCACGGACCTCTCCTGTGGCTTACGTTTGTATTTCCTGAATGACCAACGAAGCTGAGCATCTCACGTGCCCCTCTGCCATCTGCAAGTCCTCCTCACGGAAATGCCGTCGTGTCTTCTGCCCACTTTCTAATTCAGTTGTTTACACTGATGAGTTCTGAGACTCTTTTGTATACTCTAGATACTAGTTCTCTGTCAGGTATGCAATTGGCACACATTTTCTCACAGGTCAGAGCGTGTCTTTCACCCTTTACAGGGGGGTCTTTCACAAAGTCAAAACTTTCCATTTGAATGAAACTAAGTTGTTTGATTTTGTTTTCCTTTTATGGATCTTGCTTTTGGTGTCAAGTCCAAGAACTCTTCCCCTTGCTCAAGTTTCCAAGGATTTTCTCCTGTTGTTTCTAGAAGTTTCATTCTGTAAGTCTCTCCTCTGCCACTAGCTAATTCTGTGTGATGTGTGGGCTTTACAATTTACATTGATCTTTTCTGGTTTTTGCCCGATGGCTCCGGTGTCCTTTGTTGAAAAGGCTGCATCTCCTTCACTAGGTGGCCTTGGTACCTTTGTAAAATCAGTTGGGCGTGTCCGTGAGTCCACTCCTGGACCATCCACTCTGTTCCCCGGATCTGTGTCTACCCACCTGCCAAGTCCATGCCGTGGGTTGCCGTAGCTACTGAGGGAACATGAGCACCAAGCTCAGTGATTCCTCCACTTCCCACTTCTTTCTCATAAGGTGAATGCTTTCATTATTCTAGGACTTGACTTCCAAATTTTAGAATAAGCTTGTCAATATCCACAAAATATTTGCTGATATTCTGTGTGAGAATTGTGTTAAAGAATAGGTCAATTTGAGAAAAATTGATAATTTTACTACGGCAGATACAGTATATAGATCCACTCACTTCTCTCTCTCTTGGTTTCTTTTATCACAATTTTCAACATGTAGATCCTAATACTGTATTTTATAATTTTGTAATATCCTGAAAAATCTGGGAGTGTAGATCAGTGGAACAGCACTATCCTAGCACACATAAGGCCCAGGATTTTATTCCCCACACCACAAAAAAAAAGTAAAATAAATAAAAATAAAGAATCCGTGAGATCTGATGAATTTGGTGATGACTATCCTAAAATCACTGTGGCACTAACTGGTTACTAGACCCTGAACTAACTGTATTAGTTCATTTATTAAGAGAAAGTAGCTTCTGTAATAGGGCTCCCACCTTGTATGACTTGCAATACTTTTTGAAGCCCTGATTGACTTTTTTTAAAACTGTCCACAACCAACCCAAGATCTGTGTTATTTCCTTGGTTCTAACACTGTCAAAATAAATTCAACACAGCTGAGTCCCCTCTTCCTCCTGTGCCAAATGTGATAGAGTTAAAACAAGCCTGTTCCAAATATGTGCTTCTAATGCCATCTTACTTATCGACAGGGTTAAAAATGACAAATTATACATCACTGAATTTTTAAGGTCCGTATTAGTGCATTATAATTACACATCGTACTGGGCTTCGTGGTGCTATATTCATACATGCACACATTTGAATTTTGAAATAATTGAAAATTATACCTTGAAGTTCCAAACATTTTTCCTTAGTAATTTGTACAGAAACTGTTGGAGATGCAACACCTGTTCTCAAACACAGCACACCAAGAATGCAATTTTTTCTGTACCTCTCACCACCCTGGACTTAGATTATATTCTCTGACAGTGGATTGAGGATGTCAATGGCTGCTGTGTCCCATTGGATATTTTCTATTTTCCTTCCTTAAATGCCTCCAGAGGGTTCTATGTTTCATATTTACTTGCCTATTTCTTAAATATTCCATTATTTTCCCTCAACATTGGCCTCATAGACATCTCTTTGTTCTTTTCTCATCATTTCTAATTTGGGGAAGTTCCCTGAACAAACTAAATTCATCATTATATAGCCTAAATCAAAAACCCATGTAGTAAGTAATGAAGAAATCCAGCTTAAATAGCTTGTAGAATTAGGGAAATTATGGGGGAAGCATGCAGAATTTGGACTCCAACTATACAGTCCATCTGGGTCTGAGCCTAGTCTTTTCTTCTAGGCTATCCGAGGGATTTTTGTTTGTTTGTTTGGGTTTGTTTTTGTTTTGTTTTGTTTTTTGATACAGAAAAAACAGTTTCCAAGACAGACAGTGTCCACCAAGGTTTTCAGCAAATGACTTTGAGTCCTTTCTGCCAACAAAAAGTGGGATTTAGAACCAGACACAGGAAATCAAGTTTATGGCCCATCCTTAATTATTTCCATCTCTCCCATCACCTCTCACCAAGCTTCAAAGACTTTCATTAAAAAGACAGCGAGGAATGTTGAGACCTGCACTTTTCTCTGGTACTGAGTTATTTGGAAATATCACCAGGGACTAATTTATGTCTCCCGAGTCCAATGCTTGGGTCGCTCTGAGGAGGTAGAAGACAGTGAGGCAAACAAAGCAGAGGAGTCTCTCCATTTCTGCTGTGGCTCTCACCTCGGTTCCAAGAGTCCAAGGCAGCTGCCCAGCCTCCCCGCTTCCACCAGGCTTACTGTTCCTTTTCCTCTCCTCCCTTGCCAACCAGAAGCTGGACTCAGAGGCCCACAGGCAGGAACAGGGTCCATGAAACCTACCCAACTACCTCCATGTGGAAGCACAGGGGTAACCAGTCCAGTACTCGTGGCTGGGAAACCCTTCCTGGAACAGAGCATGTGGCTTTCTCTAAGGCAGAAGTGGTATTAAAATAGGGGCATTGCCCCAAATCTGAGAATGTCAGAGCCATGGTCTTCTCTCACGATGGGACTGTTTTAAACAGTGCAGGGTGGCACTGCGTCTTCAAATCGGGAAGACCCTGCTGGGCTCTTCCACTGCAGCCGACTCCAGCTGCGAGGAGAGGAGGAGCATTGGCCAGGCCAGGCTTGGACGCAGCCTCTTCGAGCAGACAGGATGGTGGGACTGTGTGGATGCCATCGTACGGGGAGAACCATAAAGAGCAACAGGATGGGTTTCTGCTCCAAATTACTTATATGGGTTTTTAACTATGCAGTCATATGGTACATCAGTCTGACAGATGGAAGTGGAAATGAAACCTGTTGTCTAGGGGATGGGAACTTTACATTTTTTAGTGTAATCAGAACATTTCACAGTAAAATATGTTCCTACTGAAGAATGAATCCCAATGATCCTGTGCTGCCATAGAGCGCTAATTCAGTTAAGTTTATAGTTGCAATACCACAATGTATGTGCTCACAACCTACCCTCTAAAATGTTTTATCACGGTGCTTAAAAAACAGCATCAGACATGTTATCTTCTGCCTGCCCTGCACTTCTATGTTCTACTATCTTCTTCTTAAGGAATTGTTTTATCATCAGTCTCTTATTTTGTAGTTCACCATATCATTTTCTCCCACTATAGAAAAATAGGACCTAACAGACTGATAACAAATCTCATCCTGGCTGTAATCTGGCAGGATGACAGGTAAAAGTCACCACCAGACTGACCAAACCATTCATTGTGAAAACCCCCCCTCTCCTCACTTGTTAAATGGTACATATCACAACTACTGACTGTTCTACCATGGTCTGGTGGTTTTTCTTAGCCTGAGAGAGCACACTTTGACTTCACCAAGGAAATACCTGGAGACACAAAATCATGTCCTTGCCTGAGATCAGATACTGGCAAGAAAAACAAGGTCACCTAAAATTAAGACATCTCCATGATGTGACTTGAGAGACACCAGTTACTAGACCCTAAATCTGGCTGTTTTGCTTATCCGGATGAATCACTGGCTTCTCTTTTACAATTCAAATACTTTTGCAAACCCCACTCTACTGAATGAAAGACAACACTATTTATTGAGACTTACCTTGTTCTCAGAAGCACATTACAAGATACCAGAGCTCCAACAAACATCCACAGACCCCACTGAGAAGGACTCAGCCTAGACATGTGGTTTCACTTTGATGGAAGTAAGAGACTGTGAAACCTGAAGCTTCTTAGGGTCTGAGCATTATGAGAAAGGACATGAGGGTGCCAGAGGAAGGGAAGGAAGGGGGACAGGGAAGAGGGGAGCAGAGGTTTCACAGGAGCATAACCCCCATACTGCAAGGGTGTATGGTGTCACTATCAGACACCACCAGTGGGCAGTGACTTGTACAAAACCATTTGGCAATACGGGCCAGAAATTTAAGAAATATTCACACTATCAATCCAGTAACTTCACTTCAGGGAAGCCATTCAAGGGAGAATTGTACACTGATAAAGGAAAATCAAAGACAAGGAGCCAGGAATCCACTACAGCATGCAAGTATATGTATAATGTCTAATTTCCCGAGGGACAATAATGTCCCAGGAAGTAAGTGCCACAAGCTACAGAGGCACTATAACAGAGCACGGAATGTCCCCTGTTCAAGGCAAAGAGGAAAACACGAGTTGCATGGTCCCCAGGGCTCTTAAGGAGAAATACCAGCCACCCGTTAATCAAGAAGTAGACTCTTCAAGTTCGTCTATGAGAGGAATTGATGTAGTGAGTCTTATCAATGGAGATACCATGATTATAATCATTTTGTTTGAGATCTTGCTAATCCATCATCATTGCCTGAATATATCTTTGATTTTGCTTTTTGATTATGATAGAGGGTTTTTGATACAGAGGAATTTTAATATATATCTAATCTACCTGTCAAATACTTCATTGATTTTTCTGTTTCCAATGCCTTAAAAGATTTTTTTCCACCTTACCCCAGGAAGCTTAGAAAAACATTCATTTGTGCTTTCTTCTGCTACTTTATATTTTATTCTATGGACCTGTATTATATTTTTATTAGAGATTTACAGTCCTGCAGTAGTTGGATGCATCCCAACAAACACATACATGCGTGGAACTGGATTTCAGTTCATGATCCCCCTTTTCCTTCCCCCTTTTCTTTCCCATTTTCCATCTCCTCCCATCCTCCCTCCTCTACTCCACTAGACTTCCTTTAGCTCATCTAATTATTTGTATTTCATTGGTTCTTTTTACTTATACATAAAGGTGAAATTCCCTGTGGTATATAATATATGCATATCACGTGATTTGTTTAAGAAACCATTCCATACTGCCTGCCCTGTCCCATCCCTCCACTCTGCCTCTTGATCTCTTTCTTCCTCCTGTATTACATTTTGAGGTGAGATCCAAGATGGCATGCTTGCAGCCATCCTAAACACCCTTACTGAATAACGATCTCCTTCTTCGCTGTTCCATGCCATCCCCTCTCCTGCAGCATACTTTGCTTGCTTCTGGCCAATAAAGTCTTCCTCAGACAACACAGCCCTGCCCTACGGACCTAGCCTCATTCCTGCACTAGCTCCCCATTGTTAAATGGCTATTACTCTAGGGTGTATGTCAACACCCATGCAGGTGAGATGTCCCTCTTTATCCCTAGTTTTTAGGATGTTTTTCTATAATCTCCAGCCAGGATTTTGGAATGATTCATTCCAGTAGATAACAGAAAATTAAGCCGTATTTATACGTTGGAACTTGTCTGTCCACGGTGAATAATTTTCTGTAGAAGAAACATCTGTTTGGAGATTGATAATGTCCTTGCAGCCTGCTGGAATTTGCAGGATGTGTTCTAAGAGGCTCATGATGAGGGTGGGCACTGGGTTGCTTTCTGTGTATAGCTGACACAGCACAGCAAGGAGAGAATCCCACACTCTTTGGTATTCCTTCTGACACGGACAAATTACATTTTGACAACAGTCTTGAGTTCACAGAAGGCATTCTCAAACATAGGCTCACTCAGTCTTTGTATCAATCCTGAGCTTAAGGAGTGGGCATCGTCATTCCCACTTATGAAAGAGGGAACCAATGCTCAAAGGAGTCACAATGGAAAGTGAACTCCACAAAGACAGCTGTGCTTCCTCTTTCACTTACGTCCCTTCCTCAGCACCAACAAGGCTCGCAAAGATTGTGTGTTGTGCTAGTAAATCTATAAACAAAGAGATGGATAATCAAGAAATGAGTCCAAGCCACTCCCTAAACTGCGAACATATCTGACACTTACTGTTTCGAGAGAGTTTGACTTTCCAGAATCCCCGATAGCCTGAGACCAACTGTTCTCTCACATTTGTGAATGGTTCTCAAAGTCTGCAGGGAACAACCAGTGCTTGAATTTAAAAGAAACTCCAGTCCATCAGAGACCGCAAGAGGCTGCCGAAGCAAACCAGGGCTGGATTGGACCACTTCAGGCTTCATCACATTCTCCACCGGCGGGATTTGTCACCTGTGGATGGGATTTTTCTGTTTGCTGGCTTATGTTACTATGCAAATCACATAGCCATAAATATCAGAAAATGGTATACGTTTTATTTTGTCTAAGCATTATAGTTTACTCTTTACCATTTTAAATTGTGCTGCACAGCACATCGACAAGTAGCAAGCACTTCAAATCCACACAGAGAGGATAGAGTCCTCTCCTAAAATGACTGTTTGCAGATCAGGGTCCAGCAGCAACCCTGCCCACCCAGACTGGGAACCGAAGGAGAATGGAGTAAACAGATCACCCTCCCCAGCAAGGAGCAGAGCATGGGAAGGTCAGCGGAGAACCCAGGCCTGGAGGCGGTGGGATGGGAGGGAAGGGAGAGCAGCGATTGATCGGGCCACCTGTCCAAGCTGTGCCTGTGGTTGAGGGATGCTGCCCGTTCACAGAGGACAGAGCAGGTGACAAATGTGAACTGACCCACCCTCCCCAGGTCGCCTCTGTGCCTGTGCCCCACTGTCAGTCTGCAGCAGGATCCAGCCTCCGTGAGCCCTCCAAGGGATGGGGGACAGATGAGAACACCCAGCAACACTGTGGAATGAGCTTTATCCAAAGGCACGGCAACCTCCTGCCCAGAACCCACCCCAGAAATAAATTTTCTCAGGGGTGACCTTACTCATATGAAAACTCATCGAGAGGTATTAAACCTAAGCCATGTTTACTTAGCTATTTAATCATCTTCCTTTGCTGAAAGTAATAAATTTATGTGAGATCCACACTCTTCCAGAAAATTCCAGGCCATACGATTACTTACAAAGCCAATCGACTATGCACGTTGGGGTCTCAGTGATTATATAATTATGCTTAGGATTATGCTTGATTATGTAAGTGATATTTAGTGATTAACTCTCGGGGAACGTTATCTGACTTGAGGTACAGAAGATGTGGTGCACTAATTATTTTTAAATTATGCCTGCCTGCCTCCATTGTCATTTTTCCTAATAAAGTAGAAGAGGAAGGTGTTAAGCACAAGTGAGAAAAATACAAAAACATAAAATTGGCTAAAATAAAAAGTACAACAGAAAGAGGCAGTCAGCAAAAAAAAAAAAACGCCAGTGCAGGGGGAAGGGGCCCATTCAACAGCCTTTCTAAAAATGGAATTATTTTATTTTGCCACGGCAATGCCCATAAAAATGATTTTCCTTCCAGCTGCAGAGGTGGCAGCACAAGAGGAAATGGACCAGATCTTAGATTGGGGGTTTAACTGGGAGAAAAATGGCTAGGCTGCATTTTGCACACAAGCATGCACATGCATACACGGAGACACACACACACACACACACACACACAAAACTGCAACCTTGTGCTTCAGGAGCAAGAAGCAGAGCCCATTATTCATTTGCAGCAAAAATGATGGGAAAATCTATCATTTTAGTATTTCGTTTTCAGGGCTAAATTCAATGAAAATCTAGTTGAGTTTTACCCAAATGGCATTTTCATTAATGCCAAATGGAGATTTCAAAGCACCCCCTGTTAACTTTATACCCGTGAACGTACAGCGGGCAGAGAGAAGAAAAGCACCACAGGACTGTGTGTCTGTGAGAGACCCAAGGTTTTGCACCATCTCATGATTTCGTAAGAACAGTTCTATGTGTCTAGAATACAAAGGATGTACAGGTACTATCACTTTTTAAACAATCCTCTACTGGGTAGGAGGAAAAATCAATAACCATCAGAATGCTTGGAATTATTTGAGATCATACAGTGGCAGGGGGCTCACACAAATATGGAGCCTAGAGCAGAGGACACACTAGGTCAGACACGGGCCTCAGCATCATCCACACATTCTCTCATTTAAGTCTTCCAACAATCCTATGACCCCACTTTATGGATGGGGAAACTGAGATGGAAAAAGAGTGTCACTTGGTGAAACTGGCGGAGTCATGGGCAGAGACAGTGCAACCCCTAGCAACCAGGGTCCTGGCTTCCTCCCAACAGGGTGCCTCTTAAAGAAATAAGCCACGGACTCAAAAGTGGGAGCCCACTTGCTTTAGAAATTCAGTGACATGTAAGAACATCTCTCCTTTTCCATCTGAGCAAGACTAAATTGAAGAACTGCAAAGTTCATAGCTGCTTTAAAAAAAATTAAACTTTTAACATTAATTGCTCCTGAACATTTGTGAGTGCCCAAAATCCTGACATAAAAGCTTTAATTTCTATGCAAAGCAGATAGGATGATTGAGTTATAATTAAAATGGTAATTATACCCTTAATGCTCCATATTTGACTTTTCAAAAAAATGTTATGCTCCAAGAAAAGCTATTTAAAGATCAGAGAAAAATGTTTGAAAATGAATGTATTCAAGACATTTTAAATCTTTTAAAATCCAGTTATTGATTTTAACATGCTTTCAAGTGTAGTCTAAAACATTTTCTTCATTTATTTTGGTCGATGGAAATAATAAAAAATCATTGGAACGTGAAAAGCTTAAACGAAGGCAATATTCTGGAGGTTGATATTTAAAGTGATAAATATTTGAAATGTTGGGGCGTAGAGGGAGGGGCGTCTCCACCTGTGGAGCACCCCAAGCCCCTCCCAGGGTGGACCAGGGAAGAGCCAGTTGGCAGGAAGCAACCTTGGGCGACTCCCTTTCCGGCTTTGGAGGTGTTACTCAGCTCCACTACTACAAATATGACATTTCCTTTGATCCTTCATTGACTGTTTAGAATTTAAAAAGAACACCTAAAGCTATAAATCAAATGTCAGGTGCAGCAGTCGAGTGGAACCGTATCAATATTTCATGATGTATGGCTTGCTGCGAGGCTTGGAAGCCCTAGCCATGCCAAAAACCGCCTTCGCGATGCTTTGGGCTCACCCAGCCGTGCTGGGCTCCCCGGGCCGCAGTCAATGAAGGCGGAAGCCCTGGAAACCGTGTGCTTTGGCAGGAGTGCCCCCTGCAGACCTTCATCTGTCACCTGTGCAGGTCCAGCTCAACACTGCTGGCTGGGCTGCAGGCCAGGCCTGCTCCCTAAGATCCTCTGGCCGGTCCCAGAGGTCCCCCACCACATGGGAGCTGTGGCTTGGGAAGGAGCAAGGAAGGTCTACCTTTCCCATCTGGAGAGGCTGTGGAAGGGGAGGATCTCTGGGCTCCAGGGAAGGACCCCTTCCCCTGCCTTATTTCTTCACAGTAGAAACTCCAGCCCTGGGGCTGTGAGGGCAAAGCCCACGTGAAACTGAGGACTAAAAGCAAGACTGTCTGCAGAACAAGAGTATCCTGGGGCGCCCTCTTAAAGAGTCTGTCTTAGGTGGACTTTTCTTCCCCCTTGAGCATTATAAAGAGGATGAAATATATCCTAGAGATTTTGTACCAACAGTGAAATACCCAAGAGCATAAGAGACCCCCAAGTGGACCCTGAACCCCACAAAGAGGAGCGCAGGCATGGAGCTCTCTCAGGAAGCGTTGGTCCCTTCAGAATCTCTGAACCCCTCCATCCTGGAGGGCAGCTCCTTGGCTTCTGCGTTTGTGGTTTGGTGGCTTCTGAGGGGGCCTGTCTTGCCTGGGTGGGCAGATGGTCTTCACACCACAGACAGGGGAGGTGGACACAGCCTCAGTCGCAGCAGGTCAGAGGCTGGTGCAGCCAGAAAGCCAAGGAGCCCAGGACTCCGGGGCTGGGGCCTCTGAGGAGGGCATGGCCTCAGGAGACAGAGCTCAGCCTGCACGTTGTACTCAGGAGTAGGGATTGGAGACTGGAGTACAGCTGGGCCTGTCTGCGCCCTTAAGGGCCCCGGCCCTCAGCCTAAGTGAAGGTGCCGGCAGCTGGGGGCAGGAGTGCTCCACCCCACATGCACCCTCTGCCAGGATGGGGCAAATAGAGCCCAGACGAGCAAAGATGGTGCACGGGTGGGAAGGTGTTCTGCTGAAGGGCGGGGTCAACGGAGAAACTTCTTGCTCAGTTTTGCTGAGCAGCAGGTTTAGACTGCTGGCTATGCAGCACATGGGCAAGACCCCCCCAGGCATGATTTTCCTGGAACAAAGTGAAGAGGTGATCCAAATGCATTGCAGAATGTCAGTGTACAAATGGCTGAATCCTAACCCAGGAACCCTAGGTTTCGCAGTGCCTGGAGTCTGAAGTCTCCTGAGCTCTCTCGCCGTTGTACTATAGATTGCCTTTCTTTTCTTCAACAAGAGTTGAGGCTAGAAATTGCCCTGTAGAATATTCCAAATGACTCGTTTTCAGACGCAGTGAATTTCAGAAATATTACCAGTTAGCAAAAGACACATTATGGATCTTTAGCATTGCCAGTCGGCTGCAGAAATGTGTTGGGAGGCAGCATCGATAGCCACGAGCGTTTTGGAATATCTACAATCTCAGAAAGTTAAACGGCAAGCACATTTTTGTGAAAGCTTTGCATAACAGAAGTTTGGCCTCTCTGAGTGACTGGCATGGGTGGTCTCCTTGCTGTGTGCGTAGTGTGGTGGCTGCAGCTTCCCACCTTCCCTGCGACCTGCCAGAGGAAGCAGGCAGCCTGCTGTCTGCGCAGTTAACTGCTAGTGCTCTGTTGGGTTTTGTTTCTCCCATGTTGGAAGGAAGCAGAGGCCAACAGACCATGTCTCCTGTGGAAACTGGTGCTTTTTGCTAGCAGGGACTCTTGCCACAAAGATCAATCCACACTTGAAGTGGATAATCCCTCATGAGTTGTAGAAATACTTTTTATAAGGAGTAGTTACAATTCTACTTTGCTACCTAGTGTTGGGCATCTAAAAGGGCTCTGTGAATTTTCTACATTAGGGACCCTTGATAACAGCAGGGCAACCACCATGCTGTGTAGAACAAGAGGAAAGGCCCTGGGAAACAAGGACTGAAGCAGAAATCTTCCAGAACTTCAGAGCCCCAGCTCTGAGTTGGCATGGGTACAGCCTTCTCCCCAAGGCTGACCCTTCCCAATGAGCTCTTCTGCACAGTGGAATCCTGAAGATCCATACTCACCTGAACAAACCATCTCCACCTGCAAGACCCTATCCTAGCACTCACAAAACCCTTCTCAGATGTCCTTGGAAGATTGGAGGAACGACCCCAGAGTTATCTGCCTGGGTTTTGAATCCTGGTTGCCACCATCAACCACCTGACTTTCAGTGAGTTATTCACCTTCTGTGCATTTCCATCCTCTGCAGATGAGCAAAGTGGCAAAGCCCACCTTGAAGGGTTATTGTGATAATTACATTTTGCTTATTATTTTATGGTGCTGGCATAAAATAATAAGCAATCGATGATGACTTAGCTCTCTTGTGATCACTATAGAAATGGGCAGGGGTGAGGGGGGCGATGTCCAGAAGACACCAGACTTAGGTGAGCCTTGAAATCTATTGGAGGGAAACCAGCATTCAGAGCATACCTGGACCTGCGCTGTCTGGCCTCAGGCCCACCTGGCAGCTGGCCAGCATCTCCTGTGGATTGGCGGGCCCTGAAAGAAGTCGATGCTGCTGCCTTTGTTCCCCTAAAGTACAGAAAACAAAATGCAAGCTGCACAGCCAACAGGACCCGCCTCTGTCCCGCGTCTGGTGCAGGACCAGCCTGGCCGCACCCCACCCCAGGTTTCCACAGCTTCAGTGCCCAGGCAGAAGCCAGAGACGAGTGCTTCGGCGGAAACCAGCGGCCTAGGAGTCCAAGAACAGGCCAGCAGGAAAGTTATTTTTCTGTTCCATTTCACCTCGAAGAAGAATTATTGATTTTAATACTTTATTTTCACATGAGTTTATCTGAGCGGCAGATGCTACTCAGGTAGTGCCCATGAAGGGGAAATTAGATTCTGGTAATTAAGAATCTCATCCAGAGGTCGCGGGTACGGAGGAGGATTAAAACTGTTCACTGGAGCGAGGACAGAAACTCTCAGGGGATTAGGACACAGACTCAATAATTTCTTCCAGTTTCTTAAATTACACTTAAATACTCAGGAAGGCTTAAGATCCAGCCCATTGGCTCCAGAAAGAGATTCATTTAACCACGCTTTCATCATCTCAGAGCGGGGATCCTAATTTGAGCACCTTGTTGAGGAAAGGGTCCCCAGTCACCGTGCTGAGGGTTTGGGAGCTGGGACCCAGGGCTGTGGGAGGCAAGAGCCAGCTGGAGGGAGGAAGATGGATGGAGGGAACTTCATGTGTTCTTTTTCTCATTCGAGATCTTTATCTGTGTCATGACTAGTCTCTGTGGACAAGTGTCCTGTTTTAGTCAGCTTTTCTATCACTGTGACCAAAATACCTGACAAGAACAATTTTGGAGGAGGAAAAGTTTATTTGATGCTCACAGTTTCCAAGGGCTCAGTACATAGATGCAACTCATTGCTCTGGAGATAAAGCAGAACAGCAGGGCAGAAGGGTGTGGCAGAGGAAAGCAGGATGGGACAATTAGGAAGGAGAGAGGGCAATATACGAATCTCACCTCCTCCAGCCCACCCTACCTGCCTACAGTCACCACCCAGTTAATCCATTCAAGTGGATTAATGCACTGGTTAGGCTAAAGCTCTCACAACCCAATCAGTTCACCTCTGAAATTTCTTGCATTATCTCACACATGAACTTTTGGGGGACACCTCATATCTACACCATAACGTGACCCAAGCCACTTCAATCTTCCCTGAATGCAGTGTAGACACTGAACATTAAAGGTATTCATTCAGACACATGAAAATCCATTATTCAAAAGCAAAACGTGGGCTGGGGTTGTGGCTCAGTGGTAGAGCATTTGCCTAGCACGTACGAGGCACTGGGTTGGATCCTCAGCACCACCTAAAAATAAGTGAATAAAATAAAGGTATTGTGTCCATCTACTACTAAAAATGTTTCTAAAAAAGTAAAACCTTCAGCATCATTTTGTTTTCATTTTCTAGAACTGGTAAGGTTTTATTGCATTCTTTCAGGGAGTGTTTAACACATAGCCTCCCTGCAAATTCATTTCCACAATAGCCCTGTCCCCAAGACAGGAGAGTCCTTGAACAGAACACAGTCCCAGGTCCTACTACTGCTGCCTCGGGTCTGAATGATACCCATCCAAAAGCCTAATCAAAACTAGTACCAAAAACAAAGGTATGGTTTCCAGCTGCGACACAGACATCAGTTGTGGGTACGGCATTTGCAGGGCGCGGACAGGGCAGGGAGCCAACTCCATGGCTTCGCCTACCAGGTCACGCAGCTCCCTGCCTCAGGAGCTCTTGGTCTCTCTTCCCGGAGGTGGGACTTGGGTGGGCTGTATTATTTGCTTGAGTCACATAACTACACAAAGGCAATGCTTGAATTTAAATCCAGATCTCCTTCTTAACCCCCACAATTATTATTCTTGTTGCAGCTTCACTACTGTCTTACTTTTAAATTATCATGTTTGTCTGACTTTGATTTGCTAACATCCAGATCTGGATTGTCGATAGCCAGTATCAACATCATCTGACTATCTGGCATCCCTCTTTATTCCAAAGCACTCACTTGAGCTATTACATTGGAAAATATGAAATTTCTCTTCTTGTGGGTATTGTCATGGTCATGTAACTTAACTTGATTCTAAATAAGTTCAAATGTTAGCCTCCGTTTTTTTGACCCCAAGTACTGAAAACTATTTGTTGTCCTGACAACCCTGTCCTCTCTTGCCCTGTGCCACAACCCCAGAAAGGAAGAGTCCAGGTGGAGGGGAAGAGGCATAGGGCTCCCGTGCCCTGCAGTGGCGAGGCCCAGATGCCCTTCCTCTGGCTTCTAATCCTTCCCTGCCCAGCGTATCTCTGTCCTAATGGAGAAGCCACACACTCAGAATCACTGAACTGGCACAGTAACATCTCTCATGCCTACGACAGGATATGGCAGTGTGGGCTCCTCATAAATATCTGCTCAGGCAATTAATACATTAATTTAGTGCAGGTCCTTCTGTGACCCATAGAGTTTGGAGAGCAATTTTAGGCCACTTCTTCTCTTTTCTTTTTCTTCTTCATCTAAGGAAAGTTATTAAGAATTATCCATACCTGCACACAGAGGGAAGGAGGGTTTTTATTTTTGCTGATCCTAATATCTCCATAGTTCATCAGGAGTGTTTGGCCTCCTAACACAGACAATGCACCATTTGAGGCTGCTTATCTAGAACGGGAAATGTCAGCATCTGGAAGGGTTTCTCCTCACCAGGTAGTGTGGGAATCAGAAACCATCCCACTGTGCAAATGGAAGCATCCTCAAATCCCTTGCCCAGCGTGATCATTAGACTTTGCACAGTGCTTAGTCCAAAACAGGCCCTCATTAAACATTGCTGAATGAATGAGCGAACAAATAAGGCAGCAAGAAATTGTACAGACTGATGAAATCCAGGACTAAGAATCAGGTGGAAGTGGAGACTGAAAGATAAGAGTCAATGGAGGGAACACACTGTTGCAGAGAGGACAGAAGCAAGAGAGTTGAAATTGAACTGGAATCCAGAGGACAGAAGGAGATGATTCTGGAAAGTTCGGTGGAAGGAGGCTTGCAAAGTCAGACCAGCAGCAGAAGTCCCCTATCTGAAGAAGCCAGAAACCGAAGGACAAGCGAAGAAAGATGGGAATCCAGGCTGAAGGCCATGAGAAGAGGAGAGAGGGACTGGTGGCCGAGGGCTTTGGAAGGGAGGCAGACCTCCCAAGAGGAGTCCCTGCCCCTCACACTGTGCGCTGACTTCTCCAGAGTAGGCTCTGAAGTCCATGGCCCGGCAGCTCCGGTTGCCTACCAGATCCTAAGCACAGATGGGCAGACCAGGGCCAGAAACGATAATGAGTGATTTTACTAGGATCGCCATCGTTATTGGAAGGTACATCGTTATTGCTTCTGGTACATTTCACAAAGCTTTTCAAACTTTAAGTCAAAAACAAACAAAAACAGTGCTACTGATTGCAGCTAATTTCACCACCAAATCCCACCATGACCAGTCACAAGTCTTGCAGAATCAGGAGTAGACCGGCTCCTCTAGATGTGCCTTGTACATTCCAAGGAGCACGGTGAGCACATACCCAGCCAAAAAAAGGTGATTTTGTGATACCCCAGATGAACCTGCAGCAAGCATGAGGGTCTGTAAGCACTGAGTAAAACTAAGATTGAAGAGTCAGGGACCCCCTCAAAATCAACTTCACATCAACCAGCAAAGATACACTTTTTTTTTTTTTTTTTTTTTTGGTACCAGGGATTGAACTCTGGAGTACTCGCACACTGAGCCACATCCCCAGCCTTATTTTGTATTTTTTATTTAGAGTCAGGGTCTCACTGAGTTGCTTAGCGCCTCACTTTTTGCTGAGGCTGGCTTTGACCTCGCGATCCTCCTGCTTCAGCCTCCCAAGTCGATAGGCTCACAGGTGTGCACCACCATGTCCAGCTGATACACTTTTTTCCTAACCAAGTTCAGGGCTCAGAACCTTCACGGGGACAGTCAGCAACTATTGATCGCCCTTGTGGTATGAAGTCCTGAACTCCCCTAGAGGCAACCTCAGAAACATCCCAAAACATCCTTCCCCAAATGCAAAAATCCTTCCCCAAGTTCTCTGGACTAAAATGTCCATAGAACTTACTGTGGGGAGGTAGACAACCTTCCGGCTAAATGTCCACCGAAGAACCTAATTT
Source organism: Sciurus carolinensis (assembly GCF_902686445.1). Lineage (NCBI taxonomy): Eukaryota > Metazoa > Chordata > Mammalia > Rodentia > Sciuridae > Sciurus > Sciurus carolinensis. Next base: position 7,939,926 of record NC_062224.1, on the reverse strand, counting down.
TGTAGAAAAATTATTGCCTGTCTGTTTTTTTTCCATAGGAAATCCATCATGGGTCTGATGGAATTTGACACTTGCCAAAAGCAACTTATAAAAATCCACATCTATATGTCCTAGAACTCTTTGGCAGCCGAGAAAACAAAATTTTAGAGGAAAAAAATGTGCATTCCATACTCTCTATCCATCTTGTTCTTTCAAGAGAAAAATGGGAAGAACAATCTATTTCAAGAGTTCCCCATTTTGGGGAAGTGCTACAGAGTGATATTAGCCCAATAATATTGTTATATTGTGTGCATGTGGCAACAAATCCCATCCTTACGTACAGCTATAATGCACCAATTTAAAAATATGGGCAAAAAAATAGTTTCCATGCTGTTTATTACCTACAAAACTGAACTATATGATTAGAAATTAGTCGCCTGGACAGCAATTAAAACAGCAATGAGATAGCACTACACACCTATTAGAATGCCCAAAATCCAGAACACAGACAGCACTAAATGCTGACGAGGTTGTGGAGCAACGGGAACTCTCATTCATTGCTGATGGAAATGTAAAATGGCACAGTCACTGTGCCACCAAGACACTGGCAGTTTCTTACAAAATCAAACACATTCCCATCATATTATTCAGCAACCACAGTCCTTGGTGTTTACTGAAAGGAGTTAAAAATGTATGGCCACACAAAAATCTGCACACAAATGTTTATAGCAACTTTATTTCGAATTGCTAAATTTTGAAACAAGATGTGCTTTAACAGTTGAGGGATAAATAAACTATGATACATTTAGACAATGAATATGATCCAGTGCTAAAAATGCATCAGCCCTCAAACCATACAAAGACCTGGAGGCAACTTAAAAACATATTACTAAGTGAAAAGGCAGCACAGGATGTGATTCCAGCTGCACCACAGTCGACAAAAGGCAGAAGAATGGAGATGACAAAAAGATTGGTGGTGGTCAGAGGCTAAGGGGAGGGAGAGATGAGCAGGTGGACACTGGGGTCTTTCGGGCAGTGAAGCTCCTCTGTACGGTGCTATGATGGTGGAGACACGCCATTATGCTTTTGTCCAAACTCAGCAGTTGCACAACTCCAAGAATGAACCCTAGTGTAAACTCTGGTGTTTTAGTCAGCTTTCTCACTGCTGTGACTAAATGATCTGACCAGCACAATTATAGAGGAGGAAAGGTTTATTTGAGGGCTCACGGTTTCAGATGTCTTAGTCCATAGAAAGCCGGCTCCATTTCTTGGAGTTCCAGGTGAGGCAGAACATCATGGTGGAAGAGCGTGGCAGAGGGAAGCAGCTCACATCATCAGGAAGCAGAGGGAGACTCCACTCTCCAGATGTAAAATATATACCCCAAAGCCACGCCCCAATTCCCACTTCCTCCAGCCACACCCCACCACTTCAATTAATCCCACCAGGGATTGATTCACTGTTTGGGTTAAGATTCTTACAACCCAATCATTTCTCCTCCGAACCTTCCTGTGTTGTCTCACATGTGAGCTTTTGGGGTACACCTCACATCCAAACCATAACATGCGGACTCCAGGTGGCTAGGGTGCGCGAAAACAGGTTCGTGGACTGCAGCAAACACGCCACCTGACACAGTGCGCTGATAAAGAGGGATACTGTGCATTTGGGTTGGGTGCAGAGGTGCATGGAAGTCTTTGTACCTTCCACCCAAGTTTGGGGTGACCCTAAAATTACTCTAAAATATATAGTCTATTTTAAACATTAGATATGTGATAGTATTACACTAGAGCAGTCTGCATAAAATTCAATGACAGGAAATAAACCACAAGGAATTCTATAATGATTTCCTAGGCTGGCCTGATATTCACTCTAGATTCTAATTAATCACCCTAGTATTTAATCAGCCTAACTAATGACCCCTGAGGAGGGAAGGAAGGAGACAAAGAGAGAAGGAGGGAGGGAGAGAGAGAGAAAAAGGAGCATTGAAGATTGTGTAAGGTTGATTTTCTTGATGATTTTATGTTGGGCACATGTATTCTACAGTCTTGTGGGTTTGTGGTTAATAACATGTTTAAGCCCCTCCATTTACCATCAGTTTAGTTTCTAAAATTCATCCGTTCGAATCTAACTTATCCCATGTGGAAGACGACTGTCACCCTCTGTTGGTGGCAGCCAGAGTTAGTAACTTTTGCTAGACCACTTAATTTTTCTCAGATCTGTGAGCATTCAAAAGCCAAGTTGCTTCTATATTTGGTTTTTAATGCAATTAAATAAGTAACTCAGCACTTTCATCTTGTTATCTTTAAGATCAGTACACACAGTCACTAGTAATCTGTCAACCTGTTAAACCACCATGCTGTCGTGTAACCAGTACAGTAACCAAGGCAACAGGGAAGCATGGCACAAGGTCCTGCCTGTTCTACCATGAGCAGTGGTCGTTGTAAAACTACTGGCGTTTTCTGGAATGTGGGCAAGATCACTGAGAATCAGTGGTCTTTAAATAAGAGTGACACACTGGCCTGTAAACAGTGCACAGAGGCACACTCAGGGGAGGTGAGCTCTGCGCACACCAGTCCCACTAGAACAGCAGCAAGGACCCACTTGCCTGTGTGGACTGCTCGGCTCCCCTCAACACCTAGCCTACGTTTTCCCTCTTTTGGTGTAGGGACTACGCAAGGCGAGACAACAGGTGTTATCATACGCATTTTATGTATGAGGAAAGAAAACCTCAAAAAAAGAAAAGAAAAAGAGTCAATAATTCCCATCCAAAGCCACAGAGGGAGGAGATGAAGGAGGCGACCACAGCAACTCCTTTTCAGTCCACTCTACAGAGCGCTTCTTAAGGGATTTGGGAGTGAAGGAGACAGTGCTGCGCAGGGAGGCACCTAGACTCTTCTGAATAATACTCAGTAAACACTCGCTGAGCGAGTGAACAAACTGTAACACGGGCGGGTCACGTAAGAACGTTTTTTCTGAATACCAGGGAGAGCACAGGTGGGGAATTACTTCACAGAGGAGGTGGCATCTGCCCGAGCTGGGTCCTCAGGCAGGTGTGAGCAGAGGAACAGGGCACCGGGAGAGCAGGGTCCTGGGTGGGGGTCCGGCCAAGTTGGCTCTGTGTGGGCAGCACCACCTCTGGCTGCAGAAGTCCGGAGGAGGCACAGGAGTGGCAGATGCAGGGATGAGAGGAGGGCGTGGAAAGCCAGCGCCGGGCGCTCAGGGTCCTCCAGTGGGCCTCACTGCACGGGATGTCCTGTCTGCACTTGAGAACAGTTGATCTATCGCCAAAGCTACGAGGGTTTGGATTTAGGCCAGACGAGAAGCAGAGAGACGGGTTAAGACGCTACCCTAACAGTTCTGAGAAAAAAAATATTCCCCAAAGCACCAAAAATGGGAAGAAGCTTCTTTAGAAACCTGGGAGGCAAAGAATGTAAAACCGAAGCAGGACATGCATCGCTCCTCTCTACGGGGTGAGAAAAACGCAGCGGCGTGGCTGAGGGAAACGGGAAGGTGCTCTGGTCCCAGTCACCCACACCCCACCCGGGGTGGTCACTTAAATGTGTCGCTGAATTGACAGGTGTCAAGGCAGCCAGTTAGGACGATAGCCAGATTCAGAATGGCAGTGAAGCCTTTATACACTTAGTGACACAGGGTTAGGAAGAGGCACAGAGAGTCAGGTGGCTGGAATCCTCTCCTTGCTGAGGAGTCCCCAACAAAAGGCTCCTGGGAGGCCCGGAGGAGGAGGAGGAGACGCCCAGGGTGGACAGGCACAGAATCGTTCCTAACTGCAGCTCCCTGCTTGCCTGGTGTGGGGAGCTCAGCTCCCTAGTGAGGTCTGCAGGATGAAGTCTGGAATCCCCTAAGAAATCAAGCCCGGACTTTTAGCCTGGAGCCGGGTTCCTCACCTACATACAGATCGAGTTGTTGGTTGGCACATAACGGACTGTTCCATTTTCCACAATCTCAAACATGAAGGAAGGCAGCCACCCAGAGGAAGATGGGCCAGGAAAGGGCATTTGGAAGGATCACCAGCAAGGGGTCTATCTGCATTTCCAGATGTAGTGAGACATGCCACCCACCAGCCCTCAACTCTGGAAGCAAGCACAGAGTTGGCATAGCCGAGAGGAAGGTCATGTTAGTGTGCTGGTTTCCCAGGTGGCCACAGCAAGTCACAGTAGTGCCCCCAACTGAGTTGATTTCACTGTCCCAAGTGTTGGTTGCCTGTGTCCCATAATAGTCCAAATATATTAAATGGAAACTTCCAGAAATAATCAAATTATAAGTTGTAAATAACTTTTATCACAGTATATTATTATAATTGTATTTTATTATTGATTATTGTTGCTAATCTCTTACTTGCCTAATTTATAAACATTATAGATAATGTATGTTAAGGAAAAGTACAGTATACATAGTTTGGTATTCTCCGTGGTTTCTGGCATTAACTGGGAGACCCAGGAAGTATCCCCTGTGGATAAGAGGGCTATAAATGCACCACAACTGGGTGGTTTAAAACAAATTTAAGAGATTTATTATCTCTCAGTTTTGGAGGCCAGAACTAAAGTGGAAGTAGCAGCAGGATTGGCTCCTTCTGAAAGTTTGGAGGGAGGATCTGTTCCGGGACTCTCTCCTGGCTTCTCAGTGGCCAGCAATCCTTCTGTCCTTGGTTTATGGCTGCATCTCTCCCATGGCCACCTCTGTTGTCACACGATGTCCTCCATGGAGTGCCAGTGTCCAGAAGGGTCCTGGGATTCAGACTCACCCAGGAAACAGATGTGGCCACCAGGTGGCAGTAGCATGCACAGGCAGAATTTGGTGAACTTTGACAGGTTTGCATGCAAGGGATGTCCCTCGGCTGAGACAGTTCTGAGAGACTTACAGCAAGGAGAAGGGAATTCCTGGGGGAGAAGGGGACTCAGAGGCAGGGCTCACTGTCTAGTGACGTCGGTAGGCTGAAGTCTCCGGGCCAGAGAACTCCAGAGGGACTCAGCAGCTCGGAGCCTTATGACTAACTACAAGACCACCTCTTACCAGTGGATGACAACTGTGTGGTTAAGTTGTCACCAAGTATGTACACAGGCATGCACTGAATGGCTAAAAATCGACTTGTTTGAGCTAACTTTTAAATAACTGATTGCACGAAATTTGAGTTTGGTTCTAAGAGTTCTTGGCCTGCACTGAAGAAACAAAGGACCCAGAGGCTAGTCACAGAGGCCAGTTGGCTCTTCTCTATACAGTTCCCAAGCTTGCCTCCCCTTGCTATCGTAAAGACACCAGTCACCGGATTTAGGACTCATTCTAAATCCAGGGTGGTTTTGTTTCTATATCCTTTATTAATTACAACTGCAAAGACCCTGTTGGGTCCTAGAGGAGTCCCTGTCTATCAACAGGGAATGCATTCCAACACCCCAACCTGATGTCCTAAATCACACACTCTACCAAACCCAACCTATGCCATGCTTTGCCTAACGTGTTATCTATGATAAAGTGTAATTTACAAATAGGTACAGAAAGAGATCACCACACTCAACCACAATAACTAATAAAATGGAACAGTCATAACCATATGCATAATAAGTTATTTTAAACCTAAAAATCATTTATTTCTGAAATTTTCTGTTTAATGTTTTAGGACCAAATTGACAGTGGCTTACTGAAACCCAGGAAAAATAAAGTGTGAATAAGATGGGGAGTCTCTGTATTTCCAAATGAGGTCACATTCTGAGGTTCCAGGTGGACTTAAATTGGGGGGAGGCACTACTCAGCCCAGTTTACTTTGTTCATTTTTGGTTTTTTTTATTTTTATTTATTTTATCTATTTTATTTTTATTACATTTTATTTATTTTTATTTTTATTTTGTTTGTTTTATTATTTTTGTTTGCATATTTTTTGTACTGAAGGAAAAGAAGGCAAAAAAAAAATACACTAACAAAAATATTTGAGGGAACAAATGTAGAAAAGATAGACAGTTACTGACAGACAATGTCCTAAGGGAGATGGGGGAAGAACAGAAAGTCATTTGAGAATCTGAACTAAGACTCTTGCACATCACCATGATAAGAACACCACTTTCAAGAAGTTGCCAATTCAAGAGGGATAAGATGTAAAAGGAGAAAACCTGACCCTGAACCACAGTGGTCAGCTTACAGAGCCCAGCCTGCACCAGTCCAACCCCACCCAATGTCAGACTCCTAAATAAATTATAAATGCTCATTGAGTTTGGGATGGTTTGTTACACAGCAAGCACTTGCTGATACATCACACACAGGGCCATGTTTTGCTACTAAACTCTGTAACTAAGTTTGACAGAAACTCTAGTTCTCCAACATTAGACGACACTAGAGATTATTTCTCTAGTGATAATATTTTGAAATAATAAATTAAACCATTTATTTCATATATCAGACTTAGATAACTCTAAAAATCAAAAATCTTTCACGAGTTTCTTCACATACGTGGCTATTTCTGATCTCTAAATAAAACAGGATGCTAGAAACAGAACCAACCCATCAACATACTCGCATGGAACACAAAGGCCACAACCGCTCCACGCCCCAGGCTTCTGCTGCCAGCACAGCCTCGGCTCAGAGTCCCTCCACCCTCCCTGTTCACTGTGCTCTTCCTTCTCTTAAATCATATCGTACTGTCCCAATTATTTTTTTAATGAAGCTTTGATGGCCTACCTGACAGCTTCCTAAATGGCCTGAGAGGCCAGAAGAGCCCATCCTTCATGTCAACACATCCTGCTCAGGACAACGCGTGTACTCCCACGTAGCTTCCTGTGCCAAACGTCTCACCTCTCTCGAGATCTCACAGCACCGAGAAGGTCATTTCTGGGTTTTCCCTCTTCAGATTTTTCTCACTCCCATCATCTTCATGCTCCCAGCCTCCATCCACCAGCCCATCACATTTACAAATGTCACTGTGTCAAGCTCTGCACTAAGCCTTATGGCAAGATCCCAAACAGAAAGATGTTGTCCTGGCCTTCCGGGGACACTGAAGCTCAAATGGCTAAAACGAGATGAACACCCGTAATGGAGACTTCCAAACTGTTCACACTAGAAAAGAATGTAAGCAACTCCAGAAAAGGCCAGCTCATTACCTCCTCGCCAGCAACTCTCCATTCTGGCTGCACATTGAAATCTGTGTTTAAAAAGAAAGGTGCCTGTCCTCATCCCCAGGCATTCAGGGATCATTGGTCTAGGTGGGGGCCATGGCGCTGGAATGTTTTTAAATCTCCCCAGGAGAATATAAAATACGGACGGGCTGAGGGCCATCACTCTGTGCTGTGGGTACACACGGTTGCCAGAGCTGAGTACAGCTGAGTCCGGATGACTTCAGAATAGAGGTACATCTTGACTCAGCAAAGGGTGTGAGTTAGTTGGAACTTCATCAACGATATGATAATGAGCTCAAAAAAGCTTTGAACTTGGAAATGAGAGAAAGGAAAAGCAAGAACGCATAACCCAATGGTTACCACCCCATGATGGGGGGCCGCCATTACCCTGAAAGGAGGAAGCTGGGTAGATTGCTCAGAGGAAGAAAGCATCCGGAAAACTATCTGCCTGGTCATTAACGAGACAAAGCGCGAAGAGGTTGCCATTTTCTTGGAGTCTCCATTTCCCAGCCATAAAATAGAATATCCTTCTCCAGATAAGCCAAAGGACCCATCAGCTATATTTGCAAATGATCTCACTCTGCCGAATGTGCTGGCTGTGGCCAGCAGAAACAAGGAATTATTACTCATTCTGATAACAAATAAGAATAAGTGACAAACGATGTCACTTCTGCCAGGTCCTATTGCCATCTCAATTTTTCCAGGGCTTCTATTCTTGCACACACTCTGCTGGTGATAAATTTCTGCACACCAGCCTCCAGTTGACATCAGAAATGGAATCTCTCATAATAGAACTGCAAAAACATTCTGATGGAGGGATATGGTGAACACACTTAACCAGTCATATCGGCCGTAGTTCATCTTCAGTAGTTGGAAAGCTAAATTCTCCCTCATCTTGAATAATCTATTTTTGTCCCCTCTGCACACCCACCCCAACCTGGTGGAATGTTCACTTAGGGGAGGTTTCCTTCCAAGCCAGCTCTGGGTTTTTCTTTGTTTGCACCTCTTCCCAGACAACACAGGCATCTGCCCCTCCATGCCCCCAACCCGTCCCAAACCACAGATGCTGCCTTTTGTTTTGCATTTATGTTGCGAGAAAGACATTGCTCTCCTGACACTCTGAGAAGCATCAGTGGGTAAAGTCTGTTATACAGGCTGCAAAACCATCTGGACTTTCTGCTGAAAAGGTTGGACATGGTTTTAGGCAAGATTTTTATCACATCTGAGAGGGGGAAAAAAAGTCTTGAATGCATTACCGTCTTCCAAGGTTGGTGTCAGAATTTTTTTTTTCCCTTTGTCAGTTGCAAAACAAAACCAAAAAAAAATGACAAACAAAGGAGTTGAGGATGAAGATACACATCTCCAGAGAAGCTTTGTCGAAGGTAGCGGAGTATAAACAAAAAATAAATTAGTTTTGGTTTTATCAGAAACTGGACAGACCTCCCCTGATGGAATAGTTTGTCTGGCATTTCCAAGGATTGCCCTTAAAAAGGCAAAAGAAAAAATTTGAGATGCTCACAACAAAGGCAGAGATTTGCTTGCTGAAACCTATTAACAGTTTTTAAAACATAAAAGAATAAAGAGAAGGAAAGGAGTAACAGACCACGTGAAGGTAAAACTGCTTGGAAATTTCTCAGTCTCTCTCTTTCTCTTTCTCTCTCTGGCATGCACTTTTCTGAAAGGGTTTCAGAGGAAAAAATGTTGGGTATCTTAGCAACATAAGTCTTCAGGTTTTTTCTCCCAGGGTATTGAAGAGAAGCGTCAGTGGGTTCGGCTGTCAGAAGTCTTTGCTTAACAAGGACCCTCCTTTGGAGAATAGGCTACAACTGGTTGCAGGACACTCAGTCTCTGGGTGACTTATTGTGCAGCCCTCAGGTTATAGACATTCTTGGCAAGTGAGCTATCAACAAACAATTGCCGCGGAACCTGAGACTGAGACCTGAGTGATCTAGAAACCACGATGCCATTAGCCAACACTATTGACAGCATTGTGAACTGTGGCGTGGAAACAGGATGCAGCAAGATTTCACCGTGACAAATCTTGAGATGGATTCAAGACATTTTTTATTCTTGACATAATAGGCGTGAACAAGACACCTACCTAATGAATCCAGAAAAAAGGAGTACCTGCATGTGACGATTTGGAAAGAAAGTAGCTTAATCAAAGAGGACCTCGTAAGGAAGCGTTTTGTCTAGATAAGGGGGATAAGTAGGCCTCACGGTAGAGTGATGATTATTGACCCCATAAAAGTAATTTGTGTCATTTTTCCAAACATCTACTCCAACAAACATGCTTTTGTGTCTACTACTCTGTTCCTACATTCTGTGGGCTTAAAAACACAGTGTTCCTTGTCCTTAAGGTGTATTTAATTCCCCTTTGAACAGACTGGAAAACAGAGGACCAATGACATACCTTAACGTGAAGACTAAACTGCCACATTTCCTAATACACAGCATAGAATAGCTCTTGGGTTTGGGAAGTAAGTGCAACAGGACTGGCTGAAGTTACAAAGGACAAGCCCAGGCAGGCCTGGCCCAGAAAGCTCCAGAAGCAGAGAGCTAGGAAACTGCTTCAGTTCTGACAGAGAGAAAGAGCTCACTAAGACAGAGGCAAAACGGAGGCCCGGAGCCCACTGACTGGCTGGTGAGAAAGTCGAGGCCAGGGGAAGCCCAGTCAGTGAAGACAGACACCTCGAATGTCAGCATCGGGGCTCCGTTGCTCAGTGGGAAGGGCACAGAAAGGTCATGCAAAGGAAGCCCCAGTTGTGGTTGGTGGTGGAGGGAAGGAAAAGAGCTGCAGGCAGAGAGCTATGGGCAGGATCCAGAAGGATGTGTTGTTCACGTCCTGCTACACAGCCATTTTTGTTAGAAGATGGGTCCCAGGCACTAGCCCAGTTACCATGGCAACCCATCCGGATTGTCTACCCCTTGGCGAGGCTGTTTGGAGAGTCCAGAATCCTACAGCTGGATCAGCTCTTCTCCTCTCTGGTTGGCACTATGCCAGTGTAAAATTCCTTAATCACCCCTGAACTAGTGTCCAGTCTCAGGCATACCCAGGTCCTTCAGGTAGGACTCGGTTCTTCTAAGAGTGGAAGGGAGGACTCAAAAGAAGGCAGGCCTGGAATTGCTGGGTGCATTTGGTTTGCAAGGTTTGGTCCCAGTTGGAGTAAGGCTAGGGCTATGGAAAAGATTGACAGGAGATGATTTGGTCATTGGACCATGTGACCCCTGGTGTGTAAGGAAGACCACTTGTCCTCCTACCAACAGGAGGCCCTTTGGCAGCCTGTCCCCTCATCCCAGTGTCCTGGCAGCAGAGAGGGACAGGGAGTGGGCCCTTCTACCAGCCAGGAGCAGATACAGACCACCCTCCTGCCTCATGCAGCCAGGTGGACACACCAGGTGGACACACCAGGTAGACACACCCTTGAGAGTTCAGCTTTGGGAGATGCACAGGAGCATCGCTTCTGCAGAACTGAGAGGCTGCAGAGACTCAGGATTTGAGGACTCCAGTCTGTGCCCCTGTGCACAGTTTCCCTGGTCAGTCTCTAGGGCTAACAGAGAGTATGGAAGACTTAGCAGCAGCCATCAAAGCAAAGGGACTCCTTCCTTCCTCCCGATTCCAAAGGACATTCATTAATGCATGTGGCAAAGCCAGATCCATGCCTGTCAGAGAACACGGCTACTCTTTTATGGCAGAGAAAAGGCTCTTAAAGGAGATTCTAAATGCATTTCTGCTCTGGAGTCCAAGAGTCTTTGACCAGAGTTGGCAACTCCTGAGGGCTGCTGTCCTACCAGACACAAAGCCACACCCAGCAGACAGTGACACAACACTGAGGCACATGGAAAGCTGGCATGCCAGTCACCTTAAAGTAGTTATCACACAGAAAGGTCGTCAGGAATTAAGAGGGCACCTCCCCTGCCCGCAGTTCTGGCCAGCTGCAAACAAGCGGAAACCAAACAAGTTCAGGTTCATGTGACATCTAACACTGCAGGGGCCAAGCTCTTCTTTCTGAGGGCTGTTGGTGAGATCAGAGTCTCAGAGGAAGCTGGTGGCAGAGGAGGGAAAACACCCCGGTGGGCATCACATTCCGCATGTAGAACAGGGAGGACGGGCAACACAGGGGAAGACTGGGAAGAACTTTCTGTGGCACCCACTCCAAGAGACACGCAGGCTCCGCCCACGCAGTCCTGGGTCCTCCGGGCCCTCCGCTCTCCCGGCCGCTCCCAACACCGGACATCAATCTGAAGGAGCGGGGCACCATTCTCTCTGAAGGGTTCCCCTGTGCTCCTCCAGACTGCACCTGAAGGGGCTATCCTCCTTTCAGTGTATTTAAATTAAACAAATTTAAAATATCATGGACCATGTTTTTCAAGATTTTTTTTTTTAATCTTACTGAGCTTTGCAATCTAGTCGGGCTCTTGCTAAGTTCAGATGGCTCCATTCCGATAAGGCATCAGATGTGTAAATAAGCAACTGAAATAAAGACAGAACGTGTGGGCAGGACCCAAGCATCTCAAGGGCGGTGACTACCTAGCAAGAGGAGGGGCGTAACCCAGCGCATCCTCTGCAGACCGGGTAGCGCGGTGCCGACTCCCAGGAATGCGCAAGGCTGGTTCCGCCCTGGTTTATCAGGGCTTCAGATGCATTGTTTGGAATTATTTTCCATTTTAATCTATTTCATTTCTCTCCAGAGGCTATTTTCAGGGAAAAGAAAGCAGATTAGGGGGCAGAGTAATGAGACAAAGAGGGCTGAGGGCCTCTCCTTTGTGTCGGTCGAAGCCAGAATGACATTTGAAGTCATGCTGGAGTTTTGCAAAACAAATATGAAAATTCCCTGTTATTTAGCCAACAACTGAAAAACTTCTCTTAAAGTTAACAAAAGCTGGAGAAGCAAATATTACTTTCTTTATGGAGCAGTGACTTTTCCCACGGGAATCTTTTCCTCTAGATGCTTCGAAACAGTTCTTCTGGTTTATGTCTTCTTCGATCCAGATGAACGCAAACAGCCATGAATCAACCCCAAACCGAGGGCCTCATCTGTTACTATCTTCACACGATCACGCTAATGAGAATTTAAAGATTCTAATTAAACCAGACTCAAAAATGTCTTTCTGCGACGATCAGAAAGCACCAATTTAAAATATATATATATTATATCTTTCCAATGCAATTTTTAGTTTATTTTCTGTGTTTTTATGGGATTCTGATTTGAAATTGATTGTTAAAGCAGAAACTACTGTTACAATATGTAAATAGATTTGTGGACATCTAACAACATAGGAAATTGTGGATCAATTAGTCAAAGGTAGATGGACAGATATCTTTGCACACAACCTTCACCTTTCATTTATTCAAGACCTATTTGGAATCTCCTACCTTAGACTTGTCTGAAATCCTCTATTAGTAAAAAGCCCTTGAAAGGCATTTCCGATAGCCTAGTCAAGAGCCCAGATGTTGAAGCGCAGATTCATACACTGGGATTTGAATTTTAACCCTCCCCCCGCCATCCATTGACTGACCCAACTCTTGAGTGGACTGGCATCTCTGTTGGTCACCTCATTCATGTAACAGGGGTGCAAGTACCTGCCCCCCTGGGGCCTAGCTTCTGGGGAGCCCAGCATCCATCTGCAAGTGTTGATGTCAATACCATCCCTCTTGCCAGGAGGGAGGGACCTTCACAGTGTGGTGCTGCTCATGAGTAACCCATGAACTTCAGCTGCTTTCTGCCCTCCACTCTCCCAGCAGGTGCGGCTGAGCTGGACAATGTCCAAACTCATTCACAAAATAAATGCAAAGAGCAGAGGGCAGAATCGATTTGTCAGACATAGGGTGGATAGGTCAGCTCCTGACCTTGCAAAGACTTTGGTACCCATAAAGCATCAGCTAGGTACATAACTACCTCCCCCCCTTTACTCCAACCAGGTCCTTTAATTTTAAAACACAATTTTCTTCATTTTCCCTACCCTCCCAATTCTGTAGAATCAAGACACACTAGCAATCCAAGATTAAAGCACCTTAATGCCTACAAAATTGGAATTTAAAAATGCTACCAACCACCATGTCAGGTCTAACGCAGCCTGTCATGGGGCTGAAGGACCTCTTTGTCCCCTGGCCAAGAGTTCTCTTGTCCAGCAAAGGACCAAGAGTGGAGGGAACCTGTCTGTTCTGGCCCTGGGTTGGACTGGTTGACTGGGACACGTTTCCATCAACAGCAACAAGTGAGGTTCACGCAGTCTCCCTTCAAGGGGCCTGTTGTTGCCCAGGAGTGTTGGGGGACAGGGCGAGGCCTGCATTGACCATGGAGAGAGAAGAGAGCCTCAGCACAGGGAGCAGGTGATTGGTCCCGAGAGACACCAGGAATGGGGGAGGAGGAGACCTATCATCGAAGTGGCATTGTGCAAGACCAACTCATGTATCAGCATGAAGGCTCCTGAGAAGATTGTCCTTCTGGTTCTCCCACCTAGGAAATGAACTTTCCCACCTGTCAGGAGGTCCCTGTCGGGCCAGCTCAGCAGCCCCTTGCCTGAGCTGGCTTCCTGCCCTCTTGCTTTTGTGGATGGAGTCCCCCGTCCTACACCGGCTTCCCCCCAGCTCCTTCAGGTTCCTCCATGTCTATGCAATAGCCGTGAACTTCAGTGTACATAGAATCAGCAGAGCTGCACCATCAGCAGCCCTGGTCCAGTCAACCGGGATGGGGCTTCTGGATCCGAAGAAGCCCCCCAGGTGGCCCGGAATGCAGGAATTTGCTTGCCCATCTCAGGAAGTCAGGAGTCTTTGGCTCCCTTAAACTGTTACATAGGAGGTGGTCATAAACCCCAAATTTGTGCAAGAGACAGATTTGAAGTGTCTCAGCTCTTCTCGACATGAGTGCCTTGTGTTCACGACGTTACAGGCTTGTTTTGTCTGGAACATAAGTGGGACCCAGCTTCTCCCTGAACGTCCTCTCCACAGCATCTCTAAGGTGACACTGGCCAAGGCGTCTGAGTGAGTGTGTATGAATCCTGGAACCAAAACTTACCATCTGCGTGCTCTTGACATGGAATGTTATTTTTCTCAGCCGCAGCTTGTTCATCTATAAAATAGTTTAGTAATTGCAACTGCTTTTTCAGATCGTAATGGAGATTCACAGAAATAACACTCATGGGTGGTGACTCAGAATAACACCTGATAGACAGTGAACCCTTGAGAAACACGGGCTACCATTGATCACAAACTATTTTGTGTTTCCTCTTCCATATCATAGGTCTTTTTATGGAGAGACCTTGTCTTATTTATCTCTGTATTTCATTAGTGCTTGCTCAATAAACTTTGATTGATTCTTTTCCCCAGGGGACGACTATAGAAGTAAAATAAAAGCAGAAATGCTTGAGCAATCATATCTCCATGATGGCTTTTCCCCAGGCCAGCCTGGAGACAGCAGCTTGTCCGCAGGGACAGCGCTGACAAACTCCTTCTCGGTTCCTTCCCACGTCCCTTCAGGGGAGGGCTCCAGAGGCAGCGTGCGCACATGGAAACCGCCCAAAGGCACAGCCACGTCTAGATCAGAGCAGGCCATGTGCACTCGCCAGACGCTGTGATGGCACTTTCTTATCCTCGGGCCTCCAGTCTGATGAGGACAATGAGCAGGTCAACAGTCACCCAGTAATGTGACCTGAGCTAAGGAATCCAAAAAGAAAGAGCACCTAAGTCAGAAGAGAGCGAATCAGGGCACAAGCGCTTACCGTGTGGGACAACACGACTCCAAATAACATTTATTTGCTGCTTGTCTGTGTTGCTGCCTGAAATATTGGCTTCCAAGTTTTAAAAATAAATAAATAATTTAAAGGTACTAAAAGAGTAAGCAAGGGGGGGGAGGAGTAAGCAAGGAGTTTAATTGATGAGCATTTCCTCATCAAAAATTGATTGATGCTTTCACTAAAAATAACTAATTGAACCAGTTGCTATACATGCACTTTCCCCTGAAGTTTGATTTTGGATCCAAAATATACCCAGCATCTGTGTCCATGGGTGTAGAGTCAGAAGCACAGAGAATGACGCAGCTCAACTCGTCATTTAGGTTCTTCTAGAGTGAACGGCACTGTGAGCGCTATTGTTGGGAGGGGATCATGCGGGCAACTGTGTGACCAGATGTTGTTCACCCAGCTGGGGTGGAGGGACAACACCAGTGAGCCACTTAACACAAATGCTTCAGGAAAGCTGTGCTGACCTTGCGGCTTCTCAAAATCCCTGCACCTGTTTGGTGACTCCAACGTGCCGCCTTGGAACAGCTCACTACTGAGAAAACTTGAACTCCACCGAGGATGCCAATGAGTCTGGGGGAGTTTTGCTTTTCTTCTAAGAACTTTACATTCGCACAAGGTTGGACAATCATAAGAACAACAGTTCGTATCTGAATACACAGTGCTAGGAACTAGACCACCTCTCTCATTTAACCCTAAAACAATCCTAGGTGATGTAGGTACAACTCCTATTTCCAAGATGAAGAAAACAAGGCATAAATGATGGTCACAGCATCACTCAGCGTTAAGAACGAGCTGAGCCAGGATTTAAATCTGGATCAGTGTGACTTCAGTGTGCCCGTTTGAGAGCCCGAGGTTGTGTAAGCTCTCCGGGTTTAGCAATACCTTAGCCACAGCAGTGTTGGCTATATAGGGTTTCACCAGAACTTAGTGGCTAGGCTGGGGTTGTGGCTCAGTGGTAGAGCACTTGCCTAGCACACGGGAGGCACTGGGTTCAATCCTCAGCACCACATAAAAATAAATAAATAAAGGTCTTGTGTCCATCAACAACTTAAAAAAAAAATACTTCATGGCTTACAACAATAGCATCATGAATTTTGCTCACAAACCATTAAGGGCAGGACTCAACAGGAATGGCTCATCTCTGCATCTCTGTTCCATGTGGCATTACGTGGGGCAGTTCAGTCAAGAGCCAGCGGACCCACCCCCCACTTACTGGCAGGGACAGATCAGTCCAGCTGTCATCAGGAGCTCAGCCTGTGATGACAGGAGTTTCTGCCTGTGGCGGAACCTCAGCTCCTCTCCATGAGGCTTCTCCAAGGATTCCCAGGAGAACAAGACACGCCTGGGTCACGTCTTAGGATGCCTTGCAGAAGTCACATTGCACCAGACACTCCTCACTGCAGTGGTGGGGACAGTCAACCAGGAGCCAGCACAGAGCCCACTGCTGGATGGGAAGGGTGGCGAGCCACTGGTAGGTTGAACCAGCAGGATGGGAGATGTCGGTGGTCCATCTTTGGAAAATACAGTATGCCAAATACAGTTGCTTCTAGCCTCAGAATCCGTGTACATCCAGCCAGAATATTCAGATGAGGACACAGTCACAAAAAAGACCTTGGAAAAGCCACACACAATCCTGTGCTGTTACCTGTCAATCATGGTGCTATCAGTGCTTCTAAAACACATATCTTCTTGTGTCTTTTGGGGACATAGCATGTTCTCCACCCTTTAAAAAAATACATTATCCAGAAACGTTGCATGACATTGTTGTAAGCATAGGTCTCTGCCATAACTCAGAACCTCGAACCAGCGGGGTCATTAATATGACGTGAAGAACCCAATGGCCCAGAGCTAACTGTCCCTTGGTGGTTGCTCAGTTGGGGAAGATGGTGGCAGAACTTATCCATTTCTGATCCCAGAGGGATTCTCTTACTATACCATGGCTCTGATAAAGGGTTTTCACTTCTCATACCTTCAACCAAACTCATTATTGGTCTCTAGGTAATTTGAAATATAGACTAATTGAATAGTCAGATAATTTGAATTATTTAGTTGGACAGTGATTTTTTACCAGTCCCTGATCTTGAAATTAATGAGGATTTATTGTAATTTTTAGCAAACAGGACTCGTTACCAGGTCCCAAAGGCTACCATTCCCACAGAAACACCAAGATGGGAGTCAGGGAAGATCATCGTCTGTTTTCTCAGATTACCTCTGAGCCTTCCTTTGGCTCTCTGGCTGGGTGTTTTTCCAGTAGCTTCTCTCCAGTCTGGAAGGCATGGAGTATTCAGGAGGAAGCACTAATCTTTTGAGCAGCACTGAAGAGGTTCTCCGTGTCCGTGTGGACATTTGGCCCTCACTCCCTCTGCTGCATGCTCCCTCAAGTTCCCTTTCACCCCCACACCACCCCAATATGCTACCGAACAAAGTTCGAAGGAGAAAGGAACAGTGGAGAAGTATTGCCGTTGGTTTCCAGATTCAGTCTTACCCCACCCATATGCAAATCTAACCTTTTTGATATTTCAGCATTATAAACCCAAAGATAGGATTTCAACAGGAAAATATTTACCAAAGGCTTTCTCCCTTATAATCTATTGATTTTAATATCCCTACCATTTTGGCTGAATGTCAATTTTACCCCGAGGACTGCTGTTGCAAATTTGAGCACATTTTATTTATTTATGCCATTCAAAATATTAGTATTAGGAATGCATAAAGTTTGAGTCTTGCAATGTTCCCGTTTAAAGATTACTTTTCTGATTTGAATAATGCTGGTAATTTGCCATGGCAATCGAGGCCAATAGGCAAAACGCAGGCAACACAACGCACAAGCGAACACAGCGTTTTGTTTTGTTTTATTCTACTATTAAGTACGGTAATGCACAGCTCAGTAACTATGGGGCCGCTTCCCCACTTAACCTTTGGAGTCGGAAGCACCTGATTATCACCATCATTTAACAAGAAGCCAAATCATCTCTCCTATGACCGTTTCTGTTCCAAATGTCCAGTCTGTGCCAAATTGTGCATTAATAGCTTCAGTGCTGGGTCTCTTGGATCTCTGCTCATCTGGGCTTCAGGGGCAGCTCAGGGCACCACCTCAGGATTCTCCAGAGTCTACCACCACCACTACCGATCTCAAGACCAACATCCTTCCTGCCCTGTTAGAAGCCAGCTGCTGTGCCAGGTTCTAGGTGTCTGTCCCAGCAGTAGAAGCTGTGCCTGGGAGACTAAGGATGGCTCTGGAAGACACATTCGTCCCACTGTGCTACCCAGGGACCCTTTAGCAGGCATTTTCTAAATTGCTAAATCACCAACAATAATGAGTACAGCTGGCTGTCCCTCTTTTTCATATTTAACAGAGAATTTATGTTGCAAATGACTCTTCTGTTGATTTTTCAGGCTTTTTCGAGCAGGTTTTAGAGTCTCCTTGTGGAGGGCTTTCTAAATTGCAAAGCACCATCCCTCTATCCTCTGTCCAGCCTCTCTCAGCCCCTCTCCAACCTGTCCACCGAGAGAGGTGGGTATCTGGATGGCAGCCGATGTCACCCTAAGGTTGTCTGGAGGGGCATCCCCTTGGAATGGGAAACTCGCTGCTGTTTCCCTCAGGGACATGGAGGAGTCTGTAGGACCCACCTTCCTCCCCGTCCCTCAAGGACCAGAGCTCAGCTATGCAGACGGACTTCATTTTTAATTTCTAAGGCTCTGTAGTGCATGGTCAGGCTGCTGAGACCTTCAGGAGCAGCAGACTTTGTGTGTTAAGATTGACAGCCACGACTCCGCACCCAGACATCAGCAACTCCATTCCGCCTCAACTACTCACTTGCTTTCAAACTTTGGCCAAATGACCAAAGCTCCCCACACGGCAGTTTCTGCACGCACGTGACAGGACCAATCCCTGAGGACGCAGTCGACGGTGGATGAAGTGACCGGCAGTCCCCGCAGAGCTCGAGGAAAGCAAAGCGCCTGCAAACAGCGTTGCGCTGCCCTCGCTGGTGGTGCATTCCCAGAGCCACGGTACAGCGCGGTGCGTCAGCTCCCGGGCGTGGCTGTCCTCGCAACTCACTTCCTTCCTAAGGAAATCACAACTACAGACCTGACGGTGACTGCAATGACTCAGACCCCTTCCACACACAGCACGGTTACACCGCGGCGCAGCGTCCCTCAGCACACAGTCCACTCCTCCCTTGGTATCTGAGCTCCATGCAGGACGAGTGCCTGCTGGTTTCTCCTGGAGGGGGACGTGTTTCCCTTAAAGAGGGCCGAACTCGGCAGCGTTCCTCAGGGGTTAAAGGAACCGCGTGGCCTGGCATCGGTGCCGAGCTGACCCGGCAGCTGTGTGGTCTGCTTCCCGTCACTTACTCCGCGCGGATTCTGCCTGATCTACCCATGTTCAGATCCCACCTGTAGGCTTCCTCACCTCTGCATTCTCTCAGATGATGGCCTCCCCTAGATCTTCCTGCTCCTCTAACCCCTGCCAATTTAGATTATATGACTCCTTCAAAGCCCAGGGAGCCTTCGCTGACCACCCTACCTCCAACACTCACCAGAAGTGGCCTCTGTATATATCTACATAGCTACACTAATGAGCCGTACGGAGGGCATGTGTCATGAGCCACTTCCACCTGGGCGATAACCCACAGGCTCACTAATGAAAATAGATAATGGCAGTGCTAACCATGAAGCGGTTTTCAAGGATAAACTTTAAAAAAAAAAAAAAAAAAAGGAACTTAAAACATTTGGAAACTGTTTGGCAGGTAGTGAGTCTTCAGTGGCATTCACTATAATTACCATTACCCAACAAGGATTCAATTAAAATCATAAGCACAGTGGAACACTACTCAGTCATAAAGAATAAAATTATGAACTTTGCTGGTAAATGGGTAGAGGTGGAGAATATCATGCTAAGTGAAATAAGCCAATCCCAAAAAGCCAAAGGCTAATGTTTTTTCTGATAAGTGAATGATGATACATAAGGGGGGCGGGGTAAGAGAAGAATGGAGGTATTTTGGATTATGTAGAGGGAAATGGGGAGGGAGGGAGTGGGAGAAGGAAAGACAGTGGACTGAGACAGACATCTTACCCTATGTACATGTATAATTACACGAATGGTGTGAATCTACGTTGTCTACAACCATAGAAACAAAAAGTTGTACCCCATTTGTGTACAATGAATCAAAATGCAGTCTGTAAAAATTTTAAAAATTAAAAATTAAGAAACATCATAAGCACTTGTATTGCATATATTGACATAAATAGGAGACAGGCAGATGACCAGACAAGCTGTATCAAGAAAGCGCACAGCTCAAGTCAGACGTGATAGTACAACTTAGGAGGCTGAGACAGGAGGATCACAAGTTCAAAGCCAGGCTTGGCAACTTAGCCAGGCCCTAAGCAACTTAGCAAGACCCTGTCTCAAAATTTAAAAAAAAAAAAAAATTCTTTTTAAAGGGCTGGGAATGCAGCTCAGAGGTTAAGCGTGCCTAGGTTCAATCCAAGGTTCAAAAGAAGAAAAGAAAAAACAAAAGAGTACAGCTTCTAAAAGTTTCTAAATGGAATCTGGAGAAAAAGGAATACCAAGAGCTTGGACATTTGAGAAGACTTTATAAAGGACCTGGCATTCCACCTTTGTAGAAAAAATAGCATAGGTTGTTTGTCTACCTGTATGAAGCAAGTTCAAACCTCAAGTGGACAGACACTGTAGACATGGTTACCAGCATCACCTTGCCACTGCAGAGCCTCGGACCCTGGAACAAGTTAAAAGGCTATTCAATGACAGTACAGATTTCTTACAATATACAACGAGGTGGTTATGTCCTCAAGGTCAGGGGGAAGTGTCTTACATTCATCTTGGAAGTAATAATAAGATATAACTTGGCTCATGTGCTCAGAAAATACTCTGTAAGTTAAGTGGTCTGTTGCTAAATTTGAACACATCTATCAATCCTAGGAGATTGAATGAACTCCCTGCAGTTCCATAAGCACACCTTGAAATTTGAATTTATAAAATTAATCAGACATAAGTTTGTTTCTGAGCATTTTAGCTCCTTCCACTGTAAACCAAGTGCCAGGTGGGGAAGAAAATCAGGTTATTGCAAAGTCTGATTAGTTGGGTTTACAGTAACCAACACTGACTGTATATATTAAGTCCCATGTGATTAAAACATTACAGCTCCTAATGTGAAATTAGACAAGTGAGTAGGCCTCCCTGTGCCTCCCTATTTTCTCTCTCGCTTCTAACCCCCGCGTAATCAAGAACAATGTCATTTACATCCACAAATTCAACTATGAAAAACTACATACAGCTGCAATCATGTATGTTATTTAATTAAAACCAATCACTTAAAATAACTGTGCTATGGAGACAGCAGGCAAGGGACAGGGCTTTCTTTAAGAAGTAGGTTACAAAGCAGAAAACCTTCAGGGCTTGCTTGCTCTGGACCTTTCCAAAGCCAGTTTTTTCCTCAAAGACTCAAGCAAGTCTGTAAGGAGAAAACTTGGGACCCCATATCTGATGTTCCCCTTCCTGATAGATGTGATTATTCACAATATCTCCTCCAGCTTTTAAAAGCCAGCAAAACTTAGGGTCATAGTTCAATAAATAAACTATTCTCTAAAATTATCCCTCCCAAACTTGTTTCGAGTGACCTCGGTTTACCAATAAGATACGGGTATTCGACCAAACACCAGGGTATTGTAGGTCTCTGACCCACATTGAGAAACCAAGGAGGCTGGGCGTGGTGGTGTGCACCTGCAGTCCCAGCTACCCTGGAGGCTGAGGTGGGAGGATCGCCGGGGTCCAGGAGTTTGGGACCACTCTGGGAAACACAGCAAGATCCAATTCAAAAAAAAACAACCCAGGTGATCCTAAAAGAACCTGTAATAATGACACCAGTACGACCCATTCTGAGGTCGCTGCTCACGATAGAGAAGAATGACTTCAGAATTGGGTTTTTAAGGAAGGTAAGCCGCTCCCACCTGCAATCTTATCAAGGCAGTGAAGAGCCATCATGTGAGAGCCCATAAGCCAGACTCGTGAAGGTGGTCATGGGAAGTGATACCAGTTAAATATCATAGAGACAAATCCTCACCAGCCAACTGAAAACCTCTCTGTCTTTTAATTAGTTCACCACCCAAAGTAAGAAAAGTTAAAGAAATCTGCTAAAGCATTAGTTGAAAAATATGCTTAATGTAAACGTCATGGTAGTGTGAATCTGCACCGTGTACAACCGTGGAAATGAAAAGTCGTACCCCATTTGTGTACAATGAATCAAAATGCAGTCTCTAAAAATAAAAATAAAAAATAAATTTTAAAAATGTCATGGACCCCTTGGGGGAAAAAATGTTTCAAAAGAAGAAAGAGAAAAATATTATAGGTAAGGAGATTTTTTTTATGTCTTCCTGGAGACTGCCCAGGTTCAGAGGTCAGCCAACCAGCACCTTAGCACCAAATTAGGAAGTAATCAAGGTTAAATGAGGTGGTGAGGGTAGAATCCAATAGTGTTAGTGTCCTAATGAGACATCAGAAAGTTCTCTCTCTCTCTCTCTCTCTCTCTCTGCCTAGGGTATCACTGTCACCCAGTGGACATGCAGGACAAAGCATGAAGCCAAAGGATTATTCTCAAGCTTTAGACTGAATGCAATTGGCCCCACTAGGTCTTAGACTTGCTTAAGACCAACCAACTCTTTCTTCCTTCCCATTTCTCCTTTCCGGAATGTGAATGTCTCTCCTATACATTTTGGAAGCACAGAACTTGTTCATTTTCACAGGTTCACAGCTAGAGGGGAATTTTACCTCAGGATGAATCATACCTGGAGTCTCAACCATACTTAATGCACAAGCTCTTTAGTTGAGTCTTTGGTCTTGAGAATCAGTTAAGATTTCGGGGACTGTCAGGATGAAAGGGACATGTTTTGCCATGCAAGAAGAAAATGGCTTGGGGGACGGGGCAGAGTGGAATGGAGTGAATGCTTGGATCTCCCAAAATTCATATGCTGAAACCCAATCACCAATATGGCTGTATTTGGAGGTGAGACCTCTAAAGGAAGTAGCCATAGTTAGATGAGATCATCAGAGTAGGGCCCTGGTCTGTTGGGTTAGTGTCCTCAAAAGAAGAGACAGACGCTGGCAAGCTTGCTCTTCTTTCTCCCTTGGCACAGGGAAAGAGAAGAGGCCGTGGGAGCACATGGCAATCAGACCTGTCTTGCCAACTCCTTGGTCTGGGGCTTCCAGCCTTTGGCCCTGTGAGAAAATTAATTTCTGTTGTTTAAAGTCACACAATTTTTAATATTCTCCAGTGGCAGCCTGAGCAGATAAAGTCTGTCAAAGTTGGGAAAAAGTTTGAGAAAACTAATGGAAAACATTTTCCAAATTTTTTCTGACATTTCTACCCTTTTTAGACAGCCACTTCCTGTCTGAAGTTCACCCCAATCACTTCACATGTTCACACACTCAGCCCTCCATTCCAGGTGGGCACCCTGATCGGTGTCATCTGTGATCACCAGAGTGGGACTGAGAAAGTGCAAAACAAACGTGAGTCATGTCCCCAAAACAAATGTGAACCATGTCCCCAACCAGGAAGGCAACATTAAGTTGGGGCTGTATCTTTAAAAACAGGAAATGGTTAAAAAAAATCACACGAGACAAAATATGGCCAAACCCCTGCGTGGATGTTGCCAGCACTATAAACTCGGGCACTGCAGATGTCTGAGAAGACCTCCAAATGCTGAACACAGGGAACATTTCAGCTGAGAATAGGATTTTAGAGACAAACACAGGGGGGCATGACCGATTTAGAAACAGGGTCTGGCACGAGGGATGCACACAGGTACGGGGAGGGCAAGATGCCACCCCTGGAGGGAAGCAGTCACCGAGGACTTCAGCTGACCCTCCCAGGACCAAACGTGCAGCACGCAGTGCCCAGCACTGTGTCTTACAGCTGGCAGCTGCATCTTAGGCCTCCTGGGGACAGCCGAGTTGGGGGACACTCCCCACCAGCAAGGTCACCACCCTGTTTTGTTGGGTTGGAGGCTGCCTCTGCTCGCCAGAGGTCCTTGTCACCCTCTGAAGAGCACAGTCCACCTGAAGTCCCATTGGCCTATGTGCTTTACCAAGCGGAGTGAGTCAAAAAGCCCTCATCTGTGGAAATGCTGAAATCCGAGAGGAAATGGGATTTGTTCTGCTTCAGCATTTCCTCAAATGACACCATTAGGGAATGGCTGTGGCTCAGGGCTAATTAGTTCATAATGGGTGCAAAGCATCCTGGGATACAGACCTGGAGGGTGTCCAAGGACCATGGGGACTCCTGCATTCTGGCCCTTCTCAGGATGAGGGTGCACATTCAGTCACATTTCGTTATGAAGGTGCTGCTCAATCTGCACCCGAGGGAGCTAAGCCGGTGAGGGGGCTCCAGAGGATCCTGCTTTTCCTCGGTGTGATCTGGTTACCGGTTCAGCAAGAAGGGTCTGAGTCTGATCTGTTGGGTTTAAGTTCTGTGTCTGCCACATTTTGACCGTGTGACTTGGTAGCATGGCTTCGTTGGTTTAAAAGGACGATATTAGTGCCTTCCTTGTTAGGATCAAATGGGGCACGGCCCACATCGGACCCAGCTCTGTCTGGCACAGGAAGTCTCTGCTATCCCCGTTTGGTATTTTCCCATCTCTAAGGGAAGCAGAGCTGTCCTTAGGTTTCCAGAGCAGAGCCAGTTATTGCCTGTTCTATGACATTTCTTGCTGGTTTAGGGACAGCTTATTCTGAGGGACTTAGGAAGCCTTATCCAGGAGACACAAAGCAATGTTGGACATTCTTATCACACGTGGACATAGAGAAACTTGATTTTATAAAGAAGGGAGAACAATTGAAAGCACCATTTAGAATATCTCAGTGGGACGCACTATGCACAGGAATCGGATGCCCAGCACTGTGGAAGGTATTCTAGAAGAAAAAGAGACAATTTTGCCTTGCCCTTGAAGCACTTAAAATCTTGGGGAGTGGGGATTAACGTATGTGAACAACTTGACACTGATTCCAGAGGGTAAAAGGACAAGTGATAAACTGTACAAGGCACCCTCTGCCCACACGATGCATCCCAACCACTTATGGGAGGCATTCCCCCACAATTAAAGCTCAGGATGCCTCCGCCAGTAAAACGGGAGATGGGTTTTCTCCTCAATTGCTGATGTGCTGAGGGGCTGTTCAGAGAGAGAACAAAATTCATTCTTTTACCTGAGAAGTGGAAGTTTGCAGAAAGAAATGTAGCAAATCCCACTCTGCCCTCAAGGCTCATCTCAAACACCAGCTTTAGTCAAAGCTTCTCTTTGACCAGATGGGAACCCCTACACCTTTCTGCCTGAGCCCCACCTGCAAGTGAGAGTGGGGACAGGTGCTCAGGCTCAGGGCCCAGCCCCACCCTGCTTCCCAGACCAGCCCAGGCCTCACACCCTAAGGCCTTGCAGGGCCTTGCAGGACTCCATCCATCTTCAGGTTCTGGGTCAAGGCTGTCTTAGTGAACCCGGGCCTCAGGAATCCTTCCTCCCTCCAGAGACACCTAACAGCCCTGAAAGGGTAGGGATGGTGGCCCCAAGCCTGACACGTGGCCACGTGTAATAGGGGCTACTGATATCACCTCTTCGCTGTTCATTTGGATATGGGGGTGAGCGGCTGATTTTCAAAAGCCAAGGTGATTGCTGAGGGCTTTGGGATTCTCGCTCTGTGAACTTCACACCCTCTGGAGGTAGGGACTCCACAGGCAGCCTGCGCCTGGGCCTCCTGCCAGCCCAGCTCAGAGCTGGGCTCCAAATTCTAGAGCACAGGTGGCATTAGATGGCCCCCCCTCACAGGGTCCTGACTTGTTGTCAGACCCTGTCTTTGTGGACATTCATCCACAATGCTGGAATTTGGGCACCCAGGCAAATCAGATCGACACCTTCCTCTTCTCACTTAAATTAAGAATGAGGCTCTTCCAAAACAAGTAGAAATTAACCAAATTCATGCCTCTGTGAAAAATAGCCTCTCTTTTACAGTGTGAGGTGGAAGGACAAATGGCAGGTTGCAGGGGTCCGAACAGCAACCCCCCAAAGACATCAGATCTGATGACAAAGACTGTCTTTGGAAAATAGGTCTTTGCAGGTGTAACCAGGTTAAGAATTTTGAGATGGCTCATCCTGGATTACCCAGGTGGGTTCTAAGTGCTTTTAGATAAGTGTATTTATAAGAAATAGAAAAGGAACAGACACAGACGCAGGGGAGCAGATCACATGAAGACTGGCAGAAATCGGAGCCATGTGTCCCAAAGTCCAGGGATTCCTGGAGCCACCAGAAACTGGAAGAGGCAGGAGGGATCCTGCCCGGCTGCTCCAGAGGGAGTGAACCCTGCTGACCTGACCTTGGGCTCCAGCCTCCAGAGCTGGGAGAGATTGCACCCCTGTTGTGGTTATTCTCCCAGCCGCTCCAGAACCCAGCACACAAGGTGTCTGGGGGACATAGACTGGCCTCTCTGGACCTCAGTTTCCAGGACAACCTAGAGCAACCTCCAAGCCTCATCTCTAAAATTCCATGTCTCTGTGGCATCATGCCAAACAGCCTGGGAGAGAGGAGAAACCAGGGAGACCTCAAGCACACAGCAGTGCCCCAAGAGGCAGGGCTCACCCTCCTCCGCCGCTCCTCCCAACATCCCACCACTTAGGGGCAGCCGAGTGTGTGTGGCAACTGTCCTTTATAGGGTTTCCATATTTACTTAAGGTGCATTTGAAAGCAACAAGCACGTGCCAGAATAGCTACAGCAGCACAGGGAACAGCCCAGGAATCCAGGGGCTGCATCCAGAAGAGGCAGCACCAGCCCTCTCGGCTGCCCACCTTCACCACCAAAGACTTGGCTGGGGGAGAGGTAACCGGCAGGTGCTAGCCCTATTTTCACATGGGTATGTTTTATTGTATGAAAATGGAATTTTTGAAAACTGTCTCTTTATCTCTCTTATCTTTTTATATCAGAAATATGTCCATATCTGCTTCCATGCCTTTTTACAGTATCAAAATGTACCTTTTGGAAATATGAAAATCCATTCATGCCCCAAAATGAACTGTTTACCCACCTTGTGGATACATTGATGGTTTGATTATATAATGATTTTGTCAATGCAGCAAAGACCAAGGGAAAATACACAATAGAAGTTATAGCTAGGAGCATCACTTTTAGCACCTGCCACGTGTGCAGCACTGTGCTAAGCATTTAAGGAGAAGTGATTCATTCGCTCCTCACAAAAACACTGTCAGATGGAAATAAAGAGGAGGGAAACCGGGTTCAGAGGTTCTGAGTGACTTGCCCAAGCTGAGAGGTTGCAGAACCGAGACTCCCAGAAGGTTTCCCTGCTCCAAGGTCAGTGACCGTCATGTCACTCACGTTGTCCCCAGGACAAGTCATGGAGCCTCATATTTAGGCAAAGGTGATGTTTCAATCACAGGACCTGGAGGAGCTGGAGGAAGGGTGACCAGGAAGTCACACTTTCTGGGCTGGGCAGCTTTGTTACTGACATGCACTACTTTAACAGAGATGTGGGGTGGCTTCAGGACAGCTCAGCAGGGGGTGAGTCCAGCTTGGTGTGCACACATCTGTGTGTGCATGTGTGTGTGTGCACATGTGTGCATGCATCTATGTGCATACGTGCATGTTCCCCTATCTGCACATGTGCATACTGTGCACTGTGTATTATGAGTGCACATGTGTGCGTGCTGGTGCTTGTGCGTACACGTTTTGTGAGTATGGACGTTCTGTGTGCAATGTGTGCTATGCGTGTACATACGTGTGTTTGTGTGTGCATTTGCAGGAAGGTGAGAGAAGAGGTTGTGGCGTGAGCTGGGAGAGCTGTTGAGCCTGGAGAGTACTCTGAGGGGTGCCCCCTACTTAAACCTGGTTCTGTGATACTGACAAGAAAGCCGCGGCCAATTGTCTGACATGCGCAAATCCCCCCTCCCTCTCAGGATACTTTCAATGGAGTTCTGCCTGAAAGACTCCTTGGAGCCTGCTGCTCTTTGGGGCAGGAGAGGGAGGAGTTGGGCACTGTTCCCATGCCAAGGTCTCTTGATCTGGATTTCTGTCCGGATGACACTGGGGGTTAATCACAATCGACTGCCTCCTAATGCCATGGGGCAAAGTGATACAGATAGCAGTCACATGCATGTGGTGGCACGGGGTGCCCTGTGGGTGGCACCCCTGGACACCTGCATGGGGACGTGGCCAGGGAGAGGTCATGAGAGCAAGTTGTCCACCTGCTGCTTCTGCTCACCCCTCAAAGAGCCCTGGTGCTTGTGTCTTTCAGGAATTCGCTGACTCCGTGTCCCAGCTGGTCACGCAGAAGTTCCGTGAGCTGACAGTTGGCCTGACATCCGTGCACGCCCGCCACAAAGCGCTGGCAGGAATCGTCATGACCAAAGGTAACCACTTCTTCCTTTCCCTGTGAAGGTGTTCTTCTCCAAAGAAAGGAATGTTAGAGTGTACCTGACAGGGGGAGCCAGGAGATTCTCTGTATCCATGAAGATGTGGCCAAGAAAGACAGTACAGAGCAAAGAGAAGTCAGTGACCGACTCTGACCAGCAACACCACGCTGGGAGTGGTGGCGTAATTAGCCTGCCAGGTCCCAATTGCATAAGCTCCTCTCAGTTCCCATGAGACGGGCTGAAATGGCCTTGGCTGATCCGGCCCATTAGGCATGTCCCCACGCCTCATTTTCAAGAATGATGCTGTATTTGTAAAAGCTGGAATCTGAGACCAGACAGGCCACCAAAAAAGTCACTTGAAGCTGATTGTTAAGATGCTGCCACCTCCCTGTCAGCCCTAATGTGCCCACGACCAGGAGCTAATGCTGCCCCTTGTGTGGATCCAGTGTGTCACCACAGGTCTCCGGCCCCAGGACAAGGAGGTGGAGCCCACTTGGACGAGGGAGGTGGAAGTAATCTTTCTGAAGGATGTGGGTTGTCAAGGTGTCTGGTTCCCACCACGGTGGCATCCGTGGGCCTGTCTGTGCAGACTCTGTGATCACTCCATGGGTGGGAGGACAGAGGAAGGGAAAGGAGGGGACATAAGAGGACACTATGGACACAGGGAAACCAGAGGGGACACAGA
The DNA here is from genome assembly GCF_902686445.1 of Sciurus carolinensis. NCBI lineage: Eukaryota > Metazoa > Chordata > Mammalia > Rodentia > Sciuridae > Sciurus > Sciurus carolinensis. Next base: position 7,910,977 of record NC_062224.1, on the reverse strand, counting down.
GAGACAAAGGGGGACACAAGAAGGATACAGGAACACAGAGTGAACACTGAGGGGCAGGGGAACACAGAACCCAGGGTCACTGAAGACATGGGAGAGACAGGGGAGATGCAGGGAGGGAGAGATGGGAACAGGAGAGGCAGAGGGGACACAGGGGGATGCAGAAGACACAGAGGGACACAGGGTGATACAGGGGCAGGACACAGGGGCACCAGCAGACAGGGGAGGGGTACACAGAGACACAGAGGGGCACACTGCACAGGATCTGCCATCTCGTGAGAATTCCAAGACCCTCTTGCTGGGGTATGAACCAGCCTATGAATACCCTCCTTTCTGTCAAGAGTCTCCAACACGAACTGATCCTAGAGATGAAATTACGTTCTAGAAAATAAGACTGACCCATCCAGGGAAGTCACCTCTTTAATAAGTTTAGGAGAAATTAATCAGATTAGGGGAAATGTCGAATTACCAAATTACAGTAACTAACCAGCTAGTTATTCACATTCAACCGTTTTTATTTCCAAAGTTTTGCATGAGTTTTAATGGCCTGCTATAGAACGATCATCATTAAGTGAAAAATGACTGAGTACTTCAACTCTCACACACGACTCTGCAGCACAGACAAGGCCAGGACTGGAAAGACTATCACCTGAGGTCCAAAGATATGCTAAAAGTCAATTTAACAAATCAGATGATTGGCATGTGTTTCCTGTCATTCTTGACCCCTTGGGGCCTCTCCAATAAGGGCACATTGTTCATTTAGACTTTCCATTTCAGGCACCTTAGTAAAATGAAAACAGCAAAGCTTCCTCCCAATGTCATTTGTTTGGAAAGACAGAGTGTACAAAATGTTTTGAAAGCTGAAAATCACTTTATAAATACAGTGCACTGGCCTAAACCAAAGCTGTTCCATTTTGTCAATGGTAACATTGGAGGTGGCGACATGCACACCACCTAGAATATTTTTTTTTCTTACTGAAAAAGAAAAAAAATATATATATATGAATGAGCCTTTGGCCTGTTTGCTAAGCCACGTAGCCTCTGAATCATAGTCTGTGGATGGGACCCACTTCCACCCCTGGCTCTCCTTCAGGAACCTCTGCCCGAGGACCTGCAAGGTCTCCTCTAGTCTAGATCCGCTCTCTTCGTCACTGTCCTTCTTCTCTTCTGGTTTATTCCTTGTGTCAGTGCAACCTCGAAAATGACATCCTTTTAAAGAGTGAATAGGAGATGAACTTGGGGAATAATCACATACCTCAAAATGCCTTGCATTGCTTCTCTCTACTTCCTTAACAGTTTCTCTAAGTGAGGATTCTAAGCTTAAAATTATTTTCTTTCAGTATTTTGAAGGGATTTTTTCCATTATCTCTTATCTGATAAATCTGTGGAGAAACATGACAGATCTGAGTGACATTTTCTTGGGCACCAGCACCCACCTTGGCCCAAAGAAGAAAAAGTTTTGTTTTGTTTTGTTTTTTGACTTGGGTATTTTCTAATTTCATACAAATACCCGTGGGAGTGGCCTTTCACCTTCTCTTCTTCTTTCACCTTTCACATTTAAGCTGTTTGTGTATTTTTTCCTTGTATTTTCTTTGACAAATTCATTCCTTCATACACATTTTTGTTGAATTTTCAATATATGAACACGGCTTGCATACCTCAGAGGTGCGTATTTTTTTTTTCCAGGACACTTATAAGTTCAGAGATTTCATGGAAAATTCACAAAAATGATTCAGAATAACTGCTAAGAATGTTAAACTCTCTGGGCGGTGACCAGTCCCGTCTTATTGGGAGAAATACGAAAAACACAATTCATTCAACAACAGTCGTTCATGTTATCAAGTTCTGAAGTGCAGAATGTGCTTTTCTGGCTGCATTTGCCCAGGACCTACCCTGAGCACCAAGGTAGTCTATCTCTGTATTGTGCGAGGCATGTTTCCAGCATTAGCAAAGAATCTGTTGCTATGTTGAGCCAGATGAAGCTGATATTTAAATGCTATTTTCCCATTTGCACTTGACAAATCATGACAGTTTAAGTACAGCTGAAACCTGTTTTCATGATATGACTAGCATTTGTGTCTGCTAACCTTCACCAGAGTCTAGAAGAATCCAGATAAAGTAGGTTACTCCCCAATACCTCAAAACCTTTCTGTCCGCTTTCTTCTCTGAATGACTAGCAATCACTTTGATCTTGAAATTAAAAGCAGAATATTTTTATTTATATTCAGTAAGGCCTGAGGAAGATAAGCTGAAACAAAGGCACTGGACAAAAATCCCCTAACAGAGGCTTCATGCCATGATGAAAGGTGGCAAATTATCAACTGGGTTTCCAGAAATTGATCTTAATAACTGCTAAGTGGATACAAAGAAATGTAAAGTAGATGACATGTCTCCATGGATCTGTTCAGGCACATTAAGATTCACAGAAGCCAACATCTTGGAACAATAAGGAGTACTGATAGGCAATTGATTTTAAATCTTTGGTTGCAACTGTTAGGTTCAGACTACAAAATGCAGCATAGACTGTACATCGCTGTGGCTGACTGGCCCTGGTGTAGACTGAACACTGACCCATTTATACTAGACACCTTTCCTTAAGGTAAAGGGCAAGAAAATCAGTTCCCGACTGGACATCTGTCCCACCCCAACCCTACTCACGGCTCATTTAGAGACAAATAGTTTAGTCTAGAATAATTCACGAGGTGCCAATAAAAGTCCTCAAAGCTAAATTAACCAAGGAGAAGAGAGATAGCCCTCACCACCAGCTAAGTCCTCACAAAATGCTTTAATTTATTCCTTCTCATAAGGCAGTGTTTAGAAGCAAGTGCATTTTTAAAAGGGAAGAAGAAAATACTTTTGCATCATGGTTTTGAGACCAGATACTACTCTCAAAGCTGCTCAGACGCTTCTCATTTTTCTGATCATTAACTCATAACTGAGCATTCAATTCCAGCTGCAATCTAATTGCCCAAAAGCCTTCACCGAGCAAGGAAAATCCAACACTGTAACTCAAGGTGATAAAACTGACCTCATCTTTGTGCTAGTCTCTTAAACTATGATTTCTTTTCTTTTCTTTTCTTTTCTTTCTTTATTTATTTTAGTGGAAAAAAAAATACTAAGTTCTTTGGTGGAAGAAAAAAATTAAGAAAGAACACGACTACTGCTCTTGGTCTAAGTGCCAGGCAACATTTGGGGGTGTTAGACTGTGTGGTCTTTAACAAGCGAAAACGCTCACATTCACCATAAGGAGAGGCATCGGTTCTAATGGTCTGGTTAAGCATGCTGTGGAAAGAAGGGAAGGGAAGAAATACAGAGACAGAGCCAAGGAGCCAAGAAGGGTAGAAGAGAGAAGGACGGGAACTTGAGAAAGCCATCGTGCCTGGCTGTTAAAGCACTGTGATTTATCATTGGCTGCCCCACCACACACACACACACACACACACACTGTGTGGCCAGAAGTATAATAAAAATACTCAGAAAGGTTCAGGGCTTTTTGAACAGATGTGAATCGGGGTAAAGCTGTCACCGTTTGAAGCACTTGCAGACTCTCGAACGTGGACACTGGGGTCACAGTTCCCACTCCTTTCTACCTAGTGGACCCTATGTTGAAATTCCCAAGGTTTTTCCATCCACACGAACTGATGCAGTAAGGGCTACTCTGTGGGAAGCAGTGAAGGTGCTGGGTTGCTGCAGACGTCTCTACACTGGAATTTGGGGGGAATTCACACCCAGGAAATACAAGATCTCATGGCTTAATGTGGTCCTTTAGTCAGGGTCTTGTCACTGTCATAAATACCTGAGGGTCATGGCTCAGATCTGGAGTGTCCCTGAAGACTTGCATGTTGAAGGCTTGGTCCTCAAGGCAGCATGGTTCAAGGGTGTAACTTTGAGGTCATTAACCAAGGAAAAGTGTTTTGAGTCACCAACCAGATTTGATCCCAAAGTAACACACAGCTGGGTCAAAAAAAAAAAAAAAAGACTAGGAAGCATTACGAGGTCAACGGAGGGGTCAAGTCAGAGTTCTAGGTCCTGCATGAGAGTTTCCCTTTGAACTGTTTCAAATATGACCCCATATCTGCCTTCTTGCAAACAGAGCACAAGAGCAGAGAACACAAATGAGAATATCAAGCTTGCTTACAGACACAGAAAGCACAGACACTTAAAATACTTAGAACATGAATCATTTATGAGCTGTGGCTTTGTGCTCTCATTATTTCTGGTTTGAACGCCAGTGAGGAGACCTTGTCAGTCATCGCTGGTGTACAAAAGAAAGGACTTCTCATCGATCAGACCAGGTGCTTCATATTTGCTCCTTTGATATAAAAGAATGAGTTACTAATGGGCCAAAGAGCAAGCTCAGCCCAATTCAAACAGGGAGATGAGGAGATTTCTCAATCTATTAATTGCACAGAGTTGGATGGCATTCCACTTCTGTCTTGGGAGTAGGAGGAGGGCATGGAACATATCACTAAATGCAAAATTTTGCATCCTTATTTATATCTGGTGAAATCCTTTACACTGTTGATGTTTGGGGACCTAACTAATAACCCCCTCATAAGCTCCTCTCGTCACCTTACATCTTTTAATGTATGCCATTGAGGTATATTCCATGCATTTAGAAGTCGTGTCAATTAGGAACATGTCTGGCCGCAGGAAATTTGAGAGCTGATGAGCAGTGTCTTAAACAAATCCCTTTTTATTAGTGTCACATAAACAATGGCTGGACAGCAGCAGCAGACTCACTCAGCTTGGGCCCGCGATGGTTTCAGGGTCTACAACTTCCTGGCTTTGCAGTCAGCCCATCCCGAATCTGCTCAGTTACCACTGCCAGCCCTCTTCAGGGCAGGAAAGAGAGCGTCTCCTGCAGACTCCTCCTGGCTGGAACTTTGTCACCAGCCCACTCAACTCCTCGAGCAGATCCAAGCGAGGGCGGAGGGATGGGAACCAGGTGTTCGATAAGCCAGTTGATAGGGCAAGCATCAACAGAACCTGCTTCTGCCTTTCTGAGCCTCACTCCCTCTCAGTTGTTGAGTCACAATACAGAGCAATGACTGAGTGACTCCCTATCGTTGGGAGAGTGTAGGAAGCTCTATGGCAACAGGCAATACTGCTGGCTGCCCAAGCCCGAGCTCCCAGAAGTTAAATCTGGAAAAGTCATAGTTAGGGAAAACATAAGACTCATTGTGAAAGTCAAGTTCATGGCTGAAACATGAGTGTCAGTGTGTGTGTTTGCTTGGATGCTGCCTGTATCCAATTCACCTCATCCTGCCTTCTGATGGGTGCTTACTGTGTCTGACTCACTGACCTGTGTGAAGTAAAGCATCTTGAGGTGGACCGTGCTGCTCCAACCGAAACGGGCTGCCCAGCGAGCCCTGAGCCTCCCACCAGAGACCCATGGGAAAGCTGGTAGCTCTCCCTTTCCCTCCCCAGGCTCACCCCTGACCTCCCTCCAGCCCAGGGGTTTAGGGACGTTCACCTCCCTGGTGTGGGTGGAAAAGTCACCAACCAGCTGGTGTCTGGGTCTCATCCCCAACCCTTGACTGGTTGTGCTGGGGTCCACAGCTGTGGGCAGTCCTTGGTCACATGCATGGTCAGCCTCCTCCCTGATCCTGGGCTCGGCCAGGCCTTTCTCTAAGCTGTGCAAGCTGTGCCCACATGGGGCGTGCAGCGTGTGTGAACGATGAACAGACCCATCCCCTACAGTGCCGGACACGGGTGACCTGGTGACTGTCAGCCGTGCTGAAGAGAGCAGACCTCATAACATGGCTCCCTGGACCAGAGACTGCCTCGTTCCCCATGGGGGTTACCTGTGAATCTGGGGCCACAAAACAAGCTCACATCATTTTGGAAAGGGAAAAATCCAGAGTGTTAAAGTAGCAGCAGCTTTCCCCCCAAACCCAAGCCCTCCTTCATATTTTGACCCCAGTAAGGCCTTGGAGCAATAGGGCTGATGGTCTTTCCTTACCAAGACTGCTGCCCAATCAGCTTGCTTGTGTCGATGGACAGTCTCAGCAGCACCAAAGCAGAAGCTGAGCTTGCCCTCTGGGAATGTTTGTTTTCTCTTTTTCAAGGAAATTAAAGAGTATTTGATGACAATACTTATCTAACAACTAAGTACTGGTGTTTAGAAATCCTGGCTTTCACAGCTATCCATAAAATGAGATAGTGACGGACTCACTCTCCTTTGAAACACTGGCAAATGGTCACACAGTACCTGTAGGTACCCACAACATGGGGCTTCTTTGCAGATACCCCTGAACCTGTTGAGCACAATAGATGTGCAAATCTCAACCTCATGGAATCAGCCTCTCAGGGTTAGTGGTTTCTTTGTTCAAATTGCTTACCTAAAAATTCCACTTTGGTTAAGAATACCTGTTTCCAAACTGCATTCATATTATAGCGGGAAATGAGGGCCAGGACACCCAGATCTGGTAACTCCACTTTATTAGTGGTGTCATGGCCCCGAGGGATGACTCCCAAAATCTCAGTGCAGCAGGGCTTCTACTTTTATCCATAAGCAAGTTTGGGATACATTCAGGCAAAGGCGTTGGTGCAATTCCATTGGAGGGTGCATCCGATATTCCTTGTATGGGTAGAGGCTTGTCAACAACCCAGGGACTCTTAGCTCGTACAGCTTAGGGACTTTTATTGCACTAAACCTAAAGGGGGATATTCTGTCCATTGCTTTATTTCCTGCTTCTGCTCCTACCGTTATCTTTTACAGGTACCTGTTAGCCACTGCAAGTCTCCGTGGCTAAATGTCAGTAAGCAGAGCTGCTGTGTGTCAGCATGCAAAACCACAGCCTGTCAGTCCTTAAACTGCTCAAGTGCCCATATGACATCCCACAGCCAATTGGAAAAAAAAATTAAAATTTGCACCTGCCTTTTTCACATACCTGTGTTCACCCGGTTCACCTGGTCACAAGCGTAACCTGGAAGCATTGCTAAAGACAGGTTTTCAGGGCATGTTCACAGGCACCTGGGAACAAGAGATTCTTCTGATCAGAAAAATTTAAGGCTGACAGCTTACTTAGTGTCTTTTAGGCAAGAAGTGCTAGTTTTTTCAGGGTTGGTAGAGACCAGGTTGCTGCCCAGTCCTCTTCTAGCCTCTTCTCTGGGAAGAAGACCAGCAGCGCTGGTACCGTGTGAGCTGGGGTCCCCCACATCCTGACCTCAGAGCTCGGAATGCTACACAACTCACCCTCCAGAGCCTGAGGACTTCACGCAGGCTGCTTCCCCTGCGTGGCTATTCCTCCCTTGTCACCTGGCAAATGGTTATGCACCCTTCAGCAGGACAAATGTCCCACCCCTCCCTGCCCCCTCATACCAGTCTTGACCCCCACCCTCGCAGAACGTGTCCACAGGTCTGTCGGAGCTCTGATCACAGTAAGTTGCTTCAACCACGCCTGCCTCCTTCCTCCCCTGTGAGCGTGTGCTGATGAAGGGACTTTGGAAGCTCACAGTGTGAAGCCTCCTTTCTCAAGGCGTTCGATGCGTGTTAGATGGATGCGTGGATGGATGACTGCGTGCATGGATGGACAGACGGGAAGAGATGTAAAGACAAGCCCTGACACCGTGAGTACTTCTCATCGAGTTTTTCGTCAGCGTACAGCCCAGAGTCTTGTTCATATGTATTTTCCAGGTATCTCCAAATCTGCTCTGTCTTAGCTGCTCCAAACAAACCCTCCTGTTCTCATAGAAAGAACACACGGTCTGTGGTCAAGTTAAGTAATAATAGAACATGTGGTTTTGACTATCATTCTAGCTGAGATGGCAGGAAAGGCCTGGTTGCTGATTGATCAATATGATTACAGGGAAATTGAAATATATGCAATTCTAACAGCCAGAAATTATGGCCTTTAAAACTTTTAAAACTTCACATGATTTTCTTTAATCCCCCAAAACTTTTCCCAGATGAGACAACTGATCATAGTTAAAGTTACTTGACCGCAGTCCAAAGCAAAGTTGTAGAAATACCTGTGCCCCGGAGCCTGTTGGTTTCTGCCTGCCAGCACCTTGTTATCTGATATTCTTTACAGATATGTTGTCATTTGTAAGGAGACAAACAAAACACTGACACACAACTTATTTTCCTTCTAAAATCAATGTATTTGCAATATTTAGAGAATAAAAGCCCAGGAGACACTGCTGTCTTCCAATTTCCGGAGGCGACCATCCATCAAGACCCTAGTAGAAGAAAAATATCCCGGCAAAAGCAAAACTGTTTTCTTCAGCGTTGGCCCTGTCATGCACCTAACAGAGTAGACGTGCCCCAGGCAGGCATTTTTAACTCCACCTGATTTTGAACTAATTAGAAGAAATTTAGAGGATGGAAACAAAAACTTTGGAAGAAAAAGAATTTGCTTTCAGGAAAAGATTGAAAATACAACATAGATGTTAATCAAATAATGACTAGAAGAGGGAGTGCAGGCAGGTCATGATATTCTCTACAAATAGTCGGAGACAGCAAACCACGAGGAGCTGGGAGCTCTGACAGATCAAACCCGAGTAACAGAATGAAACAAGCCAGTCATTTCAGCTGATGATTGGGAAAGGCTTCCCAATGCTAAGCGCTAATAAATTGTGGAAGAGTCTTCCCCAAAGGATGAGTAGAAACCCTGTTACTTGAGTCATTAAACTCCATGGACAGGGTGCTAGAAAATAGGGAGTCAGAATTAATATACATCACGCCCTTGGGGCAATCCACGGGTACGATAAAAATCATCCCTTTATGCCTCTGATTTCTATAATTTTGAGATTTATTTCTTGGATGCAGATTGATACATTTTACCTTCAGGTTTTTTTGTTTATTTGTTTGTTTGTTTGTGGTGCTGGGGATTTGAACCCAGGGCCTTGTGCTTGTGAGGCAAGTACTTTGCCAACTGAGCTACATCCCCAGCCCTTACCTTTAGTTTTATTCTTAGAAATTTAGTAATGCTTCCCTTCAAAATCAGATATAGCCAATGAAACTACTATTCAAAGAATTGAAACAGGTTAAGAATTACTTGGTTCCCATTAAATAAGTAGAAGAACATTCTTCCTAGAGCTGGGTGGGGCCGTAGTGTGCTAAGAGGATGGTAATCAGCTTAGTCCACTTGGGTTGCTATAATAACAAACCTGAGACTGGATACTCTGTCAACAACATAAAGTTATTTCTCACAGTTGTAGCCAGTTCAGTGTCTGCTGAGGTCCTAGTTTCTGCTTCCAAGAAGTGCTCAATGCTTTGTCCTCCAGAGGGGCAGCACACCATGTCTTCACATAGCAAAGGATGGAAGAGCAAAAAGGACCTGGCTAGGTCCCTCCAACCTCTTCAAGCCAGCACAGATCCATCCAGAAGGATGGAACCCTCCTGACCCAATCGTTTTCCAAAGGTCACACCTTTGGATTCCTCTTGTTTAGGGGGATGCTGTTTCAATATGAATTTTGGAGGGACACAAATATTCAAACAATAGCACCCACCATCTTGGAAGTCTTGTGCTTCAGATGTCAGCCAGATTGACAGCTGCCAGCCTGGTCATCTTTCCCCAAAAGTGTTTCCCCGGTGGGAAAGAGGAAGGAGGTGGAATGGTATCATCAGAGGACTGGGCTGACCAGTTCTGGAACTAAAAATGTCAATGCAAGTGACCGGCCAGAGAGATGCATTCACCTGCATCAAAGCCAACCACAGGTATAAATCCCCAGAGAAGGGCAGGGGGGGAAGGGAAGATCTAACAGCAATGAAAGTGCCTGTAAGAGAAGAAGCCAGCTTGAAACACCTGTTAGTCCCAACAAAGGTCCAGTGTCTGTCAAGCCAAAGCATTCAAGAACTCTGTGCTGTGCCGTGGTGTGAACGTTTGTCCTCTCCACAACTCACGTTGAGATTGAGTTGCCCCCGTGACAATATTGGGAGGTGGGCGCTGTCAGGGATGCTTACGTCTCTAGGGGCTCTTTGTGAGTGGACTCAGGCTGTTCTTGTGGCCGGGGCGGGGGGGGTTGTCACAGTAGTGGGTTCACCCTTCCGGCACTCTCTCTTGCCCTTCTGCCATGTTATGCTGCAGCAAAGAGTCCCTCCACAAACGTCTGTCCCTCAATCCCGAACTTTCCAGCCTCCACAAATGTGAGACAATAAATTTATGTTTGTTACAAATTACCCACTCTAGGCCACCTGTCACAGGAGCACAAAACAAACTAAAAGAGCCTGTTTCGTCTCCTTCCTCCCCACATTTCTCCCTAAGGATGCAGACCCTTGGAAATAGGGCAGAGGAAACAACAGAAGGATGGGAAGGTTTCACCTTAAGTAATGTCCAAAGTGTTTGACCACTGCATGGAAATAGTCACTTTCACTCATGAGGTCAGCCAATGTCAAGGGAACTTGGCCGCCTAAGAAAAGAGTCTCCATGGCCACTGCAGTATTAGTCACAGCAGCCAAGATGCAGAAGCAACCTAAATAAACAGAGGAAGGAATAAAGAAATGGCATTCAGACATTTGATGGAATATTATTCAGCCTTAAAAAAGAAGGAAGTTCTGCCATATTTGGCAACATAGATGAACTCTGAGCACATTATGCTCAGTGAATTAAGCTGGGTCAGGATTCCACTTGTATATGGAATCTAAAATAGTCAAGTGCATAGAAACAGAGAGTAGAATGGTGGTCGCCAAGAACTGAGGGGAGGGAAAATGGGAGCTGCTGGTCAAGGAGCATCAAGTTTCAGTGGTGCCGTGAGATCCGCTGTTACAACATGGTGCTATGGTTGACCTTACTTACTGAGCACCTAACAATTTGTTGCATGGGTAGATCTCATTTTAAGTGTTGTTACCACAATAAAAATAATTAGTCGTTAAAGGTAGCAAGTATAAAACGTTATCACAGTGCCTAACTTGTAAAAACTATTCAATAAAACTAGACATCATTTGTACTATGAAAAAAATAAACATAAGAACCAATATTAGCTGACCAGGGGAGAAAAGCAAAATAAATGTGAATGATCAGCAAGAAAAAACAAATCAAGTTTGTGTTGGTTGTTTTCTAACTACACCCAGCGCACACTGCTGGCTCAGCATACCGTCCTAACTCCCTCTGAACCGGATCCACAGATAGCCTGACTGACAGCAGCAGGAGTGCCTGCCCCTCCCTACACCCCTGTTATCAGCTTTGATAAGTCACTCAGCACCCCGCACTTCAGCTCTCTCACCTTGAAAATGGGGACAGTCATGGCAGCCATCTCAAAATGCACTCACAAAATAGGAAGTGCTCCAAACGGCCATTTTTTATTATTTTTCTTTTCAGTTATACGTGTACTCATATCATACATACATGGAGCATAACTTCCCATTTTTGTGGTTGTGCATGATGTGGAGTTACACTGGTCATGTACTCATATATGAACATAGGAAAGTAGTGTCCACTCTGCTGTCTTTCCCATTCCCATCCTCCATCTCTTCCCCCCACTCCACCCTGTCCAATCCCGTGAACCTCCACCCCAACCCACCCAACCCCTGTCTATTGTGAGCCAGCATCCACATATCAGAGAGCACATTCGGCCTTTGGTTTTTGGGGGATTGGCTTATTTCCCTTAGCATGATATTCTCCAATTCCATCCATTTACCTGCAAATGCCATAATTTCATTCTTCTTTAAGGCTGAGTAATATTCCATTGTGTATATGTACCACCTTTTCTTTGTCCATTCATCTGTTGAAGGGCACCTAGACTGATTCCGTAGCTTAGCTATTGTGACTTGAGCTGCTATAAACATTGGTGTGGCCATGTCACTATAGTATGCTGATTTTAAGTCTTCTGGGCATACGTTGAAGAGTGGGATCACTTGGTCAAATGTTGGTTCAATTCCAAGTTTTCTGAGGAATCTGCATACTGCTTTCCAGAGTGGTTGCACCAATTTGCAGTCCCACCAGCAATGTATGAGTGTGCCTTTTCCCCCAAATCCTTGTCAGCACTTATTGTTGCTTACATTCTTGATAATTGCCATACTGTCTGGAGTGAGATGAAATTTCAGTGTAGTTTTAATTTGCATTTCTCTACTTGCTAGAGATGTTGAAATTTTTTAATATATTTGTTGATCATTCATACTTCTTCTTCTGTGAAGTGCCTGTTCAGTTCCTTTACCCATTCACCAATTGGGTTAGTTTCAAAACAACAATTGTGTTTATCCCCATCTCAGAAATGACTGGCACAGCTAGACCCACCCAGGGGGAAGGTTGCCAAACTTTTCCTTCATGAGCCCAAATGAAGCAATGTTGGGGTGCCTTACCTTGTGTTCCCTCATTTAAACTACTTACATACATCGTAAGGATGTTTGACAGTATCTGTCACAGACTCATTTTCGCTCTATAAACCTAGTCTCTCAGCAGACTTAAGATCTCACTGGTTCTAGTATGTCACACAAAGGCCTCGTGAGGTGTTTCAAAAGTAAGGCATCTGGAGACAAAGCGAACTTTGCTGTAGATCGGGGACTCACGCTGCTAGAAGTTGTCCTCTGACAAACCCTCTTTTATCCGGGAAGGGCATTACCAGTCACACAGTGGGACTCATCTGTCTGGTCATATGCTGTTCACCTATTTATTCTCAAGGCTTATTTATAGTCATATCTTTGGAGCACATATCAGTTGCCATGGTTGTAAGCGCCAATCCTCTGAATAGGAAGATTTACTACTGATGTCATTGAATTGTTATTTTATTGTAATTTAATGTGTTGTATCAAAAAAGCACACGGTAAAGCTTTCCCTCACCCATCTCCTAAGCCACCTCTTCCCCTCATGACCCATCTCCCCCCAATCATGACCACACTTCCATTTGCCGTTATTTCCTTAGATATTGTTGGAAGAGGCCATTGGCCACCAGCCTGAGCATCACCACACTTTCCTGTGGATATGACAAGAATTAAAGCCCTGAATGCTCTTTCCTGGAACATTCGTTAGGGCTACTTTTGCAGCAAGCAACTTCGAAGGATGAGGCACTATTCCGTCTAGGACGAAGAAGCAGGAGCGCTTGCCTGCCCCTGCTAGGAGGCTATGAACGGCAAAGCTCATTGTTCCTGAGCTGTATGTGCAACATCCTCTGAGAACCAGGCAAAAGAGGGGTGGCTAATCCACCATGATGCTCCTCGTGCTGCCTACAGAACTGCATCGCATCCTTTGTCTCTGACCCCGGAGTCTTGTGTCTTCTGCCAGCACCCACAAGACAGAGCAGGCTAACACTAGTAGGGCCACAGGATAAAATCCCAGACTCTCACAGACACCCTTCCAGTTTCTTTATACATGTGCATGTATAGGAGGGAATGCACGTATGTCCTTGTCTTCCTTTTTTCAATACAAAAGACAGGATATTAAACACATTTTCTGCTTCTGGATTTTTTTCACTTAACAATATATCTTAAGAATTTTTCCTATATCTATAGAGAATTTCTCAACTCTGTCTCATAATGGTTCTACAGGATTCCAATATACAGATGCTATACTTCAATGAATCCCCTACTGATGAACACTTAGATTATGTTATTTTGCTATTCACAAACATTTCTATAGTAAGTACATGTATGCATAAATCATTTTCATGCACATGCAGATAGATGGATAAAATGAATTTCCAGAAGTGGAATTGCTCAGTCAAATGACATGTGCATTTACAAGTCTGATTGATATTGCTAAATTGTCCTTCAAATGTATTCTATCAACATATCTTCCTCTTCACCACTTACAAGAGTAAAAGTTTTTTCATTGTCTTTCCAATTGTACATTAATAAACACTTGAATATTTACCAATTTGATAGATAAGAATTGTCTCTCTACATTTTAATTGTTTTTATCAACAAAGTTGAAGTTTTTCTGCATATTTAAGAACCACCTCTTTTCTTTTTCTGAACTATTCAGTTAGCCTTCTCCGATCATTCTATTGGGATTTTTTTATTTCTAAAAATCCTTCATATATTAGAGTTATAGTGCTTTGTCTATGATACAAACGGCAATTTTTCCTAGTTTTCTTCACTGCCTTTTTACTGCCTTTAAGATATTTTTCCTGGGCAAAAATATTTTTTCACTTGCACTTAACAATTTTTCTTCTTTGGAATTTTAAGTTATGATTAGAAAGTCCTTTTTCTCATCAAAGTTAAGAAGAGATCATGCCTCATTTTCTTCTAGTAGATATACATCTCTTTTTTTTAATCAAAGTCCATAATTTACATTAGGGCTCGCTTTTGGTGTTGTACATTCTATGGGTTTGCACTGCTATTATAGTTTTGCTACCCCAAAGTCTCTGTTTTGGCCTATTCATACCTCGCTCCAACAGTCCCCAGCAGCTGTTGATCTTTTCACAGTCTCCATGGTCTCGCCCTTCCTAAAATGCCTCACTGTCAGAAATACACCGTGCCTAGTCTTTTCGTATTGGCTTCTTTCACTTAACATTGTGCATTCAAGTTTTCCCCACATCTTGTCATGGCTTGACAGTGCATTTCTCTTTAGTGCTGCAGAGTACTCCACTGTCTCCATGGACCACGGTTAATTTTTCCATTCGCTTACCAGAAGGACATCTTGGTTGCTTCCGAGTTTGGGAGAGTAGGAGGAAATTTGCTACAAACATTCATGCATCAGTTCTTCCCCTTTTAAACATCTATATCTTGCTCTCCTTGGCATTCACCCTGGTGGTGGTGTAAGATAAAGATTAGATTTCACTTTTCAGATGACTCTGGTTACAAGATGGATGAATCAAATGGTCTCTCTCTGCTCTGGTGATTTGAGAGGTCACGACCTTTGTCCCGTACTGGATTCCTCCTTGTGTGGGGGCTGATTTCTGGACTCTTCTGTTGCCCTTGTCCACATCACACATGGGTTCCACTGAGCCCTTGTGGACTGCCTGGTATCCCCTGGGTTTGTCGCCCAGCGTTGGTCCTTGTTCTCCCCAGAATTCTCTGAGTGTCATTTTAGAATCAGCTTTCCTGGTTCAAAATTAAGCAACAAAACAAAACTACACTTTTGAACCAGGTGACTTGGTCCAAAACAGCTATCGCTCTTTCTATTGAAATCACATCCATCTTATAAGTCAATTTGGAGAGAATTCATGGCGTCAGAGCTTCCTGCCTGGGAATGCAGCATGTCAAACAGGGTTGGCTTCCTTCCAGGGACTTAAAGTTTTATTCGTCATCGTTCTTGCTCATGGCTTGTTAAACTTATTCCTATTACTTTGTTTGTAGCTGTTGTAAATGGGGTTGTTTTTCCTTTATAGTTCCTCTCCGGTTCTTGTGTGTACATATGAAAACTATTGATTTCTGTATATTAACTTTGTTCTCAACCGCCTTATTGAACTCTCTAACAGTATTTCAACTGGGCTCCCCCGAGGTTTCCACCTCTATGATCAGCGCGTGTTCAGATGGTGCTGACGTTACCTGCTGCTTTCCCATTACTATACGTCTAATTTTCTCATTCCTTTTCCTTGTTATGTTGGTTAATAGCTTTGGCAGATGCACAACGGAGTTCCAGTGACGTTCCTGACATTTTCCTGGGTGTAGAAGAAATCCCTCCAGGGCTTCCCATCAAGTTCGATGCCGTGTGTGTGTGTGTGTGTGTGTGTGTGTGTGTGTGTGTGTGTAAAATCATGTTGGAAAAAAAATCCCTTTATTCTACTTTATTGAGTTTTTATCTAAAGTCATGGCTGCATTTTATCAGATGCCTTTTCAGTGTCTGTGATTACAGTCATATTTTTGTATTTTCCTTTTTTATGTAATCCATTTTCACATTTCTGGAATAAGCCTGCATTGTGCAGTTGTTTTCCTCTGCTGTTTGATGGACAGAATTTTATTTAGAATTTTGTATATTCCTCACTGAGTGCCTTCTGTTATTCCCTTCCTCCTGTTGTCTCGGTGGACATTGTCTACGATGTGGGCATTCGATGGCCATGGTCTGAGGTCTTCCTTCATTTGATAGGCTCCAGAAAACTGTGAATAGCCTTGAAACCATCTGCTACTTAAAGGCTCAGTCAAAGCTACAAAACTAGCCAGGATTGGTGCTTTGATGGGAAAGGACCTCTCATCACTCTTTCTATACATCTTCTAGAAATCAGTATGCTTATTTCCTATGATCATTTCTCATGCTGTTCTGCAGGATATTTACTTTACTCTCATATTAGTTTTAGGCCATTTCATGAGAAAAGAGACAGCCAGTAATTACTGTATTTTGAGGGATGCTTCTGGACAAATTTGCATTTTTCTAGAACAGTGTCATCTGTCGGACGTTAGCACACTGGAGTAATGCTGTTGGTACCACCCCAGGCCCCTTCCTGCCTCCTGCCCACTTGCCAGCTGCCCAAGTGCCAGCTGGGAGCAGCTCATGGCTGTAGCCTTCTGAGAAACGCCCTTGGACTACAGAAGGCAGCACATCCAGAAACGCCACGCAGCTGACGGATGGAGTGTAAAACTCCCAGCCACCTTGCCTGGAGGCAGGACGACTCTGTGGTGTCCTTAGCATTTCAAGTTCTCTGTGAGGTCAGCCTCCACCTCAATTTCCTCAAAACCTCCTTCTTGCCCAGCTTCTTCTTCCACCCTGTCCTCTTTTCCTGACTCTCTCAATAAATCAATGTCCGAGATCCCCAGACTCAGCCTCGGCTTCTAGGTAGCCTGACCTAAGACCCACTATACAAAGCATAACTTACAGCATCTATGCGCATGGCGGGGGCAGCTTTGAGGTCCCCTTGCAATGACCATTCCGTCCCCATTCCCCAGGCATCAAGGGTCTACACGTAGGAAACCAAAGTGCCGAAAGGAGAACATCTTAAATTTCTGTGCAGTAACAGGATGCTTCTTCCCCAAACACCACCATGTCACACGTGGAGATTAACATTTGCAAGACCAGAAAAGTCATAATCTCAATACAGGAGGAATGATCTTTCTCTGAGGATTGAGCAAGGATGGCAGCACTTTATAACATCTGTGCCCGCGTTCCTATGTGACAATTCCATATTTTCACCCTAGAATCGTAGGACAGGAGAGTGAAAGAAAAATCATCAACTTAAATGCTAGTTAATAAAGACTTTGTTCCTAATACGTTTTTTGCTTATATTTTTCCTTTGCTGCCAAGCTCTATTTTCCAACTCATAAAATTGATTGTGCCATCAAGTCACCCTCCACGGGCTTTGAGAGGAGCAATAATGGCCTATGTCTATCTTTTCCTCACACCCAAATTAAGACTGTCGGCATTGAATTTGGCTGTTCTTCATAAAAATGTTTAAAGTTTTCATTTTTAACATGTAGTTCTTAAGCATTTGCTCTGACGACTTCTTCTTCTTCTTCTTCTTCTTCTTCTTCTTCTTCTTCTTCTTCTTCTTCTTCTTCTTCTTCTTCTTCTTCTCCTCCTCCTCCTCCTCCTCCTCCTCCTCCTTCTCTTCCTTCCTCCCTCTCTCTCTTTCTCTCTCTCTCTCTCCCTCATTTTAATTACTTTCCCAAGCCTATCTACTCATTCCTCCTAGGTTTCTCTGAGTCCCCCACCCTGCCCATTCTGGCCTGGATTTCTGAGTCCTCATAGTACGATGCCCACACTCTACACCATTGCAACAGCCTCCCGTCTGCTCCCATATCGTCTCTCTCCACTCATCCACTCCCTCTACGCCACATCCACTCACTGACAACAATGTCACCGTCCTGCTCAAAGTATCCTTTAACAACTCACCCCCCATCACATAAGACGTAACATCTTCAGGGTGGCATTCACGACCCTCGATAATCAACTTCCACCTGCCCTTGAAGCCGGACCACCACCACTGCCCTATACCAATCTCCCACTGGTGCCAAAATAGAATTCACTGTCCCCCCAAAATGCACCTGTGCCTTTTCCACCCACAACTTTGGCCATTGTCTTCAGTCTACCTCAGATGCCTCTTCCCACACCACATGAACACACGCCAAATTTCCAAAACGCTATCTAAATACAAATTTCTGTGTGTCCTCTTTCTGTCTGCCTCTGTGCCAATGCTAGTGACTTTCTGTGTGTAGCACTTGAGTGATGTATTCATCACACTGTATCTTATTTTGTACACATTTCTGTCTCTGGGTCATCTCCCTAAATAGATGCCAAAGGATAGGGCCGTGTCTTAAAAATCTGGTCTCTCCCGTGTTAGTTAGCATGGCGCCGGCACACAGGAGGTGGGGTTAATGAAAAGTGAATAAGCAAATAATGCATTTCTTGAGCCACATAATTGTACTGAATATGACAGAGCCCGGAGTCAAGCAGGGTTGAGAATTAATGAGGGGTGAAAGGAAAGCAGTTTCTTTTTTCTACAGCTATAATCTCCATGGAATCAAAAGAGGAGAACCAGGCCAGGACCCCAAGAGCAACAGTACTGCTCTCAAAGAGCTATCTACTTCTAAGTTAGACTACGCATGACCCCCCATCAGAACACCGAAACACAGGAAGCAGTGATTAGAGATGCTATTTCCCACTGCTTGGAGCACCTGCTTTAATGAAGCTGGAGTCTGCAAAACAATAGCTCCATCAAGGTGGCTCTTCATTAACTGTTTTGGAACTGTCCATGTGACATGTGACACTCTTAAATGTTCTATGTGGAAAATAGCTCCAAGACACCCTGAGTGAGCAGCTGGCTGGTCCCCCTCTCAGAAGCCTCAGGTCCTGCTGACAAACCATTGTCAGTGCCACCTCTGGCTCCCAAGCCCGGAGGTAGCCCACCCAGTGAATGGCTGAGCTACAAGGGGCCAGAACCTAGGGAGTGGGCAGCAGCCATATTGCAGCTGCTTTTA
Organism: Sciurus carolinensis; assembly: GCF_902686445.1. Classification (NCBI taxonomy): domain Eukaryota; kingdom Metazoa; phylum Chordata; class Mammalia; order Rodentia; family Sciuridae; genus Sciurus; species Sciurus carolinensis. Next base: position 7,892,247 of record NC_062224.1, on the reverse strand, counting down.
AACTTTTCCAGGAGAAGAAAGCACAGGAGTTTCGTTGTCCTCTATTTTTGCTTTTATCGAAGCAATGTAGCTGTGACTAACAGGTCCAGTAGCTTCATGAGCTCACCAGGAAGCAAAATTCACCACCATGAGGGATACAGTGCAAGGATGCCCAGCCCAACTCCTGAGTCCTCTTTGGAAATGGAGATTGCCAAGAGAAGTCAGAAGGAGAGCAATGCAGTTGATGGGAGGAGGTGGCTGTGCAGGGCAGCCTCACTAAGTGAGGAAGGACACTGGACAGGCAGTTAGCCCAGCTGCCAGGGCTCTCCAGAATCAGAAGAGAATGCTACTCCACCAGCCACCATGGAGGCTCACTGAATGCATATGGTGGGCCAACCCTACATTGACCTCAACCAAGGGAGTAGATGTTTGCTGCATCCCCTCTTCCTCCCTTCTTCGTTTTCCCCTCTGGTCTTCGTCCATTTTCTTCCTCTCTGTTCTCTTCATCTCTTACAAAGAAATATCCAAACTATGTGTGGGCAGGAGGGGGCAGATATCATTTGAAGGTTAGAATTAAGTTCTCCAGGGAGAACTTTTCAAGTCAGAGGAACCAGAACATATAAAGGACTTATGATGTGCTCAGCACTGTTCGCATTGGAGGAAGTAATTCTTATTAAAAATGGAAGGTCTGCTCTGGCATGCCCTCAATGGTTCACATTTACCAGAGAATTCCACAGAGTAGGGTATGATCAGCTGCTAAATTACCACTCTGTACTGACCACTTGCAGCATAGAATCCAGAACCCAGTGCACAGCAGTTTGCTCACTGTATGGTAGGACAAATGGGTGCCCCAACACCATCCCCTGGACCTGCAATTGTAGTGTCTAGAAAATAGGATTTGATTTGAGTCAGTAACATTGACCGGTTTGTGCCAGGCAATCTATATAATTGCCCAGACTCCTGGGGAGCTCCTTCTTAAAATATTCTGTGGGAATTTCAGCTCCTACCTGCAAGGAATTTACCCTAAGTGAAGAGAAAATATATATTTACACATGGATTGATTAGAGGAGTAGGAGAAAGAATCAACTTTGACTTGCAGTTTTTCTAGGATCTTGAGCAGAGGTAATCAATCTCATAGTTTAAAGAACACTAAGTTTGGAAGTTGTTTTTAATGGTTTTTTCAGATTTCAGTCAATGCAGAGAACCATCTTGTCAGCAAGGTTTCTTTGTCTATGATTTAAAATGAGCATCACCCTGTGAAAAGGAAATCAGGAAGGATCCTATGCCTTTTCATGTTAGTATCAACAGTTGATCTGCTCCTGTCCTGCAAGTTGATCCTGTCAAGGGAAAAGGTGAAAATGCAGAGGACCCTGGGGCGGGGGGGGGGCGTCTAGGCAGCACTAATGCTGGGATTCAGGGAAATGAAGAAAATTGCCCCCTTGGTAAGTGTGACCTCAAAACTCTCTGCTCTTACGGCTGATAGATAGCATTTAAATAATAGTAATAACAACCTGAGACACCTTGTGAGTTTGTCCCTGGCTGTCCTCAGAGAGGTGTCTGAATTCTTTCCATGAGTTACATATGGCCAGAAGCAAGCAGAAGCTGTTTCACAGTTCTAGAAACCAAATCCTGAAAACAGCTGGTGTTCAAGGTTTCCTGAGCTCTGAGGACCGGCTGCTGGGTGGTCCCTGGAAAAGACCAGGGAGGAAGGAAACGGTTTGGGGCTGCGGGAGGCTGGCTCTGCCCCTCTGTGCACCCCAGTGAGGGGTAAGAGACTGTGGCCTCTCAGAAATGGGTAGCGTGGATGAGGGGAGGCCTGGCTGCCTGCTGCCCACCGCCTGCCAGCTGTCCACGGCTCCTCGGGGCAAGTAAGCGGGAGCCACGTGGTTCTGAAGCAGGAACTTCCCTCACTCTCATGATGTTGTTGAGTTGCACATCATCTGCAGGTGTAAGTTCCAGGAAGCACAGACGTCATATAGATATGTTGTCCCTAAACTGTGAGGCCAGGGCCAAGCCTGGACCCTGGGCAACTGCCAGGAGCACAACACAAATTTTCTGCCCAGGCAGCTGCCACAAGGGTGACCTGGGTGCGTGGCTGTTGTGGCACCTGCAAGCCCCCATCTACTGCCCTGCTGAACTGCCTGGGCCTGGACAGAGATACACAGGGGCTGCACCTACCAGATACCCTCCACTGCCCAGGCACCAGCCTGGAGATGTGGCTCTGGAGGGGACTTCAGAGGCCTTCAGGCCCCGCTGGCCTGTGCAGTGGCTCCTCAGCAGGGTTCTGCTTTCTACCAGGGTTCTTGAGCCACAGGCTGCTTCCAGTAACACCACACACCCCTACCGTTGCAAACCACTGGGCCTTGACTCCTGCAGTGTTGGAAATTGGCTGGAACTGCAGGGCAAACCCCGTTAAGGTGAGAGAATGGGAAAGGCAGGTGTCTCCCTCCACAGAACACAGGACTGTGCCCTGACAACCAAGTGGATGGGCATGTTTGGAGTGGACGGGGGACCTGGCTCAGCTGCTCACCTGGCTCCTGCATTCTGAGGGACAGTCACTCCCAGGAAGGAGGAACACAGGCATGCTGGCCTCAGGCTTGCACCTTGTCCCCCCTACGCCCTGGGCATGGCAAATATGGAGGGTCTGCAGAGTGGGGCCCAGGCTTAGGGACCCTTCCTTTGCCGTCACCCACAGCACAGCACATGCCCATTAGCAGACCTTTTGGTGAAGATGCAATTGGTGACAGGGAGGACAGGGACAGGTGGCAGAATTTCTGGGGTAGAGCAGGTGATTGGCATGCCTGGCTGCAGGCACTTTGCTCTCCTGAGAGTCTCAGCAGCTGCCCAGCTCCCTCCTACTCCATACTGAGCTGTCACCGGGTCACTTCTTTTGTGGCAGCTCACCATCCTACCTCTGTCATGCCTATCTTTCCCCAAGACTCTTCCTCACTAAAGTGGGGGAACTCCAAGCTCCCCATTTCCCATCAGATAAACAATCAGCAGCTCAATGGCTGTCATTTGGACAAAACTCCAGGGTGACCATGCTGGTCTTGGCTTGAGAAGTCAGCGGAGAGCTCAGAGGAGAACTGTGAGCCCAGCTGCTTTCTGGGGGTGCGGCATGAAAGCGTCACATGATGAGTTAAGATCCTGCAGGAGGCACCTTCTGTCACTCACACAAACCCCCACGACGTATCGAACTTTCCCTACATGGTCAGCCTAAAAGGTCGAGGCTGCTGCTTCTGGGACAGTGGGCAAAGTCTCCCCACGCCCCGTGAAGTCCAAGCTGTTCTGACCACTCTCTGTGTCCCCCAGGCTTGGACACCAGGCAGGCACAGGTCATCGTCCTCTCCTCGGGCACCAAGTGCATCAGCGGCGAGCACATCAGCGACCAGGGGCTGGTGGTCAACGACTGCCACGCGGAGATCGTGGCCCGGAGGGCGTTCCTCCACTTCCTCTACGCTCAGCTGGAGCTGCACCTGAGGTACGGCCCGGCCCTGGCTGCAGGGCTCCCGGGGCTGATGGCTCTTCCACGGGGGTGTGGGCACACCTGTGCTGGTGGGAAGCCCAGGAACAGAAGGGGACGCGCAGCAGCTCAGAACACGTGCTCCCTTCATCCTGGCTGATTCCTGCTCAGGGTGCTCCACCGCCGAGCACCAGCAAGACGCTGAAACCCCAGGTCACCTCCTCGTGACTCCGTGTCTCTCTCCAGGAAACCCCTTTAGCCTACACGTTGCATACCCACGTACCTCCACACGGCTGCCCCACACGGACACACTCGGGCACACGCCCTGGCACAGCTCGTTTCTTTCTTTTAAAACAAGCCAGGGCTCACCACGGTGTCCCCAAAGCCCAGCTTCCTTCATGAGACTCAGATGCCACTGGAGTCACGGAAGCCACAGGCACGGCCGTGGCTTGATCTCACACGCAGGCCACTTTCAGTCAAGGTACTTCCCCAGGGAGGTGCTCAGTCTCTAATGCCAATGGTGTGAAGGGAGGCTCCAGCTTTAGGGCAGCCAGAGGAGCACAGGGGAGTCCCCCAAAGAAACAGCCGTCCCAAATGTGCCTTGACTGCTTTTAAATGAAGGCAATACTCTGTCCACCACCAACTTTCAGTTATTAAGTCCAGATGAGCTTTACTGCAAGGAAGGAGGGAAGGAAGGAAGGAAGAAAGGAAGAAAGGGAGGGAGGGAGGGAGGGAGGGAGGGAGGGAGGGAGGAAGGAAGGGAGGGAGGGAGGGAGGGAAGGGAAGGAGGGAGGGAGGGAGGGAGGGAGGAAGGGAGGGGGGAGGGAGGGAGGAAGAGAGGGAGGGAGGGAGGGAGAGGGAAGGGAGGGAGGGAGAGGGAAGGGAGGGAGGGAGGGAGGGGGAGGAAGGAAGGAAGGAAGGAAGGAAGGAAGGAAGGAAGGAAGGAAGGAAGGAAGGAAGGAAGGAAAGGGAAGGGAAGGGAAGGAGGGAGGGAGAAGGAAGGGAGGGAGGGAGGGAGAAGGAAGGAAGGAAGGAAGGAAGGAAGGAAGGAAGGGAGGAAGGGAGGGAGGGAGGGAGGGAGGGAGGGAGGGAGGGAGGGAGGGAGGGAGGAAGGAAGGAAGGAAGGAAAGAAGACACAGGGGAAGGGTGAATTCACTGCCTCTTGGGAGACAGGAGCTACTGTGCTCTCTGAAACCCGTTACCTCATTGACTGTGTTCCACGGCAGTGTGAGGTGACTTGGACCAGTGTGCCTGCTGCCCCGTAAACTTCAGGCCTGGAAAGGTGGCGGGTTGAAGCTGAGCTCCCGCTCCACCTTGCCGAGATGGTATCCACTGTGCATGGCGCCCGCCGTGCAGTATTTCCGGCGGGAGGAGCACCACCTCCTCCTTCTCAGTCTTGTTTTTAAAATTTCTCAGCCAGAGGAATTGCTCACCGAGTCCGGGTTTCTGTAAGAGCGGCCAAGCCGTCTCTCAAACCCTGGGCTCACAGAGGGCCGCTGTTTCATCTCCCATCCCAGCCGTGATTCCCAGGACAGGCTCCATTTCCACTGGACAAGTCCCAGGCAAACAGCTCTCACGTAGGACAAGGTGGCCAGTCCCATGTTGGCACACAGTACCTCCCAGCCCTTGTCCTCCTGGGTGAGGACATCCTCCTCCAGGCCTCAGTTCCCCCTCCACCTCCCCAGTGCGTTCCATTCTCTAGACCTTGTCCTCAGGCAACGGGACTAAAGTAACCCAGGATGGGTTTGGGGGTTTGGGGGGGTTATTCATTTTTTTTTATTTTTTACAGACTGCATTTTGATTCACAAATGGGGTGCATCATTTCGTTTCTATGGTTATACACAATGTAGATTCTTACCATTTGTGTTGAGATGTTACCTGTCCTGTGGCTCCACCTCCAAGGGCATTTTAATACGGGCATCCAACAAAGAGACCCCTGAGACCCTGAGAAATGTGCCCTGAGGTTGGAATTTTCATTGTTCTCACGGCAGTCTTCTCCAGCCATCAGAAAAAGCCAGACTGTCACCTGGGCTGGCACCTCTCCCTCAGACACATTAAACGGGTGCAGGAGAAATGCAGGTGGATTGGAGCGCATGATGTCTCAGACGCATGCCTGCACTGAGCTCTTTGGTCACAGGGTTCGATTGCTGTGGGTCTCTTTGCCAGAATGTTCCTTCCTTGCATCTTCCAGCCGCCCTTCTGTACCCTTTGAAGCAGTGTTCCTCAAATCCACTAATAATGGGATCTCAGGGGGGCTCTGCGCGTGACTCATCATGCCCATTAGCATACGCAGCGGCCACACAAAGGGAAAAAGGCCCAAGTATATGCCAAACAGACTCAAATAAAAGCAATACCTTAATACACTCAATTAATTTTTATCTGCGCCTCTGAGCAGTGCGCAGAAGCCTGATATATTGCCCCATCAGTTCCAGGAGGCCCGCCCAGGCGCGGCTGGAGTTGAGCGGATCAGAACAGAGTTGGAAATCTCTCCAAATGCAGAGAAGGATTTCTCCTGAATATCCAACTGCTCGGTTGGAAATATCTCCAAGTACCCTTTCCTCCAGTTTGTGTCGTGGGAGGGAATCGAGCCAAGATCTGCCAGGAGCTGGCTGCATGCCCAGCACTGTGCTGCCAGCTTGCAGGTTGGGGGCTCAAAGACAATCGCCTCCCATCCCTGCCCTGCGTGGGGGTGCCAGTAATGGCTATGAAAAGCCAGCTGCAGGGAGTGAGGTTTGAGCCCCTTGGCTCACCGGCCTCTGCATTGGGAAACCCAAACAACACGTTGGCCCCCTGGACCCCCAGAGGAGCCCTGGGCAGAGGGAGGGTGGGCGGTGGCCAAGAAGCAAAGGCACAGAGGCAGGAAGGCTGCTAGGCGCCTCCGGGGTTCCTGGAGAGAAAATGTCTGTTCTGCTGCCTGTGAGATCTTAGGCCCAGCAACACAGAATCCATCACCAATGGGGCAGAACGTGTGAAAACAGCCAGACTGGCAGAAAGTCGACTGCAAGAAACCAGGAGAACAAAATCCGGGAGAAGAAATACAACTGCATTCCTGCAGTGCCCAGTATGGGGTCTCCCCGCCTCCTCGAGGCAGGGGCTCTCACCTTAGAGTTTAAGGGCTATAGGGAGGTGTCCAGGAGTCACAGCCCGGAATTCCTCCAAGACGAGGCAACACGGGCTTTTCCAGATCCAACCCCGGGAAGATGCGGTCCGGTTGCCATTCCCACCTGACCCTGCTGGAGGCCGAGCCCCAGCCCCCCTTTTTAAAGTCCCTTTTCTGTCTTTTGTGCTCACATGTGTGCCCACCAAGGCTGACAAGTCTACAGTCCACTGCCAGATGTTGCCGGGAGAAGAGTGTGGGAAGCCGCAGGATTATGGTTCCATAAACTGTAGACGCTGGCTTTGTGCAAGATAAACCGGAAATGTAAATGCTAAGAGAGGGTGAGGGTGGCAGGGTTGCTGCGGGTTGTTTGCTTTCACTTGGTTTCACTGCAGCCTCTCTCGGAAGGGTCCGTGCAAGGAGCGAATATGGCGCAGAGTGTAGATAAGAGGAAAAAAAAAAAAAAAAAAATAGGAGCAACTCTACAAAACAGGACAGAAGTATTGGCCTGGTTGGAATGCTGCTGGTTTGGTTTGTAACAAATGACCCAGATCCTCTTTGTGTCCCCAGCAAGCGAAGAGAGGACTCGGAGCGATCGATATTCGTGCGTTTAAAGGAGGGAGGCTACAGGCTTCGAGAAAATATCCTCTTCCATCTCTACGTGAGCACGTCCCCCTGCGGAGATGCGAGACTCAACTCTCCCTACGAAATCACCACGGACCGTAAGAGACAACATGTTTTTGCCTTTTGTAAACAAACAATGCCAGGTTTCCCTCTCTCTGGACTCTGTCCCAGGCTGTCTTGGCCCGGGCAGTGTGTGTGTGTGTGTGTGTGTGTGTGTGTGTGTGTGTGTGTGAGATGTGGCCACTACTCTGAGATGCTGGATGAGGATTCAGTCACAATTAGCTAGATAATCATACCTCCAAAATCTTAGTCTGCAATGCCCAGATCATTGGCAGAAAAGTAGTTTGAAGCCTAAAATTAGCTTTTCAATTGCCATAGTTCTCTGCTTCATTTTAATAGGTCACACAGTCCCTGTATCCCAAACTGGAAAATGGAATGAAGGAGAGAGCAAATGAGAATTACATGGGGTGGAAGCAAATTCAAACCGGCTCTGTTTTCCTTTGTTTGCAACTTTGAGAATAAAGCTCTGCTTTTGGAACAAAGTCAGGGGTGAGGGATACCCTGCCAAAGTGCTGTGCTTCAGCACCGGAGGACAGGCACAGCTCCACCGTGTAACAACATCGGCATCTCCACTGCAGAGAAAGTGTCCAGGGCTCGCATGTCCATCCCATAAATGCTGTTATGAAGTTCCACGATTGGTCCCCACTCTTCCCAACTCTTTCTAGAAGCAACCCTAGGAGAAGCTTCTGATGTAGGCAATGAAATTAAATATGTATATAGGTATTTCTGCCACCCAAATATAATCACAGTTAGCATTTTTATCCCAGTTAAATAAAATATAAAGATATTTTATTTATAAAATCTATAAAATATAAAAATATTTTATACACAAAAAAATAAATATGTGTATTTGAAGAGGGATCTGATCCTAAGAAAGATACTGAAACATAAAAAGTATATTCTCAAATCAGAAGAAACTTCCAGTAGAAACCCAATGGATGATGCACCAAGGTTTGGTTTTGACCTTCTGGTTTTCCTTGCATGGAAGGTTACATATTCTAATTACCAAACTCAGGAAAAATAAACATTTATTGAGTACCTGCTGTGTTGCAGACCTGTGAAAAGTGCCTTCACTAAAGATGCAGAATGGGGGAGGTGTTCAAAATCTACGTGCGTTCGCCCTGTTTCTCTAGCCTGCAGCCAGGAGTCTGGACTGGAGAAATACATTCTCCTTTTGCAGATTCTCCTCCAACCCCATCAATTTCCCCTCAGAGAGTGGGTGGGTGGGATTCTCCATAATGAGATTCTAAGTGGCTTTTCCACATCCTTTGGAAAGCAAATGTAGAACCGAGTCAAATTGAGAATCAGAAATGGTGACCCATTAAATATCAGAGGACTTTAAAGGAACGGCCCCCAGGAGACTGAGAGGGCCGAGGGGATGTGAGACAGACACTGCCCCTTTCAGAAGGAGCCATGCAGGTAAGGTGAGACCACACGGGACAAGGCTTCACTGCTGTGCAGCTTTCAGAAAGAGACAAAACAGGAAAACAACGTGGAGCGGATTTATTTTCCTAGGAAATGCCCCTCGTGCAGGATCTACATGATACCAATTTGCCCTCTAAATAAAACTGTGAAATCTGGTTCATATCCCAATAGACAGCTACTAGGAATTATCTTTCCCCTTTTTGTCAAAAGGTTTGGCATCATGAAGATCCAGCCGAGGAAGCCCTCAGACTGTAGAAGGAAAAGTCCATGAGACATTTGGGGCAGGCCCTCATTTATTCAGCTTCTTCTGTGGCCCCTGCGTCCCCAGCAGGAGTCAGGAGAGGGCTGAGTGTCCGCCACTTCTTGTCTCCCCGGGGGTCAGTTCCGGCTCCCTGAACTTCCCATTCTCTGTACATCAAGCACCAACTGTGGCCTCCCAGCCCTCAGTTCCAACTTGCAATGCCAGTGGTTTAGAAAAACAAACAAATACATTCCCAGAGGCACCCTGGGGTTCACTTCCAGCCACAGATGTCTTTTATTTCATGGTGCTTTTAAGAAGTGGCAGGTGCTGCTAGGAGAAAAACTAAAGCGTTTTCCTCACATTTTTGCTGCGGATCGGCTGGGCAAAAAGGAGACACTGCTGCCGGGGTTGTGCCTCTTATCCAGGTTGGTGTCCCCGACTCTCCCCACTAGGGAGGTGCAGAAGGCCCCCGCAGCCAAATGCCACGCGTTGTTCTCCCCCATTCGCTCAGTAAAGACAAGGAAACCCAAATGCCTGCTTTCCTGTGCTGGGGAAGAGCTTTCAAGGCAAGCAGAAACCCTCAGGAACAAATTCTGCAAGAACAAGAGGGGTGGCCAGCCCCCCATGTTGCTGACTCGCCCAGCATTTTCCATTGCTACCCTGTGAGGAGGGTTAGACCACTGGATAAGGGAATGCGAGTGAGGGGGCCTTTGCTTCGAGGGGCTCCTGCCTGGGGGACAGAGGCACTGGTGACCAGTCTCCTGCAGGAAGACTTGCATGGAGAGGCTGCCAAACTCCAGTTAGGACTAGTCCCTGAGGGGTCGGCAGCCAGCACCTTCAACCCTACAGGTTCCCTCAGGGGAGCCATGCTCCTCAATGAAGCCCTGGGGACCACGTTGTCCCCTGAAGGTCACTGTGACTTTGTCCCCTGAAGGTCACTGTGACTTCGTTATGCTCACGGTCGCAGAGACTGAAGAGCACCGACATGTTCTGACAGTACCTCGTTCTGCTGGGTACCTCGTCCAGACTCTAAGAAACTCCAGACTGGAATCTCTGTCCTCCTGAGGCCCCCACCTCCTGGCCCTCTCTCCAGCACTTTGCCCAGCTTGGACCTGATCACTGCACCTTGTTGTTGTTGTCGTTGTCGTTGTTGCTGCTGCTGCTGCTGCTTTTCCCACTCCCTCACTTGGTCTGCACAGAGCTATTGTGCATCTTAACACGGGGCAGCACGCTACCCTCTAACGACCTGCAGCTGTGCTACAATCCTCCTCCCTCTTGTTCATGCGAGCGCACACACACACACACACACACACGCACGTGCATAAACCCAGGTGCACAAACACGCGTGAGCATGCTCACACACTTGCAAACACTCAGCAGGTTCTGAAGCATCCAAATCCCAGAACGATTACACTACAACTTCATCTGAGAGAAGCTTGGAAGCTTGAACAGGGCCCGAGATTGTTCCCCTTCCCTTTAATGAATGAAGGGACACCAAACAGAGCACAATAAGAAATTTTTCTATAAAGTTTTAAACAATCATTAAAGCAAGTACCATATAGCCAGAAGGCCTGTGAGAGACAAGAGCCCACTTGGAATTTCTAGGAGCCTGTTTCCAACCCCCATGAACTGCAGAGAGACCACCTTGCCTAGGGGACCTCTCTGGCTCACTGCTGTTCTGACAGCTCAGAAGGATTCCTGAGTTCCCTGAGCCCCATGGGTCAGTCTGCTGGACAAGCCCCGGAATCCAGGTTCAGGGACTGAGTTTCAGGGACCATCATGGACCTGTTGCCATCCAGCCCCACTTCCCTGGGGTGCCTGTGGCTGGAGAAATTCTCTGTTCCATGTTTTCTTTTTCTACCAAAACCTTCATCTGGACATATCACAGTCTCCATCCCCAGAGTCTTTAAATACAATGTCAATGTCAACTGGTTCATGGTATTTGGGGATGAACCATGATTCATCCCCAAATGTGTTGCCTGCTAGTTTAGAAACGTATTAGATCCAGTTGTTTCCAAACCTGGTTAATCTATCTGGGTCACCTGGGAAGTCTTTACGAATTCCGGTTCCTGCCATTCGCTCTTTGGCTGAGAATCTGACGCAGGGGGAGTGGAGTCAGGTCCCAAGATCTCTAGTTTCCTAAGCATCAACCACATTTCAAGTCCCCAGATTTAACCCCTTTGAGTCATCTCCTTTCTCGAAGGCTTAGTGGAGAGGTCTTCGAGGAGAGCTGGAAGGGCAGAGTACCCGCAAAGGTCCGCAAAGTTCTGTGGCAGGAGCCCGCCCCGCCTCAGGGTGGGCAGGTGAAAAAGGCTTCTCCTGTGTTGCGTGCACTGTGAAGGAAAAGGTGTTCCCACGAAGCCTCTGCAGACTGGGGTCTCTGAGCTCACCCACAGCAGAGCTGCTCCATCTCAGGTCATTCAAAACTGCTAGGTGCTAGGACTTCCTCCCGGACCTAGACGGTCAAGAAGTCAGGGGAGAAAAATGTCTCCAAGACGTTCCTTCACACAACTGGGAGAGCTGTGCTGTGTTGGCCAAGTTTCATTTGTTTTTTTACCAAGTCAGAGCCAGGACTCTGAACACTGTTCTCTAGAGGGTTAGAGGCACCAACTTCCACCAAGGAGGGACAAGACACCCTCCAGACTCACAGGGAACAGTGCCAAGTCTCAGCGTCTCCGAAGCCTGAGCTAGAGCCGAGGTGGTTCTGATAAGATCCTAAATGTAAGACAAGAAGGCTCCAGGGCACCTCAGTAGGGCTGAGCAAATTTTATTCCCCTCCCAAACCACCAACGCCCTCACTGGAAATTTCCTTTCTCTTAGAATGGCTTTTAAATCACCTGGTAAATTCAATTTTACTACCTTTTCCCAAGAATTTAGCAGATTAAATTTTCCAAACTCTATGCCACAAGATTCCATGAAAAAGAGCAGGATTATCATGTGTTTATCTGCAAAGGTATGCTAAGGGCCTAGCACATTCATTCCACGCCAGTTCCACTCATTATACAGGAGAGCAGTTGAGGAGGTTGAAACAAAATCCCATAGGAAGTCAGGAAATCTAAACTACAGTTCCTTAAACTCCTTTCTTCTGCTATGCTCCTGAGTTGCAGAAATGTGCAGTATATAATAGTTGTGCATTGCAAGATAATGGATTCTAATAGTCTCATAATTCAACATCATCACTATCATCATCATCATCAAATGATGACAAAGGTCACCTACATGACCTCATGGCAAATATTACAGATTCTATTATTACAACAAAGAGTGGATTGCTTCACAGATATATTTTCTACAATATTGCTTTTGGAGACAGTTTGGAAATCTAAATTTTATTTGATACTTTAAAATATTTTCTTCCTTTCTTATAACTTTATGGGGTCTGTGCAGGTTTTTGTTTGTTTATCTTTGGTTTGGTTTTGCTTTGTCTCTATCCCCTCTGCCACTGGTTTTTTAGACAACTCCACCTCGGAGGTGAACGTCTTCAATTGTCATTTATTGCCACCTCCATTAACTTCTCCCCTAAAAATAAAATATTCACTTGAACAAAAAGTTTTCTAAAGCATGTTACTACTCTATCAATCCGAAAAGATAACAATTTAAGACTGATAAACACTATACTAATGAGTTGATATTTGGAATATCAGAATTGGCCTAGAAGGTTCCAATGCATTTGGGAGTAGCTATGTGCGCACAGCAGGCAAGGTTCTGACATTTCACACTTGCAGCATCTCGGGCACGCGATCAAGCCACTACAGGGGATTTAAGTTCAGTACCAGCAGTTGCTGGGGATTGACATTTCATTCTGCCTGAAGTGGCATCTTCAGCTCCCTCCTGTCTCTCACAATTAGCCCAGACGGAGCCGGAGGAAACCATCTCCACAAGTTCACCAACCCTGACCTCACCTGGGACCCATGGAGCCACGGGGTGCGCTAGAGAAGGCAGCAGGGACTTGGCTCCTCCCACACGAGCGCTCTGGGACGCATCTGCGCACCTGGCTCTTGAGGCGCAGTGATGCTGGTCGAGGGCCTGTGTCTCCTCCTAGAAGCCAGTTGTAACTTGGAGCCAGGCCTCCTACCATCCTGGCCTTCACGGACGGTGAGAAGCCAGAAGGCTCTGCAGTGTGACAGGCAGCTCTTGCGGTTTGGGAAAAGATGCCGTAGGTGAAGTGTTAGGAGAATCTGAGGACGCCCTAACTTACAGAAGCAGACATGGAGAACCACGTTCCCTGAGAAGCCGTCTCCCAAAGCGAAGGGCCGGTGTAGAAACTGGGAGGTGGGACAGCTCCTCCCCTTCCAACGCTTTCTCCCGTGAGTCCGCTGAGACCCACCTGGAACACGTAGAAGTCCAGGGTAACTCCTGTGCTCACATGAGCACTTTTGAGTCAGACAAACTATTTTCTGTTCAGTTTGTCACCGTCACCATCACCATGACCATCATTGTCACCATCATAGTCACCATAGCAGGATTACCTTTACCACCATCGTGGTCACTGTTACTTTCACAATCATCACCATTTTCATCACCATCACCCTCCACACCATTATTGTCACCATCACCATAAGCATTATCACCATTGTCACCATCACCACCATTACCACCATCACCACCATCACCACCATTACCACCATCACCACCATCACCACCATCACCACCATTACCACCATCACCACCATCACCACCATCACCACCATTACCATCATTACTACCATTTCCACCATCACCACCATTACCATCATCACCACCATATCACCATCATCACAAACACCATCACCACCATTACCACCATCACCACCATTACCACCATTACCACCATCACCACCATCATCACCACCATCATCACCATCACCACCATTACCATCATTACTACCATTTCCACCATCACCACCATCACCACCATTACCACCATCACCACCATTACCACCATTACCACCATCACCACCATCACCACCATCACCACCATTACCACCATTATCACCACCATCATCACAAACACCATCACCACCATTACCACCATCACCACCATCACCACCATATCACCACCACCACCATCATCACCATCACCACCATCATCACCATCACCACCATTACCACCATTACCACCATCACCACCATCACCACCATCACCACCATTACCACCATTATCACCACCATCATCACAAACACCATCACCACCATTACCACCATCACCACCATCACCACCATATCACCATCACCACCATCATCACCATCACCACCATCATCACCATCACCACCATCAGCATTATTGTCACCATCACCATCATCACCACAATCATCACCGTGGTCACTATCATCATCACCATCATCATTATCATCACTGTCATCACAATCACCATCCTCACCATTATTGTCACCATCCTCATCACTATTGTCACCATCCCTACCATCTTCTCATCACTGTCGTCACTATCATTGCCACCTGCACAGTCGCCCTCGCCAACATCACCATGTACCATGCAGAAGAGATGCTCACCAGGCTCCATTTTTCTCCTTGGTTCTTCCTTCCACAGGTGACTCTCAGGCAAATCCAAATTGGACCTCACAAAGTAAGTGGTTGGTTGCAGGATGAACAGGTGATTCGAAACCTCTCAAATGTTGACTCTCCTTTTGAGAGTCTTCCCAAAAGAGAGCCTTTAGGTACTATGAATTTGTAGTGAAAGAACTTCCGCTCTTAGAACTGATAAGAAAGTGCAGTGGAAATTACTCCAGTGTGTCCACAATTAAAAAAAGAAAAAGAAAAACCACATTTACTATTCACCACATCAGTGAGAGTAAATGAGGAGAAAACTGCACCCACACAACTTCTGAAACTTAAATCAAAACTTCTTAAAGAAAGCATCTAATATCTATTCCTGTCACTATATGTATGTCACTGTTGGAATCACCATGTGCTTTCATATATATTTAATATGCAAAGCAGTTAACCATTTCTCTCATACAAAATAGCCTAATCTTTATACAGAATATTTTTAGGAAAAGAAAAAAAAAAAAAAAAACCTGTGTAAGGCTCCTCTTGTTCTTGCTAGTTCTCCAAATAATTGTGGGGTGTGGTATAGTGTATGAAGGTGGACATGTATCAAGAGGGCCCTGGAGAGGTAAGAGAAGAACCCAGAACCCAAGAGAGAGGTAGAAGGACCACTTTTAGGCTCGTCATTTCTGTGCCTAGGAAAGTCCCTACCCCGTATAAAGCCCAGGTAATAAGGAGGCACTCTGGAGAGCTGAGGGCTCTGAGCTACACCCGCACGCTCACAGAGGTTGTCTCGTTTAATCCTCGGGGCCCAGGAGCGAGGAAATATTACTATCCCTACTGCAAGAGGAAGTAACCACTGCAATTCACTTTCCCAAGGTTACATAGCCGGAATTAAAATCTAGGCCTGTGGAAGGGCAAATTTCTCTCACCACCTCTATGACCCCAAAGCTAGCGTGGTCTCACAACTTTCTAATGCTGCAAAAACTGGAAAGAACTATACTGCCATCCCCCATCCCATAACCATGGAGGGTTGGTTCCAGGGCCCCCTGCAGGTACCATAATCTGTGGATGCTCAAGTTCCTTATATAAAATGGCGTTGTGTTTGGGTATAACTTTTGCACACACTCACATCAGCTCTAAATCATTGCTAGATTACTCATCCTACCTAACGCAAGGAACATGCTATGTAAATGGCAGTTACACAGTGACAGGAGAAAATGTCTGTGCCTGTTAGTACAGACACGATTTCTTTCCAAATTCTTTTGATCCTCATCCAGGGATGCAGAACCTGTGGGCATGGAGGGTCAACTGTGTTTCATGACATGAAAGTTAGATGTTCAAATTATATGTTCAAATTTCAGTGTCCATAACTCAAGCATTAGGGGGACACGGCCATGCTCATTCATGACATGTCATCTGAGGCTGCTTGTGCACCTCAGCAGCAGAGTTGGGTGGTGGTGGCAGAGACGGAACAGTGTACAGTCTCTGAAAGGCTTGCTCAGCCCTTTACGGGACAGTGAGCGGACCCTGGCTAGTCGCACTGCCTCGAAGCCCATCTCTTTTGTTGTTGTTGTTCATTTTAGATATACATGGCAGTAGACATGTATTTGGACATATTAAACACACATGGAGTATAACTTATTGTATTTAGGATCCTATTCTCGTGCTTGAACATGATGTGGAGTTACACTGGTCATGTATCCATGTGTGAGCATAGGAAAGTGATGTCTGAGTTGTTCAACTGTCTTTCCTATTCCCACCCCCTCTCCCTTCCCTTCATTCCCCTTTGTTTAAGCCAATGAACTTCTACCCTTCCCTCACTACCCATCCCTTATTGTATGTTAGCATCTGCGTATCAGAAAGAACATTTGGTCTTTGGTTTTGGGGGATTATCTTATTTCACTTAGCATATTCTCGTTCCATCCATTTACCTGCAAATGCCATAATTTCATTCTTCTTTAAGGCTGAGTAATATTCCATTATGTATATAGACCACATTTGCTTTATCTATTCATCTGTTGAAGGGCACCTAGGTTGATTCCATAGCTTAGCTATTGTAAATTGAGCTGCTACAAACATTGATGTGGCTGTGTCACTGTAGTATGCTTATTTTAAGTCCTCTGGGTATAAACTGAGGAGTAGGATAACTGGGTCAAATGGTGGTTCCATTCAAGTTTTCTGAGGAATCTCCACACTGTGAAGTCCATGTCTTTGCCATGTCCCCAGCATCTGCTTCTATTACTTCTAAGACCTGCCTCTTGACCCTGGTTCCTGCCGAGCGCCTTTGATGCAGTCTACCGAGCTTCCCTCTCAGCCCCACAGAGCCGCTTACCTCTGGGCAGGTGTCTCTGCCGCCTCTCACCACCGCCTCTTCTTTCCTAGTGAATAGCAGCAAACACATCGTCAGGAAGTTCCGCGGTCACCTGCGCACCAAGATCGAGTCTGGGGAGGGCACAGTCCCCGTCCGGGGCCCCAGTGCAGTCCAGACGTGGGACGGCATCCTGCTAGGAGAGCAGTTGGTCACCATGTCCTGCACGGACAAGATCGCCAGGTAAGAGCCCAACCGGCCCTCCTCTTCCAAAAGTCAGCTGTGTTCCACGTGGAGGCAGCCAGACAGCAGGCCCTGACCCACGTCGCTGTCCTGAGCGAGGTCCGAGAAACACAGTGCCCGTCGGGGGCCCAACGCACGCCGTCCCTCTTCAACATGCAGTTCACAGTTTCACATTTTTTATTTCATGTGCTTGAAGCAAAACTGCCCAGAGAGAGCAAGTACC
This sequence comes from Sciurus carolinensis, assembly GCF_902686445.1. NCBI lineage: Eukaryota > Metazoa > Chordata > Mammalia > Rodentia > Sciuridae > Sciurus > Sciurus carolinensis. The sequence goes on along the minus strand of NC_062224.1, from coordinate 7,875,096 downwards.
TAGCAGTTTCATGTTGTGGCCGCGAAAAACAACACCCCTGGTTTGCGTCTGCCATTCCTGAACAGTCTGCTTGTTGTCAGAAAGGGCCACGGGATTGCCCGGGAAGCAAAGGGAGCTAGGGAGCTTGCTCCTCCCAGCCGCTTGCTTTTCTCTAGAGCCTGACCATCATCCAAGGAAAGACATGAACTCTCAGCTGCAAGGGATGCCACTCCCCCAGGTCCCAAAGATGAGTTCCTCCTGGAAGAAGTTTCAAAGCCCCCACGCCTAGTCTCAGGGAGGGAGAACCCACAGGGTGAACAGGAGGAGGAGGAACTTGCAGAAGGGCATTTCTGTCTCCCCCACAGAGCGCCTGCTCCTTAGCGAGAGGCCCCACGTCAGGCAGGAGCCGCCCCACTCTCCCCGGCTCCTTGTTCTGATGCCCGGGATCTGTTTCTCCACACTCCCACCCCAACGGCAGCTCTGGCACCCCGAGGACGCCATCCCCACGGCAGGAACTTAGAAGGTAGTCACGGGCACACTCGGGGGAAGAGGCACTGCCTCTCAGAGTCTGCAGAAAAGAGCCGTAACCCCCGCCCAAAGCCACCCCTGAGGACAGCAATGCCAAGCGGTCACAACACCTAAGCCAAGGCTTTGGGATACTTTGATAAGTGTACCGACCTGTAGTTTATGACCCAAGGGAAAACAGGATGGTCTGCAAATGTGGCCTCCGAGCAAAGGCTCAGCCCTCAATGCTACCATGTTGCTGTCCCGAAGACCCTCCACATGGACCTGTCTGAAACTAGTCAGGAACCCAGAAGGCGGGTCTCTCGGGACGTGGGAGGAAAGAGGCTGGGGAGGAGACAGAAAATGAGGAAGCCCAAGGACAACCAAGCCCACTCTCTGAGGCAAGGATCACGAGGTCCTCAGCATCCCACCACCACTGGGGGACCTGGGGTGGAAGGGGAGGACCCGTCATCCCCCACGGTCCCCAGTTAAAATGCAGCCGTCCCAGGGGTTCCCCAACAGGGAGACACCCAAAGGCGTCTTGGGAGCTCGATTGACTGGATCAGGCTCTTTACCTACTAAAAACTAAAGAAGAGTCATGTTGCTTGTGGTCACTCTGGAGAATGGAGCGCAACGCCAGAGGGGTGAGGGGTCAGAGAGACTCAGCTCGAACGTCAGGCAAGGGCAGAAAGCACTGAGCTGAGGAAAGAAGTCAGCACCGCTGGTCCCGGAGGACAGGGGACACCACCAGGACTTCCTCTGTCCACCCCTGCCTCCAGCTCCACTGCAGAGCTTCTCGGGCACCTCTTGGAGGCTTTCTGAGGCTACAGGGCAGATGAAACATCAGCCCTGGAGATCTGTGGTTCCAAAATCTCCTGGGAAATTACCGAATGGCTACGGGAAAAATAGTGCCATTTACTTCCCTGGCTTTGATTGCTCCTGGCTCGGCAGAGCAAGAAGATGGTCTAATGACAATAAATCAAAGCACTGATTTCAGTATCAAAGGGAACAGCCGATAGTCGTCCAATAGCTCATCTTTCAGAAGAAAATGTATTCCTCCTTTGTAATGTTTTCATCTATTCATGGGGAGGAAGAAAAAAAGCGGCAATTTTCACTTTAACAGAAATTCTCTTGTGCCCTAAGATAGCATTGGGTTTCTAAATTAACTCTCGGACTCCCCAGAAAAATGAAGTAAATTAATGCTACAGAAATGAAATGAAATTTTGTTGTCTCTGGGATCTTAAACATCAATAGACAGTAAATTAAACAGGGGCTGCAAAACCTGAGCTTTATTTGCTGGTGGTGGGGCTGTCGATGGTAAGGCGGCCCCTCAAAAGTCAGGTTTTTCTCTTTTTAATAAAATCGCTTGAAACATGAAAGCCCACACTGCGTCCCCTCCAGGGCTTTCAGGCAGGGTCCTGCATGGGGAAGGATTCCAGACTGATTCCGACACAGAATGCAAGTCTGGGGACTCCCAGGCCCCTGGTTCTGGCTGCCGGCCGTGAGAACTTCCCAGGGTCTGCCCAGTGTGGGACTCAGGAGCTGCGGCCTCTTCCACTCACTAGACCTTCTTCCCCAATCTGGGCAGGTGGAAACAGGACAGAGGCAGGAAGGAGCGGGAGGTGCCCACAGAGCCTTGAAGACGCCCCTCGCCCCCCACCCCGCCCCCTCCCCTAAGGCCCACCTACCTGCCTACTTCTATGCTGCCTTTTGTCCTCAAAGTGCTTCCTCCTGCTCCCCATCCCTCTCTCCCTCCCTCTTTCCTCTCCCACCTACCTCTCCTCTCTCCGTCTCTCTCCTCTCTCCTCTGTCTCTTTCTCCATCCCCACTCTCTCTACCCTCTCTCCCCTCCCTCTTCCCCTCTTTCCTCTTTCCCTCTCTCCTCTCCCACTTCTTTCTCTCCTCTCTCCTATCTCTCTCCCTCCCTCCTTCTCTCCTCTCTGTCTCTCCTCTCTCCTCTGTCCCTCTCCTTCCCTAGGCCCTCTCTCTCCCTCTCCCTTCCTCCCTCCTTCCCTCTCCCCTCTCTCCCTCCCTGGCTCTGCCCATCTTCTCTCTCTCTCTCTCTCTCTCTCTCTCTCTCTCTCTCTCTCTCTCTCTCTCTCCCTCTCTCCCCATTTCCTGCAGCTCACCTACTGCCTCCCGGCCTCTTCCACCCCAGGCGGCCCAGCGCCCCTCGTCCCCTGCCCAGATGCAGCATGCCCTTCTCAGGTCCCACCCCGTCACCCTATCCTGTCTCTTGCACTGAAATTGCAGGAGTTTGTTTTCCGAAGTGTTTGCTTCTGTGCTGAGCTGTGACCTTCAAGGGGTCATTTGACGCCACTTGATTTGCATGGTATCTGTCACAGTGAGATGCACACGGTGGCCCCTGTTAAACAGTATTTGTTGGTAATAATGATGAGGACAGGGCAAGGGTGACCATGACAAGGACAGAAATAATGCCACCAGTTCTGAACAGTCCGGTCTGGGCCGGGCCAGAGCACTTGGCCTCAGAACGCATCCTTTGGCATGGAAGTACACTTGCGTCCGCCGTAGTCAGAGCCGAGCGTGAGACCAGGATGTGAATGCTAAGGCATGAGCTATTTTGGAACAGAGGCGCATTTGCCACTTTTGAGCGGGAACATATGTTATGCTAATGATTCCAGACCATAAGCATCTGTAGCGTGCATTATTTGTACAAAGGCTTCGCAAAGAGACCATCTGATAATGGATGTGCTCATCTGCTTTCTGTCCTGTACAAAAACAAAAATTCAACCTCAGGCTTAAATAATGTTCAAAACAAAGGACCTTCACACACAAATACAGATGAAGGCTTCTAACTCAATGAATTAATGGCGCTCGATGCTCTTTGGAGAGCGGGACTCTGAGGACACAAAGACCCAGGAGTTACAGTCTGTGAAACTGCGAGGGAGGCACTTTGTCTCTAGAGACCACTGTCCCTGAAGCACTGGACCTGGAACAGAGGTGTGCTGGAACCAGCTAGGCCTGAGAGCTGTTACTGAATTTTCAGGCAATTTTGAAAATACAGTCATTATTAAGAATGAAATCACTTAAATTTACAACTAAATAAATTACACTGAAACAAAAATAATAAATTCTCAGAACTTATCACTGCCTAATTATCTTACTATTATTTATGCTCTTGAAATTATTTACACCTATTATATCTGTATGGGGAGACACAAGAAAGCAAAGTGTCCAAACCTCCTCTCTCTTCCCACGTCTGTGATCAGCACCCTGAACGTGGCAGCTTGAAATTGCCCACAGTGGTAGTGTTCACATTGTAGAAATTAGTAAAAACTACGACTGCAAGCTTTTTATTTATTTCTTTAGTCATTCATTTTAGAGCCAATTTTTACCAGCATACCACTGATACCCCTGGATGTAAGTTTGGTGAGAGACAAGCAAGGGAACTCCGTCTAGAAATGATATATTTGAGGCTGGCTGTGCTGTCTCCTGTCTGCCCTCAGGGGCTTCATTCCCCCTTAGAATTTATCCCTCCCATCAAACGCTAAGCTTCCCGTGGGCAGGGACCATGTCTTATTCTACACGAGCTACTCAGTGTCCGGCACAGTTGGTGGCTGCCTAGACTGGGCACCGTGAGTGTTTACGAGAGAAACAGATAGATGGGTGGGAAGGCGGGAAGGGAGTCTACCATGGATGGGAACACTGTCCCAACACCTGTGTTGGTCCTCGACTCTGACACAGCCCGTCTGTGGGTGAGTGAACAGGGCTGAAAGCCATACGAGGGGAGGGATCCAAGGCCGAGGGAAGGGACTGGTTCTGACTCTGCAGGACCATTCTGCCTGGTGAGTCATGCACCCTGGACTTGGTGACACTCCTCACGTGGTACACAGTGGCAGGCGTGGGGCCAGTCATCAGCAGGTATTTACTGGATGAATGAAGGAAGGAAACTCTTCCATCAGAACAGCCCAGATGTAAACCATGAGTAGGTCCTTGATAGGGTACAACATGGAGGACAAACGTGAAAGATTTAACTTTCTAACATGGTGAAAACGTTATTTGTACTGCCCACAAATAACGTGAATGTGTAAGCAACTAAACCTACTATTTTCTTTCCTAGAAAATAAGTGTCTTATCCCAAACAATGCTTGAAACCCAGTCATATACATTTAGAAATTTCGAAATCTCTTATTTTATTTATTTATTTATTTTTTGGTAGCAGGGACACTTAACCACCGAGCCACACATCCCCAGCCCATTTTATTTTTTTTTTTCTGAGACAGAGTCCTGCTAAGTTGCTGCAACTGGCCTTGAACTTGTGATCCTCCTGCCTCAGCCTCCCAAGTCACTGGGACCACAGGTGTGTGCCACCACACCCGGCTAGTAATTTAGAAATTTCTATATTAATAGATGCAGTTTTGCTTGAGCAACCATGAAAGAAATAATCAGCTGACTTTTTTTCATCCTCTATTTCATATGACTTTTATGTGTTAAGAAGAAAACAGATGATGAAAATTGCATTTTTAATGAAGGTGGGACAAGTACCTCCGCTACACACATCTGTGGTTCTCTGCAAATACCCTTCAATATCAATGAAAAATGAGTCAGAGCCTGTTGTTTCCACAGATCTAAATAAACAATGCAGCTACACAGCAAAACCCAAAGCACAGGTGTCACCTTTGTAGGGTGACACCTGGGTAATAATCTGCTTAGGTGACCACAGGCACCCTTCTGAGTATGAAGCTTCATGAATAAACACTTGATTCCATTTTACAAAGTCAAGGGTAAGAACCGTCTATGGAAAAGGACAAAAACATAGTATAGAAAACTTGAAATTTTTCCGGGGTTTGTTGCAAGCCATAAAACATCACAGAGAAAAGCTCTCTCACATTTTCTTACGTGTCGCCTCATGTTCCAGAGCAGTCCTCCCTCTGTCCTCTGAGTGACTTTGGACTTTCTCTAGAACTCCTATGGTGACTACCTCTCCTCTGTGAAGACAGTGAAAGGGACCAGGTCTCTCGCTGGAGCCACCCGACCAGCCAGCATCTTCTTGCAGGTTACAACCTCACCAGAAGCAGATCAGTGCTTTGGTGACCAGTGTCGCAACTCTTTCATGAGACCTTAACTTCTCTAGGAAGCGTTTAATGAATTAATGTCTCTCCATCATCAGAGAATCAGCCCGCATGCTGGAAACGGAAGGTTCTTGCCCATGTCTTGCTACCCAGGTGAGGTTTCCTCACCCTTCACAAACCTCCTGGAGCTCTCCCCAAGCTGGTTCTCCTTGCTCCACTCAAACACTGTCCTGCTCTCTAAGGGATCCGTGATTAAGCTACAGGTGGGCACCCCAGCCCGTTCACGAAGGCAGGACCTCCATCCTACCTCTGCTCCGTGACAGCCCTGGTCATTCATCAGATGCTTGTTGGCTCCAGAAGAACAAGAACTGTCTTCAGCTGGTAAGAATCTTCTCTTCACCAGGCATAGTGGCATGTGCCTATAATCCCAGCGGCTCGGGAGGCTGACGCAGGAGGATCATGAGTTCAAGGCCAGCCTCAGCAAAAGCAAGGTACTAAGCAGCTCAGTGAGACCCTGTCTCTAAATAATACAAATTAGGGCTGGGGATGTAGCTCAGGGTCTAGTGCCCCTGAATTCAATTTCTGGTACCAAAAAATAATAATAATAATTTTGATAATGAACATAGCATGAAACAAAATCAGATTCCTTTGGTTTGGATCAGTCATCAGAATTACCAAGAAAATTCATGGGCCCTGAAAATCTTTTGAAAGTGAAATTTCCTTTTTAGGTGTTTCATCTAAAAGAGATTTCAGTTAAAATCTTGGAGAAAAATACTACGTTAAAGATAAAAACTAGTTAAAATGCTCCAAGAGGGGAGAATTACCCACCCACACCCCACACCCTCATGGGCAAACTGACTTTGTACAGAAAACAAAGACTCTGCGACCACAGACCATCCTAAATGCATCTGCAGACCTTGGTGTTAAGATACACCAGGGACAAGCACCTGGAAAGTCTGCTCCAGAGGACTGCCTGAGTCTTTGTGGACAAGTTCAGAGACCTAGTTATGAAGCCCGTGAGGCATTTAAGCATGCAATCTTATAAAATGTCCCCAGATCAAAGAGGAACAATCAATCAAGAAAGTATCAAGAAATAACCTGTCACACTGCTGAAAAGACAGTGCATAGTGAATGAGATTTTATATTTGAAGACTTCCTTCATTAGAAAGTCAGACACAATTAAGAAAAAAATGAAAAGAAGAAATAGCAGCTAATATCCCAACAGTCACAGAAAACAGCAGTCAACTGTTACTATATTCCCATCAACCTTTTCTTTTTTACTGACATTTTTTCCTGTTAGGATTTTTCCATGTACACTGGTTTGCTTCCAGCCATTGCTTAACACCACAACCATGGCTCTTTTTAAAAATAACAAGTGCTTTAACGCATGCGTAATACTACGCCTAATCGTTATGCTGTGGACTAAATGGCTGCCCTTCACTGGATGTCTGGGGTGTTTCTAGAGGATTGCTGCTGTGAATGACGTTTCCAAAAATAACCTTTGTTAGAAAGCTTTTCTCCAAATCTCAGAGTTCACACTTACTCCTCAAAGTGGAGTCACAAAGGAGCCCACCCACAGTGAAGAGTAAACAGTAGGCTCTCCTAAACAGGGGACAGATGACATAGCCTCAGATGGAGGGAGCTGAATGGTGCCCCCCAAAGATAGGTCCAGCGGGTGAGTGCAGCCATCTGCAGCAGGATTCAGTTAGGGATGGCAGGTGGAGGGACCGACCCTAGCAAATCCCTCTAAGCGAGACTACAGTATCCTAAGGGGGAGGCAGAGGAGGCCTGTGGACAGGCACACAAGAACACATGCAGAGCAGGAGGCCACGTGACCGCAGAGGCAGAGATCCGAGGGCCCCCGCCACAAGCCAAGGAACACCAAGACTGCCGCAACCACCCACAGCTGGAAGAGGTAAAGGCGTGCCCCCCATCCTGCTGCCGAGTCTCCAGAGGAAGCAGGTTCCTGCTAACACCTCAATTTCAGGACTTTGGCCTCCAGAACTGTAAGAGATACATTCCAGTTGTTTTGAGTCACGCTGTTTTGGGTTACCTGCTACAAATCTTGGGAAACTAGCACAGCAAGGTAAGAGGAGCTACTCATTTAGCTTATCTCTCTGGAAAATCATCAGAGAAAATCACAGTAAAATCTGCTCCTAAAATCCCACCCATAATATCACCCCTGAAGACTGAATGAAACTACAGAAAGTGATCATTTCACCTCGTCAGTGAAAACTGACCTTTAACACCACAGATTAAGGTTGAGTAGCACGTGACCAACAAACCCTGCCCCACCATGGAGCAAGGGACAGATGATGGCAAACGTCATTGTCACGTCCCGTATTCTATAGATGAGGTCTGTTTTTCTGGCTCTCTTCATTTTATTAAACTCTCACCACAAGGCATCCTTAAAGAATGAGGGAAACCAGCGTGGTGTTTTTTGCCTTTGTCTCTAAGAAGCAAAAGTTGAGTGGCATATAAAAATCTAAATCTTCTGGAACTAATGCTCCTTTAGATATGGTTTCTAATTTTAAGTGCCTGAGCTTGATTATTGATCACAATGTGTCTTTAAGTGAACAGATTAAAACTTTCTCCATAAAAATGAACTGTAAAAAAATGATAGCTGCTCTCTAGAGAGTGAGGCACTGATTTCCAAACTTACATTCCGACTGTGAAGAGCAAAGGCGCCTTCCGAGCATACACAGCTGCAGCTCGGTATCCTCTCCAGCCCATCTCACCCTCCTTCTCCCTGCATGTTGCCCACCTGGGGAAGATACTCTGACATCCTTCCTTCTTGATTTATCAGCAGGTACCCTGTCCTGAAAGTGTTAGCAAGTCTACCAAAGTTAAGTGACAGCATTGTTCATTTATCTCATCTCAAGATGCAGGTCCCTTTATAATGACTGCACTTGCAAACGTCCAACCCAAATATTCAGTTCAGTTTAAAAGTCTTTTTACCCCCTTCACATAGATTGCATGATGACTTTCATGACAACTTTGAAATGAAACTTTGCACAATGTCTAATGATGAAAGGAGTGATTGATTCAATCATGCTTATCAAATCTATAAAAGCAATAGCAACAGATCAAGAATGCTACTCCAGCTGCCACCTGTCTCTGCTGCAACCACCTCATGAAGTGGGCAGAGTGGTGTTGATTCCCACCCGAGACACAGCTGGCAGCCCATCCCCAGGGACCCTGCCCAGACAAGCGGGGACAAAATGAGCTGGGAAGCCCAGCTCTGCAAAACAAAATGAGCAGCCTGGGTCTGTGAACAATGAAGAGAAAACAAGACAGTGGCCTCATGCACCCAGGACAACGCCACGGCGGCTCACACTCAGTGAGGACGCCTACTCTGCCTACCCCAAGGGAGGGGCGGAGGCAGCCACACAGAAGACGCAGTAGGAGGGCAGGTGGCACCTGTGCCTGGGCAGGCCACTACAGGGGAGCCAGTGCAGGTTTGGGGTGGGGTCTGGGAATGTGCTTTTCTGCCAAGTTCCCAAGTAAGGCTGGTTCATGCCGAATTGGCTGGTGCTCTAGGCAGCAGTAAGTGTCCCAGGATGGCCTAGTGGACCAGACTGTGGACGTAGATTTGACCTCTCTGGACTCCAAAAATCTGCGTTAAGTACTCTGCTCAGAAGTTCTCAACCCTGGTTCATATAAGAACAATGGAGGGTGCACTGGAAAGGCAGATGCCCAGGCTGAGCCCAACCAGTTATGCCAGAAGGTTTATGGGGACACAGACACCCCACGCCCAGGGACTCTCGAGTCTTCCAGATGCTCTGGTGTGCAGGCCAGGTTGAAGACCACGGTTCTACCACAGTGCCCTGGCACAGCTCTGAAGAGTGTGAAGGCTGGTCCTCAGCACCCCTCCTGAACCCCACAGCCTGCAGGCAGGTGTGGGGAGCTTTCCCACTGGATGTGGTGGTGTATTCAGAGGGCGGGCAAATCCGCCCCCAGATGAAGAGAGTGAAGGAAGTTCACATTGCGTGGGGAGAGGCCAGGTCTTCAGAAGAGGGAGACAGCCACACAGAAGGAGACACACACAGGCGGCTGAAACGTTGCCACCCCTACACTATGATTTTGGAGAACAGCGTCCTTTCCGGAAGCCACACTGAGGTAGTGAAAACAATAGCCAGGAAGATGAACTGTCCAAAATTCACAACGGTGATTGCTATTCTCTGCCTGTCTCCAAGGCCACCGGCGTGGAGATGGTCTCCCACGGGGCCTATCCTATACGGAATCTTGTCATGTTCCCACAGATATTGGGAGGCTATGGTTTGAACTCCACAAGGAGATTGCATCTCTTGGCTAAAGAAAGGCTGTCTTTCCCCAGATCTCTCCCCACTTATCTGTGGTATTTCAATGATTGACAAACAGAGAGAAATATATTTATTTAGGGATTATCTATATTGAAAACTAGACATGGGATTTTTTTTTCTGTCAACATTGTGGTAATATCAGCTATTTGAACAAAAGGAGAGGTATTTTTCCATTCAATTCTGAATGCCGAGATTCTCCAGTTCATATTCAGAAAGACATTTGGTTTTATTGATTGTGTTAGTTGAATAAGTTTAAAGTCCTATAGCCAGGCAAGGAGAAGGTTGGCTTTCTCTTTATCGTAAAGGTTATTAGGAGGAAACCAGTTATAGAAGTTATTTGTCTTTAGATGATCCTATAGAATTAGAACCACTCAGATCTGTTCCAGAAGTTTCGTTCAAAGCTGATACTTCAACAGTCTCGAATACTATGATGTCTCTTCTGGGGATGCTAATTTTATTTTTTCATACTTTGCTGTTCCAAGGGGTGCTTTGTTATCAATGGAGAATTGTACATTTCCCTGCTTTTAATTGGGGAGAAATTTTTAAATTGCATTCACAGTCTGAGACCTAATAGGCCCCTCTTAGAATGTCACCCAGAGCCTTTGCTCGGATGGCAGCCTTTTCTTGGAGCACTTTCCCAGCAGCCTCTGCTGTGACCCTGACCTCTTATTGGCATGCTTTCCTCCGCAGCATCCTTTGTTCTAACGGTCACCTCTCCTGGCACACTTTCTCACCATCTTCAAATCTGAAAAGGAGGCATTTAAAACACAAAGTCAAGGAAGCTGTGTTATATTTCTCTTTGGCTGTGGGTCTTTCTTCTCAGCTCAAATTTAAGAGACTAAGCCACAGCCCTGGTAGATATTTAAAACCATTAGTGTTTTTCTTTCAAGGAAAAACTCAGGTACCACAAAACTCTGCTGGATTTTGCAGACATTCTGTAAGTCATCGGGGAAAAGAGAAGAATCACATTCGCCACGTCAGAGCAGAGTGGTGAAAATACAGGACGAGGCAGGGACGTTGATGCCAAAGAGAGAGGTCCCTAAACATCAGTAAAAAATACCCAGATTTCTTCCAGAAATGTCCTTTCCCTGGAAACCTCTTGACCTTCGCCCTCTGATTGGAGAATGTGTGTCCAAGGACAGGCTTTTCCTTACTTTCTGAGAGAATGTGACTGATAAAAATGACCACGATATTTTTTAAATGAAGCTATGCAAATCTGATAGACTAAAGTAAATGTTTCATAAAACCAATGACTGTTTAAATTGTAGGACTAAATTGTTTGTATATAAATATTACCTTTTATATTCCATTGGAGTTTTATGTAGATGAACACATTACTTTAATGACCTGCATTTACGGAGGGAGAGCGTAAGAGTTACTCCCTGAAATTCTCACCAGCCAGATGGCTGCCTTTTCTTGCATGAGATTAAAAGATGTTTCTCATTCACCGCAATGCTTCTGAGGCAAATTAATATCGCCAGCTAAATTGCTTGTGTTTTTGGAATAAAATTTAAAGAGAACTTTTTAAAGCAATTGGTGTCACAGGTTCTCAGAGCAGATTGCTCTCCAGGTAGAGAGACATTCGGTAATTAATGGAAAGAATTCTGTGTTAATTGACTGCTTCGGGAAGGGAGATATAATGACTCCTTATTAATCATGAAAAGAGATGTACGGCATGGAAGCCCCACAATAATTGCTGGAACAGTGGAGAAATGTTAATTAATGAAAAGAACAATGATGTAAGAAATTAGCTGCATAATGCTTACCACCGATGGAGGCTGGATTTTAAACACATTATTTAGAGTGAAAACCACAAAATGTTGCCTTAAATAACAGACAGGAAAGTCTTCCCACCAGAATTTAAGGGGAAAAAAACCTTCCGGTGCTCCTGACATCTTTACTTGAAGAAGCTCCATTTGCATGGAGCTATATTTATTTCAAAGAAAATGGCCTTGTCTTTTTCTCTCTGATCTGGACTTCTAAAATCGCAATCATCCCTAGACCAAAACAAGGTCATTTATTAATGTCATTTAATTTCAACGCAGTAGGTCATTCTGACTGCTAAGGACAAAGGGAGTGAAAGACAGTATTTTTCCCTAAACTGAAATAAATGAATTGCATTTCTGATATTTCTCAGCTAATATGAAGAAAAATTCAGGCTGGCTTTGGGGACAGAGTGTCTTTTTTAAAGAATCTAATTTTAAGTCCCCGAGAGAACACGTAGCTGCTTCTACGTCTAACAACTCATTTTCTAGAAAAGGAAGCTGAGTTTATTAACATGCAGAGGCGCTGTTGGAGCTCAGTCCCACCGCGTTCCAGCCGCTCGGAGTCATTAGTGGCCACGGGCCAAAGCCAGCCTGATGGCTGTGCCGAGGCTGGGCAGCTCCCAGGCGAGCCCCGGGGGCATCTGCATCATGGGAAGAGGGCATCTCGAGCTCCAGTTTGCGGAAGGGCAGAAAGAAGCCCAGGCTGCGCCACAGGCCTGCTCCCGGGTGCCCTGGGTGGGCTGCTGTGAGAGAACCCCACCCACTCCGCCCTTGCTTTTCATTCCAGGTGGAACGTCCTGGGACTGCAAGGAGCTCTCCTCTGTCACTTCATCGAGCCCGTGTACCTCCACAGCATCGTCGTGGGAAGCCTGCACCACACGGGCCACCTGGCACGGGTCATGAGCCACAGGATGGAGGATATCGGTCCGCTGCCCGCAGCGTACCAACACAACAGGCCTCTTCTCAGTGGTAAGCACACAGCAGCCCCGGGAAACGCCCTCCCTCCCCTGTCAACGGGCCAGCTGCAGACAGCCCCGCGGCACCACCGCCAAGCCAGAGCCAAGTGCATTTGTTCCGAGGAGGAACTGTGTAGGACGGTGGGCAAAATCGCACTAGTCCAAAGACTTAGAAAAGAAAGCGAAACAGCACGGTGGCTCTCTGAATACAGGAACAGGAGCATTTCAGCCAGATTCGTAATGGGACCCCCGCACACCTCAGGTCACTGTGTCCTTTTCACTGCAGCGTCTAAGGAGCCAGGAAAAACCTAGACCTGGGGCTGGGGCTGTGGCTCAGTGGTGGAGCGCTTGCCTGGCATGTGTGAGGCACTGGGTTTGAGTCTCAGCACCACATAAAAATAAATGAATAAAATAAAGGTCCATCAACACCTAAAATATTTTTTTGTAAAAAACACCTAGACCCCACTAATGACCTGCATGCCGAAGAGGCCAGCGTCCCCCTGCGGTTCTACAGAAGGCATTGCAGAGGGACATGCAGATGGGCAAGGAGATGCAGGAGAAGGAAGGTGGACGCCAGACCCCAGAGCCAGAAGTAGGCCTGCAGGACCCAGGGTCCCTGTGCTCTCAGGGGAGGGGAGGAGCGGGCAGCAAGGTGACTCAGCAAGCTCTGAGCCAGGCCACCACTCCTACCTACCTCCCACGGAGCACAGGCGTCCATAGAGCTCGCTGGCACTCCAGCCTGCCTGGGCACGCAGCTGGCCACAAGGGTCATGGGTCACAGCGGGGCACCTGTCAAGTTTTGTGTGCACTCAAAAGGAGCCAGTGGGAAGTCTCGAGGGGCTTTGAAATATGAAATTTACCCACTGTGCCCACTGTCCTTCCACATTAAGCGAACTTCTCAGTTTGTGGAACTGACCAGAAGCAGATGGAAGGGACGTGTGGATTTTAATAATACTATGTAAGCCTCGTTGTGGGGGCTTGGAGGAAAACACTAGACCCCGAGGCAGCCCCCTGGCTGAGGAGGAGGCGAAATCAGACAGGCACACTGACGAAGAGTAGGAGGTACCTATGCCTGAGGAAGGAGCCTCCTCTGCTCCTGGTCCAGCAGACCCAAACCCATGAGCTGTGCTGCTTTTGTGTAAGACCAGATCACCGGAAAGAGAAGACATAAGATAAAAAAGCTGTTTTTAGGGTTGGAGATGGAGTACTTGGGCCTAAGATTTATTCCCAGGATTCCAACATTTTTCTAAATTATAAAAGCAGAGGTAAAATAGGAACTCTTGGGAGCAGTGGTGGGATCAAAAAGAAATAATTCATGCAAAGCACATAACTATGCTAAGCAGGTATTTAAGAAAAGGTGCCCCCTATCACAAAAGGGAATCCATTTATTCATTTTTTTCTACGATCTTGGCCATTCAAAGATTAAACACCTTCTATGTACTTTTGTGGGAAATAAGATCACAGACTTTAAAGTTAAAGCAGAGAAAGCAGAAGAGGAGGGGATTCTCCCCAATACATCACTGAAAGATTGGTGTACCTTCATGTATTAAAATTCCAGTTTTTTATATACATGAGATTCTATTCCTAAGATTCTGAATTCCCATCACCCTTTTGTTAGCAGTGGAGAGACTTTCTTGGTGTTCAGGCATTGGATTCAAAACCAACTCATGTTGGGACTGGTTTCCACTGTTGTCGCATCCACAAGGTCTCCCAGGGTCTTGCAGATAGATGTCCAGTGAAGAAGAACTGGTAGCGAAAAGTTATCAATCTTCCAAAAGCTATTGGAACGAGGGTGGCTATATTTAATCCAGGAATGTTAAAAGGCTGTTAATTCATTAAGGCTTTACCTTTCTTTACTGTGACATGGAGCTGAGGAATTGTGGAAGGGGCGATTTCTTTACCACCCTCCTCGGAATGAGTTAATATTGATAAAGTCAGGTGGTTCCTCCATGTTAGTGGGATCTTACCTTTAGTGCATCTGCTCTGCTGCTGTTTATTATGTTGTCCTGTATCTCTACTTCTGCCCTCAGCTGATTTACTGTCTCCTTCAACCTCCACAGAGGGTGTTGTTGGGTCTTAGTCACTAGCTGGGCTATGATGTGCCTGGTGGGCAGAGTCTCAGTTCACCTCACAGGCTCAAGCTAGAGAACTCTGCCTTTGGATTCAATCGAGAGCTCTGTCCAGAGCTGCAGAGTTCCATGACCCAGATCATAAAAACTTTGGGGCAAAGAGCAGCCTATGGGTAGTTTCCATGGGGGCTGAGGAGAACAACCAGAGGGGCTGATCTAAATGGGACAACTATTATAAGTTCTGAAGTCTCTTTCTAAGAATGGCTTGTGTGGTTTAAAGGAGGGAGTTCTTGAATAGGCAGTCCCTCGCAAGGTCAAGTTCATGACATAGATCATCCCATTCAATCCTCATTCCAGCCAATATCAAATGGTATCATCTGCATTTTTCAAATATCAAAAGAAATTCAGATAAATTCAATAACTTGCTGAAGATGCCCTATGAATAGGGAGCAAGGATTTGAATTCACACCTGACTGACTATAAACCCTAAGTGTAGTGTAATTTCTTAGCTGTCTATTGTTTATTTCAATCACATAAAAATTAACAATGCAAAGCAAGACTAGCTGAAGAGGTGGCAACGTGTAACTAATGCTCATTGGTGTGGGAGAGGCGAGCCTGTCCTCTTCCCTGCCAAGGACTCGCCTGTGGCAAGCGTGGAACCGAAAGATTTGCCTGCGACTAACTCCACAGAGTCATAGTTATTTCTAAACAGTCAATGGTTTCAGCAATTGTGAGAAAATATCACTTCAGGTTCAGCTTCGTCCTCTCATGCTTTCATTATTCCTTCCTTTCCACCATCTTTTCTTGAAATCAACTCTTACTGTGATTGAACCACCAAAGTGGCTCTGAACAAGACCCAGAGTGGCTGGTTTGGCTCTAGATGAAAATGTTCCCCTATTGGGAAGCCTCCAAAATGTAGTGCAATTTGAGAGAATTTGCAACTATTCTGATGAGTTGTAAGTTCATCTTTATCCAAGCTTTTGGCTGTTTGGGTGGTCCACATTCTTCTGTGTTTATCCACTAATAAAGAATTGTTTAAATTTCATAAGAATGAGGAAATCAAAAACACAGACACAACCCTGGTGACCAGGTCACTGTCTAGGGAGTGGCTTCTGCGCCTCCCTTGGGAATCAGCACATCGCTTCCTGGGCGTTGGCCTCCATGCTCTTTTCAAATGGTCGATCACCTGGGAACGTATCAACATAAATAGAATAGGAATTATCTTTTTTCTTTAAGTGTAAAATCAGTAAATTTTTAAAGACAGAGAAATACAGAACCGACTGACATCATTGAGTGGTGTTACATTCAGCAAAGCTCCTGAGACCCCTTTTCTACCCCCTCATCCAGGTGACATCTGCCCCCCCCCCCACAGCCAGGCCATTCTGACCAAACGCTTCAGTCAGTGCTTAGATGCTTATTTAGAACACGATTTTTATTATTGTAGAAATGCGAATGGGCCTACACCTGCACACAACCCCCAAGCAGTCACAGCATTGCTCCCGGTGGATATTTGATTTCATGCAAATTTTGAAAGGAAATCATCAGAATTTCTGGCAAAAGAGGAGAGAGGTCTTGCGTAAAGACAATAATAGAATGCACACTCAAACAAACCAATGAAATTTGCTCGAAGCTTCTTCAAGGTCAGTTTGCAGAATTGTGAGAAGATGAAGCTCATGTATTAGTGGAATAAAGGCCTGCAATTTAGATATGGCTAACTCAGTTCTGGGTTAGAAAGAAGCAGTCAAGCTGAAAAGAAACCCTTATTGACACAGTCATAAGGTGCATATTAATGTTCTTGAAAGATATACCTGAGAACTTCTGTACACTCTCAGCTACTCCATGACAAACTTCAGGACCAGGAACCCACAGGAAAGCTGTCAAGGCCCAGAATTTCTCAGCAAAAGTTATGCCATTATCAGAGAACAGCTAACCTAAAGGAGGTTGCCGTTGATCTTTCTCAAGAATTCACTAAGGTGAAAATAAAATGGTGAGAAGAATAATTAATGAAAATCTATACTTGAATATTCATCTTTTTAGAAAAAATATGACATGAAAAAAATTGTCTTTGACAGCTTATTCTACCAAGCTCAGGATATATGCTTCTGTGAACTCTTAAACTCAAGGCTAATTTTTATTTTTCCTCATTACAAAAAAATAAATCACAACAAAGAGAGAAATCTGGATAGGATGGATAAATTCTTTGTGCAAGTTGATGGCTTATTTAACAGATATGTTTTTCAATCTTGGACTTACTTTGTTCACAACAAAGATAAAACTGATTATTTTTAAAGCACGCAACAAGATCTTGGCAATGAACATGAAACTTGAGAGACAGGTCCAGAAAATTGATTGCTAGAAACACGCGTTAGTAAAGACTCTTGACTTAGGTTCATGTGATGGATATTCCAGTATTGGAGGTAAAATAGAGAAGAACATCAGCTTTCCTTCTTCATAGTACACATTTTCCTGAAATAATAAAACTGGATAGTTGGCAAATCTCTCAGAAAACTCTTCAGACATCCATATTTCATAGCAACTTAATTAATCAAAAAGAAGTCTGTTACTTATGAAAATTTCACCAACTGTAACCTGAAAATTTTTGCCCAATACCATCTATTTTTTGTGTTCTAGAAATGTCTCTGTTGCTATTTATTTCCATATTTTTGTGTGAATTCAGATTTCTAAAATACTATCACACTAAATTGAAGAATCTTTGGTGGTCAGGCCTCTTTAATTCAGGAGAAATTTCTGAAATTAATGACCAACAGTATTTTACAAAACAATTCAATGAGGTGATAGCAAATATGTTTTTTTCCAAATGGTAAGTAATTTGTATCAGTATTTTTACATTACAACAAACATAGATTTATGATGGATAAGCAACAAGTTTTTCATAAATGTTTTGTATAAAATGCATGATCTTTTAAGATCATTTGGGTTTTTTGGTTTTTATTTGTTCTTTTTAGCTGTACATGACAGTAGAATGTATTCTGAGCTATCATACATACATGGAATACATAACCTCCCATTTTTGTGGTTGTACGTGATGTAGAGTTATACTGCTTGTGTATTCATATATGAACATAGGAAAGTAACATCCCATTCATTCTACTGTCTTTCCCATTCCCATCCCTTCTCCCTTCCCCCAACTCCTTCCATCCAATACACTGAACATCCCCTTCTCCTTCCCCACCCCCAGCCTATTGTGAGTCAGCATCCACCTATCAGAGAGAACATTTGGCCTTTGGTTTTGGGGATTGACTTATTTCACTTAGCATGATATTCTCTAGTTCCATCCATTTACCTGCAAATGCCATAATTTCATTCTTCTTTAAGGCTAAGTAATATTCCATTGTGCATATATATCACATTTTCTTTATTCATTCTTCTGTTGAAGGACACCTACATTGGTTCCATAGCTTAGCTATTGTGAATTGAGCTGCTATAAACATTGATGTGGCTGTGTCACTGTAGTAGGCTGATTTTAAGTCTTTTGGGTATAAACTGAGGAGTGGGATAACTGGGTTAAATGTTTGTTCCGTTCCAAGTTTTCTGAGGAATCTGCATACTGCTTTCCAGAGTGGTTGCACCAATTTGCAGTCCCACCAGAAATGTATTGAGTCTACCTTTTCCCCACATCCTCGCCAGTAGTTATTGTTACTTATATTCTTGATAATCGCTCTCCTGACTGGAGTGAGATGAAATCTCAGTGTAGTTTTGATTTGCATTTCTTCTAGTTGCTAGTGATGTTGAACATTTTTTCATGTATTTGTTGACCGATCATATTTCTTCTTCTGTGAAGTACCTGTTCAGTTCCTTTGCCCATTTATTGATTGGGCTATTTGGATTTCTTGGTGTTAATTTTTTGGGTTCTTTCTATATCCTGGAGATTAATGCTCTGAGATGCAGGTGGCAAAGATTTTCTCCCTTTCTATAGGCTCTCTTTTCACATTCTGGTTCTTTCTTTTTTTGTGAAGAAGCTTTTTAGTTTGAATCCACCCTATTTATTGATTCTTGATTTTGCTTCTTGTGCTTTAAGGGTCTTGTTGAGGAATTCATTTCCCAAGCTGACATAATGGAGAGTTGGGCATTAGAGCAGGCTGTTTCATCCTGTTGTAACTGATTGGGGAAAATACTTCAATTGTTGACACATTTAATTCACCCAAACATTGACAAGCTTATCAAGTAGTCCAGGCATCTGTTAGTCATTCAACAAATACATATTGATTACTTATAATGTGCCAGGCACAATCCTACACTGGGAATCAAGAAGTGAATGAAATGTTCAAAAATCCACACTGGGTGATAACATCTCAGTATGGAAGACAAACAATAAGCAAACTATAAGTGTGTTGTAGAAAAAATAAAGCAAAAAGAGGCTGGGCACAGTAGTGCATGCCTGTAATCAACAACTCTGGAAGCTGAGACAGGAGGATCACGAGTTCAAAGCCAGCCTCAGCAAAAGTGAGGCTCTAAGCAACTCAGTGAGACCCTGTCTCTAAATAAAAAATACAAAATAGGACTGGAGATGTGGGTCAGTGGTCTTGTACCCCTGAGTTCAATCCCTATTACCACAAAAAAATAAAAATAAAAGAGTCAGTCAGGAAATTGGAACATAGTTGCAAATAAAACTTTGAAAATGCAACACAGAGATGCAGAAAAGAAGGTATATTAGTGTTCTCTAGAGAATATTAGGGTTCTCTAGAGAAACAGAGCTAATAGGGGGATAGATGAAAGATGATAACTGATAGCTGGATAGATGGATAGATAGATAGATAGATAGATAGATAGATAGGTAAGATACGTTAACAATTTGGCAAGGCTAAGATGCACAGGGCAGGCCAGCAGGCTGGAATCTCGTCCTGGGATCTGCAGTCTGGAATCCAGAAGTCATCTGAAGGCAGAATTCCTTTTGCCTTGGGAGACCTCAAACTTTGCTCTTAAGCCCTTCAACTGATTGGCTAAGGCCCAGCCACATTATGGAGGGCAATCTGCTTTACTCAGAATCTATAGAATTAAATGTTAATCACCTCTAAAAATACCTTGATAGCAACCTCTAGACTGGTAGTTGTCCTAGCAACTGGACACTGCAGCCTAGGCAATCAACACATACAGAGGAAAAGTACAAAAGAGAGGTAAAAGGCAGAGTGAGAGAGCCTAATACACATGTAATAGGATTTCCAGAAGAAAAGAGAAAGGATGAAACTGAATCAAGGCTTAGAGAAATCATGGCAAGGGACTCTCCAGGACAAAGTCAGAGCAGTAAGCTGCAGATCTAGATGCACCCCAAGAGGAAGACTTGAAATCCTCATCTCAGTAAAGCAGGAAAGGTTGCCAAAAGAAAAAAAAACTTAAGGACAAAAAGAAAAATCTTAAAAGTAGTCAGAAAATCAAAGGCAGATTACCTTGAAAGGAGCTGTATCAGACTGATAGCTGGTTCTTGGAAAACCAAGAAAAAAAAGGGGGGGGGGAATGTTCATCTTTTAAAGTGCTAATAGAAAATTAATGTCAATTTAAAATTTTATATCTAGTAAGAGTATCCTTCAAAAATAAGGAGATAAAATAATATTGCCAGGTGGACAAAAATTGAGACTCCAATTCCACCTCCATGCTGCTTGAACCTAAGAAAAATGACCTCCAATAGATGATGCAGAATAAAAAGCAGTGAAAACCACTCACATTTTCATTTGGTCTGAAACTTGGCTGAAGACTACATCTCAGATAGTGTAGCAGCAAGAACAAACAAATTGAAACAACAAATTCTGCTGAAGCTTCTTTACTCCACATCTTTTGAAATCATAGCAATCCTTACAGGAGCCAAGAATGTTATTCTCAGAATAAAAAAAAAAAAATTCTGAAATGCAAACTTTTTCCTCCTGCCATGGAAATTTCACACCTTTTGAAGGGCTCTGTGGGCCTAGGCACTTCCAAGTACCTGGAAAGAAAACCAAGGTCATCTAGCCTCATGAACAGGGTCACAATCCCGCTGACTCTGGAAACACAGTCCCTAAAGATCAGCAGAGGCATTCCCTCCTCTGAAAGAAGATGGCCAGCCTCGCTGGTCCAGTGACACTCAGCGTCTCACACAGCCTTCGAGGGGGTGCAACCAGCATGGTGGCTGTGGCACATGCCCTTCAAGCACAGTTCCTTGACCATTTGGCGACCATCTTATCAACTAGCGGATGAAGGCGGCCAGTAGGGACTGCAATAGGTTGTTTCTTCAAATACCCAGAGAACTGGTCAGAACCATATCACTACAGAGAGGACCTGCAGACCACCCCCAGGCCTGACGCACCGTCTCCAGACTCCACAGAACATTCCATATATTTTCCATTGAATATGCTCTATTAAGACAAGAGAGTAGCTATAAAATTACTGGCAATTATGTTGCTGTTCATGTTAATGATAATGAATAAAATTAATTAATACAGTCTTAGTAGTTGGTTACCCCAAATCCATAAATTTATGATAAATTTGCTAATTCTACCTCCATTACATGTGCGTGTGTGTGTGTGTGTGTGTGAGAGAGAGAGAGAGAGAAAGAGAGAGAGAAGAAGAAGAAGAGAGAGGGTGAGCACCCCACAGGGTATCTGGCAGTATATAAAATTTAAAAGGCCCCTTCTTTTCTGCAACTTTATGATTCCATGCATGCCTGGAAGCATGCTACTCCATTCATTTCACAAAATTAAATGTAATGCTATCCTGTATTATAGACTTGCCTCGCTTCATGTAAAAATTACCTCCCTGAAATGTCTTGTGTAAATTTAATTTTGGAAAAGTGAATTACATTTTAAATATAGTAGGCTCACTTGCTATTTAAAGACATGCCGTAATGTCTCACTTATATAATGCCTTTTTTGCTAAAGGTAAATAAGGATTTTTTAAGTAAGGCATCTTTATATAGCTATGTGAGCCATAATAAATTCATTTTCATGGATGAATTGTGAATTCACTCTCTTTGCTCTTAAATAATGGTAGGAGTGACAGAAGAGATCGCAGAGAGAGCAGTAATAATCAAAGGGCTGCTGGCAGGAGGAGGAGGAGGAGGAACAGTAGTCAGCTATTAACTGATCCCAGGTCATCCTGCCAGTAAGCCATAGAAGAGATACTTGACCTTGGTCTATTTACAGAGTCCTCCCTATTTACATAACTGTGTGCTCTAAAATGACAGGGCGCTCAACTTCATTGAGCTATGTCCCTCCATTAGTGAACCTGACAGGATCTCTGTGTCAAAGGCTGGTAGAGACCAGCTTATTCTCATACAGATCGACTTTGAAATAAGATATTGCTCCAAAAAAAAAAATTCATAAAAGACAACTCACCCACAGGTTGTGGGATGTATTTACAAATCAACACACCCTGTGTGAGGTATCAAGTCGAACAAACGTCCCCTAACATGCTTGCTTTAGAGACTACTCAGAGAGAGAAACTCTTCAGGAGGAAGGGGTTATTTCCAAGACTTCGAACTAATTGCTAAAGAGAAAACAGGGCTAGATCCTGTTCCTCCCCCAGGCGACACAGTTGTTCAGGGACACCTTTCTTTCTTCACTCTTTCTTGGCCTTTCTGCACAAGCATCCAAGTCCAGGGTCCTACCCCATGGAGAAAGCGTGGCATTCAGCATTCAGACAGCAGCATGTGCCACGGGACCTGGGCCTCCCTGGGTCGCTCTGCTCAATGGCAGCCTGAGAACTCTCCTCTGCCCGGGCCACCAACCCCAAGAAGAGCGAGCCTGGCTGGAGGCAGCCTGAGAGGCACCTCTCTCTCCCAAATCTGCCCCACTCTGCCAGAAAGCAGGACCCAGAGGACAGGATGATTCCTCCAGGAAGTTTGCACTTGGTTCATAGACCAAGTTCCAAAATTCAAAGCTAGTACTTGTTCTAGGCTGAACAATGGCTCCCAAAGATACACAGTCCAGATCCCTGGAACCCATAAATTGCCTCATTGGGGAAAAGGGTCCTTGCAGGTATAATTAAATAAAGGTTCGTGAGATGGGAGGATGTGGACTATCTCAGCAGTCCTGCACAGTCTCATCTGTCCTTATAAGAAAGCCAGGGAGAGTTGAAACACAGAAGGCCACGCAAAGGCAGAAGCCGAGATCGGAATGATGTGGCCATAAGCCAAGGAATGACTGTAGCCACCGGAAGCTGGAAAAATCCAAGAGGAGTCACCCCAAAGCTTCCAGAGAGAGGAGCATGGTCCTGCTGACACCTGGACTGCGGATTTAGGACCTTCGGAACTGCAGGATTGTTAAGCCACCACATTTATAACAGTCTGTTTAAAAGCGGCCACAGAAGCCGAATGCAGTACTACACAGTTAAAGCATAATTTTCCCTACAGATGGAAACCAAATTAAAATACGCAGTGTTGTTCTTGTGTTACAAAACAATTCATTAGAGACAAAATTTACTAAAGGCAAATTTTCCAGAGTTCATACTGAGTTAGCTTTATTTTGATTTGGTTTAGTTTCTGGAATGTCTGGGAACAAGTGCCCAGAATGTGGTTAGGGTAGTCTGCAGAGAGGAACAGGAGGCCCCGTGTGGGCGTGTATGGGGTCCACAAACTTAAGCCAATGCCTTTTAGTGTGACCCTGTGTCTGAGTGCTGATATGTCCTGAGGACAGGAGGAGGACATTCTTTTCTTCTTGGTGCACAATCAATATAGTGCTCATGTTTTCTGGGCTCAGACCACAAACACTCTCTCCTAAGGTCTGAATTAGGACTCGGGGTACCAGGTCAACTGGCAGAGTCTGATCCAATGGTGTCTTTCACTGGAGAGAGATGGTTGAAAAACCTCCACAGGGGCTTAACGCTGTAAGGTGGGGACAGGAGGTAATATTATATTTTCTGAGTGCATGAGATTTCTAGACGTGTGCTAATGTGTTACCTTGAGGACACATGGGAAGAGGTCTTAGGTATTCCTGGGACTGTCATTTACTGTGTCCTTATGACTCCATTTTTGTCTAAATCATTTTGTGTCTGAGGTCTACTTCAGGAAGTAGAGCCAGGAACTTACGCCCTTCTTTCCTTTTCACAGGGCCTGGTCATAGAGAGAAGAAAAATTAAACACGTAAATACAAACCAGACTTCCATTTCTAGATTTGAGCAGAACATGTCCTCATCTCATCCAGTACCACCTAAAATGACCATGTGCAATTCGGCACTGAGTTAGACAGTTTGGGCCCTAAGTTTCAAAACCCAATGCCCCATGGCCTCAAAGGGTCTCAGTAATTATAGTGTGAGAGAATGAACGAATGAGCTCTTGCAAACGCTTGATGGTGGATCCTGTGTTCATGCCGACAGACAGGAATCACAAAACAGCACCAGGGAATTAACGTAAAATGATAAAATCAAAATATAAAGAGTGAGGTCATTCCTACATGCAGAGTTTCCTTTGAAACCAAGTATCTCCCCCAGGATAAAATAAACAGATAAAATAAAGGAAGAATCTAGGGCCACCTAATGAATCCTTTTAATATATGTTCAGAAAACCAGCTCAGCTGAGGAATTATATATGTCGATGTGATACAAGATAAAGGGAAAATGGAGAGAATTATCCTGAAACAGAAGTGGAAAAGCAAATCCAAGTGGCACAGGTTGGCAAGGGGCATTTCATGACGAGTAGGAAAAGAGGGCCGCCACAGAGCTTTCAAGCTGGTGCCCAGGAGGACTGGACCTTCTGGAGGAAAGAGGTAGCCTGGTGCCCGGTGATGTTTGGGTAATAAAGTTGCTGTCCCTGGCTCCATCACAGTGACCAGGAGATTGCCTGCTGACAACTACAAATTTCCACCCTGCGGCCGTGTTTGTCCTACAGAAAGAGAACATAGTCAGACTGATGGGAATGTTCTGTGAGGTAATCGTATGTTCCATTGTACATTGGTCAATTTACACATTAGATTCAAGTGAGTCTGGCACGGCGCTTCATCTCCTTGGGTATAATCAACAGCAATCATTAATTACAGTGATGTCAAAAATTGTACGGCTGGCATGAATATTTAGTAAACATTCCAAGTGCTTTCTCTTTATGGTGGATTTATTTTTAAAGGCATGTGATGGGATTGTCATTCTTCCAGGTTGCTTTGGGAAGTTTTTTTGTTGCAAGCAAAGGACAGAAGGGAGATAATCCTTAAACTAGAGGCTCAAAGTATAAGTAGACAATTAGGTCTCCTACAGAGGTATTAAGGGCATATGCTGAAGAAATACATATGAAAAAATGTTTAATGGAAAAGAAATCCTGACCTTAGTCCTCCATTCCCCAAAATAATTAGGTGATTTCTAAGTGAATGGGATTATTACCTAATTGTTCCAGGGAATGCAGTAACTAACTGGGAACATTTTTTGATCTGCGTGACTTTGAAAGCACGACACAAACTAGAGTTGACCTTTAAATCTTCCTCCGGATGGAAATAACAATAGCCGTAACACTTGATGCTTTAAAATGCTCTTCCCCGTCCCATTTGATCTTCACATCACCTTGTGAAACAAAGTTACCACTTTCAGAGAACAAAGGAAGGGAAAGAAGAGCATGTGCCAGGGGCCCAGAGAGAAGATGGGCCTGGACTCAAGTCTCCAGATTGCTATGGCCCAAGTCTTGCCTGCAAGGGAATCCCAGGCCCCTCAGCCAGCAGGCCTGCGTTCCCTCCTCCCTTGCCCTGTGCCCCCACACGCGGAGCGGAGCACATGCAGAGTCGACAGGAGCATCCTCGTGGCTGCCTTCCTGGTGCTGTCTGGCCCCCCGAGGCTGGCAGCCAAGGCTGTTGGAAGCAGAGCCCAGCGAGGCTGCAGCTGAACCCGCTCCAAGGCAGGTGTCTGTGTTCTGAGAGCCAGCAACACTTTCGCAGCAAAGAGAGGAGTGGGAGGAGGCGTACCCTGCAAGGAGCCCAGTGGGTCCCGTGTTGGCATCGGGCACGCCAAGATTTCCTCCGAGTTCAGAGTTTAGCACCTTGGAGAAAACCCAGCTCTGAGCCGCAGTGGTCTGACCGCTGTGGAGACTAGAGGTATGGGGCTCGGGAAGGAGGAGGCCAGGAGGCTGCCGTGCTGCTGAGCCTGGCTGCATAGATCAGGGGCAGTGACCGCCTCTTTTGGTATCCGGTCATCCCTGACCTCAGCGGCTGCCTCCTCCTGCCAAGGTGGTCCCTGCCCAGTAGGACAGCCCGTGGCTGCCAATGGGCCAGATTGTGCCCCCTGCCCAGCTCTCAGGGGGAGGCAGCTGCCACAAAGAATCACTTCGAGGAAAAAACTGACATGAATAGAATTAGCCTGAACATCCAACACTGCCCATCCGTGACCAGAGGAAGGTCACAGGGTGACTTTCAGTCTGACGTCCAGGCAGGGTAGGTGGCGGACAGAAAACTCAGATGTCAGTGTCCTCAGAGAGTGGGCCTCAGTTCTATCCAGGAAGGCCCTGGATCCGGGGTGAAGCTGCGGATGCAGGAGGATCCTGGGGCCTGTGGCTTTGCAGCTCAGAGCTGATTGGCTCCTCCCCTGAATTTGAATGAAGGCTGCGTCCACGAAGGTACTGTGCACTGTGCATCCACTTGACATGGGGACAATCCCCGCACAGGGCGTCTGCTGCGGACTTGTGCTGTGCTCAGCCAGCCAGCTTGGTGTCTGGACTGTTTTCCCAACACCTGGGCTTCTCCACCAACATCGGTGACGCATTGCTGTGACTTCTGAGCAGCCATCTCTGCCTCCTCCTGCCAAGGTGGCCTAAACGCAGTGCACCTGCCAAAAGCTCCCGGGCTTCTCTGCAGGCTACCATCTCTCTGCAATGCAGGGCCCGCGCCTGAGAGGCTCTGCTGCATCCCTTTCCCTCGTGTCCCCTGCTGGAAAGTAGGAGGACAGGAAGGTACATGGAGACGCAGGCAGGGCTGGAGGGTCAGGACTGACTTTCACAAGGTGGAACTGGACAAGAGGGCAGAGAGGCCCAGCTGGGTGGGATTTGGGGAAAGTGTCATGGAGATGCTGCAGGGGCCTTGGGGGTGGTAAGAGATTCAAGAGGCACTGATGGGGGGGACATGTGACAAGCATTTCTGAGTTATGAACCAAACACCCCAGAATATCATTGGCGTGAACAGACCAGAGACTAAACTCCTTCTCTACTTACTTTTATGGTTGGACCATGGAGGCTCAGCAGAGAGTGGACCATATGGCACAGCCTCTAGAAATGATGAGGGTCAAATCCATTACGCATGGGGTTGCCACAGGAAGTCCAGCATGTGGAAACCATCTGGCCACGGTCGTCTGGGGCACCTCCCCAGGGTCACAGGTTGGCAAACATAACCTTCAGGAGGGAAGAAGAAGAAAGACAGCAGATGGGAAGGCAGAGCGGCACCAGGATATTGGGATAGAATCTTCGGGACGGCGTCCCTGGACAACGGAGCCAGGCAGGTGCTCACCAGACACCTCGCTCAGCATCTTCAGAAAGTCCTGATCAGCGGGAGGAGCATGGGGAGGACGAGGAGTGGCTAGGCAGGAGTTGACACTGGGCTGAGGTTAGAAGCTGAAGAGTGTGGCTAGCCCCCAGATTGCAAAGCAGAGCTCAGCCTCGAGCGGGGCACTCCGCTGATGTCTGACGCTGCGACTGTCGGGTGTGCCTACTCCAATTAAAAGTCAGACCGTACACCCTGACAGGGAGAAATTCACCTCAAAACAAGGACTTCCCTGAAAATTCTGGATGCTTTCTGGACATCACCAGTTTCATGGGCATATGACCCACCCCCAGGAACCTAAGCCCAGAAGGACCTGCCTGTGGATTCATGTTCTACCGAGGTCTTAAAATTCTTAAGAACTTCCAAACAAGGGGCCTCGCATTTTTTATTTTGCAGTGAGGCTTGCAAATTTTGTAGCCAGTGCTATTGCTAGATCACATTGTTTGACTATTTATCTCACACTCTTATATAACTCTCATCTATATTATTTGCTTGTTTTTGTTTTTGTTTTTGTTTTCCCTCATCAACTAAACTATAAGTCTAAAGGTCTGGCTGGTATTGTTTACCACCCAAGTGTTTTACCCTAAACAGGCTGGGCATGCCGTGGGTGCCTAATAAACACACTTTCTTAACTTGTTTATAGATGGCTCTGTTTGTTCATTAATACTCAGTAAACAATTAGAGAAGGGGAAAAACCTGGGCTGAGCTTTGTTATTACAAGACTGCCCATAAAGTCCTTCAAACTGAAAGGTTAAAAACAGGGACTGGCAAAGACGTTTTGAGCATGAAGCTGCCGCCAGGGTCATGCTTGATCTCCACCCGCCAGCCCTACAGGTACGACGACCTCAGCCTGAACTACCCTCGCTCTGAAGACGGCTGTCCGTGACTGTCTCGGGCCAGCTCAAGAGCAGGAGCCCCGCCAGGGCTGGGATGCTAACGCTTGCCCGCTTCCTACTTCTCTCTTGACAGGGGTGAGCCAGGCAGAGGCACGGCAGCCGGGGAAGTCGCCCCACTTCAGCGTGAACTGGGTCGTGGGCAACGCGGACCTGGAGATCATTAATGCCACCACTGGCAAGAGGAGCTGCGGGGGCTCGTCCAGGCTCTGCAAGCACGTGTTCTCTGCCCGCTGGGCCCGGCTGTATGGTAGGGTAGGTGGCACCTGTCCTCTCTGGGGTAAAGCTGACTGCAGCAGGACGCAGGCTGGTGGCCTGGACCATCACTTGGCCTGCGGTGAGGGTGAGGCAGGACACCGAAGCCAGTTCCCCTTGGGTTTCCGTCTCCCAACTGCCTGGGCCAGTCAACATGTCCACCATGGACTTAAGACTCCACTCAAGTGTGGTCCCCCGACTAGCAGCAGGGGGCTTGGGACGTGTGCTCCAGGAAGTCACAGGAGAGGGGCCCAGTGCCAAGCACCCAATGCGGCCAGGCCCTGTGCCACCCACTGTGCCCAGGGCAGCCTCAGAAAGGCACGTGGAAACTTTTTGAAGTCAATACTCATCCCAATATTATTCCTTATGTATTCAGATACAAGGAAGCTAAGAGAGTGAGATCATTTTCCTCAAAATTTCACAGGTCCTGAATGTCAGGGTCAGTCTTTCTCCCTAGCCCTGAAACCTACCCACTTTGGAACCCGCTTCCTCCTCCAAAAATAAGGAAATAACTGTATTTTCTGGGTTTTTCATTGAAATATACATTTTCATGTGTTTCCAAAGGGTAGTAGATTATAATTAAAAAAAAAAGAAGAGGAAATAACCAAAAAAAAGAAAAGAAAAGAAAAAAGAAAAACCAACACATAAAACAATGTTTGGCTTAATTTTCTGAACTTTGTACTCAGGCAATGAATCCAGATAGAAGTGATAGTGTGGCAGCTGATGTAGCAACCAGTAGAAGAACAGCACAGACATGCAGAGACTTAAGTGGTTTTGTTGTGGTGGTTGTTGTTGTTTGGTTTTTGGTTTGGGTCAATTTAGAGAACACTGAAAATTGTTCATGTAGCTCTGAGCTGGGCAGTGGCCTCTGTCTCTGCCACAGCCATTGTACACGGACATGTGTCTATGGCCAGACATCCGCAGCTCTGACCCAGGGTCTCAGCCCCCATCCTGCTGCTCGGGGGCACTTTCCCATGCCTCGCTTCTAAAGACTTTGGAAGGTCAGAGAAGCATCGATTTTATCTTGCTAAACGAATGGGGCCTCTTTTTTCCAAATGCTTAAGAAGACTTTGGCCAGTGGATGGGCATGCTGATCTGCAGACTCTCCCCGGAAGATGCTGCAATGTGATTCGGGGCTCCCATCACCTGCCTGCCCTCCCTCTTCCCCTTGATGGGGGGCATTGAAGCCATATTTGATTCCTGCCTTATGCTGGCTCCAAAGTTTCACCTGTTACAATTCAGATATCGTTCCTTGGCCAAGTAGCAATATAACTCAAAGCCCTTCCTCTTTTCTACCTGCCATGATGCTATGTTCATGTCCATAATCCTTCAAAGCCACCACCCCATTTTGAGCCCCAAATCTTAATCTAGAAAGAAAAAAGCAGTGTTGAGATGTTTAATAGCAGGCAAGTTAAATGTTACACATTTGTTAAATCACTCCCACTTCTCTTTTTTGGGGGGGTGTACTAGGGATTGAACTCAGGGGCACTCAACCACTGAGCCATGCTCCCAGCCCTATCTTGTATTTTCTTTAGAGACAGGGTCTCTTTGAGTTTCTTGGCATCTCACTTTTGCTGAGGTTGGCTTTGAACTCGCAATCCTGCCTCAGCCTCCAGAGCCGCTGGGATTACAGGTGTGCACCACCACACCCAGCTGATGAAATTCCCTTAATAGCTGAATTTTCCAAAGAAATTCCTGATAGCAATGGGTAACTCCCACTCCAGTTGCTTTTTATAATATTGCAGGGTTTTTTGTTTTAAAGGAAGAAAGGAAGAAAAACAGAAGGCCGACCCAAGAGCTGGTGTTGGGCTTTAAACTCCTTTTGGGGAGGCTCTGATTTCTGCTGGTGGTTAATTTACTTCTCCTTCTGTCCACAGCTGAGCACATGGACACCAAGCCACGGAGACACACCATCCATGTACTGTGAGGCCAAGCTGGGGGCTCACACCTACCAGTCTGTCAAACAACAGCTGTTTAAGGCTTTTCAGAAAGCTGGTCTGGGCACCTGGGTGAGGAAACCTCCGGAGCAAGACCAGTTTCTACTAACTCTCTGAGTCACTGGGCTCCTTTGCGACTGGACTATAATGAAACCCTGAAGAGGAGGCAGCCACGTGTGGAGCCACGTGTGGAGCCCTGTGGTGTACCCGTCAGTCCTCGGCATTTATTTTCCTTCAGTGTTCCAGAATCACACAAGTGTTCAACGTTGGGATGAGCAACTAGGTTTTCACTGGGGACCGGCTGCTTCCCCCCAGGCTGCTAGCCCCCAGGGCCCTGCCCATCACATCTGGAGGTTAAAGTGCCGTTGCTTAGCTCCATCTCTTCTTGGTGGTGTCAAAGGGAAAGCTTCTATTTGGGTTTAGTGGCAACCTTGAAATGTGGTACTGAAGTGTGACCAGTTAGACAAAGCCTCCTGCACCATCCCCTGAGCTTCCCTCACCTTCTGTGAGCCTCCTAGTGACGTGTTTGAGTCTCATTAGCACATGTTGATGTGACACTTCAAGATAAGCCACAAGTAAAGAGAGAAGCCATGGGCTCACCCAGCCCAAGGAAACCAACAGGAATGCTCTATTATTTTCATTCTTCTTTTAGATCACACCACCTCTTTTCAAAAAGGATTTGAGATGAACAACATTAAGAAAAACTAAAACAGGGCAAGAGAAATGAAAACCATTCTTGCCATGCAGAGGAAGAGTAAGCCAAGGCAGGCACCAGTGAATTGCCACTGTGCTGCAAGGAAGCCATTTCCACAGGTCCTGCTCGCTGAGCCTTGCAACCCGAGGCACGCCTACTCAGTCAGTCACAGCTCTTAGTTTCCTTTGGGTAACGAGAGGCATGGAAGTTTGAGTCACGTGATGGTTAGCCACCACCCTACAATTCCCCTCCCAGGTAGCAGGGAAACTGAGTCCTGGACCAAATCTAACTTTTTAACTAAATTTTTATTAGAAACAAAGTCCAAAAGAACACATTCAAAACAATCTTTCAGCTTGAAAAGCTGCTGCCTCTCTATTCTGTCAGGTTCTCCAATCACCTTCTTATATGACAAAAAAAAATATTAATTCATGACAGCTGCCAAAATGCAAGAGGCAGATTCTACCACCTTCAGAACAGGCATCAGGGTTCACAGCTGGACACAGGACCGTTCAGCATCATCTGCTAAGAGGAGAGGTGCTGCGTCCGTCGGAGGGGGAGGCCCTTCTCAAACACGTCTGTGGTCAACCCATGTTCCTCGAGTTCTTGCTAACTACCATGGAGAACTCATTTCTAACATTCGTCATGCTAGTTGACAAGTGTCTAATTTCTCCAATTAGAACATTCCTATCTGAAATGCATTATGCTAAATCATAAGTATAGAAGTAGGCACCTCTGGAGTATGGGCTTCCTAGTTAGAATTCCAACTGCCACTCCCCAAAAGGGCAAGCATTACATCACGCTGTATATATTCTAGCACATGTTACAAATATCATAACGATGAGGCAAAAAAGAAACAAATCGAGTTGTAGCTATTTGATACAAGAAAATAAGAAATAGCACTATTAGTATGAAAATAGAAACTTTTTGTGGGATGTAACATAAGATCGAATTTAATGCTCAAGTCCTTTTAGAAAAGAAAATGGGGTCTCTAGTAGGCAACTACTTCAAGATAAAGTTTTGAAAGATATGAACATGATTTTGCAAATAGATAATTCATGTTAGTCTTTCATTAAAATTGAGGAAATAAAATGAAATCTTTATTTGGTGTAAAGGCTGAGATCAAAGGACCAGTTTATAATGTCTGATAATTGGTGCATCACTAGCATAACACCTAGAAGAGAACAGAGAAACCATGAGGGCTGGTTTGGGACTTTGACACTATCTCTGAACCATGAGAGAGCTGGAACCCTTCTCTGAAAGTGGAGGCCCCTTTACTTCCTGGTTGACATCTGTGACCCAAACCTCAAATTACTCATATTCTGAGTTGTTGCTTGAAAAAGTCGTACACACATTATATCAATGTGCTTCAAATAGTGTTCCTTGTACAACAAGCAGACTAGCATCAATAGCCAGGTCTTACCCATGACAAAGAGGCAACATAGGGCATCCTGCTAATGGGTTCACGGTGCCACCCGTATGACCCAATGCAAAGAATGTGGGAAGTGATCGCCTCCCCACAGTGCCCGAACTGCAGCTAAGTAGCCATGATTCATTCTGACCAGGACCCTGCTCTCTGGAAACTACCTGAACTTTACTAAAACATGAATATCTACTAAGAAAAGCTATCCATGGACTCCATTCTCCCCCTTTTAGCACTAGCATAGAAAGTCAATTATTAAGTCAACAGGAGACTCCTTGAAAGAAAAGAGGAAAACTCTGCAGAGGTTATAGCAAGAGAAGAATTTTTTTAATGACTTTATTGTATTTGTTTTTGTTTTTGTTTTTTTAATGTGATGCTGAGGATCAAACCCAGTGCCTCACACATGCTAGGCAAGCGCTCTACCACTGAGCTGCAACCCCAGCCCAAGAGAAGAATTTTTTAATGCAACACAGTCAGTTTGGGAATCCGAGTTTTTTGCAGGGAGTTATCTGTCAGAGTGAATGTGAAATGGAGAGGGAAATGGGACACAGGAGGGGAGGAGCCCAGACCCCATGAGGAGAATGGAGGAAGTGTTGATACCACCGAGGTGAGCAACTGCAGGAAGTCAGAGCTTAAGAAAAGATCACCTCCAAGGAATGGGGAGAACAGGAAGGGGGTTGAGGAGGGAGGGCGAAGGACTCGAATCATTATGCTCTGAAGCAGTCTGGTGGCCAAGGACTGCACACCATGACCAGGTTGTGTCACACAAATGCTGCTCCTGACCAGCAGAAGCCCGACCCATCTGAGTGGTGGTCAGCCGCAGGATCCTGACACAGCATCCAGTGTACCTGGAAGGGACGGGTCATGTCAGCTCTGAGACAAAAGGACCTGTGCTGGACACCCAGGGATTTCATTCCCTCCAGTGTCCAGAACGCCCCATTGCAACCTTTAGACTTGGGCCACTCTGCACTGTGACCACCAAGTAGAGTAGTTGACATGCACCTCCCCACCAGAGGTTTTTGTAAGGAGAACCAAACACAAATAGGTAACTTGGTCACTCTGATTTAAAAAAAAAAAAAATACATATATAACCAAGCAAAACAAAAAGGACAGAGATCAGCAATTACCCAGGCATCTGTTACCTTAACTGTCCCTCTGTCCATCTGGTTTGCCCCAAAACTATCATCCCCATATCTTTTTGTGCTTCATCCCACATAAGACTCAAAACCCTCTATTTTAGGGTTTTCTGTGTGCTGTATTTATACCTATTTAGCACCACTACTAAAGTCCAAATAAAATCAACATCATCTGCACCTGCCTCAAGACACAACACAAAGCATGCTTTCCTACAAGGGAGAGAAGCAACTAAGGTTTCCTACCTGGTTCTTAGTCAAAAAGTCAGTGTCTGATCATTTGTGAGCTTTTCACAGGCCTGAACTCCAGGGAAAGACCAAGTGGCCGTGCAAACTCTGCTCATCCACCTGCGGCATGAGGTTTCACAACAAGGCGTATTATCACGTTCCTGAATTTAGGATTTCTTTGGTTTTGGTTTTTGTCAACAAAAGGATTTGCGAGTCTATAACTATTGTTTCCTTTTTCATTTCTGTGATTCTCTTTAAACCTGTATATATCTATCATTCCACTATTGATTTTGTGATGTCTCATCCCTCAGAAATGTCAAACTGAGTTACTCTTCAAACAAACTCATAGCACATATTTTTCCACATCATTTTACCATATCTGGAGAGCCATAAATAGTAAATACATAGTATATCAATGCCCAGAGTAGAATAGTTAGAGTATTTTGATGAAATCCTATTTTTAGATTATAAATTTCAAGATGAGTCTATAGTATCTTGTTTAAAAAAAAAAAAAAGACAATTTAAACTT
This sequence comes from Sciurus carolinensis, assembly GCF_902686445.1. Classification (NCBI taxonomy): domain Eukaryota; kingdom Metazoa; phylum Chordata; class Mammalia; order Rodentia; family Sciuridae; genus Sciurus; species Sciurus carolinensis. Next base: position 7,840,950 of record NC_062224.1, on the reverse strand, counting down.
AAATATAGTAGACATTTTTAATTTAGGGAAGCTTATATACTCGTTTTTTAAGAAGCCATTCTAATAAAGTAATATTAATTGGCCCAAAGTACAATAAATACCACTTTCTAATAGCAACCAAAGGGAAGGAAGGGAAAGTCTTTCTTTTTATATACTACCATTTGACCACTCGGACCCTTCTTTTGGCAGAAGTCTCACGTAGCACTCAGCAAAACCTGACATACCTTCCCGCTGGTTTCTCCATTGTCCTTCTCTAATAGGGTCTGCAGAATCCATACTCTAGTCCAGGACTAGGAAATTCACTGTCCTGCACATTCTGAGTTTGGCAGAGGTGAGGATTGGAATGGAGACTGTAAAGCTCTGTGCCACAGAAAACAATATGGCACCACCAGGCAGTTTTAGCGGGGACAAGCCCTCCCCTCCTAGGTCTTGTGGGTACTTCCTGCCACTCACAAGGTGATGCCTGGGAACTAAGGGGACAGGAGGGCGTGAAGAGGAAGAGGGAGCCGCCCTGGCGCGGCACTTGCGCTGTCCGTGGTGCTGACGCGTCGCGGCCCCGCGGCAGCACAGCTGTTTCTGGGAAAGTGGGGAGGTCGGTGACTCCTGTTAAACTTCTCTCACCAATTTTGAATGGGAGAAGGTAAACCGTGGTGGGGTAATGAGGAAGCAGAAACAAAGAGACAACAGATACAGGCTGCCAGAGAGACAGGCACAGAGAACGAAGGAAGCTTTGTCCCCACAAAGTTTCTCCCACCCCTCAAATCTGGGAAAGCAGAGAACCAGGTGATCATCTCCGCTGCTCGGTCTATGTGCCCACCAATTCTACCTCTTCGGGTTCCTTTCTTGTCTTCTTTTCTCCCTCCCCTATTCCCCCCCCCTTCTTACCGTCTACTCAGTCCCTACTCGTAAACTGCTTCCTTTGTTCTGGTTCCCTGGGGTCCTCAAGTTCCAGGCACGTCTGCCCCTGAGCTGATGCACACAGCAGGTTGATGCTCAGGTGGGGACTCTCCCAGCCTCTTCTCATGACACCTTGACTGCAGGGGTTTGCCGCCATCTTTTTAGACTCCTGGAACACATCCATTCAATCTGACCTCCCATCAAAAGATTCAGATGGCCACATTTCTGGAAATTTAGACCCAACAGTATCAACCCTGCAGGGAAAGGTACACCATACCAAACCCTGGTGAAAGGAAGTTCTTATTTCCCAACTCATCATTTTAAACTCAAAGTTGGAGAGATGAAGTAACCTTTCAAAATGAATATAAAATTATCTGGATTCTAGTGCCTCTTTTCATGCAGACACTAGATTTCTATCACTCTGCAGTATATGCATCAGTTAAAAAAAAAAAAAACTTTCCCAGCAGTGCCCAATTAATTTTCAGCATTTTTTAAGCAAAATGAACTTAATAGTCATTCTTAATTGAAGGTTGTACATAAAAAGCATGATTGAATGGCAATATTGTACCAATGGATGTACATTTGTAATATTTGTAAAAAATCCAAAACCTTAAAATATGAATTTACATATGTTAATTTGCCTCTAAGTTCTGTAAATTGCATTTCAGTGATATCTGATAAGTGAATGTTTCTGTTAAGTGAATAAAAATATCAAGTAAAATTGTTCTTTCCTGGGTTGTGGGGCCTTTTTCATCAAGCAGAGTTCCAGGGGTCTCTGAAACCCTAGGATATATAGATTTAGCTAGAGTGCAATGAATGTTGGCCCACTCTAAGAAAGGCAAATTCAGCTCTCAGAGCTTTTTCTTTTTGTAACAGTTATGTCAGTCAGCAGACTATGCAAGAATGACAATTACTAGCTCAGATGTTACCCTATGGATGTAATGTAATGAACTAACTAAATTATCACAGAACTCAGAATGAAAAGACTTACCTTTGAGCCTTGAATCAGCACCTCATTAATGGTGTAAAATGAATCACTTCACACACAACTTTACACCTCCGTTTTCTCACTGTCAAGTGTGGGAAATAAGATTTACCCTAAAACTTCACAGGATTGCCAAGGGGAATTGATTAAATCAACATGTTACAATGTTTTGAGAAGCTAAGACACTATGAATATTTAATATGCTCTGAGTTCTCCACCCAAATTTACCATAACATATGAAGTATAGGTGCAACTGATAATTTCCCTGTAAATTATAAGCCAGATGGATAAGAGAAAAACCCCAAACATCACTTGGGTATGTTTATCATCTCAACTCTGCATGCACTAAATGTTCCAGAATTCAGTTGAGCATTAGCCCAATAACATATTTGCTCCTTTCCAGTGACATAAGTTTTGGACACAGGTATATCTAGAATGGTAGATAAGTTCGCTGACTGAAGGGAATTTGATTTTCTTATGTCAGCCTAGGAATGCACAAAATTATAAGTATGCTGCACATAGATCTGTATACTATAGTAGAAGTAATCACAGATAAGTTTTCTTGTTTGAAAGTATTCCTCTCATCCATCAAAATTTCAGACACAAAAGAATCTGAAATTCTACCACACATTCCCTTCAATACAGAGTGAGGATTTCCTCCATTTTTTTTTAATCTATAGTTATTTCCCATTAACCACAATGATGTTTATATCAAAGGAGAGCACATGAGATCTCAGGCAGAAGGTAGAGGTAGGAGTGTGGATCTGACGAATTCCCTTCATCCTCGGAAGGGGGCAGTTGCTCGTTGTTGAATATTAGTGTTCTAGAAAGCTTCTTAGTTTTTAAGTCTGATAGTAAATTATTCCTAATACAGGGGATAATTAGGGGCCAGGGTTATTAATAGGAAATAAAGGAAAAATGAAGTATAAATAAGGTTCAAGGCAAATCTCAAAGGTACCTGAGTTGTGATCTGCCTCAGAAGTCATCTGGTTTGAATTATCAAGCTTTGAGAATCTGAGCATCTGGAGCAAGGATTATTTATTAGCCAAAGGAGACAAAAGTCTCCAAACTAATCTTTTAAGGCCTCCCAGAATTGATTCACAGGGTTGGTGCCCAATGTCTGCTGTCACTCACAGACGACCCCCTCCTAAGGAAAAAACATCCATCGTTCTTGGAAAAGACTGGTCTGATTCTTGGTAACCTCTTTCAACTTAATGGTCCTACATATATCCCCAAGCCATTCTTCAAACCAGTCAAGTCCCTGCCTAGCCGAGCCTGGAGGACAGCCTCATTTCCTGTGGCATTTTTCTTTCTTGTTGGGAATTTTTTTTTAAGGCATGAAACATGAAGTTTATGATATATTGTCTTAGTAAAAGGTTTCATCTAAGTGCGTGTTCCCAAGGAAAGTAACTAGAGTCGACTCTGATTCTTAAAATTTGATAGGTGTGCATGAGGGTTGAAGGACAAAGTGGCCACAGCCGTGGTTTTAAAGCCTTATGATTGATCACACCCTTGTCCACGGTGGAGCTATTAAATCAGGTTCCCTGAGTCAGGTTTAACTGGATGACAGAAATACACTCTTCTGAGTGTTTCAGAAAGCCACTGCTCTTAAAGGGCCAGTTTCCAAAGAGTCTTTAATGACCAAGATGAAGTCCAAACAAGACCAAGGATAATAATGATGGCAACAAATACTGACTTACCCTAAAGCAGTCACCTTAGCCCTCCAGAATTATAAATTACTTGACTGACCCTAAAATAGAATTCACTAAGAACTTCAGTAGTTACAGCCCCCCAATCACTCGAAGTCAGGTTTGCTATAAGAGAATTTTGACTAATGTCCTATGCTCAGCTTTGGGAAACAACCTAATGAACTCTTCAAAGACAGATGATTTGGCTCTGTGAGGAAGTAGGCTCAGCGTGAGATCATTGAATTGTGATGCCTTTCAAAATCAGAAGGTGGTACACCTAGTCCTTGCTCTATAGTTCAGTAAGTTCTGCGACCTGGGGTAAGTAACTGTACTTTTTCAGGGACTTCGAATATAAAATGGAGTAATCCCCTACAGAATGATAGTAAAGATTGAACCAGATAAAGTGAAAAATCCATTATACTGAATGATGTTGTACAAATATCAGTTGCTTTACCTCAGAGACATTAAGCACAGTGGGCAGGTGTCTCAGGTGAGTGAGCTGCTTCCGAGGACTGCTCCACTTACAGACACTGCAATTTAAATGATGAGAGAAATATAGCTTCCCAACATTAGAAAGTATTGGGGCATGGAAAAAGGAACTGGATAGGTAGTCCCCAAGAACAAGGTGATGCAATTTTTATGGAAAAGATGATCAGTTGTGTAAAAATATTTTTTAAAGAGGAATATGAAGACTTTGAAAAGATCATTAATAGCCAAGAGTATGTCTGTGAACATTAAAGGGAAAATGTCATTAGAAGATTAGAAGCAGTATTTTGACACAGGAGGTAAAGTGAAGTTATTACCAGGCAACAGAGATGGTGAGCATAGATGGTTGGTTAGGAGACTTAACTAGAAAAGAAAAGAGGAGCTGGAGTCCTCAGTTGAAGAAGAGGACTGTCAATGAAGGGTTTCTGAGTATACAGGGTGCGTGGTGGAATGCGGGGTGCTTGGCATAGGGAGCTGAGGGAGCCCAACAGGGACAACCAGCACCCTCCGGGGGGAGCACAGAGGGAGACTCCAGAGCTGGCCTCAGCATGGTCATTGCTTCTGCTGCTAGACTCACCTCGTCCTGGGCACAGTGCAGATGTCATTATAATAGAAACGTTCTGAGAGTTTCTGCAAGAGAGTAAACTCCACCAGGGCAACAATTTGGGGCTGCTGGTTTTGTTGTGTTAATTTATTTGTTTGTTTGTTTACTGATGTGTCCATTGGTACCTAGCATTCAGTTGGTGTTCAGTAAAAGTTGTATAAGCATTTCTTCTGATGAGGAGGGGAACAATGTGGGATGTGGAATCAGGACTTGAGAAAGAGAAGGGAAATTTTCTTCAGGCACCCAGCACAAATGCAAACTTTAACGGTCTTTTAAATTCAGATAACACGGCAGACCCCATTTGTAAACAAGCACATTCCAATCTGAAGAGGGTTGTTCTTGCAGATGCCTGCACATTTCTCTCTCTCTCTCTCTCTCTCTCTCTCTCTCTCTCTCTCTCTCTCTCTCTCTCTCTCTTTTTGCCTCTCTCTCTTTCCCTCTCATTCACAACCTAATTGCATCTTACAATTGCATAAAAAAAATCAAGCCACTGCTCTGAAAAGGGCCCTGCTTTAAAAAGTACCTGCTCACACCTGTCTCCACCCATTCCATCCCACAAACACGAACACAGAACCCTGTTGAACAACATCACATTTCTTTTATGCCTCTTCAATTACACTGAGTGGATGAATGTCCCTTGTAGCCAGAGTCCTGCCACCAGCTAATGTGGCCATGTCATGCCCCAGCAGTCAACTGACACCTCCACAGAAGTGGGCGTGTCCCCAGAGCCTGCCCATTAGGCCTGTTGGATCATGACCATCAGTTCCCCTTTGTGGGTCACATGGTCTCCACAACACGTGATTAGTGACAGAGCCCTGTGAAACCTCGGTGCGGCTCAATCAGAGTCCCCAGACCACAAGAGTCTCCGTGTACTCAGCAGGAGCCAAGAGAGGATCAGATTTCAGTCCCTTCAAAGTCCTGCAGGATAAACCAGGAAACTCTATTGTCAAAATGGGGCCCTGGGCTTAATGGAGTAATTGACTACTTTTTGAGCAATGGCAATTTGAGGCTGGACATAGGATTTCTCTGCTCTCCACATAGTCTATGACATAACAGGCTTCATTATTTTCAATTTTGGTCACCTGAAATGATTGAATTAAAAATAAATTGTAAGGTACTCTGCAATGTTGAGGACCAACATTTGGCAGGAAAGCGGTCAGCCAGCCACCCAGGAAGGTTCAAAGGTACAGAAGCAAAGAACATTGGGCCAGGTGACTGCCCTGGGTGGCTCTTTCAGCATGAGGTTTTGGTCACCACCACATTTCAAAAACTGGATGCTCTATCCCCTTTCCTGGTGGTATTAGACATGGAAAGAGACATGAATTGTCTTTTAGAAAATAAAGTGTTTCATCCCCAAGGAGTCAAACCCCAAGAGTTCCACACACCTGGTGCTTTTTGCTCTAGCCGTGCTCACCTGTGAATGGAGTTGAGCATCCCAGTGACCTGGCTCGTGCTGTTCCTACACATCACATTAGTCAGGGGTATCTAGAGACACAGAGCCAGCAAGGCAGGTGGATATTATATAAAGGGAGAGAGATTTCCTTAAAGAAATTGGTTCACACAATGGTGGAAGCTTGCTCCATCCCAAATCTGCAGGACAAAGCAGCAGGTTGAAGACCCAGAAAAGAGGTGCAGTTTGAATCCAGTGGTTGTATGCAGCAGAAGTCCCTTTTCTTTGGAGACCTCAGTCTTTACTTCTTTTGGGCCTTAAACTGACTGGATGAGGCCCATTCACTTCATGGAGGGCAAACTGCTTTACTCAAAGTCTATCATTTAAATTGCCAGCCTCAACCAGAAACACTTTAACAGAAATATGAATAAAAATGTGTGACCAAAAATCTGGGCAGTCAGATTGGCACATAAAATTAACTATCAGACATATGAAAGGCCCTTCCTTGCCTACTCAGCCTTCATGCTCCCTGGAAGGTATTATACACTCAAGAATGGCCCTAGGAAGTATACTACACAGATGGGATTCTACTGTTGGATCACTGTCTGGCAAGCTGGCTTAAAAGGACTCCCTGACTAGTGGCAGGAGTATTGATGTTTCCCAGTGCTGCTATTAATATTTTGGCCAGATGGGAACTGAACAAGATAACAGGGGAAGAAGATGCACTTCTTGGTGCAATATCTCTGGCATTTGAGCAATAATTCAAAGACTGCTGGATTTGGTGATTATTTCTGGGTACCACTGATGCCTTGAAGAGAGACAATTATGGAGTAGGATAATAAATAATAAATTTAAAGCAAAGTGCAACCATCAGAGAGCTTCTTTGGTAGTCATTTCAACAAATGCTCACCTCCCGCAGCTGAAAGATAGACAGAGCTGGAACCAGGCACAGAAATTAACTGGATTCAGAGGAGGCTAAATTTAGTAACACTCCTACCTCCAAATTAGGAAGAAGTGGGATCCTAGGACATGAGATAGTATATCTGGTTAGATTCACTTAAGAACTTTGGGACCCTGGCTTACCCTGAGCCATCAGGGCCTGAAGAAATGGTCTATTTGCTGGAAGACTAGGTGGAAGCCTCAAATGATTATGTGCCTTACAAAACACTCCTAACTCCCCAGCTACTAGATAAATAACCAAGGTCAAAATTTCATACAGAACCCAATAAGGAAGGAAAGGGATCATATGCCAGAGGAATAATAGGACCCTACAAGTGTCAGCAGGAACTGGGAGCAAATGCCTGGAAGTGGACTCTGAGAACACTACACTACCAGGTGGAATGTAGAGTTGCATAAAGAGATGTCTTCCACAATAAGGGAACTCTTCCATGTTTCAGGCTCTAACACCTTGTGTATTATTCAGAAAAATAGCCAATGGGATGTGAATGGACAGAGACAGAGAAAGAGTATAAGAAATTGACTAACATGATATGGGAGGTGGCCAAGTCTAAATCTGCAGGGTACAGTAGACTGGAAACCCAGGAAGAGAGTTGAATCCAAAGACATCTGGAGGTAGAATTCCCTGTTCTTGGGGGAATTCAGTCTTTTTCTTTCAAGGTCTTTGGCTAATTAGATTATGCAAAATAATCTACTTTACTCAGCCTACTGATTTAAATGTTGGTCTTACCTTAAATAGGGTAAAAACTCATGCAATATCTAGATGGGTGTTTGACCAAAAGTTGAATACCATAGCCCAACCCAAGTAACACATAAAATTAACCACCATCCACCCTGACAGGAGCCACCTAAGAGATAGTTCTAATGAGTGGAAGAGTTGTCTTGGAAGATTAGGAAAAGCACAGGTGTCCATTAAATGAAGCAAAGACACGGGGACTAACATAGAAGACTATGGAGAAAATGGTCCAATATAGCTCAGATTGATACTAAGAGATGCTGGACTGAATCACTGCATAAAAATGGACTGACTTGCTCCTTCGCAAGGTTCTGGAGACATGTCATTTACCAAGGCAATAAGGTATGCTGTCTGTGGCTGTCCTCTAGAGGCCAGGGATGATGGTGGGAAATACTGTTACGGAGTTGCCTCCTGAAATACTTGTCCCCAAACTTGCTGTGCATTAAAATCACCTGACTCCCACTCTCAGATTTTCTGACTTCAGGGTATGGGTCAGAGTTTCTCAAGCTCAGCACTACTAATATTTGGGAATTTATAATTCTTTGTTGGGGAGAGGACAATCCTGTGCACTAAAGGATATTGAGCAGCACACAATATCAGTAGCATCTCCCTCCTTTGTTTTGACTCTCAAAGATGTCTCCAGACATTGTCAAATGTGCCCCCGGATAGTTGAATTACCCATAGAGGAGAATCAATAGGATAGGTACAACTTAGCCTTCTAGATTCTTTTTTTTTTTTTGAGGGGAGGGGTACTGGGTATTGAACTCAGTGGCACTCAACCACATCCCCAGCCCTCTTTTGTATTTTATTTAGAGACAGGGTCTCACTGAGTTGCTTAGCACCTTCCTGTAGCTGAGGCTGGCTTTGAACTTGGGATCCTCCTGTCTGGGTCTTCCAAGCTGCTGGGATTACAGGCATGCACAGCGTACCCAGCACCTTCTAGATTTTGTAAGGCTCTTCAGGTAATTCTAACATGTAATAACATTTGAGAACCACTATCTGGAAGAAATGGAAATGGTAGAATCCTGGAAGAGAAGAGTTGGAGTTCAGTTGGCAGCAGGAGATTATCAGAAAAAAGGATGGTATAACTGTTGTGATGGGCATCCATGAGCACTGGACTATGAGGATCTGTACTGATGGCTCACAGAATGTGCTGTTCATAGAAGAATAGATGGTCAGTCACTGAGGATATCATTCAATATCAATAACATAGAAAAGATGAAGAATGAATAAGCAGAAGACTAAGGTCAACCACCCGAAGGAAAGTCATCGATTTCTCCCATAGTATCCAGCTTTGAGGTAGCTCTCAGATACAGAAACCATCAACTGAACATCTCAGAATGAAGTGGTGCATTCAACATCTGTCATAAGCTTTGCCAGAGTGTGCAGGTAACTTCACATATAGGTGAGCTATTCTCCCAAAACACCACTGTGTTGCCCAAGTGCCTAACACTGTCTACCTGTGGCCTCCTTGGGAGTTCCCAATGACCAATTGATCAAAGAGGGAAAAGGCTGTGCTTGGTTCCCAGATGAGGTGACTTGGTACATGGAAGCAAACCACAACTGGACTTCTCTGCTCCACAACACCACTTAGAGGCAGCATAGAGAAACTTCAGGCAGTGAACCTGGTAATTCATATAGTTTGGAGAGAAAATTGACCCAAGGTAAGAATACATGCAGATTCATAAGCAATAACAAATGACTCACCTGGTTGGTGAAGGGCCTAGTAGGAGAAAGGTTGGAAGTTCAAGGACAAGGAGGTATGGAGAAAAGGCAAGCGGGCAGGCCTGCAGGAGCAGGCACAAAGTGTGACTTCATGTATTTGATGTTGATGCCCACCAGAGAGCATGCACTGCAGACAGGAAGACTCAGACAGTGGACTTCAGCTACCCTGTGTCCTCTGATATCCCAGGGCATGCCCAAGGATCTCATGGACAAAGTAGCCATGGTGTGGAGGTGGAGGCTATGTATGGACACTTAGCATAGCTTGCTCTCATCCAAGCTGGTCCAGTTACTGCTGATGCTGTATCCTCAAACCTGCCAGAAGAAGAGCCCAGTGATCTTGCCCTGGTTGTGCTCCATTCTTAAAAGAGAACAATGAGTCAGTTGGTGACAAATTGCCTCCATCAGATCACTTCTTCCCTGGTTCATCTGCAAATGTAAGTTGGCCTCTCCTGTTGGTGTACCTTAGCCAAAACCCTACTCAGATACACAAAGTACATGACCTGACAAATATAGCGTCACCTCAGACCAAGAGACCCGGTTTACATCAAAGAGGGTATGACAGGGAGACATATCTGACCATACAGAGCGGTGAAATGGATTCTTTCTTTACTATTGTTTTGTTTAATTATACATGACAGTTGAGTGTATTTTGACATGTCATACATACATGGAGTATAACGTCCCATTTTTTTGGTCATGTGTTCATATATGATCACAGGAAAGTGATGTCTGATTCACTCTACTGTCTTTTCCATTCCCATCCTCATCTCTTTCCCCCACTCCCTGCTGACCAATTGGGTGAACAACTTCCATTCCTCCCCCTCACCACCACCTATTGTGAGTCAGCATCCACATATCAGTGAGAATATTTGACCTTTGGTTTTGGGGATTGGCATATTTCACCATTTACCTGCAAAAGACATAATTTCATTTTTTAAGGCTGAGTAATACTCCATTGTGTATATGTACCACATTTTCTTTATCCTTTCATCTGTTGAAGGGCACCTAAGCTGGTTCCATAGTTTAGTTTCTGTGAACTGAGCTGCTATAAACATCAATGTGGCCGCATCACTATAGTAGGCTGATTTTAAGTCCTTTGGGTATAAACTGAGGAGTGTGATACTGGGTCAAATGGTGGATCCATTCCAAGTTTTCTGAGGAATCTCCACACTGCTTTCCAGAATGGCTGCACCAATTTGCATTCCCACCAGCAATGTATGAGTGTACCTTTTCCCCACATCCTCACCAACATGTATTATTACTTGTATTCTTGATAATTTACAGAGAAATGGATTCTTGAAGATGCAGCTGAGGCACCTTGGGGTCATTCCCCACAGGGGTGAGATACTGTCATTCTGGGTTTATTACATACTATAAACTAACGGCCATCATATGGTCTGTGTCCCCACTGGCTATAAAATACAATTCTGGAGACCAACTGATGGAAGTAGGAGTGGATCCATTCCGTAATTCCCTTTCACACCTAGAGAGTCTGTGCCTCTCAACCTGCAACTCCAGGGAGGCACATCAGCCAGTGGACACAGTAAGAGACACTATTCTTAAAGCAGCTGCTGCTATAGGGTCCCTAAGGGCTCTTTGTGCCTGTGAACCAGCAGAGCAAAGGAGGTGACTCTATTGGCATCAGGAACTGACCCTTGACCCTAACGCCAGGAAGCACATGCTGGGATCAAGGAGGAGTGTCTTCTGCCACTCGGATGTCTCTTGGGGCATCTCTTGATGATATTATGACAAATCAAATTTTAACTGGAATTGACAGAGCAACCAGAAGTTGATGAGAAGTTGATGGTGACCCGGGGCTCAGACCCCGCAGGGAGGAGCCTCGTCCACGCCATCAGTCCTCCTGGTGGCAACAGGTGCTGCCCCACTTTGTGGCATCAACAGCATGGACAGCGGCTGCCCACGGAGAGGAGCACCTGGAACGAGGGATGGCGGAGGGAGACGGCCATCAGGTCCCACTGCAGGACGGACCGCAGCAGTGGCAGCTTCCGCCATCCTCTGGACAGTCCTCTGGAAAGTTTCCCGGAACTGGTGACCAACGAGAATCCTTGAGAGGCGACACCCACGCGGAGGGCTGTCCTGTGAGGAACAGGCGTGAGCAGGCCGAGGGGTGGACTGGGTGGACACTGCTTTAACCCACTCGAGACCCCTCAGCGAGCTAGCGCCCGCTCCAGGGGCTGCCCTCTCACCAGGCAGACGGCCCCAACCTCTCCGCCCCATCCCACAGGGGAGCCCGGGACCCATGGAGGCTGAAGCAGAGGACCAAAGGCTGATGCTCTGGCCTTAGGGGCGCAATTCTTGCTCCCGATCTCCCCCAGGATCAGGCTGGAGCTGCCTCCCATGCTTTCCTCGATTCCTTTGTTCTGAGAGCATTTGTCCCCCGTGGCAAGGAGATCCCCACCCTCACTGCAGAACACAAGGACTTTGAAGGGGCTGCACTTCCCAAATTAATGTGTAGGGCAAGGGCCAAAGAATAAAGCTTATGGTGGTAGTGAGGCTGGGGTGGCCTCCAGCTGCCCTCCCCAGGGCCGCTGATGTCTTAACCTCCTCACAAAGACCCCAACTCTCCATTCTTTCTAGCTGAAGCCTCCTTTGAAGGGAAGAGTTTGGCTTCTCATTGCATGAATTTAACACAGCCATTAAGCTTCTTCACAGGAATATCAAAGACGGAGTTCCTGGTATTTTCTTTGCCTTATGAAGAACTATTTTGCATTTCAAAGGAAAGAGCACTAAGCTGTAAGCTCGCTGGAAAGGCAGGGGCTTCTAAATGGCTGGCGTGGTCTCATCAAATCCGAGTCAACTGCGGCAATTCAAACAGCAGGGGAGATCCCTGGGATGAGACCCGGTTTGCCTGCACTCTGCTGGCTTGAGTTTTGTTTAGAATCACACCACGTGGTTTTCGTTGTCACTGACCTGGACCTATCCCCGATGTTTGCCTGAGTTGACTTTCTTCTAATGAGTAGAGGCTGCGGTCACAGAGACAAAGACATCGGAAAGACCCATGTCCACTACGCGGCTCTCAGCAAACTCTCTGACTCCCCAGGAACCCCAATTCTTCATCTTTTGTAGTAGATGGACATTTGTATCTATTCGTAGTAGAATAAAAATACCCACACTGAAGGATCATTATGAAGATCCAATAAGATAACGTATGTAAAAGGCTAAGTCAGCTCTCAATAAATAGCAATGGCAATGATAGTAGTTATTAAATGAGTAAATATATAAAGCATGAGTGAACATATAAGGCACAAATAATTGACGTGTGTTTGCGGCTGCTGCTGCTGCTGATGATCAGATAAGGGACAAGTGAAGCAGAGGAAATCCTTCACCTGAGAGGCAGCTCACTGATTGAGCCGTCATTACTCAATGTTAGGAGGAAAACCCTGCCTAGGGTCCAGGCTTACAATTTTCCTGCTTTGACTAGGCTGCACGCCAAAATGTGGAATGGTGTCACCTAAGCACGGGATGATGTCATCATGGGACCCAAATCTAAGAGCATTGCTGGAGAACCTGAGTACACCAGAGATTTTGAAAAGGAGTTGGAGTCCTGCTTTGGTGGGTAGGAGCAAAAACTAAAGAAAGTTCAAGTTACAGTAAAAGTAAAGACAAGGATTCAGTCATGGTATAACCCACCCTAAGCAGGTTGGCTGCCCTGGCTGAGCAAGCCAGGCCAATGCCAGCAGCTGCATTATCCGCTGAGGCTTAACCACATGGGGAAGCAGCATTTCTACACCTTCTAAGAAGTGTCCTTCTAAGAAGTGTCTTTGTTGTCATCAAAGAACTTTTATTGAGCACTGAAGGAGAGTGCTGGGCAAAGAGAACAATAAAACAGACAGAGCTCCCGTTATCCTGCAGCCTGCCATGTTCCACAGGAAAGGCTGCCTGGACCACATCTGTAGTAGGAGAGGACCGCTCCATTCAAGGCCCTTAAACCCAAAATAAGCACCAAGAATCTGCAGCAAATGCCTTCCTACACAAAAGTCAGGGCACAAAGAGGGACTCGACCCACGTTTACAGCACATACAGTCTCCTCCCTTGAGAAACCTCAGCCTAATCAGGGGAATAAAGAGCCACTCTGGTCTCTCCTTTTCCCATTTCTAGTCTGCAACTTATTATCCTTAAACTAAATCTCCCAAACACCCGAAGTCAGAATGTGCAAAGTGGTTACGATGCTTAAAATTCTGGCACGTGGCAGGGAAAGCAGAGTCGTGCAACCCTCTCTGAATCCAGAATGTGTTCTCGTCCAAGGAGAAATGCTGTCTTATCAGCTGTGCCTCCCTAGTGCCAGTTCTCCCCAGGCTCCGGCACCTCCCATCTACCCTCTACATCTATACCTTTGCCTGCTCGAGACATTTCATATAAGTGGGATCTTGCAATACATGGCTTTTTGTGTGTGGCTTCTACTAAGTATGCCAGAACGCTCTAGAATCCATCCATGTTCTAGAAGGTATCAGTACTTCGTTCCTTTTTCTTTCTCAGTAACATTCCTTTGGGATGATGCCTCACATTTTGTTTTCCCACTTATCAGTTGATGGAGTGGCTGTTCCCACTTTTTTAAAATCATGAATAACGCTGATGAAAACATTCACGGACAAGCTTTTGTAAAGGTTTTCCTTTCTCTTGGGTACACATTGAGCAGTGGAACTTCTAGGTCAACTGGTAATCCTATTTATAACCATTTAAGAAACTGCAAAGTTTTCTGAAGTGGTTGCATCATGTGACACTTTCACCAGCAATGCAAGAGCATTCCTTTTTCTCTACATCTCTGTTAATACTCGTTTTTATTATTATTATTATTATTATTGACATCAAGTGGGTGTAAAATAGTGTCTCATGTTTTGATTTGCAGTTCTCTAGTGACTAATGACATTGAGCATTTTGTGTACTTATGTGGTGCTTCTATATCTTTATCTTTTGGTCATTCTTTGTTATTTGTCCTTTTATTGTTGATTTACAAGGTTTCTTTATATATGTTGGATACTACTCCTCTACTAGATATACTACAAAACCAGTAAATATTTCCTCCCATTCTATGCCCTGCTGTTTCACTTTCTTGATAACCTCTTTTGAAGCCTGAAAATAGTTAACTTTGCTGAAATCCAGTTTTTCTTTTTTGTTTCTTCTGTTTTTTCTTTCATATCTGAGGAAGTATTGCCTAACCCAAGGTCAAGAACATTTACTCCTATGCCTATGTCTCCTTCTAAGAGTTCCACAGTATTACCTTTCATATTTGTAATCCATTTTAAGATCACCTTTTGTGTATGAAATGAGTTTGGGATCCAGCTTCATTCACCACTGAATGGCCTTGGCATCTTTGTTGAAAATCAATGCACTATGAATGTAAGAAATTATTTCTGTTCTCTCAATTCTATTATATTGATCTCTCTGTCTATTCTTACACCAGTGCCACTATTTTTATTACTGTAGCGTTGTAGTGACCTTCAAGATCAGGAAGCCTGAATCCTCCAATTCTGTTTGTTTTTTTGAAGTTATTTGACTTTTCTGGATCCCTTGTAATTGCAAAGGAGTTTTGAAATCAGCTCATCAGTTTCTGCAAACAGGCCAGCTATAATTTTGATAGAGACTGCATTGAATTTTTACATGAATTTGAAGAATATTGCCATCATAACCATACTAATTCCTCCAACCCATGAACATGGTATGTCTTTTCATTTCTTTGGTTGTTGTTTAATTTCTGTCAGCAATACTTTATAGTTTTCAATGTCTAAGTTTACATTTCTTTTATTAAATTTATTCCTTAGCAGTATTTTTGAAGCTCTTACAAATGTAATTGTTTTCTTAATTTAATTTTTTGATTGTCCAAAACAAGTGCATATAAATACAATAAACTTTTGAATATTTATCTTGTATATTGAACTTGCTGTAGCAGTTTCTTGGTATGGCTTCCTGAGTATTTTCCATATACACTGAGTGCAGTGGCACATGCCTGTAATTCCAGTGGCTCAGGGGACTGAGGCAGGAGGATCACAAGTTCAAAGCTAGCAACTTAGTGAAACCCTGTCTCAGAGTAAAAAATAAAATGGGCTGGGCTGGGGATGTGGATTAGTGGTTAAGCAACCCTGGGTTCAATCCCTGTGGGGGAAAAAAAAAATACATACACACACATTTTCTATGTACAAGGTCACATCTCTATAAACAGAAATCATTTTACTTCTACCTTTCTAATATGAATGTCCTTTACTTATTTTTCTTGCCTAGCTTCCCTGATAAGAACCTATAGTACGATGTTGAATAGAAGTGGTAAAAACAGACATATTTATTTTGTTCCAAATCCTGGATAAAATCTAATAAAAATGGACAACATTTCTGAACAGAACATTTACCAGTGAAAATATATGGTTAGCAAATAGGCACACGAAATGATGATCAACATCACTTGTCATTAGGCTAATGCAAATTGAAACTATAATGAGATACCGCTACATAACTATTAGAGTGACTGCAGTTCAAAGGGGAAAAAAAATAACACCAAATGTTTCAGAGGTGAAAAAAACAACAGAAATTCTCACTCATCACTGATGCAAATGCAAAGTGGCACAGTCACCTTGGAAGACGGTTTGAGAGTTTCTTTTAAAGTTACAGGTAGAGTTTTACTACCCATAACTCTCACACGTAGGTGTTCATCCGTGTGAACTGAAAAAAAAATAATGAAAGCACAAAAATATACAGACAAATATTTATAACAGTGTTACTCAAAATTACCAAAATATGGAAACAACCAAGATGTCCTTCAACAGATGAATGGATAAACATTTACATTTACACAATGGAATGAGACACTTACCTAACCTTTCTTTGTCAGAGTTTTCTTATCTACAATATTGAGATAATGACTATAATTAATCATCCTTAGTAGGATTAAGTGAAGATTGTCAATGAGGTTAATATATGAAACACTTGGAACCATGCCTGACCTGTTTATCAGAGAGGGGAAAAAACCTGGTGATGCACAGAACACAGGTAGAGCTCAACTCTATTTTCCTAAGTGAAATATAAGGTTATGTTTTTGTGTAATTCCAATGATATGACAAATTGGAAAAGGCAAAATCAAGAGGGAAAAATACAGAAGAGTGGTTCCTGGGAGATGGAGAGAATAACATGGGAATTTTTAGGCCGATGGAACTGTAATTACTGGGGTGTTGGACATATGAGTCTATGCATTTGTAGAAACCATAGAACTTTGCATTGTAAGGAGTAAAACTTAATAAATGCAAAATTAAAATGAAATCCCAATATGGAGGTAGAATCTGAAAAATAAATCTAGCAGGATTATAAAGGTATGACATAACCTCTCTATAGAGAATGAATAAGAAGTAGACACTGACCAGGGTAAATTTTGGTATTTTTACTGAATGTGGAAGAGAAAAATAAATATACATAAATATTAAACTCTAGTCTACATGTTTGTTCAAAACAGAGATTTAATAATCCTGAATGATTTTACACCTATACTAGAGTTGGACAAATAAGTAAATAAATGGTATATATATTGGAGCTAGATCTCTCAATGCCATAGAAAAAAGTTTCAAATAAACAGGGAATAACATTGGAATATACCCTGGAGTAATGAATTAGAGTCAGATACATCTATTTAAATGTCCTTTTAGTTAATATCATCTATTTAGTTAATAGATGATAGATATGTATGTGTAATCATACATATATATCTTGTGGGTCTATGTTCACATTCCTGACATAGAACTCCTACATTCCTTATAATTTCCTGAGTGATAAAGGTGATAGAGCATCTTTTGTTATAATATTTGGTTCTTGTACAAGGTTTCTAAAACTCTAAGAATTTTCTAAGTGATTGAAATAACCATTGTTATTTATATTAATTCCTTTCAATCACAGGTGAGTCTGTACTAATAATATGACATGTGGTGAAACCCTTACATAGCTTCAGGCTGGGGCTGGTCTCCAGAAAGACCAAAGGATTACAGAATTAGGGGATTGATACTTCCAGTCCCACCCACTGACCTCCAGGAAACAGGAAGGTGGCCAGAGATCAAGCTTTATTAAAACTCTTGGACAATGAGATTCAATGAATTTCCAGGTTGATAAAAGCATCCAAGTTCCCTCGTGGGATGAGCCTGGACTCCACAGGAATAGAAGCTCCTGGATCCAAGATCATTTAGACCTCACCTCACTACCTCTTCTCTGGCTGTTCATATGTATACTTGTAATATCTTTTATAATAAACCAGTCAGGTTAGGTAAAGTAATTCTATGAACCTTTCTAATATTTAGAGACCCATAGTGGAAACCCAATATTTCCAGGAATTATATCCTGTTGGATAGTATCAGAACTGAATTAAATAATACCTGGTTGATGTCCACTGAAGTATTGCTTGTTGTGAAGGGAAAAAAACTACGCATCTGGTCACAGAATTGTTTGTATCGAGTGAGGGTACAGCAGGGGGAAAAAATGGTTTTTCTTTAGCAGTAAGCACACAAGCACCTGGATTTTGGTTTCTAAATATCATTCCTCAGTGAAGGGAAAACGATATTTACCATGATTCTTTAGTGAATTGACTGACTCAAGAGCAGAGACAAGGAAACTAACCTTGGTGGCCCTAAAATACCTTACTGTACCAGAAGGTAAGAAAGCATCAGCACACACACACACATAATGGTGGGGGTATGTCCAGGGGTAGAGAAGACAACCTGAAGGCGTTCCCAGTGGCCAAAGTTGGAACAATTTGAGAAACTCAAAAAATAATGTAGTACTATATCATGACCCAAAGTACAATATAAATACACACATCCATACTTACATACATACACACATCTATACTTATTTAACTAAATAAAGGGTGAGGGAAGAGATAGAACTTTCTTAGAAAAGATTTCCAATAAAATAAGGAGATAATTCTTTCCTGTAGAAGGTGGAGCTGAATCTTTCCCCTACCCACTACCTGAGGATGGGCTAGACTTAATGAATAATTTCCAAAGAACAGATTATGAAACGGAAAACTAGTAATTGTACAGTGAAGAGACCTGGCTGATATCACATTAGCCCAGGTTAGTATCACCAGTGGTAAGACATGTCAATAGGATGTAGCAAGCATGCTGCACTCTTTCCAAAACCCATAACCCCAATGTAAATGTGAGAAATATGTCAAAGAAATCCAAAGACCTCATAGAAAATAGAGGAGCAATACTCTTAAAAACTGTCAAGGCCATGAAAAATAAACAGAGAAACTGTCAAGACCAGAAGAGACTTTGGAGACATGACAACTAAATGCAATGTGGGATCTTCGATAAGCACCTGGGACAGAAAAACATAGATAGAAAACTTGCAAAACCAAAATCAAGTATGGAGTTTGGTTATTACTAATGTGCTACTGTCAATCTGTTAATGTTGGAAAATGTACCCTGGTCACAAAGGATGTCAACACCACTGAAAACTAGGTGGCAGATACACAAAATCTCCTCTATGTATTATATTCTTGAATTTTCTGTATGTCTAAAATTACTCCAAAATAAGTAATGCATGACAAATGAAGTCGGGAACTATAGCTCATGCCTGTAATCCAGCAGCTTGAGAGGCTGAGGCAGGAGGATCCCAAGTTCAAAGCCACCTCAGCAATAGCGAGGTGCTAAGCAAATCATCAGACCCTGTCTCTAATTAAACCAAAAATAGGGCTGGGGATGTGGCTCAGTGCCCAAGTGCCCTAGGTTCAATCCCCAATTCCCCAAAAAAGTATGAAAAACGCAAACAAGACTTTAGCCTATTTAACATTTCAAAATCAGTACAAAATCAATTTTATTTCTCTGTGAGCAACAAATAGTAAGAATTTTTTAACTTTTGAAATGCCATGTACATATGCATCAAAAATATGAAGCACCTAAGAGTAACTCTAACAATAGGTGTTGAATATCATTATGAAGGAAATTATAAAACTTTATTTAAATGGGATGGATTCAAACTAAAAAGTTTTTTCCCAACAAAGCATACAATCAGTAATGTGAAAAGAGAGCCTACAGAGTGGGAGAAAATCTTTTCCACATGCACTTCAGATAGAATACTCATCTCCAAAATTTATAAAGAACTTATAAAACTTTATACCAAAAATACAAAGAACCCAATCAATAAATGGGCCAAGGAACTGGACAAACACTTTACAGAATAAGATATACAGGCGATTAATAAATATATGAAAAAGTGTTCAACATCTCTAGTAATTAGAGAAATGCAAATTAAAACAACTCTAAGATTTCTTCTTACTCCAACTAGAATGGCTATCATCAAGAATACAAACAATAATAGATGTTGGCGTAATAGATGTTGGGAAAAAGGCACACTCACACATTGCTGGTGGAGTTACGAATTGGTGCAGTCACTCTGGAAAGTGGTGTGAAGATTCCTCAGAAAACTTGGAATGGACCCACCTTTTAACCCAGTTATCCCACTCCTCAGTTTATACTGAAAGGACTTAAAATTAACATACTTCAGTAACTCAGCTACATCAAAGTTTATAGCAACTCAATTCACAATAGCTAGAATGCAGAACCAACCTAGGTGCCCTGCAACAGATGAATGGATATAGAAACTGTGGTATATATACACAACAGAATATTATTCAGTCATGAAGAAGAATCATATTATGGCATTTGCAGATAAATGGATGGAATTGGAGAATATCATGCTAAGTGAAATAAGTTAATCCAAAAAAAACCAAAGGCCAAATTGTTTTCCCATATAAGTGATGATGATACATAATGGGGGTGGGAGGGTGGGGGGTGAGAGAAGAATGGAGGAACTTTAGATTACGTAGAGGGAAATGAGAGGGAGGAAGGGGGTGGGGGTATGAAAGATGGTGGAATGAGACAGACATCATTACCCTATGTGCATGTACGATTACATGAGTGATATGAATCTACATCGTGTACAACCATAGAAACAAAAAGTTGTACCCCATTTTTGCACAATGAATCAAAATGCAGTCTGTACAAATAAAAAAAACTTTATTGAGAAATATTTAAAATAAAAAGATCTAAATAAAGTTATCCCAAGTTAACATATTAGAACACTTCTTATTTTAAAATGTCACTACTCTCCAAATTGATTTCTAGACTCAATGGAATGCAAATCAAAAATCCCATTAGACTTTTCTTTTCCTTTAACTCTGGGCATGCCTTATTAGAAATCACGATCTATTAAATTCAATTAATTAAGACATTAACAGAGGGATTAACAATGAAACAGAATAGGAAGCCCAGACATGGACGGGGATATTTGGACACTTAATAAATGACAGAGGTGAAACTATATAGATCATTGACGCTGGGACAATTAAATATTCATATAGAAAAAAACAAAATTTTATTCCTTCTAACTTCCCACCATATACAAAAGTCAATTCCTATTGTGTTGGTCAGTTTTCCATACTATGACAAATACAGAGACAATCAACTTATAAAGAGGAATGGTCTATTTTGCCTCAGTGTTGGAGGTTCTAGTCTATAAGCAGTTGACCCTGGGGCAATAATGTCTTGGACACATGGGCCTTTGAGGACATTCGAGATCCAAACTGTCACACCTGTATGAACGCTTTCACAAGATGAAATGGAACTCTACCTCACCAACCTTGGAGAAGGAAGGATTTCCTAAATAAAACCTCTAAAAGATTGATAAATTTGACGACATTCGAATTTTGTGAATCTCTAGAGTGCAAAAGGTATTCACAACATATATAACCGACAAAGGAGTTCCTATGGATCCAGGAAAACCGAAGACAACCCGATAGGACCCAGAAAACAGAACGTAAAACAGTATGATATTTCACAACCAGGGAAATGACCAATGAAGACATGACACCTTACTGATGACCAGGGAAATAGAAATTAAAAGCCACAATGAAATCTCATTATGCAATCATCGGCTTGGCAAATATTTGAAGGTCTGAAAATACCAAGTGTGAGCGAGGACGTCAAATGTGAGGAACTTTCCTACACGGCTGGTGGAATGTAACCTGGCCAACCACTTGGAAAGCTAGTTTGGCATAATTCACAGGACCAGCCACCTCGTTGGTCCAGTGCAAAGTGAAAATGCAGGTCCCCTATTGAGAAAGAGTCAGAAAATGAAGAGAGCAACAGTAGCACATTGAATCAAGGGAGGCACCCTATTGATGGCCCAGACGGTGTGCCCAGGAAGCCAGGTTTGATTGCAAACATCTGACAACCCAGCAGTTCAGTGTCTGGGTAGATACCCAAAAGAAATTCTGTACATGCACAGCCATAGACATGTGCACTGCTCCTAATAGTGAACCAGTAGTGACTGGTCGCCAAAGTCACCTCTCCCAGGGGAGCCGAGCCTCCAGGAGTCTGTCTCTGTCTCTGCCACACCAACCCCTGCATTCGATGGGACAGGCCTTGTGATAACAATATGGTGGGTGGAGATCTGTGTGACCACAGAGGTGAGTTCGTCCAGAGCCTTCTGAGTCTTCTGGAAGACTCCAACGGTCAGGGTCCTCCTCCTAACCAGGCATCATCCCATCAAAGGCCCAAGTCAGGGAATCATATGGTCCCTGTTTTCCTTCACTGCCCCAGGGCTCCTGATGACATCCTGCATCCCTCCAGGTCAGTGAAGGAGGAAGCCTTATTGTCAACTCAGGAGCTGTTGTCCTTTTAGTATTATTTCATATCTAAAACAACAGCACTCATCACACATTAAATATATCCTGTGGCACGTGGCTACTTACAACAGAAGGTCTAGAGTCTAGCCACCTTCATTCACAGGGACTCCCCACCTGTAACTTAGGTGATGACTTAACCGGTCCATACTTTATTCTTCAATCACGATAAGGTCATTTAAGTGCCTACTCACAGAGACGGGGAAAGTGCTCAAATCTGCACCTGGCCACCAAGTTAGCAGTCAGCAAGTATCAGCCATGCTCCATGAGCTGACCTCCTGGACGTCCTCTGTGCCTGCACACTCTCTGAAGCAACAGGGTTTTGTTAACAGAGCCCTCTGCAGCGCGACCAGTCTTTGGGCAATACTTGTGTGTTGTGCTCTCTGAACAAGGAAGAATTAAACACAGAGCTTAAAAAGATGTCAGTATTTAAGAGCCGTTGGAGACAGACTGTCTCCATAACAAGCCCAGAGCCACGGGGCTGCTTCCTGTCAACCTGACCCTCTGTCAGGGACCACAGGGTTAAGGCCTGGGGACACCGAGCCCCTGGATCACCCCGAGTGGCTCCCCACTCCTCCTGGACGGCACACAAAGCAACCTGGTCTCATGCAACAGCTGACTCCACACTGAGTCATTTTTCAAAATAAAGCAAAGTGTCAGGCTGGGTTTCAGAAATTCCCCGACAGTCACAGCAAAGGAAAAACCAAGCCCAGGGGCTCCCACAGGTGTGGGAAGGAGGCCAGAATGGGAGATGTGGACAGTCAGAGCCAGGACATCCTGAAGGTTGAAATTAACCACCAGATGGTCCCAGAAGCTCATTTTCCTCACTCAACCAACACAAGTGGAAATTGTGCAATCTCATGAAGTAAAAAAAAAAAAAAAAAATGAGCACCTTATGTAGTTTGAGAGTTTAATTTGAACATACATTAAGCACCTATCACATATGAGATACAGGGATACATAGGGATAGAGATGGACAAGCAATTCTGCCCTCAGGTAGCAAGTGTCCCGGTGCAGAGAACGGTCCAGCATGGTGTGCAGAGTACAGGAAGAGGGAGAAGAAGCCCAGCCCCTTCCATTTATCTGCAGACCTGATGTCTCTGTGGCTAGCGGTTCCCCAGATAGAAGGAAAGGGGAGCCTCACAGCTTTCGCTAGGACAGACCAGATAAATCAGTGTCCCAAAGGGCTCGTGCTGGGCTCATTTGTGTATATAAAAACCACCAGCTCCTGAGAAGACCCTGAGACGTTTTAGATGTCAATAAGCAACATCACCACGTGAGATCCAGAGGACACTGTGATACGAGAATCACTTAAAGACCCGTAACCTCTTCCCAGTAGACCCTGTTTAATTCTTCCCCTTTCTAAATATTATGACCTTTCTACACCCAGTGATTTTTTTCCCTAAATGCTCTGAGCCTCCTTGCATAGACCCTGTAGCCACTTCCCAATCTCCTTCAGACTCGCCATTTAAATCAAACACTGAGGTGACCAGCGAAGTCTGCGTGGGAAGAATCAGAGCCGGCAAAGGGCAGGAAGAGGGTGGGGACAGAGACCAGCGCGAGATGATGGGGGCCGGGGACTGAGCCTGTGCTACTCTGGATGTGTTCAGAAATTTCCATAATAAGAAGTTTAAAGAGGAGAGAAAAGGGGGGCTGGGGAGATAGCTCAGTTGGTAGAGTGCTCGCCTTGCAAGCACAAGGCCCTGGGTTCAAATCCCCAGCACTGCAAAAAAAAAAAAAAAAGAGGAGAGAAAAGAAAAGAAAGTGACCACTTTTGCTGTCCTTGAGAGTCCAAAGTGTTTATTGGGCTGTCTTCTTTCTTGCAGAGAAGATCTAAGGCAAGATGGCCTGTGTCTGAGGGGGCAGGAAACAGACGGGGAGGGTCGAGGGGCTGCTCGGCTCTAGTGAGAGAAGGAAGAGGCCCCAGGGGTGAGAGAGGAGAGGGGAGGAGAGGACAGAAGACTCGCCATGGGAAAGAGGACTTCACTGAATTTCCACACTGAATGTGTGTTTCAGTCCCTCCTCTGAACCCACCAGGAAGCTTCTAGTTTTACTCATGTGTGAGTGTTTTTGAAGCCTTATCTCTGTTAGGGGTGTGTGTGTGTGTGTGTGTGTGTGTGATATGTGTTTTGTACGTGTATACAAGTGTTGCACTGCCTGTGTATACACCTGTGTGTGTACTGTGTGAGGTGTGTGCATGTGTGTGTGTGTGTGTGTGAGTGTGCACGTGTGTGTCCTGGATGTAGCCAACCAGAGGTGCTGAGGGTCAGGTTCCGGGCAGGGTGGTCAGGGTGCCCGTCTCCACGCCTTCTCGCTGGCTTCCTCCTGCCTTGTTACTCCCTCCAGGTCCTCAGCACCATCTCTCCCCTGCTTTTTTCTCTCCCCAAACGCCCACAGTGCCACAGCTGTGAACCTCGTCAGTTTCACCAAACCCTTCCCATGTCTCGTTTGCTCCTCGGTCACCCACCACCGGGGGGCCCTCTCCTTCCCTCAGGGCCTTCCCTGACCCTGACCTCCCCCTGCCACATTCCTAGCCATCCTGCTGGGGGCAGCTCAGTTCCCTCTGTCCACGGTGGGGCTCCAGAGCACACGGAGGATGGGCACTCTCCAGCCTCCAGGGGCCCTTTTGTGCCAAGTATGGTTTCTTAGAGGTGAAGGACGTGGTGCCTTTTCTGGGTCTCCTGGAATAAACACCCCTGTGGGCATCCGGCAATGTTCTGTGTTGGAGAGAAGAGGAAAGAGTCTTGAAATAAAACAGGCCTGGAAACTGATCCTCTCTCTGCCATTTTCTAGCTGTCATTTTGAAATTTTATTTGACTTCCTTAAGTTGGTTGTCATTCATACAATAAGGTTGATGATAATTACTACGATGCCTGCCTCCCGTTCAGACCCTGAGGATGAAAGAGACGGTTCTGGAAAGCAGACTATGTAGCAAGCAGTTAGTGCATAAACCAAAAAGAACTAGTACCTAAAAATGCTGGCTAAAATAGCCTCTCAACACCAGTCCGGGGCTCCACATCCACACCTAATTCTGTCACTTTTTAGTGACATGATTTTGGCCAAAGTTGTTCACCTCTCTCTGAGCCTCCTTTTCTCATCTCTAAAATGGGGTTGACATCATGGTCAAATGAACAACCATATGGAAATTATAAAATGTAATGAGCTACACAACAATTAACCAGCAACAGGCGTTGTATTAAATGTATTGTTGTGTTTCCCAGCAACATCCGAAGAGCATGCCCCTCCATAGGCGGGTGGACTACGTGTCAAGGGCATGGCTTTAGCACCAATAAACTCTGACACTTACTCCAGCTGTGTGGTCACAAGCACGTTCTTTGTCTTTCTGTTTTCTCCTCCACAAGATAGGAGCACTTATGGACCCTGCCTGGTGAAGGTTTGGAAGGACCCTACTGAAAACACTGAGCCCAGCATGGACACACTCAGGGCTGAATTAATGTTTCCACTGATGCATTTTGATGAGAAGGAGAAGTGAGAGACCCCAGAGCCCCTGCACTTTGGGGAACTGGTGACCTTGGTCACTGGACAACCAGGGAGGACCACAAAAGTCAAAGCTGCCTTCCTCCTGCTTCTACTTGGTCCCCCTGTGAGATAAAGCACACACCTGCTGCTCACACCTCGAGATAAAGCAGCAAGATCCAAACTATGCTGCTCTCTTCTGGAAACTGCTGGAAACTGCACAGTTCATGTGGACACGATGTGTCTTTAAATGAAAGATGAAGGTGACGGCCTGTCTTATAAACCAGTACATTCCTGTAGATATAATTCTCCCCAAAACCAAAATATAAATTTGGACACACTCTGAGCTATACACAGTATGGGTCACCCATCACTCAGGTGGACCAGCCAAGGAGAAAGAGCCTGGCCCATTTAGCATATGCTCAAAACCCACCTCCCACCACCATGGAACCTGCTCCAAGATCTCAGCTCTTCCAGGCCTAATCAGACAGTGAGGATTTGAAAGAGGGACAAGAAATCCTATGGAGAGTATATTCAGTCAAGTTTTACATGTTTCTGTGTTGGGACATGGTTTCAGCTGCTTTAGCAAACAACAGAGAGTGGCTGATTACTCTCCCCTGGAACAGCGTGAAGACATGTCTGGTGTTGGAGGGAAGAGGAAGGTTGGAAGTGCACCATGTTCCTGTTTTGGACTCATGCACTCACTGTCTCACTAAGGCATGCTGGGAACACAGACAAACAGACATTTGATAATGAAGACAGAAGGCTGGACATCAGGGGACAGGCAAAGGGCTTCCACAGTGGGAACTGACCTGGGGTGCCAGAGGACTCCCCTCCTGCCCACTGCCATGTCAAAAGCCTGGTCCCCACCTCCGCTTCCCACAATGATTCACTCAGGGTCAAATTAACACACCTTTCCTTTCCCTGCTGTCCTGGACCCTCTGAGGCAGGATAGCATGTTCTGATAAGCCTGGCAAAGAGTAAGCCCTCAAATCCTATTTTTAAAATAAATGCATAAAGTCATAAAAAGCCAAAGGAAAGGAAGTCTTATCAATGCTGTCTTTAACAATTTCTTCAGCTCACCTGCCCCCGAGACCCATTATGAGATCAAAGAAAGCTACGCCAGAAAGCACCGAGCAAACCACCCAGGCACACAATCTCATTGTGCACCCCACTCAACCCCCAAGGGATGCTGCAGACGTGCCAGTACAGAGCTCATGCATGTTGGCATCTCTGCCACACCGTGCCAGCCACGCCTATTCTGCAAACCTAACTCGGCACCTACTCACAGAGTCCTTGGGGCCCAGGGTTCGTTCATGTCACGCTGCAAATCAAAGCATTTACAACTACCACTCTATGTAAATATGCCCCACTTCTCCGACCACATCAAATAATACCTCTTACTAATTAAATAACAGCACCTCTCTTGTAGGGTGTTTGGGAGATTAGAAATAAAGCGTACAAAACGTCTGATAGGTAATAATCATTAATAAATAATAGTTATTAATTAATTTATCTGTGCCCAATAACTCATTATTGATAGTGGTGTGGATTAAGAAGACCTCATTTCGGAAGGGTATGATTTTATTTCAACTGGGTATAAATTTACATACATTTGTCTCACCTCTAGATAGTGATTTACCTGAAAGCAAGGAAGCTATTTTTCTCAGGGCCTTAATATGTAATTTTCAAATCAATGGGCATACACTTTGTCTACATGATCAAAATTTATAGTAGTCTCCTCGAGTTAAAAGGATTTTTATTGGTACTTATTAATTATACAGAATGTGGATTTTATTTCTGCATATTCGTGCATACACACAATTTGATGAGTTTCACTCCAAAATACTTCCTCCACCCCTCCCACATTCCTTCCCTTCAGCCCCTGCCTCTACCCTGCTGATCTCCCTTCTGATTACAAGGGGTCCCTTTTTTCTCTCTTTCTTTTTCTCCTGTTTTCCACATATAGTGAAAACATCCAGGATTTTTCTTTGAGTCTGATGTATTTCACTCAAAATTATGATCTCCAGTTCCATTCATTTTCCTGCAATAAATTTGTTCTTCTTCCTGGCTGAAACTCCATCGCACATGTATGCCACATTTTCTATATCCATTCATCTGTTGACAGACACCTATGCTGATTCATACGTGGCTGTTGTGAATTGTGCTGCTATAAACAAGGGTATGCATGTATCTCTAAAATAAGCTGACTTTAGTTCTTTGGGATAAATACCAAGGAGTGGTATAGCTGTTCATGTGGTAGATCTATATGCAGTTTTTTGAGGAAATTCTGTACTGATTTTCACTGTGACTGCACTAATTTACATTCCACCAAAAGTGGATGAGAATTGCCTTTTCTCTGTATCCTCACCATCATTTATTATTATTGCATTCTAGATGATTCCCATTCAAGCTGAGGTGAGATGGAACCTCAGGGTAATTTTGATCTGCATTATCTTGATGACTAAAGAGGTTGAACATTTTTTCATACAATTGTTGGTCACTGTACTTCTTATTTTGAAGATTCTGTTGGATTCATTTCCCGAGTTATTGATTGGGTTGTTTGACTTTTGGATACTGAGGTTTTTTAGTTCTTCATGTATTCGGGATTTTAGTCCTCTCTCAAAGGCTAGAGGGCAAGGATTCTCTCACATTCTGTCAGTTTGCTCTTCATTCTGTTGTTTCCTTTGCTAAGCAAATTGAAGTTGCTTTTCTGAGAAAGTTTCACGAATGGATTTCAATGAAACTTTGCCTATAATCTCCCCTCCTCATTTCCACTTTGCTCCGCAGATGTGGTGTTTCCACCATGCATGTTGCTTCTGTTATAACAAACTGTTTGATGTACCCCTTTTATTGATTCTTGGTATTATGTCCTGAGCTATAGGGTCCTATTCAGGAAGTCTCTGCCTATGCTCTGTTGAACTCTGCTAACACCAGTTGTGAACTTTCTGGTCATATACTTAGGCCTTTGGTCCATTTTGAGTTTACTTTTGTGCAGAGTGAGAGGGATCTAGTTTTGTTCTTCTACATATGGATTTCCAGTTTTCCCAGGTCCATTTGTTAAAGAGGTTGTCTTTTTTTCCAATGTATGTTTTGGGCACCTTTGTCAAGGATCAGCTGACTGTGGTTATATGGGCTTTTCTCTGTGTTTTCTAGTCTGCTCCGCTGGTCTTTGTGTCTGTTTTTATGTAGGTACTCTGTTCTTTTAGCTACCCTGACTCCATGGCACGATTTGAAATCAGGTATTGTGAGCCTCCAAAATATTGCTCTTTTCACTCAGGATTGCTTTTCATATTCTGGGTCTTTTGTTCCTTCATATGAATTTTAGAATTGTTTTTCTCTAGTCCTATGAAGAATGTCATTGATATTTTTGGGAGATTACATTGAGATCATACCTCGCTTTTGGTAATATGGCCATTTTTACCAATATTATTTTTGCCTATCCATGAACATGGGAGATCTATCTTCCAGTGTATTCCTCAATTTCTTTCTTCAGAGTTCCATAATTTTTATTATAGAGGTCTTTCACCTCATTGGTTAAGTTTATTCCTAGGTATTTTATTTTGTTTGTTTTGTTTAAGCTTTTGTAAATGGAATTATTTTCCTCCTCAGTAAGTTTATTATTAGTGTATAGAAAAACTATTGTTTTTTATGTTTGTCTTATATTCCTCTAGTTTGCTGAATTTGTTTGTCAGCTCTAGAAGTCTTTTGGTGAAACTTTCTGGGTCTTCTAAGTATAGAATCATATATCTGCAAGTAGGAGTAATTTAACTTCTTCCTTTACTATTTGTATCCCTTTTATTTCTTTCTCTTGACTAATTGCTCTAGCTAACATTTAAAGTACTGTATTGAATAAGAGTGGTGAAAGTGAACTTCTTTATTTTACTACTGATTTTAGTGGAAATGCATTCAGGTTTGCTCCATTCATTTTAATATTGGCTTTGGGTTTGTCATATATAGCCTTTATTATGTAGAGGTAAGGTAGTTCTATCTCTAGTATCTTCAAGGATTTTATCATAAAGGCAGACATGCTGAATTTTGCCAAAGGCTATTTTTGCATCTATCGAGATAATCATGTGATTTCTGTTCTTGGTACTATTTGTGTGATGTATTACATTTATCAATTTGTGTATATTGAACCATAGTTGTATCCCTGGAATGAAATCATTTTGATCGTTTTAATGGGCATTTGAATTCAACTTGCTGATGTTTTATTGAGGATTTTTGCATCTATGTTCATCAGTTATATTTGTGTGTAGTTTTCTCTCCTCCAAGTATTTGTATCTAGTTTTCATCTTCATAGAATGAGTTTGGAAGTGTTCCCTTCCTTTCAATTTCATGGACTAATTTAAGGAGTGTTGGTATTAGTTCTGCTTTAAAGAGCTGGTAAAATTCAGCTGTGAATCTGTCAGGTCCTGGGCTTTACTTTATCAAGAGTCCTTTTATTACCTCTTAAATCTCATTGCTTGCCATTTGTCTGTTTAGGTTTTCTGTCTCCTTTTGGTTCCATCTTTGTAGGTCACATGTGTCTAGAAATTTGTCCATTTCTTCTAGGTTTTTCAAATTATTAAAATATAAATTATCAAAATAGTCCCTAATTATCCTCTGAATTTCAGTTGTATCTGTTTTAATATCCCCATTTTCATCCCCAATTTTATTATCTATCTCTTTCTGTTTGGCTAAGAGTTTATCAATGTTGGATTTTTTTAGAAGAATTTTTTTGTTCATTGACCCTTTGTATTCTTTTTTCAGTTTCTGTTTTGTCAATTTCAGCTCTAATCCTTATTATTTATTCTTTTCTTTTCTTTTCTTTTCTTTTCTTTTTTATTGTAAACAAATGGGATACATGTTGCTTCTCTGTATATGGAGTAAAGGCACCATTTGTGTAATCATAAATTTACATAGGGTAATGTTGTTTGATTCATTGTTATTTTTTCCCTCCCCCCCACCCCTCCCACCCCTCTTTTCCCTCTATACAGTCCTTCCTTCCTCCATTCTTGCCCCCCTCCCTAACCCTAACCCTAAACCTAACCCTAACCCTAACGCTAACCCCTCCCACCCCCCATTATGTGTCATCATCCTCTTATCAGCAAGATCATTCGTCCTTTAGTTTTTTGAGATTGGCTTATCTCACTTAGCATGATATTCTCCAATTTCATCCATTTGCCTGCAAATGTCATAATTTTATCATTCTTCATGGCAGAGTAATATTCCATTGTATATATATGCCACAGTTTCTTTATCCATTCATCAACTGAAGGGCATCTAGGTTGGTTCCACAATCTGGCTATGGTGAATTGAGCAGAGAACATTGATGTGGCTGTATCTCTGTAGTATGCTGATTTTAAGTCCTTTGGGTATAGGCCAAGGAGTGGGATAGTTGGGTCAAATGGTGGTTCCATTCCAAGCTTTCTGAGGAATCTCCATACTGCTTTCCAGAGTGGCTGCACTAATTTGCAACCCCACCAGCAATGTATGAGTGTAGCTTTTTCCCCACATCCTCTCCAACACCTGTTGTTGCTTGTGTTCTTGATAATCACCATTCTAATTGGGGTGAGATGGAATCTTAGGGTAGTTTTGATTTGCATTTCTCTTATTACTAGAGATGTTGAACATTTTTTCATATATCTGTTGATTGCTTGTACATATTCTGTGAAGTGTTCATTTCCTTAGCCCATTTGTTGATTGGATTATTTGTATTCTTATTATTTATTCTTTACATTACTTTTATGATTGACGTGTTCTTATTTTTTAAGAACTTAAAATGCATCATTAGGTTGTTTATTTGTGATCTTACTGGGTTTTTTTTATAATGTGTGCACTCATAGCTATAAATTTGCCTCTTAGCATTGCCTTTGCTCTCTCCCAGAGATTCTGGTGTGTTGTGTTTCCATCTTCATTTGATTTTAGGTATTTTATAATTTCTCCCTTAATTTCTTCAGTGACTCACTTATTCAAAAGTGTGTTGTTCAAACTCTTTGTATAGTTTCCATATTTCTTCTTGTTGATGATTCTAATTTCATTCATTCCATTATTATTAAAAATGCAAAAAATTATTTATTTTTTATTTACTAAGACTCACTCCATTGCTTAATATATGATCAGTTTTGAAGAAAGTCCCAAGAGCAGTTGAAAAGAAAGTGTATTCATTTTTTTAGATAAAATAGAATGTAGATGTCTGTTAAATCCAATTAATCTATACAGGTTTAAATCTGATGTGTACTTGATTTACTCTCTAGATAATCTATTAGTGAGAAAGGTATATCAAATTTTCTCACATTTATTGTATTGGGGGTCTTTATATCTAGTAATGTTTGTTTTATGAAAATGAGTCCAAAAAATTTGGAGCATGAATACTTAACAATTAAGTATTGTTAAGTTAATAATTAAGTAACAAAAATTCTTGTTGAACTGTTTTCTTTACCAACATGTAATGACCTTGTCTCTTTTGACTCATATTGGTTTCAAGTCTGCTTTGTCTGATATGTGAGTGACTTGCTTTCAGATTTCATTTTCTGTCCTTCACTTTGGGTATACAAATGCCTTTGCAGCTGAGGTGTGTTTCTTGGAGATAACCTACAATTGGGTCTAGTTTTATAATTCAATCTGCCAAACTGTCTTTTAATCGAAGAATTAAGACTGTTTACATTCAGTGTTATTATACAGAGTCATGCGTTACTTTCTGTCACTTTATTTCTGTATAAATAAGTATTTGAATTGTTCCTAATTCTCATTTGGTTATTATTTTTCTAAAGTGGTTCATGCTTTCCCATGTTTTTATCTTCCTCTGTTGCATGTAGGACTTCCTTAAATATCTTCTGCAGGGCTGGCTTAGTAATCATGAACTCTTTTAGTTGCTTATCTTGAAAGTTTTTCTTGTATTTTTCTCCTTTGATTTTGAAGAAAAGATTTGTGAGATATAGTAATCTAAGTTGATGATTGTTTTTTTTCATAGCTTGAAATACATTATTCCATGCCTTCCTGGCCTTTAGAGTTTCTTCTAAGAAATCTATTGCTATTCTGCAGGTTTGACTTCATAAGTGATTTGGTATTTTTATCTTGCAGCTTTTAAAAATTTTTATTTGTTCTGAATTTTTGGCATCTTAGCTACAATATGTTGGGAAAAAGTTCTATTTGGAGTTGTAAATGCTTTCAGTACTTCCATGACCATCTCTTTCTCAAGATCAGGGAAATTTTCTGATTTTATTTTCCTGGATACATTTTCTATGTCATTACTCTGTATCCCCTCATCTTCCTCCAAGCTTCTGATTCTTAAGTTTGGTGTTTTCAGATTGTTCTTGCATATTCTGTTCATACTTTTTTTTCTTTATTACTGTCTGAGGGTTCTAATTCCTTCATCTTATCTTCCAGCCTCGATCTTCTTTCTTCTGCTTGATCCAGTCTTTAGTGAGACTCTCTCCACTGAGTTTTTTTTTTATTTGATTGGGTTTTTCATTTCAAAGATTCCTAAATGGTTCTTTTTCAGAATCTCTGTCTCTGTTGAAATGCCTTTTCATAGTCTGCATTTTCTCCCTTAGTTCATTCCTTGAATCTTCATTTTAACAATCTACTTTTTATTTTTTGTACTGGATATTGAGCCCAGTGATGCTTTACTACTGAGCTACATCCCGAGTCCTTTTCTTATTTTTTATTTTGAGACAGGGTCTTGCTAAGTTGCTCAGGAACTCACTAAGTTACTGAGACTGGCCTTGAACTTGAGATTCTCCTGCCTCAACTTCCCAAGTTGCTGGGACTATAGTCGGATGCCACCATACCTGGTCACTTTTTGAATTCTTTTTCCAGCATTTCCTTTACTTTAGTATTTCTGGGTTTAGCTGTGGGGGAGTTTTAAAGTTTTAAAGGCATTTTATTGTCTTGTTTTCTCATGTTATCTGTTTCTATGTTGAAATTTGCTCTTCTTTTGGAATGGATATCTCTACTACTGTTACGGTAGGGTCTTTTAGTGAGCTGCTTTCTCTTTACAATGTCTTCCAGGCAGAGGGTTTATCTCAGCCTCAAAGTGTTCGTTCAACGTCTATGTTCAATCCCCAGATCTGCTCTGAGAGGAGAAAATAACCGTCAGTAACAGCTACAGCTTGAAAGCAAACCATATATCAACACACAATAAAAAGCTACTGAAAATGTTCTCTACCACTCCTTTAACCAAAGAGAAGGAAAGGGAAGTGATTATATAGAATAAACTGAAAATTAGGTAATAAAGTAAAAACAATATTAAACTATATGGAAAATAGAGGGAAAGGGGACAGAAAGGAAGAGAAGAGGAACAAAGCAGGAGCAGGAGAAGAAGAAGGGAAGAAAAACCAAGACGAGGAAGAAAGAAAAGGGAGGAGAGGAAATACAAATGAGAGAGTAGGAAAAAAATCTAACTAAAAAAATTTTAAATACTTAAAATTATATAAACGTATGAAATAACAAGTAGTGATGGGAAACCAAACAAACCAACACAGAAAACAACACAGGTGAAATTAAAAACATTTATGAATGTTAACCCTAAAAAGCTTTAAGGATTTCGGTCTATGATTTCAAATGGGAAACCATTTACAAACGTGGGGAAGACAGTGCACACAGTAGGTTGGAAGGAATGAAGATCAGGGATTTGTTTATGAACTAAATTTGAATTTATGTTACATTTATGTATTCAAAAGGAAATGGTGAGGATGGAGTCAGATATCAGAAGAAATACAAGGGCTAGAGACTGAAATTTGGGAGTTTTGTTAAATCCTCCTGCATCCTTTAAGATACAGCTCAAAAATCACTCTATGAAGTCACTTTACCAGTTAAGAATCACTCTGTGAAGTCACTTTTCCAGTTAAAAATTAATTTCATTTTGTTTTTCTTATTACAGTACTTGTCACAATCTAACTTACATTAAAATCATTTTAAGAATACCTGTCTTTCCCATCTGGAGATATGAGAAGAACAATATTTATCTTACCGTTTCAACAAGTGATTTCTACTGTATATTACATATGGTGAATAAACAGTAAAGACTAACTTGACTCATAAAAAAAAAAATTATGAAAAAGTCAAAAGTTCTCCTTGTCAAATATTTAACACGTAGACCCTTCTCTCGGGGGCTTCAGTATTGGAACAGCCAGGTTCAAAGGCAGGGCCAACATGCAAGCCCTGACTGTACGTCCTCTGTCTCTGGGCGTGGAGGTGGTGCCCGCTGAGCCCCGCGCTGCCCTGGGGAGGGTGGCGTGTCTGTTCTTTCTCACATCTAGATCAGACTCTCACTTCCAAAAACCACGTGGAGCTCAGAACGATTTTAGGGAAGAAAAGTTTATTTGAAGGCTCACAGTTTCAGAGGTCTCTGTTCATAGAAGGCTGGCTCCATTCCTCAGGGCTGGAGGTGAGGCAGAACATCATGGTGGAAGAGTGTGGCAGAGGGAAGTGGCTCACATGATGATCAGAGAGCAGACGGAAGGAAGTCTCCACTTAGCAGATACAATTATATACCCAAAGCCATGCCCTGATTCCCACCTCCTCCAGCCACGCCTCAACACTTCAGTTCCCACTCAGTTAACCCCTGTCATGGGATTAATTCACTGACTGGGTTAAGGCTCTCACAACCCGATCATTTCTCCTATGAACCTTCCTGCACTGTCTCACATGTGAGCTGTTGGGGAACTCTTCACATCCAAACCATAACCCTGGGAGTTTTCAGTGCACAAGAAGTGCTGGTCACACAGGCATGGCGTGCACCCTGCTCTGATCCCTCCACCAAGCAGCAGTGTCACTGCGTCAATCATTCAGATGGCTCGCGACCAGGTTCCTGCATGGCATTCTCTGCTAAGATCTCTAGGGGACGTGAAGATGCAGAGGAATTATGTTTCCCTAAGGGGCAGGTTTAGGGAACACGGCTTAGGGAGCCCCAATAAGATGCTCCCTGCCCCGGTTCTCCATTTACCAATTGACAGACCCAGAATCCTTCTCATGCAGCTTCCCACTGCGCAACTGCGGATGAGTTAAATTCAGACAGACTTCCCCTCCTGTCACTGCTTCCCTAACAATCTTGCCGGATATGCCTCTCTCACTCTCCCTATGTGTGACCCCTCTGCCTGACCTGCCTTGGATTCAGAACTGATGCAATCTTTCTCACCCTCTGTTCCAGCAACCAGAATCTGAGTCTTTCAAGTCTCTGACAGCCCACTAGCAAACCTCAGCACCAAACAGGAGAGGAACAGGGATGTGCAGCCTGCGTCTACACCACCATCTTCCTAGCCTGTTGAAAAGGACTTTTTTAAATACCTTCTCTTCTGGGGGCAGCGGGAGAATAAGAAGTCTGAGAATATTGATTGTGCTTTCCTGGTTCTTGGTAATGAGGTAAGGTATCTACAGATCTTAGATTATTGTTATCAACACAACCAGCTCACCATGCTTATCAAATCCTTAGCAGAGGATCTACATGCAGAACAACACAGATGTCCCTCGGCCAAGGAACCTGAGCCCCAGCATCAAGAGAATGACGTACCTCCTCTTCAGAAAACCCAGCACAGGAAATTCTAAGTGACCCAGTATCTAAAAGCACAAAGGTTTAGAGTTAAACTCCAGTTGAATCCTATCATTATTTAATAAGCAGGTGAATGCTTTTCTTATCAAAGAAAAAACTTTTCAGTAATAATTCCACACCATTGCTCCTAAGGTATATGAGTACGTTTAAGGCAAGGTTTCATCTTCTGCAATACCAAATATAAACCATATTTTATGAAATTGTCTTGTGCATAAAATGAGACCTTCTTGTATTTTGAATAGCCCAATGATCATTGTAGAAATTCCTATCCTAAGAAAATAGCAAAACCAATCCAACTGGGGAGACACCTGCCAGTAGACAGAGATTATAGAGTAATTCTTTTGTGAGCCTAAAGAGAAATACAGATCACATGGGAGATAGGCAATAATATAAAAATAAATGTTTAAATATGATAGATAAATAAATCATGATGCATGCCAAAGCTGAAATACCACTTCATGTTTTATCACAATATTCCACGGTAGAGGAAAGTGTTCCTGTTCTGTTGTCAAATGGAAAAGTGCGTTTCCATTGAAGATACCCAACTAATGATACTCAGCTGTCATCAGTGATTTTGAGTGAGGGGCTCGTGGATGGCATTTTTAAAACTCAGACATTTTGCACTTATGATTATGAAAATTAATTATTTTTAAAATAATTGATGCCAACTTTAGCTGTGAGAGTGATTAGCCTAATATTCCAATACAATGCAATAATAAAGAACATTAATGCAGTCATTTCCCTTTTTAAGATGAAAGTAATTGTCTTTGGAAATATTCCTTCTCTCCTACTCAGGCGTCTTCGGAAACCCCTTCCGTGTGAAAGGAGATTGCACCGGAGCTGACCTCCATGAATGACCTCTCTTGCCCTTCTTGCTGCTGTCACGCTGTGGTGCACCCGCTTTTGATTCCATGGGAATTTACTTAAGGGGCTTGATGAGATTTCATTTTCCTGGTTAAAAACACCAGCGCTGTTCCCACATGGGACCAAAGCTCTGGGCAAGGTGTTTCATGGTGTCCCAGATGCCACACTTCCCTGAGCCGACAGTCAGACATCACCTCACGCGTAATGGGTCCGTTCACAACTGGAGAACGTGTCTCAGTGACTTAGTCAAGACCCAGTTCATAGGAAGCTGCCCTGAGCCACCAACCAGAAGAGGGAATGCTATTGGGAGGTGTTGGGGAGAAAGAGGCTGGGGTGCCTTTCACCAAGTCTGAATTATTCCCTGTGCACAAATCTTGAACTTTGAGTGATCTATTGGTAATTTAAAAAAAAAAAAAAAAAAAAAAAAAAAAAAAAAAAAACAGAAGGCAGTTTATTGTGGCAGGAGGGGAGACAAGATTGGAAATCAGACCTGAACTTCAACCTTGACCATTCAGCTTGCCAGCTGTGTGCATATGTGGTGCACGACATAATCGTAAGAGTGAATGAAAATGAATCCCACCCTTGAGTGATATTTATTTTAAACTAAAACTTACCAGTTTCTTGACCACACCCTAGGCACCTGCTACCCACTTTGCTTTTAAGCCTTACAATTTTAAACCTCACAATTTTAGATATTTGGGACCCTTCATGATAAATGAGAAAACTAAGCCTTTGCTAGCTTTTAACTAAGGCTTTGCGAGCTTAAATAACTTGCCTGACCTGTCACAGCTACGAAGTTTGAGCACTTGACCGCCACCCATATGCATTTCGGCTCTCTCCAGAGCAGCAAAGGACTTGGGACATGTTATGGTTTAGATCTGTAATGTTCCCCCGGAATTCATGTGTTCAAAATATGGTCCCCTGTGCAGCAATGTTCAGAGGTGGAGCTTTTAGTTAACGATTGGATCATAAGGGCTCCAATCTCATCAGCGGACTAACTCATTCGCTAGGTAGACTAGTAGGAGGTGGGAAGAAGCAGATCACTGGAGACAAGCCATGAGCTGAGCAGCCAGAAAGGTAGCATACTCTACCATGCTATGATGTTCTGACTCACCTCAGGCCCCAGGAAATGGAGCTGGCCAACCATGGGCTGAATCCTCTGAAACTGTGAGCCAGAATAAATCTTTCTTCTTCTAGTTCTTGTCAGGTACTTTGGTCATGGCAATGAAAAGCCAGCACAGGTGCATGAATGTTTTCTTTAACATGAGGTTCTTCCAACCATCCACTGAGAATCTATGATTCTGCCAACAATGGCTCTGAAAGCATCTTGATTTTGTGACCACAGATTCACAGTTCCTGGAAAGCTTCCACCCGGAAGTCAAAGAAATACATGACATTTGGGGCCTCTGGTCAATATCAAGGAATGTGCTGAGGTGTGAAATATTGTGACTACTCTGTATTGATGTGAGACGGTGCCACGTGCCCCTGAGGAACACAGCACTAGTGTTTGATTGGTATGGGGCACATCCACTCCTAAGAATTAGTTTGGGACCCTAAGTGGAAAACAAGAAAATGCTTACCTATCTCAAACTTTGTCATGTATAGAGAAAATATATATGTACATATGTCTATATATATGGGTATATGTGTGTGTATGTATATAATTTCTAAGAAATTTTTTAATTTTTAATTTTTTTTATTTTTAATTTAATTTTCGCCTTCACAAGACAGGTCACTTCAGAGAAGCAGGGCCTACAATACTCTACTCTCTGAGTTATTGATGACATTCCATGTTCATTAGTACAATCATATATAACTCTTTGGAAAGGTCTTAAAAATATCATGCATATGTGTGATATCATCAAACACATTAAAAAATGGATACTTTCCCAACAATTCAGTTTATTAGACTGTGGAAATAATTTGCTAACCAAGTCAAGGGCAGAAAAATGCATGTGGACTAATGAACCAGATGTCACCCTTACATCATCACCACTCATAAATGCCTACCATTGGTCAGGGATTATAGGTGAGAAAGTGCTATCCACCAACTCATACCAACCACAGCTATTGTTAACACACCACATGCAAGCCTTGAATGAAGCAGTTCCCTAGTTGGTTCAGTTAGATCACCTCTGGTCATCCAGAATCTACCTCAGTACCCATCCCCCTTCCTAATTGCAGTCTGATGCCTTGAGGAACTTCCTTTCCCACATCCTTTATTGATTTGATGTGACCATTTCTTGTCATAGAAGTCAGGGGATCTAGATAGACCCTCCCTCTCCTTCAGCTAGGAGAGAGGTGGGCATGTGGATCAATCTGTAAGACACTTCAGAAACTTATAATCTTGAGCTGAGGATACAAGGAAACACCAACTAAGTGATTTCTGCTGAGCAATCTTGACATAGTATCCAGTTTCTTAGTCTCTGAAAGTGCTTGAGTTCTTTCATAACAGTCAACATGTCTGGAGATTCTGTGAGACCCTGATATCCTACCAACATATACCCTCTGATGATCCACAAGTCAGTGTCTGTTGTTTACATCTGGAAACCCCGATGATCAAACAACCCACAGTCTGTTCAAGAACAGAAAGTAACGTCGTTAACCTACCAAGGCCTCCACCACAGGTGGAAGGTCTTCCAGACACAGCTGTGCTGGATTTGAGAGGTCTTTTCTCTTCAATAGAACTAGGCTTCAAATTTGTGCGTAAATGGAATAGACACTGAGCAATGCAGTTGAAGAAAATGGACACCACAAATCTTCACATACGGTATTTGAGAAAAATATCAGTCATCAAAGTTACAAGAGTGTTTTCCTTTTAGAAAATTCAGAAGCAGCAAAATCACTCTGGAACAAAAATGTCAGCAATACACAAAGAACACTGAACAACTTGCAAGTTAGCTGAAGTCAACACAGATTCCTCAGTACATACACGTTCCCTCTTTCATGTCAATTCTTTAAAAATTGTTAGAAAATGAATAAAGGCTCATCCCAAAGAGCTACAATTCAAGCCAAGGTACATTAAAACTCAGCGGTCTTAATAGGAGATTTTAGTTTTGCTCATTTCCATTTCTTGATGTGTGATTCCATCATCATTCATCAAAGCAATGGCCCACAGGCTCCTCAAGCCCTTGGAAAAACCAAACTCTCTGTAACATGTGTATTTCCTATTTCCTGTCTGCTCAGTATCACCCCTATTCCAGCCCCCCACCCAAAGCATACTGTTATGACTTGGATCTAGAAAAATCTTCTTTAAAAGGCTCAAGTGTCAGGCAATGTAGCAGTGTTCACAGGATCGTGACACCATCAGTGGATGAATTCATTTGATGTATTAATAATTTGAATGGACTACTGGGTGGAAACTGTAGACAGATGGATGTGGGTGGAAAAGGTAGATCACTGAGGATGTGGTCTTAGAAACTTTATCTGTTCCCTGGCTCCACCCTCCCCACTCCCCAATCTCTCTGTTCCCCAGCTTTCTACTGACACACCTTCCACCATGATGTTCTGCCTTGGAGCTGGCCACCCATGAACTGAACCTCTGACACTGCAAGCCGAATAAATCTTTCCTCCTCTAAGTTGTTCTTGTCAGTTATTTTTATCACAGTGGCAAAAAGCTAACTAATACACATATATTATCCCCAAATAATCCAAATATTCTCAGAGAAAAACAAAACAAGATTCATCTTTCTGCTCACCCCCAAGAATTCACTGGAGCCCACATACTACCAGGTTTCAAATGGAGGCTCTTGGTTGTCCACCTAGTTGTCTTAGAAATATCTGCATAGAAGGAAGGCACCAGTACCTCGTCATCTAAGAAATCAGAAGTTGCCGCTGTTCACAGTGCCATGGAAGCCAAGGAGATATTTTCATACATGCAAACCTTCATACAACTTCCTCTGCAAACACGTGGTGAGCACTCACTGAATTTCCTGCTCTACCTCCAAGCCACTGAATGTGTTTTCTTATTTCCTTTTATTTATTTCCTTATTTTTGTAACAAGTCAACCAGGTATAATAGCAAATTGATTTTTATTGAGGCAGCTCAATCGCATGCTAACTAAACTCCCATACCTTCCCACTATTTGGAACATCAGACTCTTCCTCCTTAAAGATGTGATCTGAGGTTTGAAAGTCTTCTCTCTCATCAGCAACCTAA
Source organism: Sciurus carolinensis (assembly GCF_902686445.1). NCBI lineage: Eukaryota > Metazoa > Chordata > Mammalia > Rodentia > Sciuridae > Sciurus > Sciurus carolinensis. The sequence continues at coordinate 7,799,773 of NC_062224.1, read as the reverse complement.
CTGGTTGCTCTGGAAGCAAGTAGCCCAAATAGACACAGCCTCTGGAAAGGTAACCATGGGTACTGAAAAGCAAAGCCAAAGGGTACTGTGGCTGCTTCCAGTTCAGGGGACATCTCTGGAAAACGGCCCTTGACTTCACTAGATGTGGGTGGCAGCCATTGATCTTACCCTCTGTCTTGCTCCAATTCTCCTACAAGCAGGTCCTGAGCCAAGGGTTTTGGTGCAACGAATTTACTGAGAACTGCTCTCAAGGAAAAAAATGGTCAAGAATTGGGGGAAGGGGGGCTGGGGAGATAGCTCAGTTGGTAGAGTGCTTGCCTTGTAAGCACAAGGCCCTGAGTTCGATCCCTAGCACCCAAAAAAAAAAAAAAAAAAAAGAGGGGGAAGGAAGGAAAAGAAACCAAAACAGGTAAAAGAGTCACCTGTGCACCTAAATACAACCATCTGCCAAAGTGCCAGCAGATGGGCTGTCAGCGCAGGTGGTAAGTAACTTCCGGGAACGGTCCTTACATGGAGTATACATGTAATGTCTGGAGTAGCTAGAGCCACCTTGAACCATGAGATGGCCCTGGAAACAGAAGTTAGATTTAAAATTTAGAAAAAAGAAAATCTGCCTTCCAGACTTCATAGAGTTCACACTAGGCCTTGGTAGATCACTCACAAACTTAAATATGAGAGAGAAATAAATTCCCAGGCTGGGGATATGGCTCAGTTGGCAGAGTGCCTGCCTTGCATGCACAAGGCCCTGGGTTCAATCCCCAGCACCGCGCAAAAAAAAAAAAAAGGAAAGAAATTCCCACTTTTAAATCAGTCACCTGAAGGTCTCATTAAAATTCAGGTTCTCATAAAGAACTCCAGATTGGGACTGGGACCAGACATCTCTAAAAAGTCCCCAGGTAATGCTGATGCTGCCGAAGTGTAGCCACACTTTGAACAGCAAGGGATTAAGCTGCTCTACTTGGGGTTTTCCATCATTCGCCACTCAAACTAATCCCGACTAATTAAAACATATTTTCTCATTTGAGAGAGAAATAAATTTCTATCTTCTTTCAATCCCTTCAACTTGAGATCTCTCCATTAAACCTCAAAAAAATTAATATACCGCATTTCCACCTAATTTCATTTAGGACACAAATGAAAAATAGAATCGCACAACTCTTTGGAAATTGAGCTCCATCTTCATGGCTCAGCTCATGAGGGGACATTGAGAAAGACTGGGGTTTGGTGGTGATCGGATGGTGACTCCCAGGCGTTCCCATGTTTTAAAAATCAGAGTCCCACACAAGATTTGCGGGATTTACTGCATGCAGTTTGCCCTCGGCTGCAGCAGTGCGTACAGCCTGGGAAAGGAAGGGACTCTGGGCGTTTTCCTGGGGAGTCTCTGCGTTCCCTCTCTCACAGGGCTAAGCGTGCAGGCTGGCTCGGGGTCGTGCGGCGCTCTCCTGAGGATCCTCAGGCTCTGACCACCAGGGCACTGACTGAGGCCCGGGCGGCGGGAACGCAGTGCAGAAAGCAAGCAGGGGCGCTCGCCGCTCCTCCGCAGCGAGCCTCTTGCAAACACCCTCTTGCCCGCGGAGCTGAAGGCTCGCTGAGCTTCCGCCTCCACGGGCTGGGCTGCTTTGATGCAGAGGAAGGCCGAGGGTTTGTCTGGCTGGTGGCATCGGGCACTCTGCTCCGTGGATTTTAATTGGGTCGTTTCTAAACACACAGCCCTGGGCTCGCTGGAGGCGCATCAGAGGCTTTCTTCTCGGGTTCGGCGGCGGCGGCTGACAACTAGATGTTTAGAAAACCAAACTCTTCCGAGAATTATAAAGTGAGAACTGGGGGACTTCGGCTGCAGGAGCCGCTGCTGTGTGTGTTTGCAGGCGAGGCTGAAAGGACCGGACCCGCGGAGAAGGCTAAGGAGCCCGCGGCCGCAGCTGCTGCGCACGCCTGCTTGTTCTCGACTGCCTGCAAATGCAAACGCCTATTTTGAGCCCCAATGAAAAAAGTTTTAAATATCTTTCTGCAAGTAGGGGAACGGTTTTGTTTTGTTTTGTTTTATTCTTACCAAGTAGATTGAACTGCGTTTTTTTTTTTTTTATTACTTTTAAACATCGCTGAAGTCTTTCAACCTGCTCATTACTTTTTCATGTACTTTAATTAATATGTTCTTTTAACGATTGTCCAGAGAGACTCCAAAACCCTCTTTCATTAGTGAAGCACCAAGACGGGGTTAACACGAGCTTCTTCTTGTGCATGTTACTGTACTTTAGCAAGAACTTAAAGAAAATGGAACTTCTACCTCTGCACAGGCCACATCAAACCCAAGGCCGCTGTCCAGGTGGGATGCAGTTCCTCACTTCTGTGCCTAAGGGAGTCAACAAAGGGCACCTCTGTTCTCACAGATGGTTGGGAAATGAACCACCAGTCATGTGCCACATAGATTTCAATCCAATATCTGGAAAAATGAACTCATTATCTTTCATTTTTCCTCCCAAGAACAGTCTTTTCAGTTTCTTCCAGCTTAGTTCCCCTTCCTGGAGTCTCCATTCCCAACATTTCCATCTCAGAAGCATTTTGCAGATACACACTCAACAGTTTAGTTTTAATATGTCCCTTTTGTGGTGTTTGCTAAATACTCCCACCATGGGATGGTCGAGATGCGGACATGCACACACTGCTCTGGCTTCCGGGGCCTGGCTCCTTCTACTCAGGAACTCCCACCCAGGAAGCTCACCAGTTTCCCTTGGGATGCTCCCCATCTAGAAGAGAAGAGTGAGAAGAGGGGAAAAGTTCAAGAAAGGATAATCTCTCAGGATCTCTGCCTGAGGCTCAGGGTTGCTTACTTAGATATGTGTATCAACAGATAACAGAAGGGGACTTTTTCTCCAGAAGGCTTCCCATATGGACAGCCGGTCTGTACTCAGAAACTGGCACTCCCCCCCTTACAGCAGGAGAACACGCAGGAGTTTACACATACACACAAATAAACTGATCACAACATCAAAGTTTTGCAAATCAGCGTCAACTCAAAGGCACCTCTTTTCTACATTCATGCTTGGAAGAAGCATTTGTTGCACATCACATCATAAAAATGATCTCTTATTTATGGGGGAAAAAATCATCAGATGCAGCAAAAATGCTTTTCAGGGCTCAAAAGCAAAAACCAAGCTGCTGTTTGATGAATTTGTTCTGTGCTTCTAAATACGATGTAGAAAAAGTTAATGAATGAGGTCCAGGTAAGCCTGGGGGGTTTCTTTAAATCAGGGCATCAAAAGTCACAGCACATTCCCTGCAGTTTTAAGAGAGATTGTTGATGGACATATTTCAAAGCAAACAACATCGCTGCCCTGACAGGCCAATTATATTACCTTACAGTGCCTACAGGCACATAAATTATACACTAACATGTTTTAACCTACTCCTAAGAAAGCAAATGTGGAGCCGCCGGGTTGCTCTGGCGTTCGCTGGCGCGCTCTGCCCCCTGGTGAGCTCTCCGGAATCTGCATCCCGAAGCTCAGCAGCCCGAGCAGGAAGAGACCCAAACAGAGGAGCTCAGACCAAGATGGAGGGGGACGCACAGGCTCAGGGCACGCTCCACGCGGGTCTTAGAGTTCGAGGGGAGACGTCAGTGGTCCAAAATGACAGGTATTTAAGGCATCTTCAGGGAAACGGAAGCCGATTGAAAACAAGAGCCCAGAAAATTGGCAGGATGTGGCTGGGTAGGGAGGAGGGACGTTGTTAGAATCAGGGAGGTTTCCACACGACAAGGAGGCATCTAGCTTGGGAATGGGAACAGAAAGAAGCAGAAACAAGAGGCGATGTCACCAGCAGATTACTGGAGGGCTGAGGAGACATTCTGTTCATCTGTAATATTTTAAAACGACAAGAGAAGAGTTTATTCATTTCTCTTTCCTTGGGCTCTGTCTTCCCCAACAGACAGCTGGTCTGCTACTCAAATGTCACACAGTGTGAGGGTGACATCAGGAATCCAATAAAGTGCCCCAGGAAGCGTTAGAAATCTATGAAACTTCCAAACAACAAAAGAATCCAATCAGGTGTTTTGTCCCCCCCACCCCCTCACCCCAGTTTTCTGAATATTGCAGCCAAGGTCTGAACAAAGTACGAAAGGAACCCACTCAACCCCATCTCCATCCATTTCCACTTCCTGTGGTTGCAGGCCCTGGATGATTGCCTCAAAATGCAAGTCCTTATTTAGATTCACATTTTCAGATAAATTCTTTTTGCATGAACTACTCTCCCTCGAAAACTGACATTTCAGTCAAGAGAAAGTCAAATGAAATTATAAGCAGTCTTGTAAATTCTCTCAGGTTTTGGAGAGAGACCTCCCCACAGATATTGTTTGCAACAAAGACTCTATTTTGTGACTCTAGTGTTTCTGATGTATTAGCAAGAAGTCCAGAAATCTCAGTCTAAGAGACATTGAAATTGAGACCCAAAGAACAACTTGTTCCTGCTAAACAACTTTTGTCTTGTTTGAGGGGAAAATGAAACAGGACTAAGGCTGTCAAGTACAGTTTTAGACACTTGTTGAAGATTAAGAGTGGAAAACAAGAAGCTTATTACAAACCTGGTGGCAGCTAAAATGTCACACACAGAGAGGTTAAAACAACACTGAAATTTGCAAACATGACACAAATAATGTAGTTCATACCATGACCATGGAAAGAAAATTATTTAGAAAGGATTGTGTAAAATTTATACCAGCTTCAATGGTCAAAATAACAGCCCCTCTCAGATTTCCTCATCCTAACCCCCAGATCCTGCAAGTTTCCCAGGACACATGGGGAAGGAGGTGACAGTCAAGGGGGTGGGGGGAGGGGGTAAGGTGCTAATCCACTGGCCTTAGAATAAGGGATTGTCCTGCATTGTCCCCGGTGGGTCCAATAAAATCTCCAGTCCTTAAAGTGGAAGAGGGAGCAGAAGAAGTAAGGGAGAGGCTAAACCACGTGGAGAGATGCAGCAACCCTGACTTCAAATCTGGAGGGAGGACCCCTGGTCCATGGGACTTTGCTGGCCCTAGAAAGTAGAAAAAGTGGGAATCAGAGTTTCTCTAGAGCCTTCAGAAAGGAACTCAACACTGCCGGCACCTTGATTTTAGCCCAGTGACCCCCCTGTTGGACTCCCAACTCACAAAATGGTGAAATAGTGTTGTTTTAAGCCACTAAGTGCCCGGTAATTTGCGACAGTAGCAATGGAAAACTAATGCATGGACTTTCACAAAATTATAGCTTCACCTATTTGTCAGGGAGTCCTTAAACTACCACCCTGATGTGGAGATAGGAAAAGGTGAAATATATAGAAAAGGTTAAAATACTGACTTTTTGACTAATGGTAATACATTTGCCCAAAGTTTGGTCCAATGAAGATTTTACAGTATATTTCATTTCACCGTCACTTGATTAGTGTCTTTGAAGATGCACAGAAGTAGAATTTCATCAGTCCAACTTGAGGCAAATTATCATTTATTTTGTACAGGATTTAGCATCGCCTGACCTGTCTCTGTTAACACTGAGCTGGTAAGACATCCAGAGCCATATGTGGGGGGAAAATGTGAGAACGCAAGGAGCGAAAGAGGAGCAAGAAGAAAAAGAATGCCAGAGAGCACAGGAGAAGAACTGAGGGAGACCACAGAGAACAGAGGAGAACGGCAACCATGTTTCAGCACCAGGATGTTCAGACATAGAAATAAAAGAGTTTAGAGACACTCAAGCAGAAGACCAACAGAAATGCAGAGAGGCGGACGTGTTATTCCCACCAAGACCATGCCCTGCCCTGTGCCCACGCCAGCCCTGTCTCCCAGGGGGCAGAGAGGGTGAACAAAAAGGAGGCCCAGGGACAGGCAGCTGGGTGGGGCAGAGAACACGGACGCAATGGCCACTGGGTTGGCCTTCTCCACCCTAGGCACCTACGTGAGCAAAGTGATCTACTACATAGCCAGACTGGGAGTTTCTTTAAAAAGAACTTGAAAATTAAGTGCAATTCTGAATCTCTCCCTCCTTCACTAGAAGTCTTCAGATACGACTAAACCATCAGTGGATGAACATACATAGAAAACGTGGTCCATGCACACATGGGATTTTATTCAGCCATGAAGAAAATGGATGGAACTAGAGATCATTCTGTTCAGTGAAATAAGTCAAGGGTCGTATGTCTTCTCTCACTGGCAGAAGCTAGAGAGGAAAAAGGAAAAGGTGGGGTGTATCTCATGGAAATCAAAGGGAGATCAGTAGAGGAAAGGGACCAAGGGCAGGGGGGCAGGGAGGCAGGGACGGAGGGGAAGTGCTGGGGACTGATATTGTTACATTGTGTGCATGTACAAATATGTACCGACAAACCCCGTCAATATGTACAACTATAATGCACCGGGAAAAATATGGACTGAAGCCAACATCATTTTCTATACCTAATACGTGTCTGCATTCACAAACAAAGCAATTTCCTTTTTACCCCAAATAAGCAGGAAGAAAAACCAAGATCTAAAATGTTGTGTCTTCTATAAGTATTTCCACCTGAGTTTAAACTGCATTTATCAAGCATTGAATGCTGAGACGACCACTGAGAAACCAAAGTTTCTTTTCATTCCTCTTTGGTCTCTGATTTGCAAAAATAGAAATTACTCCAGTGGAAGAATAAGGTCAGTTATCCCTTTAATGCTGGCATTCTTAATCATTAATATGATTTTTTTTAAAATACATTAAACTTTCTGGACTCTATGATTTATTCTGTATAATATTTATGACTACCAGACGTGCCATGACTATTATATCTCTGAGATTTGTCCAACTTCCTAATCGATCACCGGGAGCAACACACTGAGTCCCCTCATGCCATTTCCCATCAGCAGAAGTGCCTGTGTACTGAGGTTTGGAGAAATTGGATTTGGGTGGTTGGGAATTTGTGATTCACCCAGTGCCAAAGCCAACTTTCTGAAGTTTCTAAATGGGACAGAAGTCAAATGGTTGTACAAATGTAACTGCTCATTGTGTGATTTCAGTTGCCCAGTGAAGAAACTGAAATTTCATGTGTGTGTGTGTGTGTGTGTGTGTGTGTGTGTTGACCATGGGTAGAAATTGAGTGAGACTCCTTATCAAGTTATAATTCAGAAAATTTAGGAAATGAATACTGGAAAGACATTCTATCTTTATTCCTCATGGGGCTTTTAATTTTTTTTTTTTTTTTTTTTTTTTTTTTTTTTTTTTTTTTTTTTGCCATACTAAGGATTGGACCCAGGACCTTGTGCTTGCAAGGCAAGCACTTTACCGACTGAGCTATCTCCCCAGCCCGGCTCTTAATTTTTTGAGGAGTGAATCATTGTTCTGTGTCCACCTTGGCGCTGCCTGTGGTGTGTTTCTCTGGTTGTCCAGCATCTGACTCCCCTCTGAAATCTGGGAAGTCCCCCCTCCAGTGTGAGTGTGTGAACACCCCCAAGCTTGGGCCAGCTGTGGGTGTGCTCCGTTAGCAGTTGCGAGGTTATGAGGAGTAGTGGTCTTGACCAAGTGACAGTCGAGAGTATATAAATCCACAGAAATGCATAAATTGCAGATATGGAATTTGATTGCTACATCTGAAAACATACTGAACAATCAATAATGGTAGAATTTATACCTGGTAAAAGTTCTACGCTCTGTTCTCACAACTTCTTTAAAGCTGAAAAACACCCCACTCCCCTGAAGACGTTTCTGCTGTTCACATGGGCAGCTCTCACTATCTAATGATGGCCCCGTTGATCAAGAACGGAGAGGAAACTCCTAAGACAGTCATCAGTGTTCCTGGCTCGAGGACATTTGGGTAGAAGGACATTGGGGCCCATGTCTAGCTGAAGGGTTGGTGTGCACACAGCTTACGCCCTCTCCTCTGGACAATGTCCTTCTTCAGGTTTCTTTCCTCATTTCTCAGGAGGCCATGAACAAAACTGGATGATTAAAGAACCCAGATCTTTTTTTGACACATCAGTTCAGTTTGCAACTCGGGAAACCACCTGCTGAACCATTTCAAACTAGACCCATCTTTTATTTTCCTCAAACTCCTGAACTGAAACATGAGGAAAATTTTATAACCTGAAATGCAGCTCGTTCTTTGAAGCTTCTGACATAAAGGACGAGCAGTGTGTCATTTGTAAACAGCCCACGAGGCCGTACTTTCTGGAATATATCTACTCGGTGCCATGGCAGACTCGGCAGTAGGGATGGTATTAGCTGTTCCCTCCCCACCCGCAGCTCATGAGGCCTGGGGTACTTGACCAAATTCTGATGTCATGGAGACGTGGCGGTTTCCCTTCATGCCCCAGATAGATGCCGGGACACCACGCAAGCTTGCCTCGCGAAGGGACTTCCCAGACAGAAGCTGCACAAAATGTGTCCTCTCTGCCTCATTGAGACATGTTGGGTATTCCCATGACAGAGCCTCATCACTGGTGCTCCTCGTGGAGGATGTCTTCGGAGGTCACAGGACATTCACACTCTTCCCCCAGTCCCCACCCCGCTGGACTGGGCCACCTCATTCTCTAATCCTCTTCGGCTTCTTTTCTCATTGGACTCCCGCCCTCTCTCTTGTCCCCTCCATCCCCAGACACTCCTCCCAGGACACTCTGGGGGTTTCCAGGGTCTCCTCCCCAGCTCTTTCCCCCTTTAATTCGTGAAGACCTTTGTTATTATTATTATTATTTGGTTTTGTTGGTTTTTTGCCAATACTGCAGATGGATCTGAGGGCTGCTCGACCACTGAGCTACATTCCCAGCCTTACACAGTTAACTACTTATTTACTTAATTACTTCAGACACGGAGTCACTAAGTTGCCCAGGCTGGCCTCAAACTTGCTACCCTTCTGCCTCAGCCTCCCGAGTAGCTGGGATTACAGGCCTGCACCACCATGCACAGCTCCCAAAGGCCTTTGCAGGTTCAACCATGAAGCTCCTTGTGCCCACTGAGTGTGCCATTCTGGTAAAATGTGGATCGGTTCCCACTGCACACTCATCCTGGAAGGCAGCCCACCTACTTGCTCTGGGTGAGGCTGCTCTTTGCACATCTCCACGGGGCTTACACTCCTGGAGGAGGAGATTGGGTGAATTATTTCAATATACCACAGGCAGGCAATGAAACAGGGTGACGGCAGAGAGGCATCTGCAGTTGGAAGCACAGAGGAAAAGCCTCAGGGTGTGTTGTAGTCAACTTTTGCATTGCTGTGACCAAAATACACAACAAGAACAACTTAGAGGGGAAGCTTATTTGGGGCTCAGAGTTTCAGAGGTCTCAGTCCATAGTTGGTCAACTCCATTGTTTGGGGTCCACGGTGAGGCAGCACATCATGAGGAAGGGCACTATGGGGGGAAGCTGCTCCCCTCATGGCAGCAAAGAAGCAGAGAGAGAGAAGGGGCCAGAGGGAAGACGCACCCTTCCAGGGCACTTCCTAAGTTACCACCCAGGCTGTCAGACTCAGATGGACCCATTAGATCACAGCTCTCAAAATCTAATCTTTTCACCTCTGAATATTCCTGCACTAACGGGAGATTTGGGGACACCTATCCAACCATAAGAGGGTGCCTGTCATGTGTGTGCACATGCATGCTTAAGTGGTTGTATGTACATATGTGTGTACATAGTTGTACAGGAGTGTGCTTGTTTGTGCATGTGCCATGTATGTATTCATGTGGTCTGTGTAGGCGTGTGTTCATGTGTGTGCTTGTGCACACTTACATGTGCATTGTGTGGTGTGTTATGTGTGTGTGTAAGTGTGTGGGCATGTGTGTGCTTGTCTGTATCCACACGTGTGCGTGTGTCTGGCATTTGCACTGTGTGTTCTTGCATGTGTGTGTGTGTCGTCCACGTGTGCACGTATGTTAGAGGGGAAATCAGGAGGACATGAATATCCGAGGATGAATGGGGAGGGAAGCGGCCGTGGGGAGGGAGCTTGAGGACAAAGCAGAAAATCTGTCACGCCTGGGCGTCCCCTGCAGAGCCACCCCCCAGTCCAGGCCCGGCCTCTCCACTGCACCCAGGCTCCCGAGGCCAGTTAGAATGCCTCTCCTGTCGGGAGGATCAGTGGTTTCAGAATGGCAGAGATGGTGGAAATAGTTCCTCTTTCCTTATCTCTCCCTCTTCCACAGAGAGGCTGCCGCAGCCACTCCATCTAACAGTAGATCAGTCCTCCCACCAGGCGCTGATTTGCAGAAAGGGCTAATGTGCAGATTAGAAACGGACACTGCTGAGGGAAGCAATTTCCACCCTGCGATATTTGAAAACACTGATCACTGCCATAGTAACCTACTCCCTGCCTTTCGGCTTTCTTTAACTGTGCTCTTCGCAGCCGTTTATTGTGGCCCAGAGGTTAAGACAGCGTAACTTTCTAAAGCTAGGCAGAAACGTGGCCAGGACACTTCAGGGGAGTTTAATGCTTCCGAATTTAAAGGAATATGGATGCAATTGTGTGTGTGTGTGTGTGTGTGTGTGTGTGTGTGTGTGTGTGATAGGGACTAAACTCAGCACCCAAGCACTCCGCCATTGAGCCCTCAGCCCCGAGCATGTTAAATGTTGTCATAAAAACTAAGTAGTAGAAATATGGATTTTTATTGTAAAAGTCTTTCAATTCTCCTGTAGGCTTGAATTTTTTCATAATAAAAGGCTGTAGGCAAATGGCTTTTGACATAGCCAGCACTTGTCATTCAGGACATCTGAGATATTCGGGTGCAGGGCTCAGCATAGAAGTAGGCTCATCTAGAACATGATCAGCATGTGTTTCACAGAATGCAAGCTCAGGATCCTGTAGGCAGGAGCAGCAGGTAACAAGACCGAGCCAGTGGGCACAGGAAGCCAAGCTGACCTGAGTCCTGGCTCAGCTGTCCACACGAGGAAGCCCTGCTTCCGCTCCAACTAATTGGATAAGGCGGGTGGACATGCTGGCCCTTTTTGGTCTGGCATTCTAATATTTAAAAGAAAAGGCAAAAATATGAATTGCAGACTTTCAGTTGCATATAGATTCATTACATTTAAAAGTTAATTAAAAAAAAAAACAGTGTACGTTGTCTGAAGACATCCTTGGCAGCAGTCATTGGGATGCTAGCAAACCTCTTTCCTTATAAACTGACTGGGGTGGGCTGGGGAGATAGCTCAGTCGGTAGAGTGCTTGCCTTGCATGCACAAGGCCCTGGGTTCGATCCCCAGCACCGCAAAAAAAAAAAAAAACACTTATAAACTGACTGGGGTGACTGTACCTGGGGAGAGCTGTTCCGGTCATACGCCCTTTACTGACAGCCTTAAGCCCTCTCTCCAGGTGACCCAATTGGCCTATCTAATCTTCAGAAGAGCTGCACAGTTTTTTAGGAATTTTACATCCCTTAGGTATTAATTAGTTGGATGGAATTTTGCTGGATTCCTCCTTCCTAGCACATCTGAAAATCTTTGAAATAAGGAATATGACCGCAAGCTAGCAAAGTAACAGAAAATACATACTGCTTCACAACTATATCAAACATTAAATGAGTTCACCGTGTATAGATTCTGAAAATTCCTGGACGATTTCAAGCACAGGTCTTTCTGTGTCACCCAAAACCACAACATTGTGTCCCCTTTCCTGAGTAGTAATGAAACAACTAGAGAAGTGTTAACTGAATATTGGGAGGGGTGACAGCGTTGTCCTCCCTTGTTTAAAGTACTCTGAAGTCCATGTGTTTCTGACAGGTGCCTTTAAAAAATCCACAAGGAAAAAACGGATTGAAGCTAATAGTAACAATAAAAGCCTAGGACTTCTTTTTAAAATGACAGCACTGACATTTCTAGGAAAAGAGCAATAACAAACAGATGGAACAATTTCAAAACCAAAAGCAAGATGGTAGATTTAAACATATCCATATGAATAATCCCACTACATGTAAATAGTCTTTGCTCTGCAATTCAAAGGCAACAAAGCACTATGATGAATTATAAAAATTATAAAGCCAAACAACAATATCTTGATTAAGAAATGCACTGTACACATACAGACACAAATGGTGACATACAAGGATGAGAGAAATTTTGTCATATGAATCCTGCCACAAGAAAGCCAGAGTCAAACTATCAATGTCAGATGAAGTGTACTTCAGGAGAAAGAATACCTCCGGGGATGAAGAAGCAGATTTCACGAAGAAGTTCACTGCACACTAATAAAGGATCAATTGATCAAGAGGACATTATAATCCCAAAAGTTTATGCACCTAATAACAAAACTTCAAAATACAAGGAGAAAAAATAAAGAATAAGGATAGACAAGTTCACAATTACATTTTCTTTCTCAATAACTGATAGAACGAACTGAACAAAAATCTGGATACAGACATTGGTCTTCACTATCAACCAACTTCACTGAATTGATGTTTACATAATCTTACAAGTGACCACAGTAGAATACATATTCTTTCAAATGCACACAGAACATTAACCGAAAGAGGCTAGGGCTGTAAAGGAAGACTCCATAAGTTTAAAAAGACTCAAGTCCTACAAAGGACTTACAGTGTAAAAAAAAAAATTAGAAGCCAATAACAGAAAGATGTTTGGGCAATTCCTCATATTTAGAAGCTAAATAACACACTTCTAAAAAGTCAAAGAAAAGCCAAAAGTTAGAAAGTATTGTGTGAAGTGGATGAAAATTGTAACACGTCATGTCAAAAGTTGTCAGATGCTGCTAAGAACTTAACATGTTAGCACTAAAGCTGGACGTGCTGGTACACGCCTGTAATCCCCGCAGCTCGGGAGGCTGAGGCAGGAGGATCACGAACTCAAAGCCAGCCTCAGCAAAATTGTGGCACTAAGCAACTCAGTGAGATGCTGTCTCTAAATAAAATACAGAATAGGGCTGGGGATGTGGTTCAGTGGTTGAGTGCCCAAGTTCAATCCCTAGTACCAAAAAAAAAAAAAAAATTATAACATTAAATGCCAAGAACAGGAAAAAGGATTGAGGACCTCAGCTTTCCATCATAAGATCATGGAAAAAGAAGAACAAATTAAATTCAAAGTAATAAGAAGAAAGGAAATAATAAAAATCAAACTGAAAACAAAAAAATATAGTAGAAATGTCAATGAACTAAAAAGCTTGTGCTTCAAGAGCATCAATAAAATTTATAGACCCAGCCAGACTGATCTAAATAAAAAAGAAAGATGTATTTATCAATATCAGATTTAAGAATGGTGACATCATTACAGATAATGCAGATATTTAAAGATAATAAGGGACTAATTTGAACAACTTTATGCCAATAAATTCGATTACTTAGATAAAATCAAAACATTTCTTAATAAATGAAAAGTACCGAAGTTTAACTCAATGGATAACCTGAAGGTCTTAGTCCATTTTCTGCTTCTATAACAGAATACCACAGACTGGGTAATTTATAAATAAACGTATTTCTCGCGGTTCTGGAGGCTAGAAGTCCAAGACCACAGGGCCATGGCTGATGAAGACCTTCTTGCAGCATCATAACATGGCAGATCACACGGCAAGAAACACGTGACATAGCGGGTGAGAGAGACAGAGAAAGGGAGGGTTTTTATAAGAAAGCCCATCCCACAGCAGTGGCATTAATCTATTCATGAAGGTGGAGCCTCATGATATAATCATCCCTTCCCACTCTCTCATACCATCCCAGTGGCAATTAAGTATCAGCATGAGTTTTAGAGGGGACATTCACACCATAACATGTGTACTAACTAAATTTAACTTACAGTTAAAAACCTTTCCATAAAGAAAACTCCATGCCCATATTGATTCACTTAAAAGTCCACCAATATTTAAGAGATGAATTCTATACAAATTGTATCAGAAAATTGAAGAGGGCAAACTTCCCAAATTATTCTAAGGGCTACAGAACACTTAACTAAAATCAGTTATGGGGGGAAAAAAATAGGTGCTGTGGTGTATGCCTGTGATTCTAGTGACTTGGGAGGCTGAGACAGGAGGATTGCAAGTTTGAGGACAGCTTAGCAACTTAGGGAGGCCCTACGCAATTTAGTGAAAACCTGTCTCAAAATAAGAAAGAAAAGGGGGTGGGAATGAGGCTTCATGGTTTTCGTCTGAGAAAATATTGTTTCTTTACATCCACAGGATAATTTGTCTGGATACGAAATTCTACACTGATGGTCTTTCAATGTTTTAAATTTCCCTCCATTCTCTTCTTCTTCTTCTGACAAGAAATTTTATGGAGGAATCCTTATTCCTCTATGGGAAAGATGTTTTCTCTCTGACATCTTTTGAGTTTGTTTGTTTTTTTTTTAACCAGGAATTGAACCCAGGGGTGCTTAACCACAGAGTCACATCCCCTGCCCTTTTTTGTATTTTATTTAGAGACAGGGTCTCACTGAGTTGCTTAGGGCCTCGCAAAGTTGCTGAGGCTGGCTTTGAACTCACGATCCTCCTGCCTCAGCCTCCCGAGCCGCTGGGATTATAGGCGTGCACCACCACGCCCGGCTGGAGATTTCTTTTTTGTCTTTGGTTTTCTGCAGCAGGAATATGATATGCCTAAGAATTTTTGGGATATATCCACATGATGTTCCCTGAGCTTCCTGAACTTAGTTCTTTTTCCTCTTTGCATTTCAGACAGGGTAATGTCTATTTATCCATCTTGAAGTTCACGGATTCCTTCCCCAGCCATGTGTGGTCTATTGAGTGACCCATCAAAACCACTCTTCATCTGTTACAGTGTTGTTGTTTCTAGTATTTCTTTTTATTTTTGACTTCCTTCTCTCTGACCACATTAGTTTTTGCCTGTTACTCACTTTTTTTCACTAGAATCCTCAGGGTGTTAATCAGACCTGTTTTCAAATTTCCCGTCTGATCCTTCCCACATCTGTGCCTCCTCCAAGCCTGACCCGATGCTGCCTCTGTCTCTTTTTTTTTTTTTTTTTTTTTGGTACTGGGGATCGAACTCAGGGCCTTGTGCTTCAGAGACAAGCACTCTACCAGCTGAGCTATCTCCCCAGCCCGCCTCTGTCTCTTCATGTTGGTTTTTTCTTGCCTTTCAGCACACCTAGTAATCTTGATTGAATGTGAGACATGATGTATTGATGGAAAGGAACTGAGTGTACCTTTTAGTTTGGGGTGCTGTTTTCCTAGTGAGGTGTTGGGCAGTTTTGTGCTGTGGTGACAGAGGCTTCAGTTTCCTCTAGTGTCTTTGTCTCTGCTATTGTCTTGGCTTCCCTTGAAGCTCCTCCTTAAATAGTCTGTGCCTGTGGCTCTTGGGCTCTAATCTGCCTTCACTGTGCAGGAAATCTCTTCTGGGGCTGGTAAAGCAGGGTGCTGCTCAATCCCATAACTGGGTCTCAGGGGATGTTCTTAGTGGGCCTGATCCACTAAGTGGCTCTCAGAGTGTTTGGTCCTCTGCGAGAAGTGTTTTAATGGGCTGCTGCATTAGTGTGACCCAAATCCCCAACAAGAACAACTTGGAGGAGGAAGAGTATATTGGGGGCTTATAGTTTCAGAGGTCTCAGTCCATAGACAGCCAAATGCATGCTGGGGCCCAAACTGAGGTGGCCCCTCACGGCGGGGCCAGGAGATGAAAGCCACTCGGCAGGGTGAGGGTCAGGAAGCGGGGTGGAGGGGGACGCAGGAGTGACCCGCCTCCTCCGGGCATGCCCACCGGCCTTGGTTGTGGAGCTCAGAGGGACCGGTTAGGTCACAGCTCTCCAAGTCTGATCACTTCGCCTCTGAACTTCCCCGCATTAACAGGCGCTTTGCGGGACACGCCCGGTCCCACCGCGACCCACAGCCAGGCGGCGGGGCTGCCGCTGAGAGGCTTCCTTTCCCGAGGCGATGAGGCTCCGGAGGGCGCTCCTCGCCGCAGAGCGGGACCTGGCAGACGGCGCTGCCGGCTCTGCTGCCCCTCGCCCTCGCGCTCGCCCACCAGGCCGTTCTTCTCCCGTTGTCTCCGTGGGGACTGGGGCTGCTCCTGGAAGCGACCCCGGGAGACGGCGCAGCCTGGGACGCGCCCCAGAGCTTGCGCTCCCACCAGCGCCCGCAAGCGTCCCCGTGCGCTGGGCAGCTGTCACTCTGCTGTTGGGGGTGGCCTCTCGCCCGGGACCCCGACTCTACTGCCGCTAAGAAAAGACTGACTTCAGGATGATTTCAGTGTGTGCGTGTGTGTGTGTGTGTGTGTGTGTGTGTGTGTGTGTGTGACAGAGAGGAGTGACAACTTCCAAGTGTGTGTGTGTGTGTGTGTGTGTGTATGTATGTGAGGAGGAGTGACAACTTCCAAGTGTGTGTGTGTGCGTGTTATGTGAGAAGGAGTGACAACTTCCAAGTTGTGTGTGTGTGTGTGTGTGTGTGACAGAGAGGAGTGACAACTTCCAAGTTGTGTGTGTGTGTGTGTGTGTGTGACAGAGAGAGGAGTGACAAATTCCAAGTGTGTGCATGTGCATGTGTGTGTGTGTGTGACAGAGAGAGGAGTGACAACTTCCAAGTTGTGTGTGTGTGTGTGTGTGTGTGACAGAGAGAGGAGTGACAACTTCCAAGTGTGTGTGTGTGTGTGTGTGTGTGTGTGACAGAGAGAGGAGTGACAACTTCCAAGTGTGTGTGTGTGTGTGTGTGTGACAGAGAGAGGAGTGACAACTTCCAAGTGTGTGTGTGTGTGTGTGTGTGTGTGACAGAGAGAGGAGTGACAACTTCCAAGTGTGTGTGTGTGTATGTATGTGAGGAGGAGTGACAACTTCCAAGTGTGTGTGCATGTGTGTGTGTGTGCATGTATATGAGGAGTGACAACTTTCAAGTGTGTGTGTGTGCGTGTATGTGAGAAGGAGTGACAACTTCCAAGCTCTCCACATGTGGGAACAGACACCAGAAGCCTCCAGCACAACCACTTTGGCAACCTGTACAGCAAGTTGTTAAAAAGTTACAACTATGCCAACTGGACCAGGCACAGCAGGGCATACCTGGAATCCCAGTTGCTCGGGAGGATCACAAGTTCGAGGCCAGCCTGGGAAAAATACAATTAAAAAGCCTGGTGGTGGGTAGCACAGTGGTAGAGCACCCTCAAGTTCGGTCCCCAGTACCACAAATATAAATAGATATACCAACTGTGTGATTCAGCCATTTCATCCTGAGGAATCTATTCCGGAGAAACGAAAGCATATTCAAATATGAAGACCAGTTTTATTTGAAGGGGCCAAAAACTGGAAACAATGTGAATGTCCAAGAACAATGGGTGGTCAAAAGTGGTAAATCCACACAGTGAAGTACTACTCCACAATAAGGAGCACGTTAGGAAATGCAATAACAAGGATGAATCTCAAACGAGTTTTTCTGAAAGAAGCTCAAAATAAGTAAGTAAGCATATATTCTATAATCGCTTTCATATAAAATTCCAGAAAATGTGAATTCATCCTCATTGACAGAGTAGACTAGTGGTTCCTCAGGGATGGAGTAGGGCCAGAGAGGGGAAGTACATTAAGAACAAATTCTTTGAGTAACTGACATTGCATTCTTTTGACTTTAGTGATAAGTGCATTGATATGCGTGCATGAACTTGAAAACTTACCAAATTTTAGACCTTAAATATGTTCGGTATGTTGGACATCCATTATACTACAATAAAGCTGTTCAACATAGAGGAAAAGATTAAATGAGCTACAGCTAACAAGGATTGGCTATAGAGCATAGACATTTCTATAGAGCATTGCCAATTGTTTTTTTAAATTTTTTTTTTAATTTTATCACTAGGAAGAAAAACAAATTGTTTACCAGTGGAATATTTTACATTATTTATTAAGAAGCCCTTCAGAAACTAGAAATTTTAATAGCTATGCATTGTAGAAAATGATATTTTTGGCAAATATTCCAGTTTCCACCTATCCAAATAAATGCTGTTTTCTCACAACACAGGCTGTGAGAATAAAAATTCTTATTCCAATATGTGGTCATTGCTCAACACGATTTTTGGACTGTCTCCTGGATTTGAAATTATCTTCAGTCCCATTTTATGAGCAACATAAGAAAACTACTTTTATTGTTTTATGATCACACCTGGTAAATGAAATCCTTATTACATTTCCTACTTGAAAACTAGAATTTCTAAAATGTATTTGAAAACAGCCCAATTTTGACACACGGTAGCACACTGCATTTTGTACAATTTCCTCAGTGACCATTTTTTCAAGAACATTTTCCTGGGACAAAATTGACTTTGTGTTCCCTCCTATGGAATGTGCAAAAAGGCCAACATTTCAGAAGCATAAAATCATGTTTGTAAATGAAAAAAAAACAACTAATATCTGAAGTGAATAAAATGTGAATATGCAGTAAGTTTGAAACTGATGCTGTCAAACATATGAGTAAATGACTCCCATTTTATCAGCGTTCATTTTATCCATCTTTGACATACACACACATTCTCTTTAGAATTTTTATATTACTCTTTAATTATAAGATATTAGACATTAAAGGAAAATGATAAAGACATTTGTTACGAAGTATGAAAATTGAACTGCTGAGACTTGTGTTCTCACCATTCAAATTAAAGACAGAACATTGCCAATTCTTTTTTTAAATTTTTTAATTTGTTCTAGTTATTTATACATGACAGTAGAATGCATTTTGACACATTTTACCCAAATGGAGCATAACTTCTCATTCCTCTGTTAAGTGATGCTGAGTCACACCAGTGATGTAATCATACATGTACATAGGGGTGATAATGTCTGTCTCATTCTACTGTCCTTCCCATCCCCACCACCCCATCCCTCCCTTCACTCCCCTCTGCATAATCCAAAGTTCCTTCATTCTTCCCTATCCACCCCCCACTATGGATCCGCATCCACTTATCAGGGAAAACATTCCACCTTTGGATTTTTGGGATTGGCTTATTTTACTTAGCATGATATTCTCCAATTCCATCCATTTCCCTGTAAATGCCATAATATTATTCTTCTTTATGGCTGAATAATATTCCATTGTGTATATATACCACAGTTTCTTTATCCATTCATCTGTTGAAGGGCATCTAGGTTGGTTCCACAATCTAGCTATTGTGAATTGAGTTGCTATAAACATTGATGTGGCTGTGTCACTGTAGTATGCTGAGTTTAAGTCCTTTGTGTATAAATCGAGGAATGGGATAGCTGGGTCAAATGTTGGTTCCATTCCAAGT
Source organism: Sciurus carolinensis (assembly GCF_902686445.1). NCBI lineage: Eukaryota > Metazoa > Chordata > Mammalia > Rodentia > Sciuridae > Sciurus > Sciurus carolinensis. The sequence goes on along the minus strand of NC_062224.1, from coordinate 7,780,665 downwards.
TTTCTGAGGATTCTCCACACTGCTTTCCATAGTAGTTGAACTAATCTGCAGTCCCACCAGCAACAGAACATTGCCAGTTCTGAGCTCTTCCCTGATCCTGTTCTCTGCCTGCCTATCCAACCCTCCACTCTTGGGCCAGAGTTACTCCAGGATGAATTTTATGTTTTCATTCCCTTGTCCCAAGATACGTGAAGATAGAGATAGATGATAGGTAGGTAGGTAGGTAGGTAGGTAGATAAAGAGACAGATGGATGAATACATGATAGATGAATAGGAGCATTAAACAGTTTTGTTTGGCTTTTGTGCCCTATAAAAATGTTTTAATCTGTGGATAGTCTTTGGTGGCTTATTCCTTCAATCAATATAATATATCTGTGTAAGGTTCCTAGCTCTTTATTTAAATATGTTTTTAGTTGTAGATGGACACAATACCTTTATTTATTTATTTATTTTTACATGGTGAAGATCAAACCTAATGCCTCACACATGCTAGGCAAGCGCTCTATCACTGAGCCACAAACCCAGCCTGGTTCCTTGCTTTTTATTGCTGTGTAATATTCACCGTGTAGACATGACAATTTGCCTGTGCCCTATTGATGTGTATTTGGGTTGCTTCTTTGGTGGTATAATCTTGCACATGGGCAAGAGGTCCATCAGGACAGTAGTTCTTAAACTGAACAGCAGAATTACATGCAGGGGCTTGTTTAAAAGGCATGCTTGTCTCATCCCCAGCAATTCTGAGTCAGTAGCTCTGGGACTGAGCCCTTCGAACCAGAAGTCTCCATTTTAACTAAGATGCTCAAGATGATTCTCCAAACACCACATTGCAACAAACCCTGTTCTAAATCCACACCTAACTGCAGACAGGCAGACAGGGAGGCATGAAGAGCCAGGCTCACAGGACCATGGTTTCTGGAAGTCACTGTATTATTCTATACCCCAACAGGATTCAAAAGTTTCAGTAGTCTGTATGCTCTAGCAATAATAATGTCACTATGAAATGGCAACTCATTTTGGCCTTCAGGTTCATGTTCCCAATTTCTATATTTTACTTATTGACTATATTTTATTTAGTGACATACTTATTTTTATCTGTTGCCCAATTCCCAACTCTCCTATAGACATGTGGAATTTTGCTTCGTTTACTATTCTGAATAATAATCCTTTGTGAGTTATGTTTGTTGCAACTATGATTTGGGATATTAACTTCACCCTTTCTATGGTGTCATACAATGAATGAAACTTTTCACTTTTCTTTTTTTTTTTTTAATGGTGCTGGGGATTGAACCCAGGGCCTTGTGCGTGCGAGGCAAGCACTCTACCAACTGAGCCATATCCCCTTTCACTCTTAATATAGTTGCATTAACCAATCTTTTTTAGCATGGTTAATATGGCTAATGCACTTTTTGATAATTGCTTAACTGTCTAATAAACCAAAAGTTTTAAAAGTGTTCTTATTTTTTAATTTTTTTCCTTTAACATATCTTTTAATAGTTAATGCTGGAATTGATTTTGGTGTGAGGTAGAGGTTCAAATTAATTTCATTTCATATGGCGATAGTAATTAAATAGGTCACTTTGTCAGTCAAGATTCTCCAGAAAAACAGAACCAGTAAGATATATAGAGATTGCTAGAAAGAGATTTATTATGAGGAATTGGCTTATGGAAGCTAAGAAGTTTCACCATCTGCCATCTGAAAATTGGAGGTACAGGGAAGCTGGTGGGGTAGTTTCAGTCCAAATTTGAAGGATTAAAAACCAGGGAACCAACTGTCTAAGTCTTTATCTGAATCTGAGGGCCTGAAAAGTAGGGTCTCTGATGTCCAAGGGCAGAAGATGGAGGCACCAGTTCAAGAAGAGAGAGAATTTATCCTTCTTCCATCTTTTAATTTTACCTGGGCCCTCAATGTAGAGGATGGTGGCAAAAAACATGTGAGGGCAGATCTTTACTCAGTCTACTGATTCAGAAGTTAGTCTCTTACAGAAACACCTCAGAGACACACCCAGAAATAACATTTTAGCTGCTCTCTGGACACCCTGTAGTTCAGTCAAGTTAACACCTAAACTAATTAACCATTACATTCACTTTCTTCCCACTTATCTGTGATTGTACATGCTGAAAACCTCAAATTTTAATTCACATATATATAAAATGTTTTGATTTCTGTTCCTGTTTCATTGGTCAATTTTTTCTCTTTTCCAATGCATACTTTCATAATTACTACTTTACCAGTCTTAAAGCAAATCTTTTTTTTTTTTCCATCTCCTTTTCCTCCTCTTTTCTTGAACATCTTGCTCACCCTGATCTTTGCTTTCAAATAAATTTAGGAACCATATTATCAGATTCTTCAAACAACTGTGGTGATTCAAATTGGAATTGTATGAAGCCTAGTTGTCAAAATGGGAAGAACTAACATCTTAATATTGTCTCTTCTTACCAATGCGATGATTCCTAATTTTATTAGTGTCTTCTATTATTTCTTTTTAAAGTTTTAAAATATTCCTATGGATGATTTCAAGCCTCTTATTTTTATTTTTAGATTCCCCAACCCAAATAGATTACATAATTTTATTACTAGTATAAAATGGAGACTTTGCAGTTACTAGGTAATATATTTTCATGGTTCTAAAATAAAAACACTAGAAATAGTGTTGTCCCTTCCATTCCTCTTCCCTTTTGCCTCATTTTCCAATGCCCTTTAGTGACTACTTTTTCTTTCCAATGTGTTTAAGTGGTTATATGTGAAATTTTACTACACACATATAACCACTTCAGCAAAGACTAGAGTCAATCGCTATTTCAAAAGTATAGTCAAGTAATAAAAGACAAGTAAGTCACTGACTCTAATCATATATAAATTTTACAAAAGTGTTGGTATTTTGAGAATTTTGAAAGCACTTTTTAAATTTTTTTTTAATTGTCAATAAACCTTTATTTATTTACATGCGATGCTGAGAATCAAACCCAGTGTGTTACGAAGGCTAGGCAAGCCCTCTACTACTGAGCTACAACCCCAGTCCTTGAAAGCATTCTTGTTATAACTTACTCCTCTTTTTACCATATCTCCTTAAAAAGTTCCAGTAGGAAATATGTAGAAAGCTTTTTTATTTATTCCAGCATGTCTGTTTCACACTCACTCTTGAAAGGTAGTTGTTTTGCTGAGTATTTAATTCTAATAGTCTCCTCTTAGGAATTGGAAGTGCTCACATGATTTCCATACTAAAAACATGGACACTAATCCCTGGACTCTACAACTTACTGCAGAAAGTAGCTTCCTATTCACAATGTAAAATTTTTAAGGGAATTTCCTGACTGGGGGGGAGTTTGGGTTAGGTGTATCACCCCTCTGCCAGTCAATCATACCTGGAAGAAGAGTCACATAATAGGAAGCGGCTCTTCCTACAGTATCCATGTGGGTGAGAGAAGGACGAAGTGCCCAAAGTGTAAGAAAGTGATGGTGTTTGTGAAGTGGTGGTGACAAAATGCCTCTTGGGGAGAATTCAAGATGGCAGATTAAAGGCAGCCTGCATTTCCAGTTGCTTCCTGGCTCAGGAATCAATCAGCAGGACTATCACGTCTCAGCAAGGTGGGCGAATCAAGAGGGAATCCACTGAAATTCAATCAACATCAGACGGACAGTCTCTTGGAGACTCAGAAATTCAGGTGCATTGAACAAAAAACGAATACATCAGAGCCAAGCCAGCTGAAGCAGCAGCAGCAGAAAGAGTTCACCACAGAGGGGAGGGATAACAGAGAAACAGAAGGACAAGCCTAGCTCTGAAAAACCTGTGGAACAGAAAAGCGACCTGTAGTCAACTGAATCAAGGCTCCATGTGCTGGTGTTTGAAAAGTGCGCTGTGATTCTCAACTGGCAAGCAGAAAGCTGAGGCCGTGCCAGCTTGCTGGTGCACCAGCCTGAGCCTGGAAGATCACAGCAAACATTGCCACACTGTCCTCAGAAGTACCTAGTGGCCTGGAGCATACCTCGCAGAATGTGATCAAAACAGGAAGAAGACTGTACTTAGGGGAATTCAAGTCAGAACTTGGAGAGGAGTGCAACTCGCTTTCCCTTTGAGTTACAGCTCACATGACCAGCCAGAGGAGGTCAGGACACTGGACAGGCAGGTGTGGACATTCTCAGCCACTAAGCCTAGGAAGGCCTTGTTCATGCACAACAGAGTGCGTAAAGTGGGCAAAGGGTTGGCTGCTCTGCCCTATGATTTCTTGGGAGGATCCTGAGATCCAACTCCCAGCAGAGATGTGCATCTGCCTGGAACTCGGGGTGTGTTGATCTAATCAGTCCAGAGTAGATACTACCCAACCAAGTCCCTAAGCCCCAGCCACCAGAACGCCCCTCGTAGGACTCTGCAGCAGCTCCCACCTAGGAGTGCATGGGTCTGATCTGCCTGGACACAACTGTAATCACCAGTACTTCCCACCCATCCTGCCTCAGGCCGGGGAGAAGGAACGAGAGTTACTTTCTCCAGCTTCAGGTTTAGGCCACTCCCGCTGGCACTTAGGGAACAGCACAAAAGGTGATAGGTTTAACAACCTTGTTCTAGGGGTTCATAGTCCAAGACGAAACAGAAAAAAAAGGGAGTCGGGCACAGGCAGGGATCATCCGTCCTTGTCAACTGTTCCAACCACCTAAGTGGAGACGATTCTTTCATTTTTCATTAAGAATCTTTGCCTGTGTGAGTTCTTGCTATTTCATGGATAGACAGACATACACCTATTTCTTCTCAACTTTTTTATGATTCTTACTAGTCTTATCCGCTGAGGGTCAGGGTTGTTTTGACCTGGTTTGGTGTGGTTTTTGTTTGTTCCTCCTTTTTCCCTCCTAATTCCTCCTCTCAGAGCCAGCCTCTCCTGTTCTCCCTCTCCTGTGAATTTTCTCCTCCTTTACAGCCGTCACTTCCTAGATGTCTTCTGCTCTCTGTTCACATTTTGAACATTCTAAACTTCCTTTTACCTTCCGTCACATTTTCTCTTCTCTTAATAAACTGAATTTCTAAGTGTTGTTTGGTTAATGTGACTCCTGCCCATTCGTGTTGCTGCAGCTCTCAGTGCTGTGGATAACACAGCCGACACCTGCTATTTAATGTCAGAGCTAGAGCGCAGGTATTTGTTTTGAAGGTTGGCAACTGCTGACCCCACCATTCCTTTTTTGTGGTAACTAGTGTTGTTCTAGGAGACACTGGGGATCTATTTCATATTAATACTACATATTGTCCTGCTATTGTTTGTTTCCCCTTTTTCTGTGAGGTGCCGGGAACCCACTGGGACACAATTTCACAGGAGACCTTGCTGCTGAACAGCCCACAAACTAACCACACCCAGACTTCAACAATACTTTAATCAGAGAAGAGACAAATACCCTAATGACCAAGCCCCAAATAGGAGGCGGGGAAGGGCCTCAGGGCCCACTCATGGACATCCTCTCCTACAGCAAAAACAGAAATAACACAAAGGCTTCAGACACCACAGCTATGGAGTCACAATTTAGCTCATTCCCACACCCTATTAGAATCCAGAGTTAAGTGAAAAAGATCACAAAGGGTGTGCCTCACATACCCCACCACACAGAACACAACTGCCAGAACTCCAAGAAGGATTTCATTCTTCTGAGACCTAAAGAGGAAGTGGAGCGGGCTGGGGATATAGCTCAGTCGGTAGAGTGCTTGCCTCGCAAGCACAAGGTCCGGGATTCAATCCCCAGCACCACAAAACTACCAAGTATACTAATCAGCACCAAAGAATTAGCAGGCAAACTACACTCCAAAACTTATCTGAAAATATACTGACAAAGGCATTAACAACCTAATATTCCAGGACACTGGTAAGAGAAGGTAGTGCCCTGAGAAGGTCCACATAAGAGTGGAAGAGAAATTCATCCTTAAGATGCATAAAATCCAACAGAACAGTGGCTCAGGAGACTAAGACAGGAGGATTGCAAGTTCAACACCAGTCGCAGCAACTTAGCAAGGCTCTAAGCAACTCAGTGAGACCCTGTCCCTAAATAAAAATAAAAAAGGGCCTGGGGATGTGGCTCAGCAGTAAAGCAGCCCTGAGTTCAATCCCTGGCACCAAAACAAAACAAAACAAAAAACCCCAACACAGAATACCATAAATATGAAAAAACAAGGTAACATGAAATACCAGATAAATTCAAAAGACTGACTATAAAAATGATCAATGAAATCCAGTGAGCACAAAAAAAACAATTGAATGAATTAGGGAAGTGAATACTGGATATAGATGAGAAATTCAATAAGGAGATAGGTATATTGGAAAAGAACCAAACAGAAATCTTGGAAATAAAAGACAAAACAAAATGTTCAGTTGAAGTCCAAAGTAGTAGATCATGCTGAAGACAGTATCTCAGAACTGGAAGACAAAGTGGCCAGCCTTGGACATTCAAACAGTATTAAAGAAGAGAAAAAAGTAACCATGACCAGAATATACAAGAACTCTGGGACAACATAAAGAGAACAAGTTTAAATATCATTGGAACTGAAGAGGGTTGTGAGATGATGAAGGCTAATGGCATGGCAAACCTCTTCAGGGAAATAAAGGAAAAGTTTTCAAACCTTGAGAATGAGAAGGACATCCAGAGGGGATGCATTTAGAATCCCAAATAGACAAGATTAAAAAAAAAAAAAAAAAAAAAAAAAACCCTGCCTAGGACACATTATAATTAAAACTCCTAACATACAAAACAAGGAAAGAATTGTAAAAGCCACAAGGTTTGAAAAAGTTAGGCCATACAGAGGCAAGCTAATCAGAATTGCTTCTGATTTCTCAGAACAAACTCTTAAAATCCAGGAGAGCTTGGAAAAATGTATACCAAGTCCTGTAAAAAAAAAAATATTAACTGTCAACCAAGATTGCTGTATTCAGCAAAGCTATCCTTCAGAATCAAATAAGAAATTAAAAAACTTTCCAAGAGAAGCAGAAAGTTAAAGAAGTTATATTACTAAGCCAGCACTACAGAAAATACTTGAAGAAATACTACACACAGAAGAAACAGAAAACAAACCCCAGAGTTTGCAAGTGTACGCATCTTATTTGAAGTGTAACTAACAAAAGAGAACCAGGACCAAATTAAATATTAGAAATTAATCAAAATGGCAGGATTTAATAGACAACTCTGTAATAGCATTGAATGGAAGTGGTCTCAATTCTCCTATTAAGACACAGACTGGCAGAATAGATTAGCAAACAAGACCAAACTACATGTTACTTGCAAGAGACTCACTTTACAGGCAAAGACAGTCACAGGCTCAAAATGAAAGGACTGAAATTGATATACCATGGCAATGGAGCCAAAAACAAGCAAGAGTTAAATTTTTGTCATATTCAACAAAGGAGACTTCAAGCCAAAATTAATCAGAAGGGACAAAGAAAGTCACTTCATACATGGTAAATAGAACAATCCTACAAAAAGCTATAGCAATGGTAAATGTTTATGCCTCAGACATTGGTGCACTGAATTACATAAAACATACACTACTCAAAGACCCAGATAGACCCTAGTACAATAATACTGGTTGATTTCCACACAAATCTCTCACCAACAGGTCACTAAGACTCGAACTCAGTAAAGATTATTTGGACCTAAAAAAAATTATAAAATCAAATGAACGTAACAGACATCTATAGAATATTCCACCTACAGAATATTCCACAATAGCCAAATTCACTCTCTTCTCAATTATTCACAGAACGTTCTCCAAAATAGACCATATTTTAGATCACAAAGCAATTCAGAAAATATTTTTTAAAAAATTATATCATCCTTTGCATCTTATGACCTTATGCATATTATGAAGATGATTATGCATATTATGAAGATGATCCCATCATCATAATGGAATGAAATGCAGAAATCACCACCAAAAATTTTAATCAATAACACCTGTTATGGTTTGGATGTGAGGTGTCCCCCAAAAGCTCACATGTGAGACAATGCAGGAAGACTCAGAGGAGAAATGATTGGGTTAAGAGTCTTAAAATCAGTGAATTAATCCCTGATGGAATTAATTGAAGTGGTAGGGTGTAACTGGAGGAGGTGGGAATTGGGTCATGGTTATGGGTATATATATATTTGTATCTGGCAAGTGAAGTCTTTGCTTCCTGATGTTGTAAGCTGCATCCCTCCACCACCCTCTCCCGCCATGATGCTTAGCCTCACATTGAACCCCAAGGAATGAAGTCAGCCTTCTATGAACTAAGACCTCTGAAACCCTGAGCCCTCAAATAAATCTTTCCTCCTCTATACTTGTGCTGGTCAGATCATTTAGTCCCAGCAGCAAAAAAGCTGATTAAAACAATCCCCTACAGAACCTATGTAACTATATGGAGAATGAACAATAAACTTATCCATGATGAATGGATAACAGAAGAAATCAGGAGAGATATTTAACAATTTCTTAGAATCAAACAATTATAGTGATTGATACAACATACCAGAATTTCTGGGACACTCGAAGGAGGTTTTAAGAGGAAAGTTGACAGCTATGAGTACCTACGTAAGAAAATCACATCCCAAATAAACAACCTAATGATACTTACAAAGGTCCCTGAAAAGCAAAACCAAACCAATTCCAGTAGAAGGAAGAAAATAATTCAATAGAATGAAACAAATTAAATCAATTAAAATAATTTTTAAAAACACAAAGGCTCAAAAATATGAGCAGTTCTTTGAAAAGATAAACAAGATTGATAAACCCTTAGTGAAACTAACCAAATAGAAAGACCCAAATTAATAAAATTAGAGATGAAAAAAAAAAAAAAAAAAAAAAAGAACTCACCACAGACACTACAGAAATCCAGAGACTATTAGGGGACTTTAAAACCCGGAATTTATAGGAACATGTGACCTGCCAAAATTGAATCAAGAGAACACAGAAAATCTAGGCAGTGCAATAACTAGCAATGAGATAGAAGCAGTAATAAAAAGCGATCTCAGTTCAATTCTACCAGACCTTAAAGGAGGACTAATGACAATTCTCCTCAAATTATTCCATGAAATAAGGAATGGAGTACTTACAGATTCATTCTACAAAGCCAGTTATCACCTTCAGGCCAAAGCCAGATAAGGTCACATCAAGGAAAGAAAACTATAGACCAATATCTCTGATGAACTTAGATGCAAAAATCCTCAGTACTAGCAAATTGTATCCAACATATTAAGAAGACTGTACATCATAACCAAGTTGGTTTTATCACAGGGTTGCAAGTAGTTTGATATGTGCAAATCATAAATGTACTTCACCACCTAAGTATAATTAAGGACAAAAATTACTGTCATAACAACAATTATCAAGAATGCAAGCAACAATAAATGTTGGTGAGGATGTGGGGGAAAAGGTACACTCAAATACTGCTGGTGGGAATGCAAAATGGTGCAACCATTTCAGAAAGCAGTATGGAGATTCCTAAGAAAACTTGGAATGGAACCAACATTTGACCCAGTTATCCCACTCCTCAGTTTATACCCAAAGGACTTAAAATCAGCATACTACAGTGACACTGTCACATCAATGTTTATAGCAGTTCAATTCACAATAGCTAAACTATGGAACCAACATAGGTGCCTTTCAACAGATGAATGGATAAAGAAAATGTGGTATATATATACACGATGGAATACTACTCAGTTTTAAAGAAAATGAAATTATGGCATTTGCTGGTAAATGGATGGAGTTGGAGAATATCATGCTAAACAAAATAAGTCAAACCCAAAAAACTAAAGACCAAATGTTTTCTCTGATATGTGAATGCTAATTCATAGTGGGGGTGGGGATAGGGAAGAATAGAGTTATTTTAGATTAGGTAAAGGGGAGTGAAGAGGAGGGAAGGGGTCTGGGGTAGGAAGAGAATTAAAAAAGACATTATTATCTCATGTACATATATGACTGCATGACCAATGTGATCCTACAATATAAAAAATCAGAAAAATGAGGAAATTACACTCCATTTATGATTTATCAAAATGTATAAATGTATTCTACTGTTATGTACAACTAATTAGAATAAAAAAATTTCAAAAATATTAGTCATCTCAACAGATGCAGAGATAGCCTCTGACAAAATTCAGCACCCATTCATGACAAAAACACAGAAGAAACCAGATAGAAGGAATTTACCACAATATCATAAACATTATATACGACAAACCCAATACAAACATCACAGTAAGTGGGGGAAAACTGAAAGCATTTCCCTTAAAATCCAGAACAAGACAAGAATATCCACTCTCACCAGTCCTATTTAAAACTGTACTAGAAATTCTAGCCAGAGAAATTAGGTAAGAGAAGAAAATAAAAGTGATAAAAATAGGAAAGGAAAAGTCAAATTATCACTGTTTGCAGATGATATGATCCTATACTTAGAAGATTCAAAAAATTTCACCAGAAGACCACTAGAATAAATAAATAATTCAGAAACATAAAAGGTTACAAAATCAACATACAAAAATCAATGGTTTTAGACACCAAAAAATGAATCTGCTGAGAAAAATATCAGGAAAATAATCCCATTCATGAGCCTCAAAAAATAATAAACAAAATGCTTAGGAATAAATCTAACCAAGGAAAGACCTGTGCAATGAAAAACTACAGAACACTGCAGAAAGAAACTGAAGAAGGCACAAGATAGAAAGATATCCCATGTTCACTGATAGGCAGAATATCGTCAAAATGTCCATAATTACTACAGCAATATACAGATTCAAGGCAATTCACATCAAAATACCAATGCCTTTCTTCAGAGAACTAGAAAAAAGTCCTAAAATTCATTTGGAAGAATAAAAGACCAGAATCGCCAAAGCCAGTCTCTTTCACCTGGATGCCTACATGGCTCCCATATCTAATCTTTACCTTGTACAGTTCACACAAAATAAAATTCACTCTTCCCCAAGGCCTCTGAATGAGATGGTGCCTGTTCATCACCCCAGCCTCGTCCTGGACCACCACCCTTCATACTATGCTCTGGCTGCACTGTTATTTCAGTACTTGCAATATGCCAAGTTCTTTTCTTTCTCACCATTTTTGTGTGCAATTTTCTCTTTGTCTGGAATTATAATTTTCTGCAAACACCCAACAATTTTTAGGCTTCTGTATAAATGTCATTTCCTTGACCAAATTATGTAATGTAGGATTCTCTATCTTAGTCCACAAATCATAAATGGGTCCCCCCAAAAATGTATCATGTCTTTCACACAAGTTCTTACAACTCCAATGTTGTTTAATCTATTTCCACCTTGACCACATGTTGCTTAATTCAAGTTATTTTAATAAAATTAAATTAAAATTACAAATTTCATCTGAGTTCACTTTCAGCTTTTCTCATAAGGACTAGATGTCATTGTTGCATATAATAAATAAAATGCTTCCAGTTTTTAAAAAAATAAAAATTTGAAATTAGTGGAAAACAAAATTTATAGATAGTACAGGAGATATTTTGCAACATTTTGATGAAATTAGAGCAATACAAGTCTTTTCTTTTTTATTCCTTATATTAATATAACATGAATTTTTAACTGAAATTATAAATGAAATCTGGATGATCACAAAAAAGAACGTTAAATGGGAGAAATTTCTTTCTCTTGCCCATGTGATTTAGGCAGTGAAGTTTACCAATGTGAAAAAGAATCCACTACCAAGCAAAGAAATATCCAGTCATACTTCAACACCTTCTGAGGTTTCTCTAACAACCACAATGCCTCACTCACTTGAATTAGAATATAACAATGTGCAAGTAATCATGGCCAATCTTGACTTGCATTCTTCCAAAAGGGTGTCCAACTTTCTGTAACAGTAATTTTAACTCTCAAACAAGCTTGCTGTAATAAAAGTAGTAAAAGCATTTTAAGATACTCTGAGAGCTTCACCAAAAGCTTATATTAGAACACTCTGTTAAAGGTTTTAGAGTGGTATGGGAAAAAACAAGCATAATTATGTATCATTTAATAAAAGATGAATAGAAAATATAATTCAATTGGGGTTTCTAAGTCTAAATTTTTTTTAAATGGGCAATATTATAAATAACTTGTTTAAATGCTAGGCAACTGTATTTTTTATATAATTATTAACAATATTTCACAAAGTAAAACATGATAAAAGCAAAAATAATAAAAGACTCCCAAAAACATAAAACTTGATAATAGTAATTATGGAACATAGATGTTTTAATGAATTTCATATTGCAATGTAGACATTGAACACTTAAAAACAATTACATTGATACAATAAAAATAAATGATTCCACAGAACACTTAAAAATGCATACTTTTTCCTGCAAAGAAACTTGTTTTCACAGACTTAAGTAACAAATGATTTACATAGTCTTCAGATTCCAAAATATGTACAGAAATTTTTGACTCTACAAAAACTGATGTGCAGTGATTGAGCAAAAGAATGTTGCTTTATAGAACAACAAATCTCTTATGATTTTTTTTTGTATCAACACACATTTTCTAGTAACCACATATTTTCCTTCCATTATTAAATGAAATCCTGGACACGTCAGCACATAATAGTGTTCCTATTTCCAAACACTATTTCAGATGAGATTACATGTGGCTGATAACACAACTTAATTTTAGCCACATGCACACACACACACACACACACACACGCACATACATGAACCACCCCCCACTCCTTGAAGATAACACTTGTGGCCACAGCAGCAGTAGGATGAGATCACGTTAGAAGATGACACAATAGTTAACAGTAAGTCACATCCTGCTCCTGAGAACTCTGCTCAAGCACCGTTAGGGTCTTCTGCCCTCATGAAAATAAGTGAGGAGCCTCATTTCTGGTGTTAGAGGCTGGTCCCTCAAGTTAACAAGAAGTGAGCAGCTATTGGCAGTGAAGGTCACTAGTCTGCATAGAACTATGTAGCCATTATAAATATATATTTTTAAAAGCTTCAAATCTTTTTCATCTAGCAAAGACCTGCATCTTGAAATTTGATTTAGTTATTTGTATACATTTTTCATTGTTTCTACCATTCTAAGTCATCTAGATTTTCAAACTAAAATATAAGAAACCCAAGAACACAGCCTGCGCAGCTCATCGATGCCCTTGCATAAGCAGATGTGAGGGGATCTCTCGCCATAAGGTAAAATTAGGCCACAGTAAATATTTCATTGCAGTACTCCATCAGGCAGAATACACTGAGGACAGCAGAAGCTGGAGTTTGAAATTCTAATCAACCACAGTGACCAGTTGACTTCAGTTCTCAAAAACACTGTGTCAAACTTGTGATCAGAACATGTTGGATTTTAAAAACACAACAAATATTTTAGCTTAAAAACCCAAATAATTCTAAAACATTTGTAGTTTGTCCCTTAGTTGTTGGTTATTCTTGGGTCCCTCCTTTCTGGCTGTTAGTCATTTCAGAATTATTCTGAATGATTCAGCTCTGAAGTTCCTAAGATCAGCTCCTGTACGACCCAAGTGAAAGGTGCCAACAATGAAGTGTTTCTCACTGTTAGTAAGCTCCACCAAAGGACACCTGAGCATCCTATGTACTATACCTAACCATTAACAGCTCAGGTGACCTCCTACGTCACCACAAAACAGGGGGAAACACAAGGAATTGGGGGAACGGACTATCCCCATGAGAGTTTTAAATACTATCTTCCTGTGCCTCTCCAAATGATTAGCCACCAAAGGGCTGTATGTAAAGGATTAAAAATGTTGAGGGGAAGTAACTGAGATGTATCTTTATCAAAACTATAACTCAATAAGAAACATAAACTTAACAAATATCAGATGAACAGTAATTTCTAAGAAGGCAAGGATAACAGGCTCACTCGTGCAGTAGTAGGATTGGCACTGAGAGGTATCCCAGCTACTCAAGACAAAAGCATCTTGTTACCTATGAACTATGTTATATTTATCATCCTATTAGCCTAACTGAAGAACCTTTTACCTTCAGGATACATTTGGTAGGATTGTCTTTCTTGCCTTCTAAATTGATTTCAGTATTCCAGCTATGAATCAAAAAGTGCTTTAGCTAAGCAACAGTGAGACTCCAAAGTTTTCCAAATATTTATTTTTGAGGTAGTACTCATTTATTTGCATTGTTGGCTCTCAAATACCACCGAGGAAGTGAACCCATTTAGATATATGCAAACCAAAGATGTAGAAAATAAATAAGATTTTGTTTTCAGGTAGCAGGGCCTTCTTATAAAGGTCAAGTCACATTCAATGGATAAGTCATTTGAAACTTCTAAAAACTGTTTATAACCACAGCTATAAACTAAAGTGCTTAAAATTTTGCTTAGTATCTAAAATCAGTGATTAGAATCATTATATTTTAGAATTTGCTAGTATGAGACCTCAGGCAACTGAAATGATTTTCTATAAAAAGAGCAGGAACTTTTTCTTTTCAAAAGAAACTCTCTGAATATTGCAAATCCAGGCTATTTTTACAGAACTGTAATAAAAATCAAAATTGAAATTGAATTACACAATAGCACATGCCAAAACTTCACACATAAGTGAATATGCAACCTTTGATCATTCCTGCCACTTATCGGCCAATGCAAATGCAGCTCTGTACTCTTCCCAGTACAAGGTAGATATGTATAATCATTCCAGAAAATGCAACAGACTGTTTATGCCTCATAATAAGTACATAGGTTCACATTTAATTCACACAAATGTAATGCCCTACTGTTCATCTGTCAAATGTCAACAACTCACAAGCATTTTATGTACTGCATGGGAGGTGAGCTTCACTTCTACTGACCAGAGGATTCCAATATATACAAACGCAAGACAAAAATAAAAAATAAGATCACACATTTTCTGTACATTTCATGCAAGCTGGGCACAATGTGAAGAGAATACATACAAAGCACCCTTCTCAGGGTCAAACGCTCACAAAAATGGCTGATTAATATGCAGAAAAGACTGCATGAATCAAAGGTCCATGGCAAACATGAAACTAAGGAATACTGGTGACCTTATTTTTCTTGTAACAATGCAGGAATGTTGATGTTCCAACCAATGGCTTGCCTATCAAACCCACAGGTGAACAGGTTGCAAATGGGGTGGTCTTCACTCCATGCTGAGCAGCACACCATTCTTCTGTGGCCCTATTAACAAACCAAAGTTGGTATGTTATTCTTAAAACAAGATTTATAAAAATTCATTCATATTAACAACTACACCACTCAAAATGATTAAAACAAAAGGGAGTGCTAGGTGCAGTGGCACACACCTGTAATCTCAGCAGCTCGAGAGGCTGAAGCAGGAGGATCGCAAGTTCAAGGCCAGCTTAGCAACTTAGTGAGGCCCTAAGCAACTTAGCAAAAGTATGGTAAAGTGCTCGCCTCGCAAGCACAAGTCCCTGGGTTCAACACCCAGTCTCTAAATAAAAAATAAAAAAGGAAAGGTCTGGAGATGTGGCTCAGTGGTTAAGTGTCCCTGGATTTAATCCCTGGTATCAAAAAAAATTTTTTAAAGGTGAGGGAGGAGATGATTCACAGGATTAGCCCAAGTCAGTAAAAAATATTTCACATGGCAAGCTTTCAAGTGATAGGTTAGTAAAGCCATGATGAAATGAGTGACGTCAGAACACAAGATGAATGAAGTGGGACTCATATCAGAAGTACTTTATGATTCTTTAAGAAAATAAGATTACAATCAGAAAAAAATAAATGATCAAATGACCAACTTGAAATTTTTAAATGAATAAATGAGGCTAGAAGACAAGGTTATATATAGCTGTGTGTGTGTGTGTGTGATGAAATTTACTCAAAGATCTCAAGTACCATTTTAACAAATGATTCAGATAATAAATGAGCTAGAAAGAGACACTCAGTGATAAATAAAGACAAATAAATGGCCTTTCAGGGAGATTCCTGCCATCTTCAGGAATTCCAGTTAAATATTGGAATGTTGGGGAAATTACTGCAAACTACTTGACAAAGTTTATGTGACATATTTAATATGAATATAGATACGAGTGCTTAAGATAATGCCCAATATGAATATATCTGAAAGTAATACCTTAGGAATCATGCATACTTTCTAAATTAATATGATAGCTTTAACTGTTATATCGTCAATAAAATACAAGAGTCACTATTAAGTAAAACTGACATTAAATAGAAGAAACACTCAATTGGTTCAAAATTTTCCTCTGCAAAACATTCACATTGAGGAGAAAACTACAATAGTCCACAAAAAAAAGTATTAAAAAAAAGACCATATAGCAAAGGGTTTCAATAACTTCTTTGTTAATAACAAAACAACAAAAAATCCATTAATTAGCAAGAAAACCAAGCCTTTAGACGAGAACTGACGATACATACAAGGTGTTCATTGCAGAGACACTGAAGTCATGTGGTTGGCAAGTGAAAAATATTCCCCTGGAGACAAGCAATTCAGCTTCCCAAGGAGTTGGGGAGTTGAGAAGCTTTTGTTAGTTACTTTAATTTCATGAGGAATTTTTCTATGATAAACACTCGAAGAATAAAAAGCTCAATAATTACCTTCAAACAGTACCCTTATATTCCATTGGGGGAAGGGAAGAATGGCTGAACTGCCCTTGCAGTAAGGACAGTTAGTTTTCAGAAACTGCAAGTCACTAAAAGAAAAGGTGTTGGGCTGGGGAGATAGCTCAGTTGGTAAAGTGCTCGCCTCGCAAGCACAAGGCCCTGGCTTCAATCCCCAGCACCAGGAAAAAAAAAAAAAGAAAAGAAAAGAAAAGGTGTTGCTGTACTAGTGGCAAATTTCCACTTCACAATCTCTCTCCATAATTGCTCATAAGACTGCAGTTTTCAAAGCACACGTCTAGTACACAGATGCTCTGGAGCTCAACAACTGTTCTGCGAGATTTTATACTAAAATGAGACTAGTATCAACAATAAGGAATTGAGAGAGGAGCAGCCAGAAGGCAGCAACAGTGGGGAATGTTGTACAGGATAGCCAGCAATGCTCAGAGGTGAATGCACACATAGGTACAGACAAAAGGACTGGCGGGATCAGGGAATGGATTGTTTTAGCTTCTTTTTGGAGCACTGGGGATTGAACCCAGGGTCTTGCACATGCTAGGCAAGTGCTCTAACACTGAGAC
This sequence comes from Sciurus carolinensis, assembly GCF_902686445.1. NCBI lineage: Eukaryota > Metazoa > Chordata > Mammalia > Rodentia > Sciuridae > Sciurus > Sciurus carolinensis. The sequence goes on along the minus strand of NC_062224.1, from coordinate 7,763,562 downwards.
ATATTCCTGGCATTCAGAAAATGAATTCTTAAACAGAACTAATTGATTTTTTCATCACAGAGATATCACAATGACCTTCAGAAAAGATCAAAAGAGAACAAAACAATGATTGTTTGTGGGACTCAAACACAAAAGCCTTAATAAATGCTGCCTCCACAGTAAGGGAGTTTTTGTTTATTACATTTATCTCCACTATACACAACTACAAGAGGGACTAACCAAAGTTATCCACAGCTAAGACTTAGCTGCCAACTTCAAAGGGTTTAAAACCAACCAGGGTATTATCTAAATGCAGGCTCCTAGGTGTCACTTTAGGAGATTCTGATTTCACTGTTCTGAGCTACTACTACACAAAATCTTGATTTTTACCATGCACTGCAGACAACTCTGATGAGGTAGTCTTAAAACCACACACAGAAACACCCATCTCACTCCCCTATGCCACATATGAAGTCAGCAAACAGCAATCCCTTAATTTACAAGAAAGTAACATTTAAAATGGAATTTCTTCTTCTCATGACAACCTGCTATTGAAAGGAGTTTTTCTAGTTGGAGGAGAAGGTAAGAATTCCATCTCAAAAAGCTCCCACAGTGGATAACTAACACTGCTCCTGCCTGACTACAGTAACATTTCCATTTTGTATAAATTCAAATGAAAAATATCTGAGAATGTGCTTTTCAATATGGCAGCCACTAATGCATGCTGACAAGCTTGCCAGGTATGGTTATAGAAACCAATGAAGTGAACATTTGAACTTATCGAATTTTAAACTTAAAAATTTAAACACAGGGTAATGGGAAACACTAAAAAGGGCATGGAACAACTTGAGTATGCTGACTCCATTTTTTTCAACTTCAAATTTTACAAACTCAAAATAAATCCAGTACTTCCAATAAAACTTTAGCAACCAGAAGATCCAAGATGGCAGACTAGAGGGAGGCTGCATTCCTTGTCGCTCCATAACTCGGGTTTCAGGCAGAGGAAAATCTGTTTCTCTGTGAGGTAGTCTTTGCTGCTCATGGATCCCCTGCTGTTTACCCAATTTGTCCACCTCCATCACCTGCAGTCTACCAGCATATCGACTACTTTTTGAGTGCAGATTGCTCACTGCTGCCGATCATTCACCATTTGCCTGATGGCCTTCCTCTTGCCTATCGCCTGCCTTTCACCTACCATCACCCACCACCCAAGGTCCATCTGCCAATCGTCCGCCAGTGGATCACCAGCTGCCGCTGTTGACAGGAAATCCACTGTCACAGTACACACAGGTTTGGTTACACATGGCTGCCACCATTTTGGGACAACAGCCAGGACCTGCAGGACCCACAGCTTGACCGATAGCACCCGCCTCCAGGACCACTGGCTCGACTGACTGCACCCCACACAGACTCGGCACCCGTGCACTGTGCTGCAGCTCCCCAACACATGTGGAAGCCAGTGCAGTCATCTTGAATTATCCTGGAAGCAGAAGCAGCCATCTTTAGGTGGGGCCAATTCCATCCTGAGACATCTGCTAGAGACTGGAAGTTCATTGTCAGGTACCTCTCATGCATAAAGCTACTAAAGACTGGGAGGTTTGAATAGTATATGTTATAGTGTAGATTTTTTTTTCTCCTTTTTGAAAATTTTTAAGTTTTTATTTCTTTTTCTCACTCTATTTTCCTTTTGTTTCCTGTTTCCTCAGTCTCTTTCTCTCTTTTCTCATGCTAACAACCAACTTCTTTTGATTCCACTTTCACTCTTCCTATGATCTAGTACTTCCATATACTCTTTTTTTATCCCATTAACAGTTACATCCTATGCCCCTCCCCATCCTCTTTGTCCACATTAGAAATTGTAGACCTCACTGCAAATCTACTTGTTATACTATAGAAAATAATTGAACTCATCATCTTTGTTTATGATGACAATATTGTTAACATTTTAATAGGGGTTATTTGGTTTAGGGCTGCATACTGTCTATACTGGGTGCTGCTAATATTGATCTCCCTCTTAAAGAAGACGTTTTAGAAACCTGCAGGGTCACTATAAACCTATGGGGGGAAACTGTAATACTCCAGATCTGCACTGCTAGAGGGGAAGATACACAAACAACATGAAAAAACAAGGGAAGAAAGAGTTCCAAATAAACCTAAATTCTATATTAATAGAATCCAATTACAGTATGGTAGAAGAAATGTCAGAAAAGGAGTTTAGAATATACTTAATTAAAATGATTCACAAAGCAAAGGATGAAATAACAAAGCAAATGCAAGCAATGAATGATCACTCCAGTAAACAGTTGAAAGAACAACTGCAGGAAGCAAACCATCATTTCAACAAAGAGAGATTCTGGGGGGAAAAAAAAAAAAAACAAGCAGAAATTCTTGAAATGAAGGAAACAATAAACAAACAAACAAAAAACCTCAATGGAAAGCATCACCAACAGACTAGATCACTTAGAAGACAGAACCTCAGACAATGAAGACAAAATATTTAATCTTGAAAATAAAGTTGACCAAACAGAGAAGATGGTAAGAAATCATGAACGGGATCTCCAAGAACTATGGGACATCATGAAAAGACCAAACTTAAGAATTATTGGGATAGAGGAAGGTACAGAGATACAAACCAAAGGAATGAACACTCTATTCAATGAAATATCAGAAAATTTCCCAAACCTGAAGAATGAAATGGAAAATCAAATATAAGAGGATTACACAACACCAAATGCACAAAATCACAACAGATCCACACCAATGCACATTATAATGAAAATGCCTAACATCCAAAAGAAAGAGAATTTTAAAGGCTGTGAGAGAAAAGCATCAGATTACATATAGGGGGAAATCAATACGGGTATCAGTAGATTTCTCAGCCCAGACCCTAAAAGCTAGAAGGGCCTGGAACAACATATTTCAAGCTCTGAAAGAACATGGTTGCCAACCAAGAATCTTATACCCAGTAAAACTAACCTTCAGATTTGAAGACAAAATCCTTCCATGATAAACAAAAGTTAGAAGAATTTACAAATAGAAAGCCTGCAATACAGAACATTCTCAACAAAACATTCCATGAGGAGGAAATGAAAAACCACAATGTAGGTCAGCAAAGGGAGGAATTACCAATCAAAGGAGAAAAGTCAATCAAAGGAGAAACCAAGTCAAGTTAAAAACCAAAAAGAAACCAAAATGACTGGGAATACAAATCATATCTCAATAATAACTCTGAATGTTAATGGCCTAAACCCAAAATCAAAAATTTTCTATGTTTCGAAAGGGTTATGATTTTGTCAATTTACATGTCAGGAAGGATAGCTCTTTGTGATATGAGCTATACGTATCTCCCTCAGTTGCCTTTTTTAAAAGTTTATGATGCTTCTTTCCATAAAAAATTGATTTTTATGTAATAAAAAGTACCAGTGAAATAATTTATGACTTGGGGATTTTGAGTCATGAAAGGTTAGATAGTTTTTGCTAACTCCAGATTTGTAAAGAAAAAAATTTCAAGTTTTCTTATTATTTAATGGTTGTGCTATTTAAAAAATTTCTTTGGTACATATGGAATTTATCATGGTATATAAGGTAAGGCAGTGATATTACTTTACTTATCCCTATAACATTTATTGACTACTTCCTTTTCCCAGTGATTTGAGATGCTGTCCTTTTTATACATTCAATTTCTAAACATATCTGAGTGAATTTACTTCTGGGCTTTCTGTTTTGCTAATAGGCCAGTATGATGCTTTTAAATTATTTATGCTTTTAAAATGTGTTTTAGTGCTGATCCCACTTCTATGTTTATTTTTTTCACTAAATTTAGCATCAGGTAATATGGCTTAAAACTGTTAAGTTTTCATTGAGGTTTTGTTAAATTTACAAATTAATTTACACAATAATATGGTCCTTCTATTTATAGAAAGGCTATTTTTTGCCTTCACTGGTATTTTAATTTTTATTCTTAGTAGGTCTCACATTTTTATTGGCAAACATATTAATATACTTTTTGTTACTGTTATATATGAAATCTTTTCTTCCATTAAAGTTTCCAAAAGATTGTTTGAATATATGTAAACTCCTGATTTTGATATGTTGATTTTGTACTTGGTAATCTAATTGAGTTATCTTACTGTTTGTAGTAGCTGTTAATAAAACATCTTGAATCTGAAAAAAACAAAATTTAGGGCTGGGGAGATAGTTCAGTCGGTAGAGTGCTTGCCTTGCAAACACAAAGCCCTGGGTTCAATCCCTAGCACCGCAAAAAAAAAAAAAGCAATTTCTCAGAAAAAAACAAAATTTAGTGTCCAAAAACTTAGTGAAAAAACACAAATGTAAAACAGTTCTAATATTTTTACAATGATTACATGTTGCAATTATATTATTTTGGGTGTAGTTGATTACAGAAAATAGATGTTCATTTATCTTTTTTCTCTCCTTTTTTTAATGTGATTATTGGAAAATTTAAGATTACATATGTGGTTCACATTATAGTGAACCACACAAGGATTTAAGGTGTGAAATTCCAAATTCTCCTGTAATGTGATTTATAAACATCTTAACTGTTACCTGTCGACTGCTCCGGGGAAGTCGTGCTAGTCGCACTCCCGACATATCAAACAATCGCACTTGTCGGTTGTCATGGGGGAGGGCTATGATTTTTTGGCCAACACATACATTGATCCTGCAAAGAGGAGATAAAAAAGGTTTGTGTGTAAAATCGTGACAATGTAAATTTTCGAATTTACAAATAATGATGTAGTAGGATATTGCACATAATTCACATTTCAGGCAAACTAAATTAGCAAACTACAGGCACTGCCTATTAGAAAAGAGACCAAGATAAGTACACATAACTGCAAGACCACACAGACCCCATACACATATGCATGATACAGGCACACTGTGCTCAACAGTAGACATAAACCCACCCAAAACCAAGATCGATTCCTTTTAGTAAGTAAACAAAAGCCCTACAACATCTGACTATAAATGGCCCAACTCTTATTGTCATAAATTTTGTTGTATCAACCTGATTTTATACTGAGGAAGTTTAAATACATATGGAATAATGAATTTGAATTGAAGGATCAATAAAATACATTTTCCAGGTATCAAAATCATTTTTCTCAAGACCATATCAATTAAACACTAAATCTATATAAATAAGGCATTAAATTACAATCAACCCTTACCTGTTAATGGCCGAGTCTGTGCGAATGGTTGCAATTGGGGATCTCATATTTTTTAAATCCCAGACTTTCACTGTACGGTCATCGCTGCCTGAAACAACGTTGTCTCCCACAGTGAACACAGCAGAGGTTACAGTACTACAAGTAAAGGGTACAGGATCAGACCCTTAATAGTATGGATACAGGATGCACATCTTCCCACACAGTACGATAAACACACAGCCCTGTTTCCAGAGATGGCAAGGGAACAGAGAGAAGACCAGAGACATGCAAGCTTATAGTGGTCTTCTACTCTGTAACCTGCTCCTGTCTCTTAAACTCTATATTCTTAGAATAGAAAAATAGTTTATTCTACCATATCAAGGCAAGGAACAAAAAACAGTTAGTAGGAAAAAAAACACGGATTAAAAGAAACTTGTCAAAATTTCCATATATTTGGGTCTGTCAGAGAACTTAAAAAAAAAAATTCCAACTGCCAGTCTCAATTTAACATAGGAGTTAGAGAAAAACAATCAAGACAACTCAACAACAATTCAAAAATAATATTTCAATAGACATTTTCCCAAAGATATACACATGGTCAACAAGCATATGAAAAGATGCTTACTATCACCAATCATCAGGGAAATGAAAATCAAAACCACAATGAGCTATCATTACACACCCATTAGGATGGTTATTATACAAAAACAAAAAGCAGATAATAAACAGTTAAAAATGTAGAGAAATCAGAACCCCTATGCACTCCCAGTCATGATATGAAATGAGGAACCTCCATGGAAAACAGTATAGTAGTTCGTCAAACAATTAAATATAGCATTAATATTCAGCAATTCTATTTCTGGGTATATACCCAAAATAACTGAAAGCAAGTATTCAAACAATGTTCACAGCAGCATTACCAACAACAGCCAAAAAAGCTAAAATAACCCAATGTCCAAGAGCAGAGACTTAAAAAAAAAAAAAAAGTGGTATATGCATATAACAGAATAATATTCAGTCATAAAATATAAGAGATAAAGCACGGGCGAAAGTTTAAAACACAGAAAGATCCCATTTATAGAAAGTTTCTGGAAGAAGTAAATCAATAGAGATAGAATTAGAATGGAGGTCATCCAGTTCTTGGAGAAGGATGGGAATGGGGAGTTTAATGAGCCTCAAATTTCTGTTTAGAATGATGTAAAGTTTGGAAATAGTGGTAATGATTGCTCAACAACATGAATTTATTTAATGCCACTAACTATAAACCTAAAAGTGGTAAAAATGGTATAAATATTTGATCACAATTTTTTTTAAAGTTTGAGAAGAAAAACTCAACATCAGAACTACTCTCTCTGAACACCTACATAATCGAAATAATGATAATTTTTCTTTTAACTCAAATATAAAATATATGACTGGGGGTTAGGGGTTGAATTTCATGAGAACAGAGGAAGACCTGAAATGGCAAGACAAGGAAATGAAAGAATTCATATACCAAAGAGAAGTATATGATTCCTGATGAAGCTATAAAAATATATGACAAAAAAAATTTCATTTAGTGCTAAGTCATTTCACAAACTCTGCCCTTGAAATGTGTTTAACAATACCTGTGTTAAATATTTATGTTCTAACAAATGAAGTTGAATTAACAATATAAACAAGACCATGAAGAAAGGATAATACATACACACACACACACACACACACACACAGAGTTAATATCATCATTTGATTGCATCTCTGAAGAAACTCAATCAAAATCTTCAAAGAAAACTGTCTCTTAACTGGCTGATGCTGTCTCAATCAGTGATGCTAACCAAAAATGCTAACCTTCCTCTCAAAGGAAAGTCACAAAGTCACCTGTTAGAAGATAGTTAGGACTGAAATAATATAATATTTGAGAAGAAAAGCTAAAATTCAATCACCTCTCTGCTCACTGGCAAAGATCAGTAAGAAAATGTGATTTAAAAAACAACAACAACAAAAAAAAACACCTTACTTTTCCAGTCCACTTCAGACCAAGATACTTCCAGTGTCATGCAGAACACCTAAAAGGCATGTTGAATCATTTTCTTTATAAGCAGATGAGTTCCCATTTTTACCACGCATCTCTTCAACAGGCCTGAACAGGACTTGCTTCTTGCCTAGTGCAGTACCAGGTGTCCATTTTATCCAATGTATTAATAACAAATCACCCCAGGACTCATCCACCCCAGAAGACACTGCCCAATTTCAGGCCAGAATCTATAGACACAAAGATGCAGGGGCAAGAGCTTCTAGAGAAACACAGGCCTCAGCTCTACCACTGTCTCCCTCAACTATAAAAACTGGGGTCACTCAACCTGCACAAGGGCTTAAAATATATCTCAGTACTCACCAACGCACCTAAAAGAGAACCAATATATCAATTTCTATCAATGAAATAAGATGTCCTCTTATGTTCACATCACAAATCACTAATTTGCATGGATAAAAGTTTTATTTCTACATCCTGAGTTTACATCTATCAACTGCGTAGACCTTAGTAATTCCAATTTAAATGCCAGTTGTTCCTGTCACTGAAGCTGTACTTCGAGATGTGATAGCATGTTCTATTCAGACACCTGATGAGATGGGCACTACCCAGTCACTATGTCCCATTTATGAAAACCCTCTTCATTTATATGGACACAAGTGAAGTTCGAATTAAGCTCTGTTGCATTAATACAAGGTTTTTAAAAACACATCAAAGTAGCTGATAGGAATCAAGGCGTCTCAACAATGCCTAAAAACAAACTGTGACATAACACTGAGCCCCGTGAACACAATCACAAAAATATGATGGTGATTATACTTTCACAGTCTGCCTCCTCAAGACAGTCTTTTTCACAGTACGTGTTCTATAGCCTAATTCGCCATGCTAATTCCTCATGGTGGAACTGATGCTGGGTGGGCGCCTTCTCCGGTGGGGGCATCCTGTGCTCTGCAGGGTTCAGCAGCCTCCCCAGCTCCACTCATCAGAAACCATCCTGCACCACCTCCCCACATGTGACCATCAACAAAACCACTGTACTACATGTACAGGGGCATAAATGAAAATACCATCCTGCACACAGCAATATACAACAAAGAGAAAAGTGGATTGACAGAGTAAATCTTTAAAAATGAACCAAACTGAATTCTTTATTTAAAAAAATAACAATGTATGGACATGACTATAAATTGGATATTGTTTTCCTTGAATGAAAAGGTTACAATAAGGCTTCAAGAGTTTCAATTACTAGTAGACATGTCAAGAGTGGAAGGTAAAGAAGACTATTGACTTCTCTTTGGCCTTAACAGTCTTCAGGAGGTTTGGGCCAAGTTAAATTTCAGCTAACATTCTACTAAATCAATGGGGATTCTACTAATCAACAAAAGATCATCTAACCCTATGTTAATGAAATGCTAAAAGGCATTAGGTTTTTAATAAATCACAATCTTGACAGGTATTGTAGGACATCAAAAGAAAAAAAAAAACTGGCACAGAGGCAGTAGTTTTAAAGGCACCCTTAGACCACGGGTCCCACGGGGAGGTTGGTGAGCTACAACTGCTCACTGGAAAAGCTTCAGACTCTGCCAAACGCCAGCGAAACTCATTTATCTTGTCGTGGAAAGCAGCAGAGCATGTACTTCCAGCTGACAGTATGGTACCTTCTCACCACACACCACTGCCCGATCTGGAACATTCTGCTCCCTCCGTGGGTCTCAATCAACGGAAATACTGTAATGCTAGCACTCCTCATTAGGACTAACAGCTGTCTTCCCAGTCACACAGAGACACAAAATTGCTTTGCATAACAATCTGCCGAAATTTCACGGCTAAGAAAAAAAATATATGATGTGGAAAATGCTGGACCATGAAATGCTAATGCAGTGTTTTTCTGGCACCATGTCAAAAGTTGACTATAGAATTTCCATTTCTCATTTTTTAGATATATATTCCTACACAATAATGTTTTGATAACTAAAGAGCAGACCAGTGTATTTACAGAGAACAAGCACCCCCCAACTAGAAACAAGCATATGGGCCATCCCTTTCCTTGGTACACAGGCCTATCTTGTTAAAGGTACACAGACGTCATCTTTAAAAAGACTACCTATGAAGATATCATTGGGACATGATCACTTTGGCCAATCAACTGTTACAAATATAATGCAGTACTATAAAACAAGTGCAGGTACCACACGTAGTTCATCCAGCTGATCCTGGCCTTCAAACAGCACTGTGTGGAATTGGAAACAAAGTGTGCTCCCCTAAGCCAACCCAGAGCCAGCCAACACACCTGCACAAAGCACACACAATGCAAGGAAGAACGCGGCACAACTGCATTCCTTACTGCAAAGTACTCAGACTGCCAAATTCTTTCCTGGCTATCATTTTCCAAATTTTATATAAAATCAAACACCAAAGAGATGAAACAAGACCTCAGTCTTAGTAGTCAGACAGCCTTAATAAGCAGACACTCTAGGATCTTGGTGTCTTTTCTATCACATGTGCTTATCAGAGTTCAAAGAACTCACATGAGCCTGTATGTTAAGAATTCAGATACCTAACTAAAAAAGTCATGTCCAAATGAAATACCTTTCTGAATATTCCTTGATGGTTAACTCCCCCCCTTTGAAATAAAAAAAAAAAAAAAAAAAAGACGCTGAGATTTAAAAAAAAAAAAAAAACACAATCAAAGGAAAAGGAAAGGTCAAACTTGTATCACATAATTCTTCTTCAGAATTTAAAATTCACTATTCCCTGGGGAAAATAATGAATTCACCTAATGTGTAGCATTACCTCAATATCCTCACTTGGTTACACTATTCTCTACTCCTCCTTTTTCAGGAATAAGAAATATCTAATCTAAATCAATGATAAATTTGTATGTACTACAGAACTGTTTGCTCAACAAGTATTTACTAAAGCACCTACTGTGTGGCAGGTCCTACTGAAAGCACCCAGAAACCACTCCGGACACGGGAACTCATGCAAGAGGTTTTATTAAACAGACAGGCAGTGTGTCTGCCCGCAGGATGAGAGAGAGAAAGAGAGAGAGCGAGCGAGTGAGTGAGACAGACAGTGAAATATATTTAGTAAGGAGAGAAAATGTTTCCGGGTAGGAAAGTCTTTCTGTGATGAAACCTGGGATGGGATCCATGGTCATTGCTTGCTGGTTCTCCCCTCATGGGGATCCGAGTCACCTTGACCATGCCACCTCCTCCTGGTCAATATCCACCATAGGGTGTTTCTGCCTCTTGCTGTTGCTGACCTCCTCACCCACCACAGAATTTGACTCTGGACAGTCAGTCTTTCCTCTACTGGCGGTGAGTCCTCAGAGCCCCCTGAGAACTCTTAGCTATGGGCTCTGCCCAATCTAAAATTCTCTGTGACCCCCACCCCCTTGGCCATCTCCTCCATTTTCTCCCTCTCTCTTTCTCGCTTTAGACTCTCTCCTCCTCACTCTTGCACGTGTGCGCTCTCTCTCTCTCTCTCACCCTGCAGGGAGACACTCTGCCTGTCCGCTTAAAATCTCTTGTGTGAGTTCCCGCGTCTGGAGTGGTTTCTGGGTGCTTTCACCTACTCTGTTAAAAAACATGCCACAGAGAAGAGGGTAAAACTGCTGCCAGTGAGGCCTCTACTCTAGCAAAGAAGACAGCAATATTCACCCTGTTTTTAATCAAATACAGTTCAGTTTCGGGGTAAGCAATATTAAATGGCCCAAAAAAAGTAATGCTGACAATCATCCTGCTGAAGCTACAATCTTCTATAATAACCATAGACAAGAGCTCCTAATGTGATTTCAGAGCATATCTAGGCAATATGTTTAGTTACTGGGCTAAATTCTTAAGTTTCTATTAATTCTATAAGTGACAATCTTAAAGATGACATTTCAACACAAAATTTTTTAAATTATTACCAAAAAAATTTTTATGGCGGCTGGGGATATAGCTCAGGTGGTAGAGTACTTGCCTCGAAAGCACAAGGCCCTGCGTTCAATCCCCAGCACCACAAAAAAAAAAAAAAAAAAATTTAAATGAGTAAGAATTAAACCATAAATTCATTCTTGCATTATCATAGGTCAATATTCTTATTTACGTTCTTAAAATCTGGTCATTCTCTTTAATTCTTACTACATAGCATGATACTCAACTGTAAATAAGTTCAGAATATTTATAATTGCATCACTCTCTTTAAAAAATCCAAGAGAAATTTATTTAAATAGGTAAGGAATGACCTCCCTCAGGTTTTAATGATCTAACTTTCCATTTCATGTCTGTCACATGTTTATCAATTAACAACAGCCAATACTTCAATAGTATTCATTATGTAGTTCTGTATATTAAAAGTTTTGAAGTTTTCCTTTATTTTTGAAATATAACAAGAGAAAATGATATATTACATCAGTTTTCATGATAATGAGGTACAGAAAAGACTTATTCATTAGAATAATTAGGAAAACTGAGGGCTGGGGATATAACTCAGTGGCACAGTGCTTGCTCAGCAAGTACGAGGCCCTGGGTATAATCTCTAGCAACGATGCGCCCGTGCACACACACACACACACACACACACACACACACAGAGGAAAGAAGGGAGGGAGGATAAAGTCAGAACTATATTGCACAGCAAGATTTTCTCAAATACTAGCAGATTAACCAAAAACTTGCAAGTAAAATAGTCACTCTTGCTTTAATGGGTAAACAAAAGATGAGCCAATAAGCGACATCACATAGAGCAGAAAGTAACAGATGGGACCCTTGCCCCTAGTCAACCTGTTCCAGGGCCTGGGAATGTTGGTTTATTCACCTGCAAAATAACGACATTGACCTGAAATGTTTCTCAAACTTGAGAAAAAGGCAACTCTCTTCATGCAACAATGGACAAGGTGCCCAAGAGGCCTCACAGCTTGAGGACCAAGCAGGGTTGAACTCTGTCCACCATGAGAATGACCATCATGACATGTACATGTAACTGTATATAGTTACATATGTACATTCATGTGAACATGTACATAAGCTGTAACTAAACTCCCACTGACACAAAAATGGATGCTACTGAGAAAACTGTGCTAAGGAACAACTGTTTTTTAAAGCACGGTACACCTGATTCTGCCACTCACTGAAGGAGGCTCAAAAGGGAACAGCAGATGGCACCAGAAGGCACCCAAGGTTTCCACACTCAGGTGAGGAGGGCAGAGGGAAAGTCAAATGTCACGTAAAGGTTCAGAATAAGTTGTTATCACAGCCCTCCAACATATGGCATTTCCTTAGAGTCACCCAAGGGATAGCCACTGCTTTTCTCCTAACATGTATATAAGTCATGCTTTGTATATTGTCTGGCCATCTAGAAACTGACATTTGAGGAGTACCATTATACAGGACAATCAAAAGACCTCTGTCCTCTACTACCCTGGGGAGGTCTCAGGTAGGTAAATGGCCCAGTGTGCTTCAGACCCACAGAAGATCAGACTGCTTACAAAAACTACCAGAAAAAACTGCCCCTCAACCTGGAAAAGAAACACTCCTCCCTCTACACACCATCAGCTTCAGACTGTTACAATAATGGGGGAAAGTCTGACTGCATGGGAAAATGTTTGCTTACTAAAGTTCATCAAGCGGTGGCCAACAGACTCCTAAGGTCACTCAACTCTCTAAATTCTGCCAAGTTTGTTCTCTGCCATCCTCTGCATTAGAAAGACGCCCACCAGCACTAACAGGAAGGGAAAGGGAGTCATGGTACCACCATATTCTTATCAAAAAGTTCCAGAGCCTGGCCCATATTCAGATCAGACTCCAAGGTCAACTTAAGAGCTGTAGACAATCACCACAGTTACACTAATGCACACACCTTCAGTGTCCTCAGGACTGCTCTGTTTCAGTTTATCACTCAGGAAAACCACAATCTAGTTTCACCAACTCTGCATACTCCACACTTGCCCCTGCACAGCTGCCACAGCCATGCTCTGCATTCCATGCCCTGCACCAGGCCCCATGCTGCCCACGTTTCTCAATGCCTACTCAACACCTTGCTCTTTCATCTTTTACCGAAGGACATTTCCACACCCAACTTTCAGAAAAATAAAAACAAAACACGTCAGGCAACGGAGATTTACATCCACCATCACCTGCAGAAATATCCCCCAACTCTATCCTCTGACCCAGGTCCGTGGTCACAATGACTGTCTCCCCTCTTCTCTCCCCCCACCAAGCACTCACTGCCACTGAATCCTTTCCACACCTTCCTATCTGAAAACGAATCCTCTGGACCCTTTTCTCTGGGCTCCTCTGCAGCAAGCCTCCTCCAGAAGGCCATGCCTGCCCAGAAGTGACTTGGCAGGGGCCACTACTGCCATCTCGCCACTAGGAAAGCTGTATGAGACCACCCATGAAGTAGCCCCACTGACTGGACCTAATGGCTCAGGTGACAGCTGACCTCTGGATTCCCCTCCTTACTAGACTGCTCAGCACTTCACTAGGCATGCTCCTCTTACCTCACTGACTGTGCCTATCACGTGCTAAAGGAATTAATATTTTTGATTTGTTCTTTTTAAATGGCAACTCATGACTATAACATATTCATCAAAAAAAGACGTTTTTGGGCTGGGGAGATAGCTCAGTTGGTAGAGTGCTAGCCTTGTAAGCACAAGGCCCTGGGTTCGATCCCCAGCACCAAAAAAAAAAAAAAAAAAAAAAAAAAAAACACAGAAAAAAAAAAAAAAAGACGTTTTTTCCTCAAGAAACTTTGTAGGTGTATAATAGATGTGATATATATTAAATGAACTCACTTATTATAAAAGGCAGTAGTGTAAAAACAGTACCTTAAAAACCTGGGACTTAATGGGTTCATTTTTTTAAGTCTCCTTCAGAAACTGTTACTTGAAAAACTAGGATAATAATACTCTACCAACATATGATGCCTTCTTTTTCAAATCATACAAACCAGAGTTTGAAAAATCTTTGCTGTTGTTAACCAAGTTAAGTTGTCTTTATGAAAGTGTTGATACTTACTATTCTAGATGTCTAAAAACAAGCCTGTAAGTCCACCCACTGACACTGTGAACATAGTAAGAACTCCTTGGGTTATTAACTAAGCACGAAAGAGTACATCTTGGCTGGTACATAAAAAGAAGTGTTCATCCTAGAAATGTCAAACGGTGGTGTCTGCACCAAGTAACACAGCACTCAGTTCTGTGCTCTGGAGTCTAAGTAACCACACTCAGTTAAGCTCTGTGTTCTCTGAACTAAATCACATAGCACCAGCTCTGTACTAATAGCTCTCAACTAAGTTCTGTGTTCTCTGGACTAAGTAATACAGCACTGAGCTCTGTGCTCTCTTAATTTGCTGTTTCACGTACCAGTCTTGTCTTCCCAGAAGATCAAGGTTAGTTAAGGACACATACCATTTTTTACAACTGCATGCAGGTCCAGGGGTCTATACATATGTTTACTAATGTATGCTCTTGGATTGTCTTGCAGCATGACCTTACAAAATATAGAAGGAAATTCCTAACGTGCATACATTCAATGTTCTTTCTTTATTAAAAATGTTCTTTAGGCCTTTATTTAGTTAGGCTAACTTTTATTTTTATATCACCTTAAAAGTATCAAGAGCAATTACTAAGAAAAATTAAAGATCAGCAGAGAAACACCATTAGACACTAACATGAAATTAGCAAAATTCAACAACTGACTTCCAGAGAAGTCAGAACAAAAATGAAACACAAAGAAGAGACACAAAACTCAGAGTAAATGTTTGGGGAAACATTTAGTGTTGGAAAACAATATAATAATACACACAAGATTCCTGAAAGCATCTATATTCCCCTTTCTTTACACACACCAGGATACACAGAGTTTAGAAGAGTTAAAGTTTTGTTGTTGTTGTTTTTTAAGTTTTGGTTCTTGAGGGATTACTGAAGAACTCACTTATGTGGAACATCTCACTCCCCAAAGATGGGAGTTAAATGAAGTGTTACTCTGCTCTATTACTGAGTGTCAGAACCCTGCAGCTCAGATGCAAAGCAGAGAATTCTGGCAGCAGCTGAGTGTGACAAGTCATGAAAGCAGCTAGAGATGTAACCACGTGGACAGCTCACCTCAGCTAAGCATGGGATGCCCATCCAGCATTGGCCATGCTAGGAATAAAAACACACACTACTATCACTACCATGTTTTCCAAAAATAAGCTAACCCTTTGGTAATGGCTCTCTTCCCCACACTGCTGGTTCTATATAATACATGGTGGATTGAGAGATATCTCTCACCTGTCTCAGTGAATCCATGTTAAAGTATCTCAGAAAGTTTCTAGTCTGTGTCAATAAAATGCTAATTTTTATATCATCTCAGTAAAAGGGTTAGATAGCTTGCAATGAATCTGTCAGGGAGAACAATTTAAATGCCCTAATTTTCTTTTTTTCTTTCTTTCTTTTTTTTTTTTTGCAGACTGCATTTTGATTCATTGTACATGAATGGGGTACATCATTTCATTTCTATGGTTGTGCATGACGTAGATTCATACCATTCCTGTAATCATACATGTACACAGGGTTTTATTGTTATTAGTTCCTGAAAAGTCCTTTTTTTTTTTTCAGAGGGGGTGGGTAAGTATTAAATTCATCACTTTTGAAAACTATGTTATAAATGGGAAGTACTTTAAAATATATCTAGGGAATGACTCAGTAAATTACTGTCTATTCAAATTATAGACTAGTAAACCAAGAACAGGGTAGCTCTGCAGAAGCTGACCAGAACGAGCGGTCAGTGAAATCAATGTCCCTTCACTCCAAGAAACAACTGTGCACACACACTGGTGCACTGCATGCTTATATGGCACACTCGAACATCCCCCTGGTTGTTCCTGTAGTCACAGACACAACGTTCACTAATTAATACAAGAGAAACACCAAAACACACTTGAACACAAGACTGCAACATCCCATTTTTGCCAGCTATTGCCCATTACATTCCTCTATGAATCTTTGCAACCTATTTAGGCTAATAGTTAAGCTGGGGGAAAAAAAAATAGGACATACATTAGGAGTTTATGCCATTAGTCTATTAGTCCTTAGTTATCCTCAGCCTTGATTTTATGATACCCGTAGGTATTGACCAACTATGGCTAGGAATCTATAAACTTCCTCAAAATAAAATTACTTCTGCTGGGCACAGTGGCACACGCGCATAATCCCAACAACTCAGAAGGCTGAGGCAGGAGGCTCACAAGTCGGAAACCAACCTCAGCAACTTAGCGAGGCCCTCGGCAACTTAGGAAGACCCTGTCTCAAAATTTACAAAAATAAATAAAAAGGTCTGGGTAGCTCAGTGGTAAAGCACCTGGGGTTCAATTTCCCATACACACCTCCCCCCAAAAAATTGCTTTTGTCCATCTAAACTAAAAAGAAGATACAACAACCATGCTTAAGGTAAAGGAACGCAAAACTGGGATGAAGTTTTAATTCAAAGGCAGAAGATGTAGTTTCGGGGCCACTGTAATCTATAGGTTATTTTATTCTCAAATAACCATTTCCACCTTTGGAAGCATTTCTAGAGTTGTCCTTCTGTCCCTAGAAGACACAGCTCAGGAAATACCTGTTTTTCCTCCTCCTCCTCCTCCTCACAAAGAGGGGTTTAAAACCCATCACTAAGAGAAAAACAGAATTACAAACCTACTGCAGTCTTCCAAAATTTGCACTGTCCAAGGAAAAGGTGGCCTGCCTCCCCATAGCCTACACACCAGGAATTTCTGTATCCTGACTGAGGGAGCACAAAATTCAGTTATAACTGACTAGCATCTAAGTAAAAAACGTCATTTTCCAAACATTTTTTTTTCTCTTTAAAAGCATAAAGAAAACTGTTAATATCAAGATACAAAATTCAATGTATTAACCATGGTAAGCATATGATCTAGAACTTAGTACTTAGTACTAAATATCTCTCCCAGGTGTCTGGCAATTAAAGCATATGAAAACGTTATATGTTCAAAACAATCATCATCATTTTCAAGCTGATTCTTTTGTTTTATTTTGTTGAACGTGTGGTTTTTTTTCTTTAGAAGAAAGCATCAAAGTTGACATTCTGAGGACAAAGTTATAATCGTGGAAAGAAAACAAAAAAGAAGGAAACAAAAAACCCATGCATTCTCTAATATTTTACCCATGTTGAGCTAATTTCAGATTTTTTTCAATACCAAAGTTTATTCATATTTGTAAATAAATACCATCAGCCGGGTAATAAACTGGAGTCATCTGCCACCCATGGAGGAAGCTTAATGACCAGTGACTACATCAACTGTCAGTTCCTTTTTATAGTAACTGAAACAAAATAAAGTAAAATGGGAAAAATGGGAACAAGACAGGGATGTCCTCTTTCACCACTTCTATTCAACATTGTCCTCGAAACTCTAGCCAGAGTAATTAGGCAGACTAAAGAAATTAAAGGGATACAAATAGGAAAAGAGGAACTTAAGCTGTCACTATTTGTGGATGACATGAGTCTATATTTAGAGAAACTAAATAAACTAAAAAAACTCCTCCACAAAACTTCTAGACCTCATCAATGAATTCAGCAAAATAGCAGGCCATAAAATCAACACGCATAAATCTAAAGCATTTTTATATGCAAGCAACGAAACAGCTGAAAGGGAAATGAGGAAAACAACTCCATTTGCAATTGCCTCAAAAAAAAAAAAATACTTGGGCATCAATCTAACCAAAGAGGTAAAAGATCTCTACAATGAAAACTACAAAACATTGAAGAAAGAAATTAAGGAAGACCTTAGAAGATGGAAAGACCTCCCATGTTCTTAGATAGGAAGAATTAATATTGTCAAAATGGTCATACTACCAAAAGTGCTATACAGATTCAATGCAATTCCAATTAAAATCCCAATGATGTACCTTACAGAAATAGAGCAAGCAATCATGAAATTCATCTGGAAGAATAAGAAACCCAGAATAGCTGAAGCAATCCTTAGCAGGAAGAATGAAATAGCGGG
Organism: Sciurus carolinensis; assembly: GCF_902686445.1. NCBI lineage: Eukaryota > Metazoa > Chordata > Mammalia > Rodentia > Sciuridae > Sciurus > Sciurus carolinensis. The sequence continues at coordinate 7,745,409 of NC_062224.1, read as the reverse complement.
TATCGCAATACCAGAACTTCAACTATACTACAAAGCAATAGTAACAAAAACAGCATGGTATTGGCACCAAAATAGGTAGATCAATGATACAGAATAGAGGACACGGACACAAACCCAAATAAATACAATTTTCTAATACTAGACAAAGGTGCCAAAAATATGCAATGGAGAAAAGATAGCCTCTTCAACAAATGGTGCTGGGAAAACTAGAAATCCATATGCAACAGAATGAAACTAAACCCCTATCTCTCACCCTGCACAAAAATCAACTCACAATAGATCAAGGACCTTGAAATCAGACCAGAGACCCTGCATCTTATAGAAGAAAAAGTAGGTCCAAATCTTCACCTTGTTGGCTTAGGATCAGACTTCCTTAACAGGACTCCCATAGCACAAGAAATAAAAGCAAGAATCAATAACTGGGACAGATTCAAATTAAATAGATTTCTCTCAGCAAAGGAAACTATCAGCTATGCGAAGAAAGAGTCTACAGAGTGGGAGAATATCTTTGCCACTCATACTTCAGATAGAGCACTAATTTCGAGAATATATAAAGAACTCAAAAAACTCTACACCAAGAATACAAATAACCCAATCAACAAATGGGCTAAGGAAATGAACAGACACTTCACAGAAGAAGATCTACAAGCAATCAACAAACATATGAAAAAATGTTCACCAACTTTAGTAATAAGAGAAATGCAAATCAAAACTACACTAAGATTCCATCTCACCCCAATTAGAATGGCAATTATCAAGAATACAAGCAACAACAGGTGTTGGAGAGGATGTGGGGAAAAAGGTACACTCATACATTGCTGATGGGACTGCAAATTAGTGCAGTCACTCTGGAAAGCAGTGTGGAGATTCCTTAGAAAACTTGGAATGGACCTACCATTTGACCCAGCTATCCCACTCCTCGGCCTATACCCAAAGGACTTAAAATCAGCATACTACAGAGATACAGCCACATCAATGTTCATAGCTGCTCAATTCACAATAGCCAGACTATGGAACCAACCTAGATGCCCTTCAATTGATGAATGGATAAAGAAACTGTGGTATATATATACAATGGAATATTACTCAGCTATAAAGAATAGTAAAATTATGGCATTTGCAGGCAAATGGATGAAATTGGAGAATATCATTTTAAGTGAGATAAGCCAATCTCAAACATCCAAAAGATGAATGATCTCACTGATAAGCGGATGATGACATGTAATGGGGGGTGGGAGGGGAGCAAGAATGGAGGAAGGAGGGACTGTATAGAGGGAAAAGAGGAGTAGGAGGGGTGGGGGGGAGGAAAAAAATAAAGGAATGAATCAAACATCATTACTCTGTGTAAATGTATGAATATGCAAATGGTATGCTGTTACTCCATGTACAAACAGAAACAGCACGTATCCCATTTATTTACAATAAAAATAAATTTTAAAAAAAAAGTAAAATGGGAAAAGAGGTTAGGGTACAGGGACAGGAGGAGAAAAAAGCTCTTATCATACTCCTACAGAAGGTAGCAATGCCAAGTTGAATCTAAGAGAGCTGAAGGCAGGGTCCTTCTGTTAAAGAACAATCCAAATGGGCATCTCTCATACTCCTTTCAAAGGACGGCTAGTGAATTTAACCTAAAAATAAGTTACCTAAGAGTAAGAGACTACTGCAAATGTGTACCATCCATAATCCATACAGTGAAAGCCACACTTTGTGGAGTCCAACTTGGTCCAAGTGTGCAAGACACAGGAGAGGAGAAAGAGCTGGCTTGTGGAACAGCAGCTGAGTTTACTGAATTACACCGTCAGTGGGAGAACACGTGAACATATAAGGACCTAGCTCAGTTCAGGTATAAAAAAGCATTGAATTATAAGTTTGAGTTCTTGATGATTAGGATAGAAATATATGAGAAATAAACTGTCAATAGGTGAAATTCCTGAGACATTCTAAAATTCTCAAACATTTCTATTATTTACAAGAACAATACACAGTACAATTCTGCATTTCTGCTATAAGACAATGTTATATAAATTGGTACACACTGGGCTAGTAACACCTAGTCAAATAATAACAGTTACACAAGTAGCTAGACCAAATAAACACTATTATGGCAGAATTCCTATTAAATGAAGAGATGTCATGTACAGAGTGAAAATAAATGAAACACATCAAAAAAGAAAAAAGCTTTAGTCCTTTCTAAAAATTTATGATAAAAGCTTTAAGCAGAGCATACATCAAGGAGCCCTATCTCTATCCAGCAAAGATAATGACAGTACAAATTTCAAGGGGATCCATTTGGTTACAGTTTTTTTTATCTTACACTGAAACACTGCATCTCAAACTCTAGTTTTTTTTCAAAAAGGTAGAGAAGTCACATAAAAGTACAGAGATAACAGAGAAAATGAAAAGGGGGAAAATATCTCTCCCAGTTTCTAAAGAAATTAGATTACAAAACTGAGCTAATAATCCTGAAGCCTATTTGGTTACATCTTGTCTGAAAAAAAAACCCAATGTACAGAAATACAAGTTAACTGGACAGTTAAGTCAATTATTCACATTATAAAAGGCACTAGATTCTAATATACCTTACTAGAGAATTTACCCTGAGCTCCCCTGAGATAAATGAGAGTTCCACACCATGTTAATGTGAATTACACAAGAAAGGCTTCTGCAGTCACTTACACTTAAGAAATACTCTTTTAAAGCAATGATTCACTAAAAAACACTTTCAACACCACTCTTCAGGGTTGTATTAACAAGGACAGCACACTTCTTACTGTAGGTCTGAGTTTAAGTTATTGAGGAAGAGAACTGAGTAAGAAGACTCAAGAAAATCACCTAGAAAGCCAACAGAGTTAACAAAGACCAGAAGACAACACTGTCGGTCTAATAGTGCATTTCTAGGAAAATATTTCCACTTACTCATTAAGGTGATAGACACTGAACTAGATATTAGACATGCAGACAGGATGGCTACTCCCCTCAGGCGGGGTAATAAACCAGGAACACACTGGGGACTCATGGCTCCCTCTGAGGACACTGTGGACCACTGTAGAAAAGTCTCAAAACAGAGGATCTGTCAGACTGTTAAGGATGCTGGGAAAAGGCAGGAGATAGATCCAGGGTTTGTTTTCATACGTCACCATTAGAACATCCTAGGAAAGCAATTAAACAGGAGACATACTGCAGCCATTGATCATTCTTCTGCTCTTAATGAGGAATTCGATCCTCATGTTTGCATTTAATAAAAAGCATGCCCTGGCATGGATACACATGTGTAAACATTTTTAGATAATGCATTCTGTAGGTTCTGTCCTATGGGCTCAAACATACAGAATTCATGACAGAGACAAAAATCAAGTTACTAAAAAGATTCCTCAGATGAAACCCATTTATACATTATTTCCTGTTTTCCTAAATTTGAGGTATTTCTAGAGGTTTGCTGCTGATGATATATTTTATTCAATAAAGATGTCTGTAGCTCCACCTGCTGACCACGTCCTAGGCCTGCATGAGGAAGGCTAGAAGGCATACCAGGACAAGCCACCCTTAGTCCACCCAGACCCTGAAAGCAGAATTGAAAATTGAGCCTCCTAACTCTTCTCACAACCTGCCAATTCAGAAAGGCCTAAAACTGAAAACTTTCCCTATTCTGACACAGAAGAGAAATTAGTACCAAAGAAAACACTTTCTGAAACATGTTTCTGGATCTACATATTAATAAAACATGGTAGTTCGTGTTTGAATAAGAAAATACACAAATAATCTGAGTGACCCTTGTACCTATATTCTATTTTCATTAAAACTTTCACTTATCCTCATAGCTAAACTGAATCTAACCATCTAACTAGGTAGGAGAAAGAGTTCACATGAATTATATACCACATTAATTCTAAGCCTACTAATATCATTAAAAAAAAACCCTTAGAAATTGTATTTTGAAATAAGAATTCCTTCATAACCAGTTACATTACTCATACCTCTTTTAAAAAATGCATTATTTATCAACTAACTGCAAAAATATGCCATAATTAAATAAATATTGAAATAACACAGGAATATTCGCTGTTTCAGAATCAAGACACAAATGAGAAACAATACCCATAAAACTAAAACATGTATTTCCATCAACTCCCAGTAATGCAAATATATTCTCATCTTTTTGCACAAAAGTAAAATTTTTCGATCAAATAAAGTCTGAACACAGAATGTGATGAAAAAGGCCTTTAAATAACATCATGAGGAAATAACATCATTCCAGGAGAAGCTATTCTAGAATCACTCTGGCAACCCTCAGCAAATCACCTGACTGCCTTAGCCTCAGTTTCTCTCCCTAGAGCAAGGATGATGCTAGCCAGGCTTTGACAGGGTTACCAAATCCAATCTGTGAGATGTTTTTACAACACCTGGCCAGGTTACAGCAAGGACTTACCAAACCCTGGACATTCTGCACCCCCTCTCTGGACACAATGCTCCAGCCTTCCTTGGGTCCCCTGTCTTTGCAGGTAAGCAAGCATAGTAGAGGCAGACTGGCTGGCCTCCCCATGCCCACGTCTGTTCCATCACATGAGGAGTACAGTTGCCTGCTCTTTACACATAAAACTCTCTTTGTCACTCAACTCTCAAATCTCAGAAGGGTTCTGCTTGGTCCAGAGTACAGGTTAGCAGAGTCAATTCAGTGAGAAGCTGTTGGCACTCTTTAGCCAGGGCATCTCACTCTATTAGGACAATGCTCAGAGACCAAAGCGTCACATGGAAGGCACAGACAGCCATAAACCAGTATGCTAAGAGTCTAAAATAAAATGACAATAAAGACCACAGTCTAAGATAATATTGAAAGAACAAAGTGCCAGCTGATGAGTGCAGGAAGAAGGGCACAATTAGAAACATCACCTTTTTTTGCAACACTCACTATACTGAGGTAAAGATCAACAATGGCATTAGACCCAGCAGGAAAAAGGCTCCTGGAAGTAAGTATTCTCATATCTTGAAGTGTCACTTCACTAACTTCAAACAGAAAAACTGCCTTTCAATGAAGAAATGTGGCATACACCATCAAAAACAAGGGATTCAACTCAGCACACCTAAGAGCAGGACACCTGGTCCTATATGTGTTCTGATGGGACACAAAAAGCACATGACTAGGGCTGAGAGGCACTTCTGGCAGAAAAGGAAATCAGGAGAAAAATGCAGATCATGAGGTATTCTACAAAGAAGTTGGATGGGCCCAGTGGTGCATGCCTGTAATCCCAGCAATTTGGGAGGCTGAGGCAGGAGGATCACAAGTTCAAGGCTAGCCTCAGCAATTTAACAAGACCTTATCCCAAAATAAAAAATAACAAGGGCTGGGGAGGTGACTAAGTGGTTAAGTGCCCCTGTTCAATCACCCATACCAAAATGGCGGGGAGCAGTGGTGGGGGAGAGGGTTGCCTTGTATTTTTCACAAAAATAATTAAAAAGTCATAAAATACAACAAAAACGTGTGGAGAACTGTCACAGAATAAGAATGGCCAAAGAACATTATATCTAACTGTAATGAGTAAATCCTTATAAAATCCTACATTAAAAAAAGTATCAAAGACATATTAGGAACAGTTGAATCAGTATGAAAATACTGTAGTCGCTAGCTGTATTAGAGAATTTCAGTTAATTTTCTTAAGCTGATAAGGAACTGTATAGGACAACATCTTAATTCTTAAAAGATAGATGCTCAGAGGACTCAGTCAAAGAAAATAAGTGTGTATTTTATAAATATATAGTTGGTACATACATGTACACAAGATAGAAAGGCACACAAAAAAAAGTGGAATAAAAACAACAGGTGGCAGGTTACGGTAGTACATGCCTATAATCCCAGTGGCTCAGGAGGTTGAAGGAGGAGGATCACAAGTTCAAAGCCAACCTCAGCAACTTAGTGAGGCCCTGCCTCTAAATAAAAGACTAAAAAGAGCTGGAGATGTGACTCAGTGGTTAAGTGTCCCCGGGTTCAATCCCCAGTACCAAAAAAATTTAATATGAAAAGTATATAAATAAACAAACAAACAATAAGTGAATCCAGGGGGAAGGGTAAATGGGCATTTACTTGTTATTCTTTCAACAGGCTTAAGACTTTTCAAAATTAAAAAGGCTAGAAAGAACCTGCAGGCTTACGTCTGTCCTCTGGACCTCAGTCTGCCTTCACTGTGGGATCCCGGGAAGAGCAGCACTACAGCAGGAAGGGCCCCCCACGCCCACCCCAGTGTGCAGGAAGCCAAGTGCGACCTCTGCATGTGGGTCCCTCTGCAGGTACTGGACATCACATCCAGGCTCATATAGTTGCCCTCCCCTGCTTTGGCCTCATCCCCAACCCTAAGTGTGGCAGGCGGGACTGAGGTGGACATGAGATGGAGTTCCACATTGGAGCTCTCAGGGGTCAGGCTGGGCTTGGCCTATTCTGCACAGCAATGAAGTGACAACACTATGCTGTGCTCAGTCACTAAGAATGTGAAGATTTGCTCTTACTGTGGCAATTGTTACCTGAGAACTAGAATAAAAGTCCATCTCAGATTAGGATTAAGTAATTAAAAATGAGAGCAGCTCCTGGAACAGATACATTCATACAATAAAATATCAATACACTTTTACCATTACAGACCACAGCTATAAAAAATTCTACGCATCCTTGTTTTCTAAACTCAAGCTTCTTTAAAAACTTTGTCCTATTTTCCTTTCACATATTTTATTAATATTTTAAACATGAAACTAAGACTTAATGTCTAAAGCTAAATATGTGAAAGACATTGTCAAATTTTTCAGTAGTCAATTGAACAAGTATTCATTTATTTAAAAAATGGCTGAGTGTCAAGCTCTGTCATCCAGGTCAGAGACAGTGAGATTCTGAAGCGGGCAGCGGTGCAAGGGGGGACAGTGGAGAGAAGTACTAGGGAGGTGTGCCTGGACAGGATTCTTTTATTTTTTTTTTTTTAAATCAGAGCAGTTTAGTTATACAAAAATAGGTTCATTTGTATGACAAAATCATAGAAGCATGTAATCTGATTTCATTTTCCAGTACCCACCCTTTCCCTCTCCTCTCTCTACCCTACTGACCTTCCTTTCACTCATTTGTTTTTGATTGGTACTTTATATATACATAAAGGTGAAATTCACTATGATGTATCTATACACGCACACAGCGTGATTTTGCTAAATTCATTCCACATTTCCTCCCCTTTCTCAATGGACAGGGCTCTTGCTGATGGACTCCGGGGTTGGGGGGCAGCATAGAGAAATAGGAAAAGAGAGATTTTAAAAGCGAATCATCAAGAAATATTTCAAGGTCTATGTCACAAGAAACTGGACAAATGGTCTCCTCGTTTACTGAGAAGGATCAGACTGGAAGAAATGGCTTGTGGAAAGAGTAACAGACATCCTCATGCTCGAGATGTCTCAGAGAAATCCAAGCAGAGAGGGACACATGCTAGTTTGTGTGTCTGTGTGTGTGAGAGAGAGAGAATCTACCTTCTACCAGAACATACCCTGAGAACACATGTAACAACAAAAACAAACTAGACTAAGGAAAGCTGCACCAGGAAAACCTGGGAGAGTATCTCAGCAGCTGCAGTCAGACCCTCTCAACGGAGGATGGAACCATCCTTCCCTTGACCCATGCACCAAGCCTAGAGCGCTTCCTGATTCTTCCTTTTCCCTTTCTTCTCAATACCCCATTCTAATTCCCATCCAATTTCTTGAAAGAACACTAGAGTCTTCTCTTAATCCCATAAAAATTCCTTGAAAATGCAGCTAAATGTTAAGAAAAGCATAGTCATTTTGAAAGAGTGTAAAGGTGCAATTACTGAAAATTAACATTAAAATTAAGTTTTAATGGTAACCCATAAAACTTATTTCATAAATAGTTAAGATCTCTGAACTCACTCCGTGTGTCCTTGGAAAACATTCACGGAGTGAATGGAAGGGTCCCTGAAATCCCAGAGACGGAAGGTCGTGTCACGGGAGGAGGTCACCACTAGCCGCTGAGTGGGGTGTGTACAACAGTGAGTTAACTCCTGGTCATGCCCTACAATCAAAGATGACAAAAATGCAAGATCATCCACCTGCAGATTCACAATTAGAGTGAAACTTTTTAAAAACACAAAAACTTAAAAATACCTGTCCTTATAAACTCCACTGCTAACAGCCAGTGGAAAAGAAAATCTAAAGGAATCACATAATAACATGTGCAGTCATGGTGGGACCAGTTTTCTCAAAGAAGCTGAAAGTCACTTCAGTCACCCATTTTAAAGGAGCAGGGAACTAGCAGGATTCTAACAGGAAGTCAGACAAATCACTAACAGGCTGAGTAACAGCTTAAGTCTTCCTTCTTCACTTCTAGAATATTTTCTAATGGCATAATATTCTGGCCCTCAGTAAAAGGCATGCACTTTAACAATGCCCTTCCCTTGCATTTGGGCAAAACCTTTAAATGAGGTATCTCCTGATAATTACGATACATTATAGAGCAAACAGAACTCCCAGATGTAATTAAGGTCCCTAACAGGGTTGACTTTGAGTTATGAAAAGAAAGGTTGTCCTGGGTGGCAACATCTAACCTTTGCAAAGGGTCCAGGCCCTTCCAAAGGTGGGAAAATTCAGTGCTTCTGGTGGCCTGGAAGAAAGCAAACTGCAACACGGGGCAAGGACTTTAGAGGGACCCAGAGCAGCCTCCAGCTGCTCAAAGTAGTCTCCAGCTGATGGCAAGAAAATGGGGTCCTCAGCCACATGGCTACAAGGCAATGGACTCTTCCTACAACCAGTAAGCTTGGAAGAGGACCACATGCCTCAGTGAGGTCCTGCCTCCACAACACTTTCACTTCAGGCTGCAAGCTGCTGAGCAGAGGAGCAGCACTGAGCCACCAAGTAAGCCAGACCAGGAAACCATGAGATAGTGAATTCCTGTTGTATCATGTCACTATGTCTGTAGAAACAGAAATTGCCACAGAAAAACAAAACCAATACAACCATATTTCAAACAACAAGATACTATATGCTACAATATCCTAAATATAAAATAAATTTAGCTATCAATAAATTTAATTAGGAATTATCTCCAAAATTTACAATGAAAGAGCCAAGAAGACTAAAAACAATTCTGGCCAAAAAGTCATTTGTAACATCAGACATAAATTTGTGAACAGAAAACTGAAAGAACCTACTAGGAATTTAACGTGTTGACATTAGGGTACCTGTCAGAGAATGAACAAGTTCGGACGTCTCAACATCGTACAGGTTTGCCGTTCTGTCCCACGAGGCTGTCACTGCCTGCTTCCCTCCAACTAGCCAGTCAGCAGCTATGACCACTCCCTGGTGGCTTTTAAGAGATGTCAGCGGAACCCGAATAGTAGGGCAGTCACTAGACACGTCTCCATCGATATCAGGCTCATCTTTATCAGAGCACTCTATTTCGTCTTCTCCAGATATTTGTTGCTAAAGGTAAAAAAAATCACAAAACAAAGATTTCCTGGGAATCTCGAGTTTTTTCTGTCACAGTTACACCATCAGACTGGTGTCATCTATCCTTCCAGGACTTACTCATCATTATGACCAATACAAACATAGTATCTGATACATAACTAGTGCTCAATGAATGTTTATCATTTTATGACTGGCTGAAACTGAAAGACAAATATTTTTTAAAAGGCCACTATGACATCAAATGAAATACAATCCATTTCTACTAACCAACAAAATGACAGAATAATTTTTGATATTTTAAGTTTTTGCCACTTATTAGTAGAAATGCAATATAAAACCAAATACAAATAAACATCACTAACATCAAAAATGCATTTCGAGGGCTGGGGAGATAGCTAGTCGGTAGAGTGCTTGCCTCACATGCACAAGGCCCTGGGTTCAATCCCCAGCACAGCCAAAAACAAAAAAGGCACTTCGATTCTCAGGAGTCAATACAAGCTTATAAATCCAAGATAATTATAGAATTTTATTGTATACTAATATGGGAACTCACTTTATTTTCCTGGATATCAGTGAAGAATTTGTCAAATGCCAGAGACAAAAGAGTCATCTAGGCTTTGATCCTTTAAGAATATGCTTATTCATTCTACAAATATTGATCAGGTGCTTACAAAAAGACTGGGTACTGTTTACATGTAAGGCTATGTTCATTCTAGATGGTAAGAATGTTGGAATAAATAAAACTGACAAAGTCCTTTGCCCTCACAAAACTTCTATTCTGGCAAGAAAGAAATGCATGCACAAACACACACACACACTAGTCTGACTTAGGGCCAACACTACAGCTTACAGGCACAGGCAACAACTTTCTCAACAGTGCCCCTAAAGCTCAGGAAAAAATGACAAGAGTTAATAAGTAGGATGGCACCAAATTAAAAAAAGAAAAAAAGGGCTGGGGAGATAGCTCAGTCAGTAGAGTGCTTGCCTTGCAAGCACAGAGCCCTGGGTTCCATCCCCAGCACCGCAAAAAAAAAGTTTCTGCACAGCAGAGGGAACAAGAACGTGAAGAGAGAAACTACATTTTACAGAATGGAAGAAAATCTCTGAGAGCTATACTTTTGACAGAGGATTAATATCTAAAATAAACAAAGGACTCAAAAACACCAATAAAAAAATAACCCAATAAATAAATGGGCAAGTGAATTAAATAGACACGTCACCAAAGAAAAATACAAATAGCCAATTAGTATATGAAAAAAAGTTCAACATCATTAGTAGGGAACTAGGGAAATACAAATCAAAACTACACTGAGATTTTTATCTTACATCAGTCAGAATGGCAGCCATCAAGAATACAAACAATAATAAATGCTGGAGAGGATGTGGAGAAAAAGGAACATTTTTACACTGATGGAGGGACTATAAATTAGTACAACCACTATGGAAATCAGTAGGGGAGTTCCTCAAAAGACTACACATAGAACCGTCATATGATCCAGCTATACCAACTCCTCAGTATCTACCCTGAAGAATTAAAGTCACCCTACTATAGCAATATATGCATAACCTATTCACAGCAGCACAACTCACAATAGTCAAACTATGGAACCAGTCTAGGTGTCCATCTACAGATGAATGGATAAAGAAAGGGGGGTATACATACACAATGGAGTTTTATTCAGCCATAAAGAAAATGTCATTTGCAGGAAAATGGATGGAACTTAAGACCATCATGTAAAGTAAAACAAGTCAAAGTCAGAAGGTCAAGGATCGTATGTTTTCTCTCATATGTGGAAGCTACAGAGGAAAAGGAAAGTGGGGGATTCGTATGAAAAACAAAGGGAGATCAGTAGAACAGAGGAAGGAGACCAAAGCTGGGAAGAGGGGATGGGGGGGAGAAGCACTGGGGAGAGATATTGGCCAAATTATATTGTCACATTGTGTGTATGTACTAATATGTAACAACAAATGCAACCATTATGTATAACTACAATGCACCAATAAAAAGAAAAAATAAAGTTCACTCGGTTACATGTGACATACACCCAACTAGTATAAGGCTATATCACACATGCACAAACACGCAAGGAAATATACCATACGTATGTTCTAGTATGGGACTATCTGTTATATGTACATGTACACAGTCAAGAAGTGGTAGGTGCTGTGAAGAAAAAGAAGACACAGGGGCAGTCAAGGGCTGCTAATTCACTCAGAATTATTGACAAAGGAACAGCATTTGAGGCAGAGGAAACAGCATAAAGTCCTGTCTGTGCTACAAAAAATTTGAGTTTGCCAGTGTGCGGGGGAAGGGGAGGATAGTGGGAAGAGTAGACAGACATAGGTAAAGCGGGGTAAGACCTGGGAGACCATGAAAAGACTTTTATTCCATGTATGATGGAAAATTATCACATAGTTTTGAGTAAGGATATGAGAGAATCTGATTCATGCTGTGCGAACAAGGGGAAAAGTAAAAGGAGGTTAAGAGGCTGTTGTGGGTGGGCCTGTGTCTCCTGCAATCTCATGAGCCAAGCCCTAACCCCAGGACCTCAGAATATGACTGCATTCAGAAAGAGGGCCTTTGAGAAACTACCAAAGTTAAAGAGAGGCCATTATGGTGGGCACTTATCCACCATGACTGGTATCTTTAAGAGGAAATTAGAGGAGAAACACACAAAAAGGAATGAAGTGAGAAGGTGCCTATCTGCAAGCCAAGAAGAGAGTCCTCAGAAAATCTTTAACTTCCAGTCTCCAGGACTGTGATAACATAAATTTGTTGTTAAATTTGTTGTTGAAGCCTGTGGTACTTGGGAATGGCAGCCCTGGAAACAACAGGGAGAAACTGGAAGATTACAAAGGTACAGGTAAGAGAAGACAGCCTGGACTAGGACAGTGTGATGGAGATGAGATGAAAGGCTGATTAGAATATCCTCTGGGTGAAGCTTCAGGATTTGCTGACAGGTTGATAATCACATGGAGTTTGAGAAAACACAAAAGTTCACAGACAATTTAAAGGTGTATAGCCCAGCTGGGTGCCATGCTGCACACTTGTAATCCCAGTGACTCAGGAGACTAAGGCAGAAGGATCCAAGTTTGAGGCCAGCCTCAGCAACTTAGCAAGGCCCTGTCTCAAAATAAAAAGGGAAAAAGGTTGGAGATGTGGCTCACTGGTAAAGTACCCCGAGTTCAATCCCCAGTACTGAGTAGGAGAAGGAAAAAAAAAAAAAGTATACAATCCAAACCACTGTGTAGAAGGTGACATTTCTGGGATGGGTAGCACAATGAAAGGAGCAGACGGGGGACAACATCCAGAACCCAATTTCAGTAGGTCTGCAGTGGCTATGGGACACCCAAAGAGAGATGGAGTGAAGAGTCAGATGACTACACTATACAGAATTCTGAGTTTACAGAAAGGCATATAGAGTATGCACTTCTGGGATCAGCAGCAACAAAGAGTCCGTAAAGTCATGTGTGCTGAATGAGATCAGCTGGGACTGGTGTGGGAGGACAGCAGGTGAGCAATGGAGTGTCAGGAGAAAGGAGACACACAGGTGAAGCAGGCAGAGCGTCAGAAATGTGAAGAGGAAGACAGCCAGACAGCAAGATTCAAAAGGAAGGAAGAAAATGAAATAAGATGAGAGGTGGGAGGAGGACCACAGTTAATAAGTACAATTAAGGAGCCTAAGAAGCAGCCTGAGAATGTCCACAGGGTGGGCAACATGGAGGGGATGTCAAAGACGAGGTCCAAGAGAGTGGCAGGGGGCACAAAGCTGGTCCGAGAGAACAGTGCCTCAGGAGGGAAAGCAGCACAGGTGACACTTCTGAGGTCAGTGTGGGAAGGCTAAATGGAGTCCTGGGTAGACTGAGGGACAGATGTGCTACTGAGAAGGACCCAAGAAAGGAACCTTCTGATGGCACAGAGCAGAGGGAATCATTGCTAGTGCAACATCCAAGAAGAGGAAAAGGAAGAGGATGATGATGGAAGCAAGGTCATGACCCATGACTGCAGGACAGCTGGTGCCATGACACATGCAGCTGGGGGAGGTGGGTGCAGAAGTTCTTTCCAACTGGTTCATCTTCTCAGAGAACTAGGAGGCAGACGTTCCAGTTGTGGGATGGCGGGCTGGAAAGAGAATGTGGCAGCGCAGGGCCACAAACCCAAGCCAGGCTGTCAACGGGGCGCTCATTGCTCAAGTCAGTAAAGGGACCAAAAAGGAGATTCAGCCAGAGGTGGGATTCCTCCAGGAAGAAAGGATTCACAGTCTAATGAGAGTGCTCAACAGGAATGACTGTACAATGCACTACCCATTTCAGATGATGCTAAACACCATGAGGGAAAAGACGCCTTGAGGAATACACGAGGGTGGTCTGACCCTTAAGGAAGCCACATCTGAGCAACATGGGAAGGATGCGGAGTTCGTGTAGGTTAGAGGGAGCACACTAGGCAAGGGAGAGAACCTGTTAAGTCCAGGGCATTGAGGGCATGAGTTCAGCTGAGGCTGCAGAGGACAGGAGTGACAGAACACAAGGTCAGAAGGGCTGGCAAAGGGCCATCAACACAGAAGGCATTTTGAAAGGACTTCCCCTTGAAGGCAAAGGGAAGGCACTGAGGTGATGGCATGTTCATTCTAGGAAGATCATTCCTTATGGACTACCAAAAAGGAGTGTGGTCATGGGCAGCCACACCTGAAGCAGGGAGACTAGTTAAGTTGCAACCACAGTGATCAGGCTGGAAAAGATGAGGGATTGTCAATCTGTGGAACAGCAAAGGGGTGACAAAATTTCTTTCCTCCTGCAAGAGATGAGTTTTGCTCCTGGGTCATGCTGCTTAAGGTAAAAATGACTCAGTGGATAAGCTGCACCTAGGCAGGAAGACAGAGATCCACATCATCACATCATCTTAAATTCCTAACGGGAACATACAGCTCTCAGTCTGGTGTCCCGATGACTCTGGTGCTGCTTATGGAACCATTCAGGAGGCAATGGCCTCAAGGCTGTAAGGCTTTCAGCTCCCTCAGCTGCTCCTGAGTCCTACTCATCTGCACCTGCACCGTCCCTGGGTGGGGAGATAGAGGGGTCCTGGTGGAGACCTCTGCTGTATACTATAGAAGCAGTATCCCAGAAATAGAAAAATATGGCTTTAAGAACGGTAATCAGTAAAATTCCATGGACTGGTAGGAAGTGGAGGAGGGGGAGGATGGGAGGATGAGAGGAGTTTGTCAATGAGAATTCCAAATTTTCTGAGTTTTGTTAACCACTAAACCCCTGACCCAGAACAGTGAACACAAGAGGCTATTCAGTATTTTTTGATGGAAGGAAATAAACAACTAGATATACAATGGAACTACTTCCTCACTCAGGAAACACCTGAGAGGGTTTGGTAGCAAGATCATGGGTTAGGGGTTTGAGTCACATTAGTGTAAGGCACTTCAAAGTTCAACAAAGGGACTGAGTATGCAGAGTGGACATGCGGGAGCTCGGGTGGGAGCTCTGGAGTCCCTGGTTGTCAGGATCCGTTTTAAAAGGTGAAACAAAGTTAACACCTTATGCAAGTAATTCTTCCACTACACAAGATACTGAAAGGTATTGTACAGTATAAATGTAATAAATTCCATATTAAGAATAATTATATATTACTCATCCATAAAAAATAATAAAATTATGGCATTTGCAGGTAAATGGATGAAATTTGAGAATATCATGCTAAGGGAGATAAGCCAATCTCAAAAAACTAAAGGACGAATGATCTCACTGATAAGCAGATGATGACACATAATGGGGGGTGGGAGGGGGGCAAGAATGGAGGAAGGAGGGACTGTATAGAGGGATAAGAGGGGTGTGGGAGGGGTGAGGGTGAAGAAAAAAAAAGAACAGAATGAATCAAAAACTATTACTCTAGGTAAATGTATGATTACAGAAACAGTATGCCTCTACTTCATGTACAAACAGAGAAACAAGATGTATCCCATTTGTTTACAATAAAAATGAATTCAAAAAGAATAATTATAGAGCTGGGGAGTACTTGCCTAGCAGGCACAAGGTCCTGGGCTCAATCCCCAGCACCATCAAAAAAACAATAATTATAAGCTCTTTTAACTTCATTTGACAAAGGGCAGGAGACAGAAAGGGTGGAAACAATATTTTAATACATATTTTAATACAATGTCCAGAAATTGCTGATATAATACTGATAAAGTATGTACTGAGTCCTCAGAATCAAGGCGTCACTGAATGAGTGTTTTAATGTAGCAAAGACCACACTAGAAGCCACTTAATTAACTCCTTTCCATTTCCCCTTTCAGATGGAAAAAAATTAACCCTACTAGTTAATTACTGAATGTCACATAACTCACATGTAACAGCTATTTAGATGGTAATCTAAATCTGTTTTTTTAAAATATTATTTTTAGTTGGAGATGGACACAATACCTTTCCTCACACGTCCTAGGCAAGCGCTCTACCACTGAGTCACAACACTAACCCCTAAATCTGTTTATTCTACGCACCCAAATATTTCTTTCTCAACACTGAATGTCAAGTAAAACTCACTAATGCAAATTTTAGATAACATCTACGGGAAAGCTGTACTGATTCAAGACAGACACAGAATTTAACAGAGTTTGTCTTAAAATCTAGGTTTAGAATTGCTAAGCAAATCTGAGACACGACTGGCCAGCAAAAGTGTAAAAAAACAAACTGATTTCAATGTAAGAAGCAATACTACAGAAGAGTACTGTCGACTACACCAGTGAGGTAAGGCAGGAGCTGTCCTTGACAGTGCTTCTGAAGCTATTCAAGTTACAACACAGCAAAGGCTCATCTTTAATTCAAACCAAGCTCCTCCCACTCCAACATTAGCACCAAATATGGATGTAGCAGTAATCCAGGAAAAAAACTCCTGTGTTAAATGCAAGCGAAGTAATGAAGAGAAAACAGTTATTTTAATACTCCAAGTAAAATATTAAATGTTTTTTGATTTAAGTAACTGTACAAAAATTTTTCCTCTAACAATATCAGTGCTTTTCTAATTTTATTTGGAAAACAATCCTCATGATGTTGATTCAGTTTGTGAGTTTTCTGAACATTAATCCTCAGTCTCATTTTTTTGCCTTTGTCTCTCAATGGTGCTCAATTTGTTTGTTTCTTAATGCACAATTTAAATATGCCACATAATGAATAGTTTGGTAATTCCACAGGAAGAAAAAAACTGTTAAACATATAACTGTCCCACCATATCTGAGGGTGATATGTTCCAAGATGTTCTGCAAATTCTTGAAACAACAGATTGTACTGAACCTTATAAATACTGTGTTTTCCTATACACAGATACTTATGATAAAATTTAATTTATAAATCAGGCACAGTAAGAGATCAACAAAAACTAATAATAAAATAGAACAATAATAATGGTATTTTGTTTAAAAAAATTTATTTAAAACTCAAGAATTATTTATTTATGGATTTCTCCATTTAATATTTTCAGACTATAAGCTGGGCACGGTGGCACATGCCTGTAATCCCAGCAGCTTGGGAGGCTGAGGCAGGAGGATCTCGAGTTCAAAGACAGCTTCAGTAGAAGTGAGGCACTAAGCAACTCAGTGAGACCGTCTCTAAATTATATACAAAATAGGGCTGAGGATGTGGCTCAGCGGTTGAAAACCCCGAGTTCAATCCCCAGTACCAAAAAATAAAAATAAAAAAATAAAAATTCAGAATACAGCTGACCACAGGTAACCGAAACCTGAAAGCAAAACTGTGGACAAAGGGGGAGCCACTATATATTCAATTAAAAGTGAACTGTTAAGAATTTTTAACTGAAAGAAACATTTATTGCTGGAATTAATTGCTCAACCTGCCTCCAAATACAATGATGTTTAGAATGTTTGCAAAGCAAAAAAGTAAATTAATATTCAAAGACAGAAATATAAAAACTAGATTACTGCCATCCTCACAACAATCAAAGCCCAACACAAACTGAAACTTCACAGACTTGCACTTGACTACATAAAATCATTTGCTGTCACCATTTCTACCTGCTTATGCTGCACAGGGAGGGACTGACCATTGTGATGACAATAGCGCTAAAATCTACAGTGCAACAGAAACTGGAAGGATAATTTTCATTCAAACGATAATTAAAACCTTCATGTGATCATAAATCTATTGACTCAGAATGAAGTGGTACAAAAGTATCCAAGAGTATAAGGCAAACAGTAATTTAAGGACATGTGGATTCTTTCTTCTCAATGTGCAGTATCTTTTTGTTATACCTATGTTAAAATTTTACCCACATAAAAATGATGATACCACAGAAGTCATTAATTGACGTGGTAATAAAAATCCACAAGAGATAAAAGAGGTGTCTATTATTATATATATAATACTTTAAGAAGTATAACCTAAACATAAATTTTAAAAGAAAGAATGGTAAATGTTTAATATTTGTGGAAATCCACGTATGAAGATACTTCTTTTTAGCTCTTGTCTTGGCCTGAGCTGCTGTAACAAAATACCACAAACTGAGTAGCTCAAACAGTTTATTTTCTTAAACAGTTCTGGAGAACAAGGCACGATGAAGGTATCATACAGTTCAGTTTCTGTTGAGGGCACTCTTCCTGGTTGGCACACACTCCTTCTTGCTGAGTCCTCACATTATGAGGACAGAGAGAGAAGGTTAAGTGGTCTAGATGTCTTTTCCTCTCAGGACACTAATCCTACTGGATCAGGACCCAAGCCTTATTACCTCATTCAACCTTAACTACTTCTTTAATTAAAGACCCTTCTTCCAAATACAGCCACATTGGGGGTTAAGGTTTCTACAGAGCAATTGGGGGCAACACAAAAATTAATCCATAACATACCTGGTCCTCCAAATTTAATGATGTTCTTACATGGCAAAATACATTCATTCCACCCTAAAAGCCCCAAGTGCATTAGCACTAAAGCTAAAGTCTGAACAAAGTAGTATCTAAATTAGGTATGGGTGAGGCTTCAGATACAATTCTTCTGGAGGCAAAATTTCTCTCCAGTTAAGAACTACAGAAACCAAACTAGTTTTATTTTCACAAAATAAAGTGGTGGGACAGGCATAGGACAACATTCCCATTCCAAAAGGGAGAAACAGGAAAAGCAGAAGGGACAAAAGGTCCCAAACAAGTCCAGAACTTAACAAGATATATTGCAGTGGATCTTAAGGTCCCCAAACGATCCTTGTTGACTTAATGGTCTGTCCTCCAGACCCCTTCCCCAGGTCTCATCTGGACAGTCCCACCTTGGACTGGGCTGTGGCATCCTGGCCCCCAGAAACCAAAAAGCCTCACCCTTTGAAACTGAGAAGGAACTTACCCTGTCCCCTGGGTCTGTGGTACAAGTAGTGGCCCTGTCAATCTCCAACTCTCTCTCAGGTCCTTCTTCCCTTGTCTTAAAGGATGATGAGTTCACAGCCAGACACCTCTATTTCACAGTGGCTGTAGAATCTCGACAGTATGACAGCCTTCATTCATTTCACCTCATTTCCTCTATTTCCTTTACTCCCAGATGGCAGTGTCTCTGCTAGTATAATCGTCTCTCTATTCCTAACTGTTGCTGAAGGGGCTAATTACATTTGCAGTTCATGCCTACATTACTTCTTTATCAAATAGTTATTCAGTCATGCCCTTAATCTTCCCTTCAGAACAAACTTTTTCGTTTTTTGTGATATGGATAGGCTGAGAATATTCTAAATCTTCTAGTTCTTTTTTGTGTGTGTGTGCAAAACAGTTCAGTTTTTCTCTCTCCCGCTCACACTGTACTCCAAGCATTTAGAAGAAACCAGGTTACACCTTTTATCACTTTCCATACAAATCTTCTCAGCTAAATATCCAAGTTCATCCCCAAACTGGAAAATCTACCTTCCACAAACTCTAGACCACAGTTCAGCCAAATTCTTGTAACAAGACTGACCTTTCCTCTAGCTTCCAATAACCTGTTCCTCATTTCCTTCTGAGACCTCATCAGAATGGCCTTTAACATGATGATATACACACGTATATCTTTAAGAGGACAGGATAGAAGCTTCCTTTCTAGCTCTCCTCTTTTCTTCTTGAGCCCTCAATGGAATCATCTTTAACATCCCTATTTCTGCCAACAATCTCTTCACTGCAATCTAAACAACTTCCAGCATGTACCTCAAAATGGCTCCAAATTTCTACCTATTAATCAATATCAAAGCCACTTTCACATTTTTAGGTATTTCGTATGTCAGCATATCCACTTTTGTTGCCGGATCTTAGCTCCAGCTGCCATAATGAATTACCATAAGGCTGTGTGACATACAAACAACAGAGACTTATTTTCACACAGTTCTAGAAGTCAGAAGTATAAGGCCAAGGTTCCTGCCAATTTGGTTTCCAGTAAGGGCTTTCTTCCTGGCTTTCAGATGACTTCTCGCTTTGTCTTCAAATGATGGAGAAAAAATGACGGAGCAAGGGAGAGTGTGCGAGTATAAGCAAGCACACGCAAGCTCTCTGGTGACCTTCTTTGAAGGACTCGGGTTAAGACTCCATGCTTATGATGTCATTCAACCTTAACTACTTCCTTAGAGGCCCCAATTCCAAATATAGTCACATTGGAGATTAGGGCTTCAACATATGAATTTGCAGGGGGATATAAGCATTCAGTCCACAACAGATACTATAAATGTATTCTAAAATTTGCAAGCACCCAGAATTCTACATTAGGAGGACCATGTTGAGTTTTGGGGGTAGGTAAATGTGCTTACACTAGTGTCGGCAACAGGCTGAGGTGTCGGCAGCTGTACCACATATCTCCAAATATGAGCAGTCTGATCTCCAGAAGCTGAAGAGAGAAATTGGGGAAAATTACCCAAAGTACACACCATACATAAAATGTGCTCTTTGCTATGCTCTGGCTAAAAAACATTGGTCAGATTTTTCTAACTTAGTGATTATTTAGTGCAATAAATGTACTTGATTTAAATAGTTATTTCACAGACTGCACAATTCTATTCAAGGAGTAAATGTGCAAAATCAGGATTATGATTATTTATAAAAATATTTCCCCTTTCATTTTAGGGTAGAAAGTTTTAGAGGGTCAGAGAAAATTTACAAAAAAGATGATTTTATTTTCTATCTAACAGGAATTTTATTACACTATAACTTATGACTAAAATAGATTCTGAGATGTTTTAGCAACATGATTAAGACATTTTCAACCATTCATCATTGATAGGACTTTACAATTTGCCAGGCACCTATCACTGTTACTTATTTGTGCTGCTTCCCTATTCTTCTCTTTTCCCCAGTTTGGAAAATGCTTTGACTCAGGAGTGAAAAGACTACAAGACCCAGAATAGGCTCTCAGATTTACAAAAATGGTCTCATCTTACCCCTCAAAAAAATCATTTTGGCCTTCATCTTCTCTTCAGTGCTACAGAGCTTCATAAAGAAGGTACTATATGTTAATGGTAGTATATTTTTTTATGGTGGAAATCAATTTATTGCTCGGAGTGACTTGCCAATTTTTCTTCAAATCAACAATATACAGAATTGTAGTCTAAAGCTCTTTTCTATTCCCATTACTTTAATTATCTCCAAGTTTCCATCAGTACCTTTTTTAAGCATCTCGTGGTTTCACCCCTCCTTTCTAAACCATTGATTTACACACCTAGACATATCCAACACACTGGTCTCCTTGCCTCCTTCCCCGGAAATCATACAACAAACCACCAATGTAATAAGGTATAAATTCCTTGCCTACTTTATTCCTCAGTTACTTATTAAGGCATAAATTAGCTAAGATGGTCTAGGCCTGTGAAAATATTCTCAGATTAACCTACCCACCATATTTCTCTTACATATAAAAATTCTCTGACCAGACTCATTGACTTGCTGCATCTCACACATTCAAACATTCAAAGTACTCAGTGTGGGCTCCTTGCTTAAAACAATTCCACCTGCACGAAGCACCCAGTTATCTTAACTTTTGTGTTGTATTTTGAGATCGGCAAAATCTGGTCTGTGTGCCAAATCCAGGAAGCCATTTTTATAAATAAAAGGTCATCCCCTCACCTGTGCATTGTCTCTGCTGTTTTCATACAACAGTAAGATTGAGGAGTTACAGCAGAGACCCTACAGTTAAAAGATGAAAATATTTACTAACTGGTCCTTTATGGAAGGTTTGCGGACCTCTGATCTATCAAAAACCTACACATATCCTTCAAGATTATCAACAGTTTACATAGCACTGGGCTCTACAATTATCTTGACAATTCTTTTAAGAAAAATGCTCAGGACAATAATTCTACCTTCCAAAAGCAACAAATGAAATTAGACTTTTGAAAACCACTACATGAAATGTGGGAAATCCAAGTTATCACAGCATAGGTAAATTGTCAAGAAAGGCATGAAAATGCTAAATCTGGAAAATTACTGTCTCATTATTATTTTTTTTTTTTTCATTTCTTTACTTTGGATTCATACAGGTTTAGGAAATACAGCGGTAATCACAGGGTTTCAAAATACCTATATTACAATTTATTGAAAATCATATCAAGGGCAATAATAAAATGCTTTATAAAAAAGACTTCAAGACAATTACAAATTGAAGCAGAGCACAGTGGTATATACACCTAAAATCCCAGCTACTGCAGAGGCTAAGGCAGAAGACATAAGTTCAAGGCCAGCAATGAGCAAGACCCTATCTCAAAACAAAAAGTAAAAAGGGTAGGGAATGTAGGTAGAGTGTTCATAGAAGTCAATCTCCAGTTCTGCCAAAAAGAGAGAAGGAAGAAGAGGAGGAGAAAGGGAGAAAAAAAGAATATGAACTGATTTTAATTTCACAATAAATTCAAGTAATTCTAATCTGTGATTCACTACTATTTTTTAAAAGTACTACTCAATGTCCTTTTCTTTAATTCATAAAATGTCTAACTTTCATAAAAGCCATTGGATAATTCAGGTGCTACCAATAAAAGAATACTTATAGTTGTTTTACTATTATCAATAATTTTGTTCAATTAAAGAGAAAAAAAATCAACATACCAGTTAGAGCCAACTGCTCTGAGGGATGAAATTTTATAGAATTTACTGCAAAATAAAAATATTATAAAAACACGTTTAAAGTAACAAAAACATTTCATCAGTACTTATTAGTCATATACATATTTGCAAAGTTAAAATTTAAAATTAAAGGCACAATGATAGCTCAA
Organism: Sciurus carolinensis; assembly: GCF_902686445.1. Classification (NCBI taxonomy): domain Eukaryota; kingdom Metazoa; phylum Chordata; class Mammalia; order Rodentia; family Sciuridae; genus Sciurus; species Sciurus carolinensis. The sequence goes on along the minus strand of NC_062224.1, from coordinate 7,722,761 downwards.
TATTAGATCCTCCCACTCGATTAAACTATGAATAAATGTGTTAGAACTGAGGTACAATAAAAAGTATATGAACTGCCAAACTGCTAACTATAGGAAACACAGAAAAAGAATATCAATAACCTACTACTTTTTAAAAACAGGGGTTAATTAGAACTAAAAATAAACCAGGGTAAAAAAAGAAAACATCATATGACAATAGACAAAGGCACATTACAGTGTGCAGATGCTGCTCACTGTTCACTCACTGTTTCCCGACTGACAGGCCCCACCCTGCTCTCCTTCCCAGCACACAGAATCCCAATCAATTCAAGACCAGTGGAGACCAGGAGGGAATTCCCCCAGCCCAGGGAATGAACTGGGACTGGATTAAACTCTGATGACAATCTCTCATTCTTCTTATTCAAAAGATCAACAACACAAAAAGGGGAGTTCAGTGAAGGTCTTCTGAGTAAGCTCTCATTTTCTAAAAAAGTAGCTGAAGCTAGAGAAGAGTCTCAGCAACTCATTCCCCCTGCTTTCTTCCTTGACTGCAGATGGGACAATTCACTGGGTGGTCAACAAGACGGCAAGCACAAGGACAATAACCCAGCACACTGAGGCGGCGGCCAATTGAACAGAGCTGCTCAGCTCCTAAGGCAATCTTGAGCCCATCAACCCACTTAGGATTCTCAAGTAAATCCTAGGTCTTACACCTGACTGAAACCACCACTGGTCAGTCAAATAAGAGCTGAACTTAAGTCACTCTGGGGAGCTCAACCCTCATTTCCACATTTCGTGAAGAAAGCGCACATCCCTTACACAGAATGTAATAAGAGTTTCACCAAACCTCAATCAGTTATCTCTACCAATGAAATCTTATTAGCTATGCCATTAGAACTGTGTTTGCCTAAGAAACTAAATGAAAAATGAAAGAAGATATTTTTAATCTCAACATTAAAATACAGGTAACTGGGGGAAGAGCTGGTAAAAGTGTGGATAACTTTTAAATAATAAACTTAAGCAATGTATCATGCTAAAAATAAACAAATGTATTTAAGGAATGAATTTGAGTTGAGAACATAGAAACAATACAACCCTCATTCTTTTAACAGAGTTGTGTTATACTTTTGAGCACCTATTATATATATTCCAGGCATTGTGTTAGAAAATTGCAGGCCATGCAAATGTGCCACAGACAAAGACTATGGGGATAGAAGGTGGAAAGGAAAATAGGCAAGGAAGCAGCAAGGAAAGATGATGTTTAATATGGGAAAGGTATGAGGCCTGTCTACACACTAAAGAGGGAAAGCCCATGGCAAGAGAGAGAAGACAGAGGTGACAAGAGGAATTGCTGAAGGACAGAAGGTCCGAAGAAGGGAAGAGATGGGGCTTGTAGCTCACTTGGAGCCCTGACCTTGGATGGGAACTGAAGTGAGCAGAAAGGCACCCAAACAAATCAAGTGCATAACTTTGTACAAACTAACAACGGCAATGATGACTCTGACTCTGCCTACAAAGATTAAGGATACGGTGTCAGTTGGCAGAGGAGGTAAGTGGCAGCCTGCCTCTGACAGAGGCTAGCAATAAGGACATTCTAGGTAGAAGGAAACTCAAAGGGCATTTGGGAGAAAAGTGAGAAATGAAATTTGGTTGGGACGTTGGTACATGCACAGGTAGAACTGAAAAGGCAGAAAAGAGTACTGTAGACAGCATTAACTACAGACACGAAGCGCAATAATAAGGTGTATCCTTTATTTAGCCTGAATATATCACTACGTTAAAAGTGAATCTCTAAACCAGATATTTTATATTAAATAATGCACACATTTATTACAACAATTAAAAAATTTCCTACATATGGTTTATATACAATATTAGATAAAATGTAGACTAATATGACACATGGTTTGTTCAGGGAGCTAAGCTTTTTCTCTTAATTAAGTCCACACAAGCTAAAGGAACATCATTTATCATAATCTCAACATACCACACTGTCCCTAACAACCAAAATAGTAAAACCGCCTATCCAGCATATAACTTTCTATCAATATAGTTGACTTTATCATGAAAGATTTAAAAAACAAATCAAAAAGGAAATAGCTTCAAAACTACAGTACTAATTTAGGTAAATGCTTACCTGAACCCACATGGCCTGTATATTTGACAAGGCATTTCCCTGTCTCTATGCTCCACAGCAAAGCTGTGTGATCTGCAAGATCAAACAAAAGGGTTGTAGCCATCATCAATTTTACAGTCTTTTTCATAAAAAATAAATCATAAGACACACCAAAAACAAAAGTTACACTACTACTAATGCTTCTTGCAACTATGATTCTACTACTCTAGAATATTCAATTGATCTAAAAAAAAGTTTCCAATATTGGAAAGATTGTGACTTGTTTAAAGTCATGGAATTGGCAAATGAACAAAATCATGACTCAATTTCCTAGTCTACACTGTCTGCATGTATACAGAAGTCGTCCACATCACAGCTTCATTGGTCCTTCTTTTCTGTGCAGAGCTGGGTAAAAAACCCAGGGCCATGCACATGCCGGGCAAGTGCTCTGACACTAAGACACATCCCAGTCCCATGTGGTTTCATTATTTTATGGAGATACAGAGTATTTCAAAGTATCTTTCAATATATTCAAATTCAAACAGCATTCAAGTCCAGGTAGTTTATTTGACACAAAAAAGTATTCCTTTAGGCCTTTTCTCTTAGATACAATAAAAGTGGGGGAAAAAAAAATTAAGAAAAATCTGATAAATGCCAATTCTCCAAATAAAATTTCAGAAATATTAGAATCTTTTCATGTTTTAATTGTAATTCCCAAAGCAATCTGAAGTGCTCATACATGAACATAGTTTCAAACAAGACACAGCACTTTTCTTTACCACTATAACAAGTATATCATATTCTATTTCACCTCTAAAAAGTAAAGTCTAGTGAGTAATTAACTCCTCACATGCTGGGAAATCATTTTCAAAAAACTGAGTACTACTTTAAATTTTAGCAATTTTTATCTGAAGCGGTACTGCATTATACCATACCTATACCACCTTAGCTTTCATAAAGTCTCCTGTTTATAGTGAGAAGAAAGGAGTCTTTCTCTAACACCCCATCCCCATGACTCATGCGGACAAACCTTAAGGGACACCAGTCTCCACTGCCAGCTAGGCTCCCTAAATAATGTGCACTTTCCAGTTATTACTACAACACTACCCCCAAGCTGTACTTCACTAGTGAAAGAAAGATGTCAAATATATCTACAAATCAGAAACATCTGGATATGAATAACAGGAACAAAGTAAATCAAAAAATATCTAACATTTTAAAAATATCCCACTTACGTAGCCAAAAGTGAACACTGATTCCTTAACAGGATTAAGTTAAATTCAAGTATTTCCTTCTTTAGAAATTCAAGTCCACCATTGGCTGTCATCCTATCCACTGAACTACAGAAAGGCCCTAATCACTGACAGTCAATTCAGTCAGGTTGCAGGCAAAGCCACATCTCCATAGTCAAATGGATCAGGGTGCAACTCACCAGCAGAGGCAGTGCCAAGCACCACTGGCTGTGTCCTTGCAACACTGACATCCCAGATACCATCCCTGTGGCCAATATACTCCTTCACAAGCTGGCAGACAGCCCTGGATGTGGTAGTCTTAAAGCTGGAGACAATCTAAAATTAAGAGGGGAAGGAGTATTTTTAAACATTTACTGAAGTGAATTTTTTCTAAGCTAAAAAGGAAAAACAAAAATAATCTCTTAAAAAAAAAAGTATAAATCACTTAATCAAATATTGTAAACACTACAGGAACAAAACAAAAGCACGAACAGAACTGAACCACTTTGCATAGTAAAGTTAGGCTCATTCAGCTGGGTATCAGAGAATGAAGCCTTTCCAAAACCTTCAGAAGATTTCCCCCACTTCACAGGAGTCAGGAAAGTAATTTACTACAGAAGAAAGGTGTAGGTAGGCATTTGAAGTCACTCCTCCACAAATCCGAAACATCAGGCAAAATTCCCAAAATTCTTTAAAAAAAAAAAAAAAAAGAGGTAGCTAGCCAGCCAGACATGAAAAAGTCAGGAAAGATACCCAAATCATTAATATTAACTATTGTGCTCGACGAAAACCTTTCATTTTTTTCCTGTTTTTGATCATTTACACCGATCATATTTTATCAGAAGGGAAAAAAAAGCCCATGCTGGGAAAGGAATAAAAAGACGACACTTTCAACTGATGAGCAGGTTTATTTGAAATTGTTTATTGAGCTCCTGCTCAAAGTCAGGCACTGCACTAGATGGAAGAGACAGAGCTGAATGGACTCCTGGCCTTTTTGAAGCTCACAGTCTAATGGGAGACAAACATGAAAACAATACAGACAATGAGGTACACACGCAGTAAGATATTATCTCATATAATGACATATACAACAAATAATTCTTGTTTCCTCTTATAAGGAAAAATAAAATGAGTGAGGAAGAAACTAAACACAAAGATTTCTTTGAAATTTGGTTTTTAAATTGCTGTTAGATTTAAACAAAAAAACCTTCTAGTTTTTAAATAAACCAGAATAATGTAAATTATTCAGAATAATGAAACCATAAAACTAAATGAAAATCACAGATTGGTGGCATCATACAAGTTCAACACTGGTTTAACAAAGTCCTGAAAAATGTATCTGAATTTAGTCTTAAATAAACACAAAATGCACAATCCATGATCCACTGTTACATCCATTCAGGTATGTGCATTCAAAGTATTTCCGAGATACACCGAAAGACTAAAGTAAAATACCTGATGAAGAGTCTGACATTTTTAACCAATAATATACACAGATTCCATTTGAGTTAGTTTAAATTTGACAGAAAATATAAAAGGCCTTATTCAATCTCAAATCCATCATTATCTTCTTTTGTTTCTGAGGGTTGTTCAAACTGTTCAACCCAGCAAAATGATCCCTTCCACAACGAGAAAGTGCTTTTGCTCACATAAAGTGTCCTTTGAATATCAAATATCACAACATTTTAGTAGGGAGTGAAGTTAAAGACATACAACTTTCTCCATAGTAACTTGTAGGAAATTTCATTTTCCAAGTCTCTCACCATTTCTAATATAAACAATAGTACTATAAGAAACCACTTTTTCACTGATCCCCTTCCTACAGTAAGAACAGAGGGGGCCACCACTACTACCCCAAGAATCCAACTGTATTCTTAGTGTTGTTTTACAAGCAGAGATAATGTGATGTTTATGAATACTATATATAATATATCATCTCATGTGTTTCTTCCAAAATGTCCACTACATTTTGACCATCTTTTAACTTTAACTCTTTCTTTAAAAACACTGACTTAGTACAGGTACAAAGAGGCAACAAAACAGACTGAATTACTTAGAAGGAACATTCAAACAGTAAAGCAGCAGAAAAGCAACTAAATGATGCTTAGGGTTATCATCCTAAATCATCTCAATTGAGATGCCATCTAAAGCACTTTTGAAAAAAATCAGAAAGGTTCTTTTTTCCCTACAATGAAAGATAGTTTATAAAAATATTGGTAAACAATTTCACAAGTTTCTTTAAAGTAGTTTGCAGGTTAGACTATCTTACCTCCCTCCCAATGAAGCATTAGAAATACACCATTAGCCACCCAGGAAGGGGAAAAACCTCTTCTGGGTTTACTTAACACACTTGTGTTCCCACTATCTCACCAAACATGCTACTTGCCTTTCATGGCTCTGAGTCAGAAGGAGGGAAAGTAATGAATCTAGACTGTAGCATTTTTCTTGTTGCATTCATGCTTAGCTTTAATACCAAGAATCCATGCTGTAGTACAAATCAGAATATTTTCTGTTACCAAATTATTTCTTCAATTTTCAGATAATGTTATTTCTTAAGATGAGTACACGCAGTGTGCAAATGCTATTAAAAATCATTAATACTGTTTCTTATAAATTCAGATGAATTTCTAGTCCTAAAATGACTAAGTCTCTAAATATCTCCAATATATTTTTATAGCAGAATATTAGTATACATATCCTTACCTTTGTCCAAACCTTATTTTTTATTACTTATGGTAAAGGATAACTTTATATAATTATTTCTTCCTCTACTTCAGAAACAATCAGAAAGTTTCAGAATTCTAAGATTGCACATTTATACATACGACTGTAAGCACCAGAATAAGCAGTCATTCAAGATAATGTTACAAGAAATCAAACCAGGAAAAACAAAATTTCACACTTTATTTTGAAGAAAAGTTAAATTTATTAAAACTTTCAAAACAATGTGGGCTAGATATTATATGAACCAAAAGAATCAAAAATTAATGTTACATTCTAGATGCTATCAAAACAAAGAGTAGAAAATGTCAGCAACACTCCTATTTTCTTTTAAATAATAATTACCAAAGACTTCCAGATAAGGAAAAATAATAGAAGCACTGATTTCTCCCTATTCACTGCAACTAATGTCACTATCGCTGTCATACTATACAACTTTAAGCTCAGAGAACAAATTGGAAAAATAAAAAGCTAACATAACTGCAATCACAGCAAATTTCAACTTTTTCCCTCAGGGTTAGCCAAAGGAATATACATTCACCAAGGTTAGATAATTTATCTTACATACTCAAAATATTCCCAACTAGAGATATATTCAAAATTACCTCAAAACATTGCTTCATCATACACAATGTTCCAAACAATTAAATCCTTACCATTTCAATGTCAGCCCAAAATACTTTAAAAGCTAAATTCCCTGAATTTATGTCCCTTATTTACCTCGGAGACAGACCTTTACTTCCTCATCACACTTAGAAAAAATTTAAAAAGATAATGGTAACTTTAGCCCAGAACATAATTTTAATTGTTTTAGATCTATTTATTTGCTTTCTCCAACTCAGAGCCTTTAAATCAAGCCAAGTAAAAACAGAAAATATATTTTTCCTCTACAGATAATAGATTTACTAATATATAACATATTGATCTCAGTAAGTATTAGGGTGACTTAGTGTCTATGTGTCTGCTTACTTTACCCAATTAACATATTATTTTAAAGATTAAGTCTTCCTAGAAACCAGACATTTATCTTTTTCTATTACACATTTCTAATTGGAAAATATGCAATTTAAAGTACACATCTGCACACCTTAAACACCACATGACTGGTTCGAGAGCCAGCGCCCTGCATACCTTGCTGGTTGAAGCCTTGTAAGTGGTCTTTAGTTTCTGAGAAAGCTGACTGGTACTGTGACTGGCTGTAGAGACAGAGAATCAACAATCAAATACAATCAAACCACCCAAGAACCACAGCATCGCAAAGTGGATCTTTGTCTTACACAGAAAGCAAGTGAAAGAGAGGGCTCATTTGCCCAAGATGACAAGGAGATTAAAGAGATGGAACAAGGACCCAAGCACCTGCCTTATTCCTCTAGACCACACCTAAATTCCATATCTTTCTAAAGTTTTGCTGACATCAAAAAGCAAGTGAGTGTCTTCATTAAGTTTCAAATTTCCTTGATAAATAATCTATAAGAGAATACTTCAGGATCATTCACCTTACCTTTTGTTTTGAGCTGGCCCTTACTCAGTTCTGCTCCATCAATTGCTTGTCCTTCAGCAGCTAAGCGTTCATTGAGAGTATCGATTTCTCTACGCACTAAAAATGAAAACAAATTTTCAAAAATGTAAAATGTTTTTATGTTTAAATATGTTCAACACTTCTAAAACTTGTACACATAAAAATCTTATGTTAATATTGTCTATAAACAAAGATAGAAATAATACTAAAAAAGGAAGATCACAATTTATAGTTTCCAATAACTCAAGAGATCATTCTAGATATCGCTCAAAAAATAAAAGCTTGGGTGGGTGTGGTAATGCACACCTACAATTCAAGCAATTTGAGAGGCTAAGACAGGAGGATAGCAAGTTCAAGATCAGTCTCAGCAATTTATCAAGTCCCTAAGCAACTTAGTGAGACCCTATCTCAAAATAAAAAATTTAAAAAATAGGGAATATGAGGCTGGGGTTGTGGTTCAGTGGTAGAATGCTTGCCTAGCATGTGTGAGGCACTGGGTTTGATCCTCAGCACCACTTAAAAATAAATAAATAAAACAAAGGTATTGTGACCTCCTACAACTGAAAAAATTTAAAAAAAAAAAAAAATGGGAATGTTGCTAAGTGGTTAAGCACCCCTGGTCAATCTCTGGTACCAAAAAATAAAATAAAAATAAAAATGAAATGAAATGAAATAAAATAAAATAAAAATCTCCTAAACTCTTGCTACATCATGAAGACACAACTCTAAGAGACTTGGCCAGGGAAGCAACTAGTCTAAGGACATAAAGCTACTGATATGACACACCTGAGACCTGACCTGCACACAGGTATACCCAGCTCAATAGCCTACACCCTTGCCACAACACTATGCAGCCTCCTAGGACTCTGTGAGGAGACTGCTCTGGTCAAATGTTAGAAAAAGGGAAGGTCAAAACTAAGCTGAGGGCTAAAGATCTACACTACACCCCATCAGAACAAATTAAACTTTACCCTAAGGATAGTAAGGAGTCACCAAAACTGTAAGTGCTACACCATGCAAACTCAATTTCAGTGTCCATAATTTGTAATTGTACAGTTTTATGGTTTGGGGGAGTGAATCCATGGCCTTGTGCATGCTAGGCAAGCAGTCTAACAGTGAGCAACCCATTCTCTTTTTCTATTTTATTCTGAGACAGGATCTCACTAAATTGCCCAGGCTGGCCTTGAACTCTTACTCCTCCTGCCTCAGCCTCCCAGTAGCTGGGATTACAGCATATGTCACCATGCCCAGGATAATCCTACAGTTTCCCAAACAAACTACATGAATTTATAAAATATATAAGGCCTCAGATCACAATGGAAACTCAATAATTTGAGTTCAGTGTTAAAACTCTTTAAAAAAACAAACAAACAAAAAGCAGAATAAAGATGCAGTACATGACACCTACTTGGAATCACTCTCCCTCTATAAATTTTCAAGATAAACTTTAAAAAAATAAAAAAAGGAAAATCCAGGTTTAAAACATTATATATTTACCAATAGCAAAGTTCAAGTGACATAAAATTATATTCTCATTATTTACCTAATCAGTTATTTAGTTATAAATGATAACTAATAATACAAATGCAGCTTGTTAGTATTTCATTTTTGGAATCGACTTGTAGATAAACATGAAAGAATGAATGATACTGGCATAATAAAAAAATTATAAACAAAAACTATGAAAATAAAAATTAGAAACTAATGGAGGAACAAAAGTTGTTTAGTTCCTAACATTTCATGTGAAACATTAATGCATTCAGCCTAAACTGTGTAGATCTAAAACTAAAAGTAGATTACTTATATTTAAAGAAATAATAACAGAAGAACTAAAAGTAAAAAATGCAAAACATGGTTTCCTTTAAAAAGTTCAATATGGTCAAGGACAATGATAGATATCTTTTTTCTCTTTTTATTGTTTGATATTTTGTAAGTATACTTTACTTCCAAATAAAAAAGAAAAAGCTAAAGTCAAGTTAATTAAAAAATTTATTTGATTTACCTCTCATAGGTTAGGTACTGCATGCATTTTGGAAAATTTTCAAATGATGGTATAATAAAAATATGAATCAAAGTCATCTCAATTTACTTGGGGTAGGAAAAATAAAATGCATTTATTTCTTATAAAATCACAACTTAGACTGAAAGGTACAGAGGCTGAAAAATGGTCCAGAGGGCTCAATCCAAACACATCTCTATGAATGGAGGACAGGCAGAAGGGTGGGTCACTGACAACAAGAGGATGCATCACTAATCCAGGGAGGAGATCCTATGAGCCAAGGAGTGTGGCAAGGGAACATGTCCCAAGCACAAGGAACTGAATCCTGTCACAGTACCAACAAATAGGAACTGTTCATCCCTAGAGCCTCCAGAAGGGAACAGCTCTGCCAAGACCTTGACTTCAGTGAAAAATCATGTCAAACCTATATGACCCTAAGACAATAAATATGTGTTGTTTTAAGTCACTGTTTATTACAGTTGAAAATTAATACAGTGATGAACACCTACCAACAAATTTTACTCCCAATATTTCTACACATAGGTAAGAAGTTATTTATAAAAGAGTTAAGATAGGAGATACTCACATTCTAAGTTTTCAATATAAAGGTTTTCAAATTCTCTTTCTATTTGACCAAATAGTTCCAGAAGTGTGGTGCGAACCGAGGAAGGCAGTTTAGAATCCTACAGAAGAGAAAGATTTTGTTTAAAATGAATGAATGAATGGGGGCTCTAATACCAAGTACCAACATACTTTTTTCAAAGTCAATTGTCTTTTATCTTAAATTCTTACTTTATATCACAATGTATTTTCTTATATACAACATGCTTACAAATTTTAGTGTTGCTCAGTAGTAGTGTGTATTTTTAGCATGCACCAGGCACAGGGTTCAATCCCCAGCACCAAAAAAAAAAAAAAAGAAGAAGAAGAAAGCTTCAAATTTCCACAGAGGAAACTATAATCAAATTGTATAAATGACTACCTAGGGTAATATGAGATTTAAAAACAATTGTTTCTTCAAAATAACATAATTTTTCCTTTTACAAGAAAAGATAAAAACCTACCTATGCAAAAACTTCCAAATTTGTAGAGAAGGTAACACCCATAGGTGAAATTATATTACAAATAGCTTTTAAGCTCTATCAATACTATTATCAATGTATTTTAATATGTGCTTTATCATCTCATTAACATACACTGTGCTTCAAGCAAAATCCACTAGGTATTTCCTATAACTATTTAATACCTAAAGGAGTGCTACGAAAAGGGAAAAAAAGGAAAAATCTCACCTATAAGAGCAAAATGTCTATTAGTTAAGTGAACACATTTAACTTTAAAGTTCCCCGTTGGGCCACATTCTTCATGCCTTTGCATATCTTCTGTCACAAATCCAGTCTCTGTCTAAAAGTCAAAGGAAGGCAATGGGAAGAAGCGATGTCTCAGCTGAATTTTGAGTAGGGTCAAATAAGGGAGCAGCATCGCAGACACCAAACAAGTACACAAAACATTTACTTTTCCTGAATTCTGCTAATAAACAGAAGACTGCTGGACATCGCCTACACTCTAATCTCCAGGGTCTGGCCTACATGGGTCCTCCACTCACTCCAGCATTCAAGAATAATCCCCCCCCAAAATTCTCAAGAAATATTTCTAAAATAATGTTCCACTATTTAATTGCTATCAGTGTAGTTTTCCAAGTAACTTCTCAAATTTATATATAGCACAGATTGTAGCATATCTGTAAATTACAACTTTTTTTAAAAGATATGCTGTTCATTAAAATTCCTTCTCAGGTTAACTTTTTGTTTTGTTTTGTTTTGTTTTTGCACTGGGAATTGAACCTAGAGGTGCTTAAAAACTGAGCCACATCCCCTGTCCTTTTTTATATTTTTATTTAGAGATAGGGTCCCACTGAGTTGCTTAGCCTCGCTAAGTTGCTGAGGCTGCTTTTGAACTCACAATCCTCCTGCCTCAGCCTCCGGAGCTGCTGGGATTATAGGCATGTACCACCGTGCCTGGCTCAGAGTAACTTTATAGGAAGATAAATTTAGGGAAAATGATAACATTTTAGCAATTTGAGTTTTGTATTAATCACATATATCCCACAAAAAAATTGTAAACCACTTAAAAATATATACATGTAAAATTACTAACTTAAAATTTGAACCTGGCAGAACTGGTAATCTCAACATCCTTCTAAAATGCAGATAAAGAATGTGAAATAAACAAAGAAAAACTTAAAATCACAATGGAAATGTAAATTAAGCCAAAGAGGAAATTCCAATAATTACAAAACATGAGCTTGAGTGCTGAGAAGTGGATTTAATATTTATTTGCCCTGCCTCATGTTCTCTGCATATTCCACTCACTTCCTCTTGATGGAACGTTCCCTCCTCCCAAATGTTACCTTGGAGAAGCCATTCTGACTCCCACACAAGACCACATCTCCTCTTACATACACCAATTCTACTCACCTATACCCATAATGTTTTAAAATCTTTATCATGCACAATTAAAATGTATTTCCTTGAACATCGAACACCTCTTAAAGCAATTAAAAGCAATTAAAATATATATATACATATGTATATGTATATATATAAAAGCAAGTGTTATAGAAAACAAAGTTGAGGTGCGTTTTGGAAAACAAATCATAAACCCCACTTTATCAGTTCTCCTTTTCTGTGCCATTTAATTTCACAATCCCTGAAAAAGGTGTTCAACTTTCGGTCCCACTTGAGAAAATTCAAGACAGAAAAGTTACGATGATTAAGTAAGGATTTTAAATGAATTTGTACTTTATCACATCAACACTGACATACACCTGAAAAAGTAGCTCTTCAAAAACCATAGGCATGCGGCACAGAGGTAGGTAAAGACAGAGACTCAACAGTCCTCTGTAATGACAGAATCCCATTCCTGCACACTAATCACTGCTTTCTAAACTACTTCTGATTTACAAATCTAACATGTAGAAAATAAAACCTAATATCTCATTCAGACTAATCTTCACTTTTTTTTATTTTGCTCCCCAAGTGAGAGATTATTATTAGATACTTTGCCTAAGACAGAGATTACGCCTATAATTCAATTTACTGGCAATCAACACCTCTATATTCTTAATCATTCCACTTTTACCTACCATGCCCACTGCATACAAACACATCACTCTCTACCCTCTTGCTGCAAAAGGAAGGCAGAGCACCTTACACTGGCCACTAACAGAACATGTTGGTTGGTTCCACTACAAATTATTGGTACTGATTCAACAAATAAGTAGTGTCTAGGTGGGAGCCACAAAGAGGGCCATAGAGCAGCAGAGGACTAAGTTGTTCAGCTGCAGAATTCTGAATTACCTTCATAAGGTTACTGAGATATGCAATTATTTCCTTGTATTACATCATAATGGAGAACAAGAACTCAAGAAGGCCAGGAGAACACATTTGTATTTACCTTGTGTGGGAGGTAACTAGAATATATCAGCAAGAAGTTGTAGAATTCTCACTGCTAAAAGTGTAAGTAAACCAAAAAAATTTTTAAACTATCTTAGACTGTTTACCTGCACTGTCCAATATAGTAGCCACCAGCCCAATTTGACTGTAAATTTTAATGTAATAATTTAAAATTTTTAAAAACTAAAAAACTAAGTGTAATAATTTAAAATTTTAAAAAACTAAAATTTCAGGTTCTAAATCACACCAGCCACTTTTCAAGTGCCCAATAGTCACACGTAGTTGTGTTACTTCCTTATCAAATAACACACAGTACATTCCCACCATCACAAAAATCCTCCTACATAGCTCTGGTTTCACTCTCAAATGGCTAAATTATATCCCCCAAAATTCATATGCTGAAGTCCCAATCCCAAGTACCTTAGAATGTGACAATATTTAAAAATAGAGTCTCAAAAAAATAAATAAATAAATAATAGGGTCTTTACAGAAGTAATTAAGTTAAAATGCAACCACAAAGGTGGACCTTAATCCATTATGACTGGTGTTCTTACAAAACAGGAGATTAGGACATGCAGTGAGGAAAGACCATGAAAGGTCACAAGAAAAAGGCAGTCATCTAAACCAAGGAGAGAGGCCACAAGAGAAACAAATCCTCTCTATTGCTTGACCTAAGATTTCAGGCTCCAGAAGTGTGAGAAAATAAATTTCTTTTGTTTAAGCCACCTAGTTTGGGGTACTCTGTGACAGCAGTCCTAGCAAAGTTACACAATTAAGAACACCAAAGTTATTATTATCAGTTTATTTCCATAATTACCTCAAAATGTAATCATTTTTTATAGAAAGTAGCAGCAGGCACAGTTGAACCTCCACATCTGCAAGTTCTACACCCATGGATTCAACCAACTACAGGTCAAAACTATTTGAGTGGAAAAAAATTGCATCTATATAGAGTTATGTACAGACTCTTTTTTTCTTGTCATTATGTCCTAAACAACATAATGTAACAACTATTTACATAGCATCTACATTGTATTAGGTGAGTATAAGTCATCTAGAGATGACTTACAGTACACAGAAGGATATGCATTTGTTACAAGCAAATATTGTACAACTATAAATAAGGACCATGTATTTTGACATCCTCAGGAGATCCTGGAACCAATCCCCCAAGGATACTGAAGGATGACAACACATAAAAACTACATTTGAACTGATTATTTACTTTGTGGCAGCAGCTATGTTGGGTTCAGTGTAGACACTACTGCCCTTGTGGAGTTGGAGCCTAGAGGACCCAACCATAAAATGATCAGTGAGGTTCTAATAAGACCCAATATTAACAAGAAACAATTCCTCAGATGTAGTCTTATTTTCCTGCAGCAGTATATTTGATGAATTGGTTATAATTTTGAAAGAACAGTTATAAAATTATGTATTTATATACACACATATAAGCATTTATATCTCTAGTTTATTTTCATATACTTTAGATTTCACAATAGCAATCATTAAAAACTCAAATATTTGCATCATCTATTAAAAAACGAAGTATAAGCTAAATTTATCAATAAGATTAATGCATTTAATCAAAGGACAGTATGCTCACTAGAGCAGAGACAAGGATAAAGGCAAGTTACTACGAGAACTAATTCCAGTGCTGGGGTTGTAGCTCAGCAGTAGAGTACTTGCATAGCATGTGTGAGGTACTGGGTTCAATCCTTAGCACCACACAAAAATAAAGGTATTGTGTCCATCTACAACTAAAAGTATTTTTTAAATAATTTTTTAAAAGAACTAATTCAAAAACCTCCTGAAAACAGAAATTGCTAACTATATGATCTTTTTTTCTCCAGATAGGAAAATGCAAAACTATACTGTCAATGAACCTGTACAGGGAATAAAAACTAATTTGTACTGTCACACTTATTCCTTTTCGTTAAGTGTTATCAATACATTAATCCAGAAATCTAATTCTATCTCTGTGTAGGCTACCGTGTGTGACAGTAGTTTTAATGGACTTATTTGGGGGGAGTTTTGATAAAAAGTTTTGAGGACCCAAACCATTTTTTAGAAATCTGTACATATTAGGCTATTTTTATAACATTATAAACACGATCAACATCTTTAAAATAAGGTACTGATCAATATTAACTTACTTGTCCTTCTAGCATTTCTCTTGGTAGTCCCGTCCTCTCCTGTTCTGAGCTATTAGTTCTTCGAATAGAAAGGCTATGTGATTTGCGTTTTTGTTTTGCTTGGCGAGCAGTTGAACAACTTCCGCTTTCTGTGGGCATTACTTCTAAAAGGTAGTATCCTGGTCACTCCTGCAATAATCTAAACAACAGCAGAAAAAAATAAGTACTTTATTTCTGATACAAAAAAATTGAAATAAAAAACAGTGGACAATTACTACTTTTTATTATGAACTTTCTTACATTGGTTAACGTTTATATATAATTTACACCACAACGGATTAAGGTATTTTAAGGTAAAGACAACAGCCCTCGTTAAAGATGTATTTTTTGATCAAATTTCATCAACATTTTTAAAATAAAAATAGCTAAGGGTTTAAAATAAAAACAACTCTCCTTTAATGCAACTTCCTCCAGGCTCAGTCTACTGACCCCGCAAAGATAACCAACTACAACTGCAAATTCTAAACTACTATAGATTCTAGAATAATTCAATACAAGAGACATACAATACAAGCTACCTACCTAATTTTAAATTTTCTAATGGCCACATTCTAAACAGTAAACGCATGTGAATTTACTTTTAATAATTTATTTAACCCAACATATCTAAAATATTTTACTGTTGATATAAAAAAACATTAATGGAGCTAGAAATGGAAGTCTAGTTGAGCACTTGCCTACCACACACAGTGGTCCTCCCCCCACCCCAGGTTTGATCCCCAGCACAAAAGGGGTGGGTATTTTATGTTGTTTTCATTATTACTTCCTCAAAATTCAATGTGTATTTTATATTCATAGCATTTCAACTTGAACTGGTCACATGTGGTTAAGTTTTTCAAATCTCTAAATAATTTGAACACTGTGATTTACTAATTGTGCATTTTCTACCTGTCTTCTATTATTCCATTATGCATTCCTCCTATCAACATGATCACCGTATTAACACTGGTTTAAGTAGTATGTTCACATATTACACCTTTCTTCTACTATAGATTAACCGTTTGAAACATCACCTACTTATTTTGCTCTAATTAATCCCTCCTCCTCTAAAGACAAGTCAATCACCATATCAGTTAATGTAAATGCTAAGAAGCAGCACTGCCTTCTCCCCTCCCCCACACTGAGTAAGGCAAAACAGGACATATCCATGACCTCTAAGAAATCAACATGCACAAAATTCTCTTGATTCAGAAAGGAAAATTGGCGTAAGTTTATTAGAGGAATGATTCTATTAAATGCATAACAACTTGATAGAAAAATGCCTTTAAAATAATCCTAAGGCCTATATAAATATCCATATTCTAAGCAGACAGCTAAAACTGTGACTTAAGTGACTGCAAAAAGATCTGTACCCAAAGGCAAGACTTATTTCTACTCTCCAGCCTTCTTCCTGACTCCTCAGACTACCAGACTCAACAGAAATTCCTGAACTGTTGTCCCTTTCCTCCTAAATGGATTTCACTTAGCAATTTTAAGACTTCCAAACTTTGTTACAAATTATTTATTTAAGTTATATTATTTTAAGATGGCCAGCACTCTTTTCTTTTTAAATACTCACTTGTTTTAAAAGAAAAAAGTTTATTCAAAAGAAATATTATAAAAAAATAGGATGTATGCACAGAAAATTTCAATGTCTCCCAAAAGGTTATTAATAATATGATCAATGAGAACCTTTCCTATTTGGGTATTGAGCATTCTAATTACAATCTTAAATATCAAATATGAAAATATTTCTTTCCACGGGAGAAAACATAAACTCAATCCACTTAGATTATTTTACAGTACTATCATTAAAATAGTAAAAATCAATATATCTTAGAATATAAGAAAGACTATAATTCTTTCTTCTAAACAATACTATATGAATGCACACACACACATACACAGTTTAACTAGTTTTGTTTGCCTTTTATCATACACTACTTAGAACTCTCACCAATATAGCTTGTTATTAAAATTTTTTACAGACACTCCTAACCCAAAACTGGTGTGAGAAATCTAGAAAACAGTTTACCTGTTAATTATTTAAAAGTCTTTAAAATCTTTAACTCGTGCATAAAGCTTTCAACAGCTCTTAACCAAAACTTTTGTGTTAGTTTTGAAGTTACCATTAGGTTCTTCAGGGAACCTAGAACCAGTATTCCATAAGGAAAGATAACTACAAATGGAATTATGATTTTATCTCTTTTGTATAACTTTGTTAGTGGCTGCTCCACGTATTACATTATACCTCCACAAATTATAGTCAATAAAAAGTGCCAAAACCTTATCTATGGTTTTGCCCTTCTCCATTTATAATATCATCTCTTGAAATGTTTCTTTTATAACACAGAAGAAGCATTTCAGATAGTCATGCTTCAACTTTCAGACATAAATTAGGAAAGTCCAATGAATTTACCAATATTATTGCTCATCCCATTGTTTGTTCTTCCCTACTAATTCCTTTTATCATTTTCTTTGTTTATATTGCATTTTTACTTCTGAAATTTCCATGCTTCTTCTTTATATCCTGTATTTTCTTCCTAATATTTTTCTCATTTTGTCATTTTGAAAACATTACAAACATGAGATCATAGAGTAAGTGCCCTTCATAATTGCTTGTTGAAGGATTTGTAATTGCTCATTGAAGTATTTTTAGGATGGCCACTTTAAAATCTCTGTCAAACATTCCTAACATCAGTGTCATCTCAGTGTTAACAGTTATATTTTTTCATTCAGGTTGAGACCTTCCTGTTCTTCAAATGATAAATAATTTTCAACTGAAACCTTGACATTTGGGGAATTATGCTATCAGATTCAGGATACAAAGGTCTTGTTACAGCAATGCTGACATTGCTTCAACAAGAAAAAAGGGGGCTCCCTTGTTTTGAAGTTAGTGTTCCTCATTCAGTCTTCACTGAGTCCTGTATAACAAGGGTACCTCCTGTTACTACCAGGTGGTGGAGTGAGAATTTAGCCTTCCTTTAGGCCCCCACTCACACCATCATGGCTCAATCAGGGATTCCTCCTTACTGCTCCCTACACAGCTACCTTGACATCACAGATTCATTCCTGAATCCCTGGTAGGTCTCTGTGCCACCTCAGCAGGAAAAAGGGTAGGTAGGCCTGGTTACCACCTAACAGGTAAGAAAACCCAGCTCCTCACCCAGCCTTCTCTGATACTACCCCTTCAGAGAAGGGCTCCTTATTACTACTTATCAAGGGTGAAAGTCTAGACTCCCTATCCAGTCTCTCTGATCATCAGGATTAAGGCAGAGGCTCTGCAAAGTTTTCCGTGCCATTTGGCAGGAATAAAGCACTTGTTGTCTGAAAGTTTTCTAGTTGGTAGGCTGTCCCTTTCCTAGTCTTTTAGCTAAGGAGAAAGGCTTTCCTTCAGACTTTTTTAGTCTGAACCAATTGGTGTTTCTGGGTTGCAAGTTTCTCCAAAACCAAGTCAGTATACATGAGGCAAAAAGAAGTTCTCTGTCATTTCTCAGGGCCCAAGGTACAGTCTCTTTTCTCTATCTTTCAGCCTTATATTTGTTTTACATATAAGGAACAATGTTTTTAGCTTTGCTTTCAAGCAAAGAATAAAGGGAAATGTGTCAACTCCATCTTTCCATAAGTACAAAGCCAAGGATCACCTTTTGTTTCTCAAATTGCCCATGTGTAGGCCTTATCCTAAAATGGCAACAGAACCAGACGCAGTGGCACAAGTCAGTAATCCCTGTGAGGCAGGAAGATCAAAAATTCAAGACCAGCCTGGGCAACTTGGTAAGACCCTAAGCAACTTACTGAGAACCTGACTCAAAAAATATAAATGACTGGGGATGTAGCTCAATGCAGAAGTGCCCCTGGATTCAATCCCCAGTACCAAAAAAGTTAACTAATTAATTAATTTTGAAAATGGCAGAGACCAAGTCTTGCTTTACAACACTAAAAACATTCAGTTACACTGCAGTTTATAAAGAATATTTTGTAAAGGAAAGAAAAATATCAAAAGCCTATGAAAGCTGTGGCCTTAGAGAAAAATATCTACATTTAAATCAAAAGTGGTAAAGGGGTTCCTCTTTCCTTTATTTATTTTTATGTGGTGCTAAGGATCAAACCAAGTGCATCTCACATACTAGGCAAGTGCTCTACCACTGAGCCACAACCCTCTTTCCTCTTTTTAAGAACTTCATCAGTAGAAACATTCTATTAACATTCTGTTAAGTATAAACTGAACAAGTAATGCATTCCAAAGATTATACAAGTTGGTTACCAAAGAAGTGAAGAAAAAAAAAAAAAAAAACAAAACATTGCAGTATCAATTCTTTTAAAACCTCAAATTTACAAGTTTTACATCACTGACTTAATCTCAGGTATGATACCACTGACTTTTTCATGCCCTCTAATCCCACTAGGAAATACGCAGCCCTCTTGACAACTGATTTTAAAATCCTTACATTCTGCCTTTTATTCCCTCTCCCCCCACCCCTCCTCCCTGTAAATCACATGATGTCCCCTATGACTCTGCTTTTAATGTCACTTCACCAAGTCAATAAGTGGCAATCTTTTTCCACCAAACAACTTCCAACCAAATACATGCATTACAACTCCCTGCCCAAAACCTGGTACCGAAAGATTTTTTTTCATAATTTTGCCTTTTAGCAACTTTCTAAATTCTGTGAAATCATATCTGAAAGATGGGGTCATAATGTCTGTGCCATATCCTGTTGATAATGTTTAAAGATTACTTGACTAATTGAAGTTCTGCCTCTTTCTAAATTTCTTCAGCTACTGTTCACCTGCCAATTCTCTAAAATTAGTTCTGTGGTTTCCTAACCTCTTAAAAAAATTTTTTTTCTATTAATCCTCTTTGTCACAATTTTTTCCTACAAATTTTTTCTATTTTACTTTTGTCTGTGTATTCATACCCTCCATCTTTTTCCCCAGCAGTCTGCACTGGTCCTATCATCACTTCCTTTCACACAAAATCCTCAATTAAAAAGGAGGATGCAAGAACTAAAATCTTAAGGACACAGGTACTACTGTTTTCATCTCAAGTCTGTGTACTAGAATAAAAATATTTAAATATTTGATTAATAAGAAGTTCAGGGTTTTTTTAGGTTGGAGTCATAAAAAGAGAGGGGTAAGGAAGTTGCAGGTATTTTTAAAATGAATACTGATATACCACAGAATCTAAGCTAGACACGCAAGATGAAAGAAAAAAACTGCTGAGATACTGAAGGAAAGCGAATGGATTAGCAGATCTATCTGAGGTTGAAAAACTACTACATACATGTATGATTACAGCACTGGTGTGACTCTGCACCATATACAGTCACAAGAATGAGAAGCTGTGCTCCATTTATGTACAATGTGTCAAAATGCATTCTACTGTCTTGTATAACTAATTAGAATAAAATTTTTAAAACTTAAAAAAAAAAAAAAAAAAGAAGAGCATTCCAGGCATTTACCCTCACCAACAAAAAAAGAAAAACTACTAAAAAGGTCTGTTATGAGACTAAAATAAAAAGTCACTAATTCTCACAATATCCCTGTTAAATAGAATTCCCAAATCCAATTAACAGTCTGATAATATCTGATAGACTAAACAATTTAGTAAATTAACCTTAGATCTATAAAGAGTAAGAAAATTTTCCCACACTAAAATAAGGTACTTGAGGGCCAGGGGGATGGATCAATGGTACAGCACTTGCCTAGGAAGCATAAGGACATGGGTTTGACCCAAAGAATGCAGAAAAACAAGCAAGTGAAAATAAAAAACGATCTACTTTAACTATTAGACACTGTTTTGCCTAAATACAAACTAAAACAGAAACCTAAAATTCCAAAAGAAAATTACTCTCCCTCAAAAATATTCACATTAATAAACCAGTACCAGAAACTCAAAGGTCAAATGTTTTCTCTCATACATGGAAGCTAGAGTAAAATACAGAGAGAGGGAAGGATAGACTAACATGAAGATACGGGGAAGATCAGCAATATAGAAGAAGAACAAGAGGCAGAGATGAGGGACAGAAAAGGGGTAGAAACGCAGAATGAATTCTTTTAAAATCATGTTGCATATATATATATACCACAAGTAATTTCACTTTTATGTATAAGTAAAAAGAACCGATCAAAAATAAATAAATGAGCAAAAGAAGTCTAGCGAGGAAGGAGAACGGGGATTGTGAACTGAAACCAAATTCTATACATGTATAATTTTGGATGAACTCAACTACTATGCATAACTACAATGATCTAATAAAAAAAATTTTCACGTTTGTCCAATATTATAGGACAAATGACCACATTAAGTAGAAGACTGAGGTAAATAAAATACCCTCATTTTTTATTTGTTTTTTATTATGCTGTGTTGGCGGTAGAACCCAGAGCCTCCCACATGCTAGACAAGTGCTCTACCACTGGGCTCTACTGCCCCTCCTTGTTTTTTAATAAACATCATTCTTTAAAATACTATAAATAGTCCCTCTGAAAATCCAACCTCCCTATCCTGTCATTCAAATAAACAGATTTAATATAAACTCTACTTCTTAATTGATTTATGGTCTCATTTGTCTTTATGTGCTGCCACACATCATCCCCCCTATTGTTTGTAAGCAAGACAAAAACATACAGTTTGGATGCACTAGTGCTGTGCACAGAGCAGGCACTGGTCAAATATTTAATAAATTAATGAAATTCATAAGCATACTGTATGTTAGCAAGCAGAATTCCCACCTTTGTAAATGCTGTAATATTAAATATCATCAAAGAATACTTAGCCTTCTACTCCCTTCAAATGGCTCTTTTTAGTGGTCCCAATATTAATAGCCACTAATAAATTATCAGATTCTTCTAAGTACATATAATTTGAGGACAGTAGATAGCCAAAATGGTTTTTAAAAGCTACAACAAATTACTAATTTGTGCCTTTTTATGAAACAAAAAAATGCAAAACATTACTTTCTACTGCATATTCAGGGAGATTTTAAATATTTTTCTTTCAAGAAGAGAAAAACAAGTGCTTAATTTCACAAATGTTAATAATATGCAAAACAATGGTTAAAGGACATTACATGCATGTGAGGTTAAAGAATATAAAATGTGACTAAATCTCAACAAGTTCAAAAATTCTTAGTAATATTTTACTGTAATAGCATTTTAGGTGAATTTCTAGAGAACTGGAACACCAAACACAATATGAGGAGAAAATGGAGAGAATGGGAAGCAACCTCAGAAATCTGTCATCAGTATCAACCTGCTTAAAATGTTTTGTGAATACATGCCCATCAATTCTATGGATAATGCTGAGCTGGCAGACATCAATTATTTGGAAAAACGCCACCAAAATTTTTTCAAAGATCTCAACAGCTAGAAGAATTAACTCAAAACAAGGATGAAACATTGTAAAATCTTTTCCTTAGGAAAATCATGATAGGAGTATTAAGAAAACTTGTAGTATCACCTCTGGGAAAAGGACTGAAGTAAAGATTTTAGCTCAGGACATGCACAAAGTAAGTGAATCATCTAACATAGCTACCCAAAAAGAAGTACTAAAAGAGGCTGAGAGAAGAGGAAATAAACATTACAAAAACCTCCTGCAACCAGCACTTTTCAAGAATGCTTGGCATATATGATATAACCTTTCCAATAAGAAAAAGAGGTTGATAAAAACCACTTTAGAAGACAGGAAATTAGGTCTTAAAATTTCCTTGTCCCAAGGTCATACTGTTGTTATCAACTGTGGCCAATATCCACTACCCTGTCTCCTGTGTGCAGCATTAATAGAAAAGTAGTGTCCAAAGCAAGGGCCTAACGGTGCCACTCCTTTTATTCCACTTCGGTCACATTTAAATACTGGGTTCAGTCGGCCTGGCGCACGCCCTTAACCCTAGTGACTCGAGGCTGAAGCAGGAGGATCACAAGCTCATGGACAGGCTCGGCAACTTAGTGAGACACTGTTTTAAAAGAAAAAAGTGAGGGAGGATGTAGCTCTGTGGTAGAACACTCCTGGGTTCGATCCCTAGAAGCACAATAAATACATACATATATATATATATATATGTGTGTGTGTGTGTGAACACACACACACACACACACACACACACAGTGTTTAAGTCTGTGGACCACGTTTCAAATGTAATTCGGACACACTCGAATTTGATCAGGAAAGTAACCCAAAAAGCAAAGAGTGGTGTGGTAAAACTGTTCTTAAAGGAGGAGAAAACATCCTGGAAGTACGTAAGTGAATTATCTTGAGCTATCTGATTTATTTAGAGGCAAATAATTCCTGGAATGCTTTTAAAGGCCATGAACTCATAGGCCAAAATACTGAATTTAAGGGAAACCCCTCTGAGCTTACAAGAAAGTTCCAAGCAATCAGCACTCATGGCAGAAGACCATGACATCAGCGTCAACAGACCCAGCCAAGCCTAAGGAATGTAATAGAGTAAAAACCTGGCTGGCCAGAAGATACTTGAAAGTTGAAAGGCTTATTTATGCAACTTTGGCAAACAGGTCTATTACCGGTGCTGCTGGACTACCCCAAAGAACAGCTGCCTGGTCGGTGGCAGCGCGCAAGGGGAAGTCGAGAAGGGGAACAGAAAGCACGGCGCGGGTCAACCACTTCAGCATCCGCTCACCCCGCGCTCCCCGCCCCTCTCACCTCCCTTCCCAGCGGCCCTGCCAGGGCCCTTCTTCGGAATCGAAGACCGCCGTCTTCTAACAGCCTCTCAGTGGCTTCCCGCGCGACATTGGCAGCCCGGCCAGGTGCCGCTCTGAGACACGGGAGGAAAGGGGAGCCGCGACCCCTCGTCCACCTCGAGCCCTGGTCCACGCGACCGTGACACCGCGTCCCACGCCCGCGCTGCCTCTGCCGCACCGCGATTCCTCTTCCGCTGCATCCTCCCGTCCACCTCGACCCCTCCTCCAGGCCCATCCCTCCTCCAGGTACGGCGGGAAGGACACGGAGCCCGACAGCTGGGAAGATGGCGGCACTTACCTGTTACAGCAGCTGTACTCTCCACCGCCCGGAGCCAGCCCCGGTCGCACTCAGCCTGTAAGTCCCCACGACACAGCCCGCAGAACTGATCCGCAGACGTGCAGGACACCGACCAACTCCGCACTGACGCGACCCGACGACCCCAACCTGGCGTGCCCGCACTTCCGGCGCCGCCGGAAGTCCCGCCCTGACCACCGCCCACGCCCAGAACCACCGGAAGCTCCGCCCAAGCCTGGCGCCGCCGGAAGTCTTGTCCTGGCTTCCGCCCCGCAGGCCTGGTTCCCCGCGGGTCTGTCCGTTGCGCTGCGGTGCTGTGGTCCCCGCCACCCTAGCTAACCCTATCTGGGCGCGAGCGAGGACCGATCCAGGGACCTAGGAAGGGGAGCGAGTACGGCGCCCCTTTGAGAGGCGGGCCGGCTCGGCGCCTCTGGCGTTGACGCTTCCCGGAGACGCCCGGACCCGTGCCCAGAACGAGCCCAGTCCTACAACCCCAATACGATGCACCCGGGCGCCCAGGGAACCTCCTCCCTAGGACCCCGGAGCGCCTGTAACCGGGGAGCTAGCGCACGGATCTACTCACCGCTGCAGGGGTTCCGGTGGGGGTCCCCGGTCAGGCAGGTTTTAAATCCATCTGTCCTAAAAACTCGCTCAAGCCTAGGAACTGGGGACGAGAAGAAAAATAATCCCTTAAAATGCAAGGTCAAGTATACTGTTTATAACAATTTCGAAATCTTTCAAATCCACACCGCTTTATTCGCTAATTTGCTCTGAACCGCTTAACTGGCAGGGCTCTGTGGTCGTCTTGCTATTTGCCTGCAGGGGAGCCTGATGGAGATAGAACTATTAATATTTCAGCTTATCTGCAGAAGATGACTCACCCAGTTTCCTTCTGAAATATTTGATCACCATTGGCTAAAAAGAGAAAACAGAATCAGCTGTTCTCTGCAAAAGGTGGGACTTAAGCTTTAATCTAGGTTGGAAAAGTACATAATAGATTGGAGCCATTACATAAACAGCCATCTCTGCTTTGCAAACAACTCTATCTGAGCAGTTAATGCTCACCTAGAGTAAATCAGAAGTATGAAAAGCATTTTTCTTCTATATGGGCTAACAATCTTGCTCCTGCCCTTAAAAATAATACTCGAGATTCAGATTCAAAAAGCGGTAATATGTTTATTGGAGAAGCAGCAAATTTAATGTATTTGGGGATTCAGATAACCAAAGAAATATGTAAATTCAAAAGTGAAGTTACTTCTGCATTAAGTATAATAAAAGCTTATCACTGTAAACAATTTTAAGATGAACTAAAATATTTGACTCCTTGGAGAAATCATTTCCAAACTTGAAGGGTGTTAACATATATTATACAAGACATTCTGCTAGTCATGATAGCCTGCATTATCATATTCAACTAACTCTCTACTAGGTGACTTTATTTTGCAAAACAACATCCACAATTTGTACTCAGTTTGTATCTTGTACTCAAGATATTGTTAATGGGAGTTTTATTTTTCTTTGATATATTTAGGATTCCACAAGTCACTGGGAAATATTGAGTACTTTATGAGGTATCACAAAACCAAGAGACAGGAATCAAGTTTTGAGGGCTAATCAATTCACATAATTTGTAATTAATTTAATCCTCAAGACAATAAAGTGGAAACTGCTAAACTGAATTTTAACTAAACATGAGAACATTGAAATGACTTCAGAAGTCAAAAAGATAGTATGCAACAGAGCAAGGATTAAGATCCAGATGCCAAAGCCTACATTGTCTCCACTGTGTATAGTTTAATAGTGCTGCAGTAACAAAATCACAAAATAGGTGGCTTAAAAATAAATTTACTGTCTTACAAGATCAAGTTGTTGGCAAGATTGTTTCCTTCCAAGAACTGTGAAGGTGAATCTATAATGCATGTTTACCATTGATCCTTGGTGTTCCATCACTAACAATATAAAATCAGTCTTCAAATGGCATTCTTCTTGTGTCTGTTTCTTCACTTGGGTGACTGATGAGGACATTAGTCAGCACTGACTTGCTGACCTAGGTCACCTGGACCTCATCCATGACACTGGAAGAAGAGCTGATGAGTAAATGCTTCCAGTCTCATTGAAAAATATCACATTCTCTGTTCAGTTTCACACACCAAGTACTTGCCATCTTTTCTCATTCTAGTTTTTCAGTAGAGCCTGTTTCTTTGTGTGTGTCCATGTGACAAAAGGGAACAACTATTCTAATCTCAGCAAGTATGTTTGGTCTTCAGACTGTTTTTAGAAATATGTTTGGTTCATGTCTGTAAAAGGAATTTGCATCATTTTGCATAAAGAAACAAATCCGCATTGTTCTCATTACTATGATACCTAGTTTTTTTTTTTTTTTCAAAATGAAGTAACAATTGGGGAAAATGTTGGAAAATTCTGCTCAATAAACAATCAAACATACATTGTTAACCTGTTCCAGATGGTGTTAGAAAACCTTATCTCTGTTGGTAAAAACTACATATAAATGAAAAATACTGTAAATAACTTCATACTGTTCTCTAAACCATAACTTATAACCCATTTATGGAAAATAGCAGGGCTGGGGTTGTGGCTCAATGGTAGAATGCTTGCCTAGCATGTATGATGCACTGGGTTCAATTCTTGGCACCACATATAAATAAATGAATAAAGGTCTATCAACATCTAAAAAGAATTTTTTTTAACTAGCAGTGCCCAGTTATTGAATGAGGTATTGTTATACCTTTCTTAGGGCAGAGGTGCTTCAAGATACTTAGTAACTAACCCAAGGTAACAGACTAAGTGGTTGAGGTGAAACCATCTCCTAAGCCTCTTCAATTTTTGTTAATATTAACCGTATGAAAATATATGAATCTGAATTGGATAAGGCTATGCATACATAGTAAACTTTGTTGTGGATTAAGAATCCTGCATTTTTCCATATCAAGATTATACACAAAGATTTAATGATGGAGCTACTATTGTGCTCAACCTAATGGCAACATTTTCCAGAACAGAATCTTCAAAGTGGAGTGTTGAATGCAGATATGTAGCCTATTACTAGGTCCATAATATGTAGTCACATCAGTCTATGTTATAAATTATAAAACCAAAGAAAAAATAAGACTGTCTAAAAGACAAATATAAAAAAGCCAAACCTGTGATCCTATCTATTCAAGACTGAAGCAGCCTGTGCAACTTAACAAGACACTATCTCAAAATAAAAGAGATGGGGATGGGTCTCAGTGGTACAATGCTCCTGGGTTAAATCCACGGGACCACAAAAAATATATAAATAAAATTAAAAGCACTGGAGCTGTCGCTCAATGGTAGAGCACATGCTTAGCATGTGCTAGGTCCTAGGTTAAATCCCCATTAACACAGAAATAAAGTGTAAATATAGGAATCCTTCTTTCTTGCCCCCTTTTTAAGGATTCATGTTATTCATTGGGAGATTTGGAAATTGTTTATAGTTTTTTAAAAATTGCAATAAATTTAAGGCTATATTGGCTTTTATTAGAGATTCTAGAATTAGGAAGCATCTTGTTCTAAAAAGAATGAGTGTTCCTTCAAATATGACAAAAGAGTTGTTTTTTGTCCAGTGGGAACAAGAAAACAACATAAAAAGTAGATTGGCTAACATTGGTTTGCTATAGGTCACTTTTCTTATAATGGTTAAAGAAGATGAGAATTTCTTATTAACCTAGCTAGGATTGATGGGGCCCTTTCCAAGTAGTTACCGTGAACCTTCTATTCTCAGGAGAAACTGATCTGTTCAGGGGGTTTACCTGGTTCCTTAAAACTTAATTATGTGGCACTTAGCAAGAGTGACACCATGTCAGTTTGGCTTCTTGGGGCCTAGTACAGAAACTTAGTTCAAATGATGGCCTTCTGTAAATTTTATTGAACAATGGAAAGAGTAGAAGATACTATAAAAGATATTCTTTTTAAATGGTTATGTATATGTTTCTTTGTGTGGTACCTTACTGGCGTCAAGTCAAACAACAACAAAATCTTAAAGTTCTGAAAGCCAGAATGGTTTCTTTCTTTTCACTGTTATCTCTAATATGCTAAGTAGCCACAAAAGTTAAGAAAGGATCCTATGCAGGTATAATGGATCCTGCCTGTAACCCCAGCAGCTTGGGAAGCTGAGGCAGGAGGATAGTAAGTTCAATGCCAGCCTCAGCAATTTAATAAAGCCCTCAGCAACATAGTGAGACTTCAGTGTCAAAATATAAAGAGGATCTGTGTACATGGTTCAGTGGTTAAGTGCCCCTGAGTTCAATCCCTGCTACCTAAAGAAAAAAAAAAAAAGGATCCTGGCACCAGAAACACTTCCACCATGAAACATTTCTTATTTAGTTGGTGTTCATTTTCCTATAATTACCTTTGCATTCATGTGAAGACACAAACGAGATGTGATCCCAGACTTCAAAGAAATTGAAAGTCACTTAAGGTCGAATTAATAATATGAAACAAAATAAGGTCCATTAAGCATGAGCATGATAATTAACCATAAGTACATTCATAGTATAAAAAAGAAAAATGAGAACTTTTTGTTTGAAATAGTTGAAGAATACCCAAAGGAAATTCAAACTGAATTTCAAAGGCCAAATAAGACATTGGGAGAGAAATGGATGAAGTAGTGGCACATTTCACAGAAATAAAAAGAAAGGATGGATAGAAAAGTGACAGCAAAAAAACCCATGAAACTGGCGTGAGTGAAGGTTTTGTTCTGAGAATAGTGAAAAATGATTCTAGAAGACCAGAACATGGGAAGCCTTTACAATGGAACCACTTAGTCTCTGTGAAATAGGTACTGAGGAGCTACATTCCTGAGAATGGAAGCAGGTAAAGAAAGCAGAAGGCAGGAGTAGGATTCCTCTCCAGATGTGCTCTCTCTGCCTTTCCTCTTACCCATTGGCTCCTCAGCAATCCACACGCTGTCCTTTTCTACTCCCACTCTTTCTTGTATCCACTCTTCAGTTTCACCTATAATGTGTATGCTTATAGATACAGATCCACTTTTTCAGCCCGCAACTCTCTCTCTCAAGACTGGGACTTGTTTAATCAATGAACAGTGTTCCTTTACCTGAAAAGGTAGTTGAGCATGTGACTAGACAGGCTAGAGCTCGATCTCCCAGGTTCTAATCCTAAATTTTGCTACTTACTGGTTGTATTTTTTTGGGCAAATTGTCTAACTGTTCTGTGCTAATTTTTACTAGTTAGCTTTTACTGTTTTCCTATGGAGGTAAACATTGTTTTTTGCAGTCATATTAATCAAATGAATACATGTGAAATATTTATACCAGCACCTGAGGCACACTAAATATTCAAATGGTGTTAATGTAAAAAACACTGCATATTTGTCAAGGTTTTTATGAATGCAAGAGACAGCAAATGAACTTAAACTTGACTGGGGAAAAGAGGAATTCACTGATTCTTAAAATGAAACTATGAGAAAAGCAGGAGTCCAAGTGACCACAGACACACTGAAACCAAGGACTCTTCCCATCTCTATCCTTTGCTTCTCCCCACCTATGACCTTCAATTTCTTCTACTGGAGACCGTCTTTTTCCACAAGGCAGATTATCATCAGCTGGCGGTTGACAGGATCACATTCTCAGTTTAGCTACCAAACAGGCACTGAACATTTTCCCCCATTGCTTCAATTTTTTAAATCCAGGGAGAGAAGTACTGGATGGCCATGTTGAGGCTTGTACTCACCCAACCCTGTGTTCACTGGGCTAATTGTTATTTGCTTAAAAATCATATTGTTAGAGCAGGTGGAGGAAATACTCCACTCTAGTGATATATGCATGCCCATGTTGCAGCAGTACAATTCACAAAAGCCAAACTACGTAACCAACATAGGTGTCCATCAATTAATGAATGAATTTTTATAAAATGTGGCATATATACACAATGGAGTTTTATTCAGCCATAAAGATAAAGGAAATTATGTCATTTGCAAGAAAATGGATGGACCTTGGGAGTGGTAAATTACAGGTTTCTTTGAACCATCCCAATGCAGAGGTGGGGCCCTTCTGAGAACTCTCAGTAGATACTATCGCATGGATTGAGACCACTCAGTCACTAGCAACACCCTGTTCAAAGGGAAAATTCTGTGTCTCACAGAATCAATTGATTTGAATAGCCTTGGGGTCAAACACCAACTGACCAGAGCTAGAAAATATATGGGCATGCTCATTAGTCTTGAGACGCCAGAGATATCAGCCCAAGCTGATAAACTCCAATTAAGTTGCTTTTCACTCACAACTTCATTTTATCTATCTTGAAGATTTCTCCAATATATCCTTTTGAAGTAAAAACCTATATAATAAACATGCATGCCAGAGTCCAGCCCTAGCAGCGGTCAGGGGTCCTAGGTGGATGGGAGGCATCAGCGCATTGGAGAAGCAGCAGACAGAGACACCAAGTGTTCTGAGGCTGAATCTGGTTTATTCAAAATCTTTGAGCATTAATAAACTGTAACACTTAGCTCAAAAAACATGCTTGTGGTTTTCATTCATAGTTAGCTATTTTTAACAATATTTTAGCCTACAAGTACATTCTATAATTATTAACAAAAGAAATCAGCCTTTAGACAATACTAGTTCCTTATGCCAATTATTCTCTGGTTAATAGCAGACTAAAATTATATTTTGACCTTCAAGGTGTTAGACATAAGAAGGTGGAAATCATATCTGTGGTTAATCGATAGCACTTTCTGAACCAACTATTGATCTGTCTAATGAGAGCTCTTTTTTGCTCTTTTGTCTTTAAGCACCAACCATAAACCCAAGTGTTTGAGCATTAACCCATCTACCGTTTCATTTTCTTTTTCTAACTATCCACCGTCCTTCATCACTATATACACCTGTATAAGGGAGAGGAGGATCAGTAGGTGGTGGCCAGGTGTTTTTACTCACATCCATGCCTCGAGGATGATACCAGAATTTTCCTTTTATTCTATATGCAACATTTGGAGGTCCCTGTAGTGTGGGGACCATGGGTTTTTGTTTTTGTATAACTGGAGTCACATGAGGAGTGGCTGGAGTTGTTATTTGTGGTGCTGATAAAGCTGCTTGTCTTAGCTCATCCATGAATATACCATTACTTATATTAAGGGGCATATCTCTCCTGATTTCACATAACAGACATCCATTACATTTTATTGTATGTTCCAATACAGTAAAATTTCCCTGGGGATTCTACGCTGTTTTCTCAAAGAGATTTGTGATTATTAACAGTATTCCAAGAAAAGCAATCGCCCATAGGAGTATGCCACGTCTATGATTTCTGTTCCAACAGAGCCCTGTCATATGCTGGAATGGTGGGGAATAGACGTGGCACATGCAGAGCCTCATAGTCAGCCAGTCTTGCTGCCACCAGAGCTCTGGTGAGCCATCAAGTCCTGCTTTCCTCTATGTTTGCTTGTTTGTCTTTATTTCTTTTATTTTCTTTATTTCTAATTCACTCACCGCCTACATTCAGAGAACTGTTCACACCTTGCACTGGACACAGCACTATCCTTTAAATAAAACTTGCTTTCTACACTTGCTCAGTGTTTCTCGAGTGTTCAATCTTCAACATCTGGGGAAACAGAATTTGGCCCTGATCACTTGTTACCACGGGTATCATATTTGGAGTTCCCACTGAGATCATGACAGACGCAGTCTCCTTCATATGCACCCCACATCTTTCTGAGGTGCATCTTTCTTTCTGGAGGACAATAATGGGCAGCTGATTAAATGCAGTTAGTGTAAGCCACCATTCTACAAGACATGGATGAGAGGATTCCCGACCTAGGCTGTTCTGAATCACCTGCCCTGTGAGGCAAGCATGTTGGGTTCTGCCAAAGACATTTCCCACTACCCTATCCAGGCTCAGAGAGCATTTGGCATGAGTAGTGTCTCTAATCTTGGTCTGCCTTTGGATGTGTGGACTTGGAACAACTATAAGGTTTTGGCCTGGGTCACCCTCAGCTGAATCTCAAAGGTTTCTTCTCCTGACTCTTCTTCCTACCATCCTCTTAGCACAAAAGGACTGAGCTTGGAATAAACTTCATGGATCAGCACAGCCTTTATTCAGTGATGAAATCACGCATCAGATGGACCCACTTTCCTGGTGGAAAATGAACCACTGGCCAAAGGGGGAGTCTGTGTAGGGTACACTAAGAGGTGGCTTAATTACTGAGTATGTCGGTTTGGGCACTCGGGAATTTGAGATCTGTTTTTACTGGGCAAGATGGGGGTCTGGGGACAGCAGTCAGTATCTGGGAGAGGATTTGTCTGGGGAAGGATCAATGCTTTGGCTTCCTCCCAGACTGTCACTCTAGGCTTGATGGATATCTCCTCCCCAGGGCTTGTCGGGTCACTGGGAAAGGACCAATGTTATCAGTGTGTTGCCTTCCTCCTCAATCCCTCTTCCCAGGTCACACTATTTTGGGGTTTGTCATTTTCCATATCTAACATACCCCAATGGGGTATCCTGTGGAGATGGGCCAATAAGTAGCTTTGAGCAAATGGGCCAGTAACACATGGACGGGCCACATCGCACTCTCAAGTTGTCATGCTTGCTCCTCCCAAGCACTTCCCTCCCCTTGCAGATCAGATTCCAGCTCTTCCGACTCCAGGGTTCATAGAGGGACATGGAGTGGTTCAGAAGGAAATATCTGGGTTCCCTGGGCTCACATAGTAAGCTTTTATAAGCCTGTGAGGGTTCTCCCCATTGTGGTTTCTGTGCACCAACATGCTCTGCAAGATTTGTTTGTTTGTTTGTTTTGGTTCGATTTGGGGTTCTGTTTTTTTTTTTTTTTTTTTTTTTTTTGTCTGCAGAAATGAAGCTTTTTAATCCACCCCTTCCTTGAACTCCAGGAAAAGGGTGTTAAGTGTGTAGCAACCGCTAGATGTCCTCCTTACTCTCCGGAGATTTAAATGTGCCCCATTGGAGGCCTTTTTCTGGTGGACGGTCACATTTGGAAGTTGTGGCAGGAGAAGGTCAGCCATGCCCCCAAGTATCGCGCTCCCTCTGCCCGCAGAGAGAGACACGACAAATGTCTGAAGCTTTGGAAGTTTATTGTGCACAGTCCCTCTCCTACACTTCTCTCACTCCTAGCTTCCTAGCACTCCCAGCTTCTCTTCTCTCAGCTTCTCCCAGCTTCCGCGCACTCCCAGCTTCCAGCTCAGCTTCAGCCTCCGCCTCCGCCGCTTCTTCCGCTTCTGCCTCTCTACTCTCCCACCCACCAGGCTTATATACACTTCAACCAATCAGGGGAGAGTACACGAGGTAAACGCGGACAGCTGCAAGCATAGGATAGGTACACGAGGGGGGCATGCTCTAGTCACATCGTTAACTAGCCAATCATTG
This sequence comes from Sciurus carolinensis, assembly GCF_902686445.1. NCBI lineage: Eukaryota > Metazoa > Chordata > Mammalia > Rodentia > Sciuridae > Sciurus > Sciurus carolinensis. Next base: position 7,689,202 of record NC_062224.1, on the reverse strand, counting down.
GAATTCGCTGGTTGTTTACTGTATAGCTGGCCGCTTTTGGCTCAGCGTCAGGCGCCATCTTGACCATGCCCAAGGCTGGGGGTCCTGGAAACCCCGACAGATCCCCCTTCTTTACTATTAAACTAAGGCTCGGGACCGTGTCTGTCTTAGGCTGAGTGGTCAGCATATGTCCTTACCCGTCATCAGAGCCTGCAGAGCATGCTGCAGCTCCTGTCTTAGGTTGGTACACAGCCACCTCCTTCATTACCCGTCTTTGACTACCGGTCCAGCATCAAGAGCCATACTAATGGGGGGCTGTCGGCCTTTAGGGCGGTCATGGCCTGATGAAAGATAATTTGATCTCTCTATTGGTTAGCTCGTAGATGCATGCCAAAACGAATGAAGAGAAGGAGGCCAAGGCAGAGGAGTACCACCATAGCTCCTAAGCCTGCCCGCTGTTTGACAAATCTATAAACAGAAGAAAAACCATATAGCCATATTAAATACAGAAACAATATACATCCCAGTAGAGTTACAATACGGGCAACACAAAACAGCTCTCAGGGAATAAACGCATCCCAGTCCCAAAAGTTCTTGCAAGGTATCCACTTGTTCTTATAGTGAGTCCACTTTCTGATAAAGTCTCTATGGTCTGTAAGGCTGCAGCTGTATCTTCGACCAAATGATCGTTGTTATGGTTGTGTCAATGCTGCTACTGCAAGGACTGTGATGACAATGATCACGGCTGTTGCAATGTCAAAGCCTCTTCTGTTCCTTGATAATAGCACTGGCAATTCTATATCTGCAACAGAAACTAGGACTGGTAGGAAGATAGAAATGTGCAAATTGCACGGGTGGCAAAAGAACCATTCCAGTATTGTGAGAGATAGCACACGGTTAGTGAACAGTTAAGAGGTGTTATTAGAAATGTTAGTTGGTAGAAACATAAAAGGGAGGAAATACACAAGCTGACGTGGGAGGAAAAGCAATATTACAGCTAGAGTCAGCAGAACGAGTTGCTCTACTCTGGGTCTGATTTGTAGTATGATTCCAACAGCAAAGTGCAGAAATTCCTCTTCTGTTCCTTGATAACAAAACAGCTTTCCTGTTAAAGCAAAGAAAGACTAGAGATATCCTTGTCACCAAAAACAGCACGACCTGAAAAATCATCAGTAGAATTGACAGGCTTATAGGGGAATTGGTGAAAAACAAGAAAAGGAAGGATAAAAAATGTGTTAGTTAGAAGTGAAAAATATGGCCAGGCTAACAATGGCCCATAGGTTCCGGGTTTGCCTTTCCGTCTGAGTTTTTGTTATTGGAGGAAGGCTCAGACTCACCATTGCAAGGAGGAGCAGCATCACTTGCATGCTGTAAAACTCTGATTAGCCTTTCTGGAATCCAGACTGGAGTCTGTTGATCCTGTGGGAAAATACAAACAGACCCTCAGACCCAACGAAGGACTGGATCCGGTCCTTTCCAACAACCTGTCAGGATATCTTTCCATTTTGCCCATACTTGAGGAGTATTATGGGGATTATAATGTCGATCAGCTGCAGAATGGCCGTCCCTATCCAGAGTTAAGAAATTTAGAATGAAAAGAACTAAATTAAGTTTATCTTTAGGAGACTTGTAGGAGGCTCCTATTCCCCCTTTTTGTTTATTTAGACAATTTTTTAAAGTAAGATGTGCTCTTTCCACAATGCCCTGTCCCTGAGGATTATAGGGGATGCCAGTGACTGATTGGATGTTAAATGTTTGTAAAAACAACCGGAAGCTTTTGGAAGTATAAGCAGGACCATTATCTGTTTTAATAACTTTAGGTATGCCCCAACCAGCAAATGCTTGTAGGCAGTGTTGAATGACATCTTTTACCTTTTCTCCAGAATGAGCGGAAGCCATAATGACCCCTGAAGCAGTGTCTACTGACACATGTACATACTTAACAGTACCAAATTCAGAAATATGGGTTACATCCATCTGTCAAATATGACCAGGCAGCAGTCCCCTGGGGTTAACTCCAAAGGATTGTACTGGGATTAAAGGAGCACAATGTTGACAATTTTTTACTATTTGTCGAGCCATACATTTAGATATAGGAAATTTTCTGCTCAAAGTAGTGGAATTTACATGGAATTTTTCATGAAAGAGTTTTGCTTGTTCCTCTATGGAAAAAACAAAGATCGATTTGGTGGCCATATCTACCAAGTCATTAGCATTGGCCAAAGGTCCTGGTAAATTAGAATGAGCTCTAATATGTCCTACATAGAATAGATGTTTACGCTGTAGGATAAGGTTTTGTAGCATAGTAAAATAAGAAGCTACCGTGGACATGGAAGAAATATGAGGTACCGTTTCAAGAACCTGTAAAGCGTTAACGATATATAAGCTATCAGATAGAAGATTGAATGGCTGATTATCTGCTAATTTAAAGGCTAATATTACAGCTGCAAGTTCAGTAACCTGTGCGGAGTTGGGTGGAACTATTATGGTGTGAAGTTGTTTACTGATAAGTACTGCACCTACTCCATTTTTGGAGCCATCAGTAAAAATGGTTACACAGTCTTTAAGAGGCTGGACACTAGTCACTTTTGGAAAAACTATGGGAGTATTTTTACAGAATTGAATCCAGGGATGTTGGGGATAATGGTTATCGAACTGAGCTGAAGTGGAACAATATAATACTGACCAATCATCATCATTATTAATTAGCCATTTAATTTGCTGAGTGGAATAAGGAGTTATAATAATAGACGGATGGATTCCAAAAACAGTAATGCAAGATTCTATTCCCTTGAATATTACCTGAGCAATAGCTTGGGGATATGATTGCAATGTTTTAGCCGGAGAGCTAGGGAGATTTATACTTTGCAGAGGTCCTCCTTGCCAAACTATGCCAAAAGGGGTATGCTTCTCTAAGATTATGATTAAACTTAATGGTTGAGTAGGATCACAACGATCAATGTAACACTGCTGAAGTCTATTCTCTACTAGCTGTAAGGATATCCGTGCTTCGGGAGTAAGTTTCCTAGGGGAATTCAAGTCAGGATTACCTTTTAATATATCGAATAAAGGTTTTAATTCCCCTGTGGATAATTTTAAATAGGATCTGATCCAGTTAATGTCACCTAAGAGTTTCTGAAAATCGTTCAAGGTATTCAATTGATCTGTCCTGATGGTCAACCTTGTTGGTCTGACTGTAGTAGCAGTGAGCCTTGTACCCAGATATTCTTGGATCTCCTCTAATTGTAATTTTTCAGGAGCTATCGTTAGTCCTCTCTTTTCTAATGCTTGAGTTATAAATTGTAATGCTTCTAACAAAACTTCTTTTTCTGGATGGCAAATAAGTATGTCATCCATATAATGATAAATCAACAATCTCTTAAACTTTTGTCTAGTAGTTGTTAACGCTTTATCTACGTATATTTGACATATAGTAGGACTGTTAGCCATACCTTGAGGCAACACGGTCCATTCGAATCTCTGGTCAGGCTGAGTGTGATTAAGAGAGGGCAAAGTAAAAGCAAATCTCCAACAATCATTTTTGTGTAAGGGTATAGAGAAAAAGCAATCTTTTAAATCCAGAATAATAGTAGGCCAATTTTTTGGTAGTGCAGTGACAAGAGGGAGTCCACATTGGATGGGTCCCATAGGGTACATTTGTTCGTTTATGGCTCATAAATCATGTAATAACCTCCATTTTCCTGATTTTTTCTTTGTTAAGAATATTGGAGTATTCCAAGGAGAGGTAGAATGTTGTAAATGACCTGCTTGTACCTGCTCTTGTACTAACTTATGAGCTGCCTCTAGCTTCTTTTTTGTTAGGGGCCACTGTGGAATCCAGCGAGGCTTATCATCTTTCCATATTATAGGGATTGATGGTTTATCAGTGGCCCCCAGGAAAAACCCAATCCATGAGAATCATTTTTTGGTGGAAGTAAAGGCAGTGGTTGGGTAGATCCTTGACTATGTTTTCCTAATCCTTTTTTATCATCATAGTTCATATTTTGTAACATATTTCTTACAGGAGTCCCTTGGTAAGTCTGATCAGTGTTGAGTTTCATATCCATTTGCTGCAGGACGTCTCGTCCCCATAGGCTAATAGGAACATTACAGACATATGGCTGAAATATTCCTGTGTGTCCCTCTGTATCTTTCCACGATAATGAGGAAGCACTTTGGGGCTTTCTGCTACTCCTAAGCCTCTCAAGCTCTGAGCTGCTGTGATCAATGGCCAGTGCTTTGGCCAGACCATTGCGCTAATAATACTTTTGTCTGCTCCCGTATCTAATAAACCTATAAATTCCATATTTCCCACTTTTAATTTTAGGAGGGGCCTCTGTCCCATATCCATACTAAGGTTTATTAAAGGGGTTCCTGTTGATCCAAAACCTCCTTGTCTTTTATTTGTATTTTTACTGGGCCACAAAGAATGTCGACTGGGCAATATAAGCATTTGTGCAATGCGATCCCCTGGAGAGATGACCGTAATTCCTTTTGGTGAAGAGACCAAGGCTTTTATTTGTCCAGTGAAATCAGGATCAATAACCCCTGGGTGTACTATAAGTCCTTTTAGTGTTGAGGAACCTCTACCTAGTAATAGTCCTACACTGTTCTGTGGGATTTTTTCATGCCAATCAGTATCAATCATCTGCACCCCCATATCTGGGGTTAGTATGAGTCTGGAGGTGGCACAGATGTCCAATCCGGCACTTCCTGAGGTGGCTCTGCGCTCCCCTTCTCTGTGGGAGGATACCACCATCGGGGAACTTGTTGAATTACCCCGTATATTTGTTGCGGGCCCCGGGGAGGGCCCTGTCTCCCGTTTTTTTGAAGTTTAGGATTCAACCCTAGGAAATTATCCTCCCTATCTCTAATAGGCTGACAGGCACTATTCCAATGACTTCCTCTTCTGCATCTTGGACATAGCCCTGGGGCATAAGGTGTAACAGATTTTACTATAGTTATCTCTTATCTTTTGTTAGGGCATTATCTCCTTGCTGCTGATTTTGTGCATCTATTGAAACGTATTGGCCTTCTCCTATTAACATTTCTATCGGGAAACCTTGCCACTATGTTTCTGCAAGCAGTTTCAACAGCTATTTCTTGCCACTGAGCTTCTCCAATTAGACATTGTCCTCCAGATAACACTGCTCTGCATAACTGTCTCCAATAGTCTTAACTGCCTCTTTAAAGTTTTTCTAATGGTTGATGGTATCTCCATTTGCTCCTCAAATACGGGCAGGTTCTACAGATTTTGAAGCTCTTTCTATTAGGCTTAGGTTTCTCCTACCTTTTCCCCTTGTTCTTAAGTTTTCACTACCACTTGGTTATTCCTTTTGGGGGTTCTTTGTGTTAGACTTAGTTCCCTTTTCTCCCCTGTTCCTAAATTTTTTGAGCAATTATTTTCTAGGTCACCACCACTCAATTTTTCCTCACTTTATTCTCTTTAAGCGTTCTTTTCTGTTACTATTAAATCCTGTTCATGAAGATCCCCCTTGTGGCACACTGAGCAGCTTTTCTTACTTTAGCTGTTTTTTCCCTCAATGGCGTCCCATTGTTTTTTAATAGCTCCCTGAGGGGTTGCTGCATTCAGACCCTATTGTTACTAATTTGAATAGCTTTAGTTATGGCAGTTACAATAACAAACAGTGGCCTAGCTGCCAGGAGCAACGAGATTACTGAAAGGAAAACTATCAAGTGTGCATTAGAATTTTTATAGCGGCTTTTCACGTACTACCTATACCCTAATTGGACCGCTTCAAACGTGTTTCTACTTTCACTTCAATTAGACCGCGTTCCGCGCGTCAGGACCGCCGACGGCGCATCCCGATACCTTTTAACCCGCGTTCCACGCGTCAGGACCGCTGATGGCGTATCCCGATACCTTTTGACCCGCGTTCTACGCGTCAGGATCCCGATACCTTTTAACCCGCGTTCTACGCGTTCTACGCGTCAGTACCGCTGATGGCGCGTCCCGATACCTTTCAACCGGACCGCACTCCACGTGTCCCCAGGACCGCTGATAGCATATCCTGATACCCTTTAACTTTTTTATAACCGGTTTAACTTGTATACAAAAAAAAAAATTTTCAAATATCTTACCTTGTTTTCTTTTATAAGGCCTTCATCTTCCCTTCATGTCCCGGGTTTCGGCACCAGTTATCGCGCTCCCTCTGCCCGCAGAGAGAGACACGACAAATGTCTGAAGCTTTGGAAGTTTATTGTGCACAGTCCCTCTCCTACACTTCTCTCACTCCTAGCTTCCGAGCACTCCCAGCTTCTCTTCTCTCAGCTTCTCCCAGCTTCCGCGCACTCCCAGCTTCCAGCTCAGCTTCAGCCTCCGCCTCCGCCGCTTCTTCCGCTTCTGCCTCTCTACTCTCCCACCCACCAGGCTTTTATACACTTCAACCAATCGGGGAGAGTACATGAGGTAAACGCGGACAGCTGCAAGCATAGGATAGGTACACGAGGGGGGCATGCTCTAGTCACATCGTTAACTAGCCAATCATTGGAATTCGCTGGTTGTTTACTGTATAGCTGGCCGCTTTTGGCTCAGCGTCAGGCGCCATCTTGACCATGCCCAAGGCTGGGGGTCCTGGAAACCCCGACACCCAAGTCTGAATTCTCCCAGGTCTCTGGCATGGGGTAAAGCAGAGACTATTTTTGAATTTTTCCGTTGATGCCAGATGGCAAAATCACATGGTAAGAGATCGGTTTTCTGGTCCACCAAGCTCATGGAGAGACGTCTCCAGTGAAACGAACAGTTTTCTCTGGCATGAGGGCCCGAGTTCGGTTTTTTCCTTCCTCATATGGGAGCTTCGTTCTCAACAGTTATGCCAGGTTCACCACTAGTGTCCATACTGGGAAACTGGGATAAGTTTAACCCTCAAGAAAAAGCACCTCATTTTTTTTTTTCTGCCGACCTGGCCTCAGTACAAACTCCTTGATGGAGAATCCTGGCCACCAGGAGGAAGTATTAACATTAATACTATTTCACAACTTAATGCATTTCACAAAAGGGAAGGGACATGGTCAGAAGTTCCCTACAGCCAGGCTTGCTTTTCTCTAACAGAAAACCCCAAACTATGCCAAGTGTGTAAATTAGACTCAGCGGTAATCCCTGCATGAGAGAAGGCCTTAAGGAATCACCCACTGAGGGACGGGAACCAGAAGGACCCTAAAATTTCCACCTCCTGCTGACATCCACCAGCAGTCCTCTTGTCCTCTATACACAGGCCCTCCTCCATCCGTCCCAACAGGCAAGTTGAATATACTACCTCTCCAGGACATGCCAGGGGAGAATTTGGACCAATTAAAGTACATACCCCTTTCTTCCTCCAAGACTTAAAACAGATAAAGATGGATTTAGGGAGGTTTTCAGAGGATCCAGGTAACTATATTGAGGTGTTTCAGAACTTATGTCAGGTGTTAGATCTCACCTGCAAAGATATTATGCTATTGTTTAACCAAACATTAACCTCCAAGGAGAAGGAGACCACCCTAAAAGCAGCTGAACAGTTTGGGGATAACCTACATCTTACTCATGCCCCAGTAGCATAAATTAGAAGCAAACCTAATTATCTACTTGGAGCACAGGTCATTCCCAGAAATGATCCTGACTGGGATCTGAATGATGAGCAGGAAGCCTGGAAAATTAAACATTTGCAGAACATTAATCCTTGAGACCCTCAGGAGAATCAAATAAAAACCTATTAATTATTCCAAGGTATCCGAAATCATACAAGGTCCTCAGGAAAGTCCTGCTATTTTTTTATGGAGAAACTCAGGCAGGCAATGAGAAAACACACCACTGTGGATCCTGAATCCACAGAGGGCAACCTACTTTTAAAAGATAAATTTATCATTCAGATGACCCTAGATATTTGGAGGAAATTACAAAAATTGGCATTTGGCCCTGATCAATCCTTAGATGATATCCTCTGGCTTGCAACTCTGTCTTTTATAACAGAGATCAGGAGGGAAGAAGGAAAGGGAGTATAGAGACAGGAAAAAGGCTGAGGACTAATCATGGCCCTAAGAGGAGTAAGTTTCTGAATGAGAAAGGAGAAAAATAGAATGCACCTCAAGCCACAAAGGGGACTTGTTTCCATTGTGGAGAAGAGGGACATTTCTGATGGGAATGCTGGCAGGCCAAACAGCCACCTACAAAGCCCTGTCCTAAATGTCAGAGCCATCATTGGAGTAATGATTGTCCTCAGGGGCAGAGGTCCTCAAGGCCGTAGGTCCTTGAGGCCAGATCCCTCCACACAGGCCTGATGGGCCCAGGTCTATTCTAATGGCTCCGACAACTCCTACCACCATGCATGACTCCGGTGTGCTTCTCTGCAGGGAATCAAGAGGTCAGTTTCCTCTTGGGTGCTGATGTCAGCTTCTCTGCATTCACCCCTTAACCTGGACCTCTTTTCTCTCTCGGAAATGGCAGGTAAATTATAGCTTTGACCTCCATAGTCTTGGACAGCTTTTCTACCTCGTCTGGGAATCTCTCCATGCAAAGGTGTAGAAAGACACACCCATTTGCAGGTGGCTGCTGTTAATGGGGCAGATTCCATGCCTGGTGTGGAATTTGAGTTCAATAGTTTTGAATTTAGATGCCTGCTTGGGCAAGAGACACCAGTGTGCCCAACTAGCCTTGTGGTGCCAGCTGCCTAGAGGAGGAAGAATTACTGTGCAACTGGTAGGTCCCCAATCAAGCCACTTGCCCACAGCTTCTTGCTTCTTGTTTACCTTGAAGAACCCCCCTCCATACACACACACACACAATGAATTCCTTTGGTGTGTTTCACTATAAATAAAGCATTTTCAGGCTTGTTCCTTTGTTAGGATCAGATCCATCAAATCTCTTCCACCCATCAGTGCCCCTGCTTTGAAAAATATACTTCTCATCTTTTGTGTTTATTTCTTAATATTACTTTTCTAGCTTTAAATTTCCAGCCAGGCCACACCTCCAGTGGTTCCCTATTCCCTCCCCACCAAGACAGCGGGAAACACCTCTAATACTATAATGGTTCAAGGGGTGTCTAGACAACCTATTACCAGAAAATGTACTCCCCCACTGAGTTGCAAGTGGGATGGGATGATGTGTTCTCATGCATTCCTGATAGTCCTAGAGTGCACTACCCCTTTATTGGGGAGGGATTTACTTTCAAAGCTCCAGGCTTCCATCATGATGAATTTAGGACAACTAGGACCATTATGTCTACCTCTATTAGAATGTAATATAAACCCTTAAGTATGGGCCACTGAAGGCAAGATTGGACAGGGGAAAAGTGCAGTACCAATATTTACACTGATTTTAAATATGCCTACCGAATCTTGCATGCAATGCAGCAATTTGGAGAGGAACTGGAGGAACTTTCATAAAAAGCTATGAACAGATCTTAAAACTGTTAGAAACTGCTCATTTACCTAAAGAGGTAGCAGTAATCCACTGCCAAGGACATCAAAAGGGAATAGATGAACTATCAGAACGTAATAGATGAGCATATCGACAGGTCAAAGAGGCTGCTAAGGGGATTTTGCACCAACCAACATTAGCCCCTCTACTATGGACAGGCCCTACCCCAGAGATAAGACCTCAATACACCCAGGAGGAAACACACCAGGTCTTAGCTAGGGGAGGCATTCTCTTACCTTATGAGTGGATTCAAATGGAAGATAATAAATTTTACTTGCCTGCTAACTCTCAATATAAGATTTTACACATTCTACATCAATCTTTCTCTTAGGTCGGGATTTGAGCTGCTATATGAGAGAGCGCAAAACAACTGAGGCAGTGTGCAGTGGACCAAACAGTGACAAATCAAACAGGGGCAGATAAACTCCACTTACCCTTACGCTCACCTGTTGGGAGAAATCCTAGCTCTTGGCTGGCAGCAGTGAACATCTAAAGTGTGTAAACTTGCAGGAGGAGTGTTATGCTTTGGCTACCTAGGAAAGTAATCAACTGCCCCAAATTGACTGAGTGTTACCAAGGCAACCCATATAGGAACCTGGTGATCTGATCCCCCATGGCCCATTGTGATTGGGCAAGAAACCTATAAAATGTATAGCTGTTCCCACAATAAACGAGTTTGCAGGCTGCTCGCCACAAACCTGCTTCCAACCAACTCCCAGAGTCTAGGTCTTGACTCCGCACCCTTACCCCATGTATGAGCTAGCCTGGCACAAGAGAAACTACACTCACCTATCACTCAGCAGGACACCCCTGCCTATTCCAGCCTATAAAGACCCTAAAAGACCCTGGGCAGCCGGGGCCATGCGATTTTCTCTGGCTCTCCACCCTGACCTGTGGCAGGGGGCGTTTGGGAATTTCACCTGAGAGACAAATTCCAATTTCTTCTTCCATTTGGGAGAAGAAAATACTCTGAAATTAACTCCAAAAGAGTTAATTCAACTCCAAAAGAGTTAGGATTCCAAAAGAGAGGACAATTTCCTGGGGAGGACTGGCAACTTGATTCTATCCACATACCTAAAAGCAGTGGATTCCAGTATTTACTGGTTATGGTAAACACTTTTACTAGATAGACTGAGGCCTACCCCTCCTGAAATGAACAGGCAGAATAAGTAGTCAAACTCCTATTACAGGAAATAATTCCCCAATTTAGACTGCCTCAGAACCTCCAAAGTGACAATGGAGAAGCTTCCAAGGCAGCTGTCACTCAGGGAATACCCAAAGTCCTAGGCATAAAATATAATCTCCGTTGTGTGTGAAGACCTCAATCCTTAGCAAAGGTAGAAAAGGCTAATGACATCTTAAAGAGGCCTTTGAGAAAACTCACTCAAGAAACCAACTACCCATGGCCTAAGGTGTTCCCCTTACTCAGAATAAGAAACACCCCGAGAACACTAGGGCTCAGCCCATTTGAACTTTTATATGGGAGGCCATTCTTAAGGAATGATATTCTTAAAGATCAGAAACCTGCAGATCTGGTGGCTCATATCACAAAGCTGGTCAAGTGTCAAGCTGAACTCTGTAGATCTCCCATATCTGAGCCACTCACTTCACCTCTTTATGAACCTGGGGATAGTTATGGAGACCTTCCAATTCCCCAAATTTAGACCCTATTTGGAAGGGAACTTTCCCTATAATTTTATCCCCCCGCCCCTACAGTGAAAGTGCTCAGACAGAAGAACTGGATCTATCACTCTCAAGTAAAATCCTGTCATCCTGAATCAACTTCCAGAGAAACCTGTCCTTCCCAAGGAACTGAGGAATGATACTCCTGCACTCCCATAGAAGACCTGAAATATCTCTTCCATAAAGACAATGGTGATATGTAAACTTTTTTCATCTCTTTCTTTTTTATTTTTGACAGGTCCCCTGAAATTAACCCTTTTCTAGATTGGGCTCAACAGAATGCCACTAGGTTACAGAAAGAAAATTGCTGAATATGGGGACTATTATGCCTTTCCAGCATGTCTGGCTATCTTGGTGGGTATCCCCCTTGCAAGGAAGTGACTGGATAAAATTACAATCCTTAATGCTAGAACAAAAGGAAGAGAGACACTCTTTACAAACTGCTATTCATGCCAATATTAAATTATGGCCTACCAATGAAACTTTATCACAACCAGGCCATGAAAAAACTTTCACTTTAGAACAAACCAAACTTCAGACCTCTATAACTGTTAAATCACATTTAGTTCCATCCACTTCACACTTCCCACCATCACTGCCAACATGTCAATGGTATGAGAATGGTTACTATCAAATTTGGGACAGAGATATGTGGCTTACACCCACCATAGGGCATCTACACCAAGAAACTCAATCTGTTGGGAACAATGTAACCACGCCTATAACAAATGGCCTAGTGCTCCTGTAATGTATAAAGCTGCTCCCCTGCCCATCACGTGCAGCCATTTTCCCCGCCTCCCAACCATTTGTCAGTCTGTGAACATCCTCGCTAGCTATTGGTTCATCAGTCAGCTTGCAAGTATCCTTCTCTGGTATTGGTCCCCTGTTGGCCCGGCAGAATTCAACTATTTACTATAACTTCCCCGCCATCTTTTTTCCCATCCTTCTGTCTGTCCTCACTTTTATCTATCTTCCTGGCTCTCATACTCTCTCTAGCACATGCCCTTTCTCTTTCCTTTCTCTTTTCCTCTCATTTTCTCTCTTACCCTGCAGGGAGACACTCTGTTTGCTTAATAAACTCCCTTATGTGATTTCCCGTGTCTGGCGTGGTTCCAGGGAATTTTCCTTACAGCTCCTCCTGAAATAGGATGGACCCCTATGCCAACACATTGTGATTTTACAGGCCCATGATTGGTTTGGAACTAACTGGTACTCTAGACCTGAAATTAGATGGCCAGCACCCAATGGGACCCAATGGATGTGTGGAACTAACTTATGGCCCTGACTTCCTCCAGGTTGGATAGGGAGATGTACTATTGGGTACCTCTGGATGCAAGGGAGATGACCCCCAAGAGTTGAACAGCCAGCAAATCTCCTCAATCTCAGACATAGGTGGGAATGATCTGTTTTTCATTGGTATGATCATCTATCTTCACTGTGTATTCCACAAATTGGTTTAGAAGATATCATGTGGCACGTGGAAACCCTAACCAGTTATACTCAAACTGCCCTCCATGAGGTTGAGGAAAGTATCTCTCCTTAAGTAACACTCATGAGCAAAGCCGTCTTTACAAAACCGGATGGCTTTAGATACCCTCACTGCAGCTCAGGGTGGCCTTTGTGCCATTATTAGAACTGAATGCTGTGTTTACATTCCTGGTAACTCTGGCAATGTAACTAACATCCTTAGATTTACCTTCCCAGATAGAGGCCATGTCCTCCTCAGCCTTATTGTGGGAACAACTTCTTAGTTCGTGGTTCTCTGGTACCTCCTGGTGGAAAACATTGTTAATCTTATTAGGTCGGAATTTGGGCGACTATATGAGGGAGAGTGGAGCAACTGAGGCATAGGGCAGTGCACCACACGGCGACCAATCAAACAGGCAGGAAAACTCCACTGACCCTTACCTCCACCTATCACTCAGCAGGACCCCCACCCATTCCGGCCTATAAAGACCCTGGGCAGGCAGAGTCACATGCAATTTTCTCGGGCTTCCTACCCTGACCTGTAAGGGAGGGTGGGGCTGAGAATTTCACCTGAGAACCAAATTCCAATAAAGCCTGCTTCGGCTGCTTTCTGTCTGATTTTATTTGACCACTAGCGTGCTCCCGAGCTTACAAATCTCTGTCATCATCATCATACTCATTAGCATGTTTGCATACTGTGGCATTTATTGTTGCAGTGATCTTATTCCAGTACTCATCTCTTCTTGTTTCTCTCATAGATCACCTGCTGCCCAAATGACCGTACAGCCTACTGCTTCCAAACCAGACTTTCACTGAGGACCCCTTTACCGACCTGACTTCTAAAAGGGAAATCCAAACTGCTTACTCCATGTTAACCCCTTTCAACTCAAAGCAGCCCCATGGTCACCATGCATTTTTACTTACAGCAATAACGATTCCCTAAAATTAGAAGGGGAAGGGAAGCAAGAACAAAAGTTAGGCAGTTACTGTAGATAGTTGATCCGGTCCAGGTGGAGAAGATGAAAGCTGATTTGGGTTAGAAAGATGGAAGCCGAGACAAAGGGAATGAAATGTTAATACCTTCAGGACACATCCCCCTCACCTGTGGCCAAAGTGATCTGCCTCCAGGGGATTGTTCCTCCCAACAGGGAATTGAGAATGAGAATTCCCTGGGTGACTCCCTTCCTGCTTCTCTAGGCAGACGATGTAAAATGTAAATGGGGAGAGGTACTCGGACTTTTTGCCCCATGGATGGGATAGAAGAAGGGGGCATAAGAAGTAAGAAACCTGGGCCTATTGAAGCCACAATTAAGGACAGGTAGTTAGTGTAGAAATAGGGGATCTGGTCAATTCAAGGAAATGGAGGCCATAAAGTCATCTGCCTCCGGAAGTTGGAGATTGCCCCTGGAAGAATGGAATGTCAAGGATCTCCGGAGCCCATTGATTACCAAAATTACCTGCCTTTATCAAGGACTGCAAACAAGGGGCTGCTAATTAATGCCCCCTGGGCCCTTACCTGCCTGAATCACCTGGGCCCTCCCCCTGCCCATGACTTCTCACTTAATGCAAAACCAGGCCTAGTCACTTAGGCAGGAAGGAGAGATAAGGGGGAGAGAACTGGAGAACAAAAGAGACTTTAACCTATAAAAGATGTAGGGTGCGCTCACTTCTTGGGACTTAAGAACATCAGCCATGGCCCCCTTCTTCCTGCCGGGAGAAGTCTGTATTATTACCTTTAAATAAACCTGCTTAATATGCTTGCCTTGGCTGCTTCTCTAGTGTTCATTCTTCAACATTAGAAGGAGCAGAACTCGTCACCGGTAAACGGTGGTATCAGATTTGGAGGTCCCACCGAGATTTACGCCAGGGTAAGTAAGCTTCTCTCTCCATGCACCCCACATCTGTTTGAGGTGCATCTTTCTGTCACTTTCTTTCTGGAGGGCAAAATGGGCACCCGTCGGCTACTTAAATGCAGTTAGTGCAGCCGCCATTCTTAAGACTCGGGTGAGAGGTTCCCGACCCAGGCAAGTTTCCAGTCACCTGCTCTGTAGGCATGTTGGACTGTGCTGAAGCCGTTTCCTACTTTTCTGTCCAGGCCCGGAGCGTAATTGCCGCCAGTATACCGTGTCCCTCGTCCTGATCTGCCCAGGATGCGTGGAGGCGGAGGAAGGGTTGGAACAACTGCAGGGTTCTTGGCCCGGGCTACTCTCGGGTGGACCCCAAAGGTTCCTTCTCCGGACTCCCCCTCCCGACAGCCCTGAGGGGTATCCAGAGTGATCGGTAGACAAGTGGCACTGAGGGAAAGCGCCAATTACCTTTGCCTCCATATGGGCCGCACAGTGCACAACACTCCGGCACATCCACTCCCTCCTGGATGCTCCCCTTCCTTGCCAGTCAGATATTAGGAATTCTAACTCTAGGATTAAGGCCTGGGATGATTAGTATGAAAATGCCCAGGTTCCCTTTGTTCGCATAGTTAGCCTTCACTAGTCTAGACACTAAAGTCTCCCCATTACTGTTCCTGTGCTTAAATGTGCTCACTGTGTTCTCTTTAAGCTGCAAGAGGGAGGCATTTAAAAACCCCTCCCCTGAGACCCTCCAAGCAAAGGGCGTTATACACCTAACAACAATAGATGTCCCCCCACCTTCCGGAGATTCCTTTAGTCTACCGAACAAAAAGATAAGCAAAAGGCACACTTTTTACTTTTGTCATCGCTTTTCATAATTAGGAGTTTATAGTAGCAGGAGGAAAGCAGTAATGCCCTTAAGTCTGAATCCTCCCAGGGTCTCTAGCACAGGGCAAACTAGGACCCTAGCACTTTGCCAAAGAAGGCCAGAAATAACTTTGGCAAAGCCAGGTAGTGAGAGATGGGTTTTTCTGGACCGTAAGGAAGCTCAGTTAGGGAGACGTCCCTAAAAACTCAGAAGGGAGCTTCTCTCTCAACAGTATTGCCAGGTTCACCACTAGCCTGCATACTGCTAAATTACAAATGATCAAGAAAAGTGCCTTTCATATGTTACCAAGCTTGACATCAATAATCTCTACCATGAGAGGAGAAAGCCTAGAGGAATCGCCCACTAAGGGAGGAAAATCGAGGGGACCCTTCCAACTTAAGACAGACAAAAATAAATTTAAGGAGACTTTTGGAAGATCCTACTAAATATTAAGATGTTTCAAAACTTACGCCAGGTATTTGACTTCACCTGGAAAATTATGTTATTAACCATCTATAGTACAGGCAGCTCACAGAAACCATCCTAACTGGAATTTGAATAATGAGTAGGATGCCTAAAAAAACTATTATGCAGCCTTCAGGAAAGTCCTGCTATTTTCATGGAGAGACTTAAGAAAGCAATAAGAAAACACACCACTCTGAACCCTGAATCCATAAAGGGCCACCTACTTTTAAAGTATAAATTTATCATTTAGTCAGCCCCAAATATTTAGAGGAAATTACAAAATTGGCACGTGGCCCTGATCAATCCTTAGATGATCTTCTCCAGCTTGCATCTTCCATTTTTTAATAGACATCAAAGAGAAAGAAAAGGAAACATATAGGCAAGAAAAAGGACTTATTAAAGATCATTCAAACTGATAGAAACTTTTAATGCCTTGCAATAGCCCATGCAATTTGCCCATTTTAGGAGTTAAAAAGCAAACTGCCTAATCCAAAACCTTAGAATAATGAAGCAGTAATTTCCCCCACCCTGTAGTTCTTAATCCATACACTTTTATCTTGGATTCCAACTGCTGCTTGGTTGATTAAGTTAGATTTAAAAGATGACTTTTCCTGTCTATGCTAGCCTCTGAATAGCAATTTCTGTTTGCCTTTGAGGAACCAGATACTGTATCGCAACTAACCTAGACAGTGTTGCCTCAGGATTTAGAAGACCCTCACCTGTTCTGGACAAACCTAGGCTAAGGACTTAACAAAATTCAGAGATAAAACATCTGTGATTGTTCTCCAGTAAGTAAATGACATCCTTTATGTGCCTCCACCCAGGAGGAATATCAAAAGGTCATTGCAGAACTCCTAAACTTCTTAGCTAATAGGAATTAAAAGATCTCAAAAAATAAAGCTTAATTATGTCATCAACAGGTTCAATACTATAGGAAATAGCCACCATAGGACAATATTCTGCCCCAGGAAGGGGCCTTACTTCAAGCTCCTGTCCTCAGCTTACCTACGAAGCAAGATTTAACCTGTTTGTCACAAAGGGGAAAATAAATCCTGGATAGGCAGCCATAGGCAACTCAATAACCAATGGCATATCTCAGTGAGAAACTTAGCAAAGTAGCTTCATTCTCAAAAGCAATGGAAAATAAGGCCTCATAATTTTCTTTAACATCCAACCTGTCCTAATGAAATGGCTAAAATGCCCTAGGCACAAAGTTTCTGTTAAAACCTGTTAGATCCTTCCAGATCTCAGTCAAGTCTTACATTGAAATGTAAATAAAAGAAGCCTAAAGACTCAGTAGGAGACCGGTCTCAAACCCAAGGAAAAAAAAGGTAAAAAAGAGCCTTACCTAAACTCCAGCAAAAGTAAATTTTATGGTGCCTTACTAAAGTAATTAACATCCCTATCATTTTTCCAGGACTCTTGTTTTTTTTTTGTAATTCTATATTTTTTGAGCTCATGATTTTTTTTTGGTCAGTTCTATTTTTTTTATTCAACTAGAGTTTTTGAACATCTGTTACATTGCAATGGAGATTCACCTGTAAAGTTACAAGGCTTTTGATTTTGTGTTATTTGTATGTCGTGCTGTCTGATGTCATGTTTTGTCTGTATCAAAACTGAGTGCTCCTAAAATTAAAATTAAAAAATGGATCCAGATACTCTTAATTCACGTGATTTTAAAAGGTTCAATTCAAATTGGGTAAACTAAGAAAAGTAAATGTCTTTGAAAATAACTTGCAAGTCTCTAGGTGGTCAAGCTAATAAAATATTGATAATAAAATGTCTAATATCAATTGTTTCTAGAACTTTTCTTCAACAGGAAAGAGCAAATACTGTTCAGGACACTTGTCTGATATCTTGGTTTTTACAGAATAAGTAAATTAGAGTTGAACATGTATGGGATTACTCAAATGTGTTTGTAGAGACATCTGATTAATTTACAAAGTTAAAATGCTAATTGTTAAATAACATCGAGTACTTTTAACTCCTTAAATTACATGGGGTAACATACTTAAACATTATTGGTGTTTTCATACATTGGTAAATAAAAAGGTTTACAATTACTTTGTGTCCTCACTAAACTAAAAACAAGGTTACTAAGAGTTATGTCCTAACAAGTGCAATTCTATATACAAAGGGTCCCAAAAGTTTCAACTGTGTTTCAATTAGAGTACTATAAACAACAAAATATTTAATCTTATTAAAGTAGAGCAATTTATCTAAATTCAGAAATTTCATAAGAGTTGTTTCAGAATGTAAACAAAAAGGGGTCAACAAATAGGAAAGAGAAAATAAAAGGTTCTGGGTATGGAAATATATTTAGTAAAAGGGAAAAGGAAATGTTTCTGGGTAAGAAAGTGCTTGTGTGATGAAATACATGAAGGTCAAAGTAAGTGCTAAGAAAGTCTATGTAAGTAAAGGGCAAGTTTCAACAAGTTTGCATGTAACTAAGTTGGTTGTATGTATGTGAGACAGCTAAAGCGATTTAAGGTTTTTCCTAAAGTGAAATACTAATGTTCTAATATAAACCAAAGTTTAATCTATATGGTAAAATGACATGGTAAAATGACAAGGATTTGAAACACTAATTTACTCTTAACTTTGTGTCTATTAAGTTTTATTCTTTAGAACAATTAGTCTTAAAAATTGGGGCTTATACAATTATGGTTAAACAACTGTTAGAGTATTGTACTATGTTACAGAGTCTACATTTTTCTTTAAAAACTAAATTTGGTAAGATAAAAGTGTCAAGGTAATTGTGAAATGGTCACTAGTTGTATATTAAATGTGTTCATATTTTCCAGGTATACAAGTTTTTAAAGCAAGGAATTTATCAAGCTCTATTCTCCAGATTAAACTTGTCTGTAATGGTAATCTTAAACTTATAAAGAGTAAATTTTATTGGGGATTTATTTCTATCATTTAATGTTCTATTATAGGACCTGCTATCAATAGGGTATATGTAAAATTTGTTACTTTTTACACTGAGAAAGAATTTCAAATATAAATGTATTTATAAAAGTTAGAGCCTGACTTATTTAAAGGTTAATTTTGTGAAACATGAAAATATTTTGCCACTTTATCACACAAAAGGAGAGTTAAAAGTTCTCTCAGCCTTTCTTTGATTCATGTTTTAGATACAATGTTAAATTGTGTTAATTATAAAGTTTATATAGACTCAGGAAACAGTATATGTAAACTACTTAATGATATTTAAGGAAGAAGCAAAGATCAACATCAGAATTAGAACACTTAAGATCTGTAAAGAGCCATGCCTTACCTGAGATAAAGCTCTGCCTCCCACCTTACTGCATGTTAGAGTGACTCCAAAATAAGTCAGACTTCAGCTTATTTAAAGTTATAGTCAAAAGACTGTTTTTTGTTGTAAAATTACTATGATCTCAAATAGGGGATATAATGTGGTTCTCAGTCAAAGTTCAAAATAGCTATTATACAAGCAGAATATATTTTTACTCTTGCTAATTTCATTTTGTAAAACTGTTACCTGTTAATGTTTTGCAGAAGTAGCTGCTTCAAGAACACACAACCTAGGTAACTTGTGATAATAAGCCATCACCTAACAGATAGTGGTAACAGATACCAGAACAGATAGTATGTGTTAGTACTTTAATAAAAGGGTAAATGACTGTAAAGTTATAAACATTGACACTAAAGCCCAGTACTCTTACTTTATGACTTGTGAGACTGACTTGCTGGATGGTTAAGATCAAACTTAGAGATTGGAATTAAATGCAGAGGCCAAGAGGAAAAAAAACAGTATCTTGCCCTCAAAGTCAGCCTGAACCCAGGGAATAAGAGGACTTCTCTAAGGAGCGCTGCAACTCTGGGTCATACAACCTCCTGATCAAGGAGATTGTTGAGACTAGAGGATGAAAAATCACTCAGTGCATCTGCTGCAGAGGAGGGTCATGGAAAAAGGGAGACATCCCTTGATGCTTCCAAAGGAAGCTACCTCATCAAGGAGACCCTGCCTAACCAATGGCACTGGTGGAGCTAAGAAGCTGCTCTTAAGTTCTCTACGAGTGACCCCTGTGGGAACTCAGCTGACCCTTTAACAAGACAGGAACCAGGTCAATTTGACCAGCTTGATCTTAGACACCCAGCAAAACAGTTAAAACTAAAATATAGCCATTCTTGGGCATTTAAAAGAAATAATAGTTAAATGTAACTTAAGATGTACACTTGTATTAGCCCACTAGAATAAAGACTGGAAGCTACAAATGAAAGAAAGAATCTTCAGCAAATGTGCCTGATAACTATCAAGAGAAATTGCCAGAGTCAGAAGTTTTTAGTCGGTTTAAGGCCTGCAGACCTTCCTAAGCTACACAGGTAGACTTAATCTATGTTTGCTCATATGATTATCTAGCCCTAAGTAACAGAAGTATAAAAATCTCTACTAAACACAGGTTATACAAGTAAAGGGATATTTTACAAAAATCAGATGACATTAAGTAGTTTAACTATATTTTCTGGGGACATCTATGACATTAAGAGTTAAATGTTGTGTTTACATTCCTGATAACATGGACAATGTTAAAGTCCCCAAATAAAGGCCTTGTCCTCTCTAACCTTTGCTAGGCCTAGTTATGGGAACAATTTCTCCGTTCTTCCATCTCCTGGTGAGAGATTGACTTCTGTCATTTTCATGATACTCAGTGGCATGCTCCAGATGCTGCAACATTTACTTTGTACTAATCTCATTTCAGTACTCATGTCTTTTTGTTCTTCTATCATAGAAGCACCCACCCCCAGATGACTTTACAACCTACTATTCCCTAACCAGACTTCTACCCTGGAACCCTCGATTGACCCGATTTTTTAAAAAAGGAACTCCAAACTGCTTGCCCCTCGCTGCCCCCTTTCAGCTTCGAAGCAGCCAGAACGATCGATGCCCCCTTTCCTTTCTTTACAACAGTTAGGAGTTCCTAAAGCTAAAGGGGGGAATGAAGCCAGAATTAAGGACAGGTAGTTAGTGTAGAAATAGGGGATCGGGTCAATTCAAGGAAATGGAGGCCATAAAGTCATCTGCCTCCGGAAATTGGAGACTGCCCCTAGAAGAATGGAATGTCAAGGATCTCCGGAGCCCATTGATAACCAAATTTACCTGCCTTTATCAAGGACTGCAAACAAGGGGCTGCAAATTAATGCCCCCTGGGCCCTTGCCTTCCTGAATCACCTGGGCCCTCCCCCTGCCCATGGCTTCTCACTTAATGCAAAACCAGGCCTAGTCACAGTAGGCTGGAAGGAGAGATAAGGGGGAGAGAACTGGAGAACAAAAGAGACTTTAACCTATAAAAGATGTAGGGTGCGCTCACTTCTTGGGACTTTAGAACATCAGCCATGGCCCCCTTCTTCCTGCCGGGAGAAGTCTGTATTATTACCTTTAAATAAACCTGCTGAATATGCTTGCCTTGGCGTGCTTCTCTAGTGTTCAATCTTCAACATTAGAAGGAGTAGAACTCGTCACCAGTAAATGGCAGTATCACTATCATTCGCCATTTTCCTGACTCTTGCATGTCCATCACCTGCCTTACACCTATCATCAGCCACTGCAGAAGGTTCACCTCACGATTGTCCGACAACAGTCAGCAAACTGATCGCCAACCGCCAGTGGAGCACCAGCTGCCTGCTGTTGCCTGGAAGTTCTCTGTCACGGTACCTGCAGGTTTCATTACACGTGGCTGCCGCCATTTTGAGACAACAGCCAGGCCCCATAGGATCCCTGGCCAGATTGACTGAGCCCCGTCTCCAGGATCCCTCAGCCCGACTGATCACTCCTTGCCCCTGGGGCCCTCACATCAACTGACTGCTCCCTGCCGCCAGGACCCCCAGACCAACTGACTGTGCCCTATCACCGGGACCCCAGACCGACTGATTGCACCTGGCCTCCAGGATCCCATAACCACACCAAACACACCAGACCTCCAGGACCCCTGCCTGACCAACCGCACCCGGCCTCCAGGACCTCCAGCCGACCACGTCCACACCCCAAGGTGCAGCTACCCTTTGCCAACACATTTGGGAGCCAGAGCGGTCATCTTGGATAATCCTGTAAGCTGTAGCTCCGATCTTTAGGTGGGGCAAATCCCATCCTGAGACGCCTGCTGGAGACTTGAAGCTCATTGTCAGGGGCTATTTGGTCTAGGATTGCATACTGTCTGAATTGGGCACTGCTAATATTGATCTCCCCTTAAAGAAAGGGTTTTGGAAACCTATAGGGCCACTATAAGCCTATAGGGGGAAATCTGCAATACCCCAGATGTGCACTGCTAGAGGGGAAGATACATGAACAACATGAAAAAACAAGGGAAGAAAATGATCCAAACAAATCTAGATTCTATATTAATAGAATCCAATGACAGTATGTTAGAAGAAATGTCAGACAAGGACTTCAGATTATACATGATTAAGATGATTTGAGAAGCAAAGCCAGAGATTAGAGAACAAATGCAGCCAATGAATGATAATACCAATAAACTGAAAGAGCACCTGCAGGAAGCAAAATATCATTTCAACAAAGAGAGATTCTCAAAAAACAAACAAACAAACAAACAAACAAACAGAAATCCTTGAAATGAAGGAAACAATAAACCAAATAAAAAACTCAATGGAAAGCATCACCAAAAGACTACACCACTTGGAAGACAGAACCTCAGACAATGAAGACAAAATATTTAATCTTGAAAATAAAGTTGCCCAAACAGAGAAGATGGTAAGAAATCATGAACAGAATCTCCAAGAACTATGGGACATTCATGAAAAGACCAAACTTAAGAATTATTGGGAGTGAGGAAGGTACACAGATACAAACCAAAGGAAGGAACAACCTATTCAATGAGATGATATCAGAAAATTTCCCAAACCTGAAGAATGAAATGGAAAATCAAATATAAGAGGCTTACAGAACACCAAATGCACAAAATCACAACAGATCCACACCAAGGCACATTATAATGAAAATGCCTAACATTCAAAATAAAGATACGATTTTGAAGGCTGCGAGAGAAAAACATCAGATTACATATAGGGGGAAACCAATATGGATAGCAGCCGACTTCTCAACCCAGACTCTAAAACCTAGAAGGGCCTAAAGCAACATATTTCAAGCTCTTAAAGAGCATGGTTGCCAACCAAGAATCCTATGCCCAGCAAAACTAACCTTCAGATTTGAAGATGAAATAAAATCCTTCCATGATAAACAAAAGTTAAAAGAATTTACAAATAGAAAGCCTGTGCTGCCAAAAGTTCTCAACAAAATATTCCATGAGGAGGAAATGAAAAACAACAATGTAGGTCAGCAAAGGGAGAAACTACCATAGAGAAAAACCACTCAAAGGAGAAACCAAGCCAAGTTGAAAACCAAAAATAAGCCCAAATGACGGGGAATACAAATCATATCTCACTAATAACCCTGAACGTTAATGGCCTAAACTCACCAATCAAAAGACATAGACTGGCAGAATGGATTAAAAAGAAAGACCCAACAATATGCTGCCTGCAAGAGACCCATCTCATAGAAAAAGACATCCACAGACCAAAGGTGAAAGGATGGGAAAAAAACCTACCATGCACATGGACTCAGTAAAAGAGTGGGGTTTCCACCCTTATATGAGATGAAGTGGATTTCAAGCCAAAGTTAGTCAGAGGGATAAAGAAGGAAATTTCATACTGCTTAAGGGATCCATAAATCAGGAAGACATAATGGTAGTAAATATTTATGCCCTAAACACTGGTGCATCACTCTACATCAAACAAATTCTTCTCAATTCCAGTAATCAAATAGACCACAACACAATAATTCTGGGTGACTTTAACACACTGCTGTCACCACTAGATAGATCTTCCAAACAAAAACCAAACAAAGAAACCATAGAACTCAATAACACAATCAATAACCTAGACTTCATAGACATATATAGAATATTCCATCCATCAACGAGCGGTTTCACTTTCTTCTCGGCAGCACATGGAACCTTCTCAAAAATAGACCATATGTTATGCCACAAAGCAGCCCTTAGGAAATGCAAAAAAATAGAGGTATGCCTTGTGTTCTATCAGATCATAATGGACTGAAAGTAGAAATCAATGACAAAAAAAAAAGCAGAAATTACTCTAACACCTGGAGACTAAATAATATGCTATTGAATGAAACATGGATAACAGAAAACATCAGGGAGGAGATAAAAAAAATTCTTAGAGGTCAATGAGAACGATGATACATCATTTCAAAATCTCTGGGACACTATGAAAGTGGTACTAAGAGCAAAATTCATTTCGTGGAGCACATTCCAGAAAAGAATGAAAAGTCAACAACTAAATGACCTAACATTACAGCTCAAAGCCCTAGAAAAAGAAGAACAGAATAACAGCAAAGTAGTAGAAGACAGGAAATAATTAAAATCAGAGCTGAAATCAATGATATTGAAACAAAAGAAACAATTCAAAAAATTGACGAAACAAAAAGTTGGTTCTTTGAAAAAGTAAACAAAATAGACAAACGCTTAGCCACACTAGCAAAGAGAAGGAAAGAGAAAACTCAAATTACTAAACTTTGTGATGAAAAAGGAAATATCACAACAGACACCACTGAGATACATAACGTAATGAGAAGCTACTTTGAAAATCTGTATTCCAACAAAATAGAAACTACTGAAGACATTGACAAATTTCTAGAGACATATGCTCCTCCCAAACTGAACCAGGAGGACATATACAATTTAAATAGATCAATATCAAGCAATGAAATAGAAGAAGCCATTAAAAACCTACCATCCAAGAAAGGCCCAGGACCAGACAGATTCTCAGCCAAGTTCTACAAGACCTTCAAAGAACAACTCATTCCAATACTTCTCAAAGTATTCCAGGAAATAGAAAAGGAGGATACCCTACCAAACTCATTCTATGAAGCTAATATCACCCTCATACCCAAACCAGGAAAAGACACATCAAGGAAAGAAAATTTTAGACCAATATCCTTGATGAATATAGATGCAAAGATCCTTAACAAATTATTGGCAAACCATATCCAAAAACATATTAAGAAAATTGTGCACCACGATCAAGTGGGGTTCATCCCTGGAATGCAAGGTAGGTTTAACATCCATAAATCAATAAACATAATCCATCGTGTCAATAGACTTAAGGATAAGAATCATATGGTTATTTCAATTGACACAGAAAAAGTGTTTGACAAAATACAACACCCCTTCATGCTCAAAACACTAGAAAAAATAGGGATAGTAGGAATATACCTGAACATTGTAAAGGCTATTTATGCTAAACCCATGGCCAACATTATTCTTAATGGAGAAAAATTAAAACCATTCCCTTTAAAAATGTGAATAAGACAGGGATGTCCTCTTTCACCACTTCTATTCAACATTGTCCTCGAAACTCTAGCCAGAGCAATTAGACAGACTAAAGAAAATAAAGGAATACAAATAGGCAAAGAGGAACTTAAGCTGACACTATTTGCTGATGACATGATTCTATATTTAGAGGATCCAAAAACTCCTCCAGAAAACTTCTAGACCTCATCAATGAATTTGGCAAAATAGTAGGCTATAAAATCAACATGCATAAATTGAAAGCATTTTTATATGCAAGCGATGAAGCATCTGAAGGGGAAATGAGGAAAACAACTCCATTTGCAATTGCCTCAAAAAAAAAAAATAAAATACTTGGGCATCAATCTAACCAAAGAGGTAAAAGATCTCTACAATGAAAACTACAAAACATTGAAGAAAGAAATTGAGGAAGACCTTAGAAGATGGAAAATCTCCCAAGTTCTTAGATAGGCAGAATTAATATTGCCAAAATGGACATACTACCAAAAGTGCTATACAGATTCAATGCAATTCCAATTAAAATCCCAATGATGCACCTTACAGAAATAGAGCAAGCAATCATGAAATTCATCTGGAAGAATAAGAAACCCAGAATAGCAAAAGTAATCCTTAGCAGGAAGAATGAAACAGGGGGTATTGCAATACCAGAAATTCAACTATACTACAAAACAATAGTAACAAAAATGACATGGTATTGGTACCAAAATAGACAGGTAGATCAATGGTACAGAATAGAGGACATGGACACAAACCCAAATAAATACAATTTTTTCATACTAAACAAAAGGGCCAAAAATATGCAATGGAGAAAAGATAGCCTCTTCAACAAATGGTGCTGGGAAAACTGGAAATCCATATGCAATAAAATGAAAATAAACCCCTATCTCTCACCCTGTACAAAACTCAACTCAAAATGGATCAATGAAAATAAACCCCTATCTCTCACCCTGCACAAAACTCAACTCACAATGGATCAAGGACCTTGAAATCAGACCAGAGACCCTGCATCTTATAGAAGAAAAAGTAGGTCCAAATCTTCACCTTGTTGGCTTAGGATCAGACTTCTTTAACAGGACTCCCATAGTACAAGAAATAAAAGCAAGAATCAATAACTGGGGTAGATTCAAACTAAATAGCTTTCTCTCAGCAAAAGAAACTATCAGCAATGAGCAAAGAGAACCTACAGAGTAGGAGAAAATCTTTGCCACTCATACTTCAGATAAAGCATTAATTTCCAGAATATACAAAGAACTCAAAAAACTCTACATCAAGAATACAAATAACCCAATCAACAAATGGGCTAAGGAAATGAACAGACACTTCACAGAAGAAGATCTACAAGCAATCAACAGATATATGAATAAATGTTCAACATCTCTAGTAATAAGAGAAATGCAAATCAAACGATCCTAAGATTCCATCTTACCCCAATTAGAATGGCGATTATCAAGAATACAAGCAACAATAGGTGTTGGCGAGGATGTGGGGAAAAAGGTACACTCATACATTGCTAGTGGGGTTGCAAATTTCTGTAGCCACTCTGGAAAGCAGTGTGGGGATTCCTCAGAAAGCTTGGAATGGAACCACCATTTGACCCAGCTATCCCACTCCTCGGCCTATACCCAAAGGACTTAAAATCAGCATACTACAGAGATACAGCCTCATCAATGTTCATAGCTGCTCAATTCACAATAGCCAGATTGTGGAACCAACCTAGATGCCCTTCAATTGATGAATGGATAAAGAAACTGTGGTATATATATACAATGGAATATTACTCAGCTATAAAGAATAATGGGGGGTGGGAGAGAGACAAGAATGGAGGAAGGAGGGACTGTATAGAGGGAAAAGAGGGGCAGGAGGGGAGGGGGGGAGGAAAAAATAACAGAATGAATCAAACACCATTACCCTATGTAAATGTATGAATATGCAAATGGAATGCTGTTACTCTATGTACAAACAGAAACAATATGTATCCCATTTGTTTACAATAAAAATAAATAAAAAAAGAAATAAGAAGTCTGGAGGCTATAAAAAGACAAAATTCACTCCCTCCCTGAAATACCAGCTCTGGATCCCCTTCTTCCTCCCAGGAGAAGTCTATCTCTGTTCTATCCTTTTAATAAAACATGTTTTGTGAAAGATAGGGAAAAAGAATGCCCAAGGAGAAAAGGAGGACAATGGGTCCCAGGGAGAGAAGGAAAACAATGGACTCTGGACTTTCACAACTGCTCCCCCCGACTGCCCAAGTCACTCATTCTGCTGTGATTCAGTCTAACTGAACCCTGTAAAACTCAGGCCCTATTGTAACCAGGTACCGTTTTCTTTCTTGAAAATGTGCCCTCCCCTGTTGGGGACACTGTCCAGCCCTGAACCATCTACCCTGCCCATTCCAGTTGGTCCCTCCAGCCACACTTAGAATCTCTGGGGATCCTGAGGTTCAGTCCGCCAGCTTGCCTGAGCCCCTCTTCCCCAAGTGGAGGGCTGGCAGAAACACTTGCCTGTCTGGGGAGCAGCGAGAGTCACCAGCAAAGGGACTTTGTGCATTCCAGCAGTGGGGTGGGGGAAACGGGTGCTTGTGATACTGCCATTTACTGGTGACGAGTTCTTCTCCTTCTAATGTTGAAGAATGAACACTAGAGAAGCACGCCAAGGCAAGCATATTAAGCAGGTTTTATTTAAAGGTAATAATACAGACCTCTCCCAGCAGGAAGAAGGGGGCCATGGCTGATGTTCTAAAGTCCCCAGAAGTGAGCACACCCTACATCTTTTATAGGTTAAGGTCTCTTTTGTTCTCCAGTTCTCTCCCCCTTATCTCTCCTTCCTGCCCACGTGACTAGGCCTGGTTTTGCATTAAGTGAGAAGCCATGGGCAGGGGGAGGGCCAAGGTGATTCAGGCAGGTAAGGGCCCAGGGGGCATTAATTAGCAGCTCCTTGTTTGCCATCCTTGATAAAGGCAGGTAAATTTGGTCATCAATGGGCTCCGGAGATCTTTGACGTTCCATTCTCCCAGGGCAGTCTCCAACTTCCAGAGGCAGATGTCTTTCAAGGCCTTCATTTCCTGGATTTGATCCAATCACCTATTTCAACACTAACTGCCTGTCCTTAATTCTGGCTTCATTCCCCCCTTTAGATTTAGGAACTCCTAACTGCTGTAAGGAAAAGGGGGCACTGATCGTTCTGGCTGCTTCAAAGCTGGAAGTGGGCAGCATGGGGCAAGCAGTTTGGAGTTCCCTTTTAAAAATCGGGTCAATAGAGGGGTCCAAGGTAAAAGTCTGGTTAGGGAAGAGCAGATTGTAAAGTCATCTGGGGTTGGGTGATTCTATGAGAGAAGTACAAAAAGACATGAATACTGAAATGAGATTAGTACAAAGTAAATGTTGCAGCATCTGGAACATGCCACTGAGCATCATGAAAATGACAGAAGTCAATAATCCCTCACCAGGAGGTGGAAGAACTGAGAAGTTGTTCCCATAATAAGGCCTAACAAAGGCTAGAGAGGACAAGACCTTTATATGGGGACTTTAACATTGTTCAGGTTATCAGGAATGTAAACACAACATTTAACTCTTAATGTCATTGATGTCCCCAGAAAATAGTTAAGCTACTTAATGTCTTCTGATTTTTGTAAAATATCCCTTTATTGGTATAACCTGTGTTTAGTAGCGATCTCTATACTTGTTACTTAGGGCTAGAAAATCATACTAGCAAACGTAGATTAAGCCTACTGTGTAAACTGTAAAATTTCTGACTCTGGCAGTTTCTCTTGATAGTTATCAGGCACATTTGCCCAAGACTCTTTCATTTGTAGCTTCCAGTCTTTATTCTAGTGGGTTAACATACAAGTGTACATCTTAAATTACATTCAACTATTAATTCTTTTAAATGCCCAAGAATGGTTGTATTTTGGTTTCAACTGTTTTGCTGGGTGTCCAAGATCAAGCTGGTCAAACTGACCCATTCCTGTCTTGTTAAAGAGTCAGCTGAATCATTGTAGAGAACTTAAGAGTAGCTTCTTAGCTCCACCAGTGCCATTGGTTTGGTAGGGTCTCCTCAATGAGGTGGCTTCCTTTTTCCATGACCCTCCTCTGCAGCAGGTGCACTGATTGACTTTTCATCCTCTAGTGGCCTCATCAATCTCCTTGATCAGGAGGTTGTGTGACCCAGAGTTGCAATGCTCCTTAGAGAAGTCCTCTTGTTCCCTGGGTTCAGGCTGACTAAGGGCAAAAAATCCAAATACTGGTCTATCTTGCCCTCTGTATTTAATTGCAATCTCTAGGTTTGATCTTAATCATCCAACAAGCCAGTCTCACCAGTCATAAAGTAAGAGTACTGGACTTTAACTTCAATGTCTATAACTTTACAGTTATTTACCCCTTTTATCTAACTGGAGTCTGTATTAGTACTGGAAGTTACCACTATCTGCTCTATAGGTAATGGCTTATTATCACAAGTTACCTAGGTTGTGTGTTCTTGAAGCAGCTACTTCTGCAAAACATTAACAGGTAACAGTTTTACTAAATGAAATTAGCAAGAGTAAAACTATATATTCAGCTTGTATAATAATTATCTTAAATTTTGGCTGAGCTATACATTGTATCCCTTGTTTGAGATCATAGTAATTTTACAACAAAAACCAATCTTTTGATATAACGTTAAAGAAGCTGGAGTCTGACTTATTTTGGAGCCATTCTACATGCAGTAAGGTGGGAGGCAGAGCCTTATCTCAGGTAAGGCGTGGCTCTTTACAAATCTTAAGTGTTCTAATTCTGATGTTGATCTTTGCTTCTTTCTTAAATGTCATTTTAAGAATTTTAACATATTGGATTCCTGAGTCTATAGGAACACTAGTTAAAACAATTTAGCATTATATCTAAAACATGAATTAAAGAAAGGCTGAGAGAGCTTTTAATGTTCCTTTTGTGTGGCAAAGTGGCAAAATGCTTTTATGTTTCACAATATTAACCTTTAAACAAATCAGGCTCTAACATTTAGAAATACATTTACATTTAAAACTCTTTATCTCAGTGTAAAAAGTAGCAAATTTTACATATACCCTATTGATAACAGGTCCTATAATAGAACATTTAATGGTAGAAATAAATCCCCAATAAAATTTACTATTTATATAAGTTTAAAATTACTATTACAGACAAGTTTAGTTTGGAGAATAGCAGCTTGATAAATTTCCTGTTTTAAAAACTTGTATATCTGGAAAATAAGAACACTTTTAATATACAAAGAGTGACCATTTCACAATTACCTTGACACTTTTATATTACCAAATTTTGTTTTTAAAGAAAAATTTAGACTCTGTAACATAGTACAATACTCTAACAGTTGTTTAACCATAATTGTATAAACCCCAATTTTTAAGATTAATTGTTCTAAAGAATAAAACTTAGGGCTGGGAATATAGCTCAGATGGTAGAGTGCTTGCCTCGCAAGCACAAGGCCCTGGGTTCAATCCCCAGCACCGCAAAAAAAAAAAAAAAAAAAAAAAAAACTTAATAGAAAGTTAAGAGTAAATTAGTGTTTCTAAGAAATCCTTGTCATTTTACCATATAGATTAAACTTTGGTTTATATCAGAACATTAGTATTTCACCTTAGGAAAAACCTTAAATAGCTTTAACTGACTCACATACATACACCAACTTAGTTACATGCAAACTTGTTGAAACTTGCCCTTTACTTACACAGACTTTCTTAGCACTTACTTTGACCCTCATGTATTTCATCACACAAGCACTTTCTTACCCAGAAACATTTCCTTTTCCCTTTACTAAATATATTTCCATACCCAGAACCTTCTATTTTCCCTTTCCTGTCTGTTGACTCCTTTTTGTTCACATTCTGAAACAACTCTTATGAAATTTCTGAATTTAGATACATTACTCTATTTTAATAAGATTAAATATTTTGTTATCTATAGTACTCTAATTGGAACACAGTTGAAACTTTTGGAACCCTTTGTTTATAGAATTGTACCAGTTAGGACATAACTCTTAGTAACCTTGTTTTTAGTTTAGTGATGACAAAGCAATTTTAAACCCTTTTATTTACCAAACTATGAAAACACCAATAATGTTTAAGTATGCTACCCCATGGAATTTAAGGAGTTAAGAATACTCAATGTTATTTAACAATTAGCATTTTAACTTTGTAAATTAATCAGATGTCTCTACAAACACATTTGAGTAATCCCATACATGTCAACTCTAATTCACTTATTTTCTTAAAAAAAAATAAGATATTAGACAAGTGTCCTGAACAGTATTTGCCATCTCTTTCTTGTTGAAGAAAAGTCCTAGAAACAATTGATATCAGACATTTTATTAACATCAACATTTTATTAGTTTGACCAACTAGAGACTTACAAATTATTTTTGAAGACATTTTACTTTTATTACTTTACCCAATTTAAATTGAACCTTTTAAACCACATGAATTAAGAGTATCTGGATCCATTTTTTAATTTTAATTTTAGGTGCGCTCAATTTTGATACAGACAAAACATGACATCAGACAGCATGACATATAAATAACACAAAATCAAAGGCCTTGTAACTTTATAGGTGAATCTCCATTGCAATGTAACAGATGTTCAAAAACTCTACTTGAATAAAAAAATAGAACTGATCAAAAAAGTTATGAGCTCAAAAAGATATAGAATTCAAAAAAAAAAAAAAAAAACAAGAGTCCTGGAAAAATGATATAGTCATTAATTACTTTAGTAAA
This sequence comes from Sciurus carolinensis, assembly GCF_902686445.1. Lineage (NCBI taxonomy): Eukaryota > Metazoa > Chordata > Mammalia > Rodentia > Sciuridae > Sciurus > Sciurus carolinensis. The sequence goes on along the minus strand of NC_062224.1, from coordinate 7,657,371 downwards.
GTACCATAAAAGCACCACTTTTGCTGGAGTTTAGGTAAGACTCTTTTTACCTTTTTTTTTCTTCCTTGGATTTGAGAACAGTCTCCTACTGAGTCTTCAGGCTTTCTCTATTTACATTTCAATGCAAACCTTGACTGACATCTAGAAGGAGCTAACAGGTTTTAGCAGAAACCTTGTGCCTAGGGCATTTTAGCCATTTCTATCAGGATAGGCTTGGATGTCAAAGAAAATTATGAGACCTTATTTTCCAATACTTTTGAGAATGAAGCTACTATGCTAAGCTCCTCACTGAGATATGCCATTGGTTATTAAGCTGCCTATAGCTGCCTATCCGGGATTTATTTTCCCCTCAGTGACAAACAGGTTAAATCTTGTTTCATAGGTAAGTTGAGGACAAAAGCTTGAAGTAAGGCCCCTTTTTGATATTCCTGGGGCAGAATATTGTCCTATGGTGGCTATTTCCTGTAGTATTGAACCTCTTGATGACATAATTAAGAACCCCACAGTTGTTCCAACCCTTCCTCCGCCTCCACACATCCTGGGCAGATCAGGACAAGGGACACGGTATACTGGCGGCAATTACGCTCCGGGCCTGGACAGAAAAGTAGGAAACGGCTTCAGCACAGTCCAACATGCCTACAGAGCAGGTGACTGGAAACTTGCCTGGGTCGGGAACCTCTCACCTGAGTCTTAAGAATGGCGGCTGCACTAACTGCGTTTAAGTAGCCGACGGGTGCCCATTTTGCCCTCCAGAAAGAAAGTGACAGAAAGATGCACCTCAAATAGATGTAGGGTGCATGGAGAGAGAAGCTTACTTACCTTGGCATAAGTCTCGGTGGGACCTCCAAATCTGATACCACCGTTTACCGGTGACGAGTCCTGTTCCCTCTAATGTTGAAGATTGAACACTAGAGAAGCACACCAAGGCAAGCCTTTTAAGCAGGTTTTATTTAAAGGTAATAATACAGACTTATCCTGGCAGGAAGAAGGGGGCCATGGCTGATGTTCTAAAGTCCCCAAGAAGTGAGCACACCCTACATCTTTTATAGGTTAAAGTCTCTTTTGTTCTCCAGTTCTCTCCCCCTTATCTCTCCTTCCTGCCTAAGTGACTAGGCCTGGTTTTGCATTAAGTGAGAAGTCATGGGCAGGGGGAGGGCCAAGGTGATTCAGGCAGGTAAGGGCCCAGGGGGCATTGATTAGCAGCTCCTTGTTTGCCATCCTTGATAAAGGCAGGTAAATTTGGTCATCAATGGGCTCCAGAGATCTTTGACATTCCATTCTCCCAGGGCAGTCTCCAACTTCCAGAGGCAGATGTCTTTCAAGGCCTTCATTTCCTGGATTCAACCCAATCCCCTATTTCAACACTAATTGCCTGTCCTTAATTCTGGCTTCACTTGCAGCCAGGCCTGCCCTGGACTGGAACTCCAGCTTTCATTTCTTTTTCCCTGGCCCCTGTCTCCACCTTCATGACTAACAGCTCAGTCACCCTCTAGACTACAGTAGTGGCGCTTCTGTTAACAGTAATGTTCTAAACTCTTAGAAAGCAGCAAGGAGATCTTCAAATTGCTGGAGCATCTGGAGTGGATAGGATATTTTGTCCAAAGTCTCTAAAATAAACTGAAAAGCCCCTGTCAGCTCCCTCTTGCCTTCCAACTTGGTCCAGGGGTGGGAGAGGTAGGCCCAGTTCCTCCCGGGTATCTTCCTGTCCTCTCTGGCTAAGCTGCTTAACTGAGCCCGGTGGTAAGGGAGAGCCGCTGGTGCTGGCATTGGAGAGAGATTTTAGAAAATACTTTTCCACTCATGATTTTGTTTTTAATTATCATTGATTTTTATGGCCTTTCCCCTTTACATACAAGAAAATAAGATTACAAACATTCCTGGTAATGATTTAGGAGTTCCTTTTCATTTCAGGAGTTACTAAGGATGATTTATTTAAGAGAACTACGTCAAACAGTGAATGAGTTATGGGTTACATTAGATGAAAATAACCTTTCTGGTGGGAAAGGTTCTCAAAGACATGGACGCAAATATAAAATATTTAAAATTCTAAATAAAGTTTATTTAAAATATGGGAAATAAAGAAAAAAGAAAATGTGCCCTCCCACTGCTTCATAAAGCATCGCTGATCCAGTGAGGTCTGACTTCATTTCTTTTTCTTTTTCTTTCACTTTCTACTCTTGCCTCAGCATTTCTCAGTGCTCAGTCTCCAACTCATCTGAGGAAATGGAACTCATCCCTGAATGATTCTCATCACTGGTATCAGTTAGAGAAAAGGGATCAGGAGGAGGGAAGAGAGAAGGAAAAGGGGAAATACTGGGGGATGACATTAGCCAAATTATAGTGTTATTTTTGGTGCATGTATGAATGTATAACAATGAGTCCCACCATGTGTACAACTATAATGCACCAATTAAAAAATGGGGGGAAAAAAAGAGAATCCTAGCTGACAGCCAGCAAGAAAATGGAGTCTCAATCCTACAATCTCAAGGGGCCAAATCAATGTCTCAAATGAGGTCGGAAGCAGATCTTTCCTGGTCAAGCTTTCAGATTAGGGTCCAGTCAGTCTTCAGCCAGATGAGACCCTAATCAGACAGTCAGTCCAGCCCCCCTGAACTGATTGATCTTCACAGTTGAGATAATAACAGTGTTGTTAAAGCCACTGAACTTGTGATAATTTGTCATATAGTGATAGAAAACTAATACACCTTCAAATGTATAAAAGCACTTATTCTGATATCCGGTAAATAAAGTGTGAAAATAAAATATCTCTTCTTGCAAGTGTGAACTATATTTTAAGATCATGAAACAGTGGATGAGGAAAAGGTTTCCTTAGCATTAGAGTGTGTATCTCAGATTGGGTAATTTATAACCAGAACAAATTTATTTCTTAGAGTTCTAGAGGGGGATGTCCTTGATCAAGGCAGGTTAGGACCAGGTCCCTCTGCTTCCAAGAACACCACATCCTCTGGAAGGGAGAAACCTCATGTTCACATGGCAAAAAGCAAAAGAGAAAGAACTCACTCCCACAGCCTCTTTTTATAGAGGCATCGTTATTCATGAGGTTGGAGCTCTCATTAGGCCCTACCTCCCAACAGCACTGAATTGGGGACTGAGTTTCCTACATATGAATTTTGGAAGACACATTCAGATCACAGAGTGATAATATCTGATACTTATTTGCACAATATTTTATGGTACATTATACAAATTCACACATTACAGATATTCCAAGGGTTTAAATACCATCATCGTTTTGCTTTATTTTTGAGCTGGAATTTCACTGTGTTGCTCAGGCTGGTCTCAAACTCCCAGGCCCATGCGATCCTTCTGCCTCCTCCTCTCAAGTGCTGTGACTGCAAACACCACTGCACCAACTCATAAATGCTCTGCTTTAAATAAACACTTCAAAGGCATTCTCTTTCAACCTCATAATACTGATTGCTTTAGGAATCCCTCTTCCTTTAGGATCCCAATCTTCCAAAAATATTGGGCAATTAGAACATAATAATGAGTCAATGCTATTGTCTTTCCAGCTTAGTGCCTTGGTATTTTACAGCACTACTAAGTAAATACTTTGTAACTAAAGAAAAATCATTTCCACAGATTGGCAGTTGTGAGATTTTTATAAAACTCAAGCCATTTTATTGGGTTATTATATTCCTTTGTTTCTTCCCATCAAAGCTTCTAGCAAAACTACATATAACACAATAACATAAATAGTTGAAGGACCTTAAAAATAATGCCAAGGGTTAAACATACATGCAATCTTGTACAACTTGACAAGGAAGCTATATGTTAATTTCTAAATCCCATATTACACATGTCTATCACACCATCTACAACCGCAGCCCTTGAGGGCTGAGCGTTCCAACCACAGCTCCTGTTTTAAAAGCTGGCCATATCTTGAACCTTGTACTCATATCTCTTGGTCACCACTGATTGACTCAAATGGGATTCTGACCCAAGAACAGACAAATGAACAAAAAGTATACAATTCATAACAAAAGTCAATTCACAAAGAATACAAGTTCTTCCCTCCTTCAGAAAAGTTAACTAAGACAAAGGGCATTTAGCAATTGGAACTAAAGTTGAAAGGACCTTATAACCTATAAGAAAACCCATGTTAGGAGGGAGAATATAATCATGTGAAGTACAAGAATATCATAGAACGAGTAAGCCAGTTTGCAGTAATTAATTCCTGCTGAGTTCTAAAATGTTAGAGAATCTAGAACTATCTTCCATTTCAAGTTTAAAATTTTGAACCCTGAGAAAGTATCTGTTCTTGGTCTACTATGAGTTTTATCTCCCTTACACCTTTACAGTACCTTTTTTCCTTTTTTCTAGCATTTTCTGTGAACACTGACAGCAAACACTGTAGATTTAAATATTCTATGTCCACATGGCAAAAACAAGTCATAGCTTTAGAAACAGAAACCTTCCTGGTAAAAGACAATGAGACCTGACTCTCATAAAGCAAGTATTGTATAATTGGGGCAATGGTTCTGGAAAGTCTGCCTAAAATTGACCAGAGAAAGCTAAGTTAGAATCACCTGGTGGAAGGTATTAAACATGCAGTGCCTCTGAAAATCCTAATTCCACAGGGTGAGGGCATCAAAAGAGCCCCATAAATGGTTGGATGACATCCTCAACAATAGTATCAACGTATGAACCTTAAGTAGTTCTTTGCATATTGTAGTACTGAAACAAACAAAGAGCAGACAAAAACTTATTTTAAACTGGGGGGGGATGTAGCATGTAATCTCTGAACTTCAGGTCATCTTAATGGGTATAACGGTTACCTCACAGGGTTATTGTAAAGATAAACAAAACATGTAAATATGTCCTAGCACAGTGTCTTCTACAGGCAAATTTAAGGCCAAAAGACAACTTGATCTTTCATCTCACTTCTCTTCTTCTACAGATAAAGGAAATGAAGCTGGAAGCTTCACTCAGCAATGAGCAATAAACCCAGTCTTTCAGTCTATCTTGCTATAATTGTAAGACCAGATGGAGGTAACCGAAGGACAGATAGGCCAGATGTAATTTAAAAAGAATTTTATTGGGACGGATCTCAGGCGAGGTTCGCTGGTCCTCCAGGGTGAGGGCCTGGAAAGTCGAGTCTTGGTTCTGGTGGGGCGGGTTTTTTGTAGTCCTGGATAGGTGGAGGAAGGCTTGAGGATTTAGTGTACCCCTGGGGTTGACTGGAGATCCTGCAGGGACCTGTGTCCCTCTGGGATTGACTGGGGACTCCGTTGATTGATGGGTAGTTCGGAGAAGTCACTAGGGTTTATCTTTCAGTGTCTGATTGGTTGTTCTTTGGCACGTGGGCTGCCTGGTGCCCTGTCCCCATCCAGCCATCTCAGACCACCCTATAATTCCAGGCTTTTTGATGATATAGGGCACCAGAGTCTATCTGGATACTTCCTGCTTATTAGGGGGTGTCATGGGGAGAAGGCTCGGATGTGGGTTTGGTAGGGAGGTGGCTATAAGGTTGCAAGAGCATTTGGTTGTATGTCACTCTGGCGACCTCATGCAGTTCCGCAGGAACCTGAGAAGACAGGGAGCAATCATTAGTAGAAATCCTATCACTAATATGGGAGAGCAAGGATAGGGGTCAGCCAGGTGACAAGAGTGAAGTTTAGCCATCCTGGCCAAGGGTCATCTGATTGTTGTTGCTTCAGCCTTTCACTCACATGTTTAAGAGTTTCAACATTTTTTTTTTTCAACCAGCCCAGTCTCATTGATGTACTCAGCATTCTTCCTTCAGGAACAGATGTGTTCTCCCTTTGTCTGCTGTCAGGAGATCCAGTGTTCAGTGGTTCTGCAAGGAAACTTGGGCAATAGATGTTCTTTGTCTTTGTAGGGATGGCAGGGAGACAGCAGATACCTCTACTCCCTCTTGGAGTTGCTATTCTAGCTTTTGGGTGGCAGTGACTGCATAATCAAGTCCCCCTGCCCCCAACCCAGAGGCCACAAGTGAGAAGGTTAGGGAGAGTCTGACCACCACTGGTAGGAAAATAGCCCCTTGTAAAGTCATCTGGGTGTGGGTTCTTCTATGAGAGAGAAACAAAAAGACATGAGCACTGAAATGAGGTTAGTACAGAATGAATGTTGCAGCATCTGGAGCACGGCAATGAATATCGTGAAGATGACAGAAGTCAATCTCTCACCAGGCGGTGGAAGAACTGAGAAGTCGTTCCCATAACAAGGCCTGACAAAGGCTGGTCTTCATTTGGGAACTTTAACATTGTCAGAGTTATCAGGAATGAAAACATAACATTTAATTTTTAATGTCATTGATGTCCCCAGAAAATATAGTTAAGCTACTTCATGTCATCTGAGTTCTGTAAAACATCCTCTTGTTGGTATAACCTGTGTTTAGTAGAGATCTCTATATTTCTGTGATTTAGGGCTAGATAATCATTCTAGCAAACTGAGATTAAGCCTACCTGTGTGGCTTACGAAGATCAGTAGGCCTTAAACTAAAAATTTCTGACTCTGGCAGTTTCTCTTGATAGTTGTCAGGCACTCCTGCCTAGGAATCTCTCTTTTATAGTTCCCAGTCTTTACTTATTCTAGGGGGTTAACACAAGTATACATCTTAAGTTACATTTAATTATTGTTTCTTTCTTTTTTTTTTTTTTTAATGTCCAATTTTGGTTTTAACTATTTTGTTAGGTGTTTAAGATCAAGCTGGCCAAATTGACCTGTTCCTATCTCTTAAGAGTCTGCTGAGTTCCCACAGGGGTCACTCATGGGAAACTTGAGGGCAGCTTCTTAGCTCCTTTAGTGCCATTTGCCAGGTAGGATCTCCTTGATGAGGTGGTTTCCCTTGAAAGCATCAGGGCTGTCTCCCTTTTTCAATGACCCTCCTCTGTAGCAGGTGCACTGATTGGTTTTTCATCTTCCAGTGGTCTCATCAATCTCCCTGATCAGGAGGTCATGTGGCCCAGAGTTGCAAAGCTCCTTAGAGAAGTTCTCTTGTTCCCTGATTTAGGCAGACCCTGAGGGCAAGAGCCAAATACTGTTTTTTCTTGGCCCCTTTGTTTTAATCTCAATCTCTAAGTTTGATCTTAAACATCCAGCAAGCCAGTCTCACCAGTCATAAAAAGAGTACTGGGCTTTAATTTTAATGTTTATGACTTTACAGTTATTTATCCCCCACCCCTTTTTTTTTTTAGTTGGGGTTTATATTATCTGTCCTATAGGTGATGGCTTATTATCTCAAATTAATTTAGGCTGTTTGTTTTTAAAGTAGTACTTCTGCAAAACATTAATCAGGCAACAGTTATAGAGTTTACAAGAAAAATACAAAATGGAATTAACAACAATAAAACATTTTGTTTGTATAATAGCTATCTTGAATTTTGACTGAGTTATGTATAATATCCCCTGTTTGAGATCACAATAACTTTATGACAAAAACCAATCTTTTGAATATAACCTTAAATGAGCTAAAGTATGGCTTACTTTGGAGCCATTCTAACATGCAGCAGGGTGGGAGGCAGAACCTTATCTCAGGTAAGGTGGGGCTCTTTAAAAATCTTAGGTAAAGTGTTCTCATTCTGAAGCTGATTTTTTTCTCTTTTGCCAAGACCAGTGTGACCAAACTCTCAGGTCCAGCAAAAGGCAAAGGAAGATTGGAAAATAAAGATTTATAAAACAGATTTTAAAGATTAAACTGGGATCAGATGGAGCTCTGTTCTCTGATGGAGATGTAGATCTAAAGAGTTACACCAGCAATCTTAATTATTTATTATCTTATTACCAGGCTAAAGACTATGTAGGGATTATTCTTTATACTCAGGAAAGTTACAGAAACCAGGATATCTACGTAACTTTTTCACAGCTGCAAGTGCAATGTTAGGAGCTCTGTGTAGCTTTCAAAAAAGTCCACTGTCCAAAGTTACTGTAAGGTGGGCAGGAACCAGAGAAGGGAGCTGGTGAAACATTGTGGTTGTCTAGCAAAAGAATTCCTTCCTGCCCAGGAACTATGTGCCTGAGATCAATGTCAGAGCTGATAGGACTCCTGTACAGAGCCTCCCCAGGGAGGGCACCACAACAGCAGCCAGGCATCTTGTGCCCCTGCACAGGAACACTCCCAGGCACCATGCATGCCACAGCCATGAAATCATCAGAGACCCCAATCTCAGTCACTGCTGTTCCATCCTCTGCTACTGCCCTTTATACTCTTTCTTAAATGTCATTTTACAAAGTTTGCATATTTTGCTTTCGAGTCTATATAAACATTAGTTAACATAATGTAACATTATATCTAAAAATATAAAGAAAGACTGAGAGAGATTTTAACTTTCCCTTTGTGTGGAAAAGTGGCAAAATGCTTTTATGTTTCACAATGTTAACCTTTAAATGGATCAGGATCTCATCTTTCTTTAAAAATACATTTTAAATTTATACCTCAGTGTAAAAAGACACCATATACCTTACTGATAACAGGTCCTGTTATAGAACATTAAATGATATAAATAAGTCCCCAATAAAATTTGCTATTCTTATAAGTTTAAAATTACCATTACATACAAGTTTAGTTTGGAGAACAGCAGCTTGATAAAATTTCTGCTTTAAAGATTTGTGTACCTGGAAGATAGGAACATATTTAACATACAAAGAAGAGTACCACTCCATTAACCAAGTTTAGTTTACAAAGAAAAATTTAGACTCCGTAATGTAGTACAATACTTTTAACAGTTATTTAATCATAATTGTAGAAACCCCAATTTCTTTAAGATTAATTACTCTAAAGAATAAAATTTAACAGACATAATGTTAAGAGCAAATTAGTGTTCTAAAGAAATCCTTTTCGGTTTAACATATAGATTAAACTTTTGTTTTGTAGCAGTACATTAGTATTTGATGTTAGGGAAAAACCTTAAATAGCTTTAACTGATTGTCTCACATACATATAACCAGCTTAGTTACACATAAACTTTTTGAAGTTTGCCTTTACTTACACACAGATTTTCTTAGCACTTACTTAGACCCTCATGTATTTCATCACACAAACACTTTCTTACCCAGAAACATTTTTTTCTATTAAATATTAAATATATTTCCAACCCTTATGAAATTTCTGAACTTAGATAAATTACTCCATTTTAATAGGATGAATTACTTGGTTATTTACAGTACTCTAATTGAAACACAGTTGAAATTTTTAAACCCTTCCTACATAGAATTACATCCGTTTCTTTACCAATTTTTGAAAACACATATAATGTATCAGTATATCATCCCATGGAATTTAAGAAATTAGGAGTACTTGATGTTATATCAATCATTAGCATTTTAACTTTGTAAATTAATCAGATGTCTCTAACAAACACATTTGAGTAATCATATATATGTCAAACCTAATTCACTTATTTTTCTGTAAACACCAAGATATCAGATGAGTGTATTGAACAGTATCTGCCATTTCTTTCCTGTTGAAGAAAAGTCCTAGAAATAACTGATGTTAGACATTTTATTAATTTGACCACCTGGAGACCTGTGAGGTAATTTTAAGGACATTTTACTTTCATTTGTTTACCTAATTTAAATTGTACCTTTTTAAATCATGTGTATTAAAGGTATTTGGATTCATTTTTTAAATTTTAATTTCTTGAGCACTCATTATTTATGTCAATTATGATATCATATACATGATTTTTGGATATGCAATGGACAGACAACACAATATACACATAACACAAAAGCAAAGGCCTTGAAGCTTTTTATAGGTGAATCTTCATTGAAATGTAACGGATGTTTAAAAACTCAAGTTGACATGAATAGTGAAATCTTTGCATCTTTAAGTATATTATATAAATATGGGAATTGTTAATAATTATTACCACTAAAGAATAGGAATTAGGTCTTGAATTTGTGTAAGAATTGTGTGTATGTGTTTTACTATTAAATATTTTAACAATATGTATGCCTTATTTTCACTAAAATCAATACAAACAAAATAATAAACCAAAACAATAAAAAAAACAAGTTGAATAAAAATAACACTGATCAAAAAACATTAATGTTATGAGCTCAAAAATTATAGAATTTAAGGAAAAAACAAGAGTCCTGGAAAAATGACACAGCCATTAATTATTTAAGTAAAGCACTATACAATTTACTCTCGCTGGAGTTCAGGTAAAAGACTCTTTTTGCACCTGTGGGGAGAGTTACGTCCAGGTGGGCCTGGTTGGCATGATCTTGTGCTGCCTGCTGAATGCAGGCTTGTTCGCCTGGGGTGAGAGTGGAAGAAAGAACCACATAAACGTCATGCCAGGTGAGATCATAAGCCTGAGAAAGATCTAAATTCCTTAATATAAGTAGAGGAGTTATCAAAGAAAGACCCTGGGTGTTTTTCAATCTGGGAAAGATCCTGAAGTGAGAACGGGATGTGGACTCACATAATGCCCTCTGCACCAGCCTCTTCCCAGAGAGAACAAAGGAATTCTGGGTTGGGTGGCGGCAGAGAGGCGGCCGATGAGATTGGGTGTGGGTGCTAACCACAGAGGAGGGAGGTGGGGAGGAGGAGGGACCTCCTGCGGAAGGAGAAGGGGGGAGCTGTAGCTGTAGGAGGAGAGGAGACAGAAGAGCAGGACTGTGGCCTAAGTAGGGAGGGGAGGGCTGGGAGGTTGGAGCTGAGAGCAGCTCCGGTGGATCTGAAAACAAGGAGGAGGATGCAGAAGGGCAATGTGGGCGGGGGTTGGGACCTTCTCTGGCTAGGAGAACGTGGGGGGTAGAACAGGTAGAACAAAGGAGAGTGCAAATACCAAAAGGCCGGAACATAAGGCATGTGTGACCATCTCTCTGTCCAGCAACAGTAATTGTCCAAATCAGTGAGGATTTTAAAGTCAAAAGATCTCCCTGGAGGCCATTTCGTGCCATTGTCTAAAACACACCGAGGCCAGGCCACAGTTGAGTGAAAGATCAACTACTGAAAGCACAAGTCTTGGGCGAGTCCTAATTGGACAAAACTAAGATATAGACAACCCAAAGGAGTTTGGGGGTCTAAGGAAGACTCGGTGTTTCCCATGACCTTTCAGTATTACCTGGAGGGCAAACAGGAACAGAAAGAGGCGTCCCAAATTCTGATCATGCTCACCCAAGAAATGGAGGTGGGCAGGTCGGAGGCTAGGAAGTCTCCTCAGCCTTCAGGGGCCCAGAACGGAAGGTGGAGCTGGCTGGAGACTGGGACATCCCCACAATCTACTGGTCCCAAAAGGAATGGGCAGGGGTCTGGCGTGCGAGCATGACTTATGGGAAGATTCCTGTGATGGAAGGTGCAACTGGAAGGCCAAGAGAAACACAAGGAACTTACCCCACTTCTGTTGACCCAGGTGAAGAGAAAAGGATGGTGCAGGAGTTCCCAGTCTGCCTGAGGGAGAGGGCTGCTCTCCCACTCCCCAATGGGGAAGAGCAAAAGACCCTCCCAGGTCTCGGTTGCCAAAAAGGAGTCAGACCAAAAGCAGCTGAACAAAGTTGGGATCAGCTCTCTGGCGAAGTTCACCAGTTCGTCAGAGTGAAGGACTGGGGAAGTCACATGCGGTTCCAGCTGGGTGGTACTTTTGTAGTCCCGGATAGGTGGGGGAAGGCTTGAGGGTTTAGTGTCCCCCGGGGTTGGCTGGAGACCCTGCAGGGACTCATGTCCTTCTGAGATTTGCTGGGGATCCCACTAACTGACAAGTGGGTGTGAGGCGCCATTGGGGTCTATCTGCCAGTGTCCAGGCTGCCTGATGCCCTGCCCCTAACAACAGGTAAAGCTGTTTCTGGCAGATCCGTTTCTGGGACTCTAAGGAAGGCTGGATGCAGCATTACTACCCACATCTGTGACTTCAGCACAACATTGCCCAGACCTGAGGGTCAGGAGTCAGGAGTGGTCACTTGTCATTGTCTTTGAGGGTCTTACCTGTTCTGTGTTTGTTGGGCTTTTTCTGTTTTCTGTTGCCCTTAAGTGAGGACATGGGTATCCTCTTGAGAAATTGGGTTTGGGTTTGTGTGACTGCATAATTCACTGTATTGTTGCATGACTGAATATGTTCTGGGTAGGTACTTTGCTTAAAAATGTCTCCTTGTCGAGGTCTTTGTCCACCCCGGTCTTTCTGTTATTTGTTCTGAGGAAGGAGAGTTGGCCTGTCCTCTGAGCTCACTTTGGTTTAGTGGCCAACAGAAGCCGACCGGGGGTACTCGCCTCTCTCTGCCAGAAGGGCATCTCTTCCCTGTCACCTATACTATGTGATGAGTGGTGCTGATCCCTTTCCAGGTTATGCTGACAGTTCCAGTAAACTCCTCCTCTTTGTCTTGTCTTTTACTAGTTTTGTCTTCTATCCATGTAAACTCTGTCCTCTGAGTTTGTCTGTTATTTGTCCTGTCATTTGTCTGCAGACTTCCCAATTGTCCCTCTTTCCCTCCCCCACCGGAGCGTCTGACCCCAGCACCCCAGGCCGTGGAGGTCACCCCAGCTGCTAAGATGGGACATTTCCAGCCACACCAACCTGCTCCTGGATTTGCACCCTCTGGCTTGGAGCACTACCCACCACCTCCTGCTGGGGGGTCGGGGTCTTGGGTACAGGGGTAGGGTCCCAGCCCTCCAGTTCAGGGGGTGCAGCGCCAAAGCCTATCACTGAAGACCAAGTGCCCGAGGCACTGTGGCTACCTCTCTGTGGGGAGGCACCCGGCCTGGTAGCAGCACAGGCTGAAGTTGTCTGGGACAAATCTCAATATGCCTCCTGCTGCTGAAACCTGCCTGGGCCACTGTCCAAGTGCCAGTCAGTCTTCACTCTCAGACCTGGAGCTGTCTGAAAGCTGCCCGGGCTGTAAGAAATGACCAAAGAGCACTTGGCCTCTCCTCTGCCTTCCAGCCCCCTTTACCCCTGGGGGGTGGAAGCCGTTGTCCACAAAGGATATGGCAATAGGTTCCAGCAATGCTGATTTATAATCTGGGGATGAGAATATTTTTCCCTTTTAAGATCTGACAGGACACCCCATTTAACCAGAGGATATTCATCACTGGGGCAAAACCAATTCTTGCTAAAATAGTATCCCATCACTGTCCAACCCTCTCCTGGGATGAAATTTGTTGTGCAAATTAAATGCACAGATAACAGTCATAAGGTCTGTTTCAGAATATAAATTTAAGAAAGGGTCCAAAAGTTTCAGCTGCATTTCAGCTAGAATACTGTCAGTTACATAAAGTATTTCATCTTACTAAAATGGAGTAATTTGTCTGAATTTAAATTTTTATAAAGATTGTTTTCAAATTATAAATTTAAAAGGAGAAAAAGAGAAGGTTCATGGTGAGCAATTAGATATAAAGCTTGTGATGGGAATTAGATATAAGGCTAGTGTTAGAAAGGAAAGAGAGAAGGTTTGTGCAAGTGGAAGTTCTGAGCAAGTGAAAGAGGGTCTGTGTAAATGACAGGAGGGTCTGAGAAAGCAAAAGGATAATTTCAAAAAGTTTGTGTTTGTGATTAAATTGGCTAAAATTAGCACAGTCTGTTAAAGGTATTTAAACTTTGATGTATGAATTTCAAACAAAGTCTAAAATATAGATATGCCCCTATCAATGTCTTGTATTTGTCAAGTTTTATTACTTGGGGGAAACTGAGTCTTAAAGAAATTTAGGTGTGTTCTTGTTTTAAAGTCTTAGATAGATACTTTGTAACTGGTTAAACAAACAACTGTTATTTAGGTTATAACAATATTGTTGACACCCAAAATATATGTGACAAGGTATATGTATGCATCTGAGAACTATATCTAAGCCTTGTCAAAGTGTTACAAAAAAGTTTCAAAGACCTGTCTTTTTTTTTTTTTTCAGGGCCAAGGACCGAACTCAGGGCTTTGTGCGTGCAAGGCAAACGCCCTGCCACTGAGCTAAATCCCCAACCCCTAAAAGACCTGTCTTTTATCTATTTGCTTTAACTAAGTCAGTTTCTGATCATTAACACTATTTCCTAAATGTATGAGATTTAAGGCTATCCTTTGATTTTTGTTAACCCATACGGATGTGTGATTATTGTTACCATACACTCTAGATTCTAAATTGTACTTTTAAAAGTTAAACGTGGTTAAATGTAAAGCTTAGGGAAGCACTTTGCCAAGTTGGTGTTCTCTAAACTAAAATTATGTGAAGCAAAAGTTTCGGGTTTGTATAAAAATAATAAATTTGGTTGGTATTTATCTATGTTATTTGATGTTTTATAGCTGGATAAAGTAACCTGTTGTCACCAAGTTACATATACAGTTTTGTGTTACTCTTCACACTAAAATTGAAACTTAAATATATTTTTAAAAGATAATAAGGAGAGCCTGATCTGTTTAAATGTGACATTGTAAAACATGGGTACTTTCTGCCACTTTTTCCAAAAAGAAAGTTTGAAACTCTCTTAGCCTTTTTTTGATTTATGTTTCAGACGTAATGCTGTATTGTGTTATTTGTAAAGAGCTCTGCCTTACCTGAGATAAGGTTCTCCAACCCACCTTACTCCATGTTAAAATGGCTCCAAAATAGGGTAAACTTCAGCTCATTTAAAGTTGTGTTCAAAAGACTGGCTTTTGTTACAAAGATTACTGTGAACTAAGTAAAGGTTCAAGATCATAAAAGTCATTTTTCTTAGTTCATGGCTATGACACAAACTAAATATGTTTTTGCTGTTAATTTCATAACTTTATAACTGTTGCCTGTTAGTGTTTTTCAGAGGTACTGCTACTAAAAAAACAACCTAAGTTAATTTGAGATAATAAGCCATCACCTACAAGACAGATAATATATAATCTTGACTTCTAGTATACTGATCCAAATTAAATAGAAAAGGATAACTGTAAAATTATAGATATTAAAGTTATAACCTGTTACTCCCTCTTTAAGGCTGGTGAAAATTACAGTTTGCTGCCAATGACAAAGATTGAATCTTCACACAAAAAAGCTTATATCTGCCACCAGGCTCTTGACAGCTTTCCATACGTAAAGCTTTCTGACAAGATTGCTGGTGATAATGTGATTGCTTGGTATTAAATAATAAATTATGTCAATGTTTGGAAGCTCTCTTTACTTCAGTTAAATCAATATTTTACAAATGACCAATGTACATGTGATATTACAAAATAACACATAGGAAAATATACATTCAAGGATACAATCAAAATCAGTGAATTTTAGCCATGTGTGGTGACACTTGTTCATAATCTCTGTTACTCAGGGGGCCGAGGAGGAGGATCTTGAGTTCAAGGCCTGCCTGAGAAACTCGGTCAGACCCTGTTTCAAAAATAAAAAAATAAAAAGGGCTGGGGGCGTGTTTCATGGTAGATCACTTGCCTGGCATGTGAAAGGCTTTGGATTCAATCACCAGGATCACAAAAGAAAAAAAAAAATCAATGAATTTTAATATAACAGTATGAAACATTCATTATAATTCAGACTCCAAATAGCAAATAACCTTTAATATATATATACATATATATACCTGCTTTGCCATAGTATCAAAAAAGTTAAAAACCATGATCATCTGAGAAAGCTATTAAAATTCTTCTCAATTTTCCAACTATGTATTTCTGTGGCCAGACTTTATATATTTCAGCTTATACAACATATACAGCTGTCTTCTACAAGACCAGAGATTAAGGAGATTTGCAGAAATGTACAACAAAAAGTCTTTTAATTTTTTTTTTTTTTTTTTTTTTGGTCTGGAAGAAAACATTTTGCACAAAAATGTTTAGCTATTTATGCTAAAATGTTATTTTTATGTTAAATCGTATTTACTGTTATTCTTAAATAAATTACTACTTTAATGTATCAATTTTAACTTTTAATATAAATAAGAAAATGTACAAACAACAGTAAGGAATAGCTTTTGGGGATTCTCAATAATTTTAAGTGTAAACGTGTCCAGAGATCAAAAAGTTTGAGAACTGGTGCACCACACGATTAGCTGACTATTTCAATATTTTAAATTTCTCAGGCAAAAGAGTAAATAAATTTTTTCAACTTCGTGTACATGATTGTTTTAAAATTTACAAATAATTTCACATATCCTAAAATATTCCTGACTTTACATATCTTAAAATATAATTCATTCCTGAATTTCACATATCTTAAAATATAATCTGACTTTATGCAATTTATTCAAATGAGAAAATGATTGCCATCTTATGGCTTAATAGAGTGCCAAATTAATCGTATCCAAGTGAGAAGTTTCCCCATCCTTCCTCTCGGTCCCTAAGCTGTGCTAAACAACTTTTCTCTAACTGCAAAGCATCTAGGACAGCTCACTGTTTTACAATGCATGGACCCTTCCAACTGGAGACAAATTCTTCAAAGATTCCACACTCATAACTCTGGGGCGGGAAGTGAGTCTTCCTAACCGACATATTAACAGTGATTTCTTAGTTTTTCATAATTTCCATTAAACCCAGCTAGGCGGAAGTCCCGTTCCGCCCTCTGCAAGCAACCTCCAGAATTACAGCACGCCGCAATTCCAAATGGCAATCCCCAAAGCTGCGCAACTTCTGGAGGCACCGGCGGCAGCAACCCAACTCCGCCCGCCCACCTAAGATTCGGCGCTCGAGACGTCTGACGTAAGCACGTATCCCTTGCGGCCCCAGCCACGCCCCGCCCCCGCCTCAAGCCGATTGGCTGTCAGTCAGCGGGCGAGTCTCAGCTGCTAGGTGCCTTCAGGAGCCCTTCGCTAGGTGCCTGCCCAGTTGCGGGGCTTCTCAGTTGTGTCGCAAGGCCCACTGAGGACTTCTGCTTTCCTTTGGAGGCTCAGCCTCTCTGAGAAGGTGCCCCCGACGCTCCCTGCAGACCCTGGCGCGTCTTGGGGAATCGCAGTAAGGGGAAGTGGCACCACCGCCCGACAGCCTGGCGCGGCTGTGACGTCAGGCGGGTTCGAGCGGCGATTGGCCAGAGCATGTGGCGTGGGAGGGCGCTGGTGCAAGTGGTTGGGCGCGCAGCGCGGGGGTGGGATCAGGGGGCGTTACGTGCTGCTCTCCGCGCTCAAAAGGGGAGCGCTCCCCGGTCTGTTCGCTTTTCAGGCCTGAGGTACGCGGTGGTTCGTGGGAACGTGGTGGGTGGGCCGGCAGCCAATGACGGGACGCGGGGCGAGGGGACTTTGCGAGGCGGGGACCTTGGGTCACCGCGGCAGCGGCGGCGCCCACTCCCCCTCTGCCTAGGGTGCCCGGCTGCGGGTGGTGGCGTCTGAGGCCGGCGACCCTGCCTGCCGATGCGGGCGGTGGTGGGCGCGTGGACCTGGGAAGTGCGGGGCGGGATGGCTGCCGCCCCGCGCTGCAGAGTTCGACGGGTCTCCCTGTGTCGCGAGGGTGATGGTTAGAGAAGCACCCGGGCTGCTATAGGAAGTTCAGCTTCCATTAGGGCACTGGCTTGGGACTCTGGTTTCTGCTGCAGTGTAGAAGCAATTTACTTGTCTTCCTTTGATGTTGAGTAGGTCTGTCCTCAACTTTGCTGTCCTCCAGTTTGAGAGAGGACTCCCACGTTTTATGGTTAAGTGTCCGTGCATCTGTTGGTGCGTGAGTGTGTGTGTGCAGAAATTATGGAACAAGTTTTTAGCTTTAGGCAGACTTTGCATGAAAATATGGAAAGCGCTTAAAAACAGGTTTAAAGAGAGCAGAGTTGCTTAGTGGAAGCCTGTTGGGCCCATATTAACAGTTTTAAGATTAAATCATATGCAAGTGATTAGAGTTCAGAAAAGTAAACCTCGGTGCACTAAATGAGTATGGATTGCCTTTGGGCAAAATCTGACCTGCTGCCGGTTTTAGTTATGTTCCAAGAGCTTAAAATGTTTTCATTTTAAATGGAGAAGAATCAAAATAAAATATTTTGTGGCATGAAATTTAAGTGCAATGCGGATGTCAGTGTCCGTAAATGGATTGATTGGAACACAACCACACTTAATGTACACATTATCTGGTTTGGACATTACCTAGTTCTTGCACTGCTTAGTCTAGGAAAGCAGAGTTCATGATGTCTAGCCCATTACAGAAAAAAATTGCCAAGCACTGCACTGACATCCATTGAATATACTAAATTAAGTTTTCTCCTATTTAGAATGATATTAGCTGTAGAAGAATTATTGAAACCATCACACAAACTATTTTACTAATTAGGAGCCCCAGATTGGAAAAACACTGAATTAAATCTCACTGGGACATAGGTAAAGAGTTATGGAATGTTTGGCATTGAAAAGTGAATTCAGTAAACATTGATATTTGGCATTCTTGAGCGACTATGTAGAGTCAAGGAATGGCAGAAATATTTGCACTGGCTCTGGAAACAGAATCCAGAAGCCATTATGGAAAAATAGGATGAAAAGTTGGGTTGTGGCCAGATCATAGATGGACAAAGACTTCTAAGGAAGAGAAATATACAACGGGAGAAAGACTGTCTATGAAATGCTACAGTCTCAGGTAAAGAATTGGAGTAGAACATTGAGTTTTGCAGTTAAGAGAGTGACTGTGGTAAGTGATCTGCTTGTGATTGCCTGTATGGAAAATGAGGTTAAAATACGGCTGAATAGTGGGCCAGCAGAATTCTTGCAAGAGCCCAGTGAATATGAAGAGTGGCAAGACTGCAGCTGGGGAGCAGCAGGCATAATTGATAATCTTTAAAATGACTGAATTCGATATTGGGTTTAGATCTAGAATTGCTCCTTCACTAGGTTTATATGACATTCAGAAAAATATGATATAATGAACTCTGTTTCTCTTAATATTAGTGTTTTGGGACAGATCAGACATTTTGTAACAATGCCTGAAATAAATACCAGTCATCTAGATGAGAAACAGGTCCAGCTCCTTGCGGAGATGTGTATTCTTATTGATGAAAATGACAATAAAATTGGGGCCGACACCAAGAAGAACTGCCACTTGAATGAAAACATTGAGAAAGGTATTGTTTTAAAATATTCTTTGTTATAAAGTGATTTATCTAGGTATTTCAGGTTAGCTGAGAAAAGTACTGTGGTAAAGGAGATGCTCGCTCACTTTCTTTTTTTAATTTCTCTCTTTCTTCTCACTTTCATGGTGGAGAGTAAATGGAGGCCTCTTACATGCCAGGGGAGTGCTGCACCACTTATACACATTCTTAGCCCTAGGAGATACACTTCTTAATCCTTTATCTTATGTCTACTTCCAGTTAAATGGTGTAGTAAAAATCTGCCTTTCTGCCTTCTTGTTTAATAGGTATTTCCACTCATGTCTTTTACTGTGCTTCTTCAGAGTTATGCTGTTTCATATAAAACAGGGAATAGACTAATCCTAGCAGAGTAGCAGCCTTTTTAAGCCTTTCTTTCTAATGAATGGAGAGAGGCTGGTATCATAAAGGGAATAGCTCCCCCATGTGTCTTCACAGCTCCCCCAGGAACAGAAGACTGATGGCCTAAGCTGAGCATCTGTGAAAGAGCATTTGGCTTGTAGCAAAGCTGCCAGGATCACTATTTCTTTCACTTGGCAGCTAACTTCCTTGCTAGTATGCTAGATGTCTTCTCCATCATAGCGGCACAGAGTCTATTCAAAGACAGAAGACAGTGGAAAAAAGCAAGAATGGTAGCAAGTTGTTAGTAGTATTCTGAACTGCAAGCAGAGAATTGGGCAAATAAGTGGTATTTTTTGACTAATGGTATTTCCTTTGCTTTTCAGGATTATTACATCGAGCTTTTAGTGTCTTCTTATTTAACACTGAAAATAAGCTTCTGATACAGCAGAGATCAGATGCTAAAATTACCTTTCCAGGTTAGTGTACTTAATGTACAAGGTAGATTTGTTAGGAACTGTATTTAATTTTATTCTTTATCACCAAACTTCCTGGAGCTACATTAAAAAGGAAATTCCCAGGAATGACATAATTCAATATTCTACATAAACTTAAAGAATGCATGCAGCATAATTAAACAGCAATTAAGAATCTTCACATTTTGGTCTTTTCGGTTAAAGAGGCATTAATAAAAATCTTAACCTACAAATGTGCATTTTACAAAATAATTACTGATAGTCTGGTTTTAAAATCCTAAAGGATCATTTAACTTATTTACCTGTTACTCATAAAACTTTTCTTCATCTTTCAGACCTACTTTGAGGAAAAGCTAATTTATACCTGTGTTAACATTTCCAGGTTGTTTTACCAACACTTGTTGCAGTCATCCATTAAGTAATCCAGGCGAGCTTGAAGAAAACGATGCCATTGGTGTAAGGCGAGCAGCGCAGAGGCGTTTAAAAGCCGAATTAGGAATCCCTTTAGAAGAGGTAATCAGCTTTATTGGACAGTTACACAAGCTGAAAACTAAATGTATATTAAGACATTTTTTTGAAATGTATGTTAAAAAAAATCTGAGCATCATTGGGGATGGAACCTGTGGCCTTGCACATGCTAGGCAAGTGCTCTCCCACTGAGCTACTCTTTCAACCAATATCATTTTTAAATTCAAGTGTGAGGGGTCTGTTGTGTAACTTGAATTATAAGTTAGCCTCAGAATGCACCTTCAATAAAGAACATTATTTAAATTTTGACTTCTTAATATCACCTGTCAGAATTTCACTCAATTCTGAAATCAGTTGATGTGCTAACCAGTCTATAAAATTGACTAATTGGTCAAAACAAACATGGAACTGGTTGTGGTGGTACATGCCTGTAATCCCAGGGCTGGGGATGGAGATCAGTGGTAATTTGCCCCTGTGTTCGGTCCCAGTAACCCACCACCCGCCCCCCCCCCCCCAAAAAAAATGCTATTTTCTTGTGGAAAGTGTAGAAACTTGAATTACAAATCTGATTGTGTGAATTGAAATAATTCAGTTTACCAGGCATGGTGGCACACACCTATAATTCCAGCTACTCATGATGCAAAGCAAGAGGATCACAAGTTCAAGACCAGCCTTGGCTACTTAACAGAAATGTCTCAATTTTTCAAAAAAGGAACTGGGATTGTAGCTCAGTGGCAGAGTGTTTAGGTTCAATCCCTAGTACCAAAAACAATGAAAAAACCCTTTTACCCACTGCTGTTGTCCTATTTGTTTATTTTTGTTGGTTCTTTATAGTTAATAGTAGAATCCTTTTGATATAATGATAGAAGCGTGGAATATAACTTATTCTAATTAGGACCCCATTCTATTTAAATAAGACTTAGGTAAATAAGAGTATGAGTATCTCATCCAGTTAAAATGGTAAATTTATTTCTCCAAAAAGTAATACTAAATGTGTTAAATTTCTAGTTTTAACTACTGTTTTTTAAAATTATTTTTAGTGCAGTGTGGTTATACATAATAGTGGGGTTCATTTTGACATATTCATAAATGCAAATAATGTTTATCTCCATTAAAATCTCTAGTATTATTCCCTCCCCTTTCTTCTCCCTCATCCTTTTCCTTTTCTCTGTTGGTCTTCCTTCTATTTTTTTTTTTTTTTTTTTTTGAATTGGTGTATTATACATAGTATTGGAATGCATTGTGATGTTTTTAAAATTTTTTTGAAACAAAAATCAACTTGTATTTGGTCCTATGAGAAAAAAATTTAAACACATGAGACAAAGTAATAATTTTTCCATTTATCCTCAATAAAGAATAATACTTTAAAAGTTCTAATGCTACAACTGTAGTGCTGTTCAAGATACTGATGAAATGTGGTGAGTTAATTTT
This sequence comes from Sciurus carolinensis, assembly GCF_902686445.1. Taxonomy (NCBI): domain Eukaryota; kingdom Metazoa; phylum Chordata; class Mammalia; order Rodentia; family Sciuridae; genus Sciurus; species Sciurus carolinensis. Next base: position 7,635,726 of record NC_062224.1, on the reverse strand, counting down.
GGATTACTTCTGGTTGAGGTTTTGATTGTTGTTTTTTTTTTTTTTTTTTCTTTTTTTTTTTACACCCTAGGTTCCTCCAGAAGAAATGAATTATCTAACACGAATTCACTATAAGGCACAATCTGATGGTATCTGGGGTGAACATGAAATTGATTATATTTTGTTTGTGCAGAAGAATGTAACTTTGAATCCAGATCCCAATGAAATTAAAAGCTATTTTTATGCGTCCAAGGAAGAACTAAAAGAACTTATGAAAAAAGCAGCCAGCGGTGAAATTAAGGTTACTCCATGGTTTCAAATTATTGTGGACACTTTTCTCTTTAAATGGTGGGATAACCTGAATCATTTGAATCAGTTCGTTGACCATGAGAAAATACATAGACTGTGAATGTAAATGAATGATGATTGAAAAATTTCCTTACCTAGTAAACTTAGGGTTACTTTCTTGTTGTTGTTTTAAAATTGGATTCCCTCTTAGAACTTCCATGATATTTGGATTCCTTACAACCAGAGTTCATGTGAGAAAAAAACAATTGACATATAATTTTGTTACATGCCCCATCCACATGCTGTTATTTGTAAAAGATGTTTATGAGAGAGAATTGTAAATTGTAAAATGAGAGCAAATAAAACTTGAACTGTCCAAATACATAGCTATGACAAACTGAAGAACTAGTAAAGCTCTTCTTTTTTTATGTTTTGAAAAACATTTTCAGAACACTTTACTTTTTCAGTTATATGTAACTAGATTTGTATCATACTCCAAAAAAATGAGCAGAGGGAACCATTTGCTTAGATCCTTTAAAACAGTCCTTGTTAACAGATTAAACCATGAGAGCAGGTTCACGGGAAGCCTGTGCACTGGGCCACCCCTGGGTATTCAAACAGGAATGGTTTTGGGACTCCCTTCATACCAAAATCTGCAGATGTTCCAGACCCTTATATAAAATGGTGTCATTATTTGCCTGTGACCTACACACATCCTTTCTTATGCTTTAAAACATCTCGATTACTTAATAATTCGTAGTACAATGTAAATGCTACATAAATAGTTGTTACACTGTATTGTTTGGGAAACAATAACAAAAATTCAATACACATGATTTTTAAAAAATATATATTTTTAATCTATTTTGAATCCTTGGATATGTAATGCACAGATGTGAAGGGCCAGCTGTCTATCCTAATTTTTGTCATTCCTAAGTTGATTTTGTGATTTAACCTTTCTGGAAGTGTTTTGAAACAAGTCAACTGTTTTAACTTTTAATAATGATTTTTTAAATAAATTTTATTTTAAATAGTATTTACAATTTAGCAAAGTTTTCAGAATTACAATGGAAATTTCTTACTCTCTATTGGGATTTGAGCCCTTCGTTATAGAGTTAAGAAAACATAGGCACTATGGACATTTGATCTGGATAATTCTTTGTTGTAGCATTAAGCAGCATCTCTGGGCTCTACACACTAAATGCCATGACAACCAGAATTACGCCAGATACTGCAAATGTCCACTAGGGGGCAAAGTTGCCCTTTGTTAAGAACCATTGTTCTGTAGTCCTGTCTTTAGCAGGGGAAGAATAGCGTGAGAAGTCTGCATGGATTCAGATTATGCAATGGGTGTATGTTAAAAATGTACCTAGATTAATGCACTTTTTAAAACTTGCCATAGAGTTCTCAAATTTGAAATCTTTTAAGGTAGTTTTATTATCTAAATGCTGTATAACAGTAAACAATAAAAAGTTATTTCTTACAAAGCTAGGTATTTTATAAATTCAGTTTCTTGTTAATCCTGAACAATTAATTTATAATTTAAGACAAGACTGTGTAACAAGTATTTATTTTATTGAAAAGCAAAAACAATAAACAATTACCACATTTTAGTACTGTTGTCTAGTTTGTCAAAATATTACTACAATAATGGGTTAACCCTCTATAGTATCATTTTTGTTTTTGTTTTTTTTTTGGTAAGGGATTGAACACAGGCGTTGCTTAACCACTGCGCCTGTTTTGCTAGGTTGCTTAGGGCCTAGATAAGTTGCTGAGGCTGGCTTTGAATTTGTGATCCTCCTGCCTCGGCCTCCTGAGCCCCTGGGATTACAGGCCTGTGCAGCTGTCCAGCTGTAGTATCTTAAATATGATAAGTGCCATGTAGTTTCAAGTAATTGTTTAGTTTTGCTTTCTAGGAAGTTTCAGACTCATCACATGTAAATACTTTATAGCTACGTATAACCAGTAGCTACTGAATTGGATGATGCAGTCTTAAACTGCTACCTGGTGCTTTGTAAATACTAATATGTGTTAGGTATTACTGTTACGTTTCTAGTATGCCACTGCATTACGTATAAGCATAAAATGACCATTATCTTTAACTCATTAGGACCATTACCTTTTTATGAAGATATTATCCTTCTGGAATATATCTACTTCTGATCCTAAAGGCAAGAATTTAGATATGTTGGTTTTAAACTTGAAAGCTAACTTTTTTCCTTGAACTTTTAAAAAATTCTTAGTCTCCAAAATATTTAATTATTTGATTCTAGATACACCATTGCCAGCTTCCATAAGGACAAAGCATAGGTGTTTTATGAGGTTGTATTCCATACCTATATTGTCCAGAGAACTAGGGAAGAAAGAAGGGAAGTTATTTTCTTAGAGTGGCTTTCTGAAGCTCAGGCACGATAGCAGACAACTGGGGCATGCCTAGGATAGTTTTAAGGTGACAGTTGTCCTTCCATCCATTCCCTTGATGCTTAAGCGACGGTTGCATTCCCTCAGCTGGGTCAGTCCCATGTGTTGGATCTTACTATAGTGGAAGGTCCCTTGTGGGTTGAAGTATGCTGAATTCCTTGGCAGATGGGTTTGGTTTTGCCTTTAAGAAAAAAATTTTTTTTTTTTTTTAAATTTCAGATATATCTCTTCCTTGACACTCAACTGGGTGCTTTTGCAGCCCTAAACATGTACTTTTATGGATTTTACAGAGTGGATTTGAGCATATATTCTTGTGCATTTAAATATTATGACGAGCTGAGGCTGTGGCTCAGTGGTAGAATGCTTGCCTAGCCTGTGTGAGGCACTGGGTTTGATTCTCAGCACACATAAAACTAAATAAGTCAAAGTTATTGTATACATCTACAACTAAAAAAAACAATTTAGAAAAAAAATCATAACAAGTAACTTTCTGCTTTATAATTGTCATATTTTATACCTTATCACTGACATGTTTTACTCTCAAATCAGTGCAGAATTCCCTTTTTAAAGGTGAATGGGTAAACAAATGGTACCAACAATGGGCTATTAATTATTCAGTGCTAAAAAGAAATAAGTTATTAAGCCGCAAAAAGAGGAACCCAAGATTCACATTGCTAAGTGAAAGAAGCCAAGGAAAAGACTGCATACTGTCTGATTCCAGTAAAGGAAAAACAGGAATAATAAGTGGTTGGCAGAGAGGAGAAGGAAGAGACAGATAAATAGGTGGGAAATGCAACCACACTGTGTGGTGCTATGAAATCGTGGATATGTGTCATTGTACAATTGTCCACACTCATAGATCCAACAGCAACTGTGAACTCTGATGTGAACTGCGGTCTCTGGGAGATAATGATGGGCTAGTACAGGTTCATTAGCTGTAACAATGTACCGTAGGGGAGTGTGTTGGTCATGGAGTTGGCTGTGCAGGAGCAGAAGCCGAGGGACAGGGCACCACCCTGTACCTTAGGCACAATTTTGCTGTGAATCTGAAGTGGTGTAAAGAAGTTTAAAAAAACAATGAATTGGGCATTAAATGTATAAAAATGAACTTATAGGGGCTGGGGTGTAGCTCAGTTGGTAGAGTGCTTGCCTTGAAAGCATAAGGCCTTGGGTTCAATCCCCAGCACCACAAAAAAAAAAAAAAAAAAAAATGAACTTATCATTAATCATCGGTTAGATGTGAATTAAAACTAGGATTTAAAGGATTGACATTACCATGTACTGACGGGATGTAAAATGACTGCTGCATTTAAGCTGGTGAGGGTGCAAATGTGCTACCATAAAAAACCACTATGAATTGTACCTAACTAGGGACATGTCTAGGTGATTCTTATGGCTTGTTTGATTTCATTTTGCTAACAGCATCCAGACCTTTGGCCCTCAGTGTTCAGAACCAACACTGTTCCAAGCCAGGAAATGATTGACATCTTCATTGTTACTTGAGAAACCTGAGTTTCCAAAGTTCTCATACTCTCCTATAAATATGTGATGCAGAGGGAGTTTGATTGTTCTCTCATGGAGCTCTTTAGTGCATGCCCAGCCTGCTAGCCCAGGAAACCTGTGCAGATCAGCAATCATCTGTGCAATTGTTATACACAATATGAATAAATCTCAAAGAACCAATCTAATCCCAAAATGCCAGAATCATATTTTATGATTCCAGTGGAGCAAAGTTAAAAAACAGGCAAAGCCAATGGAAGATGTAGACCAAAATAGAGATGACTTTTAGGGAGGTAGTGCCTGAAAGGGAACAGAGAGAATCTTGAGATTCTCTGTCTTGGTTGGGTGTTGGCTACACAGATAACTGGTGGATACAGGTAAATATTAATTTATCACTTTACTCCAGTTAGAATTTATTGAAGTGAAATTTTGTGCATCTTACTATATGTAAATGGTAGCTCAATGTAAATGGCATCTGTGGCCTCTCACCGGGAGTAGAAACCTGAGCCCCTCCACTCACTGCATCTCGGTATTGGAGTCGCCAGGAAAACATGAAGATAAACACTTGGTGGTAGGATACTTCCCTCACAGAGAAGAGACAGCAACTTAACTCCATAGGGGACGTCAGACTCCATGGCCATGGGTTGCTCCTCCTGCTGACACAGGATATTGGCAGGCACACGCCTCTAATGCTATAGTAAAAAACCTTGTCCCCTCCCCACAAGGGACAGAGAGCAGTGAGACTGGCCAGGTGCCATACATTGTGCACATTGGATGTATTCTATTTGCGTAGAACAGAGGATCACATGCTGAATCTGAAACGGAAAGATGTCCACTCAAGGTACCAAGTCCAGTGCTGGCTCTGAGGACTCTGGTTCACCTTTTGCATTTCTGTTGGGAGAAATCCTAGTTCTTGGCTCGCGGCAGTGAACATCTCAAGTGTGTAAGGAAAACCTTTGCACATTCATGCCCATCGGGAAAACCTGCAGAGAGGAGCATTCCGCTTTGGCCACCTAGGAAAGTAAACAACTGCCCCAAATTGACCTAGTGTTACCAAAGGAACCTGTATAGGAGCCTGGTGGTCTGATCCCCCGTGGCACATTGTGATTGGGCAAGAAACCTATAAAATGTATGGTTACTCCTGCAATAAATGAGTTTACAGGCCGCTCGCCACGAGCCTGCTTTCACCCAACTCCCAGAGTCTGGGGGTCTTGACTCCGCGGCCCTTACCTGCACCTGAACGAGCCTGGCACCACGACACATTTCAACATCTCCGTTCTTTTCCTCCACCTGGAATGTATTCCCTTTGTGTGCACTTGGCTGAAGTTGACTTAGCTTAAATGTCATCACACATAATCCTTCCAGAATTCATAAATCTCAATTATTGAATAATGTGGAACCTAGTAACTATTGGTTGAATGAATGTTTGAATGAGTGAGATTTTATAAACATACTCTTTTAAGTGTACTTAGAGGTATCATCTCTTTCGCAATAGGCACTGCCCAACAGCCATCTGAACTCATATCAAAGGCCATTTGTTGTTCATGCTTCATTTCAGGTAGAGATAGGCAAGCAATGGCACACAGCCCACCTGCGTAGAATATACGTCAAACACCGAATGACTCTCAGGAACACTATGGGGTCAAAATCCCAAAGAAAATCTGGGCTACTTATTTCCATGGGTCATTGCCCAAGTCAAGTGAAGGAGTGGTGAGGCTGAGAAGCAGGGTAGGGCTTTGGTAGATGGATAGGAAAGGGAGGGGAGAGACCAGGCATAGTGGCCTGCTGAGAATGGCCACTTGGATTGGACCCTCCAGGCTTAGATCCTCAGGTATACTAAAATAGAGTGATTCTCATAGGAATGCAGAGTCAGCCTGGAGTAGTAAAAAAAAAAAAGAAAAAAATCATCTCTAATTTAACACATCGACTCTGAGAATAATGTCATCACAGACTCCAGATTACCCCTCTGGGCTTCTTCAAATACAATATCAAGTCTTATCAGGAATAATGAGACAGATGAGGCAAGCCAATGTGACTGATATCAGAGAAATAAGAGCTAGTAGCAGTAACCCCCAGAGCACAAATAATGATTAGACACAAACTTTTTAAAATATAAAGCTGAATATCATCAAAGAAATCAAAGACGTGATTGACAATTTTGAGAGGAACTGGACATTATTTAAAAAGAGTCAAGCAGACCTAGATTTCAAAGGACACTCGAGTGAGCTCTGGGACCCAGGCAGAAATCACTGCTGACTAATCATCACCTCCTCAGACTGATTTTTTTTCTTTAAACCAGGGATTGAACCAAAGGGTGCCTAACCACTGAGCCACATTCCCAAACCCCCCCCCCTTTTTTTAAATTTTATTTATTTTTTTTTTTAGTTTGTGGGTGGACAATACCATTTTATTTATTTATTTCTTATGTGCTGCTGAGGATCGTGCTAGGCAAGCACTCTACCACTGAGCCACAACCTCAGCCCCCCGAACCCCCTTTTTATATTTGATTTAGCTGTAGTTTCTCACTGAGTTGCTTGGGCCTCACTAGGTTGCTGAGGCTGGCTTTGAAATCACAATCTCCTGCCCCAGCCTCCTGAGTGACTGGGATTATAGGCGTACACCACTGCACCTAGCCTGATTATTTCTTATCACAGATTTTTCAGAACTACAGCCCAGAACAGAGTCAGAGCTCAGTAATTGTTTAGAGTTATGACTTCACAACCACAGTCCTGTTTTGAGCCCCCCTCTAAAGTTCGGAGATAAGGAAGTGGCCAGTTTCCTTCCTCCTTTCTCCTTGGTTATCCTTCTTAGTTCACCTTCAAGAACATCAAGCCATCTAGGCCCTGACTTGTGTTAACCCCAACAGAGAGGAAAGAAGGGAGAGAAATAGAAGATCTTGCACTTGAACAAGTTATTGAGGAGACAGGAGAGGACTTGAGAGACAAGGCAACATCTGCCTTTATTTCAGTCTGGTTTTTGAGCAAGGCTCTCTTCCTTACTCTTCCGGTGGATAAGAACCCTTTTCATTTTTATTACAGACAATGTTCCTCACAGCCCCAAATTACCTTCCAAAGCAAGAGAGGAAGAGTTAATAATTCTATTTTAATTATCATTAAAATTGGAAGCCATTCTATTTTAATTATCATTAAAATTGGAAGCTACAATCCCAGGGACTCAGGAGGTCAAAGCAGGAGGATTGCAAGTTCAAGACTAGCCTCAGTGACTTAAAGAGACTTTATGTCTCAAAATAAAACATAAAAAGGGCTGGGGATGTAGATCAATGGTAAAGTGCTCCTGAGTTCAATCCGCAGTAGAAAAAAAAAAGTTTTGAAAGCCATTCTTATTTAAAATCTTTGAGACTTTTATGCTTCTGGACAATAGTAGGCATTCTTAGAATTTGTGGAATTGACAGCTTAATCATGCCTATGAACATCCTATGACAAGTTACATGTCCGTGAAAATATCCAGTTGAGAAGATGCAATAGAAGTCATAATGCTTTCCCTAATCTAAGGCATAATGCTTTCCTTAATCTAGGGCATAATGCTTTCTTTAATCTGACTGCTTCAATGATGGTGAGATTGAATTCAGAGACATGACCCATGACCCATGTGATCTTGCCTCAGGAAGATCAAGGTGTTACCTGGTGATGAAATTTATAGGCTGTCTGTTAACGTATGTGACTTTAGTAGGCAAAAGACATATTTCCTTTTAAATGGTAATAGGTAGCATAATTTTTAAATTTAAGGTCTTAGTAATTCACAAATTTATGTCCAGCGTACAAAAGTTTACCTGGAAGAATTCAGGGGTTTGTGTGTACTGGGGAGAGAAATAGTGCTAAGTCAGAGAAAAATGAATTATTTAGGGGGGATTAAGATAGGAAAAGGCCAGGCGCAGCAACCTATGTCTGAAGTCCCAGCGACTCTGGAGTCTGAGGCATGAGTCTGATCACAAGTTCAAAGCCAGCTTTGGCAATTTAGTGAGACACTATCTCAAAATTTAAAAAAAAATTTTTAAAGGTCTGAGGATGTAGTTCTGTGGTTAAAGTGCCCCTGGGATCAAACCCCAGTATCCAAAAAAAAAAAAAAGGAAAGGAAAAGACTAGGAATAAGAAAAGAACTGAGTTACTAAACTTGGGGCAAGATCAATGTAAGACCCCAGCACCTCAAAAAATAATAATAACAATGACCAGGGTAAGACAAAATTACTGTGGTAAAATCAAATTATGAACGAGAGAAGGACAATTTGTGGTCTTCAAAATACTGCTTAGATTCCAAACCTATGCCAAAGCCCAACTGCAATGCACCAAAATATTACTGATAGCACAGGAGACCTAGGCCTGGGTAGGCAAGTCCAGCTGGCAATTGTTTGGCTTCTCCCTGCAACCCCAACCCTTAACCCTGACCATCCATGAATTCTGGACTGGAGTTTTAGCTGATTGGTCCCACTGATTCTAAGGAACCATCTTGTCACTAGAAGTTTATCAGTCACATTGACATCCAACTATTAATAATTATCACAAAGAACAACAAAATATGAACAACTGTCACTATAAAATACACACACACTGGCAACAAAAATAACTGGGCTATTTATATGCTCAGTCCCAAATGGACTACATCTTAAACCTTACTTTTATTTTTTTACATTTTTGTCATTCCTTTCATTAATTTCCCCTTATAGTTTCAAAGTTTGGGTAATGTCTGAGTTAAAGATGGCTAACTGCTACCCAGTCATACAGAGCAGAGAACTGACTGTTATAGAGAAATAGGGAAGTGTGAAAAGGAAGAGCAGCATCTCATCTTTGGCTAACTAATAGTCGAAACAAAGTCTGAGACGGGCCCCAGGAACACAGTCGTGATTCAGGTGACTTGCAAGAGCATCACAAAGTCATCTACAGCTCTGGAAGATGGGTGCTTAGGCACCTAGGGTGAAATGAAACAAAGTATGAATTCACATGCTGGAGAGCTCAAGGCTAGGGATGGTTGAAGGATTAATGCTATTACTTTTGGAGGGAGTGTTGCCCAGTGACCCCAAGGCTAAAGTGGAGGCTGGTCATGAGAATCAGGGTAGACATCCCAGGAAAAGGAAAGTATGTACAATTCCTTTCTTGAACTTTTTTTTTTTTGGGGGGGGGTGGTGCCTTGTGCTTGCAAGGCAAGCACTCTACCAATTGAGCTATATCCCTCTACCAATTGAGCTATATCCCCACCCCACCCCCTTTCTTGAACTTTTAATGAATATATTAAAGGTATCTACTTTCTACTAAATGTGAGTACTCTCCTTCTAGAAATATCAGGACAACACCGCTTTGTGTTAAGATGTGGTCTTCTATGTTATGTTGCCAACAGATCTTTCCAACCTATCTAGCTATGAGAAACCCAAGCCAATTTGCTTTTATGAAAAGCATTCATAGCAGGGCAGGGAACACAAGCAAAGACGGATCATCTGAAGCAAGCTGTAAATTCATTTTTAAAACATGACAAGTAGCGCAATTCTGCAGCTATCATCTGGGTGACCTTGTACATGTTCCCAAAGTCAGCACTTCATTCTCCTCCACTCTAAACAGAATCACGGTAGAGTTCTGGGTTTGTGGCTCTGGGTTTGTGGTTCAAATTAAATGAACTGAGATATAAAAGCACTCATCATTGTTAATTGATGTTAGCACCATTCCTTTTGGGAGAGAACCAGTCCTCAGTTGTTCCGGTCTTTATTTTGTAAGGAAAGGACAGCTTTACGTTCCAGGTTGCTTTATAAACAGACAAGTGTGTTATATAGATAGGATACCCTGCCCAGGCAACTTAGATTTTGTGTGTATGTGTGTTTGTGTGTGTGTGTGTGTGTGTGTGTGTGTGTGTGTATTTTTTTCTTCTCTTTAGTGAAATGGCCAGGTACTGTCCTCAGCCTTGGGCTTCCTGTAGGTCAGCACTACCTTTACAGTGATGAGAACCGGACCACCTGCCACAATGAGAGAATCACAGTGGCACTCTGGTACAGAACCAACTGAAACTTGGAAAGTTTCTATGTTCAACACCCATGACGTGACCAATCCAGTGCAAGCGACAGATGCGAACGGGTTAGCTGGCGATGCCAGGTCATTTAATGAAGTCTTCGCGTGATCCCAGCCAAAGGTTGCTGAACACGTGCTCCGGTGCCTCCTGCCTGTGTTCCTTCCCCTTCTGTTTAGCTTATTCTGCTGCAAAGTAAATCCCGTTTTTGCGTGTGTCCCTTGGAGGGTGATATGCATCAGCAGCAGATTCTCTTATCCTCTCCACCCAGGTTTGTAACTTCACACGCCCAATAATTATCCTGGAAGGAAGGATTACCCAAGCTGTACAATAAGTACACTTTGCACTTTTATGACTTTAAGGAAAATCTAACCAAGGATTTTGTCATAAATCACAGAAACAAAAGGACACTAATCTGAACCCAACAGGGACGGTCCCAACAATCAGCCAAATCTGACTTTTTGCTGAAAGGGGACTGTGAATGTGGATTTAGGTGTTAGTTTCATCATAGAATACTTGGCTTCAATCTTAAATGGAAAATAAGGACCCTGAAACTGAGTGAGCTGGAGAACTGAAATGGAGCGAAGTCAGAGTGGACTTGGACTCCGCACTCTAGTCAGCAGGACTACTCGACTCCTGTCCACCGTAGAATGACCAGGAAGGTAGCTATTTGGAGGTCAAGGAATGTTGATGTGTGCTGTGTACCCAGATTTTTTCTTTTCATTTTAATTTATTACCAAATAAATTATTTACTGTGAAATAAATAAATGCATGTGCTTACCCACATATTTGACATATAGGTGGAAAAGTACATAAGTTCAACACTTGGATTTAACAGATGATTATCAAGTACACACACAGGTGGCCCCTCTTGATTTCTATGGTTAACACATCTTTGTTTTTCTTTATCATTTTGCCCCCTATGGATCCCCAGACAGTCTGGACTAGTTTTGCCTGATCCTGAGTGGCACATAAGTGGCATGTACTTTTCTGAAGATGGGTATTTTCCACTCTGTATGGTGCTTGTAATAAGGCCTGTTTGGCACCCAAGGCTGTGGGAACTTGGTGTCGCCTCTCTCTTCATTTTGTCGGTGCTGTGGGAAGGCAGTGGCCCCACATTTTGTTTCTTTTAGCATCTCACCGTTACTAATGAATTGAGTCGTTTTTCATGTTTATTGCCATTCAGATACACCCCCTTTGGTTTTTGCAATGTGGTAGTTCAAGATTTTGCCTTCTACTTTATTGTGTTGTCTTTTTCATATTGATTTGTCAAAGTTATTCTACATTCTGAATAATACAACCATTCTGGAGACATGCATTGAAAATATCTTTTCCTGTTCCTGGGGGTTCCTCTCATTCTATTAAATAGTGTCTTTCTTTATTTTATTTTATTTTATTTTTTTTTGGCACTGGGGAGTGTATCCAGGGGTGCTCAACCACTGAGCCGCATCCCAGCCATTTTTTGTATTTTATTTAGAGACAGGGTCTCACTGAGTTGCTTAGGGCCTCACTAAGTTGCTGAGGCTGACTTTGAACTCACGATCCTCCTGCCTCAGTCTCCCAAGCTGCTGGGTTCACAGTCATGTGTCACTGTGCCCAGCTCTTTTTTTTTTTTTTTTTTTTTATTTAAATCTTTTTTTTATTTTTAGGGACTGCATTTTGATTCATTGTACACAAATGGGGTACAACTTTTCATTTCTATGGTTGTGTATGATGTAGATTCACACCATCCGTGTAATCATACATGTACATAGGGTGATACTGTCTGTTTCATTCTACCATCTTTCCATCCCCCACCCGCTCCCTCCCCATTTTCCTCTACACCATCCAATGTTCCTTCATTCTTCTCTTCCCCCCGCCCCCCGCCCCCCGTTATGTATCGGCATCCACTGCACCCAGCTCTTAATAGTGTCTTTTAGAAAAACAATTTCTAAATCTTAATATGACCCAATTTATCAATTCTGTCCTTTGTAATTAGTGTTCTCTAAATCCTGTTACTTTTTTTCCTACTCTGTTCTCTGTCTTCCTCTAAAAGCTTCTGTTGATTTAACTTTCATGTTTGGAACTACAATCCATCTATAATTAATTTCGAATATGGTAAAAGGTATAAACCGAGATACAGTTTTTCTTGTGAATATCCAGTTCACCCAATATGCTCTGCTGGACAAACCATGGTTTCCACCTTGCTCTGCAGCACCACCATGATCATAAATCCAGTGACCAGGTGTGTGGCATTACTCTGCCATGTCAGGTAGAGATCACCTTGATGAGGAGGAAGCTTCAAAGTGCACTTCAAGGTAAGTCGTTTCAGAGACCAAGCGAAGCAGTCTGAGTCACAGCTTTACTCAGTCAATGAAAACGCAAAGTGAGGCGCAAAAGGAAAGAGAAGAGGGAATGGATTGAAATCGTTTTCTTTTACTTTTTTTTGTTTTAGTGCATTATAGTTATACATAACATGGGGTTTCCTTTCAACATAATTATACAAGCATTGACTCTAATTTGCTCCAATTCAGTCCCCAGTACTTTGCCTTTCCCTCCCTCCTCTTTCCCCTGTTCCCTTTCCTCTACTGGGCTTTCTTCTATTTATTCATAGTTTTTTTTTTTTTAATTAGTGCTTTATAGATATGCATAAGGGTCCAGGTCACTGTGGCATATGCATACATACACTCACCATAGTTTGGTCAGTATTCTTCCACCCCTCCTCCCTCGTCTCATCCCCCTCCCTCGTCTCATCCCCCTCCCTCATCTCATTCCCCTCCCTCTTCTCATCCCCCTCCCTCCTCCTCAGGCCCCTTCCTCTACTCCACACCCCTCATCTTTCTTCCTTTTGCATGGAATCCCCACCACTTTCCCCCCTTATTTCGGTCTACCTTCCTCACAGGAGAGGAAAGAACTACGGAACGCTTTGTGAATTTGCATGTCACCCTGGAACGGGGGCCAGCTCATCTTCTCTATATCCTTTCAGTTCTGGTATGTGTGCTGCCAAAGTAAGCGTGTGAATAAAATTTGAGCCAAGGAAGAAATTGGAAAGTGGGTGAGGGATGGCCTGGACACCACACTACCCCAGTCCTAACCCCGGTTCCTACAGCTTCTCTCAGTTCCTCTCTCCTCTCCATTGCCTTTCTTTTCTTCATCATCTTTTTTTTTTTTTTTTTTTTGTATTGCCCATCTCCCAACAGTAGGTGCAGAAAGAAGAAAATTACAGCCAGACACAGTGGCACATGCCTGTAATCCCAGCGACTGGGGAAACCGCGGCAGGAGGATTTACAAGTTCAAAGCCAGCCTTAACAATTTAGCAAGACTCTCAGCAACTTAGCAAGATCCTGTCTCAAAATAAAAATTAAAAAGACTGGGGAAGTAGCTCAGGGGTGGAGCTCCGCTGGATTCAACCCCCAGTACCGACAGATCAATAAATAAATATTCCAAAAACTGCACTTAGTAGCTTTGGAATAAAAAAGAGAAAACTATAGTGACAATAATTTTTAAGACACCAAAAAAAAGTAATGATCTTTTAACAATTGCAGCTTTGTCATTCAGTCAGACTTCCTCACAGCGAGAGGTCCAGAGCCTTGGAAGCCCCAACAGTGCAACTCTGCAGGAGTCCCACTGGACCACATGCAAATGACCTAGCTCACTGTTATCAGTAAGCAATGCCGTCAAGCTGGGAGAAACCACCAAGATTTCTTGGACCCACGGATACAAACCAATACTATTAATTCATGTTGTATGCCTTTTACAGAGGGTCAATGACAAGTTAGAACTGCAGCCAAACAGCTCAGGTGAATTCCAGTCTGCCGGAATAAACTGTCAGTGTGCACATTAAGTGTAATTTTAGTGTTGAAGTGGATTTAAGCTGTCCTGCTGGTTTTAGTACACACATAGTCCTAAGGCGTATGATAATAACAGCAGTACAGAGCGGGGAGTAGAGCCGGTTGGTGGTGAAGGATCTGTACTTTACTGGAATTAAGCTAATGTTACTCTGAAGTAGAATATGATAAGTTCAGATTCATGTTGTAATACCTAAAGCACCACCAAGAAAATTACTCATAAAATGTAGTTAAACATAAACACAAAATACAGTCTGTAAAAAATAAAACTAAAAGAAAATATAAACACAAGAAGAAAACCATACACTAGAAAATACATACTTACCATAAAGGAGGCGGTAAAGGAAGATAAATGGATTGAAAACAAAACTTACAAAAAACACAAATAACAAAATGTCAGGTGTAAATCTATCCAGATCAATAATGACATTATGGTGGATCAATAAAACAGGTTAATATGAAAAAATAAAAATGATATTAAATGTGAATGGATTAAATATTCAAATCAAGTCAGAAATCATCATTAAAAACTGGATTAAAATACAATTATATTCTCTGTACAAGAAACACACTATAGTTTCAAAGACACATATAGACTGAAAATAAGAGACTGGAAAAAGATACACCATGAGAATAGTATCTAAAAAAGAACTAGAGTCACATGCTACTAATGGGCAAAACAGATTTGGGACAAAATATGTTACAAGAAGCAAAGAAAAAATTTTATAAGAGAAGGGACAATTGATCAGGGATAGTTAAGAATTCCAAGCATATACTTATGTATGAAAGAGCTCCCAAATTCTATACAGTAAAAATTGACAGAATTGAAGGGGAAAATACACAATTCTTCAATAACAGAGACTTCAGTATCTACTATCAATAATAGACACAACAGCTAGACTGAAAAATCAGCAAGAATAAAGAAAACTTAAGGAACATGATCCACCCAGTTTGCCTAATTGACATCTACCCAAGGACAATCAAACACATATGCCTCTCAAGCACATATAGCATACTCTCTAGGGTGTGCTAGGCCATGGAACAAATCTCAGTAAGTTTAAAAGGATCTAAACCATACAAAATATATCCTCTAACTACAGCAAAATTAAATTAGAAATCAACAAAAGAAGGACATTTAGAAAATCCACAAATATTTGAAAGTTTAATGCACCTTATCAAATAATTCACAGTTCAAAGAATATGTCACAAAGGAAATTAACCAAATATTTATTTGTTCATTTGTTTAGTGCTGGGGATCTAACCTAGGACCTCACCTATACAATGCAAGCACTCTACCACTGATGTGTATCCCCAGCCCTTAACCAAGCAGAAGAAAAACATCCACAACACATTACTGGTAAATGATGCTTAGGGGAGAGTTATAGTTAAAAATGCCTATATCAGAAAAAAAAAAAAAAAAAAGGTATCAAATCAATAACAAAAGTTTATACCTTAAGAAACTAGAAAAAGAAGGGCAAACTAAGCACACATTTTATTTAATTATTTTTCTTTCTGTTTCTGTTTAGACATGGAAAGAATTTATCACGCAGAATTACTGAAATGAGAATCAGTGAAATAATATCTCCATTATGTATTCTTAATTCTCCAACTTCAACATTTTTTTTTATTCACAGGGTTACTGAAGTATAATTGACTTAATAAGCATATCCCACTCTAAATGATAAAAATGTAACCAAGATAAAACTGGGATTAAGACTAGGGAGATTAGTAAGGCCCTAAGCAATTTAGTGAAAACCTGAGATAATGTACAAGATTAATTATAACATATTCAGACAAAAAAATCAAGAGTGTAAGATGGAAAATAAGATGTAAGATGAAAATAGCATAGGAATAAATGTTTCACTAGAAATTGCAATTATGTTTGGGAAAACATTAAGAAAGTCTTATTCTTTTACTCTTTTGGTTGTGATCATGTGTGTAAACTCTGATAACCGTTAACTTTTTCCAAACTTAATGTCTGAAAGACTCATAAGATTAACCTAAATATTTACCTTATTAAGGCAACCTATGAAGCTTTAATGGGGAACTAAGTACACATTTTACTATCTCTAATATGACATTAGAATAAGGATATAACTTTATTCCTTTAAAAAAAAAAAGCAAGCCAGACATCCCATCAATATTCAAATAATTATCTTTTCCATATCTATTTGAAATGCCACAATAATCATACATTAACATGCCAGTAGAACATAATTTCTCCCACATTTAAAAACTAGCTGCACTAAATGCCCTAAAAAAGTGGAGTTGTATCAAAATGATTTTCTAAGATCATCCCATTTGCAAAACAAGTCATTGAATAATGGAAATTGGTTGTTACATTCCAAGGCACTAGAGATGGTGTGATCTGCCCCATTGGACAAATGAGTGATGCCTGGAACATTCACTTAAGGGCTGAATAAAAATTTTCAAAAGATGTGTAGCATGAACAAGCAGAGGTCTGATGGGCAAACAGAATCAAGAGAAGTCAGGGTGTGGTTTGTTGTTTAGAATACAAAACTTCGAGAACATCTTCATGGCATCTTTCCACACACCTCAAAGGTATAAAAGATCCTGGTTCAACCTGAGTGCTTCGCTTCACACCTGATACCCAGGAGTCTCCAATTTCCACCAACGGTTTGTGTGTATCCTTTTTCTCGTGGGGATTCTTTCACCTTTTGATCAAATATTGTACCTATTCAGCACTTGTTCTCTCTGCATCTGTATTCTGTCCCCTGTCTACATCTCTGGTCAAGCAGCCTCTCTATTAAGAGGATGAGCAGATTGCTGAAAATAATAACGGAATAATGACAAGGGACAGAAGCAAATGCAATTCATTAAAAAGTAGAAAGGAATGATGACAAGATTTTGGTGAAAATAAATTATACCGAAAATATGATCTGGGAAAACCATTACATGAGGATGTATCTGACACCGAAGAGGATGCATGAGGCTCTCTCAGGTCAATGCAACTTTTCTAAAAGGTGGTGAAATCTCTGTATCTGCTCCAACCCTAGTGGCTTTGCCCACTAATACTACAAAGAGTGTTATCTGAACTTGCACTTATTTTGTGGGGGTTTGTTGTTTGAATCTTCATTGAAGGAACCTTGGGGAACATCACACACACACACATATATGTCATATATATCGTGTTAGATATCTATACATAAGATATATATATCATGATAGCTATCTAACATGATATATATATCATATATGTCTTATATGATATGTGTGTGTGTGTGTGTGTCTGTGTGTATGTCTCTAAGATTCCCTATTCAGAAAGACACTAAATCAGAAACATTTTACCTCTTTTATATATAACAACAGTCCTACTTCAATACTGTATGTAAATCCTGAGGTGCTTGGTAACAAATAGCAAAAATTAGATACGATCCTCTGCACAAAAGGAAATTGTGTGCCTTCATTTCAGGCTGGATTCCGCTAGCAGCTATGTCTGAAGTCAATCTCGACTGGATCAGCGAACATCAGCTACGACGCCTAGATGAAATGCTCATTGTCGTTGATGAAGATGATAAGGTCATTGGTGTGGACACCAAGAGGAACTGCCATTTGAATGAGAACATCGAGAAAGGTGGCACACGGGTTTCTTTGTTAATTTTGCAAGATTTTCTCACTTTTTTCTCACCTGAGAGAGTTGGAGGTGGGGAGAATCTGGGCTTTTTGCATGAGGAGGCCACAAGGTCACCTTGTACTTTAACTGCTTGTCAGCTCTGGGAGATGATTCTGAGGTGCCCGCTTGGACAGAGTCTGCTCAACCCAAGTGTCAGCAGAGTCCTGAGCATCTAGACAGCTGTGCACTCTCTTGTAAAACCCAGTTTGGGCAAGAATCCGGCTAACTTAGTTCAGAGAGTCTCCCGCCTTCTGTATTTGATCAGGTCCTCATGCCACCCCATCCTCAGTGACGTCTGATCATCCAGGTTCATCTTGAGAAAGAACCGTATCAATCCTGTAGACCTAGTCGGAACTCCTCTCGCCCCAGATGTCCCTGCTAATAATCTTCCTTAGGCCTACCTCCACTCTGCTCCTTAGCTATAAATTTCCACCTGCCCATGCTGATTTCAGAGTTGACACCAGGTCCACACTGAGGTCTCTTCTCCCCTACCGCAAGAGTTGGAAATCAAATCTGTTTTTCTCAATTTAACTACCTTTCAGCTCTGGTTTTCTCTGAAAGACTGAACTTTTACTTTGAGTTTCACCTTGTCAAACAAGTTTTAATTAGCTAGAGGTTCCAGGTGTCCATTTAGGCAACTGCATGTCCCTTGCCCTACTCAAGTGCCATATCATAGAGGTTATTTAGACGAGACACAGACTGAGGACAGAACAGACAACTATTGCAGGGACTCCACATGTCACTCATGGTCTTGGGCTTTGTCCTCTCAGGGCTGCTGCACCGAGCCTTCAGCGTGGTTTTGTTCAACACGGAGAAGAAAGTCCTGATCCAGAAGCGATCAGACACCAAGCTTACTTTTCCTGGTGAGTCCATTCATTGAACCTATGACTTCAGAGAACCTTTCCATGTAATCTGACCTGGAGGAACCTGGGACATGACTTATCTGCATGGCCAGATGATACTTCAGATGATAGCTCACCCTGGAGGAAACTGTAGACCTATGCTTACCAGGCTGATATTTCTTCAGTGGGCTGGGTTTTTGTTTTTTAATTAAGTTTCTAGTTGGGGATTTGGATTTTTTTCCTTTTATTTTGCTGGCTGTGTAAAGTCATTTAAATGCAGAAGAACTTATCTAAGTCTAAGGAACTGGATTAAAATAAATAATATTTAAGCATAAAATTAAAAAGATAATGATATAAATTATTATCCTACTATCCAAATCTTAAGATTGAATTTTTCTCTACTTTCTAAGATTATGACAAAAGTAGAAATAACCCTTTATAATCGAGGATAGCATTTACATCAGCTGTGGTCATTTAAAATGCATGAGCATGAATTGTTCCCAAATTTTCAAAATGTCACCCTGCCTGACCCATGGAAAGTGGATAGAGTCCCTGCAGAGAAGACCATAGCAATGAAAGATCCATATTTTCCTTAGTTCTTTCTCTGAGGTTCACTGGATACATCTTAGTCATTCCCCAAACCATCTCTGAATTTGCTGGGTAAGTTTGGTTCTGCTATGAAGCCAACTAAGTTTGTCTCAGAAAAATTTAGGAACTGCTAAGTTAGAAGCATAACAGCATGTAGATTACGCTTCTGTCTAAGATTTCATGTGGAGGATAATGACACCCTCAGGTTACAGAGTCGTTTTTGTATTTCCAGTGGTATTTTCTGTTTTCCCCACATTCCTCCAAAGTGACCCAAGTAAGTGTTCAGTGTCTGAAGAGCTAGATGGGATAGAGAGATTTAGTGAGGGGAGAGCTACCCTCACCAGACAAGCTATCGTTGTTACCTGGGTAAAGGACATGGTACCTTTTGCTAAGAAAACTTGGTCAGCCAGGAGTGATGGCATATACCTGTAATCCCAGTGACTCAGGAGGCCCAGGAAGGAGAATTACAAGTTCGAATCCAGTCTAAATCATTTAGTGAGGCCCTAAGCAACTTAGAGAGATCCTGTCTCAAAATAAAAGAATACAAATGGGAACGTGGCTTAGTGGTTAAGCAGTCCTGGATTCAATCCCAGTACCAAAAACAGAAAACTTTGTCAAATGTTATAGCCTAAATTCTTTCTGTAAAACTGCTTGTGAGCTGTCCTTTCGTAAAAAAGAAAGAAGACTCCCTCACTAGCCTGTGTAGTCCATGAAATAGACCGGCAGTAGACAGATGAACAGGGAAAACACATCCTAATTATATGCATGTGCAGGGGAACCCCATGAAATATGAAGAAGAGCCAAATGATGAGGTTCCTAAAGTATCCTGAACTGCAGAATGGAAGAGGGGCAGGGGACTTCTCGGGGGAAGTGGGACAAGTTATAGGAAGTGGGACAGTATAGGAAGGTATCGTATGGGGGAAATGAAGACTGCCTTGTGATGCAGATATAAAAACTTCCCAGGTAAGAAGAGATCTCAGGGAGGAACTGTCAGAATAGGTGCTGCCTGTGACACAGCTGTCTGGGTGGGGAGCCCTCCATTTCTGCTGTGATCCTCCCTGGTGGATCTTTCCAAGGCATTTTACAGACTCCCTGGGAGAAGATTTATAATGTTGCTTTCATCTTCTCTAACCAGAGAGGGCAAGTTCAGAGCAAGCCTCTTCCTCCACTTGCTCTTCTCCAGGTGCTCTGGGTTTGGAGTCCAAAGCAGCAATTTTGTGGTGGCCTTTCCCCATCTCCTAGTCCTGCCATCGTATTTTGGGGTGGTGTGTTCCACGCCCAACACTCCCACATATGCCCGCTACATCCCCAGTGAGGACCCACCCACACCACACACAGGCACTCACCTCTTCTTGCTCTTGAATGGGATTTCAGATACGTGGTGGGACTTAAATCTGCAGGAGAGCCGCTCCTGGTCCCGAGACTTGCTTGGAGAGTGCAACAGGGCATGTGGGTGCGCATCTGCGGCAGGCAGTCGGGCTGTCCTGTCTTAGGAACAGCTCTGCAGGTAGCACCCAGAGGCACCTCACCCCAACCCTCAGCCCACGGGAGCAGGGATGCAGGCTGTGCCCCAAGCACCACGCAAGCCTGCGCTTCCCTCCTGCCGGGCTGATGAGGACAGATCGTGATGATTTTACCCAAAGAGTCTGTGTTTGTATTCAATAGATTCGATTTCCAGGAATAAAGTACGAGGGATATTTCCCTTGTGTGTTTCCAGGGCATTTTTCCGACTCCTGTTCTAGTCACCCGTTATACAACTCTACCGAAATGGAGGAAAAGGACGCCTTGGGAGTGAGGAGGGCCGCCCTGAGACGCCTGCAGGCTGAGCTGGGGATTCCCCCGGAGCAGGTACGCACATCTGCCCAGAAACAGCTGCGCTGTCCCAGGAACTGGATCTGTGCCCTTGGCCTCCGAAAGGTGCTGTTGCAGAGGGCAGGGTTGTAGCACATTCATTTGTTCTGGGCAGGGTTGGCATGGTTCAGGAATCTGGTTTTCAGTAAACATCGAAGAAGAAATTGCACATGTGCACTAAGAGAAATGTCTAGGATCAGCTGTGACTATCAGTTATCCATTTGTTACCTTTATCTTTGAAGCCAGTAGGAGAGAGGGGATGGATATTTTCCTCACAAAGCTGGCCTGCTTTCATTGGATTTTCTGTTGTTGGGGGTGGAAGAGTCGGTTCTTCAAAATAGGACAGAGATAGGTTTGTTACACCAAAGAAACCAAAGTCAGATTATTATTCAGATTTGAGTCCACAAATGTTTAGTTAGTTAGCTCTGTCTGCTTCCTGGCTACCATGAGGTGAGCAACTTTCCTCTGCCATGCCTTTCTGCCATGATGCTACACCTCACCTTGGCCCAGAGCGATGGAGTCTGCCGACCAAGGACTGAACCTCTGAAGCCCACAGCAGTGTAGGCCACTAGCAGCCTTTGCATTTCTGGTGCTGTGTTAGAAAGGTAGATACAAGGACCATTACTCCTTAGAAACAGTTTCTAAGTGAATACACAGGGAGTCTTAGGCCCCTGGACTTAGACATACATATCACAGACAACACAGTTTCAAATGGGAAGGGCATAGCCCATGACAACAGGGACAGGAATAGGCCTGAGCAATAGCCTCTCTGGCTATTCTAGAGCAATCAAACCAATTGCTACTGAGATGACCAATGGTTAAAAACAAGACCACACCTGTAGAGTGTTCATCAGAAACCCTTGAAACACCAAAGTGTCACCTGATTACATCATCATCATTTTTGAGGGAAAGAATATTCATGCCACATATGTCCCAAATATGGACCATCATCATGGCATTGAGGAAACAACCTGAGAAAGATCACATCTGCCAAGGCTAACTGATTTTCACGGAGTCCACAAGCTTTGCCCATCTGTTTTATAGCCATTCCTAGGTCTCCAAGGTGATTTTAAAAGGTGGTCTTATGCACTAAAAAATCTGCATAAAAATTGCTCGAATGCATACATCTGCATAAAAATTGTGCATTGTCAAAGTGATTTGCCATTCCTTGAATCAATTTCATTTTTGTGTTAGTGCCAATAAAGTTTTCAATCTCCTCTTAAAGAAAAAAAATTAGCTAAAATTAAGGTTCGGGTAATGATCACTTACCAACAGAATTTGTTTATCTCCTCCGAGGTAAACAAATTTTCTCCTTTTTTCTGCGCATGCTAGGTTTTATGCTAGTGTTATTAACATGGCATCCATTTCTGCCACAGCTTTCTGTAGAGGACATAGTGTTTATGACAAGATATCATTACAAGGCGAAATCAGATCAAATTTGGGGAGAACATGAGGTCTGCTACCTTCTGCTGGTGAAGAAGAACTTGACAATCACTCCGGATCCCAGTGAACTTGACAGCTACCGCTACCTGGCCCAGGAGGAACTGGAAGGGCTCCTGGACGAGGCAGCCAGGGGCCAAGCGAGAGTCACGCCCTGGCTGAGAATCATTGCAGAGAGGTTCCTGTTTAAGTGGTGGCCTTACTTGGATGAGGTGACCCAGTTTGTGGAGCATCACAAGATCCACAGAGTGTGAGGCAGGGAGGAGAGAATCTCCAGAAAGGGCCAGACAGCAAAGGCTGTGCCCGCAGGTGGGCAGACCCTGGTTTAAATGGGAGTCTGCACCTCCATCTAAAAAGGGAAAAACGGGGCTGCAATTGCTAATCATCTGTGAATCACTACTTCTGATCTTTTAGTCTGCTTTGCCATGCCGTATTCATTTCCCCCTTTTGCTTCCTTTCTGCTTTTCATCTGCCTAATTGAAGGGAGGGAATTTATTGTTTTCCCCAGATGTGATTTTTAAAATTTTTTAAAGTTCAATTTAAAAATGGAGGAAAAAAGAAGAGAAAATTCCACGAAGTAGAGATCTGAAGTCAACCTTGTAGTAGCTAAATGTTGCGTAACATCTTTGGGCAGGCCTTGGGTGAAAGAACCAGAGGGAAGCCAAATGCAGCTATTGTCTGTTTGTCAAGCATAAAATTTGGCGAGAACCAAAATGCCTAAACTACATGTAAGCTGTCCTGCTTTAACTTGCAAGAACTGGATTAACCGTCTTCTAAGATCTACCGTGTTCACAACTACATTAAGTGTTTCTATATAATGCATAGTGGTCATAGCACATATTAATTGAACAAATGAATTAGGGATGCTGAAATATAGTGATTTAAAGTAGTTTCCCTCATGGAATAATTTTCACTGACTGGAAACAGACCCAAAAGCTCTGCCTGCTGTTAACCATCTTACTTTACTTGTCGGGAGAAGCTAGAGCACCCTTCTTGGAAAAACTGTTGTTCTTACATTTTATTAAATTCATTCCTGTGCTTGGAAAGCAGTGATCTGTTTTTAAGTCTGTTCTTATGGGGTGTGGTGGTGCACAGCTATGATCACAGCCTGTTGGGTAGCTGAGGCAAGAGGGATCACAAGTTCAAGGCCAGTGAGACCCTGTCTCAAAATAAAAATAAAAAGTGCTGGGGATGTGAATCAGCGCCTCTGAGGTTCAATCACCAGTTCTGGGGGAAAATGTCTATTTCCACACTCACAGGTCCTGGCCCTGAGCCCTTCAGCTCACGCCATCAAATTCATCCCTCCATCTCCAGATCAGCTCTGACACCAACACTTTAAGTGAACAAAAGCAGTCACAGGAATTGACAGATGGGGTAAAGAGTGGGACTGGCGGTTCAGAGAAGTTGGGAACCATGGTATGAAACACAGTCTAATACAGCACGTCACCTTGAGACTTCTCGCAGGCAGGGAGATGCCAATACCCGCTGTGGAGCTCAGAGCGGGCGTGTCATAGTGCACTCACGGATTCTGGAAATGATTTGGCACAAGAGCCCTCCGTATGGAGGGTCGAGTTTCCCTGCCCTTCACCGTCTCATCCACACATGTCTGATCACAAACACTCCTGTGTCAATTCCATGACTTCTGTCCCACGTCCCATCCCACTCATGGGTATCCAGTGAGAGGCATGTTCTCTGTTCAGATGTTTTAAATTTCCTTTTCTTTTTTAAAAATATTTGTTTAGATGTCGATAGTCCTTTATCATATTCATTTATTTATATGTGGTGCTGAGGATCGAACTCAGTGCCTCACACATGCTAGGCAAGTGCTCCGCCACTGAGCCACGACCCCAGCCCCTTAAATTTCCTTTTCTGTATAGAAAAGGAAACCCACACTCCATTTCCTAAGCCCCAATTGTTTTCTTTCCTAACCAGATAACCACTTGTCCTTTGGGCTGTAAGGAGGGGAAATCGGGCCTTAGTAGGGGTTCTGATTCTGTCTTTCTACAACTTCAGAACCTAATGGTGGGCCAGGATGGTTCACTGGGAACTCTGCGTTGATGCACAAGCATGTGTATGCAGAGTCTCCGCAGCCTGGAGGAAACCCGACCTGGGTGTCGGGTACATGACAGTCCAGCACGCCCAGAAAACAGCCTAGGGTGCTTGGGGGCAGGGCATGTTCAAGTTCTCCCGCCACCCAGACCAGCCCTCTGCATCAGCACCTGGACCCTCTTGTTCCAAAGCCTCAGGATGAACAGAGACAAAAAACTCGCCTGAAGTGAAGGCGCAGAAGAGTAGTCTGTTTTTTCCGCCCCCAAAATAATTCCTTATTCTAATGTAATCTCAATCAAAAATTTCAAGCTTTTTATAATAATACTTACAATTTATTTGAATTGCTTTTTTGTGTGTGTGATATAGGAATCGAACCCAGGGATGCTCTGCTACTGAGCTACACCCCCAGCCCTTTTTATTTTTTACTTTGAGACGGGGTCTCTCTAAGCTGCCCAGACTGGTCTGAATTTAACATCTTCCCGCCTCGGCCTCTTGGGAAATTGGGATTACACACATGTGCCACTGCGCCCTTCCTGAGGGGATTGTTCTGATATTTATTTGGGAAAATAGGTATAAAAGTGTCAGAGGCTGCGTATGAATGATGGGTTTGTTTGAGCCATCACAAGGCAGGGGGTTGCTTTTCTGGGAACTCTGAGTGAAATTCCACCCATGGAAACTGCTCAGGTTATGCCGACACCCTACCTTGGATCGGACAGCCCCAGGTTCAAATGCAGCGGTCAGGAGGTAGAGAGGAGGTGGGCGTAAACTGCCAAGCCCCAAACAACTTCTTTTTCCCATCATCATCCTGTTTTCCTCAAGAAGCCTGTCACACTGAAACCCTTTGATGTTCCTACCTATAGAAATAGAACGCAGGCTCTTGTTCTTGGTTAGACCTGGTCTCCTTCAGAGTTGGTCTCCCTGGGACCCTGCTTTTCACTACTTTCCATAGCTTGTCTTTATTTATTAAATTTCTCATACCTTTAACATTTCTAATCTGACACATGGCCCTAGCTCAGGGAAACTGCATAAATGTCAACATGGGTCGTGACATAGAAGTACAGTTAATGAATTTGAGTTGGGGGAATAAAAAGGACTTCTCTAGCCTGTTATTTATGTGTACTGTGAAGTTACAATAATCCAATTGGTGCAGTATTCATTTCAGGCTGGGTACTCAGATTAATAAAACAAAATGGGAAAATCCAATCAGACTGCTCAGGAGACTGAGGCATGCAAATTGCAAGTTCGAGGCCAGCCTGGGCAACTTAGCAATAAAAAAATTTAAAAAGGCTGGGGATGTAGCTTAGTAGTAGAACACCCCTGGGTTAAATCAACAGGACTGGGAAAAGAACAAGGGATCAAAAGGCGGGGAGGATTTTAAAAAAAGAAACCGAGGATCTGTGACATACACCACCACACTGCAATGGCCATGACCTTAGCTCCCCCACTTAGAGAGCCAGGGAATGATTATCTAAAGCCTGTGCAGCAGGGGGCCAGTGTGCACAGCACTCTAGGGTGTTTGTAAGGTAGTATCTTGCATGGCTATGAGAGGGTACAGGGGCTTGGTGGTTTGGGGTGATTAATTCTGTGCAGTGTTAACTGAAGGCCATTAGGGATTTTTAAGCTGGCTTTCTGTGGTTTGGGGTATTGATCTGCACAGGTTTGACTGGGGGTGATTAGGGTGGGTTGTTTGTTCTGAATGTGTCCTGTTGGGAGAGAGGGTAACATTAAGTTTGCAAGAAATGGATCACTGTGAATCTGGGTGGCCAGATTAGGATATGAGCTTCCAGGATTTGGTGAGGGTCAGACTAGATTGAAGGACAAAGGGTATGTCAAGACAAAATTATAAAAAGTTTAGTCTAAAGATCTTAATTGACTTTTATTCACAATTTGAGAATTGGGAAACAGATCTTCTTATAAAACAGAATATTCCAATGAGCTGAGATTTATAGAGACAAGGGCCAAGGAAAGCAGAAACAGAACAAAAGGCAGAGCAGTTATTTCAAAACCACTTTCCTTATGGGATTACCACAGAGGGGACTTTCTCAGCATGCAGGCTTAAATTTGTGCCATTTGGGGATTTGGTGATATCTTTCTTGTGATTTCTTGGAAAGTTAGATAAGCAATATAGTTTTAGCTTGGTTGCAGGTACTGGGGAGCTCTATCCAAACCAATGACCTCATACAGATTTTATTTAACAGATTCAACCAGCTTAGTAGTGCTCTTGTAGTTACATTTTTAAAAGATAAATACAGCAGGGTGTGGTGGAACATGCCTATAATCCCAGCCTTGGGAGGATGAGGCAGGATTGTAAATTCCAAGGTGGCCTTGGCAATTTAACTCTAACCCTAAGCCTAACCCTGCTTCAAATTTAAAAAAAATAAATAAATAAACTAATGACAAGGACTTGGGGTGTAGCTCAGGGGTAAAGTGCCCCTGGGTTCAATCCCCAGTACTGCAACAAACAAACAAACATACAAACAAAAACCAGATAAATATGACCCAAAGATCTTGAGACGGTAGCCTACAGTGGGGGACCCTAATCTGGCTTTCCTTTGCAGAGCTGCCTCCAACATCCCCTGCCATCCCTCCTCCTTTTCTCCTGAACACAGTGACTCCCGTCTGCTTGGGTCCTGCACAGCTCAGACCAGCCCAGACGTGCAAGTGGGCACCTAGCGCTGTGTTCCAGTGGTGCTGAGGATTCCCGTGCAGAACAGGAGAGCAGGCTTAAAGACAACACTGTGCCTTAGAATGGTTTTAGGGAGAGATTGGGACATGCCCTTATCCATCTTTGCTTTTCAGCTGGGATTAGAAAGAGGACTGGACAAAACCATAGGAAAGAGATGGACAGAGATGCAACAGGACTCTTCAAGAGGAAAGACTCAGTGAGCAGGGATGGTACTCATCCCTGGCAACATAAATAAATAGGATAAGTACGCTTTTGCCCCAGTGTGACCAAGTCCCTGAGACAATAGAGAGAACCCCTTCACTTTCCATAGCAAGAAGCAAGGCTACCTAGGTTTATAACATGGTGTCCAAATATTCGTTTGGCCATCTGCATATCCAGGTTGTTGGAGTAAATGCTAAATCTAGCAGCAGGAGGTAAGAGACCCGGTCCTTCTGGCAGTTGCCAGTGTGACTGTGAGGTGGGAGGGGTCCCCTTCACCTCAGGCGTAGCGGAGGGGGTTTGCGCCCTTCCTGGAGAATCTCGTGTCCACCGGAGCATAAGTCACATCATAATATCCCACAAACCCGTGTGGAGACGTGAAGTGGCCACACATGAGGGGGGCTGTCGTATACCAAGGACGGGGAAAGGGATATGGTGTGCAGGGCAGGGCGCCTCTTGTCAGGGAGGATGGACAAGTCCCGGGAGCCCTAAGAGGGTGAATCAAGCATCTGTACAGGCGGCAGGGAGGGTCAACTTCCCCACCTTCTCTGTTCCAGGTGCCACCCCAGCTTCTCTGTTCAGGCTTTGGGCTGGCCTCGCCCTCTGCTGAGGATCCGCCTGGCTGCCTCCTTCTTGGGCATCTCTCAGATCTGCTGTCACACACTCTACCTGTCCCTCCCAGTGTAGGGATGAAGGTTTCCAGCCCTCACCCGGCGCCGCCCACCTGTGCTCCAGGGGAGGAGGCCTCTCTGTTGGGATCACCAGCTCCTCCCTGACTGCATGGTCCTCGTTTCTTTGTGCCCCTAGCACAAGGACTCAATCTATGATAATATGCATTTTTTTCTATGATAATATACATATTTTTTCTCTTCATCATATAAAAACATACTCGGTCAAGCATATCGTTATTCAAATTCTCAGTAGTCTTATCCTTTATCTTCTTGATTTGCACATCTCTGAAAGGAAGAGTTAAGTCCCTTTACTATAATTATGGAATTAATTTATAAAATATCCTCATCTTGTTAACAATTCTCAGACACGTTCGGTTCCGTATCATTTTTCCACATCTGGGAGTAAATACACGTAGGTCCCACAGTTCTTTCATTACAGTTGAGCAGTACCCACAGTTTTTGCTATGTGATCTTCATTGTTCTTCCATTCCCAGTTTTCTGATCTGGAGATAATACTTTTCTATTTCTGATAGGATAGAATATGTCTCTTTCTTTGCCATTGACGTTCTAATGTTTTTGCATTGTGGTGGAGCATGTGACTGACCCATATAATAACTGTTTTTAGAACTTACTGAAAAGTTTTTTGTGCTCCAAGAGTTTTGTTATGACAGTAGTTAATTGTGCCTATTGTTTTTAGCTGCTACTTCTTCTTCTCCTTCTTCTTGGTACTGGAGATTGAAGCCAGGGACTCTCTACCACTGAGCCACATCCCCAGCCCCTTTTATTTTTCCATTTTGGGACAGAGTCTCATTAAGTTGCTTAGGGCCTCCCTAAGTTGCTGAGGTTGGCCTCCAACTTGCAATCCTTTTGCCTCAGCCTCCAAAGTTGCTCCCAAGATCACAGGTGTGTGCTTTTTCTATTTTATCTCATTATTTTATTTGAGATGTAAAGCATCACACTATCATTGTGGATTTCTCTAAATCTCCTTTGTAAATAAAGGTTTCAAATTGCTATCTCATCTATTTTTAAAATTTGCATCAAATTCTTATTTGATGGATTTCTTTCCTGTTTTGTTCTTTTACGTTCAATTTTTCTGTCATTTTAAAGTGCATCTCTTTTGAACAGTGTTTCATTGTCCTCTGGGTTTTAAATGTAGTCTGACTTTTCTCTGACAGTTCCGTGGTACTGCTGATAGGCCGGGAAGAGTGAATAAAAATCAACTTGACTGAGTATTAAACACACAGAACCCAGTACTGAGATTGCAAACCTGTCACTTTTATTCTTAATTTTATGCTGATGCCTGAAAAACCTGCAACCTTCAGACTGGTCTTTGGTGGGTAAGGGAAGGGCGTGTACTGCTTTTTCAACCTACCACATTTGGAAACACCTTCACGCAGAACAGAAAGACTTAGATTAGCCCACATGTGAAGCCATATATAAGGGACGAGCTGAGGCTGGGGTTGTACATCGCTGCTTCCAGTTTTCCAAGACCACGCCAGAGGAGGAGGTGAGAGCCTGTGTTTCTCTTTGCCCTGAACCCTCACTTCGTAGACAGCACTTCAGACCTTTTCAGTTGCTGCTGTGTTTCGCTCTCTCCAGCTCATGGCCTCTCACCTCCCAGTCTCCTTAAGACAAACACCTTCTAATTTGCAGTTAAGTTGCATTGGGAATTGTTGTTTTATTTCTCCAATTCCACATATTGCCTAAAATCCTTTTTGGAACAAGGCGAGCATAAAATGAAAGACAACAAACAAAAAGAAGACCCGGAGAGGGATAATGCGGGTTGAATCCACACAGGTGTGTTTTATCTTATCTTCATCTCAAAAGAGATTATTCCTACCAGACAAGGATTTCCAAAGCCCTGTGGGACAATAAAAATCAGAAATGTGAGCATGCTTTAAGTTTCCAGTATAGCTAAATGCCAAATCGTAGAACATTCCTCTCTACACACAATTGTGCTTCTGGTTTGTGTGACCGACATCATCGGTGGGAGGATCTAGCCGTAAGTTCTCTTTCCCTTTTCGTGTCCTGGGAAAGGTGTGAGAGCGCCCCTTCCTCAGCCAACCTGTGCTTGCAGGTATGTCCCAGGAAAGCATGACTCACCTTGATGAACTCCAGACCCAACGGCTGGAGGAGATGTGCATCGTCATTGACAAGCAGGATCGGGTCATCGGAGCCGAAACCAAGAGGAACTGCCACCTGAACGAGAGCATCGAGAAGGGTAAGCCGCAGGAGCGCAGACTGCGCCATGGGCCCCTCTCATCTGACAAGGCCCTGAAGGAGGTCTTCGAGGAGACCCTTGAGGACCAGCCGGTCTGCAGCGTGCTACAACTGCCTTTGCAATGCCGTGGAGAAGACTCGGGAAGCGGTAGTCACGTGCATGGGGGACACGCTCCAGAGCATAAGTCACTTTGCACCACTGGATTGTTCATCTGCCTGGGCAGAGGGGCAATAAGAGCAGCAGCAGGGTCAGCGCCTGGGGTTGAGGCTCGACTGCTAGGCTAAATCCTCCATCGGTGTTCCCGCCGCGTGAAGTGCTCACTTCTTTGCTGTCTAGTTTTCTTATTTACCAATGGAGGGAAATTACAGTCCCAACTCCCAAGAGTCGCTGAGGTGACAGAGGTACTGAGTAGCCAGGCGTCCAGCAGCAGGCATGGCATATTTGCCCCACACAGGCACCAGCTCTCGGTGCTGCCACTGCCTGAGCCGGGTGACAGGAAGAGAGGGCAGACCGTGCTGGATCTCGCTGGGTGTTAACTGGTGCACCCGTTGCAGGACTGATCCACCGAGGCTTCAGCGTGGTGCTCTTCAATACTGATGACCAGCTCTTGATCCAGCAGCGATCAGACGCCAAGTACACCTTTCCTGGTGAGCCGGCTCGGGTGAAGTCTCAGGGACACCGATTTCTGGCTTGTGCTTTGGGGAACACATGAGGGTTGGTTAATTAGCAAACCCATCAAAGCTCTTTTGACTGAACAGTCCCACTCCAAATGAAAATGGAAGGACATTAAATTGCCATCATTTAATAACTGAAATTGTGTCAGGGAATTGGGGAGGCCCATCTCTCTTAGAAATGCAATGAAGTTGGGGCAATGAAAAGACTTCCTATTTCTAAAAATTTGAGAGCTTAATGTGAATGATGTTGGACCAAGTCTTTGACCTGGGAAGATGAACTGATGCTGAGGTGGTAAGTCAGAATTAAATCTACTTTATCCTCTAAACAATGGTTAGGAAGGAAATTACCTCAGTTAGCAAAAAGGAAACTCCCAATAATGCGGGTGCTTTGTGCTTTTTTCCAGGGCATTTTTCCGACTCCTGTTCTAGTCACCCGTTGTACAGCCCTGCAGAACTGGAGGAAAAGGACGCCTTGGGAGTGAGGAGGGCTGCCCTGAGACGCCTGCAGGCTGAGCTGGGAATTCCCCCGGAGCAGGTACCAGGGACCCCCAGAAAGAGATACAGGGGGACCCGAGGAGCTTTTGGAGGTGTTCCTGAATCTGTCATCCACGTCTAGCTACCCCATGCCGAGGACGTCACTCTTTCATTCATCCAAATGCTGTTCCTTGGGAAGTGGCCGCTGAACTTACAGGGCACATACTTACCATAGTAAACAGTTTCTGCAGGTCAGCAGCAGTTGTGGCTCAGGACAGTCTGTGAAACAAGTCACTATACTAGAGAGCAAGAGTTTCTTTTATCATTGTTCTGAAAAGAAATTGATTGATAAAACAAACATGTACACAATCCATAAAACTTTGCTTAGTCTTCTCATTTTCTTGTTCATGTGATTTTCACTGTATGCAGAAGGAAGGAAGGGCAGGAGGGAGGAAGTAGGGAGGGAGTGAGGGAGGAGAAAGGAAGGATGCTCCTTGGCCGGGAATTGCACCCTCTTCCTTATGACCTACCCACCACTTAAAGTTGACAGTCTGTGACACTCAGTGGGTGCAGTGTACACATTTTCTGAATGACAAAAAGAATGCACTGTGTTTATCTAAAATCTTCTTTTCTCTATTACTGACTTAACACTGGATCAACTTTGATACAGATTTCTATAAAGGATATAATTTTTATGGTACGGATTTACCACAAGTGTCAATCGGATGCTCTCTGGGGAGACCATGAAGTTGGCTACCTTCTATTGGTGAGGAAGAACCTCACAGTGAACCCAGATCCCAGGGAAGTCAAAGACTACCGCTACGTGAGCCGGGAGGAGCTGGCGGAGCTGCTGGACAGGGCGGCCAGAGGGCAGGAGAAGGTCACCCCATGGTTGAGGAACAACGCAGAGGACTTCCTGTTCAAGTGGTGGGCTCATTTGTCTGATGTCTCTGCATTCGTGGAAGCTGACAAAATATATGGACAGTGAAGAGATGTTCAACGCAGCGGGTCATCCCAACCCCATGGTTAAAATAGCATATATGCAGACAAGGGTGAGGTTACAGAAACCAAGTGGTGAAAACCTTTATTGCTTCCACTAGGTTGAGATTTGACTGCTCAGTTTTACCCAATTGCTCCTTTATGTTCGTCCATCTTTTGTAGTTTTTCAATTACAAAATGTCTTTTTTCTGCTAATGCTTTCCCCTGGTGGCTACACTCTCCCTTGTCAGATCCTGTCCATTCCAGGTGTGCACGTACCTGCTCCCCAGGTTGACTTCTCTGCAGTGCTTTGATTTGTACTTGCACAATTTCCCCATTTATGGACATATATCCTGCATGATGGTAACATATATGAAAAATAAATGCACTTGGTTAGTTTTAATAGGGTTTATAAATTCAATAAAAACCACTTGCTGTTTGATGAGTTAAACAACATAATTACACTTGCTTCCTGTTTTTTCCCATTAGCCAGTACTGACCTACAACACAAAACATGGACCTGTTTTCATACAAAATTGCTTAATTTCCTTCAAGATAAAGACAGGAACCTTTCACTAAAATGTTATTATGCTTACATTTATTAAAATATTTATTGTTGCTGGGCATAGTGGCATACACCTGCAATCCCAGCTTCTCAGGAGGTTGAGGCTGGAGGATTGTAAATTCAAGGTCAACCTGGGCAACTCTGTGAGACCCTGTCTCAAAAAAAAGAAAAAAAAAAGGGAGTTGGGGAATACAGTTCAGGGGCAGAGTGCTTGCCTAGCATGTGTGAGACCCTGGGTTCAATACCACTAGTGAAAAAACAAAATGTTCATTGTCCATTTCACACTACTACAGCTCACAGGAAATATGTTAAAAATGCAAAACTTTAGATCATCAGAAAATTTGAAAAAGTTCTATTTTAATTCATTGATTTCTTTAAATTATTTTGACTGAGAGAACAATTTTATTTCAAATGCTTGTTAAAACTTTTGCTATTTGTGGACTGGGGCGATAGCTCTGGGTTCAATCCCCAGCACCGCAAAAAAAAAAAAAAAAAAAAAACAACTTTTGCTATTTGTATTAGATCATTCTCTCGGAAATTAATAAAAATCAAGTGGAAGTTGCCTGATCCTTCTCTGAGAATTTCAAGGCCTACATTCTTGGGGTCATTATTCCAATAATGAATTTACAAAATTGAGTTTCAAGATGGAATTACAACAAATGAATTCTGTCATTAGAATTCCAGGACCTTTTCTCTGTTCTTTTTCCTGTTCTGTTGCAATGTTTACACACAAAATATTTATCCTGCTGGACTTTCACTGGAAGAATCTGGGAGTGCACCACAGGAGCATCTCTGTTCTTTCTAGACTCTGATGTTCCTACCAAAACCTCCCTGCACACTGTTGAGAAGATTTAATACATACATTTCACCCTTGTGAAGGAAGCACTCTTTCTCAGGACGTTAATATCTTCAGCTTCAAGGACCACCTTTAATTTATTTTACTTTCTCTACTGTTGAGAGCACTACCTTAGCCATGTGACCGACCGACAGGGACAAATCAACTCTTGCGGCTCTGATATCGCACACTGAGAAGACACAATGCTTCTGTGGTCTTTCTTTAAAAATGGAAGCAGCAGGGGCTGGGGAGATAGCTCAGTCGGTAGAGTGCTTGCCTTGTAAGCACAAGGTCCTGGGTTCAATCCCCAGCACCCAAAAAAAGGGGGGAAAAAAAAAAGGAAGTGGCAGCATAACTTGCATCTAATAATGAGGGGGGAAAGCAGGCAATTTCAAACTGAGCATTTACAAAGTAACTGCTAATTTTTTCAAAAACATTAATGTCATAAGATGAAAGGCAAATAAAATCTGAGCAGTGTGACAGACTAGATGAGACCAGGTGACCGCTGATTGTAATGAATGCTCTAGTTTGCTCTAAAACACGTTTTGGGAAGGATGTGTGAAAGTTGCAGAATGTCTATAGAGTAGACAATAGTACAGTATCAGTGTTGATTTCCTGGTTTGAATAGCTGTAGATTCATTATGTAAGTCAATGCATGTGGTTTTAAGAACATGCATACCGAAGTATTTAAGGTCAAAGGCGCCATCCAAGAGTGAGAATATGTTTATCATGGTGGCAAATTTTTAGACTTCCTCTAACTGACGGAACCAGCAATTGGGCACTGCAGCCTGCAAAGAAGTGTGCCTGGGGCCCGAGCCTCCCGTCAACTCTGCAGAAACCCGAGCACTGGACAGGGTCAGCTGCCTTAGCCAACAGCTTGGGTCCAGCCCCACTGGGTCTGGCTCTGTCCTCTAAGAACATGCATTTGGGTAACACCCCTAACATGTCAATTTTCTGCATTAGCTTTCTGTCACTATTACAAATACCTGAGAAAATCAACTTAAAAGAGGAAGGATTTATTCTGGCTCACGTTTCAGAAGTGCCAGCCCATGGTCACTGCGCTCTGTAGCTACTGGGCCCGAGGCGAGGCAGAACATCTCGGTAGGGAGTGTGTGGTAGAGCAGAACTGCTCACCTCTTGGAAGCTGAGAGAAAGGAGGGGAGGAAGGGCCCAGGTACAAAACAGCCCTCAGTGACCCTCCCATCCGCTCCACATCCTGAAGTTCCCACCACCCCCTGAGAGCCCATTAAGCTATGAATCCATCAGCAGATTAAGTCATTGATGAGGTCAGAGCCCTCAGGATCCCATCACCTCCCAAGGCCCCACCTCTGAATGCTCTGGGGACCAAGCCTTCAACACACGAACTTTGGGTGACATTAAGATTTAAATCCTAATGAGACCCTACAAATGTGCACTGTGACTGTCTGCATGCTGAGAAGGTACAAAGCACTCAATCCTCCTTTGAAAGGGCAGCTTGAAACACCCCGGCACCCCTTGCTGATGGTGCCTTTCAACAGTTAATTTTCTTTATCGTCTCCTGCAGATCTGAAATTACCTCTATTTTTGCTTTTCTTCTCTCCCTCATTCCTAGCTCTCACTTGGAGCATTCCCAAGGTATCAAACAAAACAAAAACCATGAAAGAATCTTATCAATTCAGGCAACAACTGAAAACAGTGCTATGGTTTGGATATGAGGTATCCCCCCAAAAAACTCCTATATTAATGCAGGAATATTCAGAGGTGAAATGATTGGATTATGAGAGATGTAACCTAATCAGTTCATCCTAGTTTGAATGAACTAACGGGTAGTACCTGTAGGCAGGTAGGGCTTGGGTAGCTTTCTTCTGCCACACCCTTCCCCCATGATACGCCTGACCCTGGACCTACAGCAATGGAGTCAGGTGAGCATGGACTGAGATCTCTGATACTGTGAGCTAAAATAATTTTTTTCTCCTCTAAGCTGTTCTTGTCAGGTGTTTTGGTCACAAGGACTAAAACGCTTACCCTTAGGACAATCTCTCTGGTTAATATTCACCCAGTAGATCATCTCTCTCAGAGTGTGAGAGTCTCTTCTTTTTCCTTTTGCTTATACTTAGCATAATATCTTCCAGGTTCAGTCATGTTTTAGCAGGTGTCCAAGTGACATTCTTTTCAAGGCTGAATACTATTTCAATGCCGTGTATATCATATTTTTGTTTAGCAATTCATCTGTTGATGGACATTTGATTCTTTCCACCTTTTGGCTATTGCAAATGACACTGCCATGAATATGAAGATACAATATCTGTTTGCATCCTGCTTTTGATTCTTTGGGGTATTTATGTGGAAATGGAAATGTTGGATCATTATCATTCTGGTTAACTTTCTGGGAAACCATCATCCTGACTTCTACAACATTTGCATTAGTTCGAATTCACATCAGCAATGAACAAGGATTTCAACTTCACAACATCTTCAACACTTTTTAAATTTTTGTTGTTTTTTCTTTTTTCGATTTAGCCATCCTAATGGCTAGAAAGCAGTAGTATCTCACCACTGTGGTCTTCTTATTTGCATTTCCCTAATGACTAGGTGATGCTGAACATCTTTTCATGTACTTATTTGACCATTTGTGGATCCTCTTTGGAGAAATGTCTAAAGTCCTTTGCCTATACTTGAATTGATTTGTTGTTGTTGTTGAATTTTACTTATTTATTATGGATGTGAATCCCTTATCATACATGGATTTTGCAAATATTTTCTCCCATTCTGTATGGTGTCTTTTCACTCTGTTTGCAGTGTCCTTTGATGCAAAAAATTTATATATTAATATAGTTCTATTTGTCTAATTTTGCTTTAGTTGCCTGTTGCTTTTGGTGTTTTCAAGAAACCATTGCCAAATCCAATGTAATAGGTCTTTAACTCTTTTAGAGTGGGTTTTTCTTCTTCCTCCTCCTCCTTCTCTTCTTCCTTCTTCTTTTTTTTTTTTTTTTTTTTTTTTGTTTTTTTGTTTTGTTTTGTTTTATTTTTTAACCCTGGGCCTCCACCACTGAGCTGTGTATCCAGACCTTTTATTTTTATTTTGAAACAAGTTCTCCCTATGTTCCTTAGGTTGTTCTCAAACTTCCCATCCTCCAGCTCAGCCTCCTGAGTAGCTGTCATTATAGGCATGTATCACTTTGCCCAACTGCTTTTTATATCTCCTTGAGATAAGATCTCACTCAATTGCCCAAGTTGGCCTTGGGTTGTGATCCTCCTGCCTTAGTCTCCTGAACAGATGGGATTACAGGCACACACCACCACACCCAGCTTCAGTTGTATTTTTGTATTGTCATATGAGGAAGAGTCGTTCTGCTTGTACATATGGTTTTCCCAAAATTGTGTTGGAGAGACTCTCCATCTCCTGTTTAGTTTAGTCTTGGTCTCCTTATCGAGGTCATTTGACTGTGTGTGGAAGGTTTTATTTTGGGGTTCTATCTGTTCCATTGGTCTACACATCTGCCTTTAGGACACTACCACAATGTCTTTATTACTATTGCTTTTGTAGTATTTTTAAAAATAAGAACATGAGTTCCCCAACATTTTTCTTCTGTTTCAAGATTGTTTTGGCTATTGGGGGTTCCATAAGATTTCATATTAATTTCAGGATTTTTTTCATATTTGTGTAAAAAAAGAAATAAAAATCTCATGAGATTTTAATAGAGATTGCACTGAATCTGTAGATCTCTTCAAGTTTATGGACTTCCCATCTGGGAACATTTGATGGCTTCCTTCTCCCTGCCTCCCTTGCCTCCTTCTGGGTTTTTGAATTTCCTTTGATTTATTTTTATTGTATTTTGTAGTTTTCAGTCTTTTTCCTTCTTGGTTAAGTTTATTCCTAAGTATTCATTCATTTTGATGCTAATGTAAATAGGATTGTTTTCTTAATTTGCTTTTTGAATTGGTCATTGCTGGTGTATAATAGAGCTGAATTTCTCATGTGGAGTTTGTATCCTACAACTTCGCAGAAATCATGTTTTCTATCTCTCTGTCTCTGTAATCTTTAGGATCTGTAAAAAGAGATTTTATGTCATTCTTACCACTTCTGATCTGTTTTTCTTTATCTTATCTAATTGCTCTGGTTACATCTCCAGTAGTATATTAAACCAGACAGGGAGGAGTGGGCTTTTTTGCCTTTCTACTGATCTTAAATGTAAAATATTCCATCTTTCACCATTACAATGTTAGCTGAGGATTTCACCATATCTGACCTTTATTAGGTTGAGGTAGTTCCCCAGTCTTTAAAATGTTGAGAGGTTTTTGATTACCGATTAAATTTCCTTGTTAATTATAGGTTTATTCAAATTTACTATTTCCTGATGATTGTCTTCAGTTTTTTTGTTTGTTTGTTTTGTTTTTTGTTTTTTGTTTTTGCAGTGCCGGGAATTGAACCCAGGGCCCTGGGCTTGCAAGACAAGCACTCTACCGACTGAGCTATCACCCCAGCCCATTTTGCATTTCTAAGAATTTTTCCATTTCATGTGTTACCCAACTTGTTGGATACACTTGTTCATAGTATTCCTTTATACTCCTTTTTATTTCTATAGAATCAGAAGTGATGTTCCCATCTTCACTTGATTTTAATTATCTATCTTTTTTCTCAGTCTAGCTAGATGTACTTTTTACTAATCTTTTCAAAGAACCAACTCTGGTTTCATTCATTTTACTGAGGTCAATCCAGGGCTTTGTAAATACTAGGTAAGCACTCTACCACTGAGTTTCATCCCCAGTCCTTATTATTTTTTCTTTTGCATTAGCTCATTTTATTTATAAATAATATTAGTATTCATTTTGACACAGACAAGAACAAAATGTAATTTGCTCCTCTTCAGTCCCTAGTACTTCTCCTTTCCCTTCTTCCTCCCTCCCCCTGTTCCCTTCCCTTTCCTCTAATCATCTTTTTTTTTAAATTAGTGTATTATGAATAATGTAAAGGTGAAATTCACTGTGATACATTCTTAATTTGAGGCAGGGTGTCACCAAGTTGCCCAGTCTGGCCTTGAAATTGATCCTCTTGCTTCAGCCTCCCAAGTAACTGTGGTTACAGGCATGTACCACTACTCTGGCTCTATTTCTTTACTTCTAGTATCTTTGGGTTTAATTTGTTCTTTATCTGTTCAAGTTGTAAAGCAAGTTCTTGATCTGGTCTTTTTTTGAATAAAAGCATTTCCTGCTATAAATTTTCCACCAAGCACTTCTGTTTTAACTCAGGTCACCATTTAAAAAAAAAAAAAAAAAAAAAAAAGGCACATTGGGTTGTTTGTAAACAACAGAAATTTTTTCAGAATTCCGGAGACTAGGAAGTCAGGAACACTTCATGGTCACTTCTTGGTCACTTCTTGTTGAAGCTTTTCCTGTTGGCTTTTAGATGACCACTTTCTTACCTTCTTGATGTGAGCCTAACTGACCTTTTGTTTATGCACACATTCAGAGTTCTCTGGTGACTCTATGGGGACATTTATCACTTCATTTAACCTTAAGTACCACCTATCTGTAACTCTCTCTAACTACTCATATTGGAGGTCAGGACTTCAATGGGAAGGGCATGTTACAGTTCATAACAACTTCTTTAATAAGTTTTGACGCATTTTGTTTCCATTTGGCTCAAAATATTTTCTAAATGCCCTTATGATTTCTTTTTTTTTTAACCCTGCTGGTTGTTCAATAGTATGTTAATTTCCACACACTGTTGAATTTTCCACAATTCCTTCTGTTACTAACATTTCACCTCATACTGTTGTGGGTGAAGATACTTTGCTTGTCTACCTTTTAAAGTCTACTGAGATTTATTTGTGGCCTAACATATGGTCTATCCTGGAGAATGTCCCATTTGCATTTGTGAAGAATGTGTATTTGTTGTTGGGTACAATGTTATATATATATATATATATATATATATATATATATATATATATATATATTTGATCTAGTTGGCTTACTGTACTGTCAACTCCTCCATTACCCAACTTCTGTCTACTTCCTATCCATAATTAAAAGCAGTGTATTAAAGTTTCCAAATGTTACTAGAGACCTATTCCTTTAATTTTCAATTTTTGCTTCACATATTCTTGTTTTACTTATTTTTAGTTGTACTATGGATTGGACCCCAGGGGTGCTCTACCACTGAGCTATAGTCCCAGTCCTTTTCATTTTTTCTTGAGACAGGCCTCACTAATTTGTTGAGGCTGTCCTTGAACTTGCAATCCTCCCATCTCAGCCTTCTGAGGGGCTGGGATTACAGGAGTGTACTATACACCTGGCATGCTTCATTAAAGGTCTGTTATTAGGTAGACAAATATTTATAATTATTATTGAGACTTTTATTAATACACATTCATCATTCTCTTAAAACTACTTTAATATAGTCTAATAGTCACGTTTGTACTCTTTTCATCACTATTTGCATGAGATGTTTTCCACCCTTTCAGTTTCAACTATTTCATCTCTGAATCTCAAGTCCTTGTAGACAGGTTCTAGTTGAATCATGTTTGTATATTTAAAAAAAATTCATTGTGCCCATCTGTTTTCTGATTGGAGAGGTTAATCCATTTAGAGTTACAGTAATTATTGATAAGGAAGGGCTTTTGTCACCAAGTATTGTCGGGGTTGCGTATGGACCCCTGGCCCTAGGTGGAGCCTGGCCAAGATGGCGCCTGGCAAGCTGCCAGTGCAGTTGAAAAACTGCTATTCTGCACGTATACAACTAACTTCACCTTGAGGAAGTCTCAGTAATTGGTCAAGGCCTCTGCATGATTCTTGCGTGATTCTTAGGTGCTTCAAGTTATACCCATATACGTCTATCTTTTCCCCACATATCATGAATATTCTAATTAGTTGATATAACCTATATAAGTGACAATAACTTCCCAAAAAGAAGAAGAAATAAAAAGAAGAATCAGCTGTTAATAAGGAAGTTTGCCACCCATCACGTCTCCGGGTCGTTCTTGCTGGCGGGAGCGACAAGTGGTGCTGAACCCCGGGAATCTTACGTGCCGCGGAGAGGTGAGTGAGGTGAGCAACGGATCGGTGAAAGTGTGCACCCAGATCTGTCAGTGGACAGGGAGGTTTCCTAGAGACGATAATATTGTGATTGTGATAAAGTTCCTAGGAACGAGAGGTGAAAGTTTCCTCAAAAAATGGGGAACGAGGTTGCTAGATATAGAATGGAAGGTCCCTTGAAAGAAATTCTTAAAGCTAACGGCACTCCCTTAAAGACAAACTGCTTGGGCATTTTTAAAGCAGGTAGAGGAGATTTCACCTTGGTTTCTGGAAGAAGGATTGTTAACTATCCCACAGTGGGAACACCCGGGGGAAGATTTAAAGCGCTGTCCGGTAACGCTCCCAGGGACGTTAGCAGTTTGGTCATTAGTCAGAACTTGTTTGCGTTCCCCTCGGGAGGCTTTACAAAAGGCAGTTGCGCAGGGAGAGGAAGTGTTAGAAAAGGTAAAAGAAGAGTCACAAAAGGGCTCTGTTAGCGCTCAGTCAGATTCTGATGAGAGCGAAGAGGGACTCTCAGAGATGGAGTTAAATAAAATTAGTAAAGAAACAAAGTGTTCTCAAGCTGGTTCAATTAGTTAACAGGCATTAAGGGAATTGGAGGGCATAGGGCAGCAGCTAGAAGACAAAAAAAAGGCGTTACAAAAAAAAAAAAAGAGTTACTCAAAAGAGTTGAGCTTACAAAAATATGCAGTGGCGCAGTGAAAAAAAAAAAAAAAAAAAAAAAAAAGGGAGAAAGTACAAATAAAACCACAAACAGAGCACAAAGAGAAAAATCAGTTTAGGGGAGGGTCCCCCTAGGCAGAGAGCTCAGCAGCTCCATTCCTTAAAAGTAGTAAAAAATAATGTTTTCTGATTTTCTGCATTCAAACCTAACCTGATTTCTCAACCAGGCAAAAAAGGGGTTAAAAAGTCCTGGGTGATCCTCCCTCCCCCTGCCACATTGGAATGTAACTACAGCGTCTCAAGGAGAAAAGGGGGGTAACCTAAAGATAAGAAGAAAAGAAGAAAAAAAAAAAGTGTCCGTTTTAACACCTGGGCCGCTACAAAAAACTAACTTATTCTTCAGGATTCTTGTTTTGTTTTTTCTTTAATGCTGTATTTTTGAGCTCATAATTTTGATCCTACATACCTAGGTTAATGATTTTATTTTTGATCAGTTCTATTTTTTATTCAACTGAAGTTTTTAAACAGCTGTTTCATTGCAATGAACATTTACCTATAAAGTTACAAGGCCTTTAATTTTGTGTTATGTTTTTATGTTGTGCTGTCTAATGTCATGTTTTGTCAAAACTGAGCGCTCTAAAAATTAAAATTTAAAAATGGATCCAAATACTTTTATTCACATGATTTAAAAAGGTTCAATTTAAATTGGGTAAACTAATAAAAGTAAAATATTTTTAAAAAATAACTTGCAAGTTTCCAGGTGGTCAAACTAATAAAATGTTAATGTTAAACAATGTCTAATATCAATTGCTTCTAGGACTTTTCTTCAGCAGGAAAGAGGCAACGGATCCTGTTCA
This sequence comes from Sciurus carolinensis, assembly GCF_902686445.1. Lineage (NCBI taxonomy): Eukaryota > Metazoa > Chordata > Mammalia > Rodentia > Sciuridae > Sciurus > Sciurus carolinensis. The sequence continues at coordinate 7,593,462 of NC_062224.1, read as the reverse complement.
GGACACTTGTCTGATATCTTGGTTTTTATAAAATAAATAAATTGGAGTTAACATGTATGGGATTACTCAAATGTGTTTGTAGAGACGTCTGGTTAATTTACAAAGTTGAAATGCTAATTGTTAAATAACATCAAGTACTTTTAACTCCTCAAATTCCATGGGGTATCATACTTAAACATTATTGGTGTTTTCATAGGTTGGTAAATAAAAGGGTTTAAACTTGCTTTGTGCCATCACTAAACTAAAAACAAGGTTACTAAAAGTTATGTCCTAACAAGTGGAATTCTATATATAAAGGGTCCCAAAAGTTTCAACTGTGTTTCAATTAAGGGTACTATAAACAACAAAATATTTAATCTTATTAAAATAGGGTGATTTATCTAAATTCAGAAATTTCATAAGAGTTGTTTCAAAATGTGAACAAAAAGGTGTCAACAGATAAAAAAAAAAATAATAAATAAATAAATAAAAGGTTCTGGGTATAGAAATATATTTAGTAAAAGGTAAAAGGAAATGTTTCTGGATAAGAAAGTCTGTGTGTAACAAAGGACAAGTTTCAACAAATCTGTGTGTAACTAAGTTGGTTGTATGTATGTAAAACAGCTAAAGCTATTTAAGGTTTTTCCTAAGGTGAAACACTAATGTTCTGATATAAGCCAAAGTTTAATCTATATGGTAAAATGACATGGTAAAATAACAAAGTTTTCTTAAAAACACCAATTCATTCTTAACTTTGTGTCTCTTAAGTTTTATTCTTTAAAACAATTGTCTTAAAAATAGGGGTTTATACAATTATGGTTAAACAACTGTTAAAGATTGTACTACATTATAAAGTCTAAATTTTTCTTTAAAAACTAAAATTGGTAAGAACCAATTCCTCACTAAAATTAAAATAACTCTAACCACAGATGTACCTTATAACCCACAAAAACAAAGTATTGTCGAACATACACATCTCACCCTCAAAAATACTCTTTATAAACAAAAAGGGGGAATAGAGGAGACCTTCAGGTCCCCTAAAGATAAACTTTCTCTTTGTCTCTTTGTTTGGGGTTTTTTAACTCTGGGTAATAAGGGTAACTCAGTGCTTTACTGGAGCTGTGGCTCAGTTTGTGTGTTTCCACGGAATAAACTAACTTACTACCTCTTTTTAGTCTCTTAGGAGGAACAGTTCAACTATGTAACAAAACAACTGCTTCTCTCAATTGTACTTCAGATTTGTGCTATCTCTCAATGTTAAAATGCTTCTAGGTTCCTGCTGGCAGACTTAATGTGTGTTCCTACCTTCTTGCCTATGCCAGTTTCTGTTACAGATGATGAATTGCCAGTATTGCTTTCCAGGAACAAGAGAGACTTTGGAATCACCGCAGCAGTCATTACCGCTATAGTTGCATCAGCGGCAGCTGCCACTGCAGCAGCTGTAGCCTTAACTACGTCTGTACAATCTGCAGCCACAATCAATAAGGTGGTTCAACAGACTGCTACTGCCTTATCTACTCAGCAGACAGTGGATCAACACTTAAAAGCAGGGATTCTTTTAGTGAACCAGCGAGTGGACTTACTTCAAGAACAAATGGACATTTTACAGGAACTGTTAAACGTGGGATGTATTTATCATCTGGCGGGACTGTGCGTTACACCTGTAGCTTATCATAACTTCAGCTATGCAGCAGATTTGTCTAGAATCTTGTCTGTTCAGCTACGTACCAACTGGTCTTATGAATTTGATAATCTTACTGCTATTCTTAGATCTCAAATTGTTAGCCTTAATGCTACTAGAGTTGATGTAGCTCCAATGTCTGAAGTGTTAAATTGGTTATCCTCCTCTTTCAGTTTTATTAAGCAGTGGGCTGGTATGGGAGCATTATGCATGCTTATGATCATTGCTGTTATCTTCCTCTCATGCACTATCATGCGTGTGCGTCAGAGTCAAGCGAGAGATCGTATCATCTTCCATCAGGCCATGGCTGCCCTAGAGGCCGGCAGCTCCCCACAAGTGTGGCTCGCGAGGCTGGACCATTGACCAGACGGGTAAGGTAGTAGGTAACTCCGTACCGACCTAAGACAGGAGCTGTAGCATGCTCTACAGTTATCCGATGATGGGTAAGGACGGTAGTTGACCACTCCGCCTAAGACAGGCTTGGTCCCGAGCTTTTCTTTTAAAAGAAAAAAGGGGGAACTGTCGGGGTTGCATACGGACCCCTGGCCCTAGGTGGAGCCTGGCCAAGATGGCGCCTGGCAAGCTGCCAGTGCAGTTGAAAAACTGCTATTCTGCACGTATACAACTAACTTCACCTTGAGGAAGTCTCAGTAATTGGTCAAGGCCTCTGCATGATTCTTGCGTGATTCTTAGGTGCTTCAAGTTATACCCATATACGTCTATCTTTTCCCCACATATCGTGAATATTCTAATTAGTTGATATAACCTATATAAGTGACAATAACTTCCCAGAAAGGGAAGAAATAAAAAGAAGAATCAGCTGTTAATAGGGAAGTTTGCCACCCATCACGTCTCCGGGTCGTTCTTGCTGGCGGGAGCGACAAAGTATTTGTTTTCAAAGTTCTACATTGGGTATTTTTATGTCCCTCAATTCTTGCATTACTGTCTTTTGTGTTTAATTGATTTCTTTTGCCTATATTCTAACAGCTATTTTCTTTGTGGTTACCATGAAATTCTATTCAACACCCTAAAATTACAGCACTGGTTTGAATTTATATCGCTTACTTCCAAAAGTATACAAAACCCTTCTTTCTATACAGTTGCATTCACACATCCTTGCAGTTACTGATCACAAATTACATCTTTATAGATCTTGTTACCCACAGACTGAACAACTTGATTTCTAAAAGTTTCCAGAAAATTTAAAGTAGCTACAAACCAAATTTACAACACTCTCTTTTATAACTTTTCATTTGTCTTTCTTGTTCAGTCTGTTCATTTCCAACTAAATGACTCACCTTAGTATTGCTTGCAGACTAGGTGTACTGGTAACACTACCACTAAGCCAGGCCCTCAGCCCTTTGTATTTTTTGACAGGGTCTCGCCACGTTGCCCAGGCTGGCCCTGAACTTGTGATCCTCCTGCCTGTCTCTGAATAGCTATGCCACTGCTCCCAACTCTCCTTTATTTTGGAAGGGCAGTTTTTGCCAGATATAGAATTCTCAGTTGACTATTCAGTATTCTTGCATATGTCAACCTGCTACCTTATGGGCTCTGAGATCACTTTTTCTATCTTTGTTTTTGCAGTGCTGTTTTTAAACTCAGGGCCTCACACTCACACATGCTAGCAATTTCTCTACCACGGAGCTACATTCCCAGTCCTGGTTTCCAAGATTTCTGTTACAAAATCTAGTAATATCTATGATCCTATATATTTGATGAGTCACTTGTCTCTTGCTGCCTTCTTCATCTTCAGATGTTTTGATTGTGATTCTTGGTGTGGGTCTCTGGTTTTTCATGAATTTTCATATCTTACATCAAATTTGGGGAATCATCACTCGTTATTTCTTCCCATCTCTTTTGAATTTTGAAAATGTCACAATGCACATGTTGGTCTGTTTCATCTGATGATACACAGATCCATTAAGTTCTGCTCATTTTTTTCTTTCTATATCTCAGACAGAAAATTTGTGCATAGACAATTGATTTCAATTTTCTGTGCACAAGCTCACCAATTCATTCTTATTCCTGCTTATATCTGCTTTTAAGTATTTCCAGTGAATTTGTTATTGTACTTTCAGCTCCAGAATTTTACTAGTTCTAGTTTTCTATTTTATTGATATTCTTCTATTCATGCTTGAATTCCTGATTTTGTCCACGTGCTCCTTCAGAATTTCAAGCATACTCAAAACTTGTTCAAAAACTTGTTATTTACTAGGTTGGCTATGAAGGATGGCTTTATTATTATACTTTAATGGGCCATGCTTTGTATGCCTTGTGGTTTTTGTTGTTGGAAAACGTGACATCTGAAGCTTATATGGTGAATGGAAATCATATTCTTTCGCTTCCTTATTATTTACTGGTTGTTTCAGATATCTGTGCCACAGATCAGCTTGATACACAAGCTTAAGGTCTTGTGTCCTTTCTTCCTTGGAAAGGTGCAATGACATTCTAAACTCCCCAGAACATGCAGTTGCTTTTGAAATTCCTTATCCTTAGCTTTTCAAAGTCCTAATCCTTAGATGTGTAGCCCCAAATTGGGGGGGAGGGAGACAAGTAAAGAAAGCAGTGACCCTTTAATTCCCTTATAGTGTAGCTAGAGGGGATTTACAATAATGGTGGTTCATCCATCCATCACTGGAAGTAGCTATAGGTAATCAAAACATAGAATTCCAAAATATGAAAGACAAGCATGATGACTCTTTTAAGTGCTCTGACTCTTTTAAGTGGCTCTAGAAATATAACTCCCTGCCATAGGACTTGGGGGACAGGTAGGCACTACTATGCTAACAGCTGAAATTAACCAAGGTATACTGGTTGAATAGACTCAAGTTCTAAGAGTCACACCAGACATTTATCAATTCAATTGTTCTCAAGGTGGAGAGATGATTCCTGGTATTTCTCCCTTAATACCTTCCCTGATATCACATGAATCTGATTATTTCTTAATATAACCTTTTCTAGCAGTTATCATTATGTTCCCAATATGCAATACATTGTAAACACATCTATCTATGTGAAGAAAATCTGAATTACATTACAAAAGCACAGAAGAGTCATACACGGGTGTACTTGAAAGGGCTCTAGATGGCAGGACTTGCTGAGCCAGGATCTGTTCTTTAACGACATACAAAGTCAGTGGTTGGTAACCATGGTAGTGTTTTGTAGTCAAGAAATAATATTTTAAACTTTTAATATTCGGCATGTTTGTTGATGTTTTAGAGTTGTAGAGTGTTTTGAGCTTATATATACCTCACTGTTTTATCCATTTAATATTAAGTAAAAATAAAGTTTTAGGAGGTAGCTTTGGTGATGGTGTGGGGGCATTTTTGTTATCTTCTTGAACATGTCACAGTGGATTGCTATAATCTTAGGCATTTTATTCCTCAAAATGTATTTTTGCTTTAAAAACAAAAAAGGTCATACCTCTTTTCCATTGGCCAAATCTACAATGACTTGTAACAAAACAAAACAGCAAAGTAAATCAAAACTATTTTCTTCTGAAGGTTTATTATTTTAGGTAAAATAGTTGAAGACAGACTACAATGATATATTGTACAAAAAGACTAGAAAATAATTTAAGAGAGTATTTTAAGCACAGGGTTCTAACACACTTGTAAGTGGATCTGCTTCCCATCTTGCAGGGGAAGGCTGGTAGCCCTGTCTATGCCCACCAAGTGGAGGCCTTTCTTCAAAAAAGGGCACCTCAGGAATGGTGATCCAAATCTCCCTCTTGCAAAAAAGTGTTTTCTTCATCAAAACAACCTAATGACACCAGTAGATCCTTCCACTTCTGCAAATCTTTCCCAGCAGTTTGTTTAAAGTCTATTATCTACTAAGTCGGCTATGAGGGATGGCTTTATCAATTTACTTTTTTACTTTAATGGCCATGCTGTGTTACTTTGTATGTCTTGTGATTTTTTGTTGTTGAAAACTTGACATCTGAAGCTTATGTGGTGACTCTGAAGCAGACACTCCATTAAATGCAAAAACACCATCCACTCAAAAACTTTATAGTATTACAAAGTGATAAAAATTTCCCACACCTCTATATAGTTATCCAGTTTTCAGGAAAGAAACAACCACTTTAGTTATTTCCACTGTCTTTTCAGTTACTAGATCATGATTTCAATTTCATGAAACCAACCCATCCTAAACCAAGAAATAAACAGTAGCATTCTAGCCAAACCACATCAACTGAAAAGGATGCTATCTCCTGTCCTTTTTACCAGCTTTCCTCTTTCCAGAGAGTAAGTGCTTAGGCTTCATATCAAACACATGCCTATCCGCCTCCCCTTTCTTCCCCAAGCGATTCATCTTCTTCTGAGCATTCTTCATCATGGTCTTGGCTTTCTTCACCATCTATAGAGGTGAACACAACAAAGTTAATTAATGAAAACCAAATAAATTTCCACTGTGATTTTTAACTACCAGGTGCTAAAAAAAGAACCAGGTCTATTCTATGAAGAGATTCTGGTAAGTTTCATTCAGTCAGACCCACCACAGTATCTGCAGCAACTCAATAAATATTTAAGAAAACTCAATGAAAATCATATCTAAGAAAAGTTTTGTACCTAGAAGAACTGGGGCATTGTAGACCCAGACCATTAAGGTACATCTATGTCCTTATAAACAACATACTGAAACTGAGGGCCAGGAGAATGTAGTGCTCACATCTGACTGTGAAGAGGGCAAAGCCAATATTAACACCCTAATTTCTAGATGGAACAGCATGATGGAATGAAAAACTCAGGCTTCCCTCATGTAGGCTGCTAGCCAGTGTATATACAGACTTTCTCCTGTACCTGAATTCTCAAGATAATTAAACAAAAAAATTTTTGTGTTTATTAAAAAGACTTTTCATCAAAAGAGATTATGGACATTCAACATGCCTTTGTCATGAAATGACAAAGAAATGATAGTGACCCAAGTTATCAATTTGAACAGAAAACATTCCCATAATAAAGTAAACAGGATCACCTGACTATCAACCAAAACAGTTCCCTTCAGGCTGGTTCCTCATATGGACTTGTTGGGAATGAGGCCCTTGATGCTGGAAGGGGTCGTCATTTCCTAGCACTTCCCTGAATAGCTGGGACCTAAGTTTAGACCGCTGGTATGATATGAGACCATGCTTCTGTTCACTCTCCAAAAAAGAAAAGCATTAAAGAATGGTCCACCAAGGGTGACTGCCAGGGGCATCCAACTGTTTGTTCCCCAGCTCGAGCCCATTTACAGAAGATGATGATAAGTTAAAGAATGGAGTGCACAGCTAAATTCCTGCCTGTAGCTCCCGCTCCTCCAAATAACTGTTGGTGTTTGCCCTAAGCCCTTGAGTAACAAATACTTTTCTTATTATTACATACAAGCCTCTTATTTTCTTATTATTACATATCACAGAGACTAACCTTGACATCCCGGAGCCCAGAAACATCACGTGGAGTTCGAGAGCAACTCCGACTCCGGGCTACAGAAGAGGGAGGAACAGATTCTTCCCGCTTTCTTTTCCTAGTAACACTCCGAGATCTTCTTGCCTGGACTGCATAGTGGGCCTAAAATGCACAGAAAACAAATTTTGGTGCTCTGGAGTCCAGCCCTGCTTTCAGACCCAGCATTAATCAAAATTACTACAACAAAGGGAAAGGAGTTTTAAGTTAAAGATCTTTAAAATATACATAACACAAAATTTCACTTCATTAGTGGTGAAATATTCTTAATACAAGCTCCTCTGTGCTACAAAACTGATTTTAGTTTCATTTAAAGAGTTAATTCAGAACCTCCCCTTCAAATCTGAACATCAGATTTAGCATCACAACTGATATTTCATATATTAAAAAATTACCCCTCCCAGCCCTCCACTCTGGGGTTATCCATACGAACACAAAGAGACAACATAATCAAAATTCAACCTTGAAGTTCAAGCAAAGGCATGTAGTCTGCCTAAGAGGGCGTGTTCTGCTGTCAGGCCTTAGTCAAGCCACGGCTCTGCCTCATGCTGGGCACAGGACTTTAAAGGAGTCCCTTAACCCTGTTCACCCACAATTACCTGGTCTGTAAGATAAGGATAGCGCAACTACCTGGAAAGGTAAGTAGACATGAAGCCTGGCACTGAGAAAGCAACCAAATGTCAGAAGCTATATACAAATATTAGAAAAATTCTCCACACAAGCACATGTGCAGCTAACAGGCACTCTCACACACTTGTATTAAATCTAAATTATCCCAACACTTTTGGAAAAATGGAATACAATGTTCTCCTTGCAGTCTGATAATTCCACTTCTTGGAATCTTTTTTTTTTTTTTTTTTTTTTTTGAGGAAATAATTCAGAACATAAAGATTCTTTTACATGAAGATATATAAGCTCCGGCATAATTCATCAGAGCAAAAAAAAAAAAAATTAGAATTATTAACAGATGTATGTTTCCTAGTCCTTGAGATTCCAGGAAGACAGCTTTTTTTAGACCCTAGTTTCTCTCATGTTGAGTCACAATATCTCATATTTGATCATTAAACTGCAGCTAATAAGGCACTGCATAGAAACTTTAGTTACCAAAATGAAAGCCACAAAATTATCTATTTTATTCTGACATTCTATTGAAGTTGCTATTTTTCACTGATGCTTATATTTTATACAGCACTTTAAATTCTGAGGTGACGACAAATGAATTTTGAACTGAAAACAATCCAAAAGATCTAAAATAAAAACACACTGCTACTCAATTTAAAATGTGATAAATCGGCCCTAAAATGGACAAAAAAAAAAAAAACTGCTTATGCCACAATAAGCTGTAGAATATGTGGAATGTGATCATAAATGTATATTTTAAAAAGAAACAGAAAGATGGAAAAACCTCTACACAGAAAAACCTATACATGATATAACTACTAGGTAGGGATTTTTTTCTTTCTAGTTTAATATTTTCCAAATTTTCCATCAACATGAAAGAGGTAGATATGCAAAAGCTTTAGGCTCACCTCACTTAACTTACGTTAATGAAACTTTATGAACTTTACGTAACACACCAGCGCACATGTAAGGTCTTAAACTCTACTTGAGAGGTTAGAGGTAAGAGCTGAGCTCTGAGAACGCCATCTTTCTGCACCGCTAGCCTGGATGCTGAACTAAGTTCTGAAGCATTCCCCAAGAGGGAACAGGAGCAGTGTGGGCTCATCTCTTTAACTGCTAACCCATCACCTCAAACCAGACCCTAAGGCAATAAATCTTCTCATCAGAAACAGAAAGCTCCTATTTCTTCTCCCAGTAATTCTAACGTCAACTTTGTATCCTCACAAGTGTCCACGACCTTGGTTTTCTTTATTAACTAAGTTGTAGATAGCCGCATGAATACAATCAAATGCCACACAGCAAGACTTTAGTCCATGATAAAAGAGTGGTCCCATAAATTATAATGGAAGACAGGTGTGGTGGCACATGCCTACAATCCCAGGGACTTATTAGGTTGAGACAGGAGGATTGCAATTTCAAGGCCAGTCTCAGCAGGTAAGCGAGGCCCTAAGCAACTTAGTGAGACTGTCTCAAAATAAAAAAGAATGGGATGTTGTTCAGTGATAACACAGTTGCCACAATGTCACATCACTATGTGTTATTAGGTCTGTGGTGATGCTGGTATAAACAAACTACTATGCTGCACATACAATTATATACAAAGTACTTGAAAAAAATAAAAAGCATGTTACTAGCTTATGCATTACTACTTTTTTCATTTTTTTAGAGGGCACTCCTACTTATTAAAAAAAGGCTCATTGTGAAGTGGTGTGCAGCTATGCTGGCAGCAGCCTCATACTGCATCTCTTTATGGCATCATTTTCTCTTGTGCTACTTTGTTCACTGGCCCTAGAAGCAACAGGCTACACCATCCACGTAAGGACACACGCTGATGTGCTGCTGACCAATCACATGACAGATTTCTCAGAATCCATCTACATGGTTGAGCAGCATGACTGTATATAAAACCATCCCTGCACACTTACGTTGTCTTTATCGTCCATGTCAACACCAAGGCTACGCATCTCATTCTCCAAATCTGTCCGCTGAACCTGAAAAGTTAAAAAAAAAAAAAAAAAAAAAAAAAAATCAAAGGAAAATACACATCTACTACTATGGTATGCGTTTACTAGTTCATAATTCTTCTACTCTGTGTTATTCCTAAACGACTATAACAGTAAGGTTAATGTATTTTGACATTAATCCTTCGTTCCTGAAGCAGCTACAGAGCAACAGAGGTGAAGGACAATCTTTATTATAACTGGGGTATTTCAGGTCTAGGAAGCAAAATCTCTGTCTCATCTTCTGCCCTCCTTTCTCCAGTTCCTTTTTCCTCTGAAGGAAGCTATTTCTCTTTCTCGAGGCAGGACAAACTAAAAATACGCTCTTCCCCTGCCTTTCTGTCTTGCAGTTGGTCATCAAAAAAATTATCTACTTGTAATTCCAGCAGCTTGGGAGGCCGAGGCAGGAGGATTGCAAGTTCAAAGCCAGCCTCAGCAATTTAGTGAGGCCCAAAGTAACTCAGCAAGACCCTGTTTCTAAATAAAATATAGAAAAGGGCTGGGGAAGTGGCTCAGTGGTTAAGAGCACTCCTGGATTCAATCCTGGGCACCAAAAAAAAAAAAAAAAAAAAAAAAAAAAAAAAAAATGACCTGCCTCATCTGACAGATGATCATAAAGATCCCTGGAAGGAAGAAAGGCTGCAACAGAAGGCCAAGAATCTAAACAGCCTTGTTGGGTTTCCCTATTCAGTCTAACCCATGAAAATCCAGAAGGACAGGGTTTGGACCATGGGGAAGCCTGAGAAGAGTAAATAAGAACCCATTTGTGTGCAGGGAGGAGGACAGTGTACCCCAACAGCAAGGGCATGGAGACCCTGTGCTTTCAGACCTCATCCTACTTCATCTCTTCAGAATCTGTATCCTTTAAAATATACTTTATAATAAGCAGGTCAATGTGTGTACTTTAAGTGTAGTGTTTTCCTAAGTTCAGTGAGCCACAAGTGCAAATTAATCAAAGACAAAATCTTGGGAACCCCAATTTGTAGCTGCCAAGTTAGAAGTTCGGGCAATCCATGAGACAGAACCCTCAACCTATGGGTTTTGACGCTATCTCAAACTCTGATTGAAGTGAGTTCAATCAGAGCATGCCCAGTGGCTCTCTGCAGAACTGACTGCTTGTTGATGGAATGGAAACCACCCCCCCACATACACATTCTGGAAATCACAGAAGTGATCTATGTTGTGGGCACACAACAGGATTAGACAAACGGTTCTTCCTCTAAATCTAGGGATCATACCTTTTACAATGACCTGAGACACATTTCTTTTAGATGTTGTATTTCTGACTCAGGATTACTTGCATGCCCTTGGACAGTTCAATTAAATCCCATGAAAACTAACATTTACTGAGCAATTCCTCTATGTTAAGACACAAGGCATACTTTATGTCCTTTCACTCTTCATAAAAACCCTGGGGATAAGAGAAGGACTGTCATGGTATAGATGAGATAGTGAAGTGGAAGACAGCAACACACCCCGAGATGGATTCAGTGTGCCAACATCTTTTTTCCCAGACATCAATGAGCACCACCAGGAGAAATAAAATATTCCAGTATGTCAAGAACCATCATTATCACATTTTAAAACATGAGTATCTTTTGAGAGATTTCTATAATGTCAAATTATGTTTCTTCCTCTCCCATTGTATTTTAGCTGCCTGCCAGCTGTCTTCTTTCTTTGAGAATTGGTGCTCCCTTACCCAACTTCCTGTGGTCCAGGAGGGTTATTACAGGACCCTGCCATGGCCATAATGCTTGTGTACCTATGGTCTTGGAGGTCACATACAAGATGCAGAAGAGAATGATACCCCAACAAGGTGGAGGTGAGAAATGGGAAGGATTCTGACATTGCCTGATCCATTCATGTCTAAAGTACAACTCTATCCATCCTAACCAGTCACAGGAGCCAGAAATCACCTTTTGAGTTTAAGTAAGACTGAGTTAGGTTTCTGTAAACTGTAAAAGGTAGTAAGAGTTCTGATTAATACAGAAAATAAAGAACAAAAAAATGTTAATTGATAGCTGTAAAACTGTAAGTTACAATTTTAACTTGGTATAATTACACAAATATTGTATTTATAATTATGCTGAGATTAAAGATGAAAGACACTGAGAAAGGGCACAGTAATCAGAATATAAAAGATCAAGACAAACTGCCTTGCAAGTCAAAATACACCAACACGACAAAGCATATGCAATTTTACAGTCACAAATGAATTGAAACCTTGTACTTAGTAATAACTTACACAACAATCCAATATACAAAAAAACAGGTCATGCCTCTTTGGAATGACACAAAACTTGCCTTCTTAGCAGTTCGAGGCATCCTGGGTCCCTGTGTATCCTTTTCCTTGGATTGTAGGATTTTCAACTTCTTTTTCTCTCTAATTTGTTTTGCCAGCTGTCTGATTTCCACCATTTCCTCATCTTCACTTTCAGATTCACTATCATATTCCCCAGCAGCTGTTCTTAGCTCTTCTTCTTTTTCTAATTCTTCCAATTTCTTCAAAATTAAGAGTAGTCACAATTAAGCAAAATTAACAACAAAAAACTTCTAAGTAAATAGGTGCAGCAACATGGTCCAGTCACAACTGGGCCCTGATCATGTACAGACCTTATCTCAGAGGAAACAGGTTCTGTGAACAAAACAGACTACATGGACACTCAGTGTTCATGTCAGCACTGTTCCGTGCTGCTGCCTTTTCTTTAGAAAACAACTTCAAGGCTAAAAACGGGCAGAGACCCACCTCCCTCATTCCCCAACATTCCCAGCAGATACAAGGATATAAACTTGTACAATATCCCATTTATCCATTCTACTATCACTCTAAACAGAACCTCACTGGCTACCAAGTTATTAAGAAAAAAATAAAAATTTAAAAAATACATGCAGGCATATTATACTCTAACAAATGAATCTGAACAGAAGCTCAATAGAGAGATGTACCCATGTCCTGACCTCAGTGAAAAGTAAAAAAGGAATGAGGCTGGGAGAGGAGGGGCCAGGCCAGATTGGCCAACCTGTCTTGGAAACTGGAAATGACACAAGGGAGATGAATGCACACAGAGGGAACATTTAAGGGAGTCACATGATTGCTCATATCTGGGAAAGAGAACACAGAATGGAAAGGGGACGAGGCTGTAAAAACAGGGAGGAAATGGCAGGGGAAGTCATGATGAAAATTAATGAGAGAAGACAAGGATGACATGTAAGTGAACAGTAGGAACAGTAAAGGAGGCTGACATTCAGGTTCATTCTCTGGGCACTCTAACCAGCTCAACTTCTACAGTGGAATGAGTTTGAGATGGAAGACGTGAAGAGCTTATAGAAAATGAGACTGAAAAATTAAATGAAGAAGGGCACCCAGGAAATAAGTAGTGGAAAAATGCAGAAAGCAAATATTTTGTAAGGTGTTTTTTCCAGAGTCTGAGAAAAACAGGATATGAACTAAAGGAAGACAGAGGGTTTTTTGTTTCTCAAAAAGTCAAGGAAACTGTGGACGGTTATATGCTAAGAAAAAGCAAGTATGGAGGAGATCCCAGGAGAAGATGCTGGTGATGGAGCAAAGCTCTTAAAGAACCATGAATCGAGAACAAGCAGAGCACTCTCCGGAGCTAAACCAGATCTCTTGAGATTAGAAGGACAGGTGAGACAGGGACAGAAAACAGGAGATCAGAAGAGTTCACACCCCATGGAACCAAGTTTATTGATAATGCGACGCCACCTGCTGGACTTGCAGAGGGAAATACAGGCAAGAGGTGTGATAAGCAAAAAAGCCTGACACAGACAGGATTCAGTGCTGCACCACACTGACAGCCCGTCACAGCCCAGGACCAGGCAGGGCAGAGTAGGCAGTGTCATCAGGGATGGAGGGGTGGTGATGCCTGAGAGAGAGAGAGAGAGAGAGAGAGAGAGAGAGAGAGAGAGAGAGAGAGAGAGAGGAAGAAGAAGAAGAAGGAGGAGGGGGAGGGGAGGGGGAGGGGAAGGGGAGGGGGAGGAGGAGGAGGGGGAGAAGAAGGAGAAGAAGAAGAAGAGGAGGAGGAAGAGGAGGAGGGGGATACACATGAAGAGAATGAAAGGAACAAAGATAGGCAAATGTGATTGTTTCTTCCAGTAGTCAGTCACATTAAAAAGGAAATATCAATAATTTAAAAAGTAACAGACCTTCATGATGGCAGGATCAATATAATCAGCTACATTATGGCCTTCCCAGATCTCTGGTATCTTATCATATTTTTCAGATGAATTCATTAAATCCCAGTATTCTAAAGTTTAAAAAAAAAAAGTTATTCTTATGGTAGATTCTAATATCTCTTTAAGTACAATATGCCCCCAAGTGTGTTATAACTTATGCCAAATCTTATCACTTCACAAAGACAACAGAACATTTAAATTCAACACTGCATAAGTTACTACAAACAAGATCAACCCTGACCAACAACTGTTCAACAGACACAATGTGAAAGCTAGAAAAATAAGTCTCATCCGAAAACAAAATGACCTGAAAGGAAAAAATCTCAAAGAGCCCTAAAAGTATATAACTTAGTTTTCAATAAATTAAATTGAAAAATAAAAAGGGAAAAAAAAAAAAAAAAAAAAAAAACTGGCAAATATGCTTGGAGACTTCTTTAGTCTTTTCTTGTTTTTCTCAAACACCTCATATATAATCAGTATTTAAAGTAACTATTACTTTCTAGCCCTTACTTTGAAGATCCAAAATATAATCATCTCCCATTTCCAGTTCAAGATCTCGTTCCTGCAATGGAAAAAAAATTCATTTTACCTACTAATCCCAAAATCAGTTGGCTCCCTCCTTTTCACAATGTCCTCTACATCTTTCAGTACCTTTGGGACTCAACTTCTATTTCAGGTAGGGCAGTTAGACACACCTTACATATTTGGCTTGCTGCAATCTACTATCAATTAAAGAGCTGCAAGAGAGCAGGGGTTTTTGTCCAGGATTCACTACTGTGTCCTGGAACCTAACAGGGCTGGGTCCTGGGTGTGTTCAGCTTGCGTCTCATGACCCAAGCCTCCTTCAAGAGTCGAACATCCCACAAGTTCAATGCTACAAGTCCATCACTGGAGTATTCTGTCCCTCTCTATAAAACAAGCCTGAGTTATAGCAACATACCCTTTTTTTCCTGGGCTCCCCAATTTCCATTCTCTTCCTGCGTGCCACTACTCCTTCTGGGATGAAAGGGGGCCTCTCCTGAGAAGAAGACATTATTGAAAATATTTAAGTGAAGTACCTTGCTGAATGAGAAAAGAAACCTTAAAAAAAAAAAACAAGGAGCAAATTCTCTGTCTGCAGGGGAACTATAAATACCATACCCAGACCAATTCAAATAAACCATAGAGGCGGGGAGCACTAGGGAATAATATTGACTAAATTATATTGTTATATTGTGTGTATGTATGAAAATCTAACAACAAATCCCACCATTATTACAACTGTAGTGCATCAATTAAAAAATGTGCAGGAGGGCTGGGGATATAGCTCAGTTGGTAGAGTGCTTGCCTCACACGCACAAGGTCCTGGGTTCGAACCCCAGCACCACAAAAAAAAAAAAGAAAGAAAAAAAAAATGTGCAGAAAAAAACATTCAGAGGGCATGGGTTTCAAGGCCAGTCTGAGCAAGGAAGCCAGGAGGATTCCACAAACCGATTCTGAAGTTCACTTAGAAAAAATAAACATCAAAATTATTGAGAAAAATCACCTAAGAAAGCAGGAGAAATAACAGATGAATTAATGAATGAGAAATTTAACACATAAATCCAAGTATGTATAAGAATTCAACCGAAAAATACCAATAATCAGTTCTGAGATAAATGATTATCAATTGAAAACAGAGCACCTCCCTTGGAACAAAAGAAATTTAAGACACAGTGAAAACATGTAGCCAAAAAAGAGGTGAATTAAACAAACAAACAAACAAACATGGGAATATGAAAGAAAAGGACAGTTTTAATGTTTTTAGATGGATGGCAGGCCTTTCTGTGCATGACACAAAATCTAGCAGCCATGAAGGAAACATTATGTATGTTAATAGTTGAAAAATACGTAATTCCTTGAGGTTAAAAAAGAAGAACCACAACACCAACAGTGTGTAACAAAAAGAGGAAAAAATATCATATAGAACTTATGAAAAGAATTGGATTTTCTAAAAATTACAAATCAACATGAAGATTGTTAAGTATTTCTTCAATGATGAATGCAGTTGTAATTTATTTTTTGCTTATTGGCTTTTTTCATCAGGTTAACACCCAACATGATATAGGTAGGAAAACATGCATTCTTCAACTGTTAGTGGAATATAACTAGACAAGCGTTTTTGATGGCACAGTCTCAATTTCACACCTCGAAAATAATGGATTTCTAAAACACACCAGGTCCACATAAAGGTGTGCCGTGTTTACAATGGCAACAAAATGAAAATTTAGAAAGAAAATATGTCCATCTGCTTAAAAATTTTTTAAAGAAATATCCTCTACCAAAAACATTCCTGGAAGGATAAACAAGACTGATGGGTTAACAGTAACTGCATCTGAGAGAGAAGCTGGTTTTACATGGCACTTCACCCTCTTTGCCTCCTCAATGCTTTACCATGTTTGTGAATAACTATTATGAATGAGAAACTGAAGCTTACCTATGAAGTCCATTTGTGCATGCATGTAACCAGAACAGCCACCCTGGGAAAAGGCTATAGCCAGCACCACCACCACAATAACTGTCTCAAAGGTTCCCTCAAAAGGCCACCTTACCTTATCATCTCTCTTGTTTGGTACAGCTAAATGCAATCTGTTCAGCACCTCATTCACTTTATTTCCTTTCATTTTTGTTTCCACTCGGTGAGCCAAAAGCCTATCACAAGCCTAACAAAGTATGAAAACAAAGCAGAATCACAAAGACATATACAACAGCCCCCTGCCATACATTGAAGGAAGAATCAAGAATCAAATGCTGTATATATATATATATATATACATACATATATATATATATATATATACATACATATATATATATATATATATACACACAATGGAATATTACTCAGCCATAAATAATAATAAAATTATGGCATTTGCAGGCAAATGGATGAAATTGGAGCATATCATGCTAAGTGAGATAAGCCAATCTCAGAAAAACAAGGACAAATGATCTTGCTGATAAGTGGATGATGATGCATAATGGGAGGTGGGAGGGGGGCAAGAATGAAGGAAGGAGGGACTGTATAGAGGGAAAAGAGGGGTGGGAGGGGTGGGGTGGGCAGGAAAAAATAACAGAATGAACCAAAAACTATTACCCTATGTAAATGTATGATTACACAAATGGTATGCCTCTACTTCATGTACAGAGAAACAAGATGTATCCCATTTGTTTACAATAAAAATAAATAGAAAAAAAGAGAATCAAATGCCCACTCACTGACAAGTTAGTTTGGAACTTCCTAAGAATTTTCTCTCAATAGTTAACTGCTGGGGCACATTGCCCTCTCTAAGAAGAGAGCCAACCTAAAGCAGAATCCTGAAGCAACCCTCCCACGTCTCACACAAGGCCGCACTTCCACCATGAGTACCCCTGTGTAGACGAGTGCCCTCTACCTCCTTACCTAGATGCAATGCTCTTGGCCCAGGACTCGACCAACTTGAGCAACTAATCCATCCAGGTAAAAATAACATGCCAACATAGAAAATAAGACAGCATGTGAAACTGAACAGGAGACTGCCTCTCCAAGTCGTTCCTGCTTTTAAGACTGTTTCTTTCATTCTGCATCTAATGATGTTCTATAAAAGGACTTTTTTGCTATGGCCAAGGAAGGTCAAAGGATACAGCAGCCATTTTAACATTTCTGACAGTGGGAACTGTGAGTACATAGCCCTCCATACCCAGTTCTCACATCTACCAATTCAACCACTGTAGATCACAAATTTTTGAAGAAAAACTCCAACTGAACTAGACATGTAGAGGGTTTTATTTTTTTTTTGCATTATTCTCTAATACAGTATAGCAACTACTTGCCTATCATTTACAATGCACTAGGTATCATAAGTAATCTAGAAATCTTCAAAGTGCATGGGTGGCTGTACTTAGATGATACGAAAATACCATGCCACTCTAAAGCAGATTTTGGCATGCACTGGGCTCGTGGAATCAATCCCTATATACACCGAGGGACAACTGTATCTCTTCCGATCCCATCATTCACCTGAAGGGGGCAAGGCACGAGTGATCCAAGGCCATGTGTATGACCCATCTTATAATATACCACTCCTCAGTGTTAAAAACTCCTAGAAAAACTATCCCCCTCCAATGACTTTTCTATAACGAAGGACAGACAACAAAAAGACTGACACCTCAGTTAAGCAAGAACTGACCTCTGTTTTAACTTTAATAACACCTTCCTCAGTCAGGGTGCTGGTCTCTATTACAGGGAATCCTTCGGCCTGCAGGTCTACAAATATTTTCTGTGAACGCAAAGGAAAAATGAGACAAGCAATACTGATTTCTAGTTCCCTATGGAACAACTGTACTATTATGCAAATGGAGGTTGCAAATGTGAATTGTTCAACATCTATGATATACTTTTACCCCTAAAGAACAGGCATCTAAAAATGTACATTTTGTGTTTTTTTTTTTTTTTTCTCTTTTTGGTGCTGGGGATTGAACCCAGGGCCTTATGCTTACAAGGCAAGCACTCTACCGACTGAGCTATCTCCCCAGTCCCTAAAAATGTACATTTTGTCTAGGATTAATAACCATGGAAAACTGTGATTGAATATTGTTGAAAATTTGTTATGATGGTGATATTTTGGGATTATTTTCTTTAGAGAAATTTCTTGTCACCTTGCTAATATAATAAGTACTTAAAAAAAGAACAGGCATCTAAATGTTTTCCCCCTATACTCTTTCTTCTGCAAGGGGTTGGAGGTACACCTCAGTGGTACAGTACCAGCTTAGCATGCATGAGGTCCTGATTTCAATCCCTAGCGCCAAAAACAAAAAACAACCTGGGAGAATCAAACCATAGTCAAGTGTAATCCAAAGTTCTACAGAACATTCTGTAAGACCTCACTATCCAAAACAGAAATTTAGGCAAAATCAAGATCGACTTTACAAAAAATGTTTTCAATGCTACTTTTTGTGGGTTTTGCAGTACTGGGGATTGAACCCAGGGGTGCTCTACCACTGAGCTACATCCCCAGCATTTTTAAATTTTTTATTTTGAGACAGAGCCTCGCTGAATTGCTCAAGCTGGCCTCTACCATGTGATCCTCCTGCAGCCTCCTGAGGAGCTAGGATTACAGGTATGCACAGCACCTAGCTCAAAGCTTTTTTTTTTTTTTTTTTTTTTAATGTGCTTCCACAGTCCAGAAGAATTCCTTAGAAAATAACATATAAAAATGCTTACAAAGGGCTAGGGATATAGCTCAGTTGGTAGAGTGCTTGCCTTGCATGCACAAGGCTCTGGGTTCAATCCCCAGCACTGCAAAAAAAAAAAAAAAAAAAAAAAGAAGGGGCTTGGTTTACATGCTCTCCATCAAATGCTGCATTTACATCTAACTGTACATGTGACCATAGTTCAGAGGCAGAAGACCAGCACATGAAGTGAAGCTGCTCATGAACAGGTCTACTTCCTTTAGTACAATGCCTAAAGTTGTGGTTTCAGCAAAAACAAGCAGCACCTGACCCTAGAAAAGCTGGTCACTGAGCCTACCTGTATACGTGATAACTGTCATGTGTAACTATCATGTAATAACAAACATGTTTAAGGGTCAATAAAGGGTAGGCTGTAAAATAACATTCACTTAAGCAAACAGTAATACTGTGCCAGTGCCTGTTATGCACTAGTTTCCTGATTTCGTGAAAACTTCTCAACAATCAATGATGTAGCATCACCTCCACTTAACAGATAACTGAGCTCCGAAAGGGTTACCTCACTTCCCTACCACACAGCTGGTCAGTAACCAGTGATGTGGATATTACCCTCTCTGGACAAACTGGGGATCCTAAAGGTGACCTCACTTCCCCATCACAGCTGGCAAGTAACCAATGGTCCAGGCACTACTTCCACTCCAGGTCTCAAAGGGTGACCTCACTTCTTTTTCACACAGCTGTAAGTGTGAAGCTGGGCCTGAGCTTGTCTAACCCCAAAGTCTGAGCATCTGACCAAAACTTACTTCTTAAACCTTCCTGATGTTACCTACTGCCTCCAACTCTTCTCCTCCAACCCCTTTAAAACTGAAAAACAGATTAACTAGTATATATAAAGGTTATTTCAAAGACAAATTAATTCTCTGGCATCAGGAGTCACATAATTAAAGAATAATTTAAAGAACTTACTGCTGTGTCCTCAGAAAACCAGTATGGTTATTTAAGAAAAGCTAACTAATCCTTTTAATTTGGGTCAATGAAGCATACGCCACAGGACATGGCCAGATAGCATTTATCACTCCAGCCCAGTGGTTCTCACAACTCTAGTGTGTATCAGTCACCTGGAAGGCCTGCTGACCTCAGACTGCTGCCACACCCTGGGCTTCCTGACTCCGTAGCCTGGTATGCCCAGGAATCTTCATTCCTGACAAGTTAGCGGCAGAAGTGACACAGTGCTGCTGGTCCAAGCACCAGTGTGAAAACCAGTATAGTCATACATGTCTCTCAAAGCATTTGTGTACCCCAAAAGCTGACTATTAAAAAGGGCTGCAGAGTCAATTTTATTTGAAAAATTATGCTTCATCATATTGCCTACGTCCCGGAGAATGTGAGCATACACTATACTCACAGTTCTGGAAAGCCCCACTTTATAAGAGCTTACAGATCCTTGTTCTCCTTCTCTTTATCACTTGTTTCTGAACTCATTTAACCACAGAATCTCTTTTATTAACACCTATGAATACCTATCCTAGTAAGAACTTTATTCTGGAAAATGCTGCCCTGGTATACCTGATATTCTGAGGCCTGGAAAAGATAAAACACACCTCCACAACTTACTTCTTCTAAGTCACCAATCTAAAAGAACAATCCTTTCCTCAGTAACGACATTTTCTAAAGGTTCAGGGTGTCAACCTGTCAAACACACAGATGGTTCCATAGACTCAAAACAGCAGCAATGAAGAAACCTGTTTTAAGTTTTCCTAATGGTTATGCCACTAAACTACTGAGGATATTATCTGGTTTAGTACAGTTAAATTCCTTCTAATTTTGGCTGATAAGAGAACTCGGAATAGTGAATAAAAGTGATTAAAACATTAAGGTGATTTACCTGATCATCTTCAGGAAGTTCAGCTATTCGTTTCACATCACATTTGTTTGCTACAATTATAAGAGGCTAGAAAGCAAGAAAAATAATTCTCAATTTCATACTGCAGAATGCTGTGGTCCCCCCCATCTGTAGAACATTAAATGGAAAATTTCAGAAATAAACAATTATTAAATTTTATACTGTGCACCATTCTGAGTAGCACAATGAAATCCTGTACCATCCCACTCCCTCCCTCCCAGGATGTAAATCATCCCTTTGACTACTGTCTTCGTTCTGTGTATGCTACCAACTGGTCACTTAGATGTTATCTCCGTTATCACATCAACTCTTGTGGCATCACGGTGCTTGTGTTCAAATAGCATGTATGGTTCAGTATATCTGTGATTTCAGGCATGGGGGGGTCTTGGAACACCTTCCCCACAGATAAGGCAGCACTACTGTGTAAACTGAAACGTGACTGTAAATACCTTATTGATAAAGAGAGGTCTGATATTCTGGAAGAGTTCTAATTGTTCTTTCAGCCCGTGTCCACACTGTTCAGACAAGTCCATGACATATAGAACCGCAGCGCGAAGGTGGGCCAGGGCTGTGATAGCCTGCATCTCGATGGTGTTCCGATCCTCCAAAGGATGATCCAAGATCCCTGGAGTATCTACAACCTAATGACCAGACTTCATTACTCCTAAGTACATTTACTCATAAGCTTCTTGTCCAATACAACCCAGGAGTCATTTTCACACACCTAAACCAGACCTAACAAAACAAGTAAATGATGAAATAAAGCAATGAAAAAAGAAGACATTCTTTATACATCAAAACAAAAGAGATGGAGGAGACCTTACGGAGCTAAAGAGCTAGCCAAATACCTTGAAAGAAATGACTCCTTTTCATTAGTGACCATAACATATAAAAACTGGAATAACTGGCACACTCTCCCAGGTCATGAAAATTATTTTGTCATTTATAAAGTCAAATTCAATTGTGGAAATGGATTGTTTCATGCTTTAAATAGTTTATGCTATTACTAGTAACATAGTTAGGAATGATACAAAGAGAATTTATTTTAGGCAGCATCACTAATGAAATGAAGGTGGGCACAGTGGTGCACATCTCTAATCCTAGCAGCTTGGGAGTCCAAGGCAGGAGGATTGTGAGTTCAAAGTCAGCCTCAGCAATTCAGTGAGACCCTATCTCTAAATAAAATACAAAAAATGATTGCGGATGAGACTCAGTGATTAAGCACCCCTGGGTTCAATCCCTAGTATAAAAACAAAAACAAAACTAACGAAATAAAATCACTAATCCAGAAACCCACACTGGAAGCTAGTTGCTTCCTCTGATTTATATATAAAATGCCCTTACACATCCCCAGTTTTGGTGATAAAGAAATTTGAAGTTCTTGGTGATGTCAGAATATTTTCCCTACTCGGCAGAACCCTCACTACAGGATGGTGCTCACACAGCAGGTAAATAAATAAAGGCACTATGGAATAGAAAAACACTGTACTTCTTTAGGAATGTTAATCCAAAACATTAATCCAAAAACCAAGTCTGTTCTATGTGTATAGGTAAGAAGCTCACCTGCCAACGCAGATACTTATAATCCATGTGCCCAACAAATAGAGACTTGGTGGTAAATGCATAGGGCTGAACATCCACATCTGCTCTTGTCACCTTGAAACAAAATAATCAAAACTTTCACAACCACACAAGTTCCATATCTCATTTCCTCTCAAATAATTCAAGCACAACATACATTATTAGGACTGATTTTTGGTAGGGAAAAACCCACATGACCTCACATGATTAAACTGCATAGGTCAGGAGCTATTAACTTTGGTAAATGCCCTGGTTCCTCAACCCTGTCTCAGGTGTCAGGGAGGCAGAGGAAAGGCCATCTTTGGAGGAGAGCAGCTCCTCTCTCTCTCCCACCACCGGCACCACCCAACAGTGCTCTCTGATGATAGAAATGATCTATGCCTGCACTTTGCAAATGGGGCCCACCAGCAGCTTGGTACTAATGAATTCTTGATATCTGGTTCATCTGACCAAGAAACTGATTTTTTCATTTTAATTAGTTTATACAATTTAAAAAGCCACATGTGGCCAGCAGACACTGCACTAACCCCCAGAGTACTGACTGGTCACGGAACGGTTCAGTGCATGCTGACAAGCATTTGACACTTCAGCCATGACCCTGGCGAGTTTTGTTTGTTACCATGTCAGGACAACTTGTAGAAATAAAACCTACTGATCTACTTTAAAGCAAAAAAGTGTTCTTGGTACCATGTAATTCCTAATGTTTTAGAATTTTTTAAATATTTTTTCACTTATTTTTTACTTTTTTTTTTCATTGTCTTTTTTCTTGACAGTGATAAATTTAAAAAAACTTTTTTTTAATACATGTTTATAGGGTAATAATGTCTGTCTCAATCTACTGTCCTTCCCATCCCCACCGGCCCCACCCCTCCCCTCACTCCCCTCTCTACAATCCAAAGTTCTTTCATTCTTCCCTACCCACCATGAACTAACATTTTAAATGCTGTTTCCATTCCTTTTAGGTTCTGCAAAATCAGCTAAATTGTTCTAAGTACCAAATTACTCAATTACTTAAATGGTACACTTAATAAATTCACTCAGGTAGACAGACTCAACAACTGACCACTACAATGGACCTCATAGTTGATGTGAAAGATGACACAACAAAGTGACAAATCACCCAAGAAGTAGCTGCAGACTGGGAGAGTCCAGCTCAGTGTCACCTACCACAGAAAGTCCTCTCACACAACCACTCCCAGGATAAGCTGACAAAACACACCTGTGAAAAGCTTTCCAGTTGCCATCATAAAAGCATTCAAATGTCTAAAATTCCTCAGAAATTGTGAGGTACACACGAGAATTAAAAATAATGGTTTTTGTTATAGCAATATAAATACAGGTTCAGACAATGACTTAAAACTTCCTGAGAGGAACCTGGGTGTGCTCAGGCGTGAGCACTCCTGAAGACTAGGGTAGTGTTCACTAAAGCACTAACTGGTCACCCAGAAACATTACCAAGAGCATCCTAAATTCCACCAAGTGACAATACAGTAGCATTTTGTCCTAGTGTAGTCAGATAATCTGCTTTATAATAAAAATATACCTACCTTATTGATGAAGCTGGATTTCCCAACATTTGGGTACCCACACAAAAGCAGAGTCCTTGTATTTGGGTCAATGGTTGGCAAACGGGATAAATGTTGACGCACTATGAAAAGTTTAAATTGAAAAATCAAGAGACTCAAATTTTAAGATTTCATTGAAATGTTCTTTTCAATTTAGCTACACTACAAGCTCATGGTTATATTAATCTCACTCAAACTTTTATAAATAAATGAAAAAAAAGGGAAAATAGGAGAGTAATAGCATGTATGTACATATATGATAGTATTTCCCAAATGTAGATGTACCAAAATTCAAATTTCTAGGCCTACCGACCTGTTATTTTGATTCAGTAAGTCAAAGGTGAGGTCAAAAAACCACGTGGGAGAAGCGTCCAGATGATTTTCATTAAGTGAGGTTACTGGGACAGCAACATGTCTAGAAGCACATGTGCTGTCACCTTCTGGCTACCACATGAGCTACTTCCATTTAACTGCCTCATCTGCAACACCAACACGCTGAAGTGGCACCCACTGGCTCCTACAGAGCCAAGAGATGTGTATGAAAAAATTTTCAAAGCACCCACATATCATAAATCTGGTGGAAAATGATCTACAAAATGCAGTGGAAAGGAGAATAAAACCAAATGAGTCAAAATGACTATAATATATAAGTACATGCATGGGAGGTGGTAACACTTTCCATAAAATCTTTCCAAAATTCAGAAACTGTCCTGTTAAATAAAAGCATTTTTTAAAATAAAAATTATCAATAATAAAACTGAGTTATTTTACTTTTATAAAATATTCTTCAGTATTTTTCCAAGATTCATGTCTATGTCTTATCTATTCAACATTAAAAACATATTTTTTTAAATAGTGTGTAGGCATTATAATTCTAGGCACTTTTTCAATTAAAACTAGCTTACTAAAATTTCTTGTAGGTCACTAACACTAGAAAAAAATCATTTGAGGGCTGGGGAGATAGCTCAGTTGGTAGTGTTTGTCTCACAAGCACAAGGCCCTGGGTTAAAACCCCAGCACCGCAAAAACGAAACAAAACCAAAAAATTGATCTCATCATCTCTAAAAGAGAAAAAAAAAAAAAAAAAAACCCTCAAGAATAAGTCCTCCACAAGGACCAATCATCTCAATAGAACACATGGTTATGAGTGCTCATGAAAAACAAGTACCTTGTTCCAAATACTCCAAACTCTGCCTCTGTCGCTTGATAATGGTGCACATGCGCCCGAGGGCAGCACGCTTCAGCTGCTTACAGCGGTAGAGAGAATCACCATATTTCATAAGCCGTACGTAATCTTTAGCAACACTTAAAAAAATAAAAAATATGTAAGAATTTTCTGTCACTTTTGACAATAACTTAAAAGACACCATAGTAAGAAAATACCTTACTTGTCCACTAGATTTTTGGCTATATTAATCTGTCCTAGAGCCAACTTGTAATGATCCTTGTCATAGAGAATATTCATCAAATCTGCATAAAATGGATGGATATCCTATAACAAACAAACAAAAACACCAGTTGCTTTGGTTCAATAGTTTCACATCCTTACATGTAAACAACATGTGAAGAACAAGTTCCTTTTCCTCTCTACTCAAACCTGCAGCTTCTCTCCCCAGATTCCTCTCCTGGCCAACGACCCTGTGGATTTAGTCCTCCAAGAACAGAAGCAGCTGGGTGTGGTGATGCATGCCTACAATCCCTCATGCTTGGGGGGCTGAGGCAGGAGGATCACAAGTTTGAGGCCAGTGTTGGCAGACTATCTTAAAACAAGCTGAGGATAGCTGGGGGTGGTGGTGCACACCTATAATCCCAGCGGCTTGGGAGGCTGAGACAGGAGGATCTCAAGTTCAAATTCAGCCTCAGCAACTCAGCAAGACCCTGTTTCTGAATAAAATATTAAAAAACTGGTGATTGATTTTTGTAAAATGTACTCTTAAAGCATAAACCACAAGGTAAGGAAATTTTCATGCAAATCTTTTTTTTGGGAGAAACTCCAGTTTATATTTCTTATTAAATAATCATCAAATTACTGGTTCAACAAGCAATGTTTCAATTTTCATTTACATCTTACTGTATTAAGATCTATAAATAAATGTATACAGGTTTTGGTTTTTCAAAAAAAAAAAAAGGGGCTGGGGATATGGCTCAGTGAGGAAGCATCCCTGGGTTCAACTCCAGAGGCTGAAGCAGGAAGATAGTAAGTTCAAAGCTTAGTGAGACTCTGTCTCAAAATTTAATAAAAAAAAGCTGGGGATATACTTCAGTGGTAAAGTGTCTCTGGGTTCAATGCCCAATACTAATAAGTAAATAAATAAGTCTGTTTCTACGTGGACTTGCCATTTCTACTCAGATGCCTCACACGTCTCAAGATAGCATGCACAGACTGGACTCTGGTCCTCCCCTCCTCAGCTTGGTGACCAGCAACCCTTGTCATCCAAGGTAGAGAACCCCAAAGTCCTCTCCACTCTCTCTCTCTCAATCCTGTGTCTAGTCTATGAGCATATCCTTTTAGTGCTGCTACTGAATAATCCTGAAGCCAATCACTTCTCAATACCTTCACCACTATCCCAGTTATCTAAGTCATCATGATCTTTCAATCACACATTCTAATCACTGCACTGACCAACTAATGGTATCTGATCCCCCTACAGGCTAGGTATCCTTAAAGAACTATCGGGAGGGTTTTGGTTTACTTAGGGCCTCATTAGATGGGATATGGTTGAGGAAAATGAAAAACACTAAAAACAAAACAAAAAATAGATTCTGTTCCCAGTTTTGATGCTAACATACTCAGTAAACTCTGGCATATCAATTATTTTCTGTTTCTTTTTCTGTCAAATGACCACACCAAACTGGCTAATTGGTGATTCTCTGAAGGCCCACATTTATATGACCACACAACTCCTAGAATCACTTACATCCAATTTGGGGAAATCTGTAACAATCTGTGAGAGTCTGTCATGGTAATTCTGCTGAGTAAATTTGACTTTTCTCATATAAAAATGTCTAATGCGATGAATTTGGTAATGTTTATGAATCACTGTTGGAGTCTTTCGCTGAGTCTTCGATAATGTCAGGTCAATGAAGTCCTGCAATTAAAGAAAATAAAGACACAATCAACATCTCCTTTTCATTCACTTGTTTGAAACCTCCTTAAAACATTAATAACTAACTGTAGTACACATTTTAAACTACCAACATTTATTTTTTCTAACTTTTTAATATATAACTTTGTTCATCTGGTTCTTAAGAAACAATGAATGGCTGCTGAAACAAATTTCACCCCATACCTAAGAATATTTAAAACCACAGTCAGACAACTGAAACATAAATCTGAAAAACAGAAAAAAAAAAATCCTTCAATTTGTATAATTCATATGTATAAGTTTGACTTTAAAAACGACATAAAATAGTGGGTAAATTAAACCCACTGTTTGTAATTTTCTATGGGTATGTAAGGTGACTATTTGAGGATATAAAAGATTTTTGCAATGCATTCCCCAGTGCAAACAGCCCCTGCTTCTCTTTAATAAGGAACTATTCCCCTGCTTCTTCAATCTCACATACCTAGTCATAAAAAAATTACTTGATTTTCCCTGAATGCTTTCATTAATTCAACAATATTGATCATTTCCTACCTGGAAAGACACAAATACTTAGGTGCTGAAGATAAATAACGAACAAGACATTGACCCTTCCTTCAAGAAATTCAGGATCCAGTGGATCGAAATACAGTGTGTCAAGTGTTATCAAAGGCACGAATATTCACACCTTCATTAATACACATTGGATCTTTACTCTTCTCTCCAACAGACTTCCCATCCATAAAGGTTTGTTTCAAAAGTCACTAACTGCATGAAGTTTCCCTACTCTCCCACTGCACAAGTTCAGTACCAAAGCGTGTTATTTTTTTTTTTTTACAAAGTATTTTCTATCTTCAGTTGGTTGGATCCAGATGTGGAACCCACAGATACTAAGAGGCCAACTTGTATGTACTATATATTCCTCTGTTATAACAATTCTGATATTTACAGTGTGGTTGTAAGTGCTTCTATTCACACCTCTAGATGACTTCCAAAATGGTATCTTATGTATTCTGTACTCACAATTCTTGGCATAAACATCAGTCACTCAATAGATACTACAATGAACTGTGTCCTACTTTCCAACTGTGATTCCCTTTTCACTTCCAATCACCAAAGGATAACTGTGCCATCTTTTCAACATAAGTAAATCCATCTAGAAATACAGATTTCGCTCAAGACAACAGAAATGGAAGTTATACTAATATAAAGTTCTCTACCAAGCCTTTATATGAACAAAGTTCATATGATCCAAAGAGCTGTATTTCAGATTAAACAAAACTGCAAATTCCTTCAATACACTTGAGAGATGAATGAGAAAATATCAGGAGGGCCAAAAATACAAAGAAAACATGATTCCTCTAAAGGATTTCTTTCCGAATAGTACAATCTAGAGAGAGATGTACCATAATGGTTGTCGGGAAGAAGTGGAAAAAACAACTAATTCTGTGCTATGAGTGTAAAATGCTGGCTTTTGTAAAGCTTTCCAAGGCAAGCTCATTCCACCTTGGGACCTGAAGAAAAGGAAACTGTCTATATTCACAGTGCACCACGTTCAACCACAGCAAATCATCCTCTGAATGGGTTCTGTGCAGAGCCCCAGGGATCGCCCGACAAACACGTGTTTTTTGAAAAGTTCACGGAAAAACCTGACTTAGTCTCAATTCTCAACACTTTCTGGACTGTCTCTTGCTGCACCGAATAACTACACAAGCGTTTCCCAAGTCCAAGAGAAAAAGAACGACTTAAAAACTAAGAAGTGGTAAACTATGACAGCAAGGCACCAAGCCCCCTGGGCGAGGAGGCGGCTCCGCCCAACTCGAGTTCCACGGCAGGAGCTTCTGCTCCTCACCGAGCGCCACAGGCCTCCCCGCGCACCTCGCGGTCACCACCACCCACCTACCTGGGCAGTGCCTACGGACTCTCGGAGGCACCACGGTCTCCGGGGGACCCCTGGCCTGGGGACGGAGGACTCGGACTCGGACTCGGGAGTGAGGCCGCTGTCTGGGGGTGCCTGATGGCCGGAGGAAGAGGCCTGCCAAGTGAGGCCCTGCACTGGAGGGCGACAGGGCACAACGCGCGCCCCTCTCCCGGCCCTAGGGTTAAAGGTCCCCGAACCCTCCGGACGACCTGGCCAAGAAAAGGAGAGAGAGACTGGGAGCCCTTCCCTCGGTCCCTACCTTGGCGGACGGAACCACCGTAATCTTCTTGAAGTTATAGTGCGCCATGCTGACCGCGGGTTGCACGAGGAGACCCGGCGAGACAGACCGGACTTCCGCCGTCGGGAGCAGGCGGGACTTCCGCCATCATCTGCGCACTGCATTTCCGCCGCCGGTCCGGAAGAAGCGTCACTTCCGGAGTCTCCGCCGGGCGCCGCCCGGCGCTCTGGGATCTCACAGCGCCCCCGCGCGACCCGGAGGTACGCCGCCGAGGGGTGGGGGCCAGTAGAGCTGGGGGCGGCGGGCGACAGCACCGTCGGATTTGAGGGGTCCGAGGGGTTAGCTCCTTGCCAGGTAAGGAGGGGCCCCGGACTTCCACCCTGAACCCCGCTTTGGGTGCCGCCGCGGTCGGGGTTGTCTGACTCGGTTCAGGAGGCGGCGGCGCGGACTTGGCACCGCGCGGTGTCCCTGTCGGCCTGGCGAGCTGGAGCTGGAGAGGCCCTGCCGGCCGGGCCAAGTCCTTAGCCAGCTGGGGCCCGCCGGGGAAGGAGCGCCGGCCGGGGACTGGACGGCCGTCCTTCTTCCTGCCCTCTCTCCTGCCAGTTCAGAGTGACCACCTGTTTTCGTCGATCTTGCCCTGGTTGCGCCTCCCTATTGTGGCAGCCGTCAGCGTTCCCTCTGACCCTCCTGTTACATTAAATGACCTTTTCTCAGGCATCTCTTTCCCTTCTTTGCCTCTCCTTCAACCACTCCTCCATTCCTGTGCATCGGTTGTGCTGGTTCTTCTCCACCGTCTAGAACTCAGCCTTCTCTGCTAACTTACCTCCCTACTGCCTCCCCCTAACTGGATACTCCTCAAGAGCTTGTCCTCCACCTGTGCTCTTCTTCTCCAGTCTCTTTTTGTGAATGGTGGCTTCTCAGACAGAATCCACGTGGATACCTCCGGGAAACAGACTTTTCCAGCCTGAGTTCTGTCACAGTTCCAGGTTCAGAAGTGTTCGACCACTTATGAAATTCCTGCCTTTATGATTCCAAATATGTCAAACTCAGCATATCTGAAAACCAAAACTCACCACCATCTGCTTTTTATAAGTAGACCCTCCCCCACTGTGCTATTTAGAGAGGGCAGTCCACACCTGGACTCCCACGGGGACAAACATAAGATTGGGCACACAGCGGAGAGCTGGGCAGACCAAGAAACAGGACAGTGGATAAGACATGCAGGGGCAAAGATGAGGTCAGGAAATGGAAAGAAAGGGCCCCAAAGATGCATTAAATCCCAAGAAGAGCAGAAGAGCATAAGGCACAGTAGAACCACATAGTACATCAGGAGAACCAAGGGGACAGTTGGAGGACAGTTGGGAGACAGGTCCTCTTGAGGAAACCTGAGGAGAAAGTAGATAAGGAGGGAGCACTTGGACATTTAGCATTATAATTTCCATTTGAGGTACAAGGCTCCCAGGTAAGCCAGGGCTATGTCCCTGTATAAGGGCTAGTACTGAGTCAAGCGCTGTTCAAAGCAGTTGATCCCAGATTCATTCATTTAACTCCTTTAACAACCATATGAAGTGGGTGAGGAAACCAGGCATGGCAAGGCTGGTAACCAGCACATGCTTGTACAGCTAATGGGCAGCAGGGTTGGGTTTGAACCTTAGTGGCGTGTCTTCTGCCAACCTGCTTTTACCTTACTGCTTCTCAGTAATTCCCCCTCACTTCTCTATTCTTTGAACAAGTTCTCTTGTTCTTACAAGATAATGTCGCTCATAAATTCCCAACATTTCAATATTGAAAATCATCTTCAATCACAATTTTCTCACTTAACTAAACTCATGTTTCATTCATCAGCAAGTTAGATAAGCCTGCCTCCTGTGTCTTTGTGGCACTTCTCAGGGAAGCCTCCAATATCATTAAAGTTCCCTGACTAATTAGAACAAATAAATTTAAAAAAAAAATTCACTGACTACAGTCATTTTCTAGACCACTGGACATTCTGCCCACCATTTCTCAGATTAGCAAAACTATTTACTCGTCGCCTTTTTTTTTTTTTTTCAGGTTCCCCATGTTCCCTTAATCGATTCCACTTTTCCTATAGCAAGCTCCTCTTTCTTTTATTCCACTATTTAGACAAGACGAGTCAATCCTTTATGTCAGATAGGAAACTGTCCTTTAGCTTTAACTCCAGGCAATAATTGAAAGATATTTTAGATTTGTATGGCACTTTAATGTTTACAAAATGCTTTATTTTTTTAGTATTTCAAAAATTCTCCCAACGGTCTTCTGATGTGGTATTAAGTTTAGATGTTTGCTTCGTATCCAAAGTCACACAACCTTAAGTGGCAAACAGGACTAGACCCAGCCAATGCCCATGTCTTTTCAGCTAAACACAAACATCTATATAAATAGTAGGTACAGGGGACAGAACTTTTTACATGATAATAAGATACCAATATATGTGATTTTCTTGGATTTATGCTGTACACTGAAGACTACTTGTTCATATAGAAGAACATTAAGAGAAAGTAACTGATGAAAAGAAAGGATATTAATATTGATGTCAGAAAATAAATGTGATTTTATAAACCCTGACAATGAAAAACTGACTGGTATTGCTATTTTTACTATTTTCCTAAGAACTTGAAATTATATCTTTCTAAATAACTTGTTATTTTTCAAGTAGCCTGAGCTGTGATGAAGAGTGAGAGGTCCCAACTTCCGGCTCCTGCTCCAATTTGCAAGCAAAGTGAGCTACAGTACCTCACTTAACTCCTTTGAGCTCTGATTTCCTCTTTCACAAAAGAAGGGGATCACAGCACCCACCCCCCACCCCCCAAGAATTGTTTTATGGCAACTGTGCAAGATATGTATGCAAAACACAAGGCACAAAATGAGAAGCACTAATGTAACGACTCACTAATAAAATTTAACTCGAAAACTTTATTTGGGTCAAAGTGTATTAAGTGCCACATTTTTTATCAGGAATTCTTAGTTTCCACAGATGCCAAGAAAAATCATTCCTGACCGTACTGGTAAAACCTAGGGAAAAGCTGCATAAACCCTCTAGCTTCGCTTGCTTTCAGATACTCGCTTTTAGTTGACTTAAAAATCACTAACCTTGGAGGTCACACAGCTGAGCAATATATTATTAGTCTCCCACCAGCTTTCTGTAGATAATACCTCTGATGTGTGGGTTATGATGATAACGGTTGCCTAGGTTACCTTTCAGGGACTTGAAGGCCACTTTTGTTGAAACCACTGACTCTTGGGCCTGTGCAAGTCTCCTGTGGGTGACTTTTTGATGCTGGGAGGCCCAAAACTCTGGCGCAGCAGTTTTCTGAACATGTGTCCTGTGAAGAGCTGCGACATTGATCGCACATATCTAATTACGTCACCTTGAGTTGTTTTCCCATGCCTTAAATCACCTGCTTCTTTATCCCATGAATATCCCTAAACCCTGTCTTCAGCAAGGTGGATTTGAGACTTACCTTCCTGTGCTTGGTGCCTCATGATTAAACGCTCCTTTGCAAAACTGGTCAGTGATTGGCACACTCCCCTGCAGGCAAAACAGTTCAGTTGCATTTGGCTATGCAGAACCTGTGTTATTTGCTAGCTTTTCAAGGGATAAGGATTAACCCATAAAAAGAAGAGACATAAACACCTTCTCATTGTGTATCTGTGGGTGGGACATTGAAAAGATGGAATGAGAAACAACCGTTTGCCAGGAGCTATCTGCTTTTAAGTTGTCCAGCCACAGAGGATGCCTGTGAATGCACAAACACCACACTCGTCATGGCAGAGCTGTGACATCAGCAGTGGGCTACCAAGCATCTTACCCCACCTGTGTGTTGACCAGAATCGCCATTCCTCCCTGTCAGCTCGTGATTTGTCTCCCTGTCTGTGGCTTCCTGAGGCAGGTGTGTGTGTCTCAGACTACTGAGAAGTTTCACCATGAGCACTGCTCGTTTCCTTCTCTGGGGACACCAAGCTGTCAAGGTCCTTTGTTTGAGGAGTATTGAAAACCACCTTCAGCAGAAGGCAACTTGCCAGTTCTGAACCACAGATGTGCAGGCAGCAGAACTCAGAGACTGCGCCTTGTGATGGAGGAAGGCTCAGCAATACTGAAGGGCACCCTGGAGGGGAGCTGCCAGGCTTCCGCCTGCCAGGAACTTCCTGGTAAAAAGTCTTATTTTCCAGACCTTATTTTGTGAGATTGTCTCCTCTGTTTCACGTTTTTGTTGCTGTAATTCTGATTGGTGAGTCCCTCTTGCAGCGGACTCAGTGCCAGGGAAATGGGACTAACTTCTTGCCTGAAAGGAACCTGTGTGTGAGGATTAGCCATCATAGCTGTCCTGCGTGGGTATTAAGAGGGCTCCCGTGGGTCTGTAGGACATTTCCCTAGATCTTAGGAACTGTCCTGGCCAACTCACCAAGCACGAGGCATAGGCTGCTCTGAAATAGCTCCATGTTCCCCAGGGACCCCTGATTTCCAAAAGAGGGAGCCAACTCCTCAAGGGCAGGGACTGTGTCTCTTTTGCTGTTCCTCACAGCAAGCAGCATTGCCCTGAGCATTCCTTGTGGCTGAGGGACTCTGGGGATTGGAAGCTGGGCTGAGTGAATTCCCAGCGCAGCCAGGTCTGGAACAGTCGGAATCTGTGAGCTCCTCGGTCTTACAGAACTGGCCATGTCACACCAACTGTGCACAGCCCTAAATTAGGTCAGAGAAACTGGACCACAGGGAGAAAGACCCACACTGGCCCTTCAGCCTACGGACAGCCAGGGACCACTCCAGGGAAGGTGCACAGGCCTGGGCTCCTCAGACGGACGCTGGTTCCCGGAAGTGATGAGAGATGCTGAGGGCCTGGGGTTCAGAGGCCGCACTCTTGAGTCCTATGAAAGTCTTTCCCCAGATGAGTCTTCACTCAGCCGGCCAACTAGCAGTCCCACACGTTCCATGCTGAAGACTCACCGTAATTGAGGGACCCTAAAGGCAGGTAGGAGGAACTCTCACTAACCCCCAGTGGCAGAGTTCCACCCATTGGCGTTGCTTCTGACTCTTGACCTGTGGCCTCTGGTGTAAACTGATGCTGCCTCAGGTCCTGGACAGGGGTCCGTGTCAAAGTGATTGGTGCCAAGAGAACTCACTGGAGCAGGAAGATGTCACAGGTTTACTCATCTCTATTCTCCTTTGATACTGAAAACTCAAGGGAAGGAAATTTCACCTGAGTGGCATTACCTAGCAAGCGGATTTTGTTCATATCAACACTAGAATTGTGTCTGTCAACCCAGTTCTGGGAGTCTTGTGGAATCTTAAGTCTCGCTACAGAACAGGTTTGAATTCAACAGGGAGGTCCCGGGAAGTACCCTCATTTGTAGAAGGCAGTTCCGCACTAGGAGGCATTAGAATCACCCTCAAAAGTAGCAACCAAGCATTCTTTTCTGACATATGTAATGATTTAAGAGTGTGGGCTCCATGTTTGGACCCCATGTGATCCTGGACTAGTTTTTCATCCTTACTAAACCTCTATTTCTTCACCTGTAATGCCTATAGAGTAGGGCTGGTGTGGAGGGGAACTAATAAAAGGTAAAATGTCCATCACATGCCTGATAAATGTGCAAAAAGATAATTTATATATTATTATGTATTACCTATGTTCTTATTAAGTGCTAGGTTACAATAATACTTCCTAAATTTGTTTGCTCATTAAATTCTCATTGAATCTTTATAACTGCAATGCAGGGAAACTTTTCAGTATGCCAAGTACTTCTTAGTGTCTCACAATAGCTCAGTGAGGTGGGAATGATCATCTCTGTTTTACAGATAAGAATGCTGCTTTTGGAGAGCTGAGTGGCTTGCTCGGCATCACACTAGGGACCAATGCCAGGCCACTGAACTCCAAAGCGCTCTTTCTGTTTTGCTGTTTTCCAGGAGTCACTTTGTTCCTGACCTTTCATGCTATTGATTTTTGGTATTTGATGGCAGTGTGTGATAGATTGCATTTGAGGTCATATTTTTAAATAATCCCACTGCATAGGTGTTTGGCCAAAACACTATATGTATACATAGGCAGGGTTTCTTATGTGCAAACACTCTATTTTCATCCTCACAACATCACATGCAGGTGGAACCATTGCTTCCTGCGCCGATGAACTTCTGGCCTTGCTCATGCCAGAAGTGGTTGATAAGGGATGTTTCTGTGTGTTAATTATAACACCAATATATGAGTCATTCTATCATACTAACACATTGATGACATTCTCTCCATTTTGCAATGCCCTAAAGGACTTTTAAGTTTAATAAATATCTTGCAGCCTCTTTCTTAGACAAGATTTGTGATAATAAAAATTTGGAATCTGAGTTCTCATGTTTGATTGATTGATTTATAAATGATTTCTAACTTCTATAGGCAGAGCTTCTTAAGATTAGCATCCTGCAGCATACCCAAAAAGAAACTTGAGGTAAGTATATTGCAACAGACATCTGAATTCTTGGTATTTATGGAAGCTGGTTAAGCAGCTAGTTGTGCTGTCTACGCCTCAGGGTAAAAACTGGAAAAAATGATCTTGATGATGTGATAATATTGTCACAAGTTTTAAAATTGATTATGAAGGTCTGCCTCAGGAAAGCATGATGTTCCAGAAATTTCAGTTTCCCAGGGAGAGAAAGCTTAAAATTTTAATCCCAACCCCGCCACCAGTTTTTAGATTACTAGTAAGCTAGGGCCTTTCACTCCGATTACTTTTGATTTTTTAAAAAAGGTTTATTAAAATAATATTTATTAATATTAAAAGAATATCAGTATTCAGAATGTATCAGTTTACATGGTTTAAGTTATGCTGTGATACTAACAATTCCAAATCTAAGCACCATGTTCTTTCTCTCTAAAGCTTCCTGCCCACTACTGTTGAGTGAATGTGTCCTCCCCAAAAACACGTTGAAGCCCTGACACCCAGTGTGATGACATTTGAAGATGAGTCTTTGGAAGGTGATTAGGTGTAAAAGAGGTCAGGAGGATGCAGCCCTCATGATGAGATTACTGCCTTTGTAAAAAGAGAATCTGAGAACTTGCTCTCCTCACCCCTCCTTGCACATGAACCAAGGACAGGTCATGTGTGGACACAGAGAAGGCAGTCATCTACAAGCCAGAAGAGAGCACTCGCCAGAACCCAACCACGCCAGCACGCTGATCTTGAACTACCAGTCTCAAAATTGTGAGAAAAACAAATTTATGTTTAAGCATCTAGCCTATAGTATTTTGATCTAGAAGCTCAAGTTGACTGAAACACCCACCTTAGGTATGCAGGGGCTCTGTTCAGGATGGTCACTGAGGAAACCAGACTGCTGGGCAGGTGTTGAGACATTTGCTATGCTAAAGAAAAGGGAGAGTTTGACAATGAAACGTGTCAGCCTCGATTCGTGGTCCAGAATTAGTCACAGGATATACAAAGAAGTGGGGAGTAATAGAGTTATTTTCAAACAGTACTAATGTCTACCACATTGGCATCTAAAGCAGATGCACTATAAATCTATGTCAAATCGATAATCCAAAAATTGTGTAAGATATAAGATAAAAATCAAAATACTTTTTTTCAATTAGAAAATTGGGTCCTATAACCTTTACATTAAGAGACAGGCAATCAACCCTGTATTATCCATTCATTCCAGTTTCACAACCTTACTGGCTAATATAGATACAAATCTGCTATATAAATGTTCACTTATTGAAAAACTTCAGAAACACACCAATATCTCTGAAAACTGACAAAGTAAAATTCCCAAACTCTTAAGCAAACACAATGAGGGGTCACTGGTGATTAATTCCTATGTGGTGTTTTAGAATATCCTATTTCCTTCTTTCCAGTGTCTATTGATACCAGTCTTCAATGCTCACTCTCCGTCAGGACTCATGCAAATGAGCTTTGATTTGTTTTATTAAGTTATTCTCATGTTCAAAATTTCAATGGCAGAGTCCCATGCCAATATCAGTAAAAATAGTTGAAACACATTCAAAATGAAAATAACTGGAAGTGATAGGTAGAGAAAATGGAATCATACTGAATTTTAATAATTTTAAACTAAATTCAGATATAACACTTAATGATTTGATATGTTTAGGTAAAGATAGATTGCTCCCTGCTATCCCTGGCTCCCTCGGAGGGTGCTTCCAGTATTTCAGCTCCCACAACTTGCTCTTTTTCTCCTGACTGACCTTGGTTCCCATGAGCAAATATGAGCATCTAAATTATTTGTAAAAATAAAATATAAAAAGTATAGGTTGAAAAAGTAGAAGACCTAGAATGGCTTTGACTGGCACACATGGTAGGTGCAGGTTTGCCGTTCTGTTACGAGAGTGGCAATTCCAGCTCTTTCCCACGCCACGCACTAGCAAGTTTAACAATGAAGACGTTCCATTCCTGTTGCAGGGCCAGCTAGAAACCCAGGCTCGTCTCATATCGAAACAATGGAAAGTGTCAACAATATTTTTTAAACACCCTCCGAAACTATGCAAAGATTATTTAGGAAGGAATTTTTGATGGACACAGAGAGGGAAAACCACATGAAGACACATGGGCAGAGACAGCCATGTGGCAGGATGACAGGAACAAAACCTGAGGAACACAAGGGATTACAGGCGAATGTGAAAAACTGGAAGAGACAGGAAGGACTGTGCTCTGGAGCCCTTGGAGAGCCGGCCCTTGATCTTGGATGCCGATCCTCCTCAGGTGTGGACAGTACATATCTGCTGCTTATGTCATCCAGGCCTTTGTACCTTGTTCCAGTAGCCTCAGGAACCTGGTGTACAAACACATGGAAGTCTCAGGAATCATTTTACATTTGTTCTCAAATGCTCAGTACTGTTTATCATGGCAGTACAAATAACCATCTGTCATCATTTGATGAACAAATCAAATATGAAGTCCAAACAAGATGAGCCATGCGTGAAGAGTAATCATCATACTTAAAAAATAGTTGCTCGAAGAGTAACAACACAAACAAAAACATGACCTACACACAGAAAGACATCATGTCTTCTTTAAACATGCTGAAAGGCGTTCAGATTCACAAGGAACATGATGAGATGCTACCGATCAGTTGACACACACTGGTAGCTGCTGTGCTCAAAGCTGTATTGTATGAAATACTTTAGGGGAATATAACAGTACTTCACTCCTTATCTGTGTTCAAGAAATTTTCATCTTAATTGGGGAGACAGGAACAGGTAACAGTCTAAACCAGTTCCATATACATTTATAAGCGGCCAAAGCTCCACGTATGCCCTTCTTTCCCCTACCCTGCTTTTCTCCCTGCTGACCTTCTTCTTGCCCTCCCTGGTCTGCTGTTCCGTCCTGGATCCCTTCCCTCCTTTAGCACACTTGTGCACACACTTCTTTCTTCTTGCTCCCCATCAGTCAGACAATGCGGCTCCCTGGTAGTACCCTGGAGCCGTGCCTGGGTTCCACTGCCTTTCGCACATAGGTCCAGATGCATTGCAAGCGGAATGTTCATGTGTGGTATCCTGAGAACCTCGCCAACTTTAATTTCAGTGCTTGTGGGAAAGCACATTTTGAAGTCCCCAAAAATCAACTGAAAATTAACTTTTAAAGCTGTTTTATGAAAGCCCATGAGAACTGGTCAGAGTAGAAATGTAAATCAGTGGTTCTCAAGCTCCATGTTATTGTCATTGTGAGACTTGCTATAAGCCATTTGTAACAAACTACAAAGTTCTCAAGTTTGCCAATGAATTTTTTCTTTTTTAATGAAAACACAGACTGAAGATTCTCCCTATAATATCATTCAGTGAGCTCTCTTGACTAGGAGAGGCAATGTCCCAAAATTACTATACCCCACACTTAGTTAATTTAGGCTGCAAAATCTTTTTTCCTCCAGTACCAGGGCCTTGGGCATGCTAGACAAGCACTCTAAAACTACACTACACCCCCTAGCCTTTAAAAAAAGTTTTATTTTAAGACTGGGTCTCACTAACTTACCCCGGCTGGCTCCAAACTTGTGATCTTCCTGCCTCATCCTCCTGAGTAGCTGGAATTATAGTCATGGGCTGCCACACCTGTCTATAAAATAGCATTCCTGCACACCCCAGGAGTGTGCAAATATACAGCATTTGTGAACGTAATCATCTCGTGCACAGTGGCAAGAGAAGGTTAGAAAGGCTGGTATGGGTAGTCTGTTTTGCTCTTAGGTTCCACTGGCAGGGGCTGTTGGAATCAGGAAGGCTTCATAGAGAAGGCTTGATTCCATGGGCATCTTGCAATATGACTACAGTTCCTATAGGTGGAAAGGGGCATAGAGTGGGTGGGGGGACTGCTTGTTCAATAAGAATGACAAGTCTTGGGATGAGAGTGTTAGGGAAACTGGTAGGGGCCAATGGAGGTTTGTGCTCCTTTGAGGTTTGGTTTTTTATT
Organism: Sciurus carolinensis; assembly: GCF_902686445.1. Classification (NCBI taxonomy): domain Eukaryota; kingdom Metazoa; phylum Chordata; class Mammalia; order Rodentia; family Sciuridae; genus Sciurus; species Sciurus carolinensis. The sequence continues at coordinate 7,553,646 of NC_062224.1, read as the reverse complement.
TTCTGCATTTTGTTAATGGGTGAGGCATTATGATACCCATGAGGTATCATAAGATGATCCCTTCAACATCTTGGATTTTTCCAAAACTGTATATGAAACATATCAGAAACACCCAGTCCATGTGTACTGAGCCCTGATCAGCAGTGCAGTCCCTGTGTTATCTCATTTCATCCCACAGTGCCATGGGAGGAGGGTGGATAACCCCCAGGTGGGCACTGTTCTTATCTCTGATTTGCAGATGAAGAATCATGCCCAGAAACTTCAAGTTTCCAAGCCAGACAGAGCCAAGCTCAGGGTGGACTCGAGAGCTTTGCTCTTACCACCACACTGGACTGCAGACCTCCTGAGACCATGTCCTGGTGCAGGCTGTGACCCCTTGAGCTACCTACGCATTGATAGAGACAGAAAGGATCAGTCTGAGCAATGCATGTCCACTTATTCATGAAAGGCATGGGGGAAAGTGAGACATGTACTTAACAAAGTGGGTATTAGCACATATTGCACAAACCATTTTTATTTTATTTTTTAATCAATGGCAATTTTTGGTTCCTGCAGCTTCCAACTGGGAGCTGACAGTACATTACATTCAGTCGAGCAATTCTTTGGAAGAGTGGAGACATACAACCTTCATCAATACTCTCTATTTGAGTGGGCATCTCCCTGAAAGAGACCCCTGCCCAAAGCTGGCAAAGACACATCTTGAGCACATGATTCACAGGGAGTTTCTTGGGATTCGCCCAGCTCATATTTTTCTGATCCTCAATTTTTTTTTTTTTTTTTTTTTGTTCTGGGGATTGAACCAATGGGTGCTTAACCACTGAGCCCATTCCAGCCCTTTAATATTTTACTTAGAGATAGGGTCTCGCTAAGTTGCTGAGGCTGCCTGCTGGGATTGATCCTCAAAATTTTTGAAAGCACTATTCCTAAATGAAGAATGATTTGTTGGTCAGAAACTAGTCTGTTTAGTACAAAGATATTTTGCTGTTGCTTCACTTTTCTCTTTTTTCTTTTTCATAGTGTTAGGGATTTAATTCAGGGCCTTGTGTGTGCTAGGCAAGTGCTCTACCACTGAGCTACATCCTCAACCACTGATGTTTTGCATCTTGTAAGTCAACTGTGTTAGGTCATGGTGTGTCTGTCCAGGATTCCTTAAAGATCAAATGCTGTAAATAATGTGGTCCAAATGAAAGAGCTCCTGTCTCCCTTTAAATCAAATGAGCTCTGAAATTAATGGGAAATAATTATTTAAAATAGCACATTATGAATCAGATAATGTACTCTGATCTGATACTTGTATAATGCTAGTTTTGACAAAAGAAATATAGTAGATTAAAATCATATTGTTATTGGTTCTATCACAATAGGTCACAGAAGCCAGGACAAGGATGATACGTAGTCTTTGCAGGGTACGGTGAGGCTGGAGCACAGCACTCAGTTATAAAGTGTGATTACCCCTAGAGCTTCACAATCTGGTACAGCACTGTATCTCTGAGAATAGTCCAGCATTCACAGTAGTTTATTTCAGGTTGCTAAATGTATAGATGGTTGCTGAAATCTGTATGTATGAAAAATGCATCTATGTCTATATAGAAATCTATCTGTCCATTCACCCATCTCTTACCTATACAGAAGGCAGAGTTGAAGCAGATTTTTCCCCATTTGTTTGGAATTTCCAAGGAATTATCTGTTTATGTAAAGACCAAACATTTTATCTTTTTCTGTTGGACCAAATAAAATGTCCTGATATAAAACTATTAAAAATTACCTTTTAAACACTATGGTTTGTGCGCCTACTCTATATTGCTTACAAAAATAATGGAAAATAGCCGGGTGCAGTGGTGTACACCTGTGATTCCAACAACTAAGGAGGCTGAGACAGGAGGATCACAAGTTCAAGAGCAGCCTCCACAACTTAGTGAGAACCTCAGCAACTTAGTGAGACCCTATCTCTAAATAAATAAATAAATAAATATATAAATAAATAAATAAAATGGACGGGGGATGTAGTTCAGTGGTAAAATGCCCCTGGGTTTAATCCTCAATACGAAAATAAAATAGAAAGTAATTGGAATTTCTGCTTTAAAATGGGATCTCATCTGATCTCATTGCCTAAAAGTGACATTTGACAACATGGAGTGGAGCTTAGGGTCCCAAAGAACCTAGGAATTTTTTAAAAAAGGGGTTTCAATTAAAGTTCTTTTTTTCTATCGTATCAATAGTTAGCATCTCATCCTATAAATTATCAGCTAAAGGATGACTAATTATTTCAAGGAATTAAAAGTGCCAACAGACATGGCAAGAAGATTCGGAGCCTGAACGGGCAGAGCTGAGGTCCTGCCTGTCATTGTGGGAAGAGGCAGCAGGTGGTGCCTTGCAGTAGGCAGCTCACCCTCGTCTGGGCCGGAAAACAAGTTCAGAACTAGTTTCCCGGTCATCTTAGGGGTTCTGAAGGGTGGAAGCACTTGTTAGCCCAAAGTCCTGCACAGAAATTCTTTACATGGAGTCCATATTTCAATTTAACAGTATCTCTTGAGTAATAGGTATTTTCCAGTCATACAGGACTTTAATTTGAAAATAAATTCAACATTATTCACATGCCCTGCATTTCCCTGAAGACCTAAGTCCATAAGATTGATTCCTTGCTATTCAGCAGAAGGCAGCAGCATGCCTCTGTCAGGCACGAGGGACCTAACCTTCAGGAATCTCTTTCTGCAGATTAGATGGTCAGCCTAAATTCTCCTGGCTGCGGGCCACCTCTCCTGAGTTTCTGTCCATTATCTAACTTGCTCTTGACCACAATGCCCTGATTCTGGACCCTCCAACGCCCCCAACCGCTATGTCTGTCTGCATCCAAACTATTTGCCACCCGGTGGAGGTCCCGAAATTATTCCTTTATAGATAAGAAAACAGCATTTCCTTCATTTCCTCAAACCTAAAGCTTTGCCTGTGCTCCAGTGACTGGAAGAAAAACTGTGTGAAATTCTAGAACACCTTTGTGTATTTAGTACATTATAACTTGAATTTAATAACTATTTATTAAATTCCAGCTATGTGACGGGCACTGATCTGAGTACTTTGAAGACATCAATAAATAAAACAGGGCCATTATTCCTGCCCTCAGCGTATACATGCTGGTGGGACACCACAGGTGCGTGCTAATAACTCAATTAAGCTGGGAAGATTACTTTAAGCTCATAAGCAGGCAGCTGTTTTGTAAACCATTTCTAAGTCATAAATTTACTTCTTTCTAATTGCTGGGAACCTATAAAATCATGAAAATAATTTGTATGTACTTTCAGTTTAAATGTCAAATAATCCATGCAAATGGATTCATCTGATGCAGACATTCCTATTTGCTGTGTAGACCAGGTGTGGCCAAGACCATTCATTGGATGGAAACTGGCCTAGGGAGCCAAGAGGGTCAATCTCACATTCCTAGTCAAAGAAAAGTGCCAAATCATGAGTCTCTTGACTCCTGACCTCACCCCGCCTCTCATTGCTATTTTCCCATTTATTATGACATATCATACCTGTTCCCAAACCCTTTAATGATGGGGTAAGTCAAGTATCTATAGGACAGCAACAACAAAAATAGCTGACATTTGTTGACTGCACGCCAAGTTGTGTTCCAAGCATTGTATGTGCATTAACTCAATCATCACAACAACCCTAAGGTACACATTAATATGATACTTTACAGCTGTGGCAAATTATATCTTTTTGAACTTTTGTAAACACGAAATACATTATAGTTGTAGCTTAATGGCTATGGAAAGTCTAACTAGTGACCTAACATCATTCCAATGTTCTGAGACCAGAAGTATACGGATAGTAGTGATTATTTATAGATAATAGCATATGTGCCGGCACTTTGATTCACATAAATTAGTCACAGAATATTTCAAGAGAGATTTCTGTTGTTGTTTTTTAAAAAATTTTTTAGTTGTCAATGAACCTTTATTTTACAAATGAGACTCGAACTCAGTGTCTCACACATTCTAGGCAAGCACTCTACCACTGAGCTACAACCCCAGCCCCTCAAGAGAGATTTTATTTTTAACTTATAGATAAGGAAACTGAGATCCAGGAAAATGTAAACTACTGAGGTCATGTAGGCAGTGGGAGGCTGAGGTAAAAGAACCCCCAGCCTCCATGAGGGCAGGTGCCATTTTAGGAAGTTCATGTTAGTTTTCCTAGGAAGGAAAAGAGAAAAACTGTAGAAATCAATACAGAGCAAAACCACTTCCAGACTGCTCTGATGTCCTTGCAAGGGCTGTGCTTTGGGTGGGAACGTTCTGGGGGTTACTAAGCAGAGCGCTGAGTCACCCAGCCCTCAGGGACCTTGACCAGGCTGCTCCCTCCTGTTTGCCTCTGACGCTTTGTTTGGTGAATGAATGGAGTGTTTGCCATTCCACACCAGCTCTCCCAGACCCTTCCCACCACCGTGCTCTGTGATGAGCCAGGTGGAATCAGACTCCTTGCCCATGGTCACACTTTTAACCATCTTTTTTATTTTTCTTTATCCCCAGTGTCAGATCTTTGAGACACTGAGAGTTTATTGGATGTTTGTTGAGGTAGGTTCATCCTTTGGAGTTTTGAGGGCCTTTATAGCCCCAAGGCTACCAGAATCCTGGGTTTGTCCCAGCAACCAAAGGACTATTTGGAATGTTGGCCCTTTCTAAAGTTGAACTTCATCTAACTCCCAGAAGTAGATCAGATTTAGGGGGATTGGAAATATTTTGTTACACTCAAACATTAATAATAAGATACAAATCCTAGAAGGCTGTGTTTTTTAAACTCCACAGTTTGGTTACTCTCTTGAGACAGTGGAAGATAGTGAGGATTTATGAGCACTAAGCTGTTAAGACCTGGTCTGTATAACTTCTGGAAGCTCTTAACGACAGTACGCAATGAACAATACCATTTGATTTAAACTTTGGCTAAGGAAAGCCAATGTGTACCTGGCTAGAACATGGGCGATATGTTAAAACTCAACTAAAAGCAGAATATGCTCAGATTTCCAAGTGTCGAGGGCTGAGGTCTTAGAGAGGCAGGTTCTTAGCTGTAGTAATGTGACCTGCCTTGCCTGGAGCGAGAAAGGCACATGCACTTCCCGGGCTCTCCAGCTAATCCCCACCCCTGCCCTGGGCCCATGAAGTCAGCTAAGGTCCTCTCCTGAGCCTCTGGGCCTGTTTCCGTGAAAGTCCTCCCGGTTGGACTGTCATCAGCTTTACTTTCCCCATCACAGAACTATGAAGTTCTTGAAGCCAGGACCTTTCTTGTGCCACTTGGGAGAAAGGAGCCCTCGCTCCATGGTGGAAACACCAATGACCCGGCACGTGGGCGTTTGCACACAGGCTGTCACTCACCGGGCTCCTCTGTGACTGTCAGTGCTGTGCAACCTCCCGGTCCTGACAACAGCCTCACTGTTGGTGACAGCCACCAGCTCAATGAGGAAATTCAGTGCTTAGACGTCAACTTAACAGAGCAGCTCTCAATAGCGCATTTGACTTGTCACCATGGCCACAGTAGAGAGTCCTCAAAACAAAGCCTCAGTCAGAGCGGTCAAGTGTCCTTAGCACCAAGACTCTCCAGGCAGCATTGAAGGCCTTGGAGAGAGAAGAAGGAGGCAGCCCCCAGTGACTGCATCTTTGTTCCCAGCTACTGGTTTCCGCCTTTTGGTGGGGATGAAATCTAGGTGCAGAATATTGGTTACTCTCAGTAACTGGTTCTTAGCAAGTGTGTCTTCATAGGAGCCAAGAGCTATTATAGAAACAGCGTGTCATGACCTCTTGACAGCCTCTACCCCTTCTCAATACACTAACTGATGCTGTGACTACTTTGATCTCTTTGTCTTTCTTTAGCTTTTCATATCCCTCCTCACCTTTTGAGCCAGGGTCTCACTGTGCTGCTCAGGCTGGCCTCGAACTCCTGCCTCCGTCTCCCAAATAGCTGGGACAATAGACACTGCACCAACTCTTTTTTTCTGACCCCTTTGTGAATCTAACTGAAGCTACAGACTGTGGCACAACAACGAGTACAGGCTTATTTCCATGCATTTTTGCAAACAATCTCAAGAGATTCATAGAAACAACCCTTCTGATTTGACACCTCCCCCAAACAAATGAACAAAGCCCCCTCGTCTTTGTGAGAGTGCCCAAGCCTTCCATGGCCATCTTGGAAAGTGACCATGTGTATAGTGATTTCATACTACTGTGTGACAGCCTGGCTATGTGGCCTGTGGTAAGTGATCTAACTTCTCCGGGCATCAGTTTCCTCATATCTAGATGGTATTTCTCATTTAATCATCGTGTTGCTGTTAGGATTACAATAATTAAATCAGCTATAATTAAATAAAGTACCTCCATGATTCCTGGTGCATAAAAAATGCCTCATCAGCATCGACTCATAGCACTGGGGCTCAGTTTTAATTTCCCTTTGCTTTTTCCCTTGCATTGTCCCCATTTTCCAGCCGTTTTCCAACCGTCATTTGTAGTTCTTTTCCAAAACCAGAAGCTTTTACCTGGGCTCCTACTGGAAGAGAAACACTGCCAATGTTCAGAGCACACCTCAATTGCAGCCTTTTTACATGGAAGTCCTAAAGCAACTTTCCTTCCCTCCAATAGGCTCTGCAGAATACCTGCCTTTGATTCATTATTTCAGGAAGAAAAAAAAAATCAAAACTCCCCGCTTTTTCCACTTGTGTAGCTTCCAGGTGTTTTTCTCCACTCCAAGCACTTCAAGTCCCATGATCTGCATTCTGCCTGTGCTGCGGCAGCCGTTTCATGGTCCACTCAGTCCAGTAGTAGGAGCAACTTCTAGAGTGGATCTAAATCAGAAACAGCACTCTCTGTCCACTGCACCCGACAGGTGTCACCATGCGGACACCTGTGGGTCATTAACAGACCCAGGCTCAGCATCAGCTCCCAAGCCGGGAACGCCCTCAGATGCTGAAGGAAGTAGACAGGACCCCCTGCCCCACAGGCATGGTCTTCCTTCTGCCTGCTGCAGCATCAGGCTAAGACAAGCTTTGTGACGTCTTGTCATGCTGCCAGGCTGCTGCAAAGAATGCCAGTAACCCGAAATCTCCATTACGCAGGAAGCCATGTAATTGGAAATGCCAGTAACTGTTCTATCACTTTAATTTAGAAGGTGAGGAAAAATGATGCTTTAAATACAGGTAGAAAGTGACACAATGTTTTTTGTTTTTTGTTTTGGGTTTTTTTTTTATTGTTGTTACTGTTTTTTAGTACTGGGGATTGTGCTAGGGGCACTTAACCACTGAGCCACATCCCTAATCCTTTTATTGTATTTTATTGAGACGATCTTGCCGAGTTGCTTAGGGCCTCACCAAGTTGCCGAGGCTGGTTTTGAATTCAAGATCTTCCTGCCTCAGCCTCCTGAACCATTGGGATCACAGGGTGTCACAATTCTAAACAAGACAATATATATAGATTCAATAGAGTTTGAACATAAAAAGGGCCAAGCAACTGAGGGCCTTAGAAGTCAAGTTGTATCTATTTACTCCTATCATTTAAGAAATGCATTGCATGCCTACAATGTACCAGCATTATTGGTCTGAGTGATAGGTAGAATAATGGCCCCCCCGAAGACGTTCATTCATTATGAGTCCCCAGAACCTGTGAATTTGTTACTTTATTATGGCAAGGGGGATTAAGGATGCGGATGAAATCAAAGTTCCTAACCGCTTGCACTTAAGGTAGGGAGACTCTCCTGCACTATCCAGGGGGGCCAGTGTAATCACGGGGTCCTTGTACACTGGGAAAGGGAGGCAGAGATTCAGTATCACAGCAAGGCAGTGTGAGAAGGACCCAACCTGTCACTGCTAGCTTTGAAGATGGTGGGGGGCTGTGAGCCGAAGTTTGTGGTCCATCTCTCTAGAGGTCGGAAAAGGCAAGAAAACAGACTCTTTCGTCACCCTCCAGAGGAATGCAGCCTGCTAACACCTTGACTTCAGCCCCACTGAGAGACCTAGTTCAGATTTACAGCATAAAAGACCGTAAGGTAATAAATACATTTTATTTTAAACCAAGTTAGTAATAATTGGTTACAGTAATAACAGAAAACTAATACACCAGTGGATTTACTAATTTAGTCAGATTGTCAGTCAATATTTATCTCTCCAAAGAAAAAACAGGAAAGACATGACTCATGGTCTGGAGAGACAAACATATTAACAACCAATTATATAAGTAGTTTTTATGTGCATACAGACATACACACATTTCTATTTGTTGACCGAGCAAGACCGAAGGGCCTAACACAAAAGGGAAATGAATAGAAGGCACCGTCTGAGGTGGATTGTTCTTTTCTTCACTGTGAATTCTTTTGGGGCCCAGAATGATTTATATGAAGTTCTTAGAAATTGAGTCGTTACAAATTCTTCTCCAATACTAGGGTTGGCTGCTGGCCCATCTCTCCTTGACTTACCCTGTGGAAGGACAGAGTGCAATGTATTCTTCCCAGAAAAGGAACATTTACAATCTCACCAACAATTAAGAGGACGGAGTTCTTGTTGCAAAGTCATGTGCACCCAAAGAGACAAATGCAGCTCATCTGCTGAGGGAGGTAGCAGTCGAGCAGTGATGAGTGCTTCCTGAGACACCCCTGTCACCTGCTGAAAGTGACAGGAAGAGGAAATTCCTCCCAGGTTTGGTTGCTGCTGTTGTGGCTGTGGCGCTCTAACCCTTCTTGGCCTTTTCTGTGGCTTTGGACTCTGATAGGTTAGGCAATGCCAGGCCGTGGCCTTGCTGGAACCTTTGAAATTGTCACCATGGGAATGCATTCCATACATTTCAACTAAAAAGAAAAAGCTGTTTTCAGATCCAATTTTGAAGTGAATGCAGAAGGACCTATCTTCAGGATTCAGAAAGAATGGAGAGATCTGTTTGGACCTAGTCAGTTGCCAAACTGGTTACCTACACTGCCAAGTTATCTCTACTGGGGTCTTTCCCCGACCCCACTATTGTTATGACCTCCACCAACCACCTAAAACAAGCCAACAGAGTTTAGAATATCACTGGACTATTCTAGAACATACCATCTGATAAATGCTGCGTGCCTCTTGGAACCAAGAAAGATAGACTACTCTTCATCATAGCAACATTTAATCTGCATCTGGATAACCTGGTTATTAAAAGCTCTACCACCTAAGAAACCCTTCAGATATCCCGTCTCACATTTACAACGTATTTTTGTGGTTTCATTCGGTGCTCACTGCTGAGAAAATCAGACTGTAGAACTGCCAACTTCCCAAGAGGCACTAGGTCACAGGGGTTCTGAGCAGTCTGAGGCAATTGGACAGGTTTAGGATTCACAAGCCCACTCTTCCCGGCTATCCCTCAACCCCAGCATACCGCTCCAGGCTGGCACGTGCCCTGTGGTCGGAAGGAAGGAAACTGCCAGGCTGCTGCTTGGCCCTGAACAGCACCTGTAGGGCTGCCCTGCTGATGGTAGGTTCCTGGAATGCCATTCTGCTCCCTCCCCTTGTCCTCTGAGAGGTGCTTATTAGCAGAAGCACAGTTGCAGGACACACCTCTCGTGATGGCAGAGGACCTGGTGATTGGCAAGACGGAAGGCAGTGCCAGGGTCAGGCAGAGCTAGTCCCAGGAAGTGGAAGGAAAGAATGCCACAACAGGCACAAATGGCTTTTCCCCACACGGAAGCGGGTGGAGGCAGAACAGAAATTCCTACCTCTGCAGAGTGTCCCTGACCTTTCCTGCCTGTTGACTCAGTAGCAGAGCCAGTCAATAAACAGTCCCTGAGAAACCACAGGGCTCTTAGCTCAACAGAACCAGCTCAGTGCTCATCAACTACCTAACGTGTGCTTATTGCTAAGATTTTTCTGCACTACTTAAAATGCCCCCAGCAAGATCATATTTGGGCCACAGAGCGAAGACCCTCAGCCATGGAACTCTGCATTCCCCACATCTGATCATAGGATGCTTGTTATAGCCCAGATATTAAAAATAATAAAGGGGTTGTGACTCAGCGGTAGAGCACTCATCTAGCACGGGGGAGGCACTGGGTTCGATCCTCAGCACCACATTAAGGAATGTGTCCAAAATAAAATAAAGAGCAATAATAATATAGAGCATGACTGCTAATACTTACATAGCTGATGCCATTAAAAACTATATAGTAAAAATAATTATACTGTAGATTTTTAAAGAGAAAATTAAAATGTGTCAAGGGGTGAACTATAAACCTAAATACCAGAATACAAGAGAAAACACTATGAATTCAGTAGAAAGATCATGGGCAAAGGACGGAAGGGCTCATAAAAGGAGGTTCGGGTTGGGGGATCAGGACCCTCTCCGGGACGGCCCCCAGGGATGGAGGCCCTGATCGAAGTCTCTCAGCATAGCCTGCATTTCAGATCCCCATGCCCAGGCTGCGCCCCAGCATGACTGGGTGAGATTTCTGGGATGGGATCAAGGCAAGTTTTATTTTAAAACTCCCACTGTAAAGGGGCTTAGCTCACCACTGGCTGCACAAGAACACTGTCAACGTGTCTCCCAATTCTTTAGGTCCGTCAGCCTACACATACAGCCGTACAGATTACAGAGGCCTTCACAGGTACAAAACGTGACCCACGTCCCTTTCCACTCTGCAGACCCATTGCCTCCATCTCAGACTAGGCTGGACTGCTGGCCAGCAGGGGCTTCTGAGTGCTTGGCATTCGTGTGGCATGATTGGCGAGCGGGGAGCGCAGACACATACCTCACATTGAAACCTTAAAATGTCCCATTCATCACTTTAATATTGGTTGAGTGTTGAAAAGATAATATTTTGGTTATATCAGATTAATAAAATACATTATGAAAATTAATGTGCCCTTGTGCCTTTTTATTTAAGGTGCTTAACAGATCATATAATTACAATACTTGAGTTACATTTCTGTGGACAATGATGTTCCAAGACAAGCATCATTGCTGACCAGGGCTAATATAATCTTCTCCTAACTGGGTTTCTGCCTCGCTTCCTACTCCGTCCCGCTCAGAACAAATCTGGGAGCCTTGCTCCTTGCCTCCGCCCCTCAGGTCTCTCCCACCCACTGCAGGTTAAAGTCTTGGCGCATAACTCAGACATGACATGGCACCTGCTCACTGTTTGCCTCTGTCACTCTACATGGGCCACCTGTCTTGGTGCAATTGGTTTCCTGCACTGCCCACACCCTATTTCCTTGACTTGGAATCTGCAGGGGAAGTCCTGCATCTGTGAGTGAGAATTCTGACTCATCTGTCTACACTTCCCCTCCCTCCAACCATGGTAGAGAGGTGTGCCATCTCTCTACCCTGTCCTTCAGGAGCTAGGGACCTCAGATGTGCCGTCCTAGCATTGATCGCACATGCACTACGGTAACTAGTGTGCAGCCTCTTCCCTGCTACTCGCTTTGGCTTCTTGGAGACAAAGAAGTAGCTGACCCACAGCATGTTGCTTTGTGCTCTGTAGTATATCAGTCACAAACCCTGCAACCACTCCCAGAAATCAGCCCCAAACCTGCTGAAGACACAGCCTTAGGCCACCACTTCCTACCACCCCATCTCCTGCTCTCAGGAGAGTTTCTCAATATACAACTGATCTACCTGCTATGAATACATTTCATCAAAGGATTAGCATTGGTATCATAGGTCACTGGAAGCTTGAGGATGGAAAAGGGGAAAAAGAGGCAGAAGAGGGACTGAGACACTAAGGACAAGCTTGAAAACATGTTGTAAATGACTCTTCTCCTGTTTCTGCCTCCTGGGGCTATTTAACTTCTTACAGTATTTCTGCCCAGGAATCACTCAACAGATTGAAAGCAAATGAAACGCCTAGAGTCTGCCCTTTGCTGTACCTGTTCATTCATTTAACTGGTATTCTAATTTAGTGACCAGAGCTCTTCTGGAGCCAAAGGATTGAACTGGGTTTCACTCCCCCCACTTAATTAGTTCTAAGGCCTTGAGTGAGTGGTTTGTTTCTGTGTACCCCAAGTTTCTTTAATAAAATTGGAGTTAATGATGATACCTACCATTGTAGAAAGAATAAGGACCCCCCCTGCCCCGTGCCAAGACGTCCACACCCTAATCCTCAGAGCCTGTGAACGTGTAATCTTCCATGGGAAAAGGGACTTTATAGACGCCCTTGAATTCCAGATCAGTTCCCCAGAGGCCTGCAAGCGTACTGTGTGTGCATTTATTTTTGTTTTCTACCTTTTCCCAGAATTCCTACTTGAAAGCTATCTTGTGTGCACTTCATATGAGTGTGTACGTACTCCTGGGAAGCAGAGCCCAGTCCCCTTCCTGCTTTGCTCCTCTGCAGAGTCAGTGGACGCCAGCCTCACACCTGGTGTCACTTGAGAGGGATGAGCAGAGGCAGGGGTCTGCTTTGGCTCCCAGGGGCTGCTGTTACCTGGGTCCTAGCTGCGGTCACTGTTTGCAGCAGTGCACGGAGGTGTTGTGCTTGTGTCCACAAAGGGATGCAGACCAGGAAGCAGCCCAAGAGACTGCCCCGGATGCACTGCTCACATGAAGGTCAGCGAGAGGACCTGTGGCCCTCTTGTTCTCCTCAAAGCCAGCATCAGATGGACTATCTCAGAGACAGGAAATGCTTGCAGAGGACAGACCTGCTCAGGAAGAAATCTGGGAAATAATGCCCGAGGAGTGTGGGGATGCAGGTGCCAGGCGCCTCTTTCCCAAGTTCAAGCAGAGGCGCAGTCCTCGGGTTTCCTCCTGCAGGTCCTGACGAGAAACCACGTACAAGAAGGAATCACTGAAAACTGCTGCCTGCTGTCGACCCCTTTCCAAGCCCAGGCCTAGCGCCCCTCTCTTGGGCTCATTAGCTATCTCGCCTTGAGTGTAGCTGAAGCCGGAGCTCTGAATCAGGGGGCAAACCTTCCACACGGGCAGGGACTCCAAGAGCCCGAACAAAGCTTGGAACCCCGATGTCACCACCTGCCAAATGCCAGCCGGCCTCTGGTGCTGTCTGCACAGACCACCCACCCACCTGCGTGTTGGCTGGGGTGTGAAAACGAGCGAGTGCACCAGCTGTATTCCAAGACCTCTGGGGTGCACCAGGGATACAGCTAGAAATTGAGAAACGGAATCCCCAGCAACCAAAAAAAAAAAAAAAAAGAAATTGAGAAACGGTGTGCTTGAAGAGTCTCATAGATACCTTTATAATAGCATTTCTCTGAACATGAAGCATGTGTGTTTATTGCAGAAATAGAGAAAGTAATTAAGAAAAAAATTAAAACCACTCATAAATGTCAACACCTAAAACCAACGACTGTTAGAATTTTTTATTGTTTAAATATCTTACTCCCCATCTCCTTGACAATTCTGGTCATTTCTTTTTCTTGTCCAGTTTCCATCTGGTAAGAGAGTTTCCTATAGTTTCCAGTAGAGGAATCAAATACGTGAAATGTATTAGTGGTTCCTCCCTCCGTCAGGGGCTTTTCTCTCCAGCCTCTTGGTGGTGGATTTATTTTTAACTGTCAAGAGACAGTGAATGAGAGTGTATCAGCTTATCCATTCTTCAAACATGAAAGGTTCACACTCTCTTAATGTATATCGAATGTCGCACCTGTTCCTTCCATCAGTTAACAACCCAGAGATGATGTATTCTGGTACGTTTATGAGAATCTGCCCAAGACACCTAGAGACTTTTAAAAAAAAAAATCTATCTTCAACCACAAAATAAATCAAACACTGTCACAACTTACCAGATGTTCTGTGACCCAGATGCTGGGTGGGAGGGACAGAGAACATTTCTTTCCCTGGAGGTCTATGCAGGAAAAGTGCCTCTCTTAAAAAGAGTAGACCTGTCCTCTGCCAGGGCAAATACTCCTTACTTTGTAGGAAAGTTAATGTAACGTGTAAAGTGCTGTATATAGTATTAGAATCACAACATTTAACTTATCAAACTCATTTCCAAATGTCTTTGTCCAGGAACTGTCAAAATAAGCTACTGGGTCTGAACCACCGTCAAATTTTGCTTCTCCCTCTGTCTAACCAGACAGCAGTTGTCAGGAAAATAGCAGGAACTAGTGAGCACCTCTTTGGCCATGATAAGCAAACAGGTCTGTGAGGGGACACCAGAGTCCCCTCTTGCTCTTTTGTCCACACTGCTTCTTCCTTATTTAGTACTCCGGTGTCAGATCTCAAATCCAAAGTCAACATGCTCATCAGTGAGCAATGCTGTTGCTCCATCCATGGGAAATGTCACCCGTGGGCAAGCAGCACTAGCCAGCTGTTAGAGAACTATAGGCCACACTGCACAGAGAAAATGGACAGATAGGATTTTCGCATTTCTTGGTGAAATCACAGTAAAACTAGCAACACAGAAATCATCCCCAAATAAAGCCTCTCCCTTTCTCTTTTCTCTTTTTCTTTTTTGTGATGTTGGAGAATAAACCCAGGGGCACTCTGCTACTGAGCCACATCCCTAGCCCTCTCTTATTTTTTAATTCTAATTAAAAAAATTGTAGTGCTTTGTAGTTACACGTAATGGTGGGGTTTATTTTAACATATTCATAAATGCATTTAACAGTTTTCTTCATTTCAATTCCCAGTATTTCCTATCCTTCCACTCCTCCTCTTCCACTGCTACCTTTTCTATTTTTTATTTTGAGACAGGGTCTCCTTAAATTGCCAAGACTAGCCTCCATCTTTGCAATCCTCCGTCCTCAGCCTCCAGAGTAGCCAGAATTACAGCATGCACCCTGTGTCTGGCTCTCGCTGGCTCTTTTGTCTATATGTCTGGATGTTCATGGTAACGGCTCAGGCATTGGCGTTACTTCTAGTGAAGTCAGACTAGGTCTTGTGTGGGGGTTCATCCACTAGCAGGGGAAGAGGGTTCCTGCAGGACTCTCTTTCCCACTAGTGATTTGAAATCCTTGTTTCCCAAAGAACAGAGTCTGAAAGTGGGTGTCTCCCACGTCCTGCAAACACCTACCTCTGACTCTTGCCTCTTCGGTGCCTCAGGTCTTTGTTCAGCCTACCCTAAAGATGGCAGGAACTTCAGACATTCACCAAGAGCCCTGGTGACTTTAGCCCCTGGTTGCCATTATCCAATCAGCACTACGAGAAATCACAGTGCCAGCAACACTGTCGGCCTCAATCCCAGGAGAGGGATTAAATTCCTCTTTAAGTTTTGGCTTGCACTAACCATTAGCCAGTGGCTCTCCAGTGTCACTTAGGCAAGGACTCCTGTTTCAAGGGTAAATATGATACAAAACAGTTCACAATCTTTAACTTGCATTTGATCTTATTTTTACAATCTTTAACTTTTACACGCCCATAGCATCAACTCACCGTCCACTTGACATCATTTTACAGAAACACTGGGACTATGACTAACTCATCTGCACTGCGCTAGAGTCTCTAAGCGGTGAGTTTTGCATGGTCGACTTCACTTGCTCTTCATAGTGAAGTCCACACAGCAGGTGGGAGGGTGGTGATAACGGGGCCTCTTGTCATCACTGTCATTACTGCTAAGGTCACCCCCTTGGGCAAGCAAGAGTGTTTTTATTTTGCTTCCCTCCTGAAGCAGGAAGCTAACTTACTGTCCCTGGAAGCCTCCAGTTTTCAGCCTTTCTAGGGTTCTAAAAATCCCAAGCGAGTTTGAACAGGACCAGCAGTACCTTGTCAGGAGCATTGGTATCACCTGGTAAACTTGTCATAAATAAAAATTTCAGACCTGACCCCAGACCTACTGCTTCACTTGAACACAGAGCATGAAGAATAAATCCTTGACTGGTGGTTAGGGATCCTAACTCAATGAACTACCCCCCACCCTTCTTGGCCTATGGTTGTTTGCTGGCCATGTGCTCAGCAAAATCCTACTCCACGTTCCCAAGGACGTCCTGTCCTCCTGAGCACATGCTGACCTTCGGTACCTTTGTTAAGCAACTGTCCTGCTCTGAACTATTCATGACATTGAAGATGTGTTTCTTCATCGAGTGTAATGCTCTAACATTTACTAGTCCATTCAGGCTAAATGTTAGAGTTTAGATATGGGGTGTCCCACAGAAGCTCATGTGAGCCTATGCAAGAATGTTCAGAGGTGAAGTGATTAGATTATGAGAGGTGTAATCTAATCAGTGGATTAATCCACTGATATGGATTAAGTGGGTGGGAACTGTAGGCAGGTAGGGTGTAGCTGGAGGAGACAGGTTGCTGGAGGTGTGCCTTTGGGGTTCTTATTTTATTCCTAGTGAGCAGAACCTTCCCTTTGCTTCCTGACCCTGACATGAGGGGAACAACTTTCCTCCACTGGGCTGTGGAAGCAGCCAAGCGTGGACTAAACCTCTGAAACCATGAACGAAAATAAAATTTCACTCCTCTATGTTGTTCTTGTCAGGTCTTCTGGTCACAGTGACAAAAAGCTGACCCAAACAACAAAGTACTGGCAATTTAAACAACAGAAATTTCTTTTCTCATAGTTCTGGAGGCTGGAAGTGCAAGGTCATGGTGTTGGTGGGTGTGGTTTCTTCTGAGGCTTCTCCTGGCTCACAGCCCTCTCCCCACGATGTCCCCACAAGATCATCTCCCTGGGCATGTGCTCTGCTATTGAATCCCCTTCGGGGAACTTTCTTTTCTTAAATGATGAGGCACATCTGCAGTTAGGTCACTTCCCTTGTCCCATCTCATAGAACCCTAGAAGTCTGCCAGTCTTCCTTCTTTCTGTCTTGATTCCTTCTTTTCTTTAATCCCAGTGGGCCAAGCTTTTTTATTTGTGGCTCATGCTCATACTGATCTTTAATCAAGGGGCTGTTCAGTTGTACTCTGAGTTCTATTCAGAACAAGCTTTCTTATTTTTTTTGGAACACAGATAGGCTAAATATTATCCCAATCTTCAAATTCTGATGCTTTAATGATTCAGTCTAAAATGACTCTCCCCCTTACATTTTACGATGATTGGCAAGGAGAAACAAGTTCACCCCTTCAACACTTTGATTGGAAGTCTCTGCTAAATATCCAAGTTTATCACTTTGGTTTTACGTTCCACCCAACTCTAGGACACAATTTGTCCAGACTCTTTCCACTTGAGAACAAGGATTTCGTTTCCTCCATTCTCCAATAGCATGCTCCTTATTTCTGCCCACGGCCTGATCAGAATCACCTGTAACATCCATATTCCTACTAACAGTGTTTTCAAGGTACTCAAGGGTTTTATTACCATGCAGCTCAAAACTGTTCCAGATTCTAACCACTATCCGGTTCCTAAGTCACTTCTATATTTTAAGGTATTTGTTACAACAACACCTACTTCTTGGGACCAGAATCTGTTTGATGTTTCTTCAGAGAAACAGACCTGACTGTGTGTGTGTGTGTGTGTGTGTGTGTGTGTGTGTGTGTGAAAGACAGATTGATTTTAGGGAATTGGCTCACGGGTTTATGGAAGACTGCAAGTCCAAAATTTGCAGTTCATGTCTGAAGGCCTTCTACAAACTGAATTCCCTTTCGCTAAGGGAAATCTAGTCTTTTACTGTATTTCAGGCCTTCAACTGTTTAGATGAGACTCACCTATGTTATGGAGGGCCATCTGCGTTACTCAGCCTACCCGTTTAAATGTTAATCTCATCCAAAAACATCCTCACAGAGACATGCAGATAACATCTGACCGCAAACCGGGCCATGCTGAACAGGCAAATAAGACTCATGCTGACGTCCGCCATACCTCCCATCTTTATTTTCCTTGTTATCATCATTTCAGCTGTTTTCTCATTAACCCAGAAAAGAAGTCCAAAGCCAGCCGGTGGGGACTGGCAGCACCCTGCCCAAATAAGGAAGCATGACTTCAAAGGCGGATAGCAGCACAGCGACCAAGCAAAGGGGCAGCCCTTCCTTCAGGTCGCTTGCTTCTCTTCCCAGAGTGGAAGTGCAGGTCAAGATGGTTGGCAGGTTCCACTGCTGGGGTTTATGGTGCAGCAATAAACAGTTGCCTAAAACTGTTGGCATTCATTTAGCCTCTAGGTCAATTCGACGGTGAGCCCAACAGCAGAATCATTTATCTATTTATTTGTATGTGTGCATGTGGGGGTGGCGCTGGGAGTCGAACCCAGGTCCTTGCACATGCTCAGCAAGTGCTCTACCAACGGGCCATGCCCTCAGCCCCTCAAAGCACCGTTGTTAGGCAAACCAAGCAAGCACCCATGGAAACCTCTAGGCAGAGGTTCAATGGGCAGTGTTCTTCTTTGCATCCTGCCAAGTTTGGGGCAGTCTGTAAATTACAAAGGTCTGGTTTATGGGTATTTGGATGGTAATTCCCCAGGTCTAGATTATTCCTTTGTCTATCAGTCATCTATACATATTGAACTGGTATGATATGTTTATCAATATCCCAGAGACAGCAAACAGGCCGTGATGTGGGCTTTATTAGAAAATTACTTTTACCATCGTTGCACATGAACAGTCTCTCCAAAGTTAAGCCAATTATTGGTTTATTCTAGATGAAGACAAATATAAAGCAAACTCTATGACATTAATATGACTTTGCCTATTTAAAATTAATATAAATACTATCTAATATATTTTTTAAGATATAAAAAGAAGAGGTTTATTTTTGTTTGCAGTTTTGGCCCAAGGTCAAGAGTCTACATCTGCAATGACCCTCACGCTGGCAGAGATGGTGCAGGGCCTCCTGTGGCAAGAGACAATTTGTATGTGTATGTCTAATATGTTTTAGCATTAGGTAAAACCTTAAGAATGAGATAATTAATCATTTATGTTGCAGAATAATAATGGTTTGCTCAGTCTTGTCCCCACTCTCTTGGCTACTCCAATTTTGGACACATCAGGAGATTCATGTCGTGAGGAGAACTCACAACTAACGTCCACTAACAGTAGGCGTCTTGCCACCTGCACTCTTGGGGAGATGGGATTGACCACCTTGGAGATGTTCATCCAAGAGAGAACGTCCAGGAGTCCTGCTGCACTGGATGGTCATAGTGGCCGTGACTTGGTTATCCTCCCAAGTGGTATCATCAACATCCAGCACATTTCCTGACCCAGAGTCTAAGTCTGATCAGTACCAGAGGAAGGAATGAGTGTATTTAACTCTATTTATTCTGCCATGATCTCTACGTGCCTGGCATTGTTTTTATTACTTTACGAATGATTTGAATTCAATCTTCACAACGACCTTATATCCGGTACTATTAGATCATGGCTTGGGTCTGAAATGTTCCTCAGAAGCTCGTGTGTTGAGGGCTTGGTCCCCAGTGCAGACGTGTTTAGAGGCGGGGCCTGGGGTGATGAATGAGCCCTGAGAGATCTGACAGTAGGTTAATTCTGTGATGGGTTCATAGCTTAAGGTGCTATTTAGGGGTGGTGAAAACTTCAGGAAGTGAAGATGAGTTGGAGGAAGTAGGTCATGGGGGGCGTGCCCTCGAAGCTGTACTTGTCCTCAGACCCTTCTCTCTGCTTCCTGGCTGCCCTGAGGTGAGCAACTCCACTCTACCACATGCTCCCCACTGGGACAGTCCACCTCACCACAGGCCTAGAAGCAATTAAGTCAGCTGACCATGGACTAAAACCTCTGAAAATGTGAGCTAAACTAAACCTTTTCTTATTTAAGTTAATTTCTCTCAGGTATTTTGTCACAGTACCAGAAATATAACTGACATATTATTTTCTATTTTTCTTCTTTTTTTTGTGGTGCTGGGGATTTGAACCCAGGGCCTTGTGCTTGCGAGGCAAGCACTCTACCAACTGAGCTATATCCCCAGCCCATGGAGTTGGAAGTTTTTATGGATTTGTCTATCACCGTGGTAGCTATCTAGAGGTCACTAGACAGAAGCTTCCCTACTCCAGAAAATTGTCTTGTCTTGATAGGACTGTGATGTTAAGTAAACAGCTTCCAAATTACCAGTCTGCCCAGGACCAGGTATTGGCTATATCAGCAATTTGCTATTTTGATGCAGGGAACAGAGAGGTAGAATAAACCCAGAGCATCTAGTGCAGCCTTGCTCACCTTCAAAAAGGACAACCTGCAGAGGACTTGAGAGCCACTTGGCAGGTGTGGCCGAGGTTGGTACTCAGCATTTCAGCTGACCAGAGATTGCATTCGGGCATATTAATGGGTCCCACAGGTCAAGTGTCCACTGTTCAGAAATGATTCCTGATTAGATAATGTCCCTCACACTGACAGTGCTCTGCTCAGACTCTCCCTCCTTAAGTGAAGATCCCTGAGAAGATGGTGCAGGGGGTAAGGAAAGACCCTTTCTCAGGTCAGTCATTATAGTCTGACCTGCTCCATGTATAGACTCGGAGACAGCCAGGGGCTTTAACGTGAGCTCACGGAAAAAAGGGAACATTGAACTTCCATGGGATTGAGGAATGACCACTCAGCAAAATGCCCCAGCATTTAATGCAGTTCTTTAAATCACATTTTAGAAAACAGAATAGGAGCAAGGCTGTAGTCCTAACTCCTCAGGAGGCTGGAGCAGGAGGATCCCCTGAGCCCAGGAGTTTGAGGCCAGCCTGAGCAAAACAGTGAGATCCTGTCTCTAGAAAATTTTTAAAATTAAGTAAAGTAAAAAAAGAATGAGAATTATAATGCAATAGTTAAAAATGAGCCCTTTTGATAGATGCTTTTTAGTATCTGAGGAAAAAAAAACTCAATTTTTTTAAAAAACAGTTTGATTGCTTTTTTTTTCTTTGTGGTTCTTTTTTTTTTTTTTTTTTTTTCTGTGCTGGGGATCGAACCCAGGGCCTTGTGCATGCAAGGCGAGCACTCTACCGACTTAGCTATCTCCCCAGTCCCCTCTTTGTATATTTTTTAGTTGTCGTTGGACACAACACCTTTATTGTTTTTTTATGTGATGCTGAGGATCGAACCCAGGACCTCACGGGTGCTAAATGAGCGCTCTACCACTGAGCCACAATCTCAGCCCTGTCAAAATTTTTTGATAAACACTTTCAAAATACAAAACTCTTTAGTAATTATCTCCAAATCCTAGGGTCAGGTTAATTGGAACTTCCTTCTGGACGTCTATATATATTTGTATTTTCTTTGGGAATAAGTGATTCTCTTATGGAATCACTTTACCGAAAAGTCCTTCACTTTATTCCTAGCGTTTTACCAAGCTACTCATCCTTCCAGAATCATCAAACAGGAAATTAAGAAGAATTTAATCCAAAAATATGACCATGCCCATTTGTCACCTCCAGTGAGGAAGTAGGCAGTTAGGGAGGGGAGGCACAGGGGAGGGCGTTTGGACCCGCACAGCCACCGGCACACTTGGGGCCTTGTCTCAGCCATCCGGGCAGTGAGCCTGCAGCTGGTCCTCAGGTTCTGAGCTCTCCCTGTGGGTGGCTCAGAGCAGGATGCCAGCAGCAAGCGTGGGAGGGACACTGGAAGCCGAAGCCGGGGTGTCGTTAGAGGTGGCTGAGGACAGGACGGGGGTGTTGGAGAAAAAGAGGAGTCAAGGCGGCTCTGTGATTTTGACCCGAACACCTGGAAGAAAGTTCTGCAATTAACTGAGATGATGGGTGGGAGCTGGCTTGAAGAAAAGCATCCGGAGCTCATGTTTGGACACATCAGTAAGCACGAGTAGCAAAGTCGACATTCACGCGGAGACATAAAAAAGTTAACATAAAAGTCGATTCAGTGTACTCAGGTCTGGGAGGAAGACACAAATGTGGGGTCAACCACACACTGATGAGGCTTAGAGCTGAGACCAGAAAAGAAAACCAGGGCGGTGAGGTGGCGGGGGGCCCGGGGGAGAATGAGGAGCCACCAGGGAAAGGAGAGGAGGAAGGAGGTGCACCCTGAACCCCAGGCTCTGCGCCAGGAGCCCTTTCCTGCTCCGCGGGCCCCTGCTCTTGGGACCAGGCCTCTGCTGTTTTTCCTATCCAGTGCTCTGGTTCCCGCCAGGGTTGGCGTCTGGCCTGACCCCTCGCCTGCTTGGCTGGAATCCTGTGACCGACTGCCTTGGTCCAGCCTTGCCCCCAGGGGTCTGGCTTCTGACTGCTTCCCCTGTGAGGAAACCGGTTTTCCAGAACTACACAGCTGCTGTGGATGCTGAGCGGCTGGCGTTCCCAGAAAGCCCCTTCCCCATCTCACTACTGAGTGTCTTGTGCACCACGTGGAATGACCACCGTAACCCGTGGCTGCCCGGCTCCTGTCTGTCCAGCCAGCATTGAAATCACTCTGTGGTTCTCTCCTGTCTCAAATGTGTGTCCGAAGATGTCCCTCTGGTTGCTGGGACTCAGGAATCATTTAGCACCGCTGTGACGTGAACTTTTCACGTTTCCAGGTCATCTGTTGTCTTCTAGTGCAAGATTTTTTTCAAGACTTAGGTCTAAGAATGAACCCAAATGTTGTTTGTAGTGATAGGAAGGAAGAGAAAAGAAAATGATATGATTGAACTCTCACTAAACACCAGCAACTCTCTAAACATTTTTCTGATCTAATATAATTTAATTTACACAAAATCCCATGCAATTGATTCCTGCTTATTGGATGAGGAACTGGGACTCACCAAGGCTGAACAATTTTACAGTTACCAGCTAGTAAGAGGCTGAACTCAGAGATAAATCAGGCCTGACTGGCTCACTAACCTTAATTTATATTTCTGAGTTATAGTGATACAGCCCGCTACCTTCTATGAAACCCTTTATCCCATCAAGAACATGTACAGACTTTACCTCTATTCTCTCATTTAATCTTCAGATCAATCCTTTGATTAACATCAACAACGTTTATCTCATTTAATCTTAGTATCAATCCAACCATTGTTTCCATTTTACAAATTGAGACACAGAAAGAGGAACTTGCTAGAGTTTGAACCCAGAAGTTCTGACGCTAATAACACCCATTAAATGCAATCAGCATTATTTAATGTTTGTGCCTGCCTACCTGTCTTTCTTTCTTTCTTGCTTGCTTGCTTGCTTGCTTGCTTTCTCTTCTATCCCATTCCAAAAGGAATATTAGGCAAGGTACGAAATATGCTGTATAATAAAATGAGAAATATGTGAAATATTTTTTTCAAAAGCACAAAGGTAAAATAAGAATCTGAGACCTGTTACAGAAGCTACACAGTGAAGCAGGCTGTTCAGGACCATCCTAACTGAGTCAGGGACCACTGCAATGGCGTCCTACGGTTGGGAAGAGAGATTGGGCATGGTTCTAAATACAGAGTGGAGGGGGTGGAAAGAAGCAGAGTGGGGGTCGGGGATGGATAATTACAAAGACTGGGAGTAAGGGGCATTCTGGCTAATCTGACCTGACAGGATTCTTGCAGAAGACAGGCCAGGTGACCAGACATCTCCTGAGGGATGGTGGTGGAGGAGAAACCTGATCAGATAGTGGGTGTGATCAGATATCAGGGATGGGGTGTTCTCCCTAAAAGGACATAGCAGGGCTCTCTGCCCAAAGTGGACATTATAAGGAAGTGCACAAATGGTTCTAGCAGAAGATTCAGAAGCTTGACTAAAGTTTGGCCAAGTAAAGATTCTTTGTCAGGCCAGAAAAAAGTGAATACAAGAAACTCATTCTGAGAAGTTATTGGCTTTGCCAAACAGAATGAAAATTATGTCAAATGAGTTTATTCAACTCAAACACATTGTAGCAATTTCTGACCTATGTCCGAAGATCAAGTATACAATTTAAATACTCAAAAAGAAAAACCCACAAAACCTCCTTTTGTCCTACTGAGCCGCCAGGTCAAAGACCAGAGTCTTTGGAAGGTTGATAAATATGCTTCTTGAGACACCAACAACCCTTCAGAATCTAAGGTAGGGCCAAGAGGGTCTGAAACCTCTCATCTGGGATCAAACCACAGCCTCAAGTCCAGGAAATAAATGAAGGATTTGAAAGAACTCATTACATCAGCCATCTTTTCCTCCACAGGAGGTAGGGATAGAACAGATTCTCCTGTGCTATCCTGAGTTGGTCCAGATTTCCGATATTCCAATGTGTGTGGGTCAGTTCTCAGTTGCAGACAATGAAACCAACTGTAGCTGAGCAAAGCACACAGGAGACTGTGAGCATGGACGTGGCCTGGAGGCTGGATACCTGACCAGGAAAGAGAAACCCAGAGACTGAACACAGCACACCACCCAACCCTCAATCGCGCCCCGCCTCTGCTACAGTCCCTGTGCTGGATGATCTTTGGCCTGTATTTTAAATGGCCAACTCTTGTCTGAAATTCTGAATCTAAAATGTCTGGCCAAACCCAGGGCATAGGCCCGTGTTCCCACAGTGATAGGGGCCAGGGCAGAAGTATCTGGACTTTGGGTTCTAATGGAGTCAGACTCTGCCCTCCCTCTGCCCAGTCACGGGGTGGAGGAGGACTTGCCCAGTATCACAGGAGGGATAACTGGGGCTGGGGATGTGGCTCACTGGTAGAGCACATGCTTAGCCCATGGGAAGCCCTAGGTTAAATCCCCAGCACCAAAAACAAAATAAAATAAAATTTTTAAAAAGACATAGTTACACACACATAGTTTTGGCCCCACACGGCGTAGTGTGCCTCCTGTCTCCAGAACCTGAAAGTAAAATGAATTTCTTTTTAAAAATTTTTTATTTTTAATTTGTACAGACTGCATTTTGATGCGTTGTACCACAAATAGGGTACAACTTTTCATTTCTATGGTTGTGTACGATGTAGACTCACACCATCCATGTAATTATACATGTACATAGGGTGATGATGTCTGTCTCAGCCAACTCTCTTTCCTTCCCCCATCCCCTCCCTCCCCATTTCCCTCTACACAATCCAAAGTGCCTCCATTCTGATCTAACTCCCCGGCACCACCCCACTAAAATAATTTTTTTTTCCCTTGGCCTGTCCTGTGTTTTCTCTTGCAGCTGCAGGTGACTGACTTTCACATAAAAGACAGAACACCCTTTATTCCTGATATATGCTCACTACCTAAATGGTGTTCCTTCTGGGATCGCAACAGTACTTGAAAAAGCCTTTCTAAATCAGTGGAATTTGAACTCACAACTGTCTCTCTGCATCATGTAGCTGCAACAATAGCTATGTGACTCTTTAGCTCTCCAGATGCAGGTTAGTGATGAGACCCCTGGAGTGTCCCCCTACACGAGTGCAGTTCAGCAGCCAGCCAGGAATGAGAGACATGTCTTTGCACAATTTTAGGAGACCCTGCTTTGTGGGTCCCTTCCTTATTTTTCTCTTCAATTTCTAGCCCTTCTGGAAGCTTCAAACTTCACATTTTTCTCTTTGTCTTGTAAAATTGCCACTTTAGATTTGAACTCTATCTTCACATGCCCTGGGTGAACTTGAGAGTGCCCTTAGGGGAAAGGTCAGATGAAGTGGCTAAACTAAGTTTACTCAGGGTGTTAGTTAGCTTTCTGTCACTGTAACAAAATACCTGAGATAATCAACATATAAGGAGGAAAGGTTTACTTTGGCTCATGGTTTCAGTGTGTAGTTGCTTGGCTCCATTGCTTTGGGCCTATGGCAAAACAAGCTGTGCATAACAGCAAAAGCATGAGGCAGAAGAAGTTGCTCACTTCTTGATGACGTGAAAATCAAGACAGGCAGCAAGGGCCCAGGGGCCTAATATCCCTTCAAGGGCTTGCCCTCAGTAACCAGATTTCTTCCCACCATTTCCCTTCTTTTAAAGTTTCCATCTCCCAAGAGTATCGCAGGCTGGGGACCAAATTTTCAACACATAGGCCTTTTGGGGGAAACTGATTAAACCATATCACTTAATTCACTTCCTTTATTTTAAGGATTGTGTCCTTCCAGTTTCTGTCTGCTTTCATGTGATCTTTGATGCCTTCAAACTGCTGTAGTTGATACTGAATACAGAGTTTGCCATTGTTATCAGCAGGAGAATTGGTCCAATAAATGCAACTCTCCCACGCCCCAAGACAGATGAGCCAACCTGTTTTCTCTATGTGGAAGTACAGTCAGGGGATGGAGTGATACGCAATCAAAACCAGAAGTTCCTACTCACTGAAGAAAATCATTGTTATAAAATAGTTTTGGTCACCTCTACTTCCTAATTCCCTGAATTCTACAAATTATGAAACATAAGCAGTCGACATACTAGCCACCTAAATATCATTGTATCAGAGTAACTTTTCTCCTTTACATCTTCCCTTTCCATGCATTTAATACCTGTAGCATTATATAGTCACATTATATTGTCACTTGAGTGACAAAAATAATTTTTATGTGGATGTCAGAAATAGGAAAGAAAAGTAATTTTTCCACCCTTTCATATTTGAACTAGTTGGACCTCTTGAAACTTGCACTAAAATGAAAAACAGTTAAAATTAAAGAACAAAATTCTGCTGTGACTTTTTTGCACAAGCAACCCTCGTCTAGAGCTGAAACCAGGTTTGAATACCTGCCAAAGGAACTGGGCGCCAGACTTTGCTCCGGCAGCTCAGTGAGGGGGTGTGTGCGCTAATGCCACTTGAATCAGTTTGTGCCAATGCTGACAATCCAGCTGACACACAGCAGAGCGGTCACAGGACCATAGAGCCAAGTGCAACACTGGGAGCCCCCACATTTCCCGTCATAAAACCTGGGAGTGCTCTTGGCCACATTCCACTCTTTTTTCAGTCCCCATCTTCTCTTTCCTCTGTCCCTAATCCTTCCAGTAGAACTTCCAGTGCATACTCCAAATTTCTTCTCTGTGGATGCTCGGTCTGGTCTCACAGTCACCATAAAAATGAAAGAAAACACATTCCTTAGACATCAAAAAAGAAGAAAGGAACACCCCAACTTGGAGAACAATCAAAGCTGACGCAGCCGTCATTTCCCTCTTTGAAAATGAGTTTAGTCACCCATTCTAGGAACCAGAGTAAAATAAACACTTCAGTTGTTATTCAGTGCAAAGTGTTATGATACAGAATTCCTAATGACTGCTTGCAAAGGGCTTCTGTGCAAATATTTACCGGCTGCTCAGATTTGAAATCCCACACCCGCTTGTGAGCCAGGGATTCTGTTGATCCATAGAGTCATAGAACCCAGCATCGGAAAGGATGGAAACTATCAATCCAGTTTGTACGGCCTATCATAGGGTTTTCTCTTGCCATTCTCCCTGAAACATGAGTATCCCTTTGATGGGAGCTCATTGCTTCTCAAAGAAATCCATCCTGTTGCTGGATAGGATCAATGGTTAAAAGTTTCTTGCATTAACTAAAATCCTCCATCTAGAATCTTCAACTTATTGATCCTTTCAGTGTTCTTTCTTTCAAACGTTTTCTGTGAAAAATTGTCCTTTTCTGCATCAGTTTATATTCATGTGTCAACCTCCTCGGGTTGATGGTGATATTCTCAGCCAGAACCAGGTTCCCAGCAGTCGCCTACAACCCCAGGGCAATGAAAGAGTCCCAGCAGCTTATGCAGAGCCAAATATTCAGGGAATGTTCCTGAATCCTACATCAGTCAGTCCATGGTCTTGACCCCGAGTGCTCACAGATCCTTGAACTTCCGTGTCCCATTTGAGGCTCTTGTGCTGTGCAGGCCACAGACAGTCCTGAGGTCCCACTGCCTCCTAGGGACACTCCACAGAACGAGGACCAGATTGTTTGTGACCTTGGGGCAGGCCACTAGACTTCCATTCCCTTCCTCTCAGGATAACTTTTTTCTCCTTATTCTTAAAAATGTCATTCCTCTCTTGACCCTACTATTTGTTCAATTCCTTCCAAGTTTTTCTAAAAGTTAGGAAAAGCCCTTTTCATCAAGCATGCCCCCCCCGCAAAACACCCCCCAACAAAAGAATTCAGTATCTGACCCTCATCTGAAATGGGCTTGAGTGGAAGCGAAAATAGGTTAGCTTTTTATTACTGTGAACAAAATACCTGATGGGAACAACTTAGAGAAGGAAAAGTTTATTTTGGCTCACAGTTTCAGAGGACTAGTTGGTGGAGGGCTGATTCCATTGCTCTGAGATTGAAGGGAGGAAGAACATCATGGTGGAAAGAGATGGTGGAAGAGGACCGCACCACTCACGGAGGCCAAGAAGTAAGCAAAGGGTTACAGGTAAGATGCACCTTTCCAGGACACACCCTGACTAACCTGCCTTCTCCAGCCATGCCCCACCTGCTACAGTTACTGCCCAGTTATTCCATTCAAACTAGGATGGACTGATTAGGTTATAGCTCCAATAATCAAATCATTTCACCTCTCACATTCTGACCTAAACCCAGGAACTTTTGGGGGAGACCTCATATCCAAACCGTAATAGAAGACAAACAACAAAGGAAGATGTAGGAAGACCAAATACAAGTTGTAACTGCCCTACTTAGTAAAAGTAGAATCATTTTCTTAATTTTCTTCTAAATATCTTAAAATATTTTCCTGAAATCCTTTCCAATCCAGGAACTATTCCTATTTCTTTCAATTATTCCTCAACATAGTTTCCTGGTTTTTGTTGCTGTTTAATATTATTTAAACCTCCTGTTTGTCCAAGTCTCTCTTAAAATATGGTACCAAGACCTGAGAACAATGCCCAAGATGTAGTCTGACCTGGGCAAAGGATTTTAGGGGTCATGGGATAGTCATTGTTCTGGGAAATACACAATAAAATTGAAGATAACATCAGTTTTCTCCCCAGACACATTATAGTGTTGACACACGTAGAATTTGCAATTAAAACGGAACTACATCTCTCTCTAGAACTTTCTTCAGTATGCATGTTCCCTGCTGACACACAAAGGGACTCACTTCTGCTGCTACCACAAATTCCAAGATGTAATTTTTACCCAGTGTTTCCATCACTTCATTCCATAAGCCAAGTGTTTTCTTGTGGCTCAAGGGGGTTTCAGCCTTCTGAGAGACGATCAACAAAGCAAGTGAAATTTTCAGAACTTTTGGGACAGTCGGATTTAAAACAGCTGACTATGAAGTCAAAGTCCCCATCCTCAGTTAACTTGGTTTTGTGTTCATTTGATTAGAAGGAGTCTCATTAAAATCATCTTTCTACATGTATAGTTAAGATACCTACAAAGGGCAAACCCCTATCAATTTAGGCTAATTAGAGAAAAGTCAAGTACATTTAGTACCAAAAATATGTGAATGTAGGGTTGCTAAGTAGAAAAACATTCCTTGGAAACTATCTCCAAGAACTATTTTAGTCGTCGTACAAATTATTTATATAGTACACCTATAATACTTGACCTCAATTTATTCTCCAGCAGCATTTCTTGCTTAGAAAGACTTTTTATTAGCTCAAAAGTACACTACAACTTGACCCCAGTATGATTATTACAAATTACCAGGTTTCAACTTAATGAGGTTTTCATGCCATAAGGATTATAGGTCTCAGAGAGAAGGAATCTTAGTGGATATCAAATCCAATTTTCTATCCATTTCTAGAAGCCACTGCTTGAATATTTCCTGAGCCAGAAACGTGTACACGAAGGCATAATGCAATGCATAAAATAGAAAAATGCTTATCAAGGGAAAAACAAATTTCAGGTTAGAAGCTCTATACTTTAAAAAGATGCATGATTTAAAATGAGTAGAAGTGAATGCTTAATTTGCAAAACTATTCAAAACAAAGTGTTTGCATGATATTTGAGCTGATGGACTCTTTGATGTACGAAGAAAGTAAAAGATAAGTGTTATTATCCTCATTATTCCCAGGGAGCCATGTTAACAATCCTTACCATTTATAATGGAGACCGAGCTGATTCCAGCTGATGAAACGGGTATTTTCACCAGAGAGCTATGGAAAGAGCAGAGTCTGACTCAGAGCATTCCACTAAAGTGCTGTTGAGAAGAGAAGCATAGACGAGGCAAAAGCACTTACACAGAATGTCCTCGAAGTCTCCACAAAGATGCTTGTCTTGCTCTTGTTTGGGTCGGCATCTGACCCATCGTCCCATCAGGAGTACAGCCCAGGCCCCTCAGGTGAGTCCAACAGGCTGCCTGTCCACCTGTGGGCCCCCAGAGCAGAGCCATAGCTCAACGTTAAGGGGGGTGAGGGCAGGGCAGGTGGGGAGGCACAGAAAGTGACAGAGGGAGACGGAGGCAAGTGGGCAGAGCTGGGCACATGGTGGACCCGGGCAAGGAGGGAACCAGCGACTGTCCCTGGTGCCACAGACACCAGCCTGGCAGGACTAGGTCAAGAGCCCAGATGCCCCAAGTCAGGCAGGCTTGGAATAGACCCCCTTTGGCCACCCTGGGCAAGTCACTTAACTTCCCATTGACTCTACTTCCTAAACTGGAAGATAAGTATCTTGTATCAGTACTAATAATCCTTCATCTATAGGGTCTGGTAGGGAGTATCTAAGATAATATCTACAAAAAACATGTTAGCACAGCACCAAGTACATAGTAAGCACTCAAAAATTGCTCTCGGGCTGGGGTCGTGGCTCAGTGGTAGAGCACTTCCTAGCACATGTAAGGCAACTGGGTTCAGTTCTCAGCACCACATATAAATAAATGAATAAAATAAGGTCCACTGCAAACTAAAAAGGAAAAAAATATATATATATATATTTATATATATATATATATTTTTTTTTTTTTTTTAAGTTGCTCTTGATTATTTCAACACAGACTCGAGGACAATCATAAACCAGCTTCAAGACATTGGTTCCTGGACTGCAGTGGCCAAATCTCCTGCCTGAGTTGCATACGTGGTATCAATGAGCACAGAATTTCAGTCTTCCCAAACCCCCACTCTGGTTGCCCCAAATGCCAAACCATAATTGCATTTCTTTCTTTTATTAAGTTTTTTTTTCAGCAGTAATATATAATTTTTATTGCCAAAAGAATTTTTTTCTGAATTTTTAAATTTCTTTTTATTTTTTTAAGATTTTAAAATTTGTTCTAATTAGTTATACATGACAGCAGAATGCATTTTGATACATCATACATAAATGAAGTATAACTTCACCTTCTTCTGGTTGTACATGCTGTTGAATCACATATACGTACACAGGGTGAGGGACTAATTAATGTGGCAGAGGACATTTAAGGCAGCATAGGATTCAGGCAGTGGTGTAGATTTTGCTGGCAACTTTTAATCAGGTTTACTGTGAAAATAGGGGGCAGAAAGCAGAGCTGAAGAATTTTTAAAATTTGCAGTCTGAACAGAGAAGTGTATATAAAACTAGGGCCAAGGAAGATGTGGTTGTCAGAGATTATAGCTGCTAAAGAGATGCTAAGTAATTTGCCCAGTGACAATAGGAAAGATGACTTGAGGGCATCTTGGGAATTTGCAAGACCACAGCCACTGTGGGCTTAAGGGTATAAAAAAGGAAAATTTCTTTGAAAAGAGATCATGGGGGCACCCTGCTTGCACAGGGAGCCTAGGAAGTTGTTTCACCATACTCCTATACCCATGTGCTCATGGCTACTGCAGCTCTGATCCCAGTGCCCTTAGCTACTGCACAAACTGGCAGCAGATGTTGGCAAATGTTATCCATTTGTAACTGGTTCTGCAGGAATACAGGCTGTTGGAATTAGGGAGGAGTCATGGAACCTTTGGCTCAGATTTCAAAGGAAGGCCTAAGAGGCCAGGTAAAGTGTAGCAGGGTTAGAGCTCCTGTGGCCTGCCCCGAGGGCGTGATATGTGAAACTGTGAAGATGAAGTTGAAGCTGGAATGGAGACCCCAGGAAATAAGAGATGCCAGTAATATGGACTATCTGCTGAGGAAAGCTCCCAGCTGCAGAGACAGTCAGCCCAAAAGAGACCCCATGTGCACTGCAACTGATGAAGGCAAAGGAGCAGGACTGCGCAAACCCTTTGGAGAGCACGTCTCATTACTATGTGTCCCAGATGCTACCTGTGGAGTTAGGGGACCTGTCTGGCTGGGTTTCAGGCTTGTTTTGGTCCTATCCCTTCTTTTAAAAAAATAATTTTTTTTTTTTTTTTTTTTTGGTACCAGGGATTGAACTCAGGGACACTCAAACACTGAGCCACATCCCCAGCCTGATTTTGAATTTTATTTAGAGACAAGGTCTCACTGAGTTGCTTAGAGCCTCACTTTTGCTGAGGCTGGCTTTGAACTTGCAATCCTCCTGCCTCAGTTTCCCAAGCTGCTGGATTACAGGTGTGCTCCACCCCTCTCAGCTCCCATTCCTTCTTTCTATGCTCCTATTTTTCCCTTTTGGAATGATAATGTTTATTCTGTGCTAATGTGTACTAATGTGTATTGGATATATGGAAATTGTTTTTGATGTTTACAGGGATTTGCAACCAAGAGTTTGCCTTGAGTCTCAGATGAGACTTTGGACTTGGATTTTTGGGCAATGCTGGAATTGTTAAGTCCATGGGGACTCTTGGAGGTGGACTAAGTGCATTTTGCCATTGTAAGATGGACATAAAGATTTGGGAGCTACAGTCAGAATTTGATGGTTTGTGTATAAGGTGCCTGCCCAAAGTTCCTGTGTCAATGAAGGAATATTCAGAGGGGAAACCACTGGATGACAAGATCTGTAATCTAACAGTCTATCTGAATTTGAACAGACTAACTAGATGTAATTGTAGGTAGATGGGGCATGGCTGAAGAAGGTGGATCTATGGGGACATACCCCAGAAGGGTTCATCATCCCTGTACCCCCTCTATCCCTTGCTTCCTGGCCTCCACAAACAGAGAAACTTTCCTCCACCACACCCTTCCACCACGATGTTCTGCCTTTCCTTGCGTCCAGAGCAATGGAGTCGGCCCATCATGGACTAAACTTCTGAAACTCTGAGCCAAAATAAACTTTTCCTCCTCTAAGTTTGTTTGTTTCTTTGCTTGTTGGTCATGTATTTTAGTCACAGACAAAAAGCTGACTAATATATGCTCCAAACTGAGGAAGAACTTAAGTAATAAATGAGAGAAAACTTCCTCTTCTGAATCAATCTTTCCTTCCTTCCTTCCTTCCTTCCTTCCTTCCTTCCTTCCTTCCTTCCTTCCTTCCTTCTTCCTTCTTTTCTTCCTTCCTTCCTTCTCTCCTTCCTTCCTTTGCTTATTTATTTAATTTTGAGGCAGGGTCTCACTGTGGCCCAACCTGACCTTGAGTTCCAGGCCCCAGGTTTTCCTCCTGCCTCAGCTTCTCAAGCCGCTGGGCTACAGAACAATTCCGTTGCTCTAGAAACCGTTCTCAGAATAAGTAGCAAAGCACTAGACTCCTCCCACTTAGGGGAGGAGTCTAGAGTTCTATTCTCATTAGTTCTATTCTCATTCTTTTGTTATTCCATACAAATCAATTCACTATTCTGAGAAACTGAACTAAAATTCCATCTCTATTTATTACACTTATTAATTGACATAAGTTCTCAGTCACAGACACAATCACCTAAATGCAGCAATGCTGTCATATTGTCTTTATATCTTTAGACCTTGGCATCTAGTAGGTACTGATTAACAGATGTTTGCTCAATAACTTGGTGAATAAACAAAGTCTCATCAATTATTTGACCATTTGGCAACTGGCTAGTGTAGAAATGATCAACATGACATATCTCTTTTCTTTAGTCTACCTTTGCTTATGTACAAATATCTGTAATTTGCTAATTCTTTATATCTTCAGAATTTTGTTCTCTCTTACTAGATTTTATGCTGTTTGAAATTATTGATCCCCTTAGAAATATAGAATCATGAAAAGAGGAGGCGCGTGCATAGCGCATTTGAGTCATGGAAGAAGTCAATGTGGCTGGAGAAGGGTAAAGAGGATGGAGAATAGTAGGACCCGACTTCAGAGATAAGCAGAACCCAGATCCTGTGGACTTAAAGTTCAGATGAGAGCTTGGTCTTTGACTCTGCCACAGAAATGAATTGGCATCACCATCCTCTGTCCTTGAGATCCTCCGATGGACCAGTAAGACAGCAAGAGAAACCAATAGCGAAGTCTGGGCTTCTTGATTTGATCCTGCCTCTCTCTAGTGGACCTATCCACCCAGACAAAACACAGTGGGGAGGCACCACTCTCCAAGGGAAACCAGTGCATAGAGAAGGAGGACAAATAAATGCAAAGCTGTAACAGCAAATGCCCTTTCAACCCAGCCTGGTCCCTTCCTCTGCTTCCAAGCCAACCTACAGTGCAGCCCTCTCAGAGGCTCAGCATGGAAGGCAGAGGACAAGGGGTGGAGGCCCTAGCTTGCTGTCCTGTTTCTTTGCCGAGGTGTCTACACTGTGTGTCAGTGTTTCATAACCCAATAAGCCCTCTCTCTCACAGTGGTGACTTATCCTTTCCATTCCTTTTTAAGAGCTGTGCTTTCCTGAGCTGCCTCCTCCGGCCAACCCTGCTTCCATGCCAAAGCCATTACCTAATGAAGTCTCACTGTCCCCAGCAGTCTCAGACTCTGCCACAGTCAACATATCTTGGTCACCATCACCCTTTCATCAGAAACACTTTTGTTACTTAGTGGTGCTAAGAGTGCTATCCTCACGGGGCCCTAGAAACCCAGGAGGCACTCTGAGCTTGGACCCTGAACCCCGAATTTTGTGTCCTATGGCCTTTTACCTTGACTTGAGTTTTAAACTCTGCTTATCTATTGAACAAGGCCCCTGGTTCATGTCAGTCACTTCCAGTTTTAATTTAGTCCAAAGTGATTATTTGCCGAGACAAAATTTTACCTCCTGGTTTCAGGTTCTTCCATCTATTCTTGGCCTTAATCCACAAATTTCTTGGGTTGTGCCTTATCCCATGACAAAAATAAAATAAAATAATCATTACTGAAACTGTCATTTGAAAAACTAACCTGATTGTTCTCAACTCAGGGTAGGGTTACAAATATAGTCATCTCTCTGTTTTCTGGGTGAGGGTGGGGGTTCTAGGATCCTTCCCCAAAACAAGTCCTCTCTCAAGTCCTTTATATAAAATGGAGTAGTATTTGCATAGAACCTGAGCACATCTTCTGTATACTTTCAATCATCTTTACTTACTTATGAAACCTAATGCAGATGCAAATGCCATATAAATAGCTGCTATACTATATTATTATTTTTAGGGATAATGAGAAGGAAAAAGTTTATATGCGTTCAGTAAAGATGCAGTTATACATGTATATACATGGACATTTATATGTATAAATGTATGTGTGTGTATGTGTATTTAATCCACAATTGATTAAACCCATAGATGTGGAATGCACAGATACAAAGAGCCAACTGCATGAGAATCTATATTTTCGTTTCCTTGAAGCTTCATCATAGAACTTACCATATCTCCCCTCAAATTGTCATTGTATACATTTTTTCTTCTTTACAAGGTTGAATTTGTGGACTTCTAGAAGATGGGAGCCTTGACTCATCCATCTTTCTATTTCCCACATTTCTACTCAGATACCAGAGAAATTGTCACCTTTTAATACACCCAAAGATCACCCTTTCAAATCTCAGGCCCCACACTGGTGATTCTGATTCTGCATGTCTGAGATGGGGTTCATTAATATGCATTTTGTCAGCTACCAAACAAGAGAAGACAGGTGGTCCTCAGAGCACACATTGATAAGTAGTAACATGGTGGAAAAGAACAAAGGAGGAAAATGGGACTACAGAGAAGTCCACTGTTGCTTGTGAAGTCAGGATTTCTCTGGGAATCAGTCCCTGGGGATGTGACTTGCTTCTCTCTGTATCCCACTTAAAACTTACGTGCACATTCAGCTTCACACTATTAAAAATAGAAGGTAACTGTAGTGATCCAAATGGGAGAGATGATGGGCTTGACTCGCCAGGCATCCAAAGACAGAAAGAGCAAGTGAACTCAAGTCAAGGATGCGGCCTGGACTCACCTGGGATGCCGGGGTGCAGAGAGCTAGAAGGGTGGGTGGAGGGTCATGGCCTGAACTCCACTTAGCTACCATTGGCCCAGGTTCATCCACGTGGCCACCATGAGTTGTATGAGAGGCTTGGAAATGCAGCTTTTCCCCAGATGCCCATTCACACAGCCCCAAAGTAGGAATTTTCAGTGCACATGGATAATGGGGGTTGGTAACTGGGAATCCGTGCTTCAGGTAGTGGTCATGGAACATTGGAGACTTGTTAGTGGAAACGGTCAATTGAATATTTCTGAATAAGACTGTTTCAAATGACAAGAACTAAGAATGGAGGAGAGTGCCATTACCTAATGGATCAATCAATAAATTATTTAGTGGACATGGTTAATTTCATGGAAGTAATAAGGTATATTTAGATTTCCAGTCTGATCTGTAAAAAGCCCAGTTATCACTCTCACTTACCATAAGAAAAACAATGAGCAGGCTGAGACTCAGCAATTCTTCTTAGAACCTCCAGAGAACTGAGGTCACAGGGCAAACAGCCACCCCCAAAACTGGAGAAGCAGGAGGGCACAGGAAAGTGCAGGGGACTGGAGCCGCATAACTGATGCTTGCTGGAGGCTCACGGTGGAAAGAAAACACACTAATCTAGAAATCCGTGTCTAGAGAAACTAATCAAGAGCAGATGTTGAATTAAGACTTTCACGGACAAACAAAACATGAGAGAATGTGTGGCGGGGGAGATTTGCCTTGCAAAAAAATGTCAAAAGAAATTCTTCAGACAAAGGATAATGACATAAGTCAGAAATTTGGATCTACATAGAAGAAGAGGTTTTCAGAAGGAAAAATAGAGGTAAGATAATTTTTTTCATTTTTCTGATTCTTAATGGCACTAACAGGTAACAGTTTGTTCAAAAAAATGTAGCAGAAAATTAGAGCTTATGGATGAGTGAAATGAACACCAGCAATGTAGGAGGGGATGGGAAGGAGACATAGGAAGGACTAAGTGCTGGGCTACGTGTAAGTGAACTTGATTTAATTATAAAACTCTACTGCAAACTGTAGGGCAATTGCTGGGGGGGAAGTGAAGAAGTATAATTGACCTGTTAAGAGAGAAAAGAAAAATGAAATTCTATAAAATCCTCAATGAACTTGAGAAAGCAAGAAAAAAGCAGAAAACAGATCAAAGAACAAGGGCGGCAAATAGAAACATCTAGAATTAGGGTAAATGTGAGGCCAACTGTATCGACAGAGACTGTTCATGTAACTGGAAGAGAGCCGGATACAGAGGAAAGGACCGTGGGTCAGAAACAGGGGTCCGGGTCTAACCCTGCGTCTGCCACCAGCAGGCCTGGTAATCCCTGCCAGCGCTCCACCTGGGCTTCTGCCCACATACTTACCTTTGAAACGAGGGCCTGAGTGTGGCTCCCAGCCCCCGTCACGTGGTGCATGTGACCGGAGTGTCTTCAGGTCATGGGTCAGGGACGCACAGGGGCAGACAGTACCACTTTATTGCTGTAATCTTCACAAGCAGACTTTCTTCCCTTCATGAATTTTGGGCTGAGTTTTGCCAGCAGCTGTGTTGGACACCACTTCGGGTCCTTTCTGGATTTCTCTTCGTGGGCCTTGGGCATTGGCCCTTGTCTTTTCCTCCTGATGGCGTTAGAGATGGACGTGATAGGCGCTCCTCACCAACTGACAAGTCAACCGATCATTCTGCTGATTTTCTCAGAAAAGATTTTCTCAGAAACTCTTTTCTTCTGCTCTTTAAAAGCTGTGACGTGGGGCTCAGGAGCTGTCGAGGTCACCAACAGCAGTGGAAGCACTTCCTGAGTGGCAGGGACTCCAGCAGATCCCCCTCAGTCCCGACTGTTCCATCTACCTGGACGCCCTGGTTACCTGGGATTCTGCGTGAGCAAACCTGCTGTTTACTGGCTGGCCTGTCTCCACAAACTGCCAGCCACTGCCAAACCCTGCTGTTGGGATCCCAGGTGTAGACGGCACTTGCCAACTTCCAGCTATTTCTTATAAAATATGAGTCTTCTGATACTCTTCACACGGATCCTATGGTTTCGGCTTTGCCTTGCTTTCTCTTTACTCTTCAAATCCCTTTCTTTTTGGATTCCCTAATTTCCACTCTTTCTATAATACAGTTTAATTTCATTTACCAGCCTTGGTGACTTCCCAGAGGCAGGGTGGTTAAAAATTATCCTACCCCAGAGTTTCCACTTCTCTTCAGCTTAACCTTTATTTCACGTTTTGTGCTCAATTCACCTTCATGTACCATCATGCTCTACAGAATTGGTGTATTTACCTTCAAAACTGAGGAAAAGTTGACTTCTGTAAAGATACACCTTTGATTTTGCTTTTTTTTTTGAAATCTAGACTCCATCCCAGCTTAATTTTTCAGAGACAGTTTTGGGCATTTATCCCTCAGAAAGGCAATGGTAAGCTCAAGGCTTAGTACAGGGACCCAGGGAAACCAAAGCCAAGGACTCCGCCTGGAGAGGTTGAACAGCTACTTGGAGTTAACTTGGAGACGGTGATGTCAAAAGGCAGATGACAGCCCGAGTCACGGCTGACAGTAGGGTCATTACCCCAGGCTGCAGTCTGCCGGGGCTGCTGCTGCACAGCCATGGAGCAAAGGCCAAACGCAAAGTCAGCCGGTGCTCCCGGCAGGTTAGCTCTACCGGGTGAGGGATCACAGGACGGTTGGAATGCTCCATCCACGCTGGGGAGCAGGTCTGGGATTCCCAGGGATCATTTTCCAACACTCTCCCCTCGTCCCACGGAAATCTGCTTTCCATTCTTTCCCCTCCACAGAAGCAGCATTGAACAACTTCGCCAGGACATCCTCTAACCAAATCCTTTGGCTCTTTCTGATGTTATTGTCAACCCAGTCCTGACAAAACTTTCTTCTCGGGCTGGGGAGATAGCTCAGTAGGTAGAGTGCTTGCTTTGCAAGCACAAGGCCCTGGGTTTGATCCCCAGCACCGCAAAAACAAACAAACAAAAAACCAAAAAAACTTTCTTCTCCTGCCTTCTGTCACTCCATCTGAGGCTGGTCCCAGGGAATCCCTAGTAGCTCCACCAAACAATTACTGTCAATCCACTTTCTCTGCCTGCACCTCCCTAAATATCCACAATCCTAACTACTTACTGCCACTTAACCTTCTTGGTGACCCATGTGTTTTAGTCAATTTTTTCGCTGCTGTGACTAAAAGACCTTACAAGAACAATTTTAAAGAAGGAGAAGTTTACTTGGGGGCTCACAGTTTCCAAGTCCCTGTCCATAGAAGGTCAGCTCCATTCCTTGGGGCTCAAGATGAGGATGAACATTAAGGAATGAGAGTGTGGTGGAGGAAAGCAACTAAAGACATCACACCAGGAAGCAGAGAGAGAGAGACTCCACTCACCAGATACAAAATGTAGATCCCGAAGGCACATTCCAAAGACCCATCTCCTCTAGCCACACCCTACCTGCCTTTAGTTATGACTCAGTTAATCCCTGTCAGGGGATTACTTTACTGATTGGGTTAAGACTTTGTAACCCTATCATTTCGCCTCTAAGCCTTCTTGTCTTGTCTCACATAAGAGCTTTTGGGGGATAACTCACATGCAAACCATAACACCACGGTTTCAGGACCATTTATATACGAGTTCCTTGTGTTTCTTATCTCCAGTCTAGGTTTCTTACGAGTTTCAGAATTAGAAAGGAATCTTCTCCAGCAGGATGGTCATGGGTATCTCAGCCCTAGTCTGTCCATAATGAGACTTTCCCTCCCTCTATTTTCAACTCCGTGATATCTCCTGTTTCCTGGACTTTGAATAATGGCTTCATCATCTATTATTTTTTTCTGTAGTGTTAATATTTTCCACATATAAATAACTCAAGCACAATAAAAAAAATTTTAAAACACCAACTCCAATAGGAAAATGGGCAAAATAGATGAAAAAGCAATTCAGATAAGTATCTAAAAACATTCATCATCCACAGTAATCATAAAATTGCCAATTAAAATAGTGAGCTACCTTTCCCTCCTTTTCAGTTTACAAAGATTAAACGGGATGATCACGCCTCATATTTGGGGAAGGAGGCACAAGGAAAAAGGCACTTTCAAAACTGGTTAGATCTTAAAAAAAAAAAAAATACTTTCTACACTTCAGAAAAAAAAAAAAAAAAAAAAACTGGTTAGATCTTAATTAGCACAACTTTCCCAAAGCACACTGAGCAGAGATGCATCAATGATTTCTGCATGACTTATAACATGGTCACTTGACTCCCAGGAATGTTCCTTGTGTACGTAATTCTGAGTAGGTACAAAGGTATATTTGTAAGGACACTCATTGTAGCATTATTTATAATGGTTAAGTGTTCTGAAGAAATGCCAATGTCTTACAAAATGGACTGTTTTATTGAATTATGGTCTGAGGAGAACTTGGCCTACTCTGCAGACTTTGCAGAATATTTACTGACATGGA
The DNA here is from genome assembly GCF_902686445.1 of Sciurus carolinensis. NCBI lineage: Eukaryota > Metazoa > Chordata > Mammalia > Rodentia > Sciuridae > Sciurus > Sciurus carolinensis. Next base: position 7,513,507 of record NC_062224.1, on the reverse strand, counting down.
ATGGTGATTTTCATACAGAAAGAGGAAAATCCATTTTATGAAGCATAATCTCTACATTGGAATGCCCCTTTAAAAACATTCATACATCATTAGAAGAACTTATACCAACGAACCAGTATTTATTTCTTGCTGATGAGGATATGGAAAATTTTTATTTTCTACTTCAGGCGTATCTACATTTTTCACATTAATGGCAACAAACCCTTATGCATTACGTTTTATAAGCAGAAAAATCCAGTACAAATTATATCAAGAAAAGGGGGGAGACTCCCTAGTCAAGATGTAAGGATTGATGCCAAGAACCAAGAGGGTCTGAACCAAGGGGGTCTCCCCAGAAGGCAACATAGAAGATGGTTAGGACAAGGGCCAGGGACGTTGCAGACTCACTGGAAAGGCTAACACGTGGGCTGGGGTTGTGGCTCAGCAGTAGAGTGCTTTCCCTGTATGTGTGAGGCCCTGGGTTCGATACTCAGCACCACATAAAAATAAATAAAATCAAAGTATTGTGTCCATGTGCAACTAAAAAAAATTAAAAAAAAAAAAAGAAAGGCCCACATCTACTCTCCCTGTTTTTGAAAATGTCTGTGAATAATGAAGAGGGTTGTGAGTTTGGGGTTAGGCTTAATTTAGAGTTTATTACCTTTACAAAATGGCAGAATAGAAAAGGGCAAAACAGACCACATCTCGAGCTACAGACCAGACCAGAAATGTAGATATTAGGATTTTGAAAATATCACACTCTTCTTCCAATATGTGTCTACAGTAGAACCCCTTTTTTTTTTTTTTTCCTTGCTTACATTCCAAATGAAGAGCACCTGTAAAATTTTCTCACCACCCTGAGTTTAGGCTGAACAAAATTACAAGTTAGAGCTTTCCTGAGTAAGACTCTGCTTGGCTCTCTGGGATGTAGGTGTAGCCTTAGGCACATAGACTCGAGCCCGATAAGCACTCTGGTAACAGAACTCTGTAGTTTGTAGTTTGTGGTGCAAATCAAGCTCCAAGCTGCCATTTACATCTAGCTTTAGGGGTTGGCACACGTATAATTTGATATAATCTCTCAGGGTTCATGGGGTCATTAGCAGTTTAAGAGCAGAGAGGCCATCTGAGTCAGCTCCTGGAGCAGCTGTACAAAGAAGGCGTCAGTTTGGTGGGTAGACCAGAAACCTGGCCTGGAGCCTTCTCTCCCACAGAGGGGTATGTGTGCCCTGCTTCCTCCCGTGGCTGCTTGGCAGGCACCAGTTTATACAAAGTGGAGGACACACGTTTCAGGGACCAGGGTCGGGAAGGAGAGATTCTCAGCAGGCCAGGAGCAGCCTACGTCAGGTGGGATTAAGAGGGAGAAACTGAGGCCCAAGGTTCAAAGTAGCCTCACACATTTTCTATCAGGCCAGGGTTTTCAAAGGATTATATTTTAAAAAAATTTAAGAGTGCAGTTTCAAGTTCTTCCAGTTAGCACGGTAGTATTTACTTTGTTCATTTCCTGCTACGACTTAAAACAGAAAGAGTATTTGGAAGTCAGGCAGCCTGGGAAAGATCTTTTTAAATCCATAGAGTTAGAAAACAAAATACCAGTCCCAGGCAAATATTGCTGGGGCAGTAAGATATTTTATTGAAAAGACAATGACCTGAGTCAAATTTCTCAGACAATATTAGAAGTAAAAACATCATCAGATAAGTAGAATTTTAGAAGTTTACCAGTTATCGGCATTGCTTGGTCAGCATCAAAACCACAGAGAAGGGAGCATTTTAGGAAAGAAAAAAGTACTTCTAACCCCATGAGGGACTGAGGACAAGGAAGAAGAATCTGGCAGTTTACTTAGGGACCTTCCCCGATCTCCCACCCGGTAGCTTGCCTGCCACCTGTGCTGTGGATTCATCAGCAGCTGCAGTCCCTGCAGGGGTGCAGGGACACAGCCAGGGTCAAAGGCTGGTACAGAATGACAGGCGAGTCAGGGTTCAAGGAGGAAGCTGATATGAGAGGCTGTAGTTTGGGATCCTAAGTTCAGAAGTCACCGTGTGACCTCTGCCATGGTTTATTTGTTGAAAGGAGTACCAAAGTCACCTTGGGAGGGCAGCATGTGGGATGGGACCCATTGCTGGGGAACTTGGGGGAGACATCTGCCAGGCAGCGTTAATGCCCTTGGCCGTGTGAAGAACCTAGCTGCAGGCTCAAGACCCCTCTCAGCCAGGACCACCCCTGTCTTATTTGGGCACTGTAGTTGACCTCTGATGCAATGCTCTGTCCTCTGCCCTGTCTCAGCCAGCCAAGACCACATCCCCAAACTCCCTCTTCCATCTGGACCCTGACCTCTCCATGGCTCCCTTCTCTGACCACTTAGTCTAAATGAGTCCCACTGCCCTCACCCACTGTGCCTCCTGACCGTAGTGTAATTCCCAAATCACTACCTAAAATTGTAATTTTTATGTATTTCTTTCCTAGTTGTTATTTATAGCCCGGTCTTCCCTTGTAAGTAGCAGGAAGCAAGAAACCTTTTGTCCGGGTTACCAGGGGTTGGGAAACTCCATGAAGAGTCAGACGTTTCTGTTTTCAGGCTCTGGGTTACCTCTGCCTTTGGAGCTAGGAGTGACTGCATACGCATTAACAATGAGCTTGTGTTTGGAGGGCTGGAGCCAGCCAGCTGCAGGGCACGAGACCTTCTGGACCACCTGCACAGTGTCCTGCTGGGACGCCAGCGTCCTCTTGCTGACTTGCTCCTGACTCGCAGGACTGGTAGGTTAGACCCCCCAGCCTGGTCTGCCAGGGCCCTACCCGTGCTGGACAAACCTCAGCTCTTTATTCTCCTGGCTCGTGGGCCATGTGCAGCTCCATCTTCACAGCTCACCTTTCAGATCAGCAAATACCGTCAGAGCTGGCGTCAAGTCCCATCTTTCCCTGACTCTCCTTTAGGAATCCTGGTTATCTTGTTAGTCATTGGATATTTTTCAGAGGATTTTTAATATGCTGCCTGTACTGTTTTCAAGAGAATTGGTTAGAATTATGAGTCTCCAGGACAGAAGCAGAAATCCTTGTCACTTTGTGTGATTTTAGTGTGTGTTCTAGAAGATTCCCTGGAACCAATTATAGGCTCTAGTCCATTCTGCGCTCATCTGGTTCCTTGAATTTTGTAAGTTCTGTCTTTTAAAAAAATTATGTTTTAAGTTCCCCAGAACTCTTTCTTATACTCTGATCATTTCTGCTGGCAGTCAAATCGAACATTGTGTTAAATATCTCTGATCATACTATTAGTTTAACATTGTGTAAAGTTCTTATCTATTTTCTGAGTGAGCACATTACATCCAGGGTTGATTGTCCAGGTTCTTCTGTTTCATGCTGTTATTTTTCCTTACTTAGAGGTCCTGGGAGATCTATTCAAATTTGTCACTGAAGAGTGAGGTTTTTTTGCCCCTGTAGTGACGTGAGATTCCTGTGTGGCTATGTGACTCTGTTACATCTGCCCATTTCTTCCGTTCTGTCCTGTTTGAGAGTGATTTTTCCATTGGGCCCACAGATCAACTGCCAGCAAAGAAGAAGCTACAAATAAAAATCAAAGTCTTTGAGTACTAAAGAAGGGAATGCTTCTGAATCATGAACAAGTCCGTCTTTATGTTTCAATTCTGCATTCTTTCTCTCTGGGCTAACTATCTGGTGGAGTTCTAGGAGAAATAGTCATGGCCAGCAGGTAGAAATGTTTACACCACACTTATTTACAGTCTGCTGTAGTTGCAAAGTCCTCTTTGGAGCTGTTCTTATCCTGGATACAGGACTGTGTGCATGCTGAGGGAAGGTAGGAAATGTCCACACTGGAGCTAAGTTCAGAACCTTTAAATAGCTGTGTTGTTGTCTACAGCTGCAAAACCCTGTAAGCAAACATCACATATTTCCTTCAAGCAGTTTCCACTGAGAGCAAAAATATACATGCATCTGCTCAGCCTGAGTATGCGAAGTGCTACAGTTTACTATTATGCTACAATTAAATGAAAAGAAACCTAGGGAGGCTGTCACAAAAATCCAAAGTTGGGATATTTTCAGCAGCTGGTGAGTCCCTCTCCTCCAGGAGTAAACATGACTCCAGGCGAATCCTGCACACCACAGCTTCCTACAGAACTGTCTCGGTGGCATTGAGTGCCATCTGCTATAGACAAAAGGGATCTCAATTATTATTTGAGGCTTTCTTGGAGAGTTCACCACTGTCAGTTTCTGTCTCTGAAGGCGGGGATATTTCAGAGACATCTGCTCAGACATACTGTGCAGGGTCCTCAAATTACAAAGAAGGCCCATCCCCGAGCTAAGCCCCCTGAATGGTTTTGAGAATGAAGTTACAAATGGTATTTCCATTCCCAGCTGACTCACCGTATACAACTGAGGGCTAATCCTGTGTCTTTTAAAAACTTATCTGTATGTATAATTCAGATCAGTGTCTACCATCCAGTGATGATCAGTTGTTGAATTCAGTAATAATGATGTCTTCTTCAGATGAATAATCAGGAGTAACCGCTGACTGAGTGACCACATGGGTCAGTAGCTTAATGCTAAACAACTTTCCAAGGCAGCACTGTGATCACCAGTTGTAATGAGTGAACTGAGGTTCAGAAAGAGAGGCAGCTTCATCAAGTCCACAATGGAGGCAAGAAACTGGCAAAGCATCAGAAAGGGTCAAGCAGACTAGCAGAAGAGGATGCTCCATATCATGCCACATTACTGGCCTGAGCATAATATTCTGCGGATGTCACCAGCCCCAGATCTTGAGGACAGAAGCTACTTGGCTCAGGGAAGAAGAAGAGCCTGGGAGAGGATCCCCTTTGCCTTTCCTTTATGCAATCTGGACTTCAGCAAATGCTCTTCTGCCCTTAGGGCTCTTGTCTCTGAGGCATGTCTGGGTTGCTGTGGGGACATCCCCAACCTGGGCTTCGTCTTCTTCCCTGCAGTTTCTCTCTTATAGATGTGACTGGAACTTTCTAGTGTGGTTGCCTTTATGACAACTGGCAGCATACCCGGTTGAAGGGGTAAACTTCAGGACAGGAGCACGGGAAAAGAAGGAGGCAGTCTGTGGGTGCTTTTCTCTGATTCCACAGATCCCCTTGACATGTTGCATTTATTTATTGCTGTGGCAGGACTGGAGGGGTTCAAGGTCCCACTCCTTAATTTGGGTTAATGATCTGGGGACTGCTATGAATTAGCATAAAAGAAAGGAGAGTTGTACCTTCCCATGCACAGACCAGTAAGACCAAGTTGGAGGGAGTGCTGATTTCTAACTAGTCTAGTGAGATGCTTCTGTAAGAGAGAACCTGCAGTCTCTAAATCTAGTCATGTTATGCTGGTCTGATTAGAGATAAATGCTTCTCCTTCATCCTCAGTGGAACTTTTGACTTGGAAGTACAGGCCAGAGAACTCTGCTCCATCCTTATTCTCTATGATAATGCACGTTTCTCTTTTCAGCTACCGTGGATGTGTTTCAGTAGGTACATCATAAAGTAATAGGACAGCTTGCTTGTGTGACTATGACATTTTGTCATAACAAAAGAGTATGAGGTATTCAAAGTTGAAATACAACAAAAATAAAGCAACAAAATAAAACTACATGTGCACATAGAATGTGTGAAGCAAGGAATTATGCCATGACACTTGTTAAGGTGTGGGACCATCCTGATAGGTATGGGGACCATCACCATAGGCAGCAGGACACAGCAATGAGGTCCTGAAGTGAGGGGGAGAGGCCGGGCTCAACCTGAACAGAGTTCTTATGCAAGAAAAGAAACTTATAACCAAGAAGCAGGGTGGGGGTCAGTGGATAGAAAATTCCTAAGATCTGGGATAAAGGGCATTCTGGCTAAACAGACCTAACAGGATTCTTGGAGAAGACAGGCCAGGGTGATCAGACATCTCCTGGGGATGTGGTGTCGGTGGAGGATGAGGAAGCTGCTCAGATATCAAGGTGATCAGATATCCAGGATGGGGCAGCAGAAGGGGGATCAGTTCTCGCTAAATGGACTTGGCAGAGCTCTTTGCCCAAACTGGACTTTATAAGGAAGTGCACAGATGGACCTTACAGAAGATTTAGAAGGCTGACTAAAGTTTGGCCAAGCAAAAAAATCTTCGTCTGATGTTTATTCATATGATTATTCAGAATTAATCTTCCGCATGTTACGACACTTAGCAAATATTAAGTGCATCTTGCACCAGGTCTCACCTGAGCTCCACAAGCACAAAGTGGCCAACGTCCTCGGCAACAGAAGAGCTCCTTGGCGACCAGAATCCAGAGTGACCGTTGGTGAATACATTGGCTCAGAACTTTCACCAGCACATCAGATGTTGCTCACTCAACCTGGTCCAGCTCGCACCAGCACCATGAATCCCGAAGGCTTGTGATTATTCTAACGAATGCCCCTATTTTCAGTACTAGGTATTTGGTAAAGAGGATCTCAATTCATCTTTAAAAAAAAGAACTATATTTTAAAATCAGAAGAATAATTATATTGTAATGTAGTAAATGTCTTTTATTGGTTGACTTTGATGATTCAGAGTTTGAAGAATTTTTTTATTACAGATTCAAAAAGGAGTGTCTAATGAATATTAATGAATTTAACCTAGGTATACCTCAAGGTTTGCCCTGAGTCCTTTTTGGCTTTCTCCTTGTACTCTTCTTAGCGGGCACGTCAGTTTGATGATTCCAGAACCATTCATATACTGAAGACACTTATATTTTTATATTCAGTCCTGACTTGTCCTCTGAACATCACACAGGAGATGACATCTGCACTTGAACATCTCGTGGTTATCTCAAACCAGGCATATCTGAAATGGAGGTCCTGATCTCCCCTCTCCTCCCCATGTTCACCCCTACCTGCATTCCCTCACTCCCCCTTCCCACCAGCATCCTCTCTCTTCCCCACCCGTGTCCTGTAATTCTCCATCTTAGCCCTTCTTTATCCCCTGTATTATACAATGACAAGTGCTGGCTCCCTAGATTCTGCTGGGTAAGACATGTCAGGAGGTACCTTTCAGGTAGAAATAATAGCATGCGCCAAAGTCACATAACAGGAAAAGAAGGCCTGTGGTGTGTGGCGGAGAGTGAGCATGTGCCACGTCACACAGGCACCTGGAAGACCACATTGTGAATGAAATTCAGAGGAAGTTGCAGAACCAGCCTTACCTCTCTGGGAGGACCCAGTTTGGACTAAGTTGCCATGAGTCAGTGCAGAGAATAAACCTCTGCTCACTTGAACTGGAATCTAAGTACAAAAACATAACAAATGTGGGAAATGGAAAGAATTCCTGAGATTTTCCATGTTAAGTGGAAAAAGACAATTAATACAGCTGACCATTCTGCTCTGTTATTATTGAGTGATATCTAATGTCCATTTTTGAGGCGTGGGTTAAGAGGTCATGGCCCAAGCTCTAACACAAGAGTTCAGATTATAGTTCATGGAAGGGGCTTTCGGCTCATCTGTGTCATCTTAACTATATGGACATTTTTTTAAAGTTACCACCACCTCCCTCAGACTTTGGAAGAAGTATGTGACCTCATCAATATTTTGAGATCCACAAATGCATATACAACTTTTATCTCATGTAACATACAAAACACTTTATCTCTTGTCCGAATGTGATTCATTTATGTTAAAGTATTGGTTTTACTGATTCATAGTCACTGAATCTGTGATGCAAACAACCCAAAGATTTGCAAGTAGAATCTACTCTTCTCCATAGGAGCAGAAAACTTGACATAACAGCACAGAGACCAAGGCTCTAGCATTTGCTGGACTTTGGAATAATTGGATGGTTCATACCCCGCAGTTTTTGCTTTTCCATGTGTTGACTTGCCAGATGGACTGAATTCATGCATTTTATTCAAAGGTTAGAAAAGAAATTAGAGAATGAATAATAGAGGTTTATTCTAAGCATCAGGCAATAGAATAGAAGATGAATGTTTTGAAATTGAGCAATATAAGGGGCTTTTATTATTTTTGCAAAGAAAGGAATGATACAGGGCTGGGGATATAGCTCAGTTGGTAGAGTGCTCGCCTCACAAGCATAATGCCCTGGGTTCAATCCCCAGCACTGCAAAAAAAAAAAAAAAAAAAAAAAAAAGAAAGGAATGATAGGAAATAAGATTCTTAACCATCCCTTAGTAGCAAGAATACCAGAAAATAATACAGTGTTCCACCCAGAACAAAGTGGGGAAAACTTCATTTCAGACTCCTGCAAAAAGTGTACAATCATGACCCCCTGAAAATTAGTTAGGGTGTGTTCTTGCTATCAGATTCCAGGGATTTTATAAGTAAATATCTTTCAACTTTCTTGAATGTGTAAAGAATGGTGACCGATTAATACATCTGGCCAGAACTATGTGACTTCCAAGAAGGCACTTGTAATAAGAAATGATCATACTTTAAGACCTTCCTCAGCTGTTCCATTTTTATTTCCCTGTTGATTAGCTTTAGAAAAGTTTGCAAAAACATTTCCCAAACTTCTTACTTAACAAACTCTCTCTCTCTCTCTCTCTCTCTCTCTCTCTCTCTCTCTCTCCTTCCTTATCACCATCTCCTGAGCTGCTTTCCTGTGCCACATCTTTGCACCATGATGTTCTGCCTCATCTTGGGCCCAGTAATGGAGTTGACCATCTACAGACTGAGAACTCTGAAATTGTGAGACACAAGTGATCTTTTTCCTCCTCTACATTGTTATGTCAGTTTTTTTGTTTTTCAAAACTGATTTCTCTTTGCAAAACTAAATATTGAAGTTTTCCATCTCCCAAACCAGTGTGAAGATGGGATATTCCCTTTACCCAAAAGAAAGAAAAAGAAAAGATGTGAGACAAAGAGGAGAAAGTAAACAATAGACTATTATCAGCCATAATATCTTTACTATATTCATATGGTATCTTTGCTATATCCTTACCATAGTCCCCTCACTCTGGTTACATTGTGCATATTGCTCTCAAGTACTATTCATCCACAGTAGTCTAGCTCGAGCCCTCCAGAAGTGTCCCCTTATCCCAAGCTCTGTCATCTAGCCAAACACATCCTTTGGCTTTTCCATAAAAGAAAAGCCCTGTCATCCACATCTCCTGATATCCACCTAATACATATGCACAAGATGCATGTCTATGCATGTCCACCTGTGAAGGGGGAGCCCATATGTATTCTGCCTCCTCATCCATCTGCTCTCAGAATCCTCTTGTCTTGCTCCTCATTGTGACCATCCTTTGCTTTGATATTTGAACCAACACCTCCAAATCATTCTAACTAAATTCATTGTACAATAATCATTCCTTCCTTTAATTGTATCAGTAAATTCATTCCATACATCCAGGAAATACATGAGCACTTTTTAAAATACAAGAAACTATTTGCAGGAAAATGGATGGAACTCAGACTCATAGAGAAAAGTATGATGTTTTCACTCATATGTGGAAGCTAAAAGGAAAAAAATTAGGGAAAAGAAGGGACACCATGAAAGTTGAAGAGTAACCTGAGGGTATAAGGAGGTAATAAGGTGGAGGAGGAGGAGGAGGAGGAGGAGGGGAAGAGGAGGGAAGCACTGAGGAATGAAATGAATCAAATTGTGTTTTATATGTGTGAATGTGTCACAATGAAACCCACCACTGCACAATTGATCTGCACCAATATAAATAAATAAAAGCACTATGGATGATATTAAATATATAAGAAATTGTCTATGTCACAGGTTAAAAATCTAGTAAAGAAATTAAGGTATTTTAGATAGCTAAAATTCAGAGAGACAGAATAAGGACCATATTGATGATATTTTCAGAAAGTTAAAGGATGAGATGACTTTTATTGAGTCAAAATGCATGTCAACTCCTATTCTGTACAGGTGGGAGCCATAGAGCCATGGCATGGGGAAGTGAGTAGGAAGAAGCCAGGCTCTCAGAGGATGGCATTGGCCCAGGGGATAGGCTTGATCCCTCAGGGGGTATCCACAGTCCAAAGGATAGTGTTTGGACTTGAGTTAAACAGAAATTCATTTCCTGGAAGAGGGCAAGGAGAAGGTGGGTCTCTGCAGTAGAACCCAATGGATGACTCAACATTGCAGGAAGCAGCAGCGCTGTTCCTGGAACAAAGCTAGAGAAGGAGCAAAACTGCCAAGTCTGTAGCCAGCCATGCCAGGTTTCTGGGCAAGACTGATTTCAGCAGGAAGCTGAGATTGCAGCCTGGCCCTAGAGCTGAGCAAACATACATGCATTCGGAGGAGGACATAGACAACCAGGAGTCTATCCATCCCCACTAAAGGTACCAGACTGGACCTCAGGGCACAACAAATTATTTTTATGCAAGTAGTTTTGTTTGTTTATGTTACTTTATTGATTGAAAAACAATGATGCACATAGGTAAAATAAATACAAACTATTCAAAACATGTATAATAAAAGTAGTTGATCTGAGAGGTAAAATATCCAGGCCCAAAGATTTTCATTGCAGTATTTTACCAAACAGTTAAAGGATTAACTCCAGTTCTACACAACATCTTCCAGGAAATACAAGAGGAGGGAATGCTTCTTAATTTCATGAAGTTAGTATTACCCTGACACCAAATCTAGACAAAGACATTGAAAAAAAGAAATCCTGTAGACTAACATCCCTCATAAATACAGGGGGAAAAAAATCAATACCAAAATAGCAAATGGAATTTAGCATATATGAAAAGTTATATGATTATATGATTAAATTTAATTAAATTTACTCTAGGAATATAAGGTTGGCTTAATAGTCAAATATCAATCAATGTAATCTACCACATTACTGGCCAAAGAAGAAAAATCAAATGATCCTATCAATTTTTTAAGAAAAAGTATTGAACAAAATTGACAACCATTCATGATTTAAAAAGAAATTAACAAGTTCTCCAAAAAAACAGAAATAAAGGGGAACTTCCTGAACTTAATAAAGAACATCTACAAAACACTCACAGCTACTGATATACTTCAGGATGAGAGACTGAATGCTTTCTCCCTCAAATTAGGAACAAGGAAGGGTGGCTGCTGTCACCACTCTTACTCAGTGCAGCATTGGAAGTCCTGGCCATTGCAATAAAGCAAGAAAAGGATATAAAAGGCATATATATGGGTGGTGGGGAAGGGATGATAAAGCAGTTCCTATTTACAGATGACATGATTGTCCACACAGAAAACCCCAAGGAATCTACGAAAAACCTTCTAAAACTAATAAATGAGTTCAGTAGGATACTGAGAAACATACAAAAATCCATAGTATTTCTAAATAGTAGTATTGAATACATAAACACCAAAATTAACAATAAAGCATCACAACCACTCAAAAAAATGAAATAAGTGTAAATCTAACAAGACACAAGCAGGATCTATATTGTCATAACTATAAACTGCCAAACAAAGAAATCAATACAGATCTAAGTAAATAGAGAGGTGTAAGGATTAGAAGATTCACCATAATAAAGTGTCAGTATTCCCAAACTAATATACAGACATAATGCAATCCTTATTAAAATGCCCAGCAAGATATCTTGTAGATACAGAAAAGATCATTCTAAAACCTATATGGAAAAACAAAGGAACTAGAGTAACCACAGCAATTTTGAAGAAGATTAATAAAGTGGTATAATCAGTCTACCTGATATCAAGATGGATTATAGACTAAAATGGAAATGCAAAATTTAAAAAAATTTTAGCAAAAATAAACCAAAAAATTTCAAATCTAAGGCTAAATAAAGAATTCATAGACTTCACACTATTATCACAATACATAAAAAGAAAAAAAGTTTTTTTGGTACCAGGGGCACTTAGCCACTGAGCTACATTCCCAGCTCTTTTTATTTTTTATTTTGAGACAGGGCCTCACTAAGTTTCTTAGGGCTTTGCTAAGTTGTTCAGCTGACTTTGAACTTGTGATCCTCCTGCCTCAGCTCCCAAACCACTGGGATTACAGGCATGTGCTATGGTGCCCAGCATCAAAGGAAAATTTGATAAATTTGACATCATTGAAAATAAAAATGTGGCTCTGCAGACTATGTCAAAAACATGAAAAGACAAGCTACAAACTGAGAGAAAATGTCCATGAACAACACATTCAATAAAAAATCCTCAAAATTCAATGACTTAAAAAAAAAAAAAAAAAGACTGTCCAATTAGAAAATGGGCAAAAGGCATGAAGAAACATTTCACCAAAAGTCACATACAGGCAGCAAATAAGCACATGAAAATATGCTCACCATAATGATACTCACCACAGAGAGCCATTAGGGCACAGCGGATGAAGACCAGAGTGAGATATCACTGCACATCCATCAGAATGACTGAAATAGGGCTGAGGGTTTGTTCAGTTGTGAGTGCTTACCTAGCTTACCCACAGTCCTGGAGTCTCTCCCCAGCATGTGTGTGTGTGTATGTGTGTTCACACACGTACATGTGTGCAAGAACAGCTAAAATAACAGTTCACTACCAAATGTTGCTGAAGGTGGGAGAAACCAGATCACTCATGTATTGTTGGTGGGAACATCAAATGATACAACCACTCTGGAAAAGAGTTTGGGAGTTTTGTTTTTTTAAATAAACATACAACTAGCAAACAACCCAGCAATTGCACGCTTGGACTCATGCTCACACAAAAACCTATGCACAAATGTTCATAGCAGTTTTATTGGTAATAACTCAAAACTGGAGACTACCCAGTTGTACTTCAAAGAGTGAATGATTAACCAAACAATGGAAAGTCCATATTATGTAATACTACTCTGCAATAAAAAGGAAAAAAGAAACTATTTATACACACACCACAGCATGAATTAATCTCTAGAGATTATACTGGATGAAAGAAGGCAGTGCCAAAGGTTACACACCATAAGATTCTATTTATAGAACATTCTTGAGATGACAAAATTAGAGAAACAGAGGCTTGAGTGGTGGCCAGATGAAGGAGGAGGTGTGGGAGGGAGGTGGGTGGCTCTAAGGAGGCCACAGGAGGGTCCCTATGAGATGTTCCAAATCGTGGCTGGGTCAATGACAGGGTCTGGAGACTGGAAGCTCTTGGCCAGGTGCCTGGGGACTGGATCCTCCTGAGGGCTCTCCCTGAAGTGCAGAAGTGTCTTCTCACCCTGTGCTCACATGGGGTACTCCAGTCATCCAAATGCTACCACTGGTGGAGTATGGGTACAGGACACACCTGATCACTCTGTAATATTCCCTACAAATGCATGCGTATTATGATCATCTCAAAATTAAAAACTTAATTTTAGAAAGCAAGGCAACGCGCCATTATACTTGGCAGCATGATTACACTCAGTAGGTTCCAGGAGTGGAGAACTGCTTGCAGAAGCACGGTGTGCTGTGGTCCCAGCTGGACAACAGAAGGACCTCCCTCTCGGGCATCTCCTGCGCTGCCCCAGCTGCTCTACGTGGGTCCCAAATTCACAATCACATGGGCAGCAGTTTTGATGTGACTTATTTTAAGCTACTTTTGCTTGCTTTATTCATTTTTTTGAAAGTCATATAATTAACCTCATGGTTTGGAGAACTTTTTATACTACTATTCATTAGTCAACCAACAAAAATCCATGACTTTTCATCCTTTCAGGATCAAAGAATGTTTTCTTTTGCAGTGCTGGGATTGGCCATGGTTTCTTGCCTGCCAGGCAAGGCCTCTATGGTTGAACCATATTCCTATCCCTTTTTTACTTTGAGACAGGGTCTTCCTAACTCACCCAGGCTGGCCTCAAGCTTTGAATCCTCCTACCTCAGCTTCCAAAGTCACTGGGATTACAGGCGGGCACCACATGCCCTGCTGAACATTTTGTTCTCTGAAGTGTTAAGTGACATCCTCCCTCATTCCTCGAGTTGTAGAAGGCATCCATACCTGGGGCAGTTTGATATCCTTCATTAGAAGATGTGAGTCTGTCCCCCACCAACCACTGCCTGAAAAACCACAGCATTTTGCTGCTTGTATTTCTAATGCAACGGTGCCATATTTTTTCCATGCCTGAAAGAAGCAGAACAAAACTTTAGTTTGTTTTTTGACAAAAGTTGGCAAATATGCTAGCTTTGATGAAAAAATGCTGGTTCTGGTTTCCTTTTCAGTCTGAAGCAGGTTCACTCCTGGTGTATAGCAGATAAAGGCGTCTCAGAGTTAAAGTTGTTGTGGTTCTTGTTTCCTTTTATTTGGGACCTAAATTCTCACCACTCCTATCCCCAACTTTTTTTTGAAGTTTTTTTTTTTTTTTTTTTTTTTTTTTTAAATCTAATGTATCTGCTCTGTTTAACCGTGGAATAGTTTCTAACTCAATCCTTTGATTCAGCTAATGGGAAAAAAGGTCCAAAGAAATTAAATAATGTGCCAGAAGTTAGGGATAGAAATGGGATCCTGGGCCCCATTCTCTGCACATACTGCCCTTCATCATGCTGCCACACTTAATGAGAGGATGCACTTAAAAAGAAATGCTATTTCTCTAAGTTTATCTGATTTATTAATAACAGGAGAAACGACCATACTCATTGCTGTAGAAGTTATCAGGAAAGTAATTTGCTCACCTTCTGTGATGACTAATTTTTTATGCCAACTTGACTGGATTAATGACCACCCAGAGGGGCTGGGGAGATAGCTCAGTTGGTAGAGTGCTTGCCTTGTAAGCACAAGGTCCTGGGTTCGATCCCCAGCACCAAAAACAAAAACAAACAAACAAACAACAAAAAAAAAAAACCCAGAAATCTAGTAAAGTGTTATTCTGTGTGTGCTTCCACAGGAGGTTAACAGGTGGGTCGGAGTGGACTGGGTGGGAAAGATTCATCCTTAGTGTGGGCAGGCACCATCAGCCAGGAGACCAGAGAGAACCAACACAGAATTGATCTCTCTCCCTGCACCCAACAGTTGGGACATGCTCTCCTGTCACAGACATTACAAGTCTGGACTCTGGCCTTTGGACTCTAGGACTCCCACCATTGATCTCCTCCCTGGGCTCTTAGGTTTTAGGCCTCAAGCAGAGAAGCATTCCAGGAGCTCCAGTTTGCAGATCACCTGTCATAACACTTCTCAGCTGCCATCATAGCATGAGCCAAACCCCTAATAAATCCTCTCTCATATATTTATCTACAGATCCTATTGGTTTTGTCTTCGAAGAAGACCCTGACTGATATACCTTCCTGCATCCTTGTGGACAATTGTGCATTGATGTCTAAAAAGAACAATTATTCCCTAATTTGACAACTTAAAAATCATTATATTTTCATTTTTTGAAGCAAACCTTTGTAATCATCATCAGATATAAAATATACAAGCCAGAGAAAGTACCATGATAAGAAAGGATGTAAAAGATCGCTCAAGAAATTTTCAGAAAGAAAATCAGAATTTAAAAAATTGCTTTTGTTTTTACTGGTTGATATTTGTTATTTTATGTGTGGTGTTGGTCAAGAACAAATAAATGTGGAAAAGTACCAGGAAGCAAATAATATCCAAAGGGTGAGTCTTTCCACTTTTTCCATTCTTTCATTATTGGATTTTTCCTGGCCAGGAGCTAAACTCTACTCAAGATGTTAAAAAGGTCATTAGATATACTATTGGATAGCGTCTTAGCCTACTCTCCTGCCACCACAAAATACCACCAGTTGGGTGTCTTAAACAGCAGACATTTGTTTTCTTATAGTTCTGGAGGTTGAAAGTCCAAGGTCAGGTGGCTTTGGGGCTGGTTCCCTGTGAGGGCTCTTGCTGGAGTGCAGAGCCTTCTTGTTGTGGCAAGAGCTCTCTGGTGTCTCTTCTTGTAAGGACACTGTCCCTGCAGACCAGGGCCTGGTCTCATGACCTCATTCAACTTGAATGACCTCCTTACTCAGAATACACACTCTCGTTACTACAGCTTGGATCTGGAACGCTTCCCAGAGACCCATGTGCTAAAGGCTTGGTCCTCAGCTTGGTGCTAATGGAAGCTGGTGGAACCTCTGAGAGGTGGGGCCTAGTGGAAGGGTTTAGGTCACTGGGGTGCCCTCAAAGGGGATGGAGGAGTGGACACTGGTCTTTTCCTTCCTTCCTTCCCTCCTTCCTTCCTACCTTCCTTCCTTCCCTCCCTCCCTCCTTCCCTCCTTCCTTCCTTCCTTCTTTCCTTCCTTCCTTCCTTCCTTCCTTCCTTCCTTCCTTCCTTCCTTCTTTCCTTCCTTCCTTCCTTCCTTCTTTCCTTCCTTTTTCTTCCTTTATTTTCCTTTCCTTTCCTCTCCTTTCCTTTTGTCCTCTCCTCTCCTCTCCTCTCCTTTCCTTTCCTCTCCTTTCTTTTTGTCCTCTCCTCTCCTCTCCTCTCCTTTCCTCTCCTCTCCTTTCCTTTCCTCTCCTTTCCTTTTGTCCTCTCCTCTCCTTTCCTTTCCTCTCCTTTCCTTTTGTCCTCTCTTCTCCTCTCCTTCCCTTCCCTTCTTTCTTTCTCATCTTGGCCTTGAGGTAAACAGATGGCTCCACTATGTACTAGTGCTATCTCAACACAGGCCCAGAGCAACAGGGATCATCAGTCATGGACTGAAACCTTGGAGACTGTGAGCCAAAATAAAACTTTCCTCCTTGTAAGTTATCTCAGATATTTGTTACAGTAATACAGAGTTGACTAACCCAGGGGATTGGGTGTCAACATACAAATTTTGGAGGAGAACATACAGTCAGTCCATAACAGTAATGATAAAATGTCTTTAAATTATGTTAAAAATGTGAATAAAATATGAATTATAAAAATAAATTATAATATACATTTTCTTATATTTCAATGCATTCAAAATTGGAAATATTTAAAATCCATAAGTGTAAGAATCAACAGATATTTACTGAATTTCAAACTTTGTTAAATACTATCAGCAATTTACTGATTTCCAATTTTACATATGACTTAGATTATAATATACCCCCTGAGGTTCAAACTGTCAGAGAATTAACCTTCAGATACTGACTTAACAAACTATTTATGGACTGAATTTAATCGGAAATCAAAGAAAAATACCAGAAATAGAAACTGAAACTTGGGGCAAGGAACTTCAAGATGAGAAAAAAAGAACTCCAAGTCAGAATCCAGTCAATGGTATCCGGTCGGGCAAAGTGTACCCAGGGCAGGGCAGGGTCCTATCACATGAGTGTTATCGAAAGCAAAGATCAAAATCAGAGGGGTGTTGGGAGGAGAGGAAATCCACTTTCCCCTAATACTCATCGAATGACAGGCACTTGTACTTTGAACTGCCTTCAACTGTTACAGTAGCACAGCAAAGCTGGTGTTGCTTTCTCTCTGCAGAGGAAGGAACAGAGACTTGTAATGTATTGATAATGGGGCAGGAGGCAAGTATGTGGGTTGAGATTCAAACCCAAGTCTGCCCAGCTGTAGATCCAGGCCCCGCCACCCCCTTTTCTAAGGTTCGTAACCTCAGACTGATGATGTTTGTCAAAGATTTCCAAGTTCTCCTTGTAATGAAAACCAGTCAATACCTCCCCAGTAAACAGGGTCTGATCAGCCAACAGTGAATGCAGTTGAACTTAATAAAATTATTTCAACCTCCCTACTTAAAATTTAGGTGGCTATCAATTTACTACATAGTCATTCTTCAGAAGTTGGTAGCAGATGAATATTGAAGTTTGTGAACTTAAAATTTAGGTGGCTGTCAATTCACTACATAGTCACTCTTCAGAAGTTGGTAGCAGGTGAATATTGAAGTTTGTGAAGCAGGTGAACCAGTCCCTGGTTACATAGGATATGTGAGTGATAATTAGCCCATACTACTTTATTGAGCTTTCTAAAGAAATGTAATCATGTTGCTGGACAAGTTTGACCTTAGAATTCAATGTCTCTGGTTCATCTCCTCCTAATTCACATCTGTCATACACTAGTAAGATCACTTTGGGGATCAGCTATTAACATGCTCCTGTAATTTCTGAGATCTCAAAGTCAGTCACATCTACTCTTCCACACTCGCCCCCATTGTTCCTCTCTTCCATTTAGGATGCCCTCCTCTTTACCAGGATCCAACCAATCCACCTTTAGGAGTTCCTCACATCATCCACTTCCCTTGAGAAGGACGGCACATGTTCCAAAGACTTTGTGTCAGGAGCTAGGGGTGAAACCGTGGCCCCAATGTCATGGTGCCTGCAGGAATGCCAACAGGGAATCCAGGACGCAAAGGTTATTCTTCTTCAAATGCTGCTGCTTTCCCCAGGATCTCATGTATCAGTCCTCAGTCTTTAGACTCTCTTATTCTCACTGCCCAATTTCTCCTCAATGAATCAACTTAAGAAAAAAAAAATAGATTTTACAGCTAGGAACAGGGTTGCATGCCTAAAATCTCAGCTACTCAGGACAGTAGGGAGAGAAGATTACTTGAGCCCATGAGCTCTAGATGCCTCCTCCAAATGTACCATCTTTGAGAGTTCAGCTCTAGCCTATGTAGTATTTCTTTTTATACTTAAAAAATAAATAAGTATGCTGTTGTGTACCCCTTAACAAAGAACAGAGGGCCTGAGATCAGAATGGAACTTCATGGTGTGTATTGAATAGTTCTGGGGGTTGGAGGGGGGGTGCATATCAACATGAGCCTCATTGCCTGAGTAAAAGCGAACACATTAGGATAGAGTGATAGGTTCAAGATCTCAAGACTGAAGGAATTCTGTTTCTATTAGGTTTCAAATAACTCACATCTTCATTTAGCAAAGGTTACATAACCAGAACTGAACCCATGAGACACATTTTTATCTTCCAGTGGAATTGAAGCTATTCTCTGAGCAAAGATATCAAAGTCTGACTGAACTATCAGAGAGCAATATATTAAGCCTGATTACTTCTTTATATAGAAAGTCATTTGTCTTCCATTTGCTATGTTAAGCAAGGTATATAGCAAAAAATTTCCACTGAGTGAAATGTGAAATTTCCATATTATGATGGAATTTCCATTCTGCTGACAGAGAATATATAACACGATGGTATTATGGGAAAATGCACAGAATTTAACGTTCTAGTTTAGCTTTCTGTTTACTTGCAAAGGAATCCTGGGTAGATTATTTTATCCTCTGAGTTTCACGTTCCTTCTTTATAAAATTATGGTAACTTACACTCCAGTGTTATTTTCAGGATATAAGACACTGCATGTGAAAACCATCTTGCAAATTCAAAGTGATGAATGGTATTCATGATTACTAATATCATTATATAAAGCCCCTTTGGATGACTGTCATATTGGTATAGAAATTTCAAATAACATCTTCATGTCTTCGCCAATGTTAACTTTTTTTTTCTTTTCTTTTTTTTTTTTTTTTAGTGTAAGAGTAGGATTTACTCAAGTGAGCACAGAAGCAGAACTACTGCAGGGTGAACAAGGACCCACAGGGGTTGCCCGAGTAAAATTATTTGCTCAAGTTAGACTCTCAGATCCACAAGCAGAGTCTCTACAGTTTTGCCTTCTGAAGTAATGTCCTCTGAACTCCCATTTTGTACACTCAAGTTTTACCATCTTAAAAACCTCTCCTTTTACCCCATACTTACTCCTTGGTTTTTCCATTTCTTTCTCCTTCAGGGTGTTTGTGGACAAACTTCATGAAAATACTGCCTATAACCCAGATCTTGAACTCAGAACTGTGACTCAAATGAGTCCTGTTGTCAATCTGGCAGTTTGGCATTTGTTTTTGTTTGTTTTTTCAAGGCAGGATTGATCTTAGGGCCTTGAACTCACTAGGCAAGTGCTTTACCACTGAGCTACATTACCGAACCCTTTAAAAAAATTATTTTTTTTGAGACAGGACTTCCTAAGTTGCCAAGACTGGCCTTGAGCTTGTGATCCTCCTGCCTTAGCCTTCTGGGTAGTTGGTATCCCAGGTATATGCCCCTGCACCCTGGCCATTTGGTTTGTAAGCAAATGTGAGTGCCTTCAGGTTGGATACATACTCCTTATTTAGCCATAGACTCACCACTCCCTATTACCTCACTCTAGCCAGTTCATACATTGATGTTCACTGTCAGGTCCTAAAGGCATTTGAATTTGAAATCCTTAGTAACAAAGACAACAATATAAACTAACTTAATCACATACTCAAAAATTTCAAATTAGCGACGAAAAGATTTGTATATCAAAACATAATTTACTAACCGAATTAAGCCACAATTTCCAAATATTGTTTCAAACTTGGTCTACAAAAGCAGTGAATTATTCACACATACACACATAGGGAATTATTAGCTTGGCTTTGCTCACTTATTTTAATTATGCTGCTCCAAATTCTTTGGAGAAGCACAGAGTCCAGTGAGCCGTGTGAAAATCAAGAGAATTAGCTTTGTTCTTATCCTTTAGTTCAGCCTTTTACCAACAACAGGTCATGATGATTAATGAATCATAGATTGCCTTAAATGGTTGGAACTAGAATGAACAAAAATAAAACAGAACAGAAGATATCAGAGAAAATTGCACAAAGTAAAAGTATTGTTTCATAAAACATTTTGTGGGGAGCACTGGGGATTGAATCCAGAGGGGCTTTACCACTGACCTACATCTCCAGTTCTTTTTATTTTTTGTTTTGAGAAGTGTCCCACTGGGTTGCTGAGGGTCTTGTTAAGGTGCTGAGGCTGGCCTTGAATTTGCAATCCTCCTGCTTCAGCCTCCCCAGTCATTTAAACTTTTTAAAAAGTGTGGTTAAAATATACATAATACAAAATTTACCAGTTTAACCATTTTGAGTGCACAGTTCAATGGGATTAAGTACATTCATGATGTTTTGCGACCATCACTGATACTTCATGAAACTTTTGCTCTGAGTGTTGTGCATGTGAGTGTGTGTGTGTGTGTGTGTGTGTGTGTGTGTGTGTATTTGGTGGGTTGCATGTGAAATATATTCCCTTGCATTTTTTTGGCACCAGAGGTTGAACCCAGGGATGCTTAACCACTGAGCCATATCCCCATTCCTTTTTAATTCTTTTTATTTTAAGACAGGGTCTTGCTAACTTTGAACTTATGATATGCCTGCCTCAGCCTCCAGAGCTACTGGGATTACAGGTGTGTGCAACTGTGCCCGACATATATTTCTTGTTATATATTTCTTATTATTTTAAAAAGCATGAAAACTACAATAGCACAGTTTTCCCATACACAAAATAATGGATAATTTACTAACTCTATGACCCCAACAGAGACCGAACATTAAAAGAGTAGTATAAATTTGACCCAGAATATTTTTAAATATGGGGAGATCTTCTAAAGAAAAAATAGATTCAGATATTTGACATATGAAAACTTTGAAATGCATATTTGTGTGTGTGATGGGCTGACAGATCTGACTCCATGAGAATGTTCAAGGCCAGACTCTAAGGGAAATGACTAAACAGACTGCATTTTGCTCTGAGACTCCATGTTATGTAGGAAATAAGCTTCTCCCATGGGAACACCCCGCCTCTGTGCCCATCCTCAGTTACTTAGTGTGACATGTTTAACAATACAGAATGATAATTCCTATGTAAAGAAAAATTGCTCCCTTTTGATTCCTATTGCTCCTAAACAATGTACCATGTGAACAGTGATTGTGTGGATGTTAGTAACCATTCTTTAGTTTGTACCTAGGTAAGGGTCATTTTGACTCACTTCCCCCTCTGTCGATGATCTCATGATGTTAATATGTAGTTTTGAATCATAGCAACAGACACTTATGATTAATGTGATTCTTGGTGTAAGAACCCCTACAACCCTGTGGTCGGGTTGCTCTCCCAATAGCCATTTTTTTGGGGCATTGTGTGAGACAGTCAGGCGGCCAGCTTAATAAAGACTCTCAAATTTGGACTTCTCAGTGGTGATCGGTCTGTTCTTAAGTTGCACCCCATAACATGTGTGTTACATATTTGTTCACATAACAAATGCATGGGAATTGTAAGCTGCAAAATGGTAACGCTTCCAGAATGGGGAGAGATTGAAAACTACTATCTTTTGAAACTGAAGAGTGAATGAATATAATGTGGTTTGGATCCTGTTTTAGTCAGCTTTTTCGCTGTTATGACTACAGGATCTGACCAGACCAATTGTAGAGGAGGTCTTAATCCACAGACAGCAGGCTCCATTCCTCCTGGCTCGAGGTGAGGCAGGACAGCCTGGGGGAAGAGCGTGGCAGAAGAAAGCAGCTCAAACTTTGATGAGGAAGCAGTGGAACTTCACTCTTCAGATATAAAATATATACCCCATAGTCACGCCCCCAATGAATCACTTCCTCCGGCCACACCCCACCTGCCTCCAGTCACCACCCAGTTAATCCCATCAGGGATTAGTTCACTGATTAGGTTAAGTCTATGACCCACTCATTTCTCCTTCAGACCTTCTTGCATTGTCTCACATGTGAGCTTTTGGGGGACACCACATCTAAACCATAACAGATCTCCTTCTACAGAAGTGACTTCCATGGTATAGACTAGAGTGTGGTACTGATCAGCCTCAGGCACTTTCTGAATGGGATCAAGAAAACTGTTTTCCAAGCCCAGACAAAGTGACTAAAAATACATCCAGTAGAAATCATGATTGTAATGAAAACAATGTATGGAAAATTATAACTTACTCAACTGTTTTGCATGCTGTCTAACATGATGGTGTCAAAACACACAAAGAAAGGATACTATGGAATCCAGAAAAGGAGCAGAAATGATAAGAATTCCAGGTCTGCTGGATTCACTATAGTGAGTGGTACTAAAAATAGAAGCAACTCTGTGAGAATTTACAGAAACCTAGGAGGGGCTGGTGAGCCAGCAGAGTTGGGATGATGGAAATTCGGTGAGGAATTACTGATTTCCAGTTGCTGTGAAAGATGATGATGCAATGCTGAGATCAAATTCCTGCCTTGAGAAATGTATCATGAAGCAGGATACGTAGCGACACAGAAACTGAGGCTCGTCTACAACACAGGATGTAGTTAGTTCAAACGGAGATCCCGCTGAGGGTGAGGACAGCAATGTCCCCCAATGAACACAAACATTGGAGACCAGGCTCGGAAGGCACAGATCTAATTTTACTTATAATTGTACAAGACATGTAGTTTCTCTTGTGCCGGGTTAGCTTATATGTGGGGTAAGGGTAAGACCCAGACTCTGGGAGTTGGGTGGAAGCAGGTTTGTGGTGAGCAGCCTGCAAACTCGTTTACTGCAGGAACAGCTATACATTTTATAGGTTTCTTGCCCAATCACAATGCGACACGGGGGATCAGACCACCAAGATCCTATACAGGTTCCCTTGGTAACACTGAGTCAATTTGGGGCAGTTGTTTAATTTCCTAGGTGGCCGAGGCGGAACACTCCTCCCAGCAGATTTACACACTTGAGACGATCACTGCTGCCAGCCAAGAACTAGGATTTCTCCCAACATTGACATATATAGGCACATTATCCAATCAGGTTAAGACGCTTGTTAAAACATCACAGAACCAACCTATAGGTAAGCTATACATTGTACTAATGTAAACAAGCCAAGTATCCCTAAGTGATTCTGTCCAGCAACAAGTCTGAGACAAAGGACTGGGGGAAGGGCAAGCTCCAGCCCACAGCAGGAGGTGAGGCAGCAGTGAACTCACATCACAGCTTGCTGTGATGCCTGCTGAGCAAGGCTTCCCCTCAGCTCCTAGCTCAGCCTCAGTAACTGCCAAAAGCCTCCAATCCATGGCGAGTCTTTACCATTTCCTCAGTTTCTCCATCCAGACTGTTAGGTTTATTTAGACCACGGTGTCAGCGACTGCTTATGAATAAGCTTGAGGAATGTTCCCTACAACAGCAGACAATGGACAGCCCTGTGCGTGCTCAGAAGGGCCTCCCAGAATAGATCTGGGTGTCCCAGGTAGTTGTGAGGAGTGAAGACAACTGGTCAGGAAGGAAGGGTGGGCTGATCCAGGAGAGGAGGCAGAGGGGGCTTGGTGTGCCCAGGAACCACAACTGGTCTTGTAACTGGGGAGGAGAAAATGTGAAGACCCATCAGGTGGTTTGATAGTGATATTTGGAAGTGAACACAGTTGGGCTCAGTGGTGCGTGCCTGTAATCCCAGTGGCTTGGGAAGCTGAGGCAGGAATATCGAGAGTTCAAAGCCAGCCTCAGCAATTTAGCAAGGCCTAAGCAACTCAGCGAGACCCTGTCTCGAAATAAAATATTAATAGGGGCTGAGGATGTGGCTCAGGAGTTAAGCACCCCTGAGTTCAATCCCTGGCAAACATTACATAAATAAATAAAATTAAAATTAAAATGGAACACAGGCTTGTGTTATAGCTCAGTGGTAGAGGGCTTGCCTAGCATGCACAAAGTCCTAATTTTCCATCCTCAGTACTGCAAAAATAAATAAAATTGAAATGCAATCTGCTGTTATTTGGGGGCTCCCTTAGCAAATACCAGGAACCCACCAACACACACACCAGTGATTTCAGGGTAGGCGTGTCCATGTCTTGAGGCAGTGAGTTCTGTTCCATAGAAGCCTCTTCAGAGAGACAGTCTCACTTCTCAGAGGAGGCTGGTGGTGGGTGGGAAGGGACCTGGCACTTCTTACTCTTGTCACTGTGGAGCCCTAAGAAAGCCCTGGTCACATTTCAGTTAGGTGGAGGAGGGGTGCTGGGCAGAGCAGGGAGTGAGCTGCATGGGGAAGCGGGGAGAAGACAATTGCAGGGAAGGCCTGTGCGTGGCACCTGAGGCGTAGAACTGTGAGCTCCAGACGCTGACCTTTCCCATTAGGAAATTCCTTGTTTCTTAAGAAGTTGAATGTTGGCTGGCATGATGGCACACACCTGTAATCCCAGTGACTCAGGAGGCTGAGGCAGGAGGATTGCGAGTTTGAGGCCAGCCTCAGCAACTTAGTGAGGCCCCAAGCAACTTAGCAAGACTGTGTCTCAAATATAAAAAAAAAAAGAAAGAAAGAAAGAAAGAAAAAGGGCTGGTTTATGGCTCATGGTTAAGTGCCCATGGGTTCAATCTCTGGTAATTCCTCCCAAAATAAAGAAGTTGGGTGTTTACTGATGCCGAACTAAAAAGGGTGTCCATGTTGCCAGGTCTCACAACATGCTTACGAAGGTTGGTTCTCTGCCCCAAACCTCCCATCCGAAACTGGGGAATCGCTCAAAAATCTCTGGTTCTCCTTGGCTCCTTTTTTTCTCCGTGACAGCAGCAGGCAGGCTGGCAATCCGGGTAGAAATGCAATCTCCTCTCAGGCATCCATGATAATTTTACACCTGAGTACAAGTAGGTGCGATGCAGGTCAAGCATCCCAGCAGGTGTCCACAAGAAACAGGATGAATACAGACTGCAGCCCCGTCCATTCTAGGCCAGAGTGGTGTTAACTTCAAAGAAAATACAAATCCAACATCAGAAGGCTTGACCGGCAGCTGAGGTCTTTTTCGTGAGTCTGTGTAAAGGGGCTAGCCCCTCAGTTTTACAAAGCACACCGTGGGAAGCTCTTTCTCAGAAACTCTCTCTGGATACGATCCTTCTTTCCAAGGGCCCATGTTCTTGTAACCCTGCATCTCTCTTCCCTTGCTACTTCCTCCCAGAGGCACCCTCCTCCCCGGTCTGGGGTACTTGCTCACTCAGTTCTACCACACCCCTCCTCAAAGTCCTAGGCTGTAAGACCCAGGGGTTCCGCCCAGGCTCCTTTGTTCCTGTAGGGAGGAGGTATGGAGTACCTCCTGGGAAACAATTCTCTTTATGTTTTGAGCAATACATCTTCATGAAATACCTGCAGTAAATTAAAATACTCATAGACAGGTTTTGATTATTGTGGGGAATTAAAAACCTGCAAAAGCAGGAAGAAGAGCTTGGTAAGCCCCCCATGTATCCATCACATTCAGCTTCAACGATTTTCAACATACCTGCATGTCCATTATTTCTTACGTTTCTCTAACAATCTTTCAGATTGTTTTGGAGAAAATCCTAGACAATAGATAATATCAGGTCATTGATCAATATTTCAGTTTTATTTCAAAAAGATTATTTTATTTTAAAGAATTTTAAATTCACAGAGTTGAAACCATGTACATATCCTACACCTAGATTGACCAAGGTTTTGTCACATTGTCTCTACACACACACACACACACACACACACACACACACACAGTCTTTGTGTGTGTTTCATAAAACTATCAGAGAGAAACTTGGAGGTATCTTGACTTTTCGTTCCTAAATAATTCAAATTGTATCTCCTAAGATCAAAGACATTCTCTTGCATAACCACAAAACAATGTTCTGGTTCAGGAAATTTAAACTTGATGATAAGACTTGTATAGAATCCATATTAAAATACAATAATATCATTACAGCAAATCTTACTGATCCAGAATCTACTCTAGGATTACACATTACATTGAACTGTTTTCTCCTTAGATTCCTTTAATTTACAAAACATCCTCAATCTTTCATTGTTTTTATGACTTTGACATTTTTTAAAATTTATTATTTGATAAATTTTTTATTAAAATCTTTTATTTTTACAATTTTTGATTCATTGTACACAAATGGGGTACAACTTTTCATTTCTATGGTTGTACACAATGTAAATTCACACCATGCATGTAATCATACATATACATAGGGTAATACTGTCTGTTTTATTCTACTATCTTTCTGTCCCCCACCCCCTCCACCCCATTTTCCTCTACACCATCCAACCTTCCTTCAATCTTCTCTTTCCCCTCCACCTCCCCTCGTTTCACTTATCAGAGAAAACATTTGGCCTTTGGTTTTTTGGGCTGGGTCTATTTCACTTAGCATGATATTTTCCAACTTCATGCATTTACCAGCAAATGCCATAAATTTATTCTTCTTTATGACTGAGTAATATTCCATTGTGTATATATACCACAGTTTCTTTATCCATTCATCAATCAAGGGGCATCTAGGTTGGTTCCACAATCTAGCTATTGTGAATTGAGCTGCTATGAACATTGATATGGCTGCATCACTGTAGTATGCTGATTTTAAGAACTTTGGGTATAAACCGAGGAGTGGGATAGCTGGGTCAAAGGGTGGGTCCATTCCAAGCTTTCTGAGGAATCTCCATACTGCTTTCCAGAGTGACTGTACCAATTTGCAACTCTACCAGCAATGTGTGAGTGTGCCTTTTTCCCCACATCCACACCAACACTTATTACTGCTTGTGTTCTTGATAATAGCCATTCTAATTGGAGTTAGATGAAATCTTAGAGTGGTTTCAATTTGCATTTCTCTAATTACTAGGGACGATGAGCACTTTTTCATGTATTTGTTGATCACCTGTATATTTTCTTCTGTGATGTGTCTGCCCATTTCCTTAGTCCATTTATTGATTGGGTTTTTTTGTATTTTGGGTGCAAATTTTTTAAGTTCTTTATAAACTTTGGAGATGGGTGCTCTGTCTGAAGTGTGTGTGGAAAAGATTTTCTACCACTCTATAGGCTCTTTTTTCACATTATTTTGATTATTTCCTGTGCTGAGAAAAAACTTTTTATTTTGAATCTATCCCATTTATTGATTCTTGCTTTTATTTCTTGTGCTATGGGGGTCTTGTTAAGGAAGTCTGGTCCTAAGCCAACGTGATGGAGATTCAAGCCTACTTTTACTTTTATTTGGTGAAGGGTCTCAGGTCTCATTACTAGATCCATGATCCATTTCGAGTTGAGTTTGGTACAGGGTGAGAGATAGGGGCTTAATTTCATTTTACTGCATATGGATTTCCGGTTTTCCCAGCACCATTTGTTGAACAGGCTATCTTTTCTCCATTGTAAGTTTTTGGCACCTTTGTCTAGTATGAGGTTACTGTACTTATGTGGGTATGTCTCTATGTCTTCTATCCTGTACCATTGATCTACCTGTCTCTTTTGGTGCCAATACCATGCTGTTTCTTTACTATTGCTCCGTAGTAGAGTTTAAGTTCTGGTATAGTGATACCTCCTGCATCACTCTTCCTGCCCAGGATTGCTTTAGCTATTCTGGGTCTTTTGTTCTTCCAGATGAATTTCATGATTGCTTTTTCTGTTTCTGTGAGAAATGTCATAGGGATTTTAAATGGAATTGTGTTAAATCTGTATAGTGCCTTTGGAAGTATGGCCAGTTTGATAATATTAATTCTGCCTATCCAAGAACATGGGAGATCTTTCCATCTTCTAAGGTCTTCCTCAATTTCTTTCTTCAATGTTTTGTAGTTTTCATTGTAGAACTCTTTCACCTCTTTGGTTAGATTGATTTCCAAGTTTTTTTTTTTTTTTTTTTTTTTTTTTTGATGCTATTGCTAATGGGGTTGTTTTCCTCATTTCCCTTTCAGATATTTCATCACTTATGTATAAAAATACATTAGATTTATGCGTGTTGATTTTATATCCTGCTATTTTGCTGAATTCATTTATGAGGTCTAGAAGTTTTCTGGAGGAGGTTTTTGGCTCCTCTAAATAGAAAATCATGTCGTCAGCAAATAGTGACAGCTTGAGTTCCTCTTTTTCCTATTCATATCCCTTTAATTTCTTTAGTCTGTCTAATTGCTCTGGCTAGTATTTCAAGGATGATGTTGAAAAAAAATGGTGAAAAAGGGCATCACTATCTTGTTCCAGTTTTTAAAGGGAAAGCTTCCAGTTTTTCTCCACTAAGAATAATGTTGGCCGTGGGCTTAGCATAAATAGCCTTTACAATGTTCAGGTATGTTCCTACTATCCCTATTTTTTCTAGTGTTTTGAGCACAAAGGGGTGTTGCATTTTGTCGAACACTTTTTCTGTGTCAATTGAAATAACCATATGATTCTTATCCTTAAGTCTATTGACATGATTGATTACATTTATTGATTTATGGATGTTGAACCAAACTTGCATTCCCGGGATGAACCCCACTTTATCATGGTGCACTATCTTTTTAATGTGTTTTTGGATGTGGTTTGCCAGGATTTTGTTAAGGATCTTTGTATCTATATTCATCAAGGATATTGGTCTAATTGGTCTAAAATTTTCTTTTCTTGATGTGTCTTTGTCTGATTTGGGTATGAGGTTGATACTAGCTTCATAGAATGAGTTTGGTAGAGTTCTCTCCTTTTCTATTTCCTGGAATACTTTAAGACGTATTGGAATGAATTCTTCTTTGAAGGTCTTGTAGAACTCGACTGAGAATCGTCTGATCCTGGGCTTTTTTGGTTGGTCGGCTTTTGATGACTTCTTCTATTTCATTGCTTGATATTGATCTGTTTAAATTGTGTATGTCCTCCTGGTTCAGTTTTGGAGGATCATATGTCTAGAAATTTGTTGATGTCTTCGGTATTTTCTGTTTTGTTGGAATATAGATTTTCAAAGTAGCTTCTCATTATGTTATGTATCTCAGCGATGTCTGTTGTGATATTTCCTTTTTCATCATTAATTTTAGTAATTTGAGTTTTCTCTCTCCTTCTCTTTGTTAGTGCAGCTAAACTTTTGTCTATTTTATTTACTTTTTCAAAGAACCAACTTTTTGTTTTGTCAATTTTTTTAATTGCTTCTTTTGTTTCAATTTCTTTGGTTTCAGCTCTGATTTTAATTATTTCCTGTCTTCCACTACTTTTGGTGTTGTTCTATTCTTCTTTTTCTAGGGCTTTGAGCTGTAATGTTAGGTCATTTAGCTGTTGACTTTTTATTCTTTTCTTGAACGTGCTCCATGCAATGAATTTTGCTCTTAGTACCGCTTTCATAGTATCCCAGAGATTTTGAGATTTTGATATGTTGTATTGTCGTTCTCATTTACCTCTAAGAATTTTTTATCTCCTCCCTGATGTTTTCTGTCATCCATGCTTCAGTCAAAAGCATAATATTTAGTCTCCAGGTGTTAGAGTAATCTCTGTTTTTTATTTTGTGATTGATTTCTAATGTCATTCCCTTATGACCTGATAGAACACAAGGCAGTATCTCTATTTTTTTGCATTTCCTAGGGGCTGCTTTGTGGCATAACATATGGTCTATTTTTGAGAAGGTTCTATGTGCTGCTGAGAAGAAAGTGAATTTGCTCATTGATGGATGGAATATTCTATGTATGTCTGTTAAGTCTAGGTTATTGATTGTGTTATTGAGTTCTATGATTTCTTTGTTTAGTTTTTGTTTGGAAGATCTACCCAGTGGTGACAGCGGTGTGTTAAAGTCACCCAGAATTATTGTGTTGTGGTCTGTTTGATTCCTGGAATTGAGAAGAATTTGTTTGATGTACAGGGATGCACCATTGTTTGGGGCATAAATATTTATGATCGTTATGTCTTCCTGATTTATGGTTCCCTTAAGCAGTATGAAATGTCTTCTTTATCCCTTCTGACTAACTTTGGCTTGAAGTTCACTTTATCTGAAATAAGGATGGAAATCCCCGCTTTTTTACTGAGTTCAAGTGTGTGGTAGGTTTTTTTCCCATCCTTTCACCTTTGGTCTGTGGATGTCTTTTTTATGAGATGAGTCTCTTGCAGGCAGCATATTGTTGGCTCTTTCTTTTTAATCCATTCTGCCAGTCTATGACTTTTTTTTTTTTTTTTTTTTTTTTTTTTTTGCGGTACTGGGGATCGAACTCTGGGCCTTGTGCTTGCGAAGTCTATGACTTTTGATTGATGAATTTAGGCCATTAATGTTCAGGGTTATTATTGATATATGATTTGTATTCCCAGTCATTTGGGCTTATTTTTGGTTTTTAACTTGACTTGGTTTCTCCTTTGACTGGTTTTTCCTTTAGGGTAGTTTCTCCCTTTGCTGACCTACATTGTTTGTTTGTTTGTTTGTTTGTTTTTCATCTCCTCCTCATGGAATATTTTGTTGAGAATATTCTGTAGCACAGGCTTTCTACGTGTAAATTCTTTAACTTTTGTTTATCATGGAAGGATTTTATTTCATCTTCAAATGTGAAGGTTAGTTTTGCTGGGTATAGGATTCTTGGTTGGCAACCATGTTCTTTCAGAGCTTGAAATATGTTGTTCCAGGCCCTTCTAGTTTTTAGAGTCTGGGTTGAGAAATCTGCTGCTATCCCTGTTGGTTTCCCCCTA
Organism: Sciurus carolinensis; assembly: GCF_902686445.1. NCBI lineage: Eukaryota > Metazoa > Chordata > Mammalia > Rodentia > Sciuridae > Sciurus > Sciurus carolinensis. The sequence continues at coordinate 7,482,587 of NC_062224.1, read as the reverse complement.
TATGTAATCTGATGCTTTTCTCTCGTGGCCTTCAAAATCCTATCTTTATTTTGAATGTTAGGCATTTTCATTATAATGTGCCTTGGTGTGGATCTGTTGTGATTTTGTGCATTTGGTGTTCTGTAAGCCTCTTGTATTTGATTTTCCATTTCATTCTTCAGGTCTGGGAAATTTTCTGATATTGTTTCATTGACTAGGTTGTTCATTCCTTTGGTTTGTATCTCTGTGCCTTCCTCAATACTGATAATTCTTAAATTTGGTCTTTTCATGATGTCCCATAGTTCTTGTTCATGATTTCTTACCATCTTCTCTGTTTGGGCAACTTTATTTTCAAGATTAAATATTTTGTCTTCATCGTCTGAGGTTCTGTCTCCCAAGTGTTCTAATCTGTTGGTGATGCTTTCCTTTGAATTTTTTATTTGGTTTATTGTTTCCCTCATTTCAAGGATTTCCATTTGGTTTTTTTGAGAATCTCTGTCTCTTTGTTGAAATGATCTTTTGCTTCCTGCAGTTACTCTTTCAACTGCTTATTGGTATTATCATTCATTGCCTGTATTTGCTCTCTTATCTCATCCTTTGCTTCATGAATCATTTTAATTATGTATTATCTGAATTCCTTTTCTGACATTTCTTCTACCATACTGTCACTGGATTCTATTAATATAGAATCTAGGTTTGTTTGGATCATTTTCTTCCCTTGATTTTTCATGTTGTTCATGTATCTTCCCCTCTAGCAGTGCAGATCTGGGGTATTGCAGTTCCCTCCTATAGGCTTACAGTAACCCTATAGGTTTCCAAAACCTTTTATTTAAGGGGGAGATCAATATTAGCAGTGCCCAATTCAGACAGTATGCAACCCTAAACCAAATAGCCCCTTTGAGGATGTTAACAATATTGTCATAATAAACAGAATGAGTTCAATTATTATCTTCAGTAAACAAATAAATTTGCAATAAGGTCTGTAGTTTCTAATGGAGGACAAAGAGGATGCAGAGGGGTGTAGGATGTAACTGTTAATGGGATAAGAAAGGAATATATATAAGTTCTAGATAATAGAAAGAGTGAGTGTAATCAAAATAAGTTTGTTGTTAGCATGGGAAAAGGGAGAAAGAGACTCTGAGGGAATAGGTAAACAAAAGGAAAAGAGAGCGAGAAAAGTAAAGAAATAAAAACTTAAAATTGCTCAATAAGGAGAAAAAAGAAAATCTACACTATAATAGTCATATAGTACTCAAACCTCCCAGTGTTCAGTAGCCTGATGCATGAGAGGTACCTGACAATGAGCTTCCAGTCTCCAGCAGGCGCCTCAGGATAGGATTTGCCCCACCTAAAGATGGGAGCTCCGGCTTCCAGGATTATCCAAGATGGCCGCTCTGGCTTCCAAATGTGTTGGCAAAAGGGGAGCTGCAGCTGGAGGGTGTGGGCGTGTTCAGCTGGAGGTCCTGGAAGTGGGGTGCGGTTGGTCAGGCAGGGGTCCTGGAGGTGGGGTGTTGTCGGTCTAGCTGTGGGAACCTGGAGGCGGGGTGCAATCAGTCAGTCAGGGGGTCCTGGTGGTAGGGCGCAGTCAGTCGGTCTGGGGTTCCTGGTGGCGGGGAGCAGTCAGTTGATGTGAGGGCCCCTGGAGGCAGGGAGTGATGGGTTGGCCTGACTGATCCTGGAGATGGGGCTCAGTCAGTCCCGCCAGGGGTCCTACAAGTCCTGGCTGTTTTCTCAAAATGTAACCAAAGCTCCGGTACTGTGACAGTGAACTTCCAGGCAACAGCAGGTAGCTGGTGCTCCTTGGTGGTCTGAGGTCAGTCTCGACTTTGACATTTTTGAAGAGTAGGAGTCAATTGTTTTGTAGAAGGCCCTTGATTTAACTTTGTTCTATTGTCCTTATGATTCTTTTGTGCATTTTTGGCAGGAATGCCACATAACTGAGGCAGTCACGAGGGGAGGGGCACATGAAGTCAGTCAGGAGACCATTACTACTGGTGCTTTGATCACTTAATTCAGATGGAGATCTGTGTATTTATCTGCAGTAAAAATACTCTTTTCTCTATGAAACACATAAGCAACAAGCACTAAAATATTGAACGCAACCTATTCCTCAGTGTGCTTTCACCCTCTTGCCAGGATAATTCTATTACAGTTGTAACACAGTAATTTTTGAAATAATTTCTTCTTCATTTATTAATCAGCATTCTACTGCAGAGAAGAGCTTTCCATTTTCCTTCCTCTTTTTTTTTTTTAACTTTTTTTTGGTATTAGTATCTGTATGAACACATGCATTTCTTTAATTCAAAGTATTCTAATGTGTTGCTGTCATTTATTTTGATACTTAATGTCAAATTTGACCAAGCCAGTTCTTTATCATGCTTTTCTTCTGGTCACTTTAGTGACAGGAGATAACTCCTAAGCAAAAGTTTCTAAGCACACCTCCTTGCCCCATAATAAATCTTCTCACTAAACAGGACTGGGCTGTCATCTACTTCCCACCTGGTGTTCCTAGGCTTGTGGGCAGCACCTCCACCCTTCCTCTCTGGCTTTGGGCTATTTATCACCTTCTGGTTCCTTCCCCATGCTGGCTTAAACCTCCCCTTCTGTTTGCTTGCTTCAGTTTCTTCTGCTTTCTTTTCTCTCCAGCACTTAGCAGAACCCTAAAGCAGAGTAGGTACTTATTAATGGGCAAATAAGTAGTTCTAAATCATTAACTGCTTGAGTACTGTGGTTAAATAAGAGTGCTACATGAGAATATACATGATGGAAAACGTTTTTCACAGAAAATGCAGGGAGAATAAAAGAAAGTTCTCAGCAACTGAAACACTGGACTTTAAAAGGAAATGTCTTGCTTTTGTCATTGGTTAACTCAGTATTCATTCATTCAACAGGTACTATGTGCCACTATAGTGTTACAGAGATCACTGAGCTACATGTGGCCCTGGGAAACTGACCATTTGTTTAGAGGGACAGTCATGTCAATTGAAAATTAAAGTGTAATGTTGATACCGCGGTTTACTGGTGATGAGTCCTGCTTCCTCAGGTGTATAACGCCAGAGAAGCACGCAGAGGCAAGCATAGAGTGGAAAGTAAGCTTTATTAAAGAAAAGTAAAAGCAGACTTCTCCCATGTGGAAGAAGGAGACCCAAAGGTGGAATCCATAGGATGAGCAAATCTTGTCCTTTTTATAGGTTTTATTCTCCCATTCTTTCCCCCCTCCTCTCTTTCCTTCCTGCCTACTAGATTAGGCCCAGTTTTGCATAAAGTGAGAAGAGGATGGGCAGAGGGAGGGCAGAAGTAATTTAGCCAGGTAAGGGCCCAGGGGGCATTAATTACCATCTCCTTGCCTGTAGTCCCTGACAAGGGCAGGTAAATTTGGTAATCAATGAGCTCCGCTGGTCCTTGACATTCCATTCTCCCAGGGTAGTCTCCAACTTCCAGAGGCAGATGGCTTTCATGGCCCCCATTTCCTGGATCTGACCTGATCCACTATTTCTACACTAACTGCCTATCCCCAATTCTGGCTTCAATGTGACAAAGCTTTAATAGAGCTATGAACAAAGCACAAAGAGGACACAGGAAGGAAATCAACCATCTACAGGGAAAAGATTTAAATTGTTGACATTTGAGCTGTAACTTGAAGAATAAGCAAGATTTGACCCAAAGTCGGAGACACTTGAGGCAAGGGAAATTCAGGACCTAAGGGGCTCATGAAAAGACCACAGGGTTCTTCCTCCATTTAAACTTTTCCCCCTCTTATACAGTGCTGGGGATTGAACCCAGGGCTCTGGAGCATGTGAGGCAAGCACTCTGCCACTGCCACATCACCAGTTCTGTTTTTTTGTTTTTATAGGACTTATCACACACTATGATCTGTTGGTATGCCTTTCAGTAAACTGTATAGAGTGCAAAGCCTGTAATACATTTGAGAGTAGTCCTAGCAACTCACCCAATGTCTTAAAACACGTTTGGTACATGAAGATGTTGGGAAAGTTAGGGTGTCTAACCCTATAGGGTAGGAAAGGTAAGTGACTGGGCAGAATGAAGACAGGCTAGGACTAGTTTGTGAAGGGCCTTCTTTCCATGCAATAGAGTTGGTTTTCCCTGTAGAGAACAAAACAGAGATCCAATGAAGGTCTTTAATGAAAAGATGGGATCAGGTTTTTTAAGGAAATGCCTGTCGGCACTCTGAATGATGGACAGTAGCAGAGACCAGTCAATATGCTATTAAAACAAATCTGGTAAGAAGTAACAGCAGGCAAAACTACTAGGGAGAGGGAGAAACATTTTAATCCATTTTTTTTCTCCTGAATTATTATACATGCTTTCAATATTAGAGGAAAACTGAATCTTATGTGATTATTATTTGTAAAAGCAGGGGTATGAATATTTAATTTGCATTTTTTTTTCAAATGTGACAAGGTATTACAAAGGAGAAGGCAGGGATAAGTATGGCATTGCACATCTACCCAATACAAGGGGGAGTCCCAGAGGCTTTCTTCCAAAACGTACAACTGCCAGAATTTGAACATCACAAATAGGAACAAGCAGCACAAGTACACAATGACCATGAATACACATGTGACACAGACCCTGCCCTCCACCATGGTGGGGGTCGACCCAAGGCTCAGACCCAGAATAGGCTTCCCTGCACCGTCCCACCGTGCTGGGGGTAGAACCTGTTGCCTCCTTCGTGCTAGGCAAGCACTCTACTACTAAGTTACATTCCTTAGCCCAAAGCCTTATAATGGCGAGGGGGGGTGGGGGGGGTGACAAAATTTGGAATAATTCACATTTGGTATATATTATCAAGAGCAAGGATACAGAAAACCAGGCAGTAAGCTTAAAGGAAATGCAACATACTTTGTGTCCCTCAGTCCCCGCTAAAATTGATCAAGGGTGGGTAAGACATTCTTGAATTAGAAGACATTTGCTACTTCAGTCTAGTCTTTTTATTCTCGTTTAAATCGTAGGGAGTTTTCATGGACCCCGCTCAGAAGCTACAGAAAACACCTTCAGTTCCTCTAACACCGATCCCCCAGACCCTCGTCCATATTCCACACTCGCAAACGCCAACGTCTTCTAGACCCAGGGCCTCGCTGATGGCGGGCAGAGGGGACTCTGGACCAAGGTCGCCGTCGTCAAAGGCTCGAGGGTCGGGTTAGGGATCGCGGTCCCGAGGGGCAGGGCTGGGAAGGGGTCGCCATCCCGAGGCACGCAGGCGGGACTGGAGTCAAGGCCCTGCGGGAGTGGCAGGGGAACGAGTCGCGGTGAAGGGGGACGCACGTGTCCCCCTCTGGTGGGTGGCACAGGGGCAAGGGCAGGGGTGGAGATCTTGGGACAGCGAACAGAGGTGAGCGTCGCGGTCGCGAGAGCGTCCTCGACCCGAGTGGGCCCTGCTGTCTATGAGAGATGCACGCAGTGACCGCAGTCCCAGGGTCAGGCACCTTAGAAGACAAGGTCGGAAACAATCTCGCAGTTCACGGCCGTCAGGCGGGGCCACGGGGCGGGGCGTGAGGCGCGCGGCGGCGTGGGGCGGGGCGCGCGGCGTGCGTGCGCCGAGAGTGCGGGGTGCGCGGGGCGGGGCGCGGCAGGGAAGGGAGGTGTGCGCGCCGCGGGGCGGGGCGGGGCGGGTGGACGGCGTGCGCGCACGCGCCGATCACAGATGCCGCGAGAGGAGTGCGCGCGGAGAGGCCGAGGGAGGCGGAAGGGAGGCCCGGGTGCCGCGCGCATCCAATCAGCGCGCCGCGCCGCCATGACGCGAGGCTCTCCCGGGCGCCGATCGCCAGTCTGCTGGCCCGGCGGGTGAATGCGCCGGAGCAGGGCGCGGGGACGCGCGGGGGCGGGACTTCCGCAGGGCCCCGGAAGTGGGAGCTGTGTGTTCTCATGCGAACGGGAAGGAGCGTTGGGGATCCGGAGTCTCGAGACTGAGACATTTTCGGGCCTGAAAGGGGAAGAATCCATCCCCGCCGCAGCCAGCCCGCGCCCGCCCTTCTTTCCTGCCTTCGGCCCGGCCCGGCCGCGCCGCCTCTTCCTGCCGTCTCCCTCCTCGGCCGTCCCCGCGTGTTGCGCGGTCGCCGGGCACCGGGGCTGCGGCGAGGAGCCCGCGGGCGGCCGGTCGGGCGGGGCGGGCGGCGCTGACAGGTGAGCAGGCCTTCCTTGGCCACCGGCTGGGCGGCCTCCCACCTCGGCCGGTGCTCGGACCCGCGCCCGCCTGTCACCGGGCCGCCATCTTCCCGGAGGGACGCGGCCCGCGGCGGGCAGGGCCGGGCCAGGCCAGGCCAGGCCAGGTCGGGGAGGACCCGAGCAGGGCCGGGGCCAGGCTCGGGTCGGGGACGAATGCGGCTGGGGCCTGGGTTGGGAGGGCCGGGGAGGACCAGCGGGGCCGGGGTTGGGGTCAGGCGGGGCGGGGAGAACTTGTGAGCCGGGGCGGGGCGGGGAGACCTTGCGGGCCGGGGCTGGACGGGACCGGCACGGCCTGGGCCGGCAGGGCTGTGGCGCGGCGGGGCGGGTCCAGAGTCGCCCCCGAGGCCGTGTGCGCTAGGCCCTGCCGGTTCGCCCGTGCAGCCGGAGGAGGATGGGCTGGGGTCGCAGGCCGCGAGCGCCCCGGGGCCGGGCCGGCGCGGGGACCCGCAGTGCGGCGCGGGGCCTCGCCCCCTCCGTCCCGCCGGAGCCCGGGCCTGGCGGCCTGGCTGCTGCTCCGGCAGAGACGGGTCATTAGGGAATCGCATTCCTTTAGAACCAGGAAGTTAGGATCTTGTTGCTCCAGAGTGTTCGGAGTGCTGCCTTTTCCCCCTCGGTGGATCTGAGCAGGGGTAGATTCTGAAGGAGTAAGAAGTGAAAGTCAGATGTGGAGATGCCCAGCGTTCGTCGTCGGACTGGGAGGTGTAGTCGGCCAAGGAGCAGGTCAGGAGCTTCTTCACCACCTGCCTCTCGGTGGTGTGCGGTTGGAACGTCGAGTTATTCAGACTTCAGGTCATTGCGTATTGTAACTTCTGGTGAATGTCATTTCGTCTTCTCCCTCATTTTTATATAAAACGGTCTTGAATTTTAGCTGAGATGGAACCTGAGAAAATGATCTCTACCTGGCTTCCATTTGAGACCCTTTCACTGACTGGAAAATATCTGGACTTAATCATATAGTCAAAGTTTGAAGTTTTCTGTAACTGAATAAACGGATTTCCCTTGACTGTGTAGTGGAGTTAGTTTGTAAGTATAATCATAATGTACGAGGAGTTTTGATTGAGGTAATAGCAACTTGAAGGTGAATGTTTAAGTAAATGTAAAAGTCATTTTCGCTTTTGAGTGTTTTTGTGGCAGGATGTTTCGCTCTTCTTATTTTCAGTTGTGTTAAATACTGAATTTGTGCTGAGTTGTAGTTCGCAAAGGCCACGAAGGGAGAGAGGAGTGATGTTCACTTTTTTGGGTGGTCAGATAGTATATACAATATGCAATTTCCATACTTCCCCAACCTGCCTGGCTCCCCTAATTTACAGTCAGGGTAATTTACAGAAGTTGAAATGGTTGTGGCTTTTCCCTCTGTGTTTAATGTACCAAAAGGCAGTTTTGTAATCAAGCTATACAAGAAATGACTTAAGGAGGTTTGCTTGACTTGTTAAAGTGAAATACTTTCTGAAAGGCATCAAATTAACAAGTTGTTTATTCAGCCATAAATTTGATTTACATACTTCCCTTTGAAGAAAGGGAAATAAATTTTATCCTGTGTTCTAAAATATTAATGTGACTTATTTACAGGAATAAAAAAAACTAGGGCTTCTTATTCATTAGAAATTATCTTCTTGGTGTTTTGCGTTTCATATCTGTGAAATAGGGATGGATGAAAGGATACCCTTAGCAGGACTGTTGTATCACAAACACGTAAATGTTGGCTATTTTTGCTGTTTTTATTATTGAACTCCTGTTTTAATGTTTACTGTGTAACTGTTAACTTTATTAGCAGAGTTTGTTTGTTTTCCTTGATCACTGGGTATCTGGGCAGAGAAGACAGGTTCTGCAGGCAGAATGTTCATTTGGACAAAGGAGTTACACTATGTTGGAGCAGGAATCAGAGAGAAAGTAGATGATAATATAACTATAGATGTTTGTAAGTGTTCCGTTTTGCGATGTTTTCTAGTTGAGTACCTGAAATTAAGTGGCAGCAAATTCAGGGAGAAATTTGGTTTTACTTAATGTTCCTTGGGATTGCACTTTAAAAACATGAGATTTAGAGAACTAATTGAATTTAATGTGATTATCATAAATATGCCCAAATTTTAACAAATATATATTTAAACTTGAAACATTTTACTTAGTCACCCGTTTTTATGAAACCATCTTCCACTTATCCTAAAGCATAATTCTCAAACACTAATTGCAAATTGGGACATCAAATTTTTTAATGGTAATTACAATAAATTGCCATTAGTTACCAGAATAGCTGCAGTTACTCTGGTGTAGATTTGCAACAATATTTACAAATTTTTGTAGTGACCAGGAAATGACTGACAAGCTTCTTTCTTTCACTGTTTAAAAGTGTCATGTTGGCATTCATACTTTCTACCAAAATATGAACTAGGATTATAATCTAGGTCTTCCAGTTTTAGAAAGGTGTTATCTTTTTGATGGTCTCTTTACGTTGGAAAAATGCTGTGTAGGAATAAATTCCATATGTTCTTAAGCTAGAGTAAAGGTACAACTTTAAAGTATATTTTTACAACCCCTGCTGTACTCTTGCAGATTTCTCTCAGTTTTAAGGATATTCAGAGAATGGCAACTTTTTTAAGACTAGTTGCATATAAAATCCTAAAATTTCACCAAGAATTAGGATATTCTTTTCAGATTGATAAATGCAAGAAAATCCTAAAGCATACTTTTGTAAGTTCTCCTATAAATCCCTCAAAGCAACCTTTTTGTAATGGGTAGAAAAAAATGTGAACACTGAAATTGTATTGGTGGAAAATACAGTGTTAAAAATGGACACTGCTCCAGGGGTTTGCTTATACTTTTTTTGGAACTTTTTTCATGTGAAAGAGTTCTCCTTTTCCTATAAGAGTTAATTTTAGAGTATACAGTAAATGAGATACTACCTTCTAAGAGGATTAAACTCATCAGACCTGAATTTAGTTTACTTCAGTTTGGCTTGTTGATATCTTTCAAGTTGCTATATTTCTGAAGTTGTATTGATTAGGGTATGAATTTTCTTATCAGGACATGGAATTGAAAGGTACAAAGCCATTAGGTTCCCTTGTGAAGAGAAGGAAGATAAATTCCAACTTGGAATTTTTTTCCCTGATGTTCTATGCTTTATTTTTCCCATGTGTAAATATCTCTCTTAGGAATAGGGAAAATTATTAGCTCAGCTGTTCCCTTCCTTTCTCTTCCTTGACCCCCTTCCCCCATACTTTTTGCCCCTCATTGTCTTTATAAACTATCTTTACACTGTTTTTCTGTGAAGCTGTCATGACTTCTATTTTAATCAGGAAGGATTTGCAGTTGAGTGATGTTGCTGATTTTACATCTTCTTCATAGTCTTGTTATTTATTTGTTGTCAGCCTCATCTACTGTGATGTGGGCCATAGACTGCATTGTAATATTGAAGATATTTCATACTTAACCTAAATTTGAAAGCATGATACTTAATTTTTTAGGGGGCATTTAATACTCAGTGATATGACACCTAGTCTTCACTGAAAATGTTTATGAAATCAAACTTAAAAGTTAGGATGGTATTTATTTGCCTGTCAAAATAATTTTCTCTTTTGTTTGCATATACTATTTTAGTTATACTACAGGCAGACTGCTATAAAGTTATATTTATTGCTTGGCCCTCATCAGAACTGTCTCAGGCACTCCTGAGCCTCCCACTATGTGATTGTGCCATCTCTGCATCTTCTTTTCTTTCACTGCCCCACCTTTCAGGTTGGACCACTGCCTCCTTCTCCCCCTCCCCCTCAACTATGGTGTTGCACACCTTTGCTCTTGTGGTTTCTTTGCCTGAAATTGAAAGTCCCTTGCCTTTTAATTTTTTTTATAATTTTTATTCAGCTCCTTAAGAAGATACTTCAGGAGTTTTTACCTCAATTTCTGAGGTTAGTCAGTGCTTCTCTCTCTCTCTCTTTTTTTTTTTTTTTTTGCCGTGCTGGAGATCGAACCCAGGGCCTTGTGCTTGCAAGGCAAGCCACCACTCTACCAACTGAGCTATCCCCCCAGCCCTCGTCAGTGCTTTTCTTAAGTGTACTTTGTCTCATTTAGCAAATATTGATTAGTGTAAGCTCCTTGTGAATAAGATCCTTTATACTTAGCTCATTGCCCAGCTCAGAGCCTGGTATACTGTAGAGGATTAATAAAATTAGTTGAACTAGAGGAATAAAGGCATGCCTGAAGACAACTCCAACATAGTTTTGGAGAAATCGTTTGCTGATCATGTATTTCCATGTGTATGTAAACAAATATGAAAATCTTTACTTAAAAAGACACATTAGAGCCAGACCTGGCATATGTCTGTAATCTCAGTAACTCAGGAGGCTGAGGCAGGAAGATTACAAGTTCCAGGCCAACCTTATCAAGATAATGGAGGCCCTGAGCAACTTAGTGAGCCCCTATCTCAAAGTAAAAAAAAAATAGAGCTGTGGATGTAGCTTACTAGTTAAGTGCCTCTGGGTTAAATGCTCAGGTGTCCCCCCAATCCCCAAATTAGAAAGTTTCTCCTAGTGCATAAAAGTGATGTTTGCAAAATTTTAACTTTTTCATAGCTGCTTCTAGTACATAAAGTGTTTTAGGTGCAGTAATTAACTGTAGGACCTCCAGATTTTGCCGTTCTCAGTCTTCCATTTCTTGCCTTTATTTTGCTTTAAAATTAAAACAAATGACATTAGCCAAAATCAAAGCATTTACAATATTGAAAATATTTTTAATGCCGCATTCTATTTAAAGTCATGTAAACTAGCATTTGGATGCTGATGACTTTCGGCTCCAGGCTTCCTCAGGTAGGTCCCTTATAACTGTCACATTTATTAGGGCACATCCTACACCTCTCCTTGTCTTTCTTCCCTGCTTTGTTTTTCTTTACAGTACTTAAGACATAACATGCCATATAAATTACTTAGGGGTAGTTTGTCCTCTTGGACTTGACTATAAAATCCATGAGGTATGGGGCATTTTGCTTATTTCTTTCATTGATATGAACCCAGAACTTAGAATACTATCTGACACATACAATGCGCTAAATTATTGATTTAAGTATTTTCTTATTTATTTATTTATTTATTTTTGTGTGTGTGGTGCTGGGGACTTAGGACCTCATGCATGTTAGGCAAGCACTCTGTCACTGAACTATACTCCCAATCCTCTGAATAATTTATCAGTAAATCCCAGGGTTTTAATAGTGAACAAAAGAAGTAACCCCCACCCCCTTTTGGAGCTAGTCCCCTGAGGCAGGTAGAATGTCACGTAATCAAATACAAAAAGTACAGTGTACTAAGAGAGGTCATGGATGTAGACCTGGAAGGGGCAGAGGCTTCCCCAAGGGTGTACTAAGGTTGGAAGCGGGTGGGTAGGATGAGAGAATGGTCTTCTCAGCAAAGAGAATGACTTGTGCAGTGACTGAGGTGGAAAGGATCAGAGAGTTTGGGCAGAACCAGTGTAGATGGGACTTAAGGGGAAAGGTGGCTTGGAAAAGTAGGTGTGGACCTTAAGTCCATATAGGTTGAGTATTTTGCTCTTTCTTTTGAGAACAATGGAAACAGTTGGAGGGTTTTAAATGGGGAATTATATGGTCAGAGTTGCCATTTTCAAATGATCTTTCTGGTTTATGGACCATATTCTTGGCAGCAAGGTGGAGGGCCCTCTTCCAGTTTATACTTACTGTTGTCATAGTTGAAAAGGCCTGTCCCCCACCCTGTCTAAATAAAGAATAGCTTACTTAGAACACCTTTAATTTGTATTTCAGAAAGTCATGCATGTTTAAAAAACACTTCAAAATGGCTTTAAAAATATACCTTAGATCTGCTAGCATTTGTCAGTTGTTTAAAGTATATTATTTCAGAGTTTATTAAGGCAAACTAATTATTGGATTTCTTTTTTAGGAACATCTCTGAAAAGTGGGAATATTTTGTTTTCATATTTCAAAAAGATTTATTTTTATTGTCAATGCTCAATATAGGTATAAAAATTTAGTGACCTATTTGATATAAATTTATATCAGTGATTGTTCTCTGAACAGGTTAAACATTCTCTTTACAAAAAATATGAAATTCTTTTAAATGTTTAAGACATCAAACTTATCTGAACATTCTTTATTGATTAAGTCATATTTTGTGCTGAGATTTTTATGTAATTTCTGCCTTACCAGTTCAGTTGAAAACTCTGTGTATGTGTATCCACACAAACTGTAATACTTCCCTGTAGGCTTTAGGAAACCTTCAAGGCATTCTGATTTTTTTTTTTTTTTTTTTCCCCTAAATGAGCCTTTAAAAAGTCCTTTAGTCATATTGGGGAATAGTGGCACTTCTTCCTGAGAAGCAATAAACCAGACTCACAACCTGGTAAGGTGCCAGTAGATTACCTTTTTTTTGTGGTGCTGGGAATCGAACCCACGGCCTTGTGCTTGCAAGGCAAGCACTTTACTGACTGAGCTATCTCCCCAGCCCCTTAGATTACCTTTTTAAAGGAAAAGTCACCATAGCAGGACTCAAACCTTTGTGGGGGAATAGTCCATTGCCTTAACCATTTGATGTGATTACATGACCAGTAACCTTTAAAAGTAAACTCGAAGTCCCTGTGAAAAAAATTAGCCTTTTAAAACTCTAGATCGTCAAATGTAAAGGCATTTTGTGTTTTTAGGAGGTAAAACTTTCAAACAGAATTGGTGGTATGTTAGTTGTGTGTTTCTTAAGTACGGTTTTATGTGGATGCTTGGTTTCCAAGTCTTGGATAAAACTGCCTGGCCTGATTTAAGTTCTGTATTCTTCTTTGGTTAGTATCTGTATCTCCAGTGCTACTTATCAGTCTGGTTGCTGGTTCAGGTTGCCCTTTAGCAGTTCACTTGGGGTACAGGCCACTGTGTAAATGAGCACCTGATGAATCAGCAGTATTTGCCTCTTCACACCTTTAACTATCTAGGAAGGGGGAACACCATCTGGAAGACCCAAAGGTGAAAATGCATGAAGCTATGTCATCAGTGGTTACTGTGTATGCTGTGTCCTGCAGCTTTTTTTTTGTGGCTCTTTCAATTTTTTGGTATATATTGATTAACTTAACTTTTTCTGCTGAAATCATTATCCCATAGGGCTCAGTGCAGGTGAATTAAACCTACGCATGCATGGAGCAGAAGTAGGAAATAGAATTGCCAAACCCAGTAAACTGTGGAAGCATTTAAGCACATAGAATTTAAAAGTCTGTTTCAGTTAAGAGTGAACTGTTTCCTGCAGAATGCTGTGGGATTAGAAATGTAAGTTTTAGTATGCTTTAGTTAAACCTATGGAGCCTCTTGGTATATTGTTTCTTTCAAGTTCAGAATATATATACACACGCACACACATATATACAAATATACATATATATTTTTATATATACATATTATATTGCTGGATACACACACACACACACACACACACACAAATTTTGCTGGAGAGAGAAATCAGGGCCTTGAAAATGCTAGACAAGTGCTCTACCACTGAGCTATATTCAGAATATTGAAAGTTTATTCATTGATGTGGTAGGTTTTTTTTTTTTCTTTTGAAAAATTTGTTCTTTTTCATTATACATGACATTAGAGTGTATTTTGACATCAGACATACATGGAGTATAACTTTCCATTTTTGTGGTTGTACATGATACGGAGTGAACATAGAAGAGTTATGTCCCATTCATTCTACTGTCTTTCTCATTCTCATCCCCCTTTTCCACTTGTACAATCCGGTGAACACCCCACCCTCGTTGTGAATCAGCATCTGCATATCAAGAGAACATTTGGCCTTTGGTTTTTTGGGATTGGCTTATTTCACTTAGCATGATAGTCTCCAGTTCCACTCATTTATGGGCAAATGCCATAATTTCATTCTTCTTTATGACTGAGTAGTATTCTATTGTGTATATGTACCATATTTTCTTTATCCATTCTTCTGTTGAAGGGCACCTAGGCTGGTTCCATAGCTTAGCTGGTTTGAGTTAAGCTGCTATAAACATTGATGTGGCTGAGTCACTATAGTATGCTGATTTTAAGTCCTCTGGGTATAGGTGGGGAATGGGATAACTGGGTCAAAGATGTGGTAGTTTTTAATCTATTATTGGGTATGAGTTTTTCATGAAATCACGTGAGTTTACAGTTAAAGGTAGAAAACCATATAGATGAGATGTTTCCCCAGAGTCGTCATATGCCCACAAATTGTATGCTAGATGATTTTTGCAAGTGGGGGAGGGGACGACATAAATGCTGGCACATAAACTTAAAAAAAGTTTTTTTGTAGTTTTAGGTGGCAGAATGCCTTTATTTATCTTTATGTAGTGCTGAGGGTTGAACCTAGTGCCTCACACATGCTAGGCAAGTGCTCTACCAATGAGCTACAGCCCTAGCCCTCATTTAACTTCTGATTTGGTGCATGAAGGTATGGTTAGATAAGTTTATTGTAAGGAATATATTTACCAAATGTTTAATAATAATTAAAACATTCAGTAAGATTTAATCCAGGTGCATGACTTACTTTGTTTTGTTAGTGTTGCTAACAGTCTGGATTTATAAGACTGGAATGGGAACTTTTCCTTCTTTTTGACTCTTCATATAATGTTAGGTGTGAATGAAATAGCACTTTGAATTAGTGTAGTACTACTGAGACTTCGAGTTTTTATCTATGTTATTTTGTCAACTGAGATTTGATAACTAGTTTCTGAAAATAACTGCCAGAAAAACAATGTGATATTGTATTTGCATTTTCAGAGTTTTAGAGCTTTACAGACTCAGAAACTGAAGCCCACAGTGGTAAACTTAGAAATACAGCTGGCTGGTTGGTGGCAGGGCTAGGTCTGTAACTGGTCTTCTGAGTTCAGTATCTCATTGCATTCTCAATTGCAGATCTCACACTGTAAGGATACTTTCAAGGCATGCCCTCAACCATAGGACATCAAAACAAACCTTGAAATTAGAGAAAACATTAACTTTGTCATAGAATTTTAAACAAGCATCATATTTTTTAAAGCAGATTCTTCAAACAGCTATTTGTTCTTTTCAAATGATTGAAATAATGTACAGTTATGCATTGCTTAGGATGGAATTAGGTTTTGAGAGATGTGCCCTTAGGCTGTTTTGTTGTTGTGATCATCATGGAAAAAATAAAAACCTGGATGGTATAGGTCAGTCACTGCACATGCTAGGCAAACACTCTGCTGTTGAGCTACACTACTTCATGCGACTTTTTTTTTTTTTTTTTAAAGAATTTAACCTTTATTTTATTTATTTGTTTTTTTTTTTTGTGGTGCGGAGGATTGAATCCAGTGCCTCACACATGTGAGGCAAGCACTCCACCACTGAGCTGCAACCCCAACCTTTCATGTGACTTCTTGATGGAGTCAGGAAACTTACAGCATGAAATATATGACACTGCTGCTGGTGTAACACAGCATACTGTTTTATAATAAAATTTAAAAATATGTAAATAGTACACTCTGTCAACAAAAAGTATATTATAGTACATACATAAACCAGTATTGGTCATTTATCATCACTGTCAAGTATTATCTACTGCACAGAACCTTGCAGTGCAGTAGGTTTGTTTTTACCAGCATCACCACAAACATGAGTAATACATTATACTAGGACATGATGCCATGATGTTGCAATATCTACAGTATCACTAGGCAGTAGGAATTTTTCAGCTGTGCTATAATCTGTGACCACCATTGTATATGCTGTAGATTGATGACTGAAATGTCATTTTGCAGTGCCTACCTATATTTATTGTGCAAAATTAAGAATTTTTGTCATTTTAGATAATCTATTAAATCTATTAACCTCAATTCAGATAAGTATGTGCAAATAGGTGTTCTGATTAACACCCTCTAGTTTGTGTGATATAAATACACTGCAACTTAAAGTTCATCTTTGAGAAATAAACTAAGAGAAATTTATATAAAATAAGTGATTTTCTTCCTAAATCATTCAGACAGTTGGTCCATTTTCCTATCCACAGTTGCTAATGTGGGCCCATGCTTAGGCTCAGGAGTCCAATGTCAGCATTTTGCCTTCTTACCCATCACCTTTTTGTAAAGAGGAACTCAAGGTAGAGAGAAAGCAACTTACAGTGAGCTCTCCTGGCCCTTCCTCACCATTCTCAAGCAACTTCTGTGTGTCAGGATCTCAAGTTTAACACAAGACAGCTTTCCTTCAGAGTGAGAAATTAATGCAAATTGCAGCTGCTCCTACTCTCAACACTGTTATTTGGCTCATAATTCAGAGAACTGAAAGCTCTTTCTTCCTTTCTTTCATTATTCAGAACACCTGTTGTACTTCTTGGAAATCTGAAGTCTGGAGAATTTGCCTTACATCATGCATTACAGGAAGAGCAGAAAATGGGATTTTTCTAGCTTCTTGCTTCCAAGTCCATTGCAAATAATACTCAACTCTTTGAAAGGGTTGATACCTTGTATTGCACCTTGAATCTAGATGACATGACAGTGCATATTTAGGGGCTTAACTCACACATCATAGTTAAGCAGCAAAAATGCAGACTCTAACCAGAAATTTAATATTGTCATTGAAGTTGGAGGCATCCCACACCACGTTATTGAAACAGGTTTATTTACCTTGGTGAATATTTATTCAAAATTATTGGTACCGATTGGAATTTTACGAAGCTTTTAAAAAAATTGGTTGTTTTAGGGATTGAACCCAGGACCTCAAGCATGCTGAGCAAGTACTACCACTGAATTATGTTCCCAGCAGACTGGAATTTTAAATGGTTGATTCTGATCATTTGCTTGTAACTTTATTATGTTAGGCATATTGTTCAATGAAATGAACATGCAATCCTATGAATTGTAATTTGGTTTATAAAATAGAGGTGGTACTGTGTAGGATACATATCTTTTGAAATAGTAAACCAAAGTAAGATATGTTTTTGAATTCATAATTTTGAAACTTCACTTTTTAAAAAAATGTTGGTATCACTTTTTTATAACGCCTAATATTTGAGATCATAGTTTGATTCTGTGTTTTGGGTCAGTAGCTCTGACTTTCTGAGCAGTTTGGTATTTCAGAACTTTGCCAGGTCTGGCTGTTGACTCTCTAGTAATAGACTAGTCTAGATATGACTAGATATTTTTAAGCACATGCTGTATGTCCTAAAACATCCTCAACTCCAGTATTAAGGAAATCAAGGTGAGATACGTTTGCCTGGTGTCACTGTCTGGCAAGTGAGGAGCCACACTTCTGAGGTCACACTCTACTAAACTCCTCACTAGGTTCAAACTTGTACATAGAAGGACTTTGAAGGATTCCTTAAACTCTGCATTTATGTTTATTTTTTTAAAATATGTTTTTCCAGTGAGAAGATTCATAGCTTTCAGCAGATTTTCAAACGAACTTTTTGATAATCTCTCTTCTAACACAAATAATTGTTGTAGTTTATGCTAGCCCCACTTAGGAAGTTCTTCAGTGATTTAATAATTACATTTTAATGTCAGTATCACTTTCTGCTTTAACTTTTCTCTATGTTTAGATCTCAAGTGCACTCATATGAACACGTGTATACAAACACTAAATCTACAGACTATCTACAATAAAAATGAAAATTTTCTCAAAGTAATTTTACCCTAACATAAATACTACCTTTCCCCCATTAACTGATCATTTGGAATGTGTAGCAGTGGAGGCTTTTACTTGAAATCATCTCATTCTCTGTGCTATTTTAATTGCTAGGCATTTTATCTCATATGTTTAGTGCCACAAAAGGAGAAATTATTAAACAATATGTAATGAGATTCTTCTCTGTAGGGTACTGTATTAGAATTACTGTGGTGAGCAGGTTTTATCCTGATATAACTTTTGAGTTGATGGATGCTGATAATTTGATTGTGTTGTATTCCAGGGTACTAAGGGGTTGTAAGAGCACATAGAATACCCAACTCAGACTTTGTGGGGAGGATGGGGAGTAACATCTCAGTAGCCATGTTTATTTCTAGTTCTCAGGTTCTGTTTACTGGACAGTTTCATCTGAGATTGTGAGATGAGTCCCATGCTTTAGGAAAGTCAGTTTGTGAAACAGTGGGGTCCTGAGAGAAAGGAGGGAGTCTGTTTAAGAAGGTGGGATAGTAATTGAGTTCAGGGATGGTGACTTTCTCAACAGTTTAGTGGCAGTAGCATTGCAGAGAGAAAGCTTAATTGAGAAGAGGTTAAAAATGTACTCATAGTTTTCAGACTTGGGCAACTAAAGTATGTGTTTCCTTGAGATAGGGATTGGAAGGCAGTTTTGATTTGTTTTAAATGACAAGTGGGGTACCAGGGTGACTTTTTTTTTGAACAGTTGATTTATAGGAAACTAGAGGTTCATAAAAAGTTGGCTGGATATTTGTTTCTGTTAGATAGTTGAATTGAAATTCAGCATTTGGTTATGAAGTGAAGCCATGGGAAGGTGAGAGCACAAGGGCATAACTCCAGGGAGACAGAACAGCAGAAGCCCCTTCACCATTAGGTGCCCTCTGTTCCTATGAAATCTCGGATGCCTGTGGAATATTCAGGGCTGTGACTGGTAGGCTTCTCTTTAGTTCACATCTCTTCCTACCAGTTAAGTTCTGTGCTTACCAAAGCCCGTTCAGGTTGCTCCCAAACTTGTTCCTGTTGTTTGTACTCAGTAGTGCAATTACATAATTTAATTACTACAAACCGATATTTTATTCTATAAAACAAAATAACTAGAAGGATTTTGAACCAAAAAAACACAAATAACCCAATCTATAAATGGACTAAGGAACTGAACAGACACTTGACAGAAGAAGAAATACAGTTGATCAACAAACATATGAAAAAATGTTCATCATCACTTGCAGTTAGAGAAATGCAAATCAAAACTACTCTTAAGATTTCATCTCAGTTCAGTCAGAATGGCATTTATCAAGAATACAAGCAATAATAATTGTTGGTGAGGATGTGGGGAAAAAGGTATACTTATACATTGTTGGGACTGCAGATTGGTGCAACCTCTTTGGAAAACACTTACGGAGATTCCTCAGAAAACTTGGAATGGAACCACCCAGCTGTCCCATTCCTTGGTTTATGCCCAAAGGACTTAAAATCGGCATATTACAGTAACACAGATACATCAGTGTTTATAGCAGTTCAGTTCACAATAGCTAAATTTTAGAACCAACCTAGATGCCCTTCAACAGATGAATGGATAAAGAAAATGTGGTATATATACATAATGGAATATCACTCAACCTTATGGCATTTGCAGGTAAGTGGATGGAACTGGAGAATATCATGCTAAGTGAAATAAGTCAATCCCAAAAAATCAAAGGCCAAATGTTTTCTCTGAAAGCAGATGCTCAATCCATTGTGGGGAGTAGGTAGGGAAGAATGAAGGAACTTTAGATTATGCAGAAGGCAGTGAGGGAGGGATAGGGTGGTGGAGATGGGAAGGACAGTTGAATGAGACAGACATTATTAACCTATGTATATGTATGAAAAAATTTTTGAATAAAAAGATAAAGAATTTTGAATATTCTCATGCCAAAGAAATGATAAATGTTTGACATGACAGTTAACTTAAAAAGAAAATAGTGCAACACAGTCATTTGAAAACTTTGCAGTCCCAAAAATCACTAAGAAAACTTGTTGGATTAGGTATATGAATAAGATGATGAAAAATTGGAGGAGAATCATTCTAGAAGCATTGGGCCATTCATTTTATCAGGTAATGCATTGTAGATGTGAGCTATGTTAGAAATAACATCTAGTAGAGGAACCGATCTAGGAAAAAGGTCCATGTGAAGGAACATACAAAATGGTTAATTATGCATGTGCAAGTTTTTATAATTTCCATTTTAATATACTTTTTATAGTTCTTTCAATTGCACTGGGCAGGAAAGCTTTTCTCTACTTAACACAGAGGACGAGCATTCCAGGGAGGTTGAGAAAGTAGTTTATGGAAGCAGAAGAGCAGGCCTCATGGGTAGACAGTGCTATACTGCTGGGAGGTTGGTCCCATTAAGCAGCAAACAGGAAACTGGTGATCTTGAAAGAAGCTTGTTGGCTGTGGTTAAAGGCAAACTAATATGTAGGAGGTGCCTCTGAGAGAGCCTGCTCCCTGTAGTCCAGGCCAGGTGGTCATCCAGTCAGTGTTGGTGACCTGGCTTCTGCTGATTTTGTCCTCCTCCTTCCCTGTTGCTCTCCTCCTCATGCTCCATCCCTTTTAGTTTCTGTCTTTTGAGACAGAATAGGTTTGGACATGTTTAAAAAATGACAGGGAGGAACCAGAGAGGGAAAGATTGAAGATAGTAGGAAAAGATGGGCATAATGGGAAAGATAGTAGAAAATGGAATCTTGACCATAATCGGAGGAGCTGATGTTAGAGCCATTGCTGTTCCAATCAGTAGTTTTTTCTTTCTCCAGATCATCTTTAATGTACAAACTACTGAGAAATAAAATTCATCCATTTTTATAAAGTTTTAAAAATTGTCATATCCAGACTCTGTTTAGGTACTGAGTCTTCACTTGCGAGGTGCAATTTTCAAGAACTATATGCGGTTATAATCTTTATGAATTATTTCCCTTTCTTTAACTAAAGTACTATGTATATGTGTATATATGCCTATTAAGAATCTTAAATTTAAGAAGAGAAAACTGCACATTCATGTATATTGGAAATAAGACTTTTTAAAATCACTTAGGTTTTTATTTACTTATTTCCCCCATCGTCCTCCCCTTCCCCCCTTTTGAGATGAATTTTCCTATGTTGCCCAGACTGATCTCTTAACTCTTGGGTTCAAATAGTTCTCATGCTTCAGCTTCCTAGTAGTTTGGACTATAGGTACTTGCTGCTGCTTAATTTAACTAAATAGCTTTTAATTTTTAAGAAAGGTGATTTGCATGTTC
Source organism: Sciurus carolinensis (assembly GCF_902686445.1). Taxonomy (NCBI): domain Eukaryota; kingdom Metazoa; phylum Chordata; class Mammalia; order Rodentia; family Sciuridae; genus Sciurus; species Sciurus carolinensis. The sequence continues at coordinate 7,461,526 of NC_062224.1, read as the reverse complement.
AGATAACGAGACTTGAGGGAATCTAGTAAGAGCTGTGGTTTAGGGCCTTTGGTATGAACTTGAGAAAGACAAGTTGCTGGGTTTTTTTGGTACTGGGTATTAACCCAGGGTTGCTTTTTTTTTTTTTTTTTTTTTTTTTGGTTGGTACCGGGGATTGAACCCAGAGACTTTTTTGCAAGGCAAGCACTCTACCAACTGAGCTACATCCCCAGCCCCCGGGGTTGCTTTAACACTGAGTTATATCCCTACCCCTTTTTATTTTATGTTTGAGAGTTCAGAGGCTGACCTTCAGCTTGTGGTACTCCAGTCCCAGTCTCTCTAGTTGCTGGGATTAATTTAACATGCTGGAAAACTGTATGATTATAGTACTTAAATTTGTCTTTCCTGGGCACGGTGGCACACATCTGTAATCCCAATGGCTCAGGAAGCACAGGCACGAGGATCAAGAGTTCAGAGCCAGCCTCAGCAAAATGGAGGTACCAGGCAACTCAGTGAGATCCTGTCTCTAAATAAAATGGGGCTGGGGATGTGCCTCAGTGTCCCAGTGCCCCTGAGTTCATTCCCCAGTACCAAAAAGAAATTTGTCTTTTAGGAGCACTAAAACAACACTCACTGTTGGTACATTGTAAATTAGTACAATTACTATGTAAATTAGTATGCAGTTTCCTAAAAAGACTAGACCTAGAATCATGTGACCTAACCATATCACTCCTTGGTATTTATCTAGAACTAAAGTCAGCATACTACATGCACATCCATAGTTAGAGCAGCACAATTAATGGTGGCCAAGTTATGAAACCAGCCTAGGTGCCCATTAATGGATAAATGGAGAAAGAAAATGTGTTATGTAGACCCAACAGAGTTTTACACAGGTGTAAGAAGAACAGAATTGTGTCATTTGAAGATAAGTAGATGGGATTGGATAACATTGTGCTAAGTGAAATAAACCCAACTCAGAGAGTCAAGGGTCTTTTTTTTTTTTTTAAGTCAAGGGTCTTAAGTACTCTCTTGATTGTGGAAGGTAGAAAAAAAAGTGTATGCGCGAAGGGTAATGAAAATGGAAGACCAGTAGAGGAGATGGGAATTAGGGGGATGGGAAAGAGGAAGTTATTAGGAAATGAAATTGATAATTATTGTATGTGCATATACAAATATGTCAATCTCTTTAATTATAATGCACCAATGAAAAAAAGATGGGAAAATTGATTTTGTAGAATGAAGAAGTGGAAATAACCTGTTAGTGTGAAAGTGTTTTACTAAATCAGTTTATATGTTGTTCCAAGATTGCAGTTTTTATTGTAGAGATTGGAATACACCCCTACTCCCACCCCTGCTCACAATAGAATCAGAAACCTTAGTTTTTAGTTCTGGTTATCCAATTTCCATTCCTAGGAATAAGCATACCTCAGTTTGAGCAGCATAGGGTTAAAGCACCTTGAGCTGTTTTCCAGCTCTGATGTCATTCTTTAAAATGTCAAGTTCTAAATTTGCTCTTTGCTACCCTCATCTTCCTCTTTATGTTTTGTGCATTTAAAAAATTCAATTTATACTGTACTGGATTCCCACTAAGCTATACTTCTGCCCCTTTTTCTTTTTACTTTGAGGCAGGTTTTCCCTAAAGTGCTGAGGCTGGCCTCAACTTGAGATCTCCCTGCCTCAGACTCCCAAGTCAATAGAATTACAAGAGTTTGCCACTGTCCCTAGCTTGTTTTCTACATTTTCAATTGAAAGACTATAGCTATGTGATTATAAATTGGAAAGCACTACAGAATATGATCTTAAAGAAATGCAAAATATATAGGGTAACGTCAGTACTTTTTCTATTTAATGGAGTGAAGCAGTACGCTCTTCAGAGTATATTTCCAAAGTGGGTCCTCTGAATCTCTTGAAGGTCCTTCCATGTTGTGGCACTGATTCTGACTTTTCCTTGAAACAGTTGTATTCTCACATTACTGCCTTGTCCATTGGCATTTTTGTTTTCAAATGTAAATATGAGAGAATGAAAATTTTTATGGAGAGTATCGATAATTTCAAAATTATCCCATAGTCAAAATGTAGTTAATAAAGCTGTACAGTAAAAGAAGGAGAACTCGGGCTGGGGATATAGTTCAGTTGGTAGAGTGCTTGCCTTGCATGCACAAGACCCTGGGTTCAATCCCCAGCACCGCCCAAAAAAAAAAAAAAAAAAAAAAAAAAAAACTGTATATATGCAATTCTCTAGGGTAAAAATAAAATAGAAAATATACTGAATCAGGCAGCTCTGTTCTTCTACATATGAGAAGTCAGCAGTAAGTGGTTCTTTTCCTTCTCTGGATGCTGTACATTTTGCTTGTCATCAAATCAACAGTTAATATGTGGCAGAGTTAGTAAAGAGTTGCAGGATTTCGGTTGGGTTGGAAGAGCATTTGCGGCAAATGAGCAGACTGGTCTAACAGATTTGCAAACGGGGTTGAAAATGAGGGGACACTAAATAAGGCAGGCAAGATTTGCGTGTCCAGCTTTCCTTTCTGCTAGGTTAGACACCGCAGATTTAGTCTACATCTGGGATTGACATGCTTAACGTAGGAAGTTGTTCTCAATGAAGAAAAATGAAAGTCAGAATATATTCCAAACACTGTACTCAAGGGATAACTACCTTTCCAACTATGGATTTTAACATTTCTATAGTTTTTTCTCATATGTTACTCCTTCCACTTTCCGTTAACTGAAGTAAATGTGCTGCATTATACCTTGTAGAGGCTACAGGTTTGGGGTTTAGCACTTCTGGCTGCAGTGTTTCCTTTCTGACCAAAAAGCTATGTATGTTGCTAAGCCTGTATTTTGGGAAGGTAATCCTGATGTAGTTGTCTGCTTTTCCCACTTGCGAAAGTGTATGAAGAGTTTATAGAAACACTTCATAAGATTACTCTGTACTGGAAAAGGCACAGCAAGGATAGGAGCAAGGTGTACTCTTGAGGGCAGAAGGCTGCATCTTTCAGGGCTTATTCCCTTCATACTGCAGCTTGGGGATTGTGCAAAATAATTGTTGTTCAAGGGCCATATAAATTTCATTATAGCCAAGTGCAAAGTGAAAGAGGATTCCCCCTCCCCAGCTTATTTGTTTTGTTGCCCTTGGTTCACATTAATTTTATTTATCACTGGGTGTGGTGATGTGACTGAGGAGTGTGTGGAAGGAGGACTCCAAGTTCAAGGTCTCCCTGGCCAGTTTAGCAAGACCCTGTCTCAAAATAAAAAATAAGGATTCGGGGTGTGGCTAATGGGAGAGTGCCCCTGGGTTCAATCCCCAATACTGCAAAAAGTGTTTTATTTATTGGAATGGTGGTTTGGTGTATGTCAGAGGTTTAGTGGGTAAAATATTTCTAGCCAGAGGGTTAATGAGATGATGTAAGCTCTAATATTTGTTTTGTGTTGTATTTTAATAAGAATCTTAGCTAACATGACCTTTTCAAAACACTGTCCTCTCTAAAAGTTAATGTGTCATAGAACTAGTAACAAGTCTTTTTTGCTGGGTAGGGTACTGGGAATTGAACTCAGAAATGTTTTACCACTGAGCCACATACCCAGCTCCCTCTTTTTGGAGACAGGGTCTCACTAAGTTGTTAAGGGCCTCAATAAATTGCTGAGACTGCCTTTGATGACTGCCTTTGAACTTTAGATCCTCCTGCCTCAGCCTCCTGAACCTCTGGAATTAAGCACTGCCACACCCAGCAGAAAAAAAGTTAAAGGTAGAGGGGACTTTTTTCTTTTGTGTGTGTGTAGAATTATGTAAGTTCTAAATTAAAATTCTTTAGTGGAAAATTTCTAAAATTAATTTTTGTATACTTCATGTATATACTTTTTCAATAAGATCTTGCTAATAAATTTTTAAATCTTGTGTTTGATTTTATGCCCTCTCTAGGAGCAGAACCAACTCCAACTATAAAAAATTAATCACATATTCCTGCTACTGGCCTTTTCAGTAGAAGCACAGTGTTCACATACATAAGGAAATTTTTTAAAAAAATTGATTTTGAAGTTTATTGGCAGCATCTGTTTAGGAATATTCCAGTGTTGGGTGCCAGTTTAAATGTATAACTAAACGACTACTCTACTGAGTTGGATTTATTTCGTTCATCTGTCAGTGTCCTTTTTTTTTTTTTTTTATCTGTCAGTATCTTTGAGTGACACTATAAGAACACTCAGTGAAAAGAATGAACTATGACAGATGTTGAATCTTAAAAACAAAACCCGAAGAACTGGAGTTACCAGTTTTCCAAAAAGTAGGAAAATTTGCTTTATAACTGTTTGAATCTTTCAAGCCTATACATTGAAGTATCTAATCTGTAAGGTATGTGGAAACAAACAGAATAATCTGCCTGGGGTACTCCCAAATTATTTGTTTTTTTACAAGTATTTGCATTTTAGATATTAGAGTGATGCTAGCTATGAGATAAGCAATATAATCTAACCAACAATGCAAGGCAAATGAATGAGGAACTGATTCCAATTATTTTATCTCTGCTTAGAGATGAGCATGTTGAGCTCATGCAAGAAAGTTGTATTATTAAGAAATATCCTTTCTTTCTTCTAATCCTAAAATGTTTGATTGTACTTTAATGATTTGTCTATTTTTGTTTTTTTTCCACTAAATCTATTTAGCTACAAATATATCATTCTGATAGATAATCTCTTCCTACATGATGTTTAGACTTTGAAAGTAACAAATTTAGACTTTTAATTGATCACTGTACTTAGGACATCTTTAAAGTTCTTAGCCTGTTTTCCTTATTTAGGTAAAACTATTGACTTATCTAGTTGAATATTCATTTACCCTTTTTTTTTTTTTTTTTTTTTTTTTTTTTTTTTTTGTAGAATCATTCTAATGCTTTTTTTTTTTGGTGGTGCTGGGGATTGAACCCAGGGCCTGTGCTTGCAAGGCAAGCACTCTACCAACTGAGCTATCTCCCCAACCCCTCTAATGCTTATTTTGGAGTTCTTGGAACACATGTATGTATAGTAGCATCTCGTATCTACTTTGCTTATGGTCCATCCTTTAACTTTGATTTTCGTCATTGACATTTAGAATTAAAGGAAATATTAGCAGACTTTACACTTCCCTCATTTGTGGATGCAGATAGAGACATGAACTGCTTAGACAACTCCATAAAACTGTATGTATTTGGGTATAATCCCAGCTACTTGGGAAACTGAGGCAGGAGGATTTCAATTTCATGGCCAGTCTAGGCAACTTCCTGAGACTGTCTCAAAATAATAAAAAGGAAGGACTGGAAATGGCCCAGTGCTAGAGTGCCCCTGGATTCAATCCCCTTTACTGAAAGGCCAAAGGGGGGAAAAATGGTTTTAGCTATTCAGAGTCCCTTGCATTTTGAAGGGGATTTTATGGTGAGCCCATCAATTTTTGCAAAAAGTTTCTGCAGCTAAAAACACATTCAATTTGATAGGGATTGCATTGAATCTGTAGGGCAATTTTCAGATTTTTGTCATTGTGAAAATACGTCTTCTCATCCTTGAACACAGACATCTGCCCATCAGAACCAGGTTTTTTTTTTTTTTTTTTTTTTTGCAGTGCTGGGGATTGAACCCAGGGCCTTGTGCTTACGAGGCAGACACTCTACCAACTGAGCTATATCCCCAGCCCCAGAACCAGGTTTTGAGATTTGTCTTAGAACAGAGTTCTCAAACTTTTCATCTGGGAACCCGTGTACAATTTTATTACTGAAGACTCCTGAGGGTTTTAGATTATATGGTTTATTTCTGTCATTATTTACCATGTTAGAAATTCAGACTCAGCAATTTTTAAAGTATATTTTTCTTCAAAAATAATGTTAAACCTGTTAAAAACATAATAATGCTTTATAAAAAGTGGCGATATATTTTCCAAAACAAAAAATAATTTACTAGGAAAAGTGGCATTTTCCTGTTTTTTTTAATCTCTTTTAATATGTAACAACAAAATCTGCTGGATTCTCATCTTCAGCCTAGTAACTCATCACAAACAAATGAAATACCATGACATGTGGTGATGTGTTATTTTGGTTGAATTATGTGTGATGGAAATCTGGCTTCCAGTGATAGTTGGAAAAGTGAGGAGTGTTTTCATACAGCCTTTGAATATTCTTTGATACTATACCAAAACTTCACTGTTGTTTTGTTAGGAGAAAATGAGAGTAAAAACAAATAATATCTTGGCATTATTTTGAAAATAGTTTGACCTCCTATCTCCACTGAAAGGGTATTTGGGATCCTTGACAGTGCCCAGATCACACTTTGAAAAATGATTCTTTTACAGAACAAGACTTTTGCTCACTGAATGACATATTTATTAATCTGTGTTGAAAAAAACAACTGCAAAGTGATTTAGATGCTCTGTGCGCTTGATCAATAGTGGTGTTGTTTTTGTTTGTTTTTTGTTGTTGTTTTTTTGGTGAGAAAGATTACAGTGAGACCTTAATGGTTGCCTGAAAAACATGGAATTAGCAAGCTGGATATTTTATTACGATATATAATAAAAATAATGTTATTAAAAATTGAGACTACCTGAAACCTATCAGGCCTTAAGAATCACACATTGTTAGTTTCTTTTTCTGTGTGTGTGGTACTGGGGATTGAACCCAGGGCCTTGTGCATGCAAGGCAAGCACTCCACCAACTAAGCTATATCCCCAGCCCTCTAGTTTCTTTTAATTCTCACTTACAAAGGTATGTGAATTTTTAAAAATATTGTAGTTTTAATGTCAACAGTTTTACATCATGCTTTTTGCTTTATGCAGTTTTTTGTGACTATTTTAAATATTTATAATATATTGTACTTTCTGCTTTTCTATGGTTAATTTTCTTTTTCTTTACTCTCTTTTTTTTTTTTTTTTTTTGCCTAAAGCTGCCATGAACTTTGTCCATAAAATGTTTTACACATTTTGTACTTCATTATTATAGGTTTTAAATAGAAATAATTTATGAAGTTTTAGCTTATATAGTTTTAGGTATGTATTGATAATATATCCAAGTTCTATTTTCTTTTTACTTCTATTTTTGACAGTTTTAAGCATACAAAAGTAGAATATGCTGCAGTGATCCTCAAATTGCCAGTATTCCTGCCATCTACTTCTAGTCACCATCAAACTGCTGCCATTCTTGTATTTTTATTTGTTTTCTCCCCTTGGGTTTAAAATTATTAGCATATATTAAAAGCAAGTGCCAGATGTATATGTATATTTCATCAATAAATCTTTTTACTTTATCCCTTATAGTCAAGATCTTTTAAAATAAATGCAGCAACACCACCTTGATTGAACTTGATAAAATTAGTAATTACTCTGTACTGCCCTATATTACCTAATTATAGTGTTCAATTTTTCCTGTAAGTGCCATTTTAAGTTTAATTTGACTCAGGATCGAAACACAATTCTCAAATTACATTAAGTTATTTTGGTTAAAGCTTTTATATTTTGTAGCACTGAAAATTTCTCCCCTTTTTAAATGTATTTTATTCGCTACAGAAATGAGATCAGGGGCTATAAGATATAGCTCAGTTGGTAGAGTGCTTGTCTCACAAGCCCAAAGCCCTGGGTTCAATCTCTAGCACCACCAAAAAGAAAAAAGAAAAAAAGAAATGAGATCATTTGTCTTGTCCCACATTTTGGATTTAGCTGATAATTTTGCGTTACGGAACATGTATTTCTTCAGAATTCTCTTTAAATTGGGAATCATATCTAAAAGTTTCATTAAACATAGTTTCTTTTTTGGTAAGAATAGATTATGCTATTTCATCACATCAAGAAGTATATAAGGGGGCTGGAGTTGTAGCTCAGTGGTAGATACTCAGCACCACATATAAACAAATAAATAAATGAAATAATAATAAAAGATCCATTGACAACTAAAAATATATTTAAAAAAAGGAAGTGTATAATGTCTAGAGTTCCAGTTGTAGTGATAAGACTGAAAAGTAGTTTCAGTCACTGTCTGATTCAGCCATTGTGAAGGTCCCATCATTTTTCACTATATCACTGTCTTCATTGTTTCATTAGATGTTAGATCATTTTCATTTTCTCATTCTTTTCCATCTCCATGTACTGTAGTTCTGGACTTAATCAATTCTTTGGTTATTCTGAAATGCAGTTCATCTAGGACAGGCAGACAGAATGAATGAGGGTCTTTTCTTAAGAATCTTTAGAATAACCAGTTGGTATCACCCTCCAAAGGTGTGAGCGTGTGGTGGTGGTGATATTTTTAGCCCTCCTATACTTTTATATACTGTTCTTGTTTTCCATTTATTTTGATCTTCACATTACCCCATCTTGGCCATTAGGAGTCCTTCCTTTCCTCTCTTATGACTCCATTGTTCTTGTGACATTACCATAGTAGTCATCCTTACTTTCACAGTAAAATATCCCAGTTTCATCTTCAATAGAAGAATGTTCTACAGAATAATCAGCCAGAACTAATGAAAAGGAACGGGGGCATTTTGGAGGGTACTAAGCAGAAACTTTGGCTGCTAAATACAGTGTAAGACCCTAGATTGGATCATGGAGTAGGAAAAAGGACATTTGTAGGAAAACTGGTGCAAAGAAAATTTATCCTATAGTTTAAAAAATATTTCTAGTTTAAAAAAGAATTCTGTGGATCTTATTTAACTTCTTTAATTTTATATTTGTATCTCTTTTATGTGGAAATCTTTGTGCCAAATAATGTAATTCCTATTTAGTTTGTCCTCTGTAGTGTGTAGATGTGTTTGCATACAGACATTATATAAAATAATTTCAGAATAATCATGCCAACATATTACTCGAAGAACAGGCTTAATGAATGAATATTAATTCTTGGTGCATTTTTGCATTTTTGGATTTTATATGAAACTAGTCTTAAAATTGTAGTTCTCTGAATAGTTATGTAACTAACTTGATGTATAATTTTGAGATCATTTATGTTCTTAAGGATTGCTTCGAGTGTCCCAAAAGAACATAAAAATATTTAAAAATTAAATTTAAGAAACCGATAAGACCTAGGATACTTACTTTTTCCAAACTATTGAGCAGGATTGATAAAACTTCCTTTTTAGGCTGTAGTTTTGATGGATGAGATTAAAATGTACTGCTGGGTCACACATATGAAGTAGGATACTTGGATTTGCCCTCGTTTTGATTTTTATATAAAGGGATATTAAATCAAGTTAAGAAAATAGCTCCTGTGTGACTCAATCAAAGCTTTGTGAAGGATGTGAAACGTTGAGGAGTGTGAAGGTACCTCAGACTTTGTGGCCTGTGCCAGGAAATGCTTGATTTTGGTTGTCACATTCTTCCTCCCTTACGTATTTTTTGTTTTTTTATTATTTTGGTACCCGGGGTTGAACCCAGGGGTACTTAATCACTGACCCACATCCTCAACCCTTTTGTATATTTTATTTAGGAGAGGGTTTCACAGAGTTGCTTAGGGCCTCATTAAGTTGCTGAGGCTGACTTTGAACTCACTACCCTCCTGCATCAGCCTCCCAAGCCACTGGGATTACAGGTGTGCAGTATTTCTCTTTACAATCTATAGAGATCTGCTTTTTGGCTGTAGGGTGGGGGACAATGGTTTATATATAGTTGAAGTATCAAAACAGTTTTGGTTTCCTAACCCACTAGTAGAATGTGAGTTAATCTTGATAGAAGCATTTATACAGTCTAGGATTGGTCTAGTTATTGATCTGCATCTTTATTTTCTGGATTTGATACTTCTGTGACTGTCCATGTTTAGTGACAGGTAGGTTGCTTACAAAACTAGATCCATCTCTGGAGGCAGCATCGCGGAACCGCCCTCCCTGTGTGCTGCTTCACCATTTCTTGAAAGTAGTTCTTTGTTCAGGTGTTTCAGAGTCATCTGCCTAGCTTTAAAAAAACACTCATATTTGAGCTACAAAAATACAAGATCAGTTTCCTCTTGTGATTTTTCAGTGTATCGGAGGACTGAGAACAGTGACCTGGAATGTCAGAACCAGGTGTTCCTAAGTCTGTTTTCTGAAGTTGAGTCACATTTTCTACTTTCAAAATTTTTGCTGGGTTCCCCAGTGTTCAATAGTAATACTTTAAATGGACCCACATTTTTTGCTTAATTTGACATGAAGTCACTAGTGCCACAAACACATAAAAAAGGATATAAATTGGGGCTGGGGAGATAGCTCAGTCAGTAGAGTGCTTGCCTTGTAAGCACAAGGCCCTGGGTTCGATCCCCAGCACCCAAAAAAAAAAAAAAAAAAAGGATATAAATTAAAATGAAATATGAAACTATTGAAATTTAACTTGTCATTCATTCCACCTTTTGGAAAACTGATCTCCATGAAACTTATTTCAAGGATTTCTTCTGATAGTTTACATTTTCAAATCTGTTTTATAGTATTTGAATGATTTGTGCTTTTGTTAATTATGATTCCATTTTGACAAATGGATAAAATTGGCTGTGATTGGATATGTTTGAATTAACAGAGGTTTTGAGACTTTATAATATGCACAATATTGAGAATAGGAAGCAGCATGATAGAAATGAAAAAACCTGTATGGTTACTTAGTGAGAAATAGTTATGCTTTAAAGTTTCTTTTTTTCTGACCCTCTGATATCTCTGTTTTCAGAAGTCCTTGTAAATATACCTCGATTAACTTAAATTCTTTGTGAAGCAGTGTAGCTTACAGTGAAAAGAAGAAATGCTTTGATGTCAGTCTTGGGTTACTAGGAATCCTCATTATGCAAATTTATGCAAGTTACCCCTCTTTAAGTCATTCATAAAGTTTATTGAGATATTATATATGAAGTTCAATGTCTAGCTATTTAGTTAAGCAAATCGTTTCGGAAAACTAGAATATTTATTCCATTGTACTCAAATTGATTTGTTTCTTTTAGATTGAGGATTGTGATGGGATTCCTTTTGAATTATTGTTTGTCCTGACAAAAGTTATTCTTGAACAAAATAAAATTAATGGGACCAGTTAAAAACACGTATAAGTTTGGGATTCATCAAAAACTGTATGTTTATTCTGAAGTTTATTGATTTTGTAATTTTTGGAGGTTTTTTTTTAACATCGTTAAGGTATACAACACATTTTGATAAACACAGTGAAATGGTTACTGTAGTCAACCAATTAATAAATTTTTACCTGTTTTTGTATGTGTACTGAGAGCACCTGAAATCTGCTTTCTTAGCAAATTTCCATTGTATAATATAATTCAATATTGTAATGATAGTCTTCATGTGTATTAGCTCATAGGCTTTTTTATCCTACATATCTGTAGTTTTACACCCTTTAAGCTATTTCATACCCCATTCCCTGGTAACCACCATTTTCATTTTCTGTTTCTGTGTAAGTTAGTTTGTACATGTAAGTAAGATCATGCAATATTTGCCTTTCTGTGCCTAACATGTTTCACTTAGCATACTCTCATCCAGGTTCATCTAGGATATAACAAGATTTTCTTCTTTTTTAAGACTGAATAACATTCCTGTGTGTGTGCACATTGCAGTTTCTTTCTTCATTCATCCATCAGTAGACACAAATTGTTGCCATAGCATGGCTGTTGTGAATAATGCATCAGTGAACATGGGAGTGTAGGAGTCTTCATGAGGTGGTGGTTTCATTTATTTTGCATATAGACCAAGGAATTGCTAGATTATGTGTTATGCTAGTTTAATTTTTAAAGTTTTGAGAAATCTCCATACTCCTTTTCAACACTGTCTACACCAACTTAAATTCTTGCTAACAGTGTGCCAAGATTCCCTTTTTTCCATGCCCTGAACAACCTTTCTATCTCTTGTCATTTTGGCAGTAGCCATCCTAGCAGGTGTGAGTGGCTTCTTGTGATTTTGATCTGCTTTTCCTTGTTGATTAGTGATGTTGAATATTTTTTATTTATTGATCATTTTTATGTCTTTGGAACAATGTCTATTCAGGTTCCTTGGCCATTTTCAAATTAGGTTATTGCTTTTTAAAATTGAGTTTGCAAATTTCTCATTTTGGATTTAAATCCCTTAATTCTCTGTTTTTTAGAAAACATGAATTTCTAGGCATAAGGAGATTTTTCTGTGTTATCATTATCACTAAGTTGATATGAAGAAGAAACTTAAATGGAATTGTAGCTCAGTGGTAGAGCAATTGCCTCGCATGTGTTGAGGCACTGGGTTCCACTGAGAGCTAAAAAAATATATTAAAAATTTTTTTACTTCTTGGTGAGTGAGGTGGGTGTTCATTATGGTCAGTTTTCTTTAAACTACTCAGAATTCAGAGGGATAAACACATGTACTGGATTTTAATACTTTTTAGTAATGTCTTTTTAAGAATCAGTAGTACTCTGCTCCTCACATGACATCGTGTTTACTGTCTTTGTCATTTTGCAGCATCCTGAGGTTGGCATTAAACTTATCCCAGTGGAGCCCATGACTTCTGATCAGGACACTAAAGTTGTGGCTGAACCGCAGGCGCAGCGAGTCCAGGAGGGCAAGGACAGCTCTCATCTGGTGGGTGTTGTGGGAAGGGAGGGCCAGGGGCAGCCATTTTTCTTTCTTTATATTGGACTTCAGAAGCAAATTGAAACAATACCACAGAAGTACCTTAGGATCTACATATAGTTGGTATAGTCTCACAGAGGAGAAAGAACTTCTCACCCATCTGAGGTTGAGACCTTTGTTAACAGAAGGTAGATGAACAAGAGAAAAGCATATATATTTATTTAGTAATAAGTTTTATGTGACACAGAGCCTTCAGAAATAAAGACTCACAGGGAAAGCTGTGTATTTTTGACAAATCTAATGCAGAAGTGGAGAGTTATGGAAAAGCATAGACAGAAGTGGGTATAATCTAATAGTAATAAACTGGGGAGAACTCAACAAGAGCTCTTTGTTCAGATTTATCGTGGCCTCCCTGTGGACATTCCTGTCCTCCAGGGATAGAGCAGGACCCCTCTGAAATGTGGATCTTAATACCTATTTCCAGGAGAAGATTATCAGGTTTTATGACCCCTTCAGGAGAGAAAGAATGAGGTGAATATTCTAGTTTTTATGGCCTGATTCTGCTGTTTCTTCACATGCCAGGGTACAGCAGTTGGGATATTGTATCCAGAACCTCATCAGTCTGAAAAAATGTCTGGGTAGCTTAGTAGGAAAAACTATAAGAACCAGCTGATAGAACAAAAGGTAGTTTTAAGTATAGCTACTTAAAGCTTTGTTAGTTAGTAAGTAAGTACATACTGCAGATTAAACTCGTGGGAGCTTCCCTACTGAGCTACATCCCCATCTCTTTTTATTTTTTATTTTGAGATAAGACGTAAGTTGCTCAGGGCCTTGCTAAGGTGCTCAGGCAGGCCTTGAACTTGGGATCCTCCTGTTTCTGCTTCCTGAGCCACTGGGATTACAGGCATGTGCCACTTTGATTTAAAATTTTCATATTTTAAATCAAGAAAATGCACTTGTTGGGGCTGGGGTTGTGGCTCAGTGGTAGAGAACTTGCCTAGCATGTGAGGCACTGGATTCAGTTCTCAGCACCACATATAAATAAATGAATAAAATATAGGTCTATCAACATTAAAAGAAAAAGGAAAATGCAGTTGTAAATACTGGATTAACATTATAGCCATTGCAGTAAAGAGTTAACTAGGATTATAAATTTATTTTGAGTGCCTTTTATTGTGGGGGTGGGGATTGAATCCAGGGATGCTTACCCAGTAAATCACATACCTAGTTCTTTTTTATTTATTTAGAGACAAGGTCTTGCTAAGTTGCTGAGCCTGGCTTTGAACTTGGAGATTTCCTGCCTCAGTCTCCCAAACTGCTGGGATTACAGGCATGCACCACCACACCCAGCTTGAGTACCTTCATTTTATCATGTTAAGCAATAATATTTCATGTTTCTAAATGATTTTGGGGAAAAGTAACAATTTTCCCTATTGAAAGTTACAAGGAATTTTACTTACAATGTGCTATGAGAATTTCACAAGTATCAATTTTAAGGCTCTTATAATGTTCTGAATATCTTATAAATTTATGATATTCTTTGTCATACAAAAATATATTTCTCAGGTTTGGTTTTGCTTAATTACTATGATTTGAAAATGTTGTTTTTATATTGTAGTGATGGTATCTTTGATGTTTTCAATTTTACAGATGAATGGTCCTATATCTCAAACCACTTCTCAAACAAGTTCCATCCCAGCTTTGAGTCAGGTAATTACTTTCCAAGGCTAATCACAGATTCTTTAATCATAAGTGAGCTTCATAGATAGCTCCTCACAACAAATGTTTGTTAAAATGTGTGTGTGTGTGTGTGTGTGTGTGTGTGTATAATGTTGAATGTTTCTCAAAAAGGTAATGGGGACCCATTTATCACCGTAGCCCCCTCCACAATAAATGTCAATATTGTGTGTCCTTTTCTGTTCTCTGTGTATGTACAGTTAACAAACAGCAGTGTGCCATATTAGTTTATTCTCAAACATTCATCATGTTTTTACTGGTTTCCTGTTATATATGTAATTAGCTTTACATTTTGATAAATCTGTGTTCTCTAGAGCTCAAAAGTCAAATAGTAACTAATTAAAGAATAAGAAAATGGAATTCCATTGTTTTTAAATTCTAATTTTCACCATTTGCTTATGTGAAGTGCATCTGAAGTATTCCAAATTTAATTATCTTTTAAGTATCCTATAAATCTTATAATATTTATAGTAAACCTCATCTATTTGCTCAAATAAGCAGTTTACATAGCAATTAAAGGAGGGGTAGGTTGGTGATCTTTTTTGTTTGTGTGTATGGTGCTAGGGATTAAAACCAGACCCTCATACACACCTAGCAAGTGTTCTACCACTGAGCCACATCCTTAGTCCTTCATCTACTTTGAATACGGTAGAACTTCTAAGAAATTTTAGAAATACTGCCCTACACTCTTATGTTTTATCATTTTAATATACCTGTTGGGTTAAAAGTATGCAATTGGATATTTAGATTTACTGAGTTGTGCAACCATGGCCGTAATGTAGTTTTAGAATATTTTCATTACCCCCCCCCCCATACCCATTTACAGTTAATACCTGTTCCTGCCTTATTCCTGGGCAATTGCAAGTACACTTTCTGCCTTTGCCTTTTCTGTATCTATTTTGCTTCTGTAGTAGGTTGGTGTGTTGTGTCTAGTAGGCAGGCAGGCAGGCCATACTTTGAGTGAAATTTGAGTATTAATGTATTCAATACCACTGAGTGTAAATGATAAAGGTGGTTAAGACTTTTCTATGGGGACGTTGTTTGCAGATTAGCATGGGATACACATATATCTATTAGTAGCTCTATTATACCAGAAAATTTTATTACCAATTTTTGTGTGAACTTTAGATACAGAGTGAGTATAGCAATGAACATAGGAGGCATTGAGGTATAGTTGTGTCTATAGAAGAAATGTTCTTCTGTTTTGTCCCTAAAGGAGGGTCATTCTGAATGTTCTAACTTTGATGTAGTAAAGGGCTACTATCTTTGAAGCATATTGTACTAATAGAGTTAAAGTACAAAATTTGCATTAAATTTCCTTGCATTTACAGAATGGAAAAATGATGAAACCCTGGAACCTGTGAGTATTTCATAAGCTGGAAGGAAACTAGGAAGGGAGTGGTCAGAGAGATGGGAAGAAAACCAGGGGTCTGTTTGGTTGAAATGGAGTGAAATAGTAGCCAAGTGAAGTGACATGAAATAAGGACCTATTGATTGGACAGATTGGCGCGAAGTGGGTCATCAGTTGTAACTTTAGCAAGGGCAGTTCCAAAGGGCAGTACAGGCAGAACAGATTCAGGAAGTGGTGATGCAATGTAGACAAGAATGTTCCACATAAGATATTGGCTTTGATGGTGAGAGAATGGATAGGGAGAGCAGGAGATGGGAACACAAGGACTTTGAGGCTGTTTGAGATGAGGAGGTAGCCATTCTGGCAGTGGATCACCATGAAGGATCTCTTTCCTGAGGAAGAAACAGTATCTGGTGACTGGCATTTGGCAATAAAGTCTTTGGTTAAAGGTTCTTAATCTTACCTGTTGAGGCCACAAACTCCATCTGTAGCAAAGACAGCCATCAGAGGTTTTGTGGTCCTGCCAGAATCCATTCAAGGATTCCAGATTCTAATGCTGCTGCTCAAATAGCACACTTTGCAGCCAGGTTGCCTGATTCTCCTTGGAGTAACTAACTACTTTGGCCTAGGAGTCATTTTCCATTCTGATGATCCTTTCACATTTTATCATAAATGAATGGAGAGTTTGAGAGAGATATGCAAGTGTGTGGTAATGTTTAAGGCACAAGTAATATTAGGAAGAAGTGTTTGTTAAATTATGTTCTGGGAAGAAAGACACTAAGTCTTACCACATCTTTTCTAATCATAATGTGAAACCTAAAAACTTAAATTGAAAATCAAACTCTTTTGCATATAAAGCTTACATTCAGTAAGATGTGATCTGTACCAAAATAATCTTTTAAAACTCCTTTAAAGGTAGTAAGATCAGAAAACTTGAGTCTTTCCATTTATTAATTAAATTAAATTAAAAACCATTTTACTTTGGTGGTGCTGGGGATCAAATCCAGGGTCTCACAAATGCTGGATAAGTGCTTTACCACTGAGCTCCATTCTCAGCCCAAAACCTTACTGTTTGATCACATAGTTTCTGAATGAGTATTTATTAACTAAATCATTCAGAGTAATTAATGTAGCCCTGCATCTTGAATGAGAGTAGACTAGCTATCAGAAAGCTTGAATTTCCATGACAATAACCAGTGCCTGTTTCTTGGACAATATCTGCCTGTTTTTAGCATATTATTCATCTTGCAGGTTAAACCTGTCAGTAGCTCAGAGTGCTTTAGAGATACTTCCTGCTATATGGGTACTAGATTGATTTCTTCTTTTTCTTTTTCTTTTTTTTTTTTTTTCTTAATTATAATTTTCAGACATCTACAGAATGGAATAAATAATAAAATAACCCAATGTTCCCAACATGAATAATTATGAACCCCTTTGTTGGGCTACTCATTTGATTTTTTTCCTAAACACATAATCATTTAGAATTTTAAGTCTACCGGAGTTTGTGATACTCCTGCCTCAACCTGCCATGTAGCTGGGACTACTGGTGTGCACCACCACACTCAGCCTTTCTGGGGTATTAGGCAGATCCTAAATAATTTATCATTTCACCATAAGTACTTTATTATCACCTCTAACTAAAAGAGATGATATCATTATATCACATCTGATTAGAATTAGCAGTAATTCCTTTATACCCACAAACAACATTTCTTGAAGCTGGAAAATTAGATACAACTGTAAATAGCTATGAATGTGGAGAAACACATTTCTAGTAATTGTTTTCTTTTTTTGGGAATTTATAGACTGACTTCTTTGGTTGATAACCATTCCATGAAATGTAATTTAGAAAATATTGAAACACTAAAAATCCAGACATCTGAAAAATTCTTCCTTTGACTGAGATAATAATTTTAGTTGTTTCATAATTCAGTTCACAAAAATAAGAAAAAGTAATGTAGATTTTTCTTTATTTATTTTTCCCCCTCTCTACTCTTCTGAACCTTTGGATTCCATGGACTATTTGTATTTTAGCACATGGAGTATGGTAGTTGTCAGGCAGGGTTCTGTTGTCATTAGGATTTGGATTTGATTGGCAGGAACATGTGACTGCTGTGCAAGGAGTTATTTTTGGTGTCTGGGTGTTGGCTTCTCAGAAACCAAGTTAGTGTGAGATGCATTTGTGGAGGCTCAGAAAAGGACAAGCATTGTAATGTGAGTTTTAGAACTTTTGAACATGGGTTGTTGCTTCAGCAAAGAATTGAGTAGTGACAATGACAATGAGAAAATTGGCCTGCTACAAAAATCTGTGGTGGAGAAGGAACCGGAGAACAAGATAAGTAAAACTTTATCTTCATTATTTGATACCCTTGAAGGTGAGGAGCTTCACAATGTTGAAAATGGAGCCAGCAGAGCAGCTGCCGGCATTAGCATGTGGACTAGAACTTTTACAAGGTCTGGGCACAAAGGAGATCAGAGAAATCAGTCACTGAATTCTATTTCCTCTTCCATATATAAGTTCTTAACTAGATATGAAAATTTAGATGAGACTGATAAGAATTCAGATATTGTTGTTACTGAGCAGAATTCTGAGAATGTCCATGACCTGCTGTGCATGGGTACTGACAGGGAGGGCTGTTCTGAAGATGGCCAGCCCCTCTCATGTGTGCCAGTGTGTTCTAACCAGGGTCTCCAGGAGGAAATGTCTCTAAGTGACCATCTGTGCTGTTATATAGGCCCTTATAAAAACTCTTTTATAGAGAAAGAAAGATTGGTAAATGTTCAAATCAGTGGTTTTAATGAGACTAACTCTTTAAATGTATCCAGTAGGGTGAGGCAAGGTGAAAACCCTGTTTGTGTCGATGATAAACAGTATGAGAATTCACAAAAGAAGGAGTTTTATAGCATTTGTGTTGTAGACCCTGACTGCCTGCGTGTGGAGGAGGAGCCGTGCACTCCTGTGTGTGGAGCAGCTGTAGGAGAAGAATGTCATTCAGCTGTTACTTCCGAAGGGATTCTTAGAGTGAATTGGCCTCTAGATAACAGGAAAGAATGTTCAGTCTTACATGCCATACAAGGGGCAGGAAAGTTACAGCTGCAGCAGGAAGAATTGTCATCACTGAACATACTGGGTCTAAATGATATGAAGGAAATATTTAGTGAGAAACCTAAACCTAGTGTTGAGCTGTTGGTCAACAATGATCCATCTTGTGAAGCAAACATTGATAGCCTTCAAGCCGAGTCTTTAAGGGCAAAAGCTTACACCAAGTCTCCTAAAGATTATTCAGAAAGTAGTACATTACATAATATTGGCCAACTCCCTGAATTAAATATTAACATAGACAGTGACTCACTAAAATGTATGTGTGCAATCTCCGAAGAAAGAAAGAGCCATTCTTCAGGAATAGGAAGTCAGATACATGATTCACCTACTAATTTACTTAATGACACTTCATATGTTGAAGAGAATGATGAACCTGAAGCTGTAACAGTTATTGTTGATCAAAGTTTAAACTCTGAAAATGAAGGAGAAAATCACTTCACAAAACCACTAAAAGACAATGATTATTTCCGCTTCAGTACCAGCAGACCAGATAGCATTCTTTCCTTTGGTCTAGATGAAATTAATGTAAGTCCCAAAAGGTTTATAACTTCAGAGGGCTTTGGGAATGAGTGTCTCCCAGTTCATGCTAATTTTGGAGAAGTGGCTCTGATTAGACTTGATGACAGCCTGGATCCTGTACCTCTCCCTGAGCCATTGCTGATGAAGGAGAAGCACCCAGCAGAGAGCAGCTTAGGAAATGGAAGTCCCCGACTGGCAAACAGAGGAGCACTGTCATTGCAATCAGAAAATATTTCCTCTTATCAAGATGAGAATAGCATTTGTGTTTTGGAGCCTGAGAGTCATGGCAAGGAGAGGGTCTCAGTCTTGAAATCTTGGTGTCAGGTAAATTTTTGTGCAGGTAGCAAGGCTGACAAGTCAGCTCAGACACAAATCTGTGACTTAACTGACATGGGGTGTGAATCAGACACAGAAGGGACAGTCCAGATGATAGACAACTTGAAACTTAGAATTTCACACGGAGTGCCTCTGAACAATGAGTCTCATGATAACTCTAGATCTCCTCAGGGTATCCTTATGTCCTCCGCATCTGTTTTCACCTGCATTGATAAAGAAGAAAGGGAAACAGGCCTGCATGATAAAACTGAAGATAAAATATGCGTGAAGAATTCTGACAGTGTGTTAAGTGACCAACTAAGTGGTCCTCACAGTTTAGAAAATGCCAAAAAAGAATCACAAGAAACTGTTTGTAGAGAAACAAGTGAAGAGAACATAGAAAACGACAAATCAGATTCTAAAACAGCCTTCAACTGGGGAACAAGTGTATTGAAATGCAAGGCAATAGTCATTGAGGACGTGCCAGCTTGTGTGTGTTCTAGTATAACAGAAAATCCTGATCTTGAAATTAATCAAATAGAAAAAAATAATGAAATCCATAGTGTGAACGAATACAAAGATACAGACCTTAATATTATACCAACTTTAAGCCAAAGTTCAAGTTCAGTCACACAGTTTACAAATAATGGTGAAAGCCCAAAACAGAAACAGATTTATTCTGAATCAACTGAGGAAGTTTCTGATGCTTTGGGTAATAGTGCATCTAAGTTGAGTAAGCCAAAACTAGCATGTGAAAAAAAAAGAGGGAGACTTTGTTTGGAGAAAAGCAATATTAACCCTAACTTTATTGAGTGCTTAGGTCCATGTGGGACAATTGGACATGCAGATCATTTCAAACAAAGAAATGCCAGGTCCATGCTTAAAGAATCTACTTTAAATGGTGAGACGAATTTTATGGGAGATTCCAAGGTAACTTTAGAAAAAATAGAATTAAACAACTCTTCTGATGGATGTTCCTGTTTGGTTGATGCTGATCCCACCCAAGTAGACAGATACACAGCTACTCCTTTTGATGTAACCCAAATAATTCATGCTATCCCAGTTGGCAGCAAAGAAATCATAGTACCAAGTAGTGA
Source organism: Sciurus carolinensis (assembly GCF_902686445.1). NCBI lineage: Eukaryota > Metazoa > Chordata > Mammalia > Rodentia > Sciuridae > Sciurus > Sciurus carolinensis. The sequence continues at coordinate 7,440,933 of NC_062224.1, read as the reverse complement.
TGATGTTTTATCACTCACAGAAGATATCTTAAATATATCTGAAAATCCCCCAAAAGTCAATTGGCAGAGTTTCCCAGAAGACTTATACTCCCATTATTTGAATGAATTTTCCTATTACCCAGTGGGAGGGCTAGCAGATCAGGTATTTTCTGAAAGACTTGCAAATGAATGTGGTGGATATCAAGTGGGCTATCTCTTGACTGATACAATTGTAAAAGATGCATCAGAAGATGAGCAGGTATTTAGTGAGGATCTATATAGTAAGCCACAGGACTTACAAGATGCTTCATTTTCATTGGAACAGACCTCTTATCAACTACCAGTGTCAGAGGATGGTGTTGTTTGGGGATGGCAAAGTAGAGGTGGACAGTTAGTAAGTATGTTTTATTAGTGTTACTGTGCTCTGATCTATCATATAGTCTTTATTTTTTGATATCTTTTAACTTAAAATTAATGAAGCTTTATTCTAAACAGTGAGTGTTTGTTTGAATTCTTATATAATGCTGTGAATTACTGTAGCTTCAATTTAACCCATTCTGAATGGAAAAATTTGAAGTCTCTGTTGCTATATTTAAGCTGGAGTTTGTGTGTGAACTCTTGGTTTGCCTTAAAGCATGCCCCATTATTCATGCCAATCAGCTTTGTGCACACTGTTCTCTATGGATGTTGCTGCTGCTTTTTCTCCCTTGCCTCAGTGCAGTAGGGGCCCTTAATGTATATTTTCACATTGGTAGTGTGGTGTGTTTCAGCCAGTGTTTGAACCCACTGACAACGCAAGTCATACTTGCAGAAAATAAACATTTAAATATCTCTGCTTTCTTCTACTTTTGTGTTATGTGTGTTTAAAACAGGTAAATTTTGCTGCTTTTAACTGGCTCTTAAATCTTGATTGTTTTTCTACAGTCAGAATCACTTTGAAGCTCTTTCTCAGGTCCCTGAGATGGGGCTGGTCACCTGGTTTGGAAGAAGCCTTGCAAATGATTCTGTGGGCAGCTAGTTTGAGCATCTTCCTAGAAATTCTGTAATAAATGCAAACATTATTCAATAATAGAAAAGTAATCTTGTCCATAAAACAGAAATACTGAAATGTTGCAATTGAAATGGCATACACTCATCTCTCAGTATCCTCGGGGAATTAGTTCCGTGAGCCTGGCAGATACCAAAGTCCATAGATGATCAAGTCTCGTATGTAAAATGGATAATATTTGCATATAATCTACACATATCCTCCCACATGCCTGAAATCGTCTCTCGATTACTTAATTCCTAATACAGTGTGAATGCTATGGCAGTATTTGTGCTGTACTGTCTACAAAAGTGATGACGAAAAGTTTGTTCATGTTATTACAGATGCCATTTTTTTCCCAAATATTTTTGATCTGCATGTATCCATGTATACAAAGTACTGACTACATGGAATAACAGAATCTCATTTATTCAGCCTGTAGTTTATTATTAGTGATTTTTGTGCCATTAGGCAAGAAAACCCATTGATAATTATTAAGTCAGTAGATACAATTCAAATATTAATACCTGTAGAATGGGAATAAACAAATAGAAATCCCATCATACAGTTTTAAGGAATTACTCATTAACCCTTTTTTATCCTTCTGTACCCATATTTAGAAGTTAAGAGTAACCTTCAACTTCATCCAATTTTCCCCTTAAATAGTTGTGGAGGAAAAAGTGTAAAATTAAGACTTTAAAGTAATATACATGGTTAGGGTGCGGTGGAGCACACCTATAATCTAAAGACTCTAAAGGCTGAGGCAGGATTATCACAAGTTGAAACTCAGCCTCAGCAACCTACCAAGGCCCTAAGTAACTTAGTGAGACCCCGGTCTCAAAATAAAAAATTAAAAGGACTGGGGTTGTGGCTCAGTAGTTAAGTGTCCCTGGGTTCAGTCCCTGGCACATAATAATAATACTAATAATATACACAAAATCTTTCACGTAGTTGACTACTAATTGCTCAGCACTTAGTAGTTGCATGCAGCGTGCAAAGGATTCTTGTTGCTGTCGATTTCTGCATGACTTTAACTGAGGTACATGCTTTCTATTTTAAATTAACTTTTGATTATGAGATACTCCCACTTTCCTAAGTTGAGACATTACCATGTTTAATGGTGTTGCTTCGCTTTTTCAAGTCATTTTCAGAGTGCTGTTACAGATATACTTTTTATACTAAAGCTTACAGAGCAGCTGTGTCTCCCTTTTACAAGTAAACGACCAGAGGTGGTCTTGTATGACTTTGAAGTTAGTGAATTGTTCTGAATTATCAAACTTCCTTTAGTGCAACTTCAAGAACAATACAGATTAAACTTGGGGTATTTCTTTCCCCTATTATCTCACCTATTTTGTTTGCCATGTAAATGTCCCATCTCAAAATGGATCATTTCATTTTGAGGGGCAGAGGAATTTTTTTAGAGTATCAGAAATTGGTGATGCCCTGCTCTTCAAACAAGTAGCATTGGTTGTTGATGTAAAATCCCTTCAGAGGGTGATTGTTGGGGTCAGCCTGCTTCTGGTTCTAATGACTATTGCTTGCCTATAAATTTTAGTGGAAAATTAAGATTTATCTAGCCAAACAGATGAAACTAGAGTTCTTGATAATTTTGGAATTGTATACGACTAAAAAGCAAATAAATATACTTTAAAGAAATGCATCTTTAGGTTTTTTTAAAAATCTTTATTTAATAAAAAATACATGTGTGCATTATTGGGAGTTAATTCTTGATTAATGTTTTTGCTGATATTAGAACACAATTTTTAAAGAAAAAAATTAGTTCATGAATTGTAAACATTAATGGCAAGTTAATCTTTCTCTGCCTTGGTTTTATTTGTGAAATGGGGGGAGTGGTAACTACTTCTTAAGCTTGTGTTGATTCAGTACAGGTAAGTGTATATAGGAAGATCTTGGATGTTATGTCATTTGGCTTTTTTTGGGGAGGGGGGGTTACCAGGGATTGAACCCAGGGGGCTTAACCGCTGAGCCGTATCCCCAGCCTTTTATTATTATTATTATTATTTTGAGACAGGGTCTCACTAAGTTGCCCAGGTCCTTCCTGAGTCGCTGAGGCTACAATCCTCCTGCTTTAGCCTCCTGAGTTTCTAGGATTACAGGCGTGTGCCACCACGTCCAGCTAAATGTCATTTGGTCTTAATTAGAAGTCTCCACACTTCATCCCTTCTCACATCTCTTCTGTTATAGTATTTTTTGAATACCAGTTAACTGCCTAAAATTGTGCTCAGCTTCTGATCCTTGATAATGTAGACTAATTTACCACTTAGGTATTAACTTCTCAAGGATAGGATCCTATTTATTTGAGATATGAAATTTTGTCCAAGTTGTCAAATAGAGGAAATTATCATTTTCTGTCTAGTCAGTTCATCAGGTATTGATTCATTCAACATATTTCTCAAGCACCTCTCTACTAAGCTCTGGACTCTATTCGGTATTAGCGATGCAGTGTGAGCAAACCATGGTTGCTGCCACCAAGGGTGTGTAGACAGTAGATACACTTTAAGCATAGACACCAGGTGAGAACAAATGTGCTGTCTGTAATAGCTCTCACAGTGTTGCTGATTGCTGCTTCGCAGCCAGGTCAAGAAATCATCTGTGGTAATAAACTGTAAAGTATTGGTTATATAGGACATTTGCTTGCAAAGGTGCTAAAATTGGAAAAGGTTAATGTCAGTTGGTGTTAAGAATTTAAAGAATGCATCATGTATACCTGAGTTAAAAGGAGTCTTAAGTGGATGGAATGAAACTGATGTTGGAAAACTTGATTGTGTGTAATTGGGTACTGGAAAGAAAACGGGTCCTAGTTAGAAGAGGTCATTTACATGAGTAGTAAAGTAGAAAATAGGATAGAGAAATAATTTAAAAACAAAACAGGTAAGAAAGATGCAAATGCTGATAAAAGCTTGGTGCGGTGAAACAGAGCGTCTTCTTCACCCTTCAGCTCTGCAAGGCAGATCTGTTCTGTTCTATTGGAGCCTGATGTCAGCACTGTGCTTGTCACAGGCAGGCTAGTGAGCATTTATTTGTTTGATGGATGAGGGGATGAGAGAGGAGAGAGAGAGAGAGAGAGAGAGAGACTAATCCTGTGCAGAAGCCAAAGATGAACCAGAAGCTTAGAAGTAAAAAGGAAATGATACAGTGTTTCTTGACTATAATATTCTTGAAGGAGAAAGAGAACCCTGTTCTTTTCCTACTTAAAAAAGTAAAAAATTCCTGATAGGTACTCATTTAAGCTCCTGGTTTTGTGGGCATGATGTTTTAATTATTGCTTAGTAACTAGAAGAGTAGTCAGTAAGTGCTTCCAAAGTTTGAATATCTGTCATTTTACCTGTAAGCCTGGTACTCTCAGTTTCAGGAATTGTTTTATGGTTTTCACTGCCAGCCTCATCACCTGAGCCAATGTGGATTTAATCTCTCTTTAAATTTTCTAATCTGTGTGTTTCCTTGATAGCTTATTATAGTGCTTTCCCACCTTTTGCATGCTGTGGAGCACAGAAATTGATATCTTCAGTGCTGCACCCTGGCATAGCACAGCAAGGCTGCTCTCAGCTGGAGTACTAGCCTGAAGGACACACGAGACCAGGACTCCATCCTTTCTTAGGTAGCTCTACCTCCCTGCACCATGGTGTGAAGGTTGGTGGTGTGTTTGAAAAGGCAGACAATTTATTTAGGTTTGTCAAGGGATTGTCGTGGCAAAATCGGAATTAAAATTTGGGGAGCAGCTGCCACTGGGATTTTTTTTTTTTTTTCCTTTCAACCTTGCAGAGTCATTGAAGGTTTTTAAGGAAAAGTAAGCATTCAAAGTTTTTAAGCAAAAGTAAGCCAGGCTAGTAGAAAAAGCATGAAAGTGGGGAGTATCCAGGTGATGGGGACTCTTAAATGTTTTTTAAGGTATATCAGGAAAGGTTGCCAGTGCCCAGAAAAAACAAAGTGAACTGTGTGGATATCTGGGAATGGTATTCTGGACAGACCGGACAGGAGGAGCCAGTGTGCCAGTATTTAGGTAGAGCAAGGGTGTCTGTGTGATTGGAAATTTACACAAAAATGTAGTTATCACACAAGGGTGTTGGACTGCAGTAGGAACTTCATCTGTTACTCTGAATGAGCCGGGCAGCCTTTCAAGGGAGGACTCTGTTTGAGCAGAGGACTGCCATAGATAGTCTAAGCTACTGAACACCCTTTATTGTGATAACTGCTAGTGAGTGAGCCTACTGTGTACCGGGCACGATGCTTGAGTGTTTTAAGTGCCCTGATTTGGTAATCCTAGAAGATGGGAACTGCAGAGCTCATTTCCCAGGTGCAGTTTTTAGAGGTTAAATAACTAGCCCCACATTGCACACCTGTGTGTGGAGAGTTGTAAGCCCCAGTGTATTGAGGGCTCATGTAAGAACTCTGGATGAGTGGCATGGGGATCACCTGGAGTTCCCACTGCAGTAGGATTGGGAAACTGTGTTCTGAGAAAGTTCTGAAGGTGAGACTGAACTCCTTTTAGAAATGGAAACAGTACTGCAGCTCTGTTGAAAATGTGAGATATTTTGTTGTTGCTCAGCGGATGCTTTAGCTTTCTATTGTCCTGCAGTAGCTGACAGTCCTTAGGAGCAACTTATATTTTGTACATCTTTGGCTTATGTGAGTGTTTGAAACTTTATAATTAAAATTTTACCACTCTACATTATATTCAAATTTGTAAATTGTAATTTGTGTTAGATAGTCTAAGAGATTGCCAGTTATTTATAGGTACACTGTTTGTGAAACACTGAACTCTCCATAAAGGCAGGAACTGGGTCATTCGCGGCATCTAGAAAGCCTTTTGCTTAGGAGGAACTTAAGAACCTATGGGTGAATTAAATGTTCCCTGCACTTCCACTTCGTGACTTTTTGAACTTGATTTTATCCCTGAGATCTGTGTAAATAAATAGGCTTAGCCTTTTAGCCTAAATTCTCTTAATGTAGATGCATTTTTAACTTTTGAGTTTCACTTGTTTGAAATTTGGATACAAATGTATATATCAAAAATTTTTTTATTTTTTTAGGTACCAACAACTAAGGTTTCAGAGCTAAACCCTAATGCGAAAGTATGGGGGACTCATATGTTACATTTGGAGGCAAGTAGTGCTGCTGTTGGTGTGAGTGCCACATGGGAGGAGGCGCCTGGCCATCGTGACTGCAACCAGCAGGGTAAGTTGTGAGCGTGGCCATGACCAGGAGCAGCCCTGTTCTCAAGTCTTTGCCTCTGTTACTATTTAATCTCTTTGTGAAGCTGTTGATTTTCCTTTGTTTCCTGGTTTGTAATAGTACTTGGACCCTGGAGGTCCAATCAAATTAAAGATTTTGAGTAGCTGCAAGTGTAAGTTTTGTTTTGTTTTAAGAGGAATTTATTCTTCTTAACACCGCCTTTTGGGATAAAATTGCAATTGTAGGATTGGATGCCAGTGGTGATGGTGACAAAAGTCATGAGAATGCAGCATTACCGGACTTACAGGAGTCAGACCAGACAGACATGAACACTTTGGCTCTGGATCATTCAGAATATGAATCACTGCCTGAAAATAGTGAAACAGGTGAAACTATTTTATGAATTTGTTTTCTTATAGAGTGGGCTTTTTAATTTTATTTATCATTTAGCTTATTAAATATTTCCCTAAAAATGTACTTTTTGTTGCCTCCTTATAATTCCCCTTTCAATTCAGTCTCAACATGGATGCAGAGATGAAAGACCCTGTGGGGAAAGCATCATGGAGCATGTAAGACCCGAGTAGCGTCTGAGGCGAGTGGCATTGATGTAGAAGCATCATAGAGGTCATAGAGTGAAGCATCAATAAAGTGTAGAGATGAACCTCTAAGGCTGGAACTAGAGTGAGAAAAGTCCGATAGAGAGAAGGGCATAAAGAGGGAATATAGTGGTAGATGAGGGCAGTTAAAGTCACATTCGAGAGTCTTAGAAACCAGGAGGGTTTGAATTTTATCTGCATTGTTTTTGAGTGAGTGACACCAAAAAAAGCAAGATATTTGGGAAACATAAATTTTACAGGAATGAAGAACAGTGACTTTGAGGAAAGACAACCTAAGTACCAATAAAACAGGAAGCTGTGTTAGTCCTATTTAGGGTTATAAGGACTTCAGAATAGAGTAATGGCCGTAAAAGTGAAAAGAGAATAAGTGAGAAATGGAGATTTCTGGACTTGGTTGTACAGTCTGCCAAATGACACTGGAAATGTGATTGTAAGATGCCCACTTGCTGTGTGAGCATTTGGAAATATGAGGAAGCATTTGGTCATCACAGGGACCAGGGAATACAGGCAGGGCCAGGGATGTCAGACTTCCATGGTATGAGACATAGTCATGCATAATGACTTAAGACTCAATATATGACAAAATCAGCAGTGTCTCCTAAGCGAGAAAATACTGTTGTTTTTTTTTTTTTAAAACTTTAGGTTAGCTTACTGCATTAAATAATTTGATCACATGAATCGAGTATTTATAAAGGAAAACAAAAATCAAACCATGTTGATTTCCTTTAAATATAAATTGACCATCTTGAATTTATTTAAAGTGAATTACTTTTTTACATAAGTTTTGTTTTGTTTGGTACCAGGGATTGAACCCAGGAGTGCCTAACCACTGAGCTACACCCCCAGCCCTTTTTTATTTGGAGGCAGGGTCTCTCTGAGTTGCTTAAGGACTCACTAAGTTGCTGAGGCTAGCCTCAAATTTGCAACTTCTGCCTCAAGCTTCCCAGGCCACTGGGATTACAGGTGTATGCTACTACGAGGAGCATATAATTTTCTAAATCTGATTGGGGTAGTACCAGTGTGTAACAAATTTAATTTGATTAGTTCCTCCTTGTTAACCCAACACTAACTGGTTAATGATCTGGAAATAGCAAAACACTGGGATAAATTGGAATTACTTTGAGGTTGAGTAGACTTTTTAATGGCAAAATAAGGGAATGCTAGTCATTTAAAACAGATTTCAAAAGAAGAGAAAATAAAAATGTATAATAAAGGGAAGAGAATCCTAATGGTAGAACATGAAAAGGATTAAAAGTAATTTAAACATCAGATTATATCTAAATGATATAAACCTTGGACCAGAGTCAGAAATTATACAAGATGAAAGGTAGATTACCAAAAATGAAATGACAAATGTTAAAAATATGCTTGGAAAGTTTAATTTCAAAAGAAGTTAGTTCTTTGTAAAAGGTATTTAAAGCTGTTTTCAAAAGAAGAACCAAGGAGAAGGTATTAGTTTTGTTTTGGGGCCCAGGATATGGGCCAGTGTAGAAATAGTTTCAGGTAATGGGAAACTGATTGTTTACCTCCAAATTTGTTTCTGGCTTAGTCTAAAAATCAGTCATTTAAAAAAAACCAAAAAAAACCAACAAACAAAAAAAACCTCCATAGACCTACAGTTAAGCTACACTCTCATTATTAACAGTTGGAAAGGGCAAATAAGTGGGAGAAATGACTCCTGTAAATTGACTAATAGGAGTAGCCCAGAGACTGCCTATTGAATGTTGTTTTTAAGTCATTTCGGTGATTCTACCAAAGACTCACTTGAGTTAGAGATGGTAAGACAAAGGAGGAAACAGACCTCCCTTTCTGTTCTTGTTGCACTCCTCACTACTGAGTCTGCTATATATGGATACTTAATAAACACCTGGGTTTGTATAAAGTTTTGGCCTGTCTTCAGTGTTGTATCCCAGTCCCTGTGGCACCATTGTTGAATGACTCCATTGACCTGCTTAATTGTCCATGACTTCCCATGAGCATCCTCACATCCCTGTCCTCATTCTGCTTGTTACCCAGACCATCTTTCAATTACTTCCTTGCATATAATTTGAACTCCCTTCATAGTTGCTTAGCAAATGCCTTGAATTCATTTTAATTTAGCTCTTTTCCCACTGTGTTTCTATACCTGAGCAGATAGATAAATGTGACTGAAAAAAATACTCATCAGTGTAGAATGGTCTCATTTTTAAGTTTACTGTCACATATTTCCAATGAACCTCAACATTGCTCCACAGTGCTGCTGTGTCACCAATAAAGTTATGTTGCTAAGCAGTAATTTCACACTAACTCCTCTTCATCCCTCCTCCACCTCTTCCTCCTGTCTTTTTTTCCCCCATTTTTTGATGTAAACCAGTAGGCATAATCAAGGTACAATAAATACCACATTTTAGGTATACTTCAGCTTTTCTATAAGTTTTATGTTCCTTAGATTAAGGCGAGTTAAGGAAATATTCAGTATAGTATAGAATTGATTTGCTGACTCTTCCCTCATTATTTTCTCTATCTGGTTTGAAAAGTTGTGTATACCTATAAAACCATCACCACAGTGTAGATCATGAACATATCCATCCCCAGGAAAATCTTGGGTGCCCTCTCCTTTTCTCAGGCAACCATTGATTTGCTTTCTGCCACTATAGGTTAGTTTGCATTTTCTAGAGTTTTATGTAAATGAAATTTGATGGTATGTTCTCTTGGTCTGACATACTTATTAGCTTATTAGTTTTGAGATCTGCTCATATAGCAACATACATGAATAGGTTGTTCTTTTATTCCCAAGTAGTATTCCAAGATTTGGATGGACCACGGTTTACTTTTCTACCTACCTGTTGATAAATATTTGGCTTGTTTCCAATTTTTGCCTTTACAATTAAAGCTGCTTTCAAATTTATAAACAAGACTTGGTAGGGACATGCATTTTCATTTGTCTTGATAAATATTTGGAAATGGAATGAATGTACCTCTGATAATATTTATTTATCTTTTTAAGAAATGGTGAAGCTGTTTTCCATAGTAGTGGTAACATTTCATATCCCCCCCACACACACACACAGTAGTGGATCAAATCTCTAGTTACTGTACATCCTCACCAACACTTGTTAGGTTTTAATTTTAGCTGTTTAAAAAAAGGTAGCTGGTAGGTCTTACTGTGGTTTTAATTTGTATTTCTCTAATGACTAATGATATCAAGCATCTTTATTTGTTTTACAGACCTTTTTTAAAAGTTCAAGTAATTTTAGATTCACAGCAAAATTGTACATAAAGTGTAGAGAGTTCACATACACCCTTACCCCTGTACTTTCATAGCCATCCCCATTATCAGCACTGCTCACTAAAGTGGTATATTTGTTACAAGTGGGGGACCTAAGTCATCCCATCATTATCACTCAAAGTCTATAGTTTCAAGTAGCTCTTAGTGTTGTACAATCCCATAAATTTGTGCCTTATATCCACGTATGGTAGCATACAGAGTAGTTTCAATACCCCAGAATTCCTCTGTGTCTTTTCTGTTCATTCCTCCGACCTCTAACCCATGGCAACCACTGATTTTCTTTACTGTTTTTATAATTTCACCTTTTCCAGAATGTCATAGAGTTGGAATCATACAGTTTTGTAGCCTTTTAAAATTATCTTTCATGTAATATTATGCATTTTAGGTTCCTCCATGTCTTTCCATGGGTCATTTCTTTTCAGTGCTGATTTATTCCATTGTCTAGCAAACCAGTTTGTCCCTTCATCTGCTGAAGGATGTCTTGGTTGCTTCCATGTTTAGGCACTTAGGAATAATGCTGTTATAACATTATGTAGGTTTTTTTATATATGCATCAAGAATTAGCTCATTTGGGTAAATACCAAGGAGTGTGGTTGTTGTACTGTATGATAAGAGTATGGTTTGTTTTATAGGAAAACAACAAACTGTCTTTCAAGGTGCCTGTACCAGTTTTACTTTCTCAGGTACCAGTGGTGCTTAACCACTGAGTTACATTTCCAGCCCTTTTTATTTTTTACTTTGAGAGAAGGTCTTGCTGAGTTGCTGAGGCTGGCCTCAAATTTGCAATCCTCCTGCCTTAGCCTTCTGGGTCACTGAGATTACAGACATGTGCCACTGCGCCTGGCTCTGTGTTAGCTTTGCCTCATGTATTTTGAGGCTCTGTTATTCTGAGGCACATACATGTTAAGCATTGTTATCATTATACTTTGTCATTAAAGCACCTTTCCTGGGTTTGAAGCCTGCTGTTCTTGAAGTTAGTTACTTCTGCTTGTCTTCTATTAGTGTTAGCATGGTATTTCACTATCCATTTCTCCCCCCCCCCCCCCATTTTTTATAGTGATAAAATGTATGCAACATGAAATTTACCATGTTAAGATTTTTAGTTTTGTCTAACTAAAACTGGTTTCTAACCCAGCATGTGCTCTACCACTGAACTACTCTTAACCTTTTAACCAGTTTTAAGTTTCCAATTCAGTAATATTAAATACACGAATTCCATTGTGCAGCCGTTACCAGCCTTCAACTCTGTAACTCTTTTCATCATATGAAACTGAAATTCTCTGCCCATTAAACTCTTCAGCCTCTGATAGTCTTCATTTCACTTGCTGTCTCTGAGTTTTGACGACTCGAGGGCCCCCTGTACATGGTTTCATATAGCATTTATCTTTTGTGACTGGCTTATTTCATTGTTAGCATAATGTCCTCAGGTTATCCATATTGTAACATGGGTCATAATTTTTTTCCTTCTTAAATAATTCCTCATTGCATGTATATACCACATTTTGCTTATCTGTGTATCCATCTGAAGTTGCTTCCATCTTTTTAGCTGTTGTGAAAAATGCTGCTACATTCATAGGTGTACAAATAACCCTCTTTGAGACCCTGATTTCAATTATTGTTGATATCCAGAAGTGGAATTTACAGATCATAATTCTGTGTTTAATATTTTGAAGAACAGCCATATTCTTTTCCATAGAGGCTCTACCATTTTAAATACCCACCAACAATGTACAAGATTTCCAGTTTCCTGGATCCTTGCCTGTTGTTGCTTTTTTGTTTTTTGTTATTGTAGAATTTTAGGAGGTCTCAATATGTGCTAGATATTAATCCCTTATGAGATAAATGATTTGCAAATACTTTTTTCCATTTTGTGGGTCACCTCTATTCTTTTGATAGTGTCTTTCATTACACAAAAATTTCTAAGTTTTATGAAGTTCAGTTTGTCTGTTTTTCTTTTGGTGCCTGGGCCTTCAGTGTCATATCTAAGATATCATTGTTCAGTCCAATATTGTGAAGAGTTTGCCTTATGTTTTCATCTAAGAGCTTTACATTTTAGGTCTTACATTTAGATCTTCTCATCCGTTTTGAGTTAATTTCTGTATTCTATGGTATGTTAAGTTTCCCTCTCACTTTTTTGGAAGAGGATACCCAGTTTTCCCACATGTTTGTTGAAGATACTGTCCTTTCCCCATTGAATGGCCTTGGCATTCTTAAAAATCATTTGGGCTCTTTCTTCTATTCTGTCAGTATATCTATTTTTATGCCATTAGTTCCTCAAAAGTGGAGAAAGTCTAATCTTTTCAACAAATGATGCTAGAAGAGTTTGCATATGTATATGCCAAAAATAAAAATAACTTTCAACCATACCTCACATAGTATACAAAAATTAACCTAAAATGAGTCACAGACTTAAGAAACATAAAGCCTAAAAAATAAAAGAAAATCTTTGTGACTGTGGGTTAAGCAAAGGTTTCTTAGGTACAGCATCAAAAGGAAGACCTGTAATGGAAAAAGCAATCAGTTGGACTACTATGTAAAATATTGTTCGGTTTATGCTTTTTCAAAAGATATTGTTAGGGAAAGAAATGAGCAAGTTGACTTCCATGTATGTCATTATAGAGTAGGAGACTATATGTAAATCACAGATCTGGTAAGAATTTTATCCAAAACATATAAACTGGTAAAATTCAGTAAAATAATCTAATAATAAAATGGAACAAATAGCTCCAAAAATACAGGCATATGCAAGCACGTTTGAACTTTGTGTTCTACAGGTGCTTGGAAGTCACTGCTCTGTCTAACAAGTGAAAAAGCTAAGAAAACAAAAAACAACTGCTCTTATTAGAAGTGTGAAATCCCAGGGTAAACTAACTGCCCACAAAAGTGAAAAGAGAGGCGAATAGAGAATCACAACTTAGTAAGCAGAAACCTCTGCAGGAACCTGAGCCAGGGTAGGAAAACCTGAATTGTAACCAAGTTAGTTGCTAGAGGCATGGGGTGGACAAGACTGAGTTGAAAACCACTTAGGGGCTCAGTCAGAATGGGGTCCCATAATTTTTATGAATTTTACTTCTAGTAGCTCAACCAGGTCCTCAGTGAGTATGTGTTTCTGGCAGGAGAAAGGGGAAAAGGTACCATTTTAAAATATGCGTGAGCATTCTGTTCATCTTAATTAACATGTGCCCCCAGGAGAAACTACCTTGCATCTAGCATTGCCTGTTAACATCTTATATTAATATATTTGCCACAAAGACTGAACTAGGAGCAATACATGTTACCCTGATGTCTTTTTTCTGTATCGGAATCCTATCTAGGATGCCACTTATATTTAATTATTATGTCTCCTTAGGCCTCTTTTGACTATTACAGTTCTTAAACTTTCCTTGTTTTTGACAGCCTTAACAGTTTTGAGTACTGGTCAAGTACTTGTAAGATACTCCTCTGTTGGAATTTTTCTGAGGTTTTTCTCATCATGATGTTTGTATTTGGGCTGGAGAGGAGGACCACAGTGGTGAGGCACCATTTTCATCATATCAAGGGTACATACACACTATCAAAGGAGTTTATCTCTGTTCAGACCTTGATCACCTGATTAAAGTAGCATTTGTCAGATTTGTCAACTGTAAAGCTACTTTTTGGTTTTTCTTCCTTTCTATATTCTACAATTAGAAAGGAAGTTACTCTGCACAGAGAAAATTTAAGGAGTGGGAATTTATGGTCCTCTTTCTAAGAGCAGAGAATCCATCTGAATTATTTGAAACTCTTACACATGGGTGGTTTGGTGCTGCTTCATTTACTTATGTAGCCATTTACTTGTATCAGTATGAACTCAGGAATGCTTACTCTGTGCTTCGGGTAATTATCCAGTACTGTTTTATTGCTCAAATTGTTCTGGCTTTGGCCTTTGGGAAACTCCTAGTTGACTCCTTTTGACTTATTCCTGTCAGTGTGGGACTTTTTGTTGGTTTGTTTGGCTTTGCTTTTTTTCTTCCTACATTCAGCAATTTCTCCAAGGATCCCTAGTTCCTTTTATTGGAGAATGACATTAGAACCCATACCCTGGGTTCTAGGCCTGTTCTTTTTTTTATTTATTTTAAATTTTATTTTATTTTATTTTTTATAGACTGCATTTTGATTCATTGTAATCATACACGTACATAGGGTAATACTGTCTCAGTCTCTTTCCCCACCCCCTCCCATCACATTTCCCTCTCACAATTCAAAGTTCCTCCATCCCCCCCCCCCCCCCCCCCCCCCCCCGTCATCATCCACTTATCAGAAAACTTTTGGCCTTTGGTTTTTGGGGCTTGGCTTATTTCACTTATTTCTCCAACTCCATCCATTTGCCAGCAAATACCATAATTTTATTCTTTATGGCTCAGTAATATTCCATTGTGTATCTATACCACAGTTTCTTTATCCATTCATCAAATGAAGGGCATCTAGGTTGGTTCCACAATCTAGCTATTATGAATTGAACAGCTGTGAACATTGATGTGGCTGCTTTACGGTAGTATGCTGATTTTAAGTCCTTTGGGTATAGGCCAAGGAGTGGGATAGTTGGGTCAAGTGGTGGGTCCATTTCCAGTTTTTTGAGGAATCTCCATACTGCTTTCCAGAGTGGCTGCACCAATTTGCAACTCTATCAGCAAATGTGTGAGGGTGCCTTTTTCCCCACATCCACGCCAACACCTATTATTGCTTGTGTTCTTGATAATAGCCATTCTAATTGGAGTAAGATGAAATCTTAGGGTGGTTTTAATTTGCATTTCTCTAATTGTTAGAGATGATGAGCACTTTTTCATATATTTGTTGATCACCTGCGAAGTGTTTCCCTGGTTCCTTAGCCCATTTATTGATTGGGTTCTTTGTATTTTTGGTGTAAAGTTTAAGTTCTTTATAAATTTTGGAGATTTGTGCACTGTCTGAAGCGTGCATAGAAAAGATTTTCTCCCACTCTGTAGGCTCTCTTTTCACATTATTCTTTACTTCCTTTGCTGAGTAAAAGCTTTTTCGTTTGAATCCATCCCATGTATTGATTCTTGCTTTTATTTCTTGCACCTTGGGGGTCTTGTTAAGGAAGTCTGGTCCTAAGCCAACATGACGAAGATTGGGGCCTACTTTTTCTTCTATTTGGTGAAGGGTCTCAGGTCTAATTCCTAGATCCTTGGTCCATTTTGAGTTGAGTTTTGTAGAGGGTGAGAGGTAGGGTTTAATTTCATTTTACTGCATATGGATTTCCAGTTTTGCTAGCACCATTTGTTGAACAGGCTATCTTTTCTCCATTGTAAGCTTTTGGCACCTTTGTCTAGTAGGAGATAACTGTATTTATGTGGGTTTGTCTCTGTGTCCTCTATTCTATACCATTGGTCTATCCGTTTACTTTGGTCCCAAATCCATAGGTGTATTCTCTTTTTGTCTCATTTATTCTTTGTTCCTGCGTTCCTCATTTCTCTTTCCCATCAGATTAAGCTTGCTTGCTTAATCTGTCTGTCTGTCTCATCTTTTTTTTTTTTTTTTTCCAACCCCCCCCCCCGGGGGGGGGATTGAACAGGAGGACACTTAACCACTAAGCCACATCCCCAGCCCCTTTTTATTTTTTGAGATAGGGTCTTCCTAAATTGCTGAGTCTGGCTTTGACCACGTCTGACTGGATTAGACTTCTTTTACTTCAGCTTGTTGTTTGAGTGGTTTACTTTGTTTATACTCTTTCATTTAACAGAGTCTGCATTCAAATGGGTATATACCACTGCACGTGGAACTCAGGAACCACCTGGCCTTGGTGCTTTTATGGTTATTGCATATTATAGTTATATTTTTATTATAAACCAAAGCTGTGTTTCATTTTTGTTTAAAAGTTATTTGCTAAATATATTTAAATTGTACTAAGAAAAAAAACTTACATTTTTATGTATATAGTTACCATTTCTGTTATTTGTTCCCATGTATAGGTATTTCTTTTTATCAGTGGCTTTGAGCATTTGGTAACATTGTCTCCTGTTACATTAAGCTACTTGAAATTGTCCCACAATTTGTTTCTTATACCGACCCCTCTGTCCACTTTAAAAGTTGTCATTTGTCTACTTTGAAAAGTTTCAGTTGCTGTGTCTTCGTTTACTAGTCTTCTGTAATGTCTAATCTCTTAATTTCAAGTATTTTTAATATCAAATAATCATAGTTTTGATCTTAAACTTGCAAGGATTGTTTGGGTCTGGTTCTTCCCTCAAGATATTGGGCTAGGGTCCCCAAAAGGTTAATGCATATATTCATGTTGCTCAGGGTTCCATGTCCGTTGTTGCCTGATATCCCTTGTTTAGAAAATTTGGTTTCATTTGTTTTGTTGTCATCATTGTTGTTTTAAAAGGGAAAATAGATCCAGTCCCTGAAGCAGATGATCTAGTATCTGCTGACACCACCCAACCTAGCAGCCTGTCTCTCAAGAGAGCCCTCCTTTTTTTACCTTACCACAGACTTTGCTCCTTTGTTTAGTCTACATTCGTGGATTTCTTTATTGCTGGATCATTTCCTATCATTCTAATGCAATATCATTACTTATCTTAAGTGAAACCACCCTTGACAGCCCATCTTCCCCCAGCAGGATGCTTCAAAACAGTTTTCTCTGCTGGCTGTCCTCAAATCCTTGTTTCCTGGGCAGTCCCTCCAAGCAGACAGTTGTCCTTTCAGCCCCTAAATTGCACTTGTCAAGCTCTTTAATAAACCCTAGTGTGCAGGCTGGGGTTTTGACTCAGTGGTAGAGCGCTTGTCTACAACACTTGAGGCCCTGGGTTTGATCCTCAGCACCACATAAAAATAAACACTAGTATGGCCAGACCCAGTAGTTAATACTTACTTTTTACTTACCTGGCATTGTGTCCTTTCTATAGCTGTGGATTCCTTCCTGTGAAACAATTTCTTTCTCTCCTCTCAGCTCTCAACTTCATTTTCTCCTGATACTCTTCAAGATTTTCAGGCTGCTTCTTTGTGTCCTTTGGCCTCTTCCTCTTCCTTTCCACTAGGTTGGAGTTTAGATTACAGTTCGGACATCCTTCTTGATCTGATTCACACATGCCCCACTCCGACCTCACCAGGTTCTCTCACTGCTTCTCAGTTATGCCTGCCTCCTTACTCTCTGTTGACTGTATCCCTCTAAGTTCCCTGCTGCTGCCCACCTTAGAGCTCACTTTCCACTATCTGGCACACTCCATCCCTCCCATCAGATCAGGTGACACTTCCCATCTAGAGTAGCATCATGCAACTCTGGCCCCTTACCCTGGTTTGTTTTCCTCTGTCTGGGATCCTATCTCACATTGTGTTGGGTAGTTATTTATTTACCTATTGTCTGCCTCTCCCACTGGAATGTTGGCCTTACACAAGCAGAGGCCTTGCCTTATTTGGCCTGAATTCACAGTTCCTGCAACAGATCCCAGTATGCAGGAGATACTTAGTAAATATTTCTTAAATATGGAGGATGGGATGTGAATTTAAATGGAATGACCACAAGAAGCCTCTGAATGAGGGAATGTTAGGTTATTTTCAGCTTTCAGTTTCATGTCTTGTGGTTTCCTTTATTTTGTCTTTGGTTGTATTAGCAGTTTTGTTTTCTTTTTGCTAGGGAGAGTGGATTTTGTTAAACCTCATTATATAATAGTGCTCTGAACTTCCTGTCCCTTTTGTGCTAAGTGCCCCCACTTTGTCTTTTCTTTTTCATGCTCTTTAATTTTGACTTTCAAAATACCAATGTCTCTTATGTTATTCTGGCACATATATGATTGTGCCAGGCTAATTTATATAACAGCATATGAGAAATCTAGTTTTTAGCACTTGAGTGTTGAGGGTGGTGGGGGGTGTCATAGCCTTAACCTGGTTCACTTCACTAGAGGCCCACGTTCCTTTGCCTGGTGCTGTGACCACACACATAAGTCGTCTGTCATACCACTTGACACCTTCTCATAAGCAGCTTGTTCTCGGATTTATAATGAACTTTTGGGTCCTCTGAAGGTCTGATTTGCTTAGCATCCTCTGATAAAGACTCTAACATGACAGTTTCTCACTTGTTGCTTTGACCTAGCTGGAAATTTAATGGCATTATTTCATACTCTAGTGTAGAAACTATCTAATTCTTAAATTGTGATGCTTTTGATTAGGGGGAAGAGAGGGAGACTTTTTGTTTTGTTTTGTTTACATGATTTGCCCTTTTCTAATAGGTAAAATTATAGAATTTTTCTTATACTTCGTGTGTGGGTACAGGTGTGTGAATATATATATTGTAAGTACCAGAACTGCCATACTGGATTATCTGCTTGGTAAACTTTAAGCTGTTTTTCCTGAGTTGAGCATTACTTTTATATAGGAGGAAATGAGTCTCAACCAGAAAGCCAGGAAGACCCCCGGGAAGTACTTAAGAAAACATTGGAATTCTGCTTATCTAGGTAAGATGGGTAATGATTTTTCTGGTACTGAATCTTTCTACTAGTATGTATTGGTTATTATCTATAAATGTGATTTTACATAGAAAACCATGTATATGCTAATAGCCCTGTATGTGTTATCTAGAATATTGAGTAAATAGCCTTTTGTCATGTTAAATAATTGATCATAATCCTCAGATCAGTGGGTCCCCAGAGTTGGATCCTTAAATTCATCGTGATGATCATTATCTGTATAGCTGTTTGAAATCAAGATTCCTTGACACCCTACCCCCCCCCCCCCCCACACACACACACCAATGCCACTGCATCAAACTCTCGGGTAGTCTTAGAATCTTTTTTTGACAGGGGTCGGGGGGGGGGTACTAGGGATTGAACTTGGGGGCAGTTGACCATTGAGCCACATCCCCAGCCCTGTTATATATTTTATTTAGACACAGAGTCTCACTGAGTTGCCTAGTGCCTCACTTTTCCTGAGGCTGGCTTTGAACTCGAGATCCTCCTGCCTCAGCCTCACAAGCCACTGGGATTACAGGTGTGCACCACCGTGCCCCACTTAGAATCTTGAGTCTCCGAAGTCTGAGAGCAAATTTCCTGTGTTGTTATTTTGAATATGCCAGTCACTGCAGTAGCACATTGTTATTTACCTAGCACTTATATGTTTACTTGTGGGGATTTCCCCCCAATAACACCTTTCATAGTAAAATATAGTAGCATCTTTTAAAGTTGAGATGCCAAAACTAGATGTAAAGAGTTTGAGTATGAAGATGACTGATTTGCCATGTATAAAGTTTTCTTTCAATATGATTTTTCAAGTGTTTTCTCTCAAGCCTTGCAGAACCCAGAGATGTCTGATAAGGGGCACTCAGAGATAGTGGGGTTGTTTGAGGTTGAAGATTGAGGGACTGCACTGGGCCTTCCTTTACTTCATTTTGTCACAAATTAGAAGCATTGAGTATATTGCATAGTGGCATAATTCAAGAACAAAAGATGTGGTAAAAGTTGAAAAACCTAACTCTCTTCTACTCACAAACCTTTATCTTGCCTTCATGCAGCCAGAATCACCCATACCTGTGTAATGGCTAGGTGAGATGAGGGACAGAAGGGCATTTCCCTGTATACATTAGTCTGTTGGATTGAACACTATAATTGTCATTGGTCTGCATGAAGGACATTGTAAGAAGAGTCCTGTGAAACCCATTATTGTGCTTCAGTTATAAGGTGTTTTTGAGGGCCTTGCTCTTTATAGCACACATTGTCTATTGCCTGAGAATTCACAGGAAACATTAGCTTTGACCAAAATACTAGGAAATAGCTCATCTTGACCTGAACTGCTGATTATTTGTGGCTTACCTTTTGACCCTGTGTGTAAGATGATACTGATCCTGTTTCCTTCTTTTTAATTCTGGCTACTAGGAAGCCAGAGTCGGATTTGCAGCTTCTCTAGCAAGTATCCAGATTTTACAGCATGGATTTTGGGTAGTGACCTTATCCTGGCCTTTCCAAATTTTTTTTTGTTTCCTTGTTCATTCAGCTGGATTTCCTTACCTTAAAAAATAATAATAGCTTTTATGTGTATTTTTAATAAATTACTCAAAAACTATTTAGGACAAAGATAAGCCATAACTACATTTTAGGAATAATTATCTGCTCATTAATTTTGATTGGATAAAGTGCAGTATGTTTTTGCTGTCTCTGCCTTCTCCAGGTATCTTGGAAAAAATAAACCTATGGACAGAGAAAGAGCAAATAACAGATGGAAGGCCCAGATCAAACCTCAAAGCCATGCCATGCCACATGTGTATATCTTTGTGAAGCTGATATTGCACTAGATGAAACTTCTTTTTAAAGAAATAATAATTAAAAGAGATTGTTTTCTTTCCACAGGGAGAATCTTGCTAGTGACATGTATCTTATATCACAGATGGATAGTGATCAATATGTGCCAATTACAACAGTAGCTAACCTTGACCATATCAAAAAACTCAGTACTGATGTGGACTTAATTGTTGAAGTGCTAAGATGTAAGTAAATGACAATTTAAAATGCATAACACTTGTTTTTATAATATATGTCTTATCAGGGACTCTTTACATTTACAGCCACCAAATGGTACTTGTTGGGAAATCAAATCTTCCTTAGCCTTCATTCCTTTCTGACCAGATCCTGTAAAGGGAACACTGAATTCATAACAAAACCTGAATCTGCTTTGTTGTCATCTGAAGGAGAAAATGAAATTTATTTTTAATGGAGAGTCTAAAGACAGCTGTTCTATTCATGAAGACAAAGTACTTAAAGTAAAATACATTTTAATTATCGTTTTGCCTCAAATAGTTTTTCAAATTTCCACTTTCCTTAAGTTCCTTGTTTAAGTTTTGATGAAACATTACTGCATTTTTCCTTAAAAGTATATTGTGAATGAAGTTGTTTATTCAAAATTTGGCAACATCAAACAGATGCTTAAATATTATATCAGTGAATTTCGGGTAATGTGTTGTCTGTTGCACCAAATTGTAGTTTGTGTTCTAGTTTGCTTTGCAAACTTAAGCTTCTGCAACCTGTTTTGTTTTTTAAAAGAAGAAAAACAGCTTTATATAGGTATAAGTGTGCATATTCAAAATGTATAGTCATGTCAGTTTTGACATGGATGTGTGGACGAAACCATATGACAGTGAAGAGAACATCCTTTCCCCTTCACTCCCTGAGTTTCCAGGGCCCTTGTGATGCCTTCTGCCCAAAGGCTTCATTGCAGATTTCATCTCTATTAAATGCGTGATATTTTGGGCTACTTTTGAGGATTGTTTTAATTATAGAAATACACTTTTTGTACTATAGCTACAAATACCACGTGAATGACTTCTGTAGAGTCAACTTGGAGGGTGTTGTTCATAGTGTGCACTGTGCTTAACTCCTACCCCACCATTGTACATATTTTTGAATGATTGGACATTGCTATGCCTGAATTAAAGCTTTGTTTCTCTCACTGTCTTTTCAAGACTTACACTTCTATAGAGGTGATTATTTCTACTTGGTCCCTATCCCTGTGTATTGAAGACACAGTCAGTGGAGATATTTTATCTTGTGTGAGTTTGACTTTACAGTAGTGTTAAAAGATGAACATCTTACCTTTGGACTTGTAATTTGATTTTCTAATCACAAATAAAAGTTGTCTTTTATTTTTCTGTCACTTTACAAAAAGTGAAGAAATTGGCTAACATTATTAGCATTGACTGTGAATTCTGAATATTGTACTACCCTTTCCCAAGGTGATGTTTTACTTCCCACTGTTGCCATTAGAACAGAAATCCAATTTTTAATCTGACTAGTTTACAAGGCCAATAACTTTCTTGTACTTGTCTGTACTCTGTTAAGTCTTTTTGATTATTTTTAGAAATCTCATTTTTAGTTATTCCTCTTTGGCATATAGTGCAAACTTTGTGCTGCTCCTCTGAATATAATTTTTACAGCTATAAAGTTACTTTTTATCCTTTTCAGCTTAGCACTTCATTATCTAATAGTCTTTTTCATTCAGTTTTGAACAGAAAGAAATGTGCACATACAATCTATGTGATCAGAATACAGTTAGCACATTATATCTGTTGTAGTTCTGAAGAGGGTGACATAAATACGCCTTCAGAAGCTGTTTTCATCTTATCTAAATCTTATCCCCATCCTCAAAAGTTTTAGCAGTCAGATACACAGAAGGCACTTGATAATTATTTTATTTTAATTATAGTATTAACACTTATTGATTTATTTAATTTCTAAACTATTTCTGTGTCACAGTACACATAGTGTGTATCTCACAGTATATCTGATTCAAATGCTTTGTTTAACTTTGGTTAAAGTTGCCAATTTGCAAAAGGTACCAAAATATGTCATCAGAAGAAACACATTGTGTTATGTTCCTACAGTATGTATTAGAACTATTAAAAAGTAAGTTGGACCTACATGTTTTCAACAAGAATAAAATTTTAAATCCATAATGTTAATAAAAGCATATTTCCAAATATTTTCAAGATGAAATCGTGTATATAAATATTGAGTATGTGTAAAACATTTTTTTTATGGATTCAGTTGTACGTGATAATAGTATAAAAGCATGAATAGGAATAAAACTTCTAATTTACTATAAAAATGTTGTAGGGGCACATGAATTGGGGGAAGGAGAGGCACAGAGTTTCATTAGTATTTGTTTTGTAGCTTTATGAGGTAGGATTTACATACCATAAATTACACGTTTGATAAGTTTTAACATTTATATACCCATGAAATTACCACTATCCTATCACTATTCTAACTCACCAGAAGTTTCCTCCATCCCCTCACTAGGTGCTCTTTGGTTGCTTTCTATAGATTAGTTTGCATTTTCTAGATTTCATATAAATGGAATCTATCATACAGTATTTTTTTGAGGAGCAATGTCTGGCTTTGTTTACTTAGCATAATTGTTTTGTAGTTAAGTATATCAAAGATCGTTGCTTTTTATTGCTGAGTAGCATTCCATTGAAATGGAATTGACAATTGGTTTATTTACTTACTAGTTGTAAGATATTTAGACTATTGCCAGGTTTTGACTAGCACAAATACAGTTCCTGTGAACATTTGTGTAAAACTCTGTGAACATGTGCTTCCCTTTCTTTTGGATCAATATCTGGAAGTAAAAAGTCAGCATTGTAGGGTAGGTTTATAATTAACTTTGTGGATCCACCTACCTGTTTTCCAAGTTGGTTAGACCATTTTTATAGTTGGATATCACCAGAAGAGATAGAAGAAGCCCCAGTTGCTCCATATCTTCATGAACCCTTGGAATACAGTCATTTTAATTTTAGATGTTTAGTGGTGTCTCACTGTGGCATTTATTTCTATTTCCTTACTGTTTTTTTCTTTACTATTTAGTATTATTTTAAATATGCTTTATTTTTCAGAGCAGTTTTATGGTCATAGCAAAAGAAGAATGTACAATGTAAATAACAAACAATATCCCCCACCAAAGTGGTAGCATTTGTTACAGCCGATATACTTCTTATTACCATAGCATTACCAGAGTCCATAATTTACATTAGGATTCATTCTTGATACATTTTATGGGTTTAGACAAATATATAATAACATGTATTCATTATAAGATCATACAGAACAATTTCACTTCTTTGAAAATCCTCTGTTTTGCCCTTTCATTTTCTGTCTCCATACCTTTGCCCTTACCAGAATGTTTGAGAGTTGGAATCATACAGAACGTAGTGTTCTATATTCTGTGTGATTGGCTTCTTTCACTTGATATTACACAAATTTCCTCCAGGGATTGATAGCTCATTTCTTTTTAGTGCTGAATATTTCATTGTCAAAATGTACTACAGTTTATCCATTCATGTACCAAAGTAAATCATGGTTGCCTCCAGGTTTTGACAATTATGAGTAAAACTTCTATAAATACCGTGTACAGGTATTTGTGTAAATGGAAGTTTTCCATTCACTTAAGTAAATACCAAGGACTGTGATTGGTGGATCATGTGGTTAGAATAAGAACCCACCAAAATTTGCTTTTCCCTAAGGACATATTCTTATGTGATTGATTGCCATCTGTGAATCTCTGGTGAAGTGTCTATTCAGATGTTTTGCCCATTTAAATAATATTGTTCCATTTTTATTTTTAAGCTTTGAGTTCTTTATTTTAACTATCCTTTATCTGGTGTGTCTTGCAAATCTTTGCTCCCAGTCTGTGACTTGGCCTCTCATTTTCTTGACATATTTCACAGAGCAAATGTTTTAAATTTTTAATGTAGTCCTGCTTATTGGTTTGTTCGTTCTTGGTGTCTTGTCAAAAAGGTCATTGCCAACCCCCAGTTTATCTAGATTTCGCCTCTGTTTTCTTCTAGGACTTTACACTTTACATTTAGGTCTGTGATCCATTTTGAGTTAATTTTTGTGAAGAGATTAAGGTCTGTATTTACATGAAAAAAATTTGTTTTGCATGTTGATGTTCAATTATTGTCAAAGGTATAGATGTATATATATTTAAATATGGATTATATGTATTCTCTATGTCACTTGCCTTTTTGTTCTCTTAAGAGTGTCTTTTGAAGATAAGTGTGTGTTTGTAAAATATTTTGTTTTTTAAGATCTTCCTTTCTGTGGTATACTTAGGATATCTTTGCCTCTAGTCTGAGATTACAAGGATTTTCTCCTAGGTTTTCTTTTATAAGCTTTATAGTTTAAAGTTTATGATTGGATTTGTGATTTTCTTTTTAAGTTACATTTTGTGCACTGTGTGTAGCATTGATCTAATGTGCAGCTGTTCTATCACCATTTGTTGAAATGATTTCTTTTCCCACTACATTGCCTTGTGCCTTTGTCACGATTGTTTACCCAGTCGTGTGGGTTTGTCTCTGGACTATGTGTTGTTGCTCTGATTTACTTGTCTCTTTGTTGGCAGTATCACAGTGTCTTGATTACTGTAATTTTATAAGTCTTAAAGTGGTACAGAATCTGCAGCTTTGTTTTGACTCTTCTAAATGTTTTGCTTTCTGTATGAATTTTAGAATCAACATTGTAATTTTTCAAAAAGGCTTGATGGGATTTTTACTAGGATTACATTGATCGTAAAAATTTGCATGAGGAGAGTTACCTGTTACCAGTGTTGACTTTTCCACTGTTTCCACAAATACCGCTTCCTTTATTTAGTACTTTCAGATTGTTCCCAGCAGTGTTATGCAGTTTTCAAAATATAGGTCATTCATTTTTTATCAGGTTTATAACTACTTCACATTTTTTATTCTGTTATATAGACTGCAATTCACTTTTATATATTAATTTTGTATACTAAAACCTAACTAAATTCAATTGTAGTTTTTATGAAAATTATATTAAATTTTCTACATAGGTAAACTTGTCTTTGAATGCCTCTTTATGTCTAGTCTAGGTGCTGGTCATTTTTGTTTCTTGCATTATAGCTTCGGCCAGAACTTCTAGTACAGTATTGAACAGAAGTAGGGAGCGTAGACGTCCTTGCTTTGCTTGTGTTTGGGGTGGGGGGTGTAATTCAGGCTTCTAGCATTAAATATGATGCTATTTCTAGGTTTTTCACAAGTGACATTTACCCGATTCAGGAAGTTTCCTCTGTTTCTAGATGGCCGAAAATTTTTTCTCATAAATTAATGCTGGATTTGGTCAGTACTTTCCCTATATATCTGAGATGGTTGTTTTTTCACCCATGAATATGGTGATTTAGTTTGCTTGACTTTTCAATTGGTAAACAAAAGTTGCCTTACTGAGATAACCCCATTTTTATGATTCATTACATTTTTATATATTGTTGGATTCAATTTGCTAGAATTAAGATTTTTTATAGTTTTTGTAATGAGGAATATTTTTGGCCTGTACTTTCTTTCATACTGTCTGTTTCATTTGGGTATTAGAATTGTTGGTGATTTGTGTCTTCACAGTGGTAATATCTCTAATCCTAGATTGTGATCATAATACACTATAATTAGAATCTGTACAACATGATTTTATAAAAGTGACACCAAAATATGAACTTAACCAAAAAGGGTGCACTTAAAAACTGGTGAAATCTGAATTAAGCCTTAAGAATGGTATGTAACCTAATCAGTGGGTAGTAACCATAGGCAGGTGGGTTATAGCTGGAGGAAGTGGGATAGATACATATGCACACACACACACACACACACACACACACACTTCTCTCTGCTTCCCAGCCTGGTTTTGAACTCAGCAGCTTTCCTCCACTGGGCCCTTCCCCCCTTGGTTTGCTTCCTCACCTTGGGTCTAGAGTAGTGGAGTTGACCATCTGTGGACTGAGATCTCTGAAACCATGAACCATAAATAAACTTTTCCTCTTCCAAGTTGCTCTTGTCAGTGTTTTGGTCACCACGTGAAAAAAGAAAAGAAAAAAACCGGCATCCTTGCACAGACATACCAGAGTTATACAAGATGTTATGAGGGAGAATTGAGTGAAGGATATGTGAGAGCTTTCTGAGAGACTTGGGATATTGCAAAATAAAAAGTTACAGTAAGACAAAAACATTTTAGGGACTTGTGGAAAGGAGTGAGCTATTAATCCTGTGTTTTAATCTACTTCTAATATTTCAGCTGTTTAGAACCTTTGTTCCATAGTGTTACAAACATTATAGCACTTGTTGGACTTAAAATTTCCATGTTTCTTGGTTTTGAAAAATTTAAATGCAGGGTTCTTTTCAAATTTTTTGATAGTTGTGTTAAACTAACAAAACTTGTGGTTTTCCATTGTATACAGGTTTCTTCAGTGTGTTTAGTAATATACTGTAATATTTTCCATTGAATCGTCATGTTTTAATATTTATGAATTTCTCTCCCCCCCCCCCCCCGCCCCCCACAGCTTTACCTTTAGTTCAAGTGGATGAGAAGGGAGAAAAAGTAAGGCCAAATCAAAATCGTTGCATAGTAATATTGCGTGAAATCTCTGAATCTACCCCTGTGGAAGTAAGTGACTGCTCCTCTCATGACATTTTCCTGAGGAATTTTTTTGGTTTTATTTTTGTCTGTGTTTTTAAAAGAGCTTATATTTAGGAACAGATACTTAACATCTAATGCTTTTCCTAGGATTGCCACATCTGTTAGTTATGATGTGATTCTCTCATAGAAGGACACAATCTCAGATCTTTTAGTCCCAGAGCTCCTTTAAACACTTGACATTTGAAAGACAGGGTTTGTACATTTCAATATTATAAATTAAAAATGAGTTAAAGTTTAAATATTTATTCATTAAGAAATAGTGATAACCACCCAAATTAAGATAGAGCACTTTTATGATAAATAACTATTAAAATAAATATTTTATGAAGAGGGAGTTGTGAAGAGATCCCTGAGCACCATCGATGCTGCTGGATCCAGGCTACTATGCCCACTTTTTTATTTGCCAGTGAATTTCCCCCATCAGTGCAAATGTCTTCAGGGTAAAAAAGGTGAAGTCAAATTTGTTCATGAAAGTGCAAGATCGTCATTAGAGAAGCAGTGACTTGGGGCAGTAATTTTAAGGAATCAATCATAGTATTTGATAGTTTGTAAATATCGAAATTGTATTTCATCGCTATAAAATCTGTTACTTCTCCAAATGGTTAAACTAAGTTGCATAGGGGCTGGGGATATAGCTCAGTAGTAGAGTGCTTTCTCCTAGCATGCATGAGGCCCTGGGTTTGATCCTGAGCATGGTAAAAGAAAAATAAACAAGTTGCACTGTATTGTAAACACTGGGGGTTATGCCTGGAAATAGTGAAGACAAGTGTTGATAGAAGATGCTGGGAATTTAGCTCATCAGATCAGTTCTTAACCACCTCAGTTACAGCATCTACCCTACTCTGGGGATGTTAGCTTGGTTTTTCATTTCTCTCAGACCTTATGTGATATAAGCCTTTCATGCTACATGCCTTTTTAAACACTGTGTCTTCTGCTAAGGAAATAAACACTTTCTAACTATGCTTCCATGATTTAGGTTTTCAGTCCTAGTTTATTTGAAGGCTTGTTAAGAACACATGTAAAATATAACAGAGACAAGGATTCCAACAAAGTTATAGGTGTAGGATAATCATGCTACTCTTTAAAAAGGTTTTGTTCTAGGAACTTTACTTTCTGTTTAATACAGAATACTTTAGCTAGTTGTATATTTTAATACTTGGAGAAAAAGAAATAAGAATTATATTTTTCCTTCATATTTTTTAAGAAAGTTTTGAATATGAAGGGCTAGTATATTATTTATCTAGATAGCTTTGTTAGCTCAAAATAATATTTAAAACATACATCCTGATTTTCAAGACTTGAAATGTTTATAAAAATTATAACCAAGCAGAATTTTCTACAGTTAGCTATAGACATTGATCTTGGTTATATTTATATTCAAAATTATACACATTTATATAAGTCTATTGTAAAGTTTGAATAAAGTTAAGAGAGGAGGCTTGGAGCAAACCCTGTGATAAATTAAAAGAAAAATAAAAGAAGGAACGTAAGTAGTTCAAATCAAAATAGAAAATAAGGGGAAATAAGTTTCCAAGGACTAATGCAGAGTACCATCTACTGATGCTTAGAAGTATGGGTGGGAGTTTCTAGAAAGTTGTATGTTCCTTAAATGTAGCCAACTGCTTCTTACTGATTAGAACATTTGAAATTTTGATCCATTTTCACAAGATACTGTAGGGAGAATCCTCCCAGAGGCAGAAGAATGAATCACCCCATTACTATGTGGACATCTAGTGGTACTAAGGGACTGTTGATTAGTTTGGAAGTATTAATACTGACTAATGTTGGTCAAGTTTTACTTCCACATTAATGTATTAGTTTTCTGTTTGGGCCAATAAGCATTTATCAGATATTACATATCAAAATAGATATAAAATTCCAGGCAACAGCTTTTGCAGTTCTTTTGATTAATTCCTTTACTACTTTGTGAAGGGTTTACTGGCTAATAATTTTTTTAAGGAAACGGCCCTGTTTTCCCTGTTTATGTTTTGTTCTGAAGTTCACTTTGTGTGGTATGAATGTAGTCACTGCAGTTTTCACTTCTTATTATCATGGTATGTCATCTCCATTCTTTTTATTTTAACCCATTTGCATGTTTTACATTTAAAAATGAGTTTCTGGTAAGCAGTGTGTAGTGGAGTCTTGCTTTTCTTACCAAATCTGAAAATTTTGCCTTTTAATTATGAGTGTAGCCCATTTATATTTAAGTGATTAATGATGTTGCTGGGTTTTAGTTTGCCATTTTACTGTTTACTTTTTGCTTCTACTATTCTTTTTGTTTTCTTTCCTCTACCCTCCAGCCCCTTTTTGGCTTACTAAGTATAACTGCTTTTTAAGTGCTTGCTTTATAGTTTATCAGCACTAAACTTCTTAAGAGTCTGCCTTTAATTAATGTAATACTAGTTTTCTTTACAGCAATATTATTCTGGTTTAGCACTTTCAGCCCTGTGCTCTTGTCTTGCACTTTAATTCTATGATCATAAGCTTCACAGTATATTGTTATGTTTGCTTTAAACAATTTAGTTTTCTTTTAAGGAGATTAAAAATAATAAAAAATGTGTTTTTTATCAAATATTTGCCATTTCTAGTGCTTTCCATTCTTCTGTCTGGGTCTAGACTTCCTAATATAACTTCTTTTTGTCTGAATATTTAAAATTTCTTATGCTACAGGTCTGCTAGTGATTCCTGTCCCCCCACCCCCAGCTTTAATATATTTGAGAAAGTTTTTTTCTTTTTTTAAAGCCCATTTATAAAGGATATTTTTCTGTATTTAAATATGTCATTCTGTTCTCTTCTGGTCTGCATTGTTTATTACAATGAATCTGCCTTTTTTTTTTAAATTTTCATTCCTGTATATGTATTATTAATCTTTCTTTGCCTGCTTTGAAGATTTTAAATTTTTTAAAATTTTTAAAAATTTGTTTTAGTTGTTGATGGACCTTTTATTTATATGTGGTGCTGAAAAATCGAACCCAGTGCCTCACACATACTAGGTGAATGCTCTACTACTGAGTCACAACCCCAGCCCCTGCTTTGAAGATTTTTATCACTGATTTTAAGCAATTTAATTGCAAGGTACCCTAGGAAAGCTTTCAGGTTTCTTACTCTTATTGAACCATTACTGCTTCATGTTTTCACTCTTCTCCCTTCTTTTTCTTCAGAAAGTATATAATTAGCTATTAATCCTCTTTATTCTGTTTTTCATCTCTAAGTTTAATTTGGGTCTTTTTTTTTTTTTTTTGCAGTGCTGGGGATTGAACCCAGGGCCTTGTGCTTGCAAGGCAAGCACTCTACCAACTGAGCTATATCCCCAACCCTAATTTGGGTCTTTTAAAAAATTCTTCCATATCTCTATTTCGTATTCTCAGACTATCTTTTTGAGCATATAAATGTATATTAATAACTATTTTATTGCTTTCATCTACTACTTCTAACATATGTATCACTTCTAGATTTAATTTATAATCTTTTTCATTTTAGCCCATAATTTTCTATTTCTTTTTACATGCTTAGTAGTTTTTGAATGACTGCCAAGCATTGATTTTTACTTTCCTGGATACTGAATATTTTTGTATTATTGTACATGTTCTTACATTTGGTTCTGAGATGCAGTTAAATTACTTGATGATGGCACACACCTGTTGTCGCAGTTACTTGCGATATGAGGCAGGATTGTTTCAGTGATATGCCAACCTGGGCAAAACAGCAAAACCCCATATCAGAAAAGAGGTTACCTGGAACCTGTTTGATCCTTCAGGAATATTAGTAAGATGGAATCAGAGCAGTCTTTACTCTCAGGCTCATCTCTCCCCACTGCTGAGGCAGTATTCTTCTGAGTACTCTACTGATAACTCTGAATTTAGGACAGTTTTCCACTTGGGCTACTGGGAAGGCAAATTATTCCCTGCGCTTGAGCTCAGTCTGGGGTTGTTCCTTCTAATCATCACAGGTGGTATTTCAAGCTCAAGCTGAGGTCCTGGGAGAATCCTCCTTGGAACTCTGCAGCCAGAATTCATGCTGCTGGCTGGAATCTAGGCATGAGCTCAATTCTCAGGGCTCAACCTTTTTCACGTCCCCTCTGTCAGGGACTCCTTTCCTAGAATGCTTGCTGGCTGCTGCTGAAAAACCCTATTTCACTTGTTTGCCCTTTGTAATTGTTTGTAATTGTGTCATATCTTGGCCAGAAGCACAATTTTAATATTTTTTTAGGTTTTAAATTAACTTTTTTAAAAATAATGTACTTATTAGCCTAGTGGTTAAAATAGTTATTAATATACATTTATATGCTTTCATAATAATTCAGCATGATGGTATCTTGGAAGCAAGAAAACTGTCTTAAGTTGTATAACCATATTCCTTTGTCATTATGGTCCTAATTCTGGAAGCTGAACTGAACCCATCATCCTTTTTTGAAAAGAGATTTACCAGGCATCATAGCGTATTGAACTATACTTAAGGGAATTTTTTTTTAGTGAGGACAAAAGGTGACATAGTTGAGAATTAATTTCTAACCTCTCTTTGTCCTGTAGGAAGTAGAAGCACTATTTAAAGGAGATAATTTACCAAAATTTATAAACTGTGAATTTGCCTATAATGATAATTGGTTTATTACATTTGAAACAGAAGCCGATGCACAGCAGGTAAGTTCTTTCCTTGGCCTTCCTGTGAAGTACATAGTTTACCAGTATTTAATATTAGTACATAGTGAGAATAAATTTGGGCATTGAGATTATTATAACACAGTTTTATGTTTGAAAATAAAGTGCAGAGAAAATCAAGTTGTATAAACCTAAAATGGTATGTTTTTGTGGATAGTTTTTGTAGCAACGTAGAAAGCATGTGACATTACTTTCTAACAATATTGTGAGATCAGCAGCTTAGGAAAATCAGTTGTGGTCTTATATCTAGGTAGAGAAAGGTCTTACTCTTTGCAGTATGGAGTGATTTGAACCTAATCATATTCTTTCAGTGGGCGTCCCCATGCTGTAAGGTGCTTTCATAGGCGCTAAGGAGTCTTAGCACCTTGAAGGAGACATGCTGAATTAAGGGACTTATTTCCTTGCTTTTAAAGGAGACTCTTGTTTGAGGGAAACAGAATAACAAGTGTGAAGTGTTCAATTTTGCAGCCCCTACTGGAAGTCCAAAAGAGAAAACACAAAAACCTGAAAGATGGGTTTTAATTGGATATAAGCGGGGAAGGAGGCATGGGAGATTAGAAGCACTGTGCTTGCAGAACAGAGCCCAGTGCTACTGACCTGCTTGGGGGATGTTGGGTAAGGTTGAAGGGGAATATGCAGAACCTGTGGTGTTCCTAAGGGGCTTGATTAGAAGGACAGGGAGCTACACATAAATAATGACTTGCTAGTATTTTAGTTTCCATCTTTTTCTCCCTGTGTTCAGAATTTCTCTTCCTGAATTGTATGTTCCCAATTTCAAATTGGGATTAATATTAGAAACTCAGTATTCAATATTCCTTATTTTCTCCCAGGTCTGGATTTTTTTTTTTTTTTTTGCGATACTGGGGATCGAACTCAGGGCCTTGTGCTTGCAAGGCAAGCACTCTACCAGCTGAGCTATCTCCCCAGCCCCCACGTCTGGATTCTTAACTTGTAGTCTTTGATAGATTTTTATGATATCTATTAATTCTTATAAAATTGGTATAGATCTCATTTATGAGAATTTGGGGTATAGGTTCCATGGTTGCTGAGGTTATTTTAAAGGGTCTGTGACCCAAAGAGGATCAAGAGTCACTGTTATCATTTCTGTCCACTATATTACCATATAATTCCTTATTATAGCTATCAAATTAACTATTAGTTCATGTTATTTTTAAGGCTAACTGGATGGTTTTGCTCTTAGGCTTACAAATACCTGCGAGAAGAAGTCAAAACTTTCCAAGGAAAGCCAATTAAGGTAAACAAAACCAGCGATTATAGTTTCTTCATTTTCTAATCATTGTTCTTAAGCATTCTAATAGAAACTTAAATATTTTCAAACAGGCACGGATAAAAGCAAAGGCAATAGCTATAAATACATTTTTGCCAAAGAATGGATTTAGACCTCTGGACATGAACCTTTATACACAGCAGCGTTATACAACATCATTTTATTTACCTCCAGTATACAGCCCCCAGCAGCAGTTTCCTCTGTACAGCCTGATTACCCCCCAGACGTGGTCAACAACACATAGCTATCTTGATCCACCCTTGGTAAGTTTTTGTTTTTGTTTTTGTTTTGTTTTGGTGAAAATTATTTAACATTGTAATTACAATTATTTAATAATATTGTAGATATATTCTCCACTGAGTACTTCGAAAGTTTAAATGCCTTATCTAATACAGGAACCAGATATGTATGCAGTTTGCTGTCATAAAACAGACCTATACTTTGAATTTTTAATTTAATTGAGTGATATAGACAGAACTGTATGCATAAAAACTTTGAAATATTGGGACTGATCCTTGCCCAGTCTCTTCCTTCCTGTGTGGCATTTCTTCTCCTGTAAGACATAGAATGCAGTAAGAACTCTAGTATAACTGATGTCATTCTGAGCATAGATGGAAATGGCAAGGGTAGAGGTGTTAGGGAGAAAGGAACTAAATGAATTTCTAACCCTCTGTAACAAGTGGAATACATGCTTTTTTCCAGAGCTTTGCTTAACTTCTCACACCAGCCTCAGAGTTGGTTGGCATGATTAATTTTTACAGATACTGGCTTGTGGTGAGGTTTGTGGTTAAAATTTATAAATTTATAATGAATCTAATCATTTTTCTCCCATTATGGTTTAGCTGGAGATGGCTAGAAAGATCAGGTTATTCCTGGTTGGAAATTAGCTTGAGTTTAATTGAGTGGGAGCAGGAGAATCAGCAATTTGTGATAAATGTCCTTGAAGTTGAGGTTTGGGTTATAAAGAGAAGATAGATTCCTATATTGGAGGTTTGCATAGGGTAGGGATGCAGGTTTAGTTGGAGTGAGAGAGGTAGAGTGGCAGAAGGCATAGAAGGTTATGGTCAGAAAGCAAAAGTTGAGTTAGTAACTTTGAAAAGAGTTTGTATCCAGGATATGGCTGAGAGCCAGGTGCTGTCATGCATGTAGAGATGCCACCACTTACTGGGTAGAAAAACCGGATACACGTGAAAGAAAGGGAACTTGGAAGAAGTGTTGTTTCAAATTGAATTGCTGATACAATTAAAGACAAATGTCCATGGGAAAAAAACCTCAGTCTTGAAAAGAGAGATGTGCCCAGGAGGTGATAATTGCAAGAAAGGGTCACATGTAAAATACCATCAAACTTATAATTAAGAACTTTATTGGGTATTGTATTGTCACCTAAATTGAGCCTTTCTGGTAAGGTTAACATGTGAGTTTTTGAGAAGGGGTCAAAGAGAAGGAAGCTTCAAGAACAAAAAGCATGCAAATGATTACGGGTCAGATTGTGTTTCTGAGCAAAAACATAGACTGGGAAAGCAAGGGGCCTGGGAAGCAAGGCTGGTAAGTTATCAGGCCAAGCTGCAGTGTCCCTTATATAGTGTCCTGAGATATGTGGATTTTGATCTTCTGGGAAGTTATCTATGGTCCTAAGCAAGGGAAGTGAAATCATACTCCATTTAGAATATGGCTTTTATAATCATGTAAGGGATAGACAAGGGCAGATGATTTAGGAGAAGGTGGTCTCAAAGTGGTTGGCCTGTTACCCACCCCAAATTCTAAAACTTCTACAGTAAAGTTTGGTATGCAAGTAACTAAAATTCAAAGTTATTTCTTTTTTGAGTGAATCCTAGTGGAAAGAAAATTACTACTTTTTTGAAAATATGGCTGCACTGTGTAAAAATATTCCCGGGGCTATATAGTTTTTTCCCAAAAAAATTTATCATAAGAGAACCTTAGAGGAACTGCATGCTTTGACTCTCCCTATTGAATAATCTTCCCCAAATGTGGCCAGCTGCCATGCTTGTGATATTCAGTTCTTCCTGTAGTCCCTTGATTCTCCCTTTCTTTAGTGTTATTTGTCTGCACCTGGACTGGACCCACTTGGAAATCCTAGGTCATTTGTGGTCTTGACTTGTGTTTTCCATTCAGGTCACTTTTTTAAGATGGCCATGTGGACAGGAAACAGAATGTGAGCTTGGTCCCTCCACCAGTGCTCTTTTATTTGCTCTGAAACATTGTCAATTCAGCAAAAGTAGAGATGGTGCCTGTTTATTCTCAGCAGTTATGAAACTAAATTATTTCATCAAATTATTAAGTTGTTTTGTTAATCTATTTTATTTTTAGTCTCCTGAGCAAAATTACTCAAAATACCAAGAGTTCCATGTGTAATATTTCATATGTGAAATAATTAGTCTTTACTGGTCTTAAGTGACTTAGTCTCCAAAATCTACCTCTCCTAGAATGATGTGTTTTTAAAGTCTGATTCTTATAGATTGAAGAGTGTTTCAAGTAGTGATTCTACTTGATAAGTTTTAAGCAGTTTCTCTTGAGTTGTTTTAAGATTTTTTTCTTTAAATCGGAAAGTGACACACTATCTTTAATACCCTTTTTCTGTTATAGCTTCAGTTAGCTCTGGAGAGAATCATTTGTTCTTTTTCTTTTCTGTTTCCCTTTTTTTCAAACATGGAAGGGACTACAGTTCAGTGAAAATTTAGAGTGGGAGCCAGGTGCAGTGGCACATGCCTATAATCTCAGCAACTCAGGAGGCTGAGGCCTCAGGATTGTGAGTTCAAGGCCAGCCTCGGTAAATAATTTAGTGAGACCCAAAGCAACTTAGACCCTATCTCAGAATTTAAAAAATAAATTTAAAAAAAGGGACTGGGGATGTTGTTTAGTTGGTTAAGCAACCCCAGGTACCAATAAATACAGGGTGGTGATTGGCAAGCCCAAAACAACTAATGCCTTTGAAAGAATGTCATTTATACAGACCATGTGAGGCTGTGTCCAGAAGTGAGAAAGTTAGTGATCTCTCTTCATCTTTTTTTTTTTTTCCTAAGAACTGTTTCAGTAGTAAGTTTTGTCTTATTTTTGTGTGTCCAGATTTTTAAAATAGTTGCGTTATGTTTAAAATTCTATTGCTATATTTTTAACTTTTTAAGATTATA
Source organism: Sciurus carolinensis (assembly GCF_902686445.1). NCBI lineage: Eukaryota > Metazoa > Chordata > Mammalia > Rodentia > Sciuridae > Sciurus > Sciurus carolinensis. Next base: position 7,404,814 of record NC_062224.1, on the reverse strand, counting down.
TTTAGGATTTTATCTTTTAAGGGCTCTATGACTCTTTCTCATTGTCTTCTGAATTTTGTGTCAATATGTTAATATGCCAGGTGTTACCTTAAACTGTGACTTGAGGAATAATTGTTAATGATCTGAAAATATGCTGCTCTTCAGAGCAAACTTGCATGAAGGTAAAGATTAAAAAATTGTACTCTCAAGGGCTGTGATAATGAAGTAAGCAAAGTTAGAGTAAGTACGTGAATATTCCTAAGATTGAGAAATTTGATTATGAAGATTTGGGGAAGGAGCGAATTGTTAACTTGCTGGGAACAGAGGTAGATTATTATTAACCCTTAGGTCAGTCATTTGGATGTTTTCAGATAATGCCTGTGTCTGGGACCCCAGGTATCTTCAATAAGTTTCTGTCCTCACTTAGTGTCAGTTTTTACATATGTAAATTGTCCTCCTCATTGAAGTATCATAAACATTAACTGAGATGATACAGAAAAAGTCCTTAGCACTAGTCTAATTGTTGAGTGCTCAATAAATATTAGTCTTTATTAATAGTCTTATGAGATGCTTTTCTTAGTTATTATTAAGTTATTTTTAAGTATAATACAGAACTTACCATGTCTGACAACAGGAAGAATGAAATAGGTTGCCCCAGGATGAGATAGTATTAACCAAATTCGAAGTTTATTTCATGGCATGTTTACTTTTGTGTTTGTTAATGAATCTAGGTAACTCCGTTTCCAAATACTGGATTTATAAATGGGTTTACGTCTCCAACCTTCAAACCTGCAGCATCTCCTCTGACTTCACTTAGACAGTATCCTCCTAGAAGCAGGCAAGTTCAAGCATGATTCAGATACTTATGAGCTTCATGTTACTGTTTTTTTCCAGTAAGAAAGGTATATTTACCCTATATATTAAGAGGTATATTTGACCACTAGTAACGCTCATCAGAAATAAAACTATTGGAAATATACAGCTACAATCTGTAAAAATTATACACTAAAATTGGTTGCCTACATAAAAGAATAGATGGCCTTCAAAGAAGGCCTTTGAGACAATTTGTGCCATGTGTGCCTGCTTTTTAACTTTGTCCTGAACTTAGAAACAGCGGACCAGGTCCTTGGCACATGATTATTTTATCCTATGTGTTTGTGTGTATACATATACACAAACATGCGCACGTATTGTGTGTTAATTGTTCTAAATAACTTTTTTATTATTAATAGAGAACAGATTTTAGCTTAGCTGTTTTGCTTTAAATGCTTGTTAACGCCTTGTTTTATAACTCGGCATGTACAAACATTCCATTTACAGGAATCCTAGTAAATCTCATCTGCGCCATGCAATTCCTAGTGCAGAGAGAGGACCTGGACTACTGGAAAGTCCATCAATATTTAACTTCACTGCGGATCGGTTAATTAATGGTGTCCGGAGCCCACAGACAAGGCAAACAGGGCAAACTAGAACGCGGATACAAAACCCTTCAGCTTATGCCAAGAGAGAGATTGGAACTGGTCGTGTGGAGCCAAGTAGTCTTGAGTCCTCTCCTGGTTTAGGGAGAGGAAGGTAAGTTGTTACATATTTTGCTGAATAGATACTGTGTGCCAGCCAGGGATGGTGGCACACACCTGTACTGCCTGTCCCAGCTACTTCAGAGACTGATGGAGGAGGATCACAAGTTTGAGGTCAGCCTCCACAACTTAGCAAGATCCTGCCTTTTTAAAAATTATTTATTTATTTATTTTTTAGATGTTGATAGACCTTTATTTTATTCATTTATTTATATGTGGTGCTGAGGATCAAACCCAACGCTTCACACATGCCAGGCAAGCTCTCTACCACTGAGCCACAACTCTAGCCCCCAAGACCCTATCTTAAAGTAAAAATTTTAAAAAGGACTGGGGGTGGGGCTCCAGTCGTAGAGCACACATAGATTCAGTCCTTAGTACTATCAAAAAAGATATTGTATTATATCTTAAAATATTAATATTTTAAAATTTCTTTAATTTAAATATTTTATAATTATTTTCTACTGTATCTCAGAAATTCAAATTGAAAGTATAAATATCAAAGGCTTTGTATACTTGTGAGAATTGTTACTTTTAGAGCAGAGACTTAAACTGTGTGTGTGTGTGTGTGTGTGTGTGTAGTATGAAATTTTATTCCATGAGAACTGCAGATCACTTGAACTCTTCTAGGTTATAGTCATTACTTGCAGAGAGTTTAGAGCTCTGCTGTTCCCAGAGTCTGTCTGTGTACCTGCAGTCTCACCTTGGTTGTTGTCTCTGTCCTTTGGGCTTCTAACCTTGTTCCTTTCCATCTGGCTGTGGCTTAGAGTAGACATATACCAGAATTGGATATCTAAGCAAACCAACACTTAAATTCCATTCCTACTAAATTTAGCTATCATGGTGAAGTGATGTCTGTCTGCCACACATTTTCATCCTGTGACAAGTAATCTCACACCCTTGGTGTCTCAGTGTCTTGTCATTACCTGGGGCTCCTACCATGCATTGTGAATGGTAGCAACTTCCTTCTCCCTATTTTCTCACACCCTTGGTGTCTCAGTGTCTTGTTATTACCTGGGGCTCCTACCATGCATCGTGAATGGTAGCAACTTTCTTCTCCCTATTTCCATGATACAGCTTGGCCTTTCTTGGTTTCTATCTTGTATGTCATTTATATGTACCTGCCCCACCCAAAGTTGTTCACTCTCTTTTTTTGTTCTTTTTAGAAATAATACATGACAGTAGAGTCATATATACTTCTCTGTGGAAAGGCGAAATTAGAGAAGATGCAGGTGGAGATGGAGTTTGCCTCCTATACAGTATTAACTTGGCCAGTTCATCTCCTTTGTTATCAATTTGATAGGGACTATTGTGATTCTTTTTTCTGATGAATGATGAGCAAGCAGTTCATCCTTCCTGCACTTTTTCTTTTAACCTCCCTTGAAAAGTTTTAAGTGAAAGTATTTCCATGTTTTCCCTAGACAAAGTATATAGTACAGTGCTTGACATACAGAAGCTCTAAAAGTGTTGGTTCCTGTTTCTTCCTGGTACAGTAAAGGCACAGCTCTAAGATATTGCAGGTTAATTTACATGCTACTGCAATAAAGCAAAAATTGCAATGAAGTGATTCACAGACATTTATTGGTTTTCTAGTACATACAAAAGTTATATTTTTATGATACTCTAATAGTCTGGTAAGTGTGCAGTAGCATTATTAAAACATAATGTATATACCTTAATTTAAAGATCCTTTTTTGCTTATAAAAAAAAAAAAAGCTAATAATCATCTGAGCCTTTAACAAGTCCTAATCTTTTTGCTGTTAGAGGATCTTGCCTCCATGTTGATGTCTGCTAGTGATCAGGGTTGCCAAAGGCTGCAGTGACTTTTGCAGTTTGCGTGTGTGTGTGTTTAGTTGTAGATGGACATAATAACTTTATTTTATTTATTAATTTATTTTTTATGCAGTGCTAGGGATCAAACCCACTCTCAACCCATGCTAGGCAAGCACTATACCACTGAGCCACAACCCCTGCCCATGTTGCAGTTTCTTAACACAACAGTGAATCTTTCCATGTTGACTTTTTTTTTAAATATATATATTTTTAGTTATATATGAGCACAATACCTTTACAATACCTTTATTTTATTTATTTTTATGTGGTGCTGAGGATGGAACCCAGTGCCTCACCTGTGCAAGGCAAGCAAGCACTCCACCGCTGAGGTACAACCCCAGCCTCTTTGTATTTTCTATTTTACAACCACAACAGAATTTCTTTCAAAATTGAAGTCAGTTCTCTCAAATCCTGCTGTTGCTTTATTGTCTAATTTATGTGATCATATAAATCTTTTATTTTCAACAATATTCATAAGACCTTTACCAGGATTAGATTCCGTTTTAAGAAACCCCTTTTATGCTCATCCAGAAGAATGTACCACTGTTCATTGAAGTTAGGTCATGAGACTACAGCAATTCAGGCTGCACTTCTAATTTAGTTCTCTTGCTATTTCCACCATATCTTCTAATTATGTCCTTCACTGAACTCTTGTGTACCATAACTCAACTATGAGAATTGGAATCATCTTCTTCCAAACTCTATAAACGTTGATGTCTTGGTCCCTTCCACTGAACCAGAAAGGTTCTTAATGGCATCTAGAATGATGAGTCTAGAATGATAATTTCTCAGTTTACTTTTCCCATATCCATCAGAGAAATCACTATCTCTGGTATCTGTTGCCTTACGAAATGTATTTCTTTTTTGCGGGGGTGCGGTGCTGGGGATTTGAACCCAGGGCCTTGTGCTTGCAAGGCAAACACTCTACTGACTGAGTTATATCCCCAGCCCATGAATTGTATTTCTTAAATATTGAGACTTGAAAGTTGAAATTACTCCTTGATCTATGGGCTACAGAATGTTAATAGGCTGGAAAACCACATTAATCTGCATTGTCAGTGAGTCAGTAATATTTTGAAAGGAGTCTCCCTGCCCCACACACAGCCCCAGCAGACAGTCTCAATGGTGGACTTAAAATATTCAGTAAACCATATTTACAGGTTTTTGTTGTTCCATTTATAGAGCACAATCAGAGTAGAGTTAGTGTAATGAATTCCTTAGGGCCTTAAGACTGGTAATGATTGACTTCAAGTTGAAGTCATCAACTGCTTTATCCCCTAACAGAGTCGCCTGTCCTTTCAAACCAGACATTGACTTTGTTCTGTCTACAAAAATCATAGATGGTATTATTTTCCAGTAGAAGGCTGTTTCATCTACCCTGGAAAACTCATCATTGAGTGCAGCCACCTTTGTGAGCCATCCTAGCTGATCTCCTGGGTGACCTGCTGCAGCTTTTCCATCAGCACTTGTTGCTTCACCTCCACTGTGATGTTACGGAGATGGCTTCTTTCTTTAAGCCTTCTGAGCCGACCTTTGCTAGCTTCCAACTTTTCTTCAGATTTCTCACACCTCTCAGCCTTCCTAGAGTTGATCTCTGAATTGGGGTTTTTTATTAAGGGTACATTGTTGCTGGTTTGATCTTCTCTCCAGACCACTAAAACTTCTCCACATTATCCATAAGGCTCTTTTGTCTAATTATGATTCATGTGTTCAGTAGAGTAGTACTTTTAATTTCCTTCAAAGAATTTTTGTCCTTTGCATTCATACCTTAGCTTTCAGCCAGTCCTAGTTTTAGATAGGCTTTCCTTGCTATGCTTTCTCATTTCTAGCTTTTGATTAAAAGCTTCCTTTAACTTAAATACTTGAAGGCCCTTGTAGGGTTAATTTTAGTACTAATTCCAGTGTTCTCGGGGAGTTAAGGAGGCTTAAGGAGGAGAGAGATGAGATAATGGTTGGTGGAGCCACCAGAACACTAAATTTATCACTTATGTTCGTCATCTCATTTGGGTACCAGTCCTGGCACCCAAAGCAATTGCATTGTAACCTCAAGTCACAGATCACCGTTAACAGATGTAGTATTTGAGTTATCAAAATGAGACACAAAGTACATGATGTTGGAGAAATGGCACTGATACTTATACTCCACCCAGGGTTGTCACAAAACCTTCTGTTATAAAAAACAGCATCTGCAAAGGACAAAAAGTGAAACACAATAAAAAGAGGTATGCCTCTATGTGCTTTCAGTGCAGTTTGAGAGTTAAACATAAAGAGGAATCCAGAAGCAACTAATCCTATCTGTGTGATTAAATCAGCATCTGTGAAGCTGGTGAGATTGTAAGATAGAGTGCCCACAGGCAGTGTGGTTTAGTAGAACTGGCATTGGCCTGGGTATAGGTCAGGAAAACAAGCAGCAGCAGCTCTTTTGATACAAAGTTTGTTCATCAGGTTTTGGAGACTGAAAAGGCAAAAGGGGAACATTGAATAATGCTGAGTTAGTGGTTTTAGCTGGAGCCATCAACCTTAGGGTGGAGTTTGCGGTTCTTAGAGCCTGGAAGCTTGAAAGGAAGGAGTCTGTACAGCTGGTCACGGATTTCTAGGGAGAGGGTTCTGTCTAGCCAGGTCATTGCTGCTACCTCTCAGGGGCCATTAGCCATGTGCATGTGTAAAGAGTACAAACTGGAAAGACAAGTTCTTGTGTCCTCTCCAACCTCCCTGGTCCCCTCTAGCACTCCCTTTTAATAAAAGCTTAACAAGAAGCTTCTTGGCAAAAGGACAATGGGATTTGCAGAATCCCAGCCACATTACAAAGCAGTGTAAAAAGGTAGGTAACTACCTCTACCTCTTTGATACTGTGTCACCATTTTTATCCTCCAACAGTATTTGAACTTTCATGTGGTAGCTGTCTGAAGCCTGTGCCTTTGCCTGCCAATGCGGGTATTGTACAAATGGAGACTCCCTTGGAGGCCATGGGTGTGGGTCGAGGGCACAGAAGGACTGGTGGTTAAGGGACCATGCAACCTGTTCTTGCAGGATGGTGGATTGCTGCATACATGCCCCGCCCATGATGGATGGCTCCAGTCTGTGGTCTCTTTTCCCATGTTCAGGAGTTTAATCTCTACTAGGATGTAGATAGCCAGAAACTATTTCTGGAATAGGTTTTTGTAGAAGGAGAGAATAGATTTTCTACCAGAGATGGCCTGACTTTGTTCCAGAATCCTAAAAGATTTGTGTCATGCTTTTCCAGAGGTGATATCCTCCAGAGGGTCCATAGAGTGAGAGTGTCCCTGTTTGGTACAGAAGATGAGGGGTTCTGAGCTTTTCCTTCTAATTATGCCATCTTAGGCAAGACCACTTTTTGGTTTTCTGTAAATAAAGGAAGTAAGGTTATTTTTATGTTCCGTAGGGAGAATTTGTGTTCAGTTGAAATGATAAAAAGGGATGAATAAATAAAAATAAAATCACAAACTGGAATTCATTTGTGTCTTGTTAAACCACAAATCCTTCCAGGGCAGTGGGAATGTTTGGCCATATTAGTGTTCTCAGACCTTACATGATGTCACCACTTAATAAATATTTATTGATGTAGTTATAAACTGCATTGCTGCATGCAGGAGTCTAATTTTGAATGATAAGAAATCTACTAGTAATAAGAGAAATGCAAATCAAAACCACCCTAAGATTCCATCTCACCCCAATTAGAATGGCAATTATCAAGAATACAAGCAACAACAGGTGTTGGCGAGGATGTGGGGAGAAAGGTACACTCTTACATTGCTGGTGGGGCTGCAAATTAGTGCAGCCACTCTGGAAAGCAGTGTGGAGATTCCTTAGAAAACTTGGAATGGAAACACCATTTGACCCAGCTATCCCACTCCTTGGCCTATACCCAAAGGACTTAAAATCAGCATATTACAGAGATACAGCCACATCAATGTTCATAGCTGCTCAGTTCACAATAGCCAGATTGTGGAACCAACCTAGATGTCCTTCAGTTGATGAATGGATAAAGAAAATGTGGTATATATATACAATGGAATATTACTCAGCCATAAAGAATGATAAAATTATGGCATTTGCAGGCAAATGGATGAAACTGGAGAATATCATGCTAAGTGAGATAAGCCAATCTCAAAAAACCAAAGGAAGAATGATATCGCTAATAAGTGGATGATGACACATAATGGGGGGTGGGAAGGGTTAGTGTTGGGGTTGGAGTTGGGTTTAGGGAGGGGGGCAGGAATGGAGGAAGGAAGGACTGTATAGATGGAGGGGAAGGGTGGGAGGGGAGGGGGGGAAGGGAAAAAATGGCAGAATGAATCAAACAACATTACCCTATGTAAATTTATGATTACACAAATGGTATGCCTTTACGCCATGTACAGACAGAGAAACAACATGTATCCCATTTGTTTACAATAAAAAAAAAAAAAAAAAGAAATCTAGAAAACTCTTCGGGTTTGGAGATCCTTCTGTTTTTTGTGGTACGGACAGTCACTGAAGTGTAAGAGAGGCACCAGGAAAGGAGTTGGACAGGTCATCTGGGGTGTTTTAAATTTCAATGATAAGCAAATATGCATTTGTAAATTTCTTCTATATTTAGAATGACTCACCTGTGTAGTTCAGTAGCAGATAATATATATACATCTTGGCATTCCAGCTGAATGGATATTCTAATGTTCATATCTTAACAAAAACTCTTAGTCATTTGATAAATTCGTTCAATGAATATTTTTGTACCTTTTAATGAATGTTTACCTATCCAGACATCAGTTTTAATTCTTTACTACAAATTTCTTGTTTTATTTATCCTTTTAAAAGTGGGGCTTTTAGAGTCAAAATTCATCTTCCAAAGATTACAAAGTAGTTAAGTATGGTTGATGCATGCTTTGAATATGTAAACACAAACACAGGCTCAGTACATTTTCTAAGTGGGATAAAAATAGCAGTCTTTTGCTTTCCATTTCTCTAGGAAAAATTCCTTCGGCTATCGGAAGAAAAGAGAGGAGAAGTTTACAGTGAGTACATCAAGCATGTGTCATTTTCACAAGACATGAATACTAAATAAACATGACAGTTAATCAAATGAGTTAAGGCTTCCATGTGGGAAGGAACCTTTCAGAAGTTTTTCTTCTAAGGTGATATACACAAGTAATAACCAGTGTTTTTGGTGGCCTAAAGAAGAAATCATGGAGTTTTTAGAAATACTGATTGCTAACTGGTTTGTTATTCCATAGTACATAGATACGCATACTGTGGAGTAGGTGCAGCCAAGGGCTGGCTCTTGAATGTGCTGTGGTCTGCATATGCCTGTCAGGCACATTTCCAGTGTGAATAACTTTACTGTAGAATTTAGAACACAGTGGCCCCTCCCCCACCCATGGGAAAACATTTAAAACTCCCAGTGGATGCCTGAACCTTTGGATAATAATGAAACCAATACTTTAGTGTCTTTTCTATCTTAACACACATTGTGATTGTAATTTTGCAGTTTGAGGGACATCAGCAAAATTAGCATGAATTTCTTTTTTCTTCTCAATTTCATAAAGATTCATTCTTACTGTCGATCTTAGCAACCGCAGCATGCAATTTTATTTTTATTTAAAGTTGAATGTTTTCACCTTTTCACTTAAATGAAGCACTTTGTGGCTTCTCTTTGGCTGACCCAAATTGTCACCATCACTGTTCTTTTACTTTGGAGACATTAATTAAAATAAGTGTTGTTTGAACATAAGCATTACAAAACCACAGTCAAAATCTGGTAACAGATGACTGCTAAGTGACCAAGGAGTGGGTAGCATATACAATATGAATACACTGGGCAAAATAATGGTTCATGTCCCAAGCAGGTCAGAGCAGGACAGTGCAAGATTCACCATCGTACTCAAAATGACACAGTTTTTAAAAAATTTATGGATTGTTTTTTTCTAAATTTTTCTTTAATATTTTGGACCACAGGCAATGGAAATTGAAATCATCAGTAAGGAGGTACTGCTGTAATTAGAGCCATTAGTTTTGACAAACAAAATAAACTTCAGTATAGAAATTTGTTTATAAGTTCTTTTCATTCAAAACATTTTTTCATCTACGCAGTCTGTTATAAAACATTACCTTCTGCTATAATTGACAGGAGAAATCCCCAATTAAGTATAAGTTTATATGTGTGGTAAGTACATAACATGTGGTCATTTTGCTTGAATAGATTAAACAGTTTCTCCTGTGGAAAATATTTTTTCTGGGCTTTAAAATGGAAGCTGGGACTTTTCAACCCTAAGTGGTAGAACATTGTAGCAAAATCAGCACTGTACATAAAGACTTTTAAGGAAGATACCCAGAGGACTCATGGGTAACAGAATTCCACACTTGGAGAACTGGAAAAAACCTTGAGAAAATTCTTCACTCAGCCCCTGTAGCCATCATGTGTGCTTCCACATCACAAAAGACAGTTTTTCAGAAATCAGAAATTCTCCCTGTAATAAGGTCAGTCTAGGTTTTGGCTAATCTTTGGCAAGGCAGTTTATGTTGGTTATCTGCATTTGGAATTAGTGAATCTCCATGGCCAGTTAGACTAATAGGAGTGTCATCTGCTTGTCCATAATGAAATATGCTACACTGTTGTTCTGAAGCATTTCATTCCATTTCTGGTTCGTTCGTTTTCCTGATTGATATGTTCATACTTGTGAACATAAAAGTTCAGGAATATAACACGTTACATTTATTGTAGAGAATACATCAGTTGTACCTGCATACTTTAATGAATTCAGTAATTTACAGAAAGGGACAAATATGTGAACATTTGGGCCCAACCAGGAGCAGCAGTTTTACCTCAGCCATAGGTATTCAGATCCTAAACCCTGCCTTCAAAGTCAGGTCCCAGTCATTTCGTAACTCCAACATACTGTCTACTTCTCTTATCCCTAAAAATTAAGATTTAGTAACTTTTTTATGAAGACTCAAAATGCTTATCTTTTGAAATGGCGTTCATCTCAGAAACATGCAGATGTTTTAAGCCTCTAAAACTTGTTTGAATGCACATACCTGTGATCTTGGCAGTTTGGGATGCCAAGGCAGGGGGATCACAAGTTCAAGACTAGTCTCAGCAACTTAGCGAAGTCCTAAGCAACTTAGTGAGACTCTGTCTCAAAACAAAAACCAAAAAGGACTGGGGATGTGGTAAAGTACCCAAAAAAAAAATTGCTTTGCGGTCTCCATGTCCTTGCATGTAACTTAGAACTTTGCTGAATTGTTTTGAGCATTATGTTCATTTTACTTGACTGTAGGGAGCATACAAGTGATTAATAAGTATAAGTCTAGTTCTGAGGGAGCATAACTGGGTAAAACTAAACTAAAATAGGCACCTATACCACTTAAGGACATGGGCAGGGATGCCCAAATAGTCGGATTCTTTCAGCTTGGATCCTTGTTCATCTTTTAATCTGCATTCCCTTGAGTTCTGACATATTTCTTCCTAGATTCTACTCACATAGGGAATAATCCTTTTGGTATATATTTCTGGGAAATGTTGGCTCTTAAAAGTTTGGAACACTCCAGTACTTGTTGTTTATTGCAGACTTTTCTTCAGACAGATGTGAGAATCCAAATATTCTCTGCCTTACTCTTATGTGTTCTTTCTCCACACTTGCGTGACTTTGTGGGATGTTGTTCTGTTTCAGAGCAGCCAGACTCAGTCTCCAACACCACCAAAGCCTCCGTCGCCAAGCTTTGAACTGGGATTGTCCAACTTTCCTCCATTACCTGGAGCTGCTGGCAATTTGAAGACAGAGGACTTGTTTGAAAACAGGCTATCTAGCTTGATCATAGGACCATCAAAAGAAAGAGTAAGACATTACCAGTCTAACAGTTACTAACATGTACTAAGCACTGATTAGTGCCTGGGACTTGGCCAAGCTCTTTACCCTTTCTTTTTTCTTTTTTCTTTTTTTTTTTTTTTTTTTTAATCCTCATGCGAGGTTTTGAGAGGTTAAGTGATTTGCAGAGTACACGGAGTTGGACCCAGGGCCAGAGTGTATGTTGCTCTGCCATCTGCTGAGGTCAGAGGTAGAACCTGCCCATGGTGTGCTTAGCAGACTGTCATTGCAAACCTAGATTGCATTTTCCTTATTTGGATCCCCTTTATTTCACATGACAACAGACTGAAATAGAAAAATCTGAATTATACTAGAAGTAACACCGTTTCTAATAATCTCTATGGGACAAGTAGCAAGAAGCCTGGAGTAACTTTGATGTATTATAGTAGATTTGGGTGACACCGTAGACCATTATACAAGGTGCCAGGTATCAGCACCCCAAGGATCAGCCTCAGCTACCGAGGTCAAAGGAGCTTCCCTTCTGGCACTCCTGCTATATTCCAGTATAACCAGTAGATTGAAGGTGGGATCTGTCCTACTGCCAGGATCAATGTGAAAGTTACAAAGAACCAACTTTTTCCCCAGCTGTTAACTGTGCATGTGCACCCCAGGGAACTGAAGCTGGTTTTGTTTTATTTTCGGTTTTATGTGTGTGTGTGTGTGTTCATTTGTTTATTTTTTCTCAGTGCTGGGAATTAAACCCAGAGCCTTGTGTTTGCAAGGCAAGCACTCTACCAACTGAGCTATATCCCTAGCCCCTGTCCTTTTTATAGGTACTCCCTAGGCCACAATTCTCACCCAAGTCAGAATCGCCCATGTGTCTTTTTCCAGTATAATCCATCACCACACTTTTTCTGCTGTCTCTTGACAGCAGAGTTTCCATGGCCTCTGGATTGTGGGGGAAGGAATCATTCCACAGCTCACATTAAGAACCACTGTGGTAGACATAAGGTTTCCTCAATTACTGGGGCAGAATATAAGATAGATTTTGCTGCAGTGACTTGAGACTAAGATCAGGTGAGATGCTTAGTCCTTAGCATATTGGTAAGTGATAATTTCTCCTCTTTTTAACCTTGGAGGTTTTATGCATTCCAGGGTTCTAGATCTTATAGTAACAGTCACATGCAAGATTTGGCATGTCTTGCAAACTAAGCTTCCACACAATAATGTCTGAATTATTACAACCTTAACAGTGGTGTTAGAGAATCAGTACAATTCAACATCCCTAGCTACTGGTTTTGAAATGTGGCCTACTCCCATAGGGGATGGGTAAAAGAGGGCAAGGCAGGCTCCACCATCGCTTCAGAAACAGTAGCTGCTGCTTTGTGAGTTTTGAGTTTCTGTGTAAAATTTCTCTGGAGGAAAAAAATCACTACTTGACAAAAATCTGATCCTGATTCCATGACCAGGGGACATGGTCTATATTTCTGCTTAGTGGTACATCTATAACAGCTTTTTAAACTAACTGAACACTCAGTTTTAGAGTTGCAGAGAAGGCCTTCAGAGGCTAGACAGTTCAGCCCCTCCCTTGTTGACATGGGGCTTGTGAGGGTCACTTGAACTCTTTCCGAGCTCAGTAGTGTGCCTGTGTTGAGTAAGATTCTGGTTCTCAGATTGGACGAGGCCTCAAAGTCTCTGGTTAACTTCTGCCCATAGACATGTAAATTATGCTATTCCCTCCTGAAGTTTCATCTTCCATTACTTGATTTCATTTCTGAACTTATTATTTACTTTGAACAGTAAGGTATTTTTAAGAAAATTTTGTTTTTTTACAGCTACACTCACTACGTATTCTTTATTTGCTCCGTTGCCTTCTTAAATTACCTAACAAGTATGTCATTATGTACAACATGAATAAGATTGAATTTGTATGAAATAGTTGCTGCATGGGAAGTTGCTAACTGGAGTAAGAGGATCTGGATTTATTTAGTCCTTTGCTTTGTGACCTTGGACTGATTAACTTGAATGTTTTAGGCCTTGGTTTTCTCACCTGTTAAATTGGGAGCATTAATACATCTGCTTCTCAGGGTTGTTTGTGATCTCAAGTGAGGACTCCTATGAGACCTACTGCTTACTGCAAGGTACTCAAATGCAGTTTTTTAAGTTACAAGAATGAGTCATATTGAACTGTGTTAGGAGCTCTACACTTAGCAGACATTCGAGAGCTTTTTAGGTGCCAGACTGGAGTGAGCTCTGCAGTATCAAATGAATAAGAGGTGTTTGATAGCTATTCAGTTGAGGAAACAAGCTTGCAGATAATTATGGGAATTCGGAAGAGACAACCCAGGACACTAGGCCCGTTTCTGCATTTGCTGAGAAGAGGGCTGAGTGCTCTGTAGGCAAAGGAAAAACTTGGAACCTTTTTGACAGTTTCGTTGGAGAATACCATTTTCTCCTAGTCCTTGTGCTGTGACTTGACAGATTTTCAGTGGGGTTCTATTATTCTCACTCCGTTCTTGGTGTAGGAGCAACACATAGCTCCATTCAGCACTGGTCATTCAGCCCTAATTGTATCCTTGACAGGAATACAGGAAACAGACTCTGCAGACATGCTTGGGGTTTCCATGCTTAAATTAATTAGTAGGCCCTTCCCTCCTTTTACCAAAGATCTGATGAACACTTCTTTAGCCTGTCTTAAATTGTTATTCTGGTGATTTCCAGAGCCTCAATGCAGATGCAAGTACAAACACTATACCCGTAGTGGTCCCTAGAGAGCCCTCAGTGCCGGCTTCCTGTGCTGTATCAGCAACATATGAACGAACCCCTTCCCCAGCCCATTTACCTGAGTGAGTATTAATGTTCTTTCGACACTGTGCTGTTTGCTAATTTGAGTGACCTGTAATGTCACATGAAATTCACATATTGGCTTACATTTTTTACAGGGATCCCAAGGTAGTAGAAAAACAGCGAGAAACCCACAGCATGGACAGACTCCCTTCTACCCTTGCTACGACCGCATGTAAATCAGTGCAAGTGAATGGAGCTGCCACTGTAAGTACTCTGCTCTTGTCTTTTTCTCAACAACAGTCACAGACTCTGGTCTGGCAAAAAGACACAGCACTGACCTCCTGCTTCAACTTTTTTTTTTTTTTTTTTAATTTAAATTTTCCTTTATTATTATGTAAGTACATTTTTTAAAAAATTTTTTACTAGTTGTAGATAGACAGCATGCCTTTATTTCATTTTTTTTATGCAGTGCTAAGGATCAAACTCAGTGCCTCACATGTGCTAGGCAGGTGCTCTGCCACTGAACCACAGCCACAGCCCTCAGCTCATTTTTAATCATATCTAATTTGATGTGTTTTTATTTGTGTCTGTGTGTATTGTTGTCTGTACAAAATACCTTGAATATTGTCTAACGATCCTAAACTAACTACTCTGGTTGTATCTCTTCACCACACCTTGGAGTCCTTCCATTTCAATGTGGATTTGATAGAGGTTTCTTGAGTAGTAACAATACCCTCAACTCCTGTTCTTCCATAGAATTTTTAATTAGTTCAGCACTCTGTGATAAACTGAGCAGAATATTCTGGGTATAGCCACACACACCTGTAATTGCAGGTACTTGTGTGCCTGAGGCAGAAGGATTGCAAGTTCAAGGCCAACCCAGGCAACTTGATGCCCTAAAAATGAAAAAGGACTGTGGATGTGGCTCAGTGGAAAAGCTCCCTGTGTTCTAATACCAAAAAAAAAGAAGGCAGATCAAAATGGGTGAGCTCTTACCTTATGTGTCTAGCAGATTTTCATTCCAGATTCCAGTTGCTCTTCCTTCCTGTCTGATAGATTTATTTTTGGTAAGAATAGCCTCTTTTACTCTTGATTTTCAACATCCTCAGTGTGGACTTGAGTGAGCTCTTGTTAGATTTGGGATTAGGAGTTAAGCCCTTTAGCCCACTGGGTTGAATCTAAAACATGATTTTTTTTTAATAGGTTAAAATAATTAACACATGGTTTTTTGTTTTTATGGTACCAGGGATTGAACACAGGCTAGCTCAACTACTGAGCCCTGTTTTGTATTTTATTTTGAGACAGGGTCTCACTGAGTTGCTTAGAGCCTCACTTATGCTGAGGCTGGCTTTGAACTCATGATCCTCCTGCCTCAGCTTCCCAAGCTGCTGGAATTACAGGGGTATGCCACCGCAGCACCCAGCAACACGGTTTTTGTAGGTAGAATATATTAGTCATCTCTTTTGCTTAGCTGTCATGATTCCATAATTAAAAACCCTATTACACTTTTTGAAGTTTTCACTTTGTCTTCAATGTTCTTAAGCATATATTTCTAACCCTCTAATTTGAATTGTGTTTTTTAAACTTAAAGGCTGCCGTGTGACAGCTGGGCCACCCCCCTGTGGGCACCTAGGAAAGCCCTGCCTCTGTGCTGAAGGAAGTAGTGTTGCTGTCTTTTTCCTGAAGCATGTTTTTTTCCTCTTAGGCCTCTGCTTAGTCTTCCACATTGCTCAGCAACACTTAAAGGCTGCACATTGGACAGACTTGGGGCACTTTTGGTTTACACTTCATCACTATACCTTTTCTAATTTTACCCCTTTTTATTTCTAGAGAGTTCTGGTGAGAAAGTTGGACTGCAGTGAAAATAAATCATTAAATTTTTGAGCTTTATAAAAGTAAAAGAACCTGTAAATTGAAACTTTCTTTTTTACTTTAACTTGATTTCCATGTTATTCCTGCAGATGTCATTTTGTGCATGTAATTTCACACTTGTCTGCTTCTAGGAATTGCGGAAACCCAGTTATGCAGAGATTTGTCAGAGAACGAGTAAAGAGCCTCCTTCCTCCCCGTTGCAACCTCCAAAAGAACAAAAGCCAAACACTGTCACTTGTGCGAAGGAGGAAAAGAAGCTCGCTGAGCCCATGGAGAGATACAGGGAGCCCTCTGCCCCCAAGTCCACTCCTGGAGCCCCCAAAGACCAGAGGAGGCAGCCGGGGCGCCGACCCTCCCCCCCAGCTGTCGGGAAGCGTCTCAGCAGAGAACAGAACACTCCCCCCAAGTCTCCTCAGTGAAAACTGTATGCCTGGGAGGGGTCGCAGAGAGCTGTATTAACCACAAACAAAACTCTTCCCACTCAGTACAAGATTGAGTCGCTGGTTAGGAGCTTGCAGTGTCTGTGAGGCCCGTGGGATGCCTGCAAGTTATTTGTCTTCTGTGAGTCGGATTCTCCCACTCTTGAAAAAAATCTATTTTTCAGGATTTAATTAATATAAACCTTATTTTAGGTTGGTGCTTAACTGGAGGTGATGCATAAGTCTGATTTTTTTCAGGGTAGAAAAATGCATTTATCCTAACAAATTGATATTTTTTATTAAGCCTCCATGTGGCTCTGAATGCAAGCTATATATAGTGAGTTTTTCTAAATTAAGGGAACTATGCTACTTTTTTTTTTTTTTTTTTTTTTTTTTTTTTTTAATAACCAGTCTGCAAGTGCATATCTTTAGGTGTCCCAACCAACAAATGAGGGCCCACAGCGCTGATGGAGGCAGCCCCAGCCTCACAGGGAAGGGTGCCAACACACTGGCATGGAAGCTGTGTTTTCATCTAAACCATTAACAGGTGATTCTAGCTTTTTGATTTTAAAAAAAAAAAAAAAAAAGTTCTTTTTTTGATCTAGTGGGCAGAATGAACCTGCAGAGAGCACCCTAGAAAGATTTGATACCATAGAATTCGAAGTACTGCAAGCAAGTAACCAGCTTCTCACTCCAGTTTCAAGTGGCTATTATGTAAAATAAATTCAAAGCACATTGTGAATAGAACCTAAATGAAAATATAAACTCTGTTGCCCACTGACACATTACCACTTTGAAGTTGTACCATGATGTTGTTTTGATCCCTGTGAGCTGGCTGCCTGGCTCCTGGCCTCGTGCCTGCTCCATGCACATTTCTGTCCATGTCCCCCCAAAGCACTCTCATTGAAGAGTCCACATCCTTAGTCAGCTCCCTGTGGACATCTTCCCATACCTCTGCATCGGCACATGGATTTTAAAGTATGTAACCGTGAAAGAATGGTGTTTGTGGTTTTTCCCCCTCTTTGGCTGGTGGAGGACAGAAATTCCTGCTCTTTTTACCTCCAAGATGAGGGTCTCATTGATTCACTTCTAGAAGTGCTGCACTTCTGATGAACAAGGATGCACTAAAGTTAGCAAGTTTATAATAAAGTTAAATATAAATTATTTTGTTTTAAAATGCCTAAAATTTTTCTTTAAGTATTCTAAGCCGCAGACATTAAAATATTTCCTGCTAAATGTAACCATACAGTTTATTCCACAAAATGTTATTTAACAAGACTGAGGGTTTTTTTTAAAAAAATTATTTCCATCCAATATTTAAAGACTTGAATTTTATTTAAACTTGAAAATGACTTTGCCTTAACTTTTGTATAAGACAGCTTAGAGCTCATGGAGACCGGCCCCTGGGTTGGCAGGAGTGGATCAGAGTTACTCAGTTACCGGTGTGGATCTCTTGTCGTTAGCTTTGCTGAGTAAGCATACTGTAGTACAAGAACTAGCAGTAGTTTTTGTAATATACCTTAAAGATCTTCAACAGTTGATCTTTTTTCAGATTGTTGAAAAAATCCTGTAAATGCAAATAGTCGATACTGTATTAAATATGTGCACTTGGGAGTGTGCTTTGCTTGTACAGTTGTAAATAATCAGAACATATTAAAAAGGTACCCTACAGAGAAAAATCTGATAAAAATTATTGATATATTATAAATGTTGCTGTTGAGCTGGATGTAGATAAACTAAATGTTGTGGTTTGAACATTATTTTAATTTGTTGAGGTTTTTTCTTTTTTTCCCCCCCCTTATATTGGTGTGTTGAACTGATTCTGCCTCTTTGCTGCAAAAGGGAAGTGGAAAGTCTTATTAAAAACCTTCAGATGTTTTCATATTCTTAAACAGTATGTAAGTACATACTAATCATATCTAATGTGAAAGGGTTTTGAAGTATAATATAGAAAGCAGAAACTAGCAGGATATTCAAGTGAAAGTAAAAAAATAATCTAATTAAAATCATATACTGCTAAGTGTGATTTATCCTGCCAGAGGGAAACATGCCTGATGTATTTGACCATTTCTTTCAGACCATTTTTCATTATTCAAATATATAGAAATACACACAGTGCTAATAAGTTTCAAATGCCCGCTAAAGGAACTTGGGAATTAATTTCTTTGCAGTTGTCAGATCACTGACCAAGAAGGAAAAAAAGAAAAAGAAAAAAAGTCAGAAATAATTGATTTCTTAAACCCACTAAACTGTAAAAGCTGGAAAGGCGAGCTCTGAGACCTAGGGTCCTTCATGTCACATCTTTGCCGGAGGAGGGGCCGGGCACTGACAGCCATCCTCATCCCCCAGTCACAGCACCCGCAGGGCAAGTCCTGGTTTTTAATAATGAGCAGTCCTTTCCCGAGGCGCAGCCGCATGTGTGGTTAGGCAGCTGGGCAATTTGTGTATGAGCTGAAAGAGTAAAAGGTCAGCAGCTGCAGTCAGGAAAGCAGGTGAGCACGTGGTGGCATAGTCATGACAGTGAGGGTGCTGCTCTGATGGGTTCTGCTGCGTCTAGAGGAGGTCAACGCACTGTTAATCACTGCTTAGCCAGGGACAGTGTGGCATCAAGAGCTGAAACCTTGCTCAAATGTCATTTTTATAGCACTCTTTAATTAAGCAAAGGTGATATTCCAGATAGCTACATAATGTCAAAACAAACAGACAACAATAAACCTTTCTGATACTACTTAAAGATTTTCCATTCAGATAAAAAAAAATTGGGAGTCATCACAATAGGAAGCTGTGAGGGTGCATGCAGACAGTTGCTGTGTCACATAGAGCTAATGACATGTGGTTTTCATACTTTTTATTTACTCATTCCTTTCTCAGCAGTATCTTGAGTTATAGAATCAGATATTGCAGTCACAAATGACATTTTAACTTGTAAAATTGTGTGGTACTTACCATTTGGAAATATAGGAGTAAGAATCTGGCCCGTGTCACCAGACATGAATTTTGAGTAGTTGCTCTCTAAGAGTTGGTGTCATGATGTCTCTGATCAGTCCCTCCTGTCATTGCATCACTGGTTGCCACAAGTGGGTGGCAAAAAATGTCTTATGTTGCTGTATTAGTCAGGAGTTTTGCAGTTTACATTTAAAACTGGTTCGATGTATCACAACAGGTGACTGATGGTGCATATCTGTCTTTGTGTCCCCTTCAGTGAGCTATAGTTGTGGGTTTTGTGTGCTTTGTAGCCTGTTAACATGGAAAGCAGCAGACAATCGAAGATTCAAGGAGCACTAACAGCTGCCAAGTCACAGAATGGAAGTGTAATGTGGAAGCTTTCTTGAGGGTTTTCTTTTGTTCTTCTTTTCATTAAGACTGGAATCAAGCTTACATGTAAACTATTGGTAATTTAAGTTTCCTTTTGTGTCATTCAGTGTAAAACTGTCTAATTTGGAAAAAATGTAGGTTATGAAAAATAAAGATTTAGGCACTGTTCAGTTTTTCTTTTGCTTTTTTTGTAATTAAAACTTTTCTTCAGGAATGCATCTTTTTTTAAAAATAATTTTTTTTTTTTTTTTTTTGGTCTGTTCCTTCAGTGTGCATGAGAAATACACAGGTGCCCAAACTTAGTTTGAGTTGATCACAGCAGCATAAGGGTTTCCCTCTCATGTGTCAGGTGTGCAGAGTGAGCATTAAAATCAAGTATTCATGAGGAGGCGATCATTAAGCCCAAGGTTGACCACAAAAACAAATATCCATGGGTCAGAATTTCTTCTTTTGTTAAAATGACAGCACCTCTCCTAACACGTCCCCAGAATTGTTTGGAATTGCTTTTGAGTTGGTCTCAAAAACAAAGTAATGGACTCATGGCCATAAATACTGGTGGTGCCAACACAAATCTGAGGCTAGAGATGGTGAAACCCACCAGACTTTGGTTCTGATTGAGTTGTTACTGATTTTCCTCTTCTGTAAGTTGCCTTTTCATATCTTTTCCATTTTTCTACCAGGTTATCTTTTTCTTGCTGAATTAATAGTTATCTGTTCTGGCTACCCATTGTTTTATGTGTGTGTATATATATATAACAAATATTTTGTCAGTCTACCACTTGTCTTAACTTTATTTAGAGTAGTATTTTTTTAGAGTTTTTAATTATTCAGTAAAATGTATCAATCTCCTTTGTGTTTTGAGAGTCTTGGTCTTGTTTAAGAAGTCACAAAGATAATATTTTCCATACATTTGCCTTTAATCCAGCTGGAATGTTGTTTTCCGTGCGTGCGTGCATGTGTGTGTGTGTGGTGTGTGTGTGTGTGTGTGGTCTGAAGTAGGAATCCAGTTTTACTTTTTGGATGGAAAGTTTCTTTCTCCAGTATCATTTATTGGTTCATTTATTTCTCCACTGATTGGTAATACCACTTTGTTACTTCAGAGTAACCACCCACATGTGCCTAGATCTTTATCTGGGCTTTCTGTTCTTTTCTCTCTACTTCTGTTTCTACACTGACACCACAGTGTTTAATTCACCAATCATTCTGTATTACTAAGATTTTTGTTTTTACAGAATTCATCACAGTTGAAACGAAATGTGCTTCATGAAGACAAGAATTGTTTCCATCTGAATCACCATCACCTCTCCTGTTTTTAGTGCAGTCTACAGCACCATAGATGCTCAATAACTATTTAACATCAGTGTTTATTATATGTTCTCAGTGCACAGCACTGACCTTGGAAATGCAGAAACAAACAGGCTGAGGTTTTGATTTGCTATTGCCATGAAACAAACCACCCCAAAACTCAGTGACTTAAAATGATAATCGTTACCTCTGTAGATGGACTGCTACACTTGGTCTGGTGACTCTGCTGGGGGTCCTTTGTTCTGGGCAAGCAGGAGAACCCAAGGCACGTTCTTTTCATGGCTGTGTAAGTTGTGTAAGAAGTTAACCTTAAAGGTTAGCATCCTTTTTTCCTCAAAAAAGAACTTTGAAATTGAACGCAGCCATTCCTTGGTATATTCCCATCTTGATGTTAAAATTCTGTATTTCTCTAAAGTGTTGGATAAAACTGACAATTGAAGAAGTACCACTAGCACATTGCCATGTATTTACTGATCGAGTACAAGCCATTTCTGATCCAAGTAAACTTAGTCTGCTTAGAGTAAAATGTATGCGTGTTTTTTCCTGAGTGCACTGTATTCCTGGTTTACCATAGAGCTGTGGGCAAGAGGGGTGTCCAGATGACTTACAGAGACCACTCCTTTCAGTTCCCAGGGGTTAAAGAGCTCGTGCTGTCAGGAGCTGCGGGAGGCACACCCGAGCCTGTGCTCAGAAGGAGCACGCAGCTGGATGGGCCAAGCCCCACTCTTACAGAACTGGTGGCATTATGAGGACTTTCAGGTTCAGGTCACCTGGGTAGTCCTGCTGTTTGAATTAAGGAACAAGTCACAGGAGAGAATGGTCCGTTTGACCCTCTAAAGGTCAAGGGGGCTTTCTTTTACAGAGCATATTGAATTAAGTGAGAAAAGGCAGTCAGCAATAGAGGAAGGATGACCCGGGGCCCGGGACTGAACGAAGAGCCTCCAGCAGACAGATGCAGCCCACGGCACCAGTTTTCCCTGGGCACGGGCACGGGCACGGGCATGGGCCTGGGCCCCCGATGCTCAGTTGAGTTGAATAGCAGGGTTTCCTTGCATAGCAGAAAAACTTAGTTCACTGAACACGTGTGCTGAATTGACGTGTAAGTGTTTAAGGCCCAATGCATGAAGTTTATGACAAAATGGGATATTTACAAACAGTGGGTCAGCTCACAGTGGCTTGTCCTTGGGCCACAGCCATACTTCTGACTTCCCTATCCTAAGCGGCTTTGCACTTGTGCAGGGCCACAGAATGCTTATTTGAAAAAAATAAATAAAACAAAAATTCTGGCTCCATCCCAGGCCTGCCAAATGGAGATTTCAGTCCTAGAAATCTTGCTGACGCTTCCAGATGAATTCTGTGACTGGATGTGTGAGAGTCTGGGCTGAAGAATTAGGTAGATCTGCCTGGGGCCTCAATGGTTGCACCCATGGACACAGGATCTTCACACTTAGTACTGACCTGTAATTATGAGTCACCTGATTCATACTTTCTCTGTGACCTGTGATGTGTCCTGGCACATCCTTGGACTCATCCCTTACTTCCTTGGAGGGCCCTCTATCCCAGGCTGTTGAGAGGAGGGCATCCAGTTAGGCTGCTGTCATTCCAAGTCCATGTGTGTGGTACTCTGGGACAAAGAAAATGTCTACAGTGTAATGGATTGGAAGGCAGTCTCTTTAACAAAAGCTCAGAGCCTGAGGACTGGCTTAGCAGCAGGTGATGTGGGTCACCAGAGCACCAACCTGCTCTGTGACCAATTCTCCCAGCACCACAGGAAACTACACCATGAAAAACCCTTATAAATAGGATGAGGTTCTGAATTCATGAGCCTAAGTTTTGCAAAGCTAAATTACATCTTCCTTCTGGCTCACTCCTTCATAAATATGAGACTTAGGGCACTGCTAAATAACTGAGCCCTGTTAGGGTCATTGCCAGCACAGTAGCAGCTGTTGAGACTTAGTGGACAAGAAGCATGGCATGAGAGATCCTTGGCTTATGAGCAGCGGCGTCTTTGGAGGAAAGGCGAGCCATCCCCACAAGAACCCCAGGCCTGACGCCTAAGTTGGGTCAGCACCACCAGAGGCTGCTAATCCAATTTTCCCCCTTAGTTCTGCTGCTTTGGGTTTATCTTGCCTTTCCTTCCTAGATTCTTGAGAAAATGTTATTGGTTCAAGACCTTTTTTTCTAAGCATTTTAGTGCTCTCAGTTTCCCTCCCAGCTGCACCCTAGTTGTGTGTATTCTCTAGGTTTCCTTTGAGATTTCTTCTTTGAGCCATGGAGGTGTCAAAAATGTGTTGCCTAACTCCCAAGTGTTGGGATTTTCCTGTTTTCTTTCTGTTGCTGATTTCTAGTGTGATTCCATTGTGGCCAGAGAACACTGCTTTTAGTTCTTCTGAATGTTTTAAGGTTTATGACTCTGGATCTGGTTCCCTTCGTGAATGTTCTATGTCACTTGTATCTCATGGTTGATCATATTGTGTGCATGTATGTATACACACACACACACACACATCTCCTTGCTGGTTTCCTATCTAGTCATTCAATCAATTCCTGAGAGTGGAACATTGTTGAATTCCCAACTAAAATAATACACAGCATTTCTGTGTTGTGCTATTTCTTTTTCCAGCTCAATTCATTTTGCTTCATGTATTTGGAAGCCCTGTTGTTTGGTGAAGCAAGTGTCAGGGTTGCAGTGTCATCTTGTTGGGACAACTCTCTACCATTAAGTAGCCTCACTCCTAGACTAGTGTTTGCCCTGAAGTTTTACTTTATTTGAAATGAATATACCCATTTATGGTTTTTTGTTCATTAATGTTTGCATGATATACTGTTTTCTATCCTTTTCCTTTAACCTACCTACATCATAGTTTTTTCCCATATTTTTATTGGTGCACAATGGTGGGATTTGTTATATATTCGTACATACACACAATATAACGATTCTTTTGACCACTATCATTCCTCTGTATTTCCCCTTTTCCTCCCTTCCCTCTGTTCTACTGATCTGCTTTCAATTTTGTTCTTTGCCTTCTTCCTGACATCCACATATGAGAGAAAACATGACCCCTGACCTTCTGAGTTTGGCTTATTTTGCTTAACATAATGTTCTCAAGTTTCATCCATTTTCCTGCAAATGACATAATTTTGTTTTTCTTTATGGGCTGCATAAAGCTCCATTGTGTATATATATATATAACACATTTTCTTTCATCCATTCATCCATTGATGGACACAGGCTGGTTCCATAAAGTGGCTGTTGTGGAGTTGTATTGCTGTAAACATGGGCATGCATGTATCACTATAGTATGACGACTTTGATTCTTGAGGATAAATGCTGAGGAGTGGTATAGCTGAGTCATATGGTGGTTCCAGCCTAGTCTTTTGAGGAAACTATTGATTTCCACATTGGTTATACTCAT
Organism: Sciurus carolinensis; assembly: GCF_902686445.1. Classification (NCBI taxonomy): domain Eukaryota; kingdom Metazoa; phylum Chordata; class Mammalia; order Rodentia; family Sciuridae; genus Sciurus; species Sciurus carolinensis. The sequence goes on along the minus strand of NC_062224.1, from coordinate 7,380,509 downwards.
TCACAATCCCACCAGCGGCGTGAAAGTGCTTCTCTTTCTCCAGTATTGGTTATTGTGTTCTTGATGAGCCATTCTGACTGGTATATGATGAAATCTCAGTGTAGTTAATTTGCATTTCCCTAGTGGCTAATGATGTTGAATACTTTTTTATATTTGTTGACCATTTGTGTTTCTTTTAGGAAGTGTGTTTAATTCACTCGTTCATTTATTAATTGTGCTGTTGGAGGGTCTTGGTGTTTTCTGAGTTTTTTGTATATTCTAGATATTAATCCTCTCAGAAGAGTAGCTGGCAAAGGTTTTCTCCTATAGCTTCTATCTTCACATTCTTGTTTTCCTTTGCTCTGCAGAAGCATTTTGATTTGATACCATCTCATTTATTAACTCTTGGCCTTATTTCCTGAGCTTTAGGGGTCCTATCTGGAAAGTCCTTGCCTGTGCCTATATGCTGGAGTGTTGACCCTACATTTTCTTCAAGGAGTTGCATAATTTCTGGCCTAATTCCTAGATCTTAACCATTTTGAGTTGATTTTTGTGCAGGGTGAGAGATAAAGGTCTAGTCTTATTCTTCTATATAAATAACCAGTTTTCCCAGCACCCTTTGTTATAAAGACTGTCTTTTCTCCAGTGTACATTTTTGGCGCCTTTGCCAAGGATGGGATGACTCTATCTATGTGAATTTGTTCTGTCTTCTACCCTGTATTACTGGTCCATGAGTCTGTTTTTATAATAGTACCCGGCGGTTTGGGTCACAATAGCTCTCTAGTACAGTTTGAAGTCAGGTATTGGGATGCCTCCAGCATTGCTGTTTTGATTTAGAATTGTTTTGCCTATTCTAGGTTATAGTAATATTTATTCTGCCTATCCATAAACATAGAAGGCCTTTCCATCTTCTTGTGTCTTTAATTTCTTTCTTCAATGTTTTATAGTTTTCACTGTAGAAATCTTTTACCTCCCAATCTTTCTTTTAAGCCAGTATGATGTAGGCCATTAATTATTGCTATGTTAGAGCTGTATTGGCCATTTTACTATTTATTCTTCATCGCTTGCTGCTTCTTGCCTTTTTCTTGCCTTCATAGGCATTACAATTTGCTGATTCTTAATTCTCAACCAGAAATTACTACAGGAAAAGAAGGGGTCAGCACAGAGTCAAGGGCCTGCCGTCTCTCCCATGTCCCTGCTCTGCCGCCTTCAGGATAGCGTCCTCCCTGAGCAAACAGCACAGGTACTCTGGCAGTTTGAGGCATTGCAGGCAGACAGTGTCATGTTAGGGGGAGAGAAGTTTCTTTCTGGGTGGCTTTTAGAAATAAGGGAAAGTGGTCAATAAATTTCACATCTCCTAGGCCACAGTCGGGGCCATCCCTGTCAAAGGAAATGGACTTTCAGACCAGTTAGGGCCACCTTGGGCCTCTGGGAACCTGCGCATCCCCCAGAGGAATATGCAACATGGTGGGTCCTGAGCAAAATCAAGACTGTTAAGAAAGAAGGAGCAACCGACGTGTCCAGTCTGGAAACTTCAGTAACCACCATCCCTGACCTGCCCTCAGGTTCCAGGCTAGTGGTCTACCTGCTTACTTGATGTGGCCCCTTCTTTAGTCTGTCTCAGACTCTATATCCACACAGTACCCTTGATTCCTTTCAGTTACCCACAAAAACACCATTTCAACTGGTACCTCTCCTGCTAGTCACTCAGGCCAAGTCACAAGCCATCCTGAGTTCCCACGCTCTCTCCATGGAGTTTCAGCAGCTCTGCCTCCATTATGTCATTACACGTGGTTCCCTTCACCCATGTCCAGCACAGCCATCTCTTGGAAGCCCTTCTAGTTGTATGAGCCATGCTGTGCCCTGCCCTTGCTTCAAATCCTCCAGCTGTCCCTACAGTATGGAGTTCAACCACTTGGCATAGTCTCGAGTCTCCGACGAGAGCTGTCCCTTCCCTGTGCTGATTTCCTCTCTGGCCACTCACACCCTGGGCATCCACACTAGCTATTCCTGTTCCAACTCAGCAGACGTGCTCCATCTCAACCTCAGACCTGCCATCTCCTTAGCTTGGGATACTGCTCTCTGCTTGTTAATAAAAATTATTATTGGGACTTGAACTCCAGGCCTCACTCACTAAGCTACATCCCCAGCCCTTTGTATTTTTAACTTTGAAACATGGTCTTCTTAAATTGCCCAGGCTGGCCTCAAATCTGTGATCCTCCTGCCTTAGCCTTCCACGTTGCTAGACTACAGGCAGGTGCCACCACCCTTGGCCTTGCTTTCAGAATGATCCTGGCAGATACTCTGCCACATTCCTGCCTTACTTTGTGGCACTTGTCACCATCCAAAGTATCTGAGTTGCTTTTTGAGCAGAATTCTACACACCTTGTCAGGCAGGTGTCCTCTCCTCCCTGCGGTTGGAGCCTCCCTGGCATGGGATGACTGTCTAGTGTCCATTTGTAACCGCCGTGTCCCAAACACTGGTGTAGGCCCTGGAGTGACAGCAGTCAGCACATGCTAGCCACTGGCTGATGATTGCCAGGCCTCTCCTGTCAATTCCTGTCTACACCAATGTCCAAAGGCAGCCTGTCTCCCACGCCTACAGCCAGTAGTCTGCTGCAGCATTGTCCGTCTCCACTGCAGCCCACGTTGCCAACCTCAGGCTCACCCTGCCTGCGCTCCTCCCAAGCCATCGTCGATACTACCTCAAGACAGAAATCATTTTCCTGTTTGCTACCATGATTCTCAGTCTTTTCTCTGCTGTCATGGTCCTTACACATCTGCTGATCAAAACCAACCAGAGGCACCCAGCTCACCCGGTAAAGCCAGAGTCCTAAACAGGCCTAGAAGCCGAGGAGAGCCTTGACTTCCCTGGCTGGTCTGGTAGATGCCTTCACCATGTCTGGCTGGGTAGTCTGTCTTCAATGGTACCTTTCCTCACAATCCCGTTCAGATTCCACCTGTCCTTTCCGGGCGTTCCTTTCCTGCGATATTTTGCCTCCTGCCGTTGATCACCATTTAATAGGCTGCTTATCTTGTTTCCTGTGTGCTAGCCCTGCTGGGATGTGCGCTTGCTTAGGGCAGGGCTTTTTCTATGTTTGGTTCGTGCTATTTCCCCAGTGCCAGGAACTGTGTAAGAAGTCTGTAATAAAATTTTCTGAATAAATGCTAAATGAAGCAATTTATGTCTTAAGATCATTCTTGCTTCCTTATGGGAAATAAAATGGAAGCGGGTCGGGCTGGGGAGATAGCTCAGCTGGTAGAGTGCTTGCCTCGCAAGCACAAGGCCCTGAGTTCGATTCCCCAGTACCGCAAAAAAAAAAAAAAAAAAAAAAAATGGAAGAGGGTCAAGAGTGATGGAAAGAGTCTGGGGGAGATCTCCTGGAGAGCAGACCAAGAGTCCCAGGAACACCAGGTGGATGAGGCAGGGGAGGAAGGCAAGCAAACTGACAAGGACAGATCTCTGTTTCTGGCTCAGCTGCTGGCTGCATGGATGACGCCCAGAGGAAGTGGGGGTGGAGACAAGCCGGCCCGGAAGGCCACATTCTCACTGTGACTTTGAGATGCTCATGGGATAAGAAAGCCGTGCCTGAGCCCAGAGCCCAGAGGAGTGTTCTAGACTACAGCTGAAGATTTCGACTTATAGGCCTAAATTTAATCCAGAGGAAGCCATAACCTCCCAGAGTTGGAAACTTACCATTTCATGGTGCCTTTGACAAGAGCAGTTTTAAATATGCCCCGTGTTTTCTCCAAGGAAAACTAAGGAGTGTGAGGTTCTGGCTCCTGAAGTCCCACTCTGCCTCTCGCCTGTGAGAAGTCATGCTATCCAGCCTGAAGGAAGGTGGGTTCATGGCTTCTGAGGGCCATAACTGTGTGTCTGACCTCTGCTGCTTGCAATCCCAGAAATTCTTTTGCACTGCCACAAAAAATTATGTTGACCTCATCCTGCCCCTTAGAAATGCAGGCGGGCCTGTCCCCATTGGCAGCCAGAGTCCCTCAGGATGCAGGAACTGCTGAAGGGCCTGTGAGGTAGACAACTGTCTCTCTCACAGGGCGAGATCCAGGCCGCCATTTCTGCCACTTCAGCACATAGAAATCAGTCAACAAAGAAGCCAACCAAACCCTGTCCAGTGGGCAGGGCTTGGCGATCACAAGTCCTGGGCAGAGTCAGCCCCACCTGAATGGACAGGGCCCCTCTGCCTCTGGTCAGGGCTGTGGTGGCCCGTCGGTTGTTGAGCCGGGTAGGGAGAGGCCAAAAGACCCGGCTCTCTTCCTCCCTCCTTAGCTCCATCTGCCCCTCCTCCGCCAAATAGCCACGGTCCTCCTCAGGCCTAATTTTCAATAAAACCCAGTCAAAACTTATAACCAAGCTCTGTGGGGTCTAATTCAACACTGCCCAATGGAAATACATCATGAGCCTTGTGGGTAATTGTGAACCAGAGTAAAGCATTGAAAAGAAACAGGTGAAATTAATTTTTAAATATCTAACTCACTGTGCTCGAAATATGGTTTCAGCATGTGATCAGTGTACATTCTTTCTTTGTGCCCACACAGGGTCTTGGAAGTCTGTTGTGTGGTTTGTATAAGGGGCCCCAAACCCTTGGTGGCCACTAGCTGCCATGATGGGCAGTGTGGGGCCAACAGCCTGGGTGTGATTTGCTCCAGCATGTGGGAGCTCTTCTTCCTGGGTTTCTTCTAAGATCTGGAAAAAGAACATTAGGGACCCACGGAGACCTGCGGTTCTTGTCTCTGACTTGTGCCTTACTGGGCTTGAAGCATGGCGGCCAGTCCCAGACCCAGTTTCTTGTTCCAGGCTGTGAAGGGTGTGAATTGCTGTATCACTGTGACCTACCCCCACTTATATGTTCTGAGCATGGTAACTTTATTGGCTTATTCTGTAAAAGAAATAACCCTGAAATGTCTTTGGCCATTCAGAGGGTTTGATTTTGAATGGCTAGTGTGTCCCCTGACTCAGCAGGATGAGTGAGGGTTGGATGCATTGGTCAAGTTTCTGCAGGCAGCACTTTCTGACCCCACCACCACCAACAACAACCTGGTGGTGACCTCTCAAGGTCCACGCAATGATTGTGAAGTTCAGAGCTGACGGAACCACCAGGGGGCGCCCACTCCTCACCCTGAAGCACTTCCGGCTTGTCCTTTGTTTACAGCAATGGAGGAAGTGGGGCGATTTCATGTTTGTTCTTGCTTAAGAGGCAGAGAAATTGGAGCTGACTGGACACAGCTCGGCTGTGTTTTCTGCGGCATGTTTCTTTCTGTTAGCAATTATGCTCTTTGGAGGAAATTCTGTGGGGCCCTAGGGAGGTGCTGCAGATTTCAGCTATCAGAACCCCCCAGTTTATCCCAGTGGGATACAACTGAGTTGTTCTCTCTGATTTCTGCTCCCCAAATGATTGTGAGCTCACTGCAGATGCAGATTTGCCTGTCAATACCAGGTGACTCATTGGGCTCATTCTTTTTCAAAACCTGTGGGACCTGGAGGAGCAGTGGAGTTCATAGGACCCACACAAGAGTACTTGCTTCCTGGTATGTCCTGGGCACAGCCTTTGTTGGAAATATGCCCTGAAACCATTTCTCTGTCACTTCGATTTCTGTTTTTGTAGCTGCCTTCTTAGAACAAAGTTCTCGATTCTTTCAGGTACAGTGGTACACACCTGTAAACCCAGCTACTCCAGAGGCTGAGGCAGGAGGATCGCAAGTTCAAGGCCAGTCCAGGCATCTTGGTGATTACCTGTCTTAACATGAAGAGAGCTGGAGGTATAATTCAGGGCCCAGTGCTTGCCTAGCATGTGATAAATTCTGCCTAACCCAAGATCACCAAGATTTCCTATCATTGTTTCCTAGATAATTTCTAATTCGAGTGGTTATATTTAAACCGATGCTTCACTTTTAGTTTGTTATTTTTTTCATATAGTTCTGTCATGTAAGAAAAACATACATCTGGCACCATTTGTCAAATGTGTATTTTCTCGTTGTTTTCCTCGAGCCCATTTGTGGGAAACCTGTTGGTCCACCTGCATGGGTATTTTCTCAGCCATTGTGTGCCGTTGGCCTGTGTGCCCACAGGGCTCCATCCTGCTGACCACGGCTCCTCAGTAGGTCTTGACGTCAGGAGGGCCTCCAAATTTGTTCTTTGTTTTCAAGGTTATTTTGGCTATTCTCAATCCATTGTGCTTCCCTAAGTTTTAGAGCCAGTTTGTCATGTCTATGAGAAAGCCTGCTGGGACTGGGATCGGGGTTGCTGTGACTCTCCATCTGCTTGGAGAGAACCAGGGTCATTACAATATTAAGTCCTCTGATCCTCCACTTTGGTCTTAATTTCACTTGGCCATGTTTTGTAGTTGTGACGCACAGGGCATCCACATTTCCTGTTCGATTTATCTGTAAGGATGTCATTTTGATAGAATTGTTAAGTGTTTTTTGTTTTTGTTTTTAACTTCTTACTGTTCATTGCTAGCATACAGAAATTCAGAGGTCTAGCCAGGTGTGGTAGTTCACGCCTATAATCCCAGTGACTCGGGGGGGGGGGGGGGCTGAGGCAGGAGGATCACAGGTTCAAAGCCAACCTCAGCAAATTAGCAAGGCCCTAAGCCATTTAGTGAGACCCTGTCTCAAAATAAAAAATAGAAATAAAATAACATGGGATGTGGCTGGCTTAGTGGTTTGGTGCCCCTAGATTCAATTCCCAGTAACAACGACAACAACAACAAAAAGAATGAAATGTAGATTAAAAACAATCAGGTAGGGATGGGAAGTGGCTCGGTGGTAGAGTGTCTAGCATGCACGAGGCCCTGGGTTGGATCCTCAGGACCCCTCACGAAAAAAAAAAAAGAAAGAAAGAAAGAAATTAGGTAAAGAATGCGGAGGTTTCTGTGTATTGAATCTGTCTTCCTTCAGCCCTCAGCTGGTTGATTCGTTGCCCAGCTCTCCACTTCCTGTGGCCCATTGCCTGCCAACACTTGACTCTCCAGCCTGTGTGAATTGGCCTTAAAAATGCACACGAGCGCTTCTCTCCTGTCCGTTTTATAGAATGTCTAGGAGCAAATAAACCCCTCAGAAAGAAAAGTCCCTGGACTCCCATATTCAGCTGACTGTGTACCAAGATACCGTCAGTGCCGCCCTGCTGGGTCCAGGCCCCCGCACTGGGTCAGCTACTTGGCCTCTTAGGAGCCGAGCAACCAGGGGAAGTGTGAGTGGCTGTTTGAAAACACCCAGAAGCAGGGTTTAAGCTCTGAATCAGGTGGCTTGGTGGCTTGCACCCTTCCCTCTGACTCACTCACTGAGAGGGGCGAAGCAGTGGACGCGGGTGCCGGGCAGACACTAGACTGGCAACCGTGACTTTGGCTCCACGTTTGAACACCTACGTGTTCTGTCATCGCTCTGTGGTCCTAAGCTCCCTCTTATCCTAGTCCCTTGTTTCTTTGCGTGACTCGATACTAGAAAGAGGTGACACTGATGGAGTGGCATCACCCGCAACCCTGGTTTAATTTGACACAGCAGTGACCTGGGGTTCGGTCTTTGATGCTGCTGTCAACAACAAACATGAACAGGGATACCAGAGAGGTTTCCAAACATCTTAAAAATAGTTTTTAAGAATATTTCTAGGGCTGGGTGTAGCTTAGGGGTACAACATTTGCTGAGCGTACACGAGGTCCAGGGTTCAATCCCCAGCATGACATTCATGTCATGCCTGTAGGTCAAGCCCTGAGGTGCCACAGCCACACCCACTTCTAGGGTGCCAACCCCCTACCCAGCTGTGCTGGAAGCCAGGTGGGACCGTGTAGGCCCCTCCCCGCTGCTGCCGACCTCTCTGAGTGTAGGCATTTGACCCCAAACAGCCAGTCCATCCACTGGCCAGCAACCTGTGACCTATTGTCATAGCGGAGTGAAGAAAAGGCCCTCAGTTGGTTCTTAGGTGGAGTGAGTGGGAGGAGGCGGGAGACCCCAGCCACAGCCTTGTGGCAGGGTGGCAGAGCCGCAGGGCGGCAGGGTCCACAGCAGCCCTTAGGCAGCAGAGCTGTTTCCCCTTCCTAAATAGGACTAATGTTTGGCAGACTGTCTCCACCTGACGCTCCCAGCCTTCAGCCGCCATCAGATCACCTGGGAGCCTCACCTGAGACTTCTGATAGATGTCGAGAACCACGGCTATAAAGAATAATTCAACGTCATTGCGTTTAACATTTACTGTCTAGTGTCAGGAGGCGTGAGCCAGCCCAGTCTGTTTCGATGCGGGCACCCAGGCACCCACGTGCACCCAGGCCCTACAGGCAGCGGGCGGGGACCCTGCTGTTCCGGGAGATGATCGGCCGATCAGCTGGAGCAGGCTGATCCCGGGACTCCTCAACAGCTTTCCCAGGTTTGCCTGTGGCTTGTGGCCGAAGGGTTGACAGACATCTCATGGCTTCCTGAGTCAACGGCGGTCCCACCCAGGGAACAGCTCTTCAACCAGGCCAGAACCGTGTTTCAAGACTCCCGTGATGCTGGCTGGTGACACAGCGTCAAGTCTCATTGAAGATGCTATGTGGCCATATGCTGGGGATGTAGGCCCAGGGCCAGCCTGCCGCAGACCCCCTCTGCGGAGCGATGCTTCGGAGGCCTCCTCGGATCCTCCCGTACTGGACGCGTCCTCCACCCACCGTGGGCTGGCCTCATCCTCCGGCTGACCTGTGAGCCGTGGATCTGCTGTGAGCTGCAGGGAGACCCGTGGTGCTTGAGGTAAGAAGAGCCATCAGCCTGACCCGCGTGGCTGGGAGCTGCCTGCTGATTCACGTCTTTCCTCAGAGTGTGACCTGAGTGGCTGTTAAGGCATACACGCAGGCACCGGGACACGTGGGGACGCGACGGCCATCCGGACTTTTCAAAGCCAGTGGTTTCAACTGGGCGCCATGGGCTTCTGAATCGGGTCCCTTTGACTCAAAGCCTGCTGCTGTTCAAACCAGGTTCAGGGGCCTGGGTGTGACCCGCTGAGAGCTGAGCAGCTTGTTGGAGAGCTGAGGGGAGGCTGGCAGTCCCGCTCCAGTGACTGCCACAGGGGCAGGAGAGCTGGTGGCAGTCAAGCCCTGTCAAAGGAGGGAGACTCGCCAACCCTGGAGCTTCACCTGTGACGGGGGTCCCAGTTTGAAGTGGCCCAGACTTCAGGCTCCAAGGCTGCCTTCCTGCCCCAGCACATGCACGAACTGCCCGTCCTCAGTTCTGGCTTCACCACCACCAGTGCGCCTGATCCAGGAGCTGGCGAGCAACCCGCAGCTGCACGTGCGGTTCAGGCTCATGTGGCTCCTCCGAGAGGCTCCGGCTCATGGGGCTCCTCCGAGAGGCTCCAGCTCACCAGCTGAGCAAATAACATAGAACGAGGAGAAAAGGGATCAGCAATAGTGGGGGGTGGGCGAGGAGGCTGCCCTGCGAGTTGTCATAATTAAGTTGTTCCCGGCTCCTCTTCAATAGGTGCGTGAGTCCTGGGGAGGAACACAGGCCTCTGGTTCGGGAAGCAAGCAACCTGCACTTAAAGGACTCAGCATTGACTCGCAAGGGTGCCACGTGGAGGGGGCAGGAGGGCAGGTGCCCCAGGTTTGCTGCAGCAGAAAGCAGGGAACAAAACCTCGCTTGGCCTCTCTCAGAAGTGAGCCTCCTCCAGGATTCAGGAAGCCGGCGGGGAGGGCACAGAACTGCACCCAGAGGAGACAAGCAGGGAGGGAGCCCAGGAAGATGTCACCCTGGGCTTCTCATCCTGCCCGCTGAAGGCAGGCGTTGCCTGGGGCACAGGAGCATCACACCCCAGCACTGTGGGGAGGAGGCCCAGGGCTGGGAGGCAGGAAATGACTCAGCTGCTCTGGGCAGGTGTCGTCACAGGACCCACAGACCTGTGCTCTGTGCGCTCTGGGACAGATCCCGTGCACTGCCCCAGCTGTGCCCCCAAGCCACCTTGGGCCCACGCCACCAGGTGCTCCGAAGAATGTAAGTATGCATGTGCCGCTGGAGGGACAGTCATTGTGGGTTGAGGCCTAACCACGGGCCCGACTGTTGGGCAGGAAGAGCCCACCCTGGGCCAGCTGTGCACTGGACAGTACCTGTGTCACCCTAGGTGGGCAGATGGCTCTCAGATCAGTACCCTCCAATTCTGCCATGTACCCAAACTGGACAAAAGGCAAGTGTCGCGAGCAGTGAGTAAGAGGAATCAAGTTTGGTTCCGACAAGTGGATTTCATTCACACAGTGCACACTCAACTCAACATTCCTAACAACAGCAAGTCACAAATACATTGAAGATTCACCCCCTTGTTCACCTAGAGTCCAATCCCCATGGACTTACTCAGTGCAACGCCCCATAGCCAAGAAGTCAGTCAGCAAGACCCAGGGGATTCTTCTCAGCCATGGCCTCTCTCAGCTCCTCGGACGTCTTCAGATGTCCTCAGGTGTCCCATAAACTGGAGGCTGGGTGGCAGTTGTCATGGGAAAGGTGGTCACTTGTCTGGCCTCAGTGACAGTGGTCAAACAGCAATCAGCAATAGAGTGGACAGCAGCCGGGGCAGACAAGAGACAGAGCAACGTAGAGACTTCTGTTCACGGTGCTGCTGACAGTTTGCTCCAAAAGTGCAGGGGTTTGAGTCGTGATCTTCAGCCCTGTCACGCTCTGGTCTTCATTGATAAAGACCAGAACACGACGAGACCAGGAGCCACCACTCAAATCATAGACCAAGGTTCATATTGGCATTGTTCAGGAGGGTCATCCTGCCACACAGCAAGCTTGTCACCAGGCGCCTTTATTTTAGTTTTACAAGTCCAGGCAAATACCAAATACAGTTTATTATTACTGCATAACACACAACTGTAGCAATTCCTATTATTTCCTTGTCTCTACAGCAAGTCCTCTCCCGAGGCTGCCCTCCACTTCAAGAATTCCTGAGCCTTTTGTGGAAAGAAGCAATTTTTTCCCTTCCTTCTTCCTGTCTCCTTCCTCCCCACCCCTTTCTTTCCTCCCTCACTCCACCGCCTCCACTAGTCTTGACTTCCAGGTCTCAAGTGATCCTCCCACACCAGCCTCCCGAGAGGCTGGGACTCCAGGCGCATGCGCGCCGGGAGCAGTTCCTATTTCCCCGCGGTCCCAGCAGCGCTGGCGAAGGCAGCGCAATGGCAGCCACGGGAAAGTAAAAGGAAGCAGGCCAGGTTAGCTGTGGAGATTGGCAGGAAACGGCCCAACCACGGCGTGGCCTTCCTCCTGTTCTCCGCTGAGAGCTCGCCCAAGCCTCTCGGGTCACGCTGGCGCTCCCGGGGGCTCCCGGCGCAGACTGCCGGCCTCGTCACCCAGATGCCCGCGCCAGGCCTGCCCGCTCTCACTGGCCGGCCACAGGGATTGCTTCTGGGTGGAGGCGGGTGTGCCTACTGCCGGCTGAGCCCCACCTCCGCCACTGCCACGGGCCCAGCAGATAATGGGGACAGGGAGAAGGGCGCACAAGGTCACCGCCCAGACTGACCGCAGGCGAGAGAAGAGCCCACCCTGCCTTGCAGCTGGAGCTCGGTGCTGGGGTCTGGAACTGCGCCTGCCCAACTCGCGTATCCTCTGCTGTCCGGGCTTGGGCAGCGCGGGCGGAGGCTGATGGCCCTGTCCTAACATCTAATGCCACCGCGGAAGCCAGATCCTCCCTTCTCCCTCTGGGCCATGACTGACCACGGCCTGACTTCACTGCAGTAGAAAACGCGAACCTTGGTGTCTGCGCCATCTGCAGAATACACCCCGTGTGGAGGCCTGCGCTCACTGTGCCGCCCTGACCTTCGTCCGCCCCAGAACCTTCCATCTTCCACACAGACTGTGCCCAGGAACCACTGACTGCGTCCTCCCCTCCAGCTGCTGGTTACACCATTCTACCCTCTCTCTCTCTGAGTTCGACTGTCCTAGGCGCCTCGTGTAAGAAGAATCTACAGCATCTGTCCCTCTGTAACTGGCTTATTTCACTTAGTGTTAGGTCATCGGCCTTCATCCCCAAAGTAGCACATGTCCGGATTTCCTCTTTTTTGAGGCTGAATAACATTCCACTGTATGAATAAGTCCATTTTGTTTCTTCGTCCATCAGTGGACACTTGGGTTGCTTCCCCCTCTTGGCTCTTGTGAATTGCGCTGCTATGAACTTGGATGTTCAAGTATGTCTTTGAGATTCTGTTTTCAGTTTGGGCGGGGTATATTCCCAGTTATGGAATTACTGAATCATACAGTAATTCTGTCTCAGTTTTTGAGGACTCACGGTACTGCTCTCCACGGCAGCTGTACCATTTTTGAATCCCCACCAGCAGAACACCACAAAGGTTCCAGTTTTGCTACATCCTTGACAACAATCGGTATTTTTTATGTCGTTTTTTTTTTCGTGTTGCCCTGTTCCATCTGCACAGACTCCTGGCACAGGTGTGGGTGCATCCTTGGGCAGCAGGTAGTTGGACCTACCTCACCTGCAGAGCAAAACACTTGGCCTTGTAATTTACCTGGAACCACCATAGGCATACATACCCTTTGACCCCAGGACCATATTTACAACCAAGTCTGTGGGGGGCTGATGCCCAGCAGAGGCTGCGTCCACCGTCATGGTGGTTAAAAGCAGCTGTCTGTGCAGGCAGACAGACAGTTGTCCCCTGTGTGTGCTCTGAGCCTCTTCCTGCCTTAGCTGTAGTCCTTGGACCCCATCTTTGCCTGAAATTATGGATCCCAGAAGAGACTGAGTGGACCTCACCAGGAAGGAAGTGGATGGGAAAAGAGCACAGGAGGGCTTACTGGCATCCTAATGGGGGACACAGGTGAGGTACACCGCCTGTCTGCTCAGGTACAATCTGAGGAGGGGCTCCTGGTGCTCCTGTGGAAGGGGACCTGCTCTGCCCGGTGACGCTGGCCCCAAGCAGCTCCTTGGCCAGGGTGGTCTGCGCCGGAGTGAGGCTCAGACTCCGTGGCTGCTTCTCCATCTGTGGAGAGGTTGGTGAAGCTCAGGGTTCTGGACGGGGCCACAGCCGCTTGCCCTCTGTGGGGCCCACAGACCAGCGCCTCCAAGAGTTCAGCCAAGGAGCCAGGAGACCTGTGGAAAGAATTTGAGGAAATCATGCATAAAAAGCTAAAAGATGGGGATCTAGGAGGAGCTCAGTGAGCATGGTCCCTACCTGTGTGGGCCCTGAGAGGGTCATGTTGCCTGGAGCCCAGAAGAGGACTTATGGATTCCAGAAAAGACTGACTGACAACCTCATGCAGGAAGGACAAGCCTTGGGCTAAGTGACCACTCCCCTCGCCATCTTCCTCCAGCTTCGGCCGGCGTTCAGAGTCTGTCAACCCCACCTGGACCCCGTCTGGTGCCACCTTCTCAGAGGTGCGGCGCCCCCGTGCTGTTTAACCCACCTTCATTCCTCTGAGGACCACCCCTATTCCCACCCCTCAGGCTGGGCCCAAACGGCCATGTTTGGTTGTGTGCTCACCAGAGATGATGAGAGAGAGGGACACAGGAAGAGAGCCAAACAAACAGCAGGGGAGAGAATGAGAGAGAAAGGTAAAGGTACCGAGACAGCCAGTCAGCCGGGAACAGGCTGAGCAGAGCTTGGCCTCCATTCCTGGCCTGGCCCTCCTAGACACGCCACCCCTCCCACACAGTGTTTTCTGGACGTCCCTGTAAACTAGAACGTGCCCCCTTCTGCTGAACTTCCGAAAGGTCTGTTCTCTTGCCAGCCTGAGATGGCACAGGGGACCCAGTGATAGTTTGAGGAGATGTCCCATTGTAGATCTGGTCCTGTCCCCACAGACCCTTCCCACTGCAGACCTGAGTCCCGACCCCACAGACCCTCCCACTGCAGACCTGGCAGGTCCCTGTGCCTCCCCAGGAGTGTGGCAGCTTTAGTTCTGGGGCTGACCCTCCTGGCAGAGGGCCGTGGACATGTTGTGCCAGCTCCTTCCCCCCGGGCTCCGCCTCCTGGAATTGAGGCTACTGTAAAGTCGCTTTCAGCGTTGGAAATTCTGATTCACTGGCACTGAGCCTCAGACTTCTAAAAATAGCATTTCTGAGCACTGACTCAGTGGTGAAGGAAGGCACTGGTGATGTTCTGTCCTCGGTGAGTGGGAAGGAGTGACTCATCCCTCCTCTCTCCCCTGGGGCTTGGAAAGGTCCTTTGCCACCAATCCTGGGACCTGATGCTAGGCTGGGGCTGCGCCCCTCAGGGGGCTCCTGAGAGAACAAACACAGCACATCTGACTGTAGACGGCCATCCCCGCCCCTCATGTGGAAGGATTCACCCGCTCCTGCCCAGGTGGAGTGGATTCGGCCCCCTCCTAGCAGGCCAGGGGTCCCAGTGGATCTTCCCTCACTGACGGAGAGGCCCTTTCGGAGACAATCCTCAGAAGATGCTGCCTTAGATCAAATTGTCAGGCCGAGTCTTCGACCCTGCATGAAATATACTTATATTTTGTACGCTCCTTTTTGTCCAGACCACAGATCCTTGAGTCTCTCTTCCCAAAAAAGTCTCCCTAAGATGAAGACGCTCTTACCTGCTAGGCTTCCACCCAGATCAATCCCTGGTAAACCCTTGAGCTCCCGAAGCTGTCAGAAATGACTTCCTGTCTCCCTTTCCCACATGGGTCGGCCCTCCTTGCTGTCCAGTCCAGGCGCTGGCCCCTGGCAGCCAGGGAGGGACTAAAATAACTTGCTGGTCTCAAGAGTCCATATGCAGCGTGACTCAGGCTGGGGTTCCCGTGCCAAGCAGAGCTCACCTTGGAATTTGAGTGCAATAGATTATTTACAAGGTGCTCAGGGACAGCTGTCAAGAGGTTGAGGGTGGGAAAGGTGTTTGTCCAGCAGCGTGACCGTGTGGGCAGCTAGTGCTCAGGCCTGCAGGGACCAGTAGAAGCATTCCACCATTGTCCCCTGAAAGAGGAACCTGGGGTATTTATTAACTCCTTGGTGGAGGCAGTTTCCTGAAGGAGCTCCCCACTGTGGCCCCCAGGACAGAGGTGGCCTTAGAGAGAGACCAGGCTGGAGGTAAGCAACACATAGTGTCCAGTTAGCACCTTTGGCCACCTCAGCAGCCTTCAGGGCAGGACCCGCCATGTCCTTTTCCCATCCCAGCAACCAAAAGAGGGTGTGGTTGAAAAATAACCCTGACCACACCGCAACCTTGCCTTGGACTTGGAAAACGCAGGGGCGGGGTCCTGCCAGAAGAAGCAAGGGAGCCAAAAGTTAGTGGAAGGAAGCTTCTGGAACGAAGGGCTTCCCACTGACGCTTTCCCATGTGTCCCAGATTTGCAGCACGTGGCGACTGGGCAGCCCACTTACACAGCAGGGCCGAAAACAGCCTTTCCAAAACAGGAAAGGTTTTCCTGGCTTCTAACCGCCACTGCCGCGGTGGGTGGGTGCACAGAGCGGGTCTGAGTGCGTCCCTGGCTGCTGGCCAGCCCTTGAAGAGGAGCGGAGATGGCTGAGATCGGCTGGACAGAGCTAGCTTATAAATAATCTACGAGATGCGAACGGCCTTCCCCGAGGCCCAGTCTGCCCGCGCCGCGCCCAAGGAGGATCAGGGTAAAGCTCAGTGGAGTTTGTTGGCTGTGATTTCTCAGAGGACAGATGAAACTTCCTGGCTTCAGAGCTACGTGGCAAAACCCCATGCGACCTCTGCCGCCTCACAATTAAGGGAGAGACAGAAAAGCTGGAGCCAGGGTCTCAAACTTGACCCTGCTGAAAATACCTTTGGAGGCCGTGTTACTGGACCACTTTTGGGAAACCCAACCCAGCTTTGCAGGCAAAGATGCAGCTCAGGTCACCTAAACTGGGGACCCACAGGCCACATGCACTCAGAGAAGCGAAGTCCGCGTGAGGCCCTTTGGAATTGGTGAGTTGTACTAAGAAGAAAATGGCAGACAGGGTTGGCATTTTAAAAAATTCTGGCTCCTGGTAAGAGTTTAAAGAATGGGCTGTTCTCTCCGGACTCTGACCCACATGGAGGTAGGGGCACCTAGTCATGCAGAGCTGGCCGCTGGGCTGCTAGGGTCAGACCTCTGCACCTCAGTGTCTCCTCCAGGAAGTGTGGTGGGCAGGGTGATGAACGGGGTCACCTGGCAGTGTTAGAGGGAGCCAACCTCCTGACAGGGACGATCGCCTGAGGCCACACAGGAAGCAAGGCCGGGCTGCCCTCTAGACCCAGACAGAGGCTGGGCTGCGAGGTGGGGGCTGGCCGGCTGTCTCTGCGGAGCAGCGCCTCACCCACCGCCCAGCTCCCGGCCTTCCTGCTGACCGTCTGTCTCCTGGTTTGGGCATCCCCGTTTCCTTCCTGACCGCCGTCCCTTCTGACGTTCTGATTTGTCCGTCATCGACCGGGAGCCAAGCAGACACCTGGAGCCTTTTTCACCGGTTGTCTCACTGAACATTCAGGAAGGCCTGCGGAGTTGGCATGGCCAGTCCCATTTACAGGTGGCTTCCAGGGTCACGTGGCTGCGCTGCAGGGTGCTGCTGGAACCCACCTGCAGCTGGCCAGCCCTACGCCCGTCTGCTTCCTGTCTCAGCGGTGCCCAACCTTGTGCTGGATAATGGGGCCTAACATGGGCGCTGGGGAGTCTGTGGGGAGCTTGTCAGAAAGCGTTGGGTGCCCTTTCACCCCCCCCCTCAACATAGGCAGCACCTCTCTCCAAGCAACTGCAGAGGTGGGAGTGGAGTTAGACTTCAAGCAGGACCGTTTCCAACCTGCCGACCCCTTCCTGATCTAATGCTCCCCCACCTCCACGCTCCTCAGGTGAGCAGAAGCCCTTTGCACTCCACCTGCCTCTCCAGGCCCAGCCTCCTTCCTCCCTCCGCCATCTCTCCAGGGGCGGACCTTCGTGCCCACTCTCCCCTCTTTGCCTGAGGCATGGCTCACCTCGGGCATCCCTTCCCTCAGGAAGTCCTCCCTGACTTCTCTGATAAGGGACATTCCTCTGCCTTCTGTGCCCAGCTGCAACCTGGCACGTTGTCATAGGCTAAGGTTTGGGAATGTGTCCAAACCAAAAATTCCTAGAGAGCAGGAAAAGTAAGTGTCCTCTTTCACATCATCAGCACGCTTGGCCTGTGTCTCTGTTGGGTGGCTCTCTGGTTTTATTTGCTGCCACCCTCACACTTGCTTCAATGCTCTCTTGCTGAAAAACGTTCAGCCCCTACCCTTAGCAGCATGAACTGCAATTGCTTATTATGACCAAGATTCCGTGGGCCAGGAATTTGGGCAGGGCAGAGTGGAAGTGCTCATTTAAACTGGGGTAGCTGGGACTGGCGGAGTGGCCTCGACGGCTGGACATTAGGGAGTGGCCTTCGTTTCGCTCCACAGCCGTTTGCTGGTACCACACTTGGGTTGGGCTTCCAGAGAGCTGGACGGGCCAGGGTCCTCCATTTTCCGCACTTTCTCTCTGTAAAACCAGCTTGAGCTCCCTGGCAGCGTGGTCAGTATGTGGCGCGTGGCCGCTGCCTTCCCCTGCATTAAACTTCCTGGAGAGCAGAACAGAAGCTGGGGAGGTCTTTCTAACCTATCTGGGGAGCCCGGAGGCTCCATTTCCATCGCTTCCTGTTGGTAAGCAGACCCAGGGCCTGCCCAGGGGACCACACAAGGACCTAAGGACCCACAGCCAGTTCATCCGAGGCCAGGTTTGAAGACAGTCACAAGACCAAAACCCAGCCAGGAAGAAAGAGGCCAGGTCTGCTTTCCTATGCCACCATCTGCCTCAGAGCCTCACATAGTGTCTGCCGCACAGAAGGCACTCGGTCATACAGACTGGACGGGTGAATAAACAGACGTGAAGACATTGTCATAGACTGAGAGCTGGGAACTTTCCAATGCTACAGGTTCCTAGACAGCAGGAAAAATAAGTGTTTAATATCGGCAGCACACCTGCAAGGTACACACATTTTGCTGAACTTGTGGAAAACTGGAGCTGAACACTACAGACTCCAACTTTAAACCCCGTCACTGGGATCAGGTGTTGGACAGCAGCGCCACCTGGCAGAAGCTGGTATTGCATCCTGGCCCCGTGGGCCCTCGAGAGCCCTAGGGAATTGAGTCAGACCTTAGGAATCTGCGAATGCACTTTAGAAAGTGCAATGATGACAGCTAAGGACAGAGAGTGGGGCCTGGAACTGCAGCCTCCTAACGTGCCTTATGATAACCTCTTGACAAAGTTTTCAGCTGACTCTATTTAGAGAGTACTTTTACTACAATTTATGAAATGAAAAGTCAGTTAGAAAATGGGATTTTTCACACATATTTTAAAGTCACACCATTTATTTAAGAACAAATGCTTGGAAGTAGGATGAGATTTACCACAGACACTAGAATTCTATGGAAGATGAGATTCTAATTCCATGGTCAAACCAGAGACAAGGAGCCTGCCATTCTTTGTACTGACCTAGTTTCCCTGACTCACTGGATGCTCCGACTTTCAACAGTGACTTAGAGGAACTGGGCAGAACCCTTCTCCTAGGTGACAGTCATGGCTTGGTTTCCATTAATTCTTTTCTGAATTGAGATGAAAAAATTTAAAGGACTAAATAGCTTACTTTTTAAAAAATTGTTTTTGTTAGTTCTAATTAGTTATACATGACGGTAGAATACATTTACGCATTTTGACACATCATACATAAATGGGGTACAATTTCTCCTCTTTCTGATTGTACATATTGTAGGATCGCATCGGTCATGCGGTCATATATGTACATAAGATAATAATGTCTGTTTCACTCTACTGTTTTTCCTACCCCCTCCCATCTCTCCCCTCTACCTAATCTAAAGTAAGTCTTCTTCCCTAGTGCCCCTGCTTATTGTGAATTAGCATTTGCATATCAGAGAAAATATTCAGCTTTTGGTTTCTTGGGATTGGCTTATGTCACTTAGCATGATATTCTCCAATTCCATCCATTTACCAGCAAATGCCATAATTTCATTCTTCTTCAAGGTTGAGTAATATTCCATTGTGTATATGTACCACATTTTCTTTATCCATTCATCTATTGCAGTCACCTAAGCTGGTTACATAGTTTAGCTATTGTGAGTTGAACAGCTATAAATATTGATGTGGCTGCATCATTGTGATATGCTGATTTTAAGTCTTTTGGGTATAAAGCAAGGAATAGGATAGCTAAGTCAAATAGTGGTTTCATTCCAAGTTTTCTGAGGACTCTCCACACCGCTTTCCATAGTAGTTGCTCCAATTTGCAGTTGCACCAGCAACGGGATGAGTGTATCTTTTCCCCCACATCCTCGCCAACCCCATGCATGATTGCGTGTATTCTTGATGATTGCCATTCTAGCTGGAGCGAGATGAAATCTTCAACTAGTTTTGATTTGCATTTCTCTAATTGCTAGAGACGTTGAATATTTTTTTCATGTATTTGTTGATCGATTGTATTTCTTCTGTGAAGTATCTGCTCAGTTCCTTAGTCCATTTATTGACTGGGTTATTTGTTTTTGTGGTGTTAAGTTTTTTGAGTTCCTTTATCCTAGAGATCAAAGCTTTACCTGAGGTGCCTGTGGTAGAGATTTTCTCCCAGTCTGTAGGCTCTCTCTTCACGTTATTGATTAACCTATTTCTTTTTTTTTTTTTTTTTGCGGTGCTGGGGATCGAACCCAGGGCCTTGTGCTTGCGAGGCAAGCACTCTACCAACTGAGCCATATCCCCAGCCCTGATGAACCCATTTCTTATTGTTAACTTTCAACATGGAGGAGCGCCTGCTCCTGCCCGGTGGGCTAGTCCAACGAAGTGGACAGGTTGTGGTCAGGGCAGGACGTGAGCTCATGCTGCCCACCCTGTTCGCTGTGCCTGCGTGTCCCATCCAGGGTTGGTCGGTTCCCCAGCCTCCCCAACAGCAGCTGCAGGTGTAAGTTTGCACAAACATTTCAGAAAGAGCTTCCGTGTTAATAAACTCTACTCCCAACTTCCTATCAGAGTTGGAATTAGGCCAAGGGCCCCAGGTTTGCCCCAGGGCAGGAAAGCATGGTAAGGAAAAAAATCAGTCATCATAAAAGATGATGCAAAGTCTCAGCCTGCTGCAAATTTTCATCAGCGCTCTCCAGTCTCCTTTGTAAGTGTAAGTCTAGCATCTGGGACCTGCAGAGTTCCGGGTTAGGGTTTTGCTGCTCATTGACCAATAGACAGCACAGACCACAACACCGGCCAGGCAGGACTGGAACACAGGATCACAGCCCTGGCAAGCTGATAAACAGGAACCTGCACTTTAACCACGTCTCCAGTGAGTCACAGGCACAGCCAAGTTTGGGGAGTGCAGGTCCCAGGCAGGGACTGGCCCTCCCCCTCCTCACCACCCAACCTCCCTTCCTGATTCCACCAAGAGCCCCCGGCTCTGCCTTCTTGAGGTAAAATAACCCCCTGACCTGCCAGATGGGTCTTGCCCCTGCGACCAGAGCTACCTGGGCAGTATCTACCGTTCTGTTCCTAGGGGACAGTTCCATCGGTGTTTTTATCTTTAACTCGTCCTTAATACCTGGTGTTTGAAACCAGACAGTGCACGGCAACCCCTGTTCTATTTTCAAAAACAAAGAACTTGGGGGTAAAAATGAATAACTTGACGTGAAGGAAAAGGCAGTCCTCTGGAATTGAGAGCGGACCAGGGCTTTGCCCCTGAGGGACACCCTCCCAGAGCACAGGTGGGCGCACGCACCTTTCAGCCACACAGAATCCAGCGGATCCTTCCAGCCGCGGTGGCCCAGCCGTGGGGACGTGTCCAGCTTCCGCACATCTGTCCACGCTCCTCGTCCTTCCTGCTCCCTTCCTCATCCAGCCCCCCTCACCTCTTGCTAGTTCTGGCTTTAAACCTGTGTCGCTGCTGATGTCAGAGGCGGTTCTCCTTAGAACGCAAACAGCCACGTGGGCCCCGCTCCAGTGTTCCCGGGGCAGCTGTCATTCTGGGAACAAACCGAGAGCTCTGGAAGGTTCTGGAAGGTTCTGGAAGGTTCTGTGTGGCCTGGCCCTGGTCCCTCCCTCCCATCTTTGACCACTGCCTCAGTCCAGGCAGCAGTGCATCTTGCCCCTGAACGGGCCCTGGGCACCTGACCCCACTGATGCCTCTGACCGCTCTTCCTTCCCTGTCACCTCCTGGCTTTCTTCCCTCATGGTGGTTCCAGCTCCTGTAAGTTTATTTCTAACCAGGGCACAGCTCCGTCTCTCCCAAGTCCCCAGGCACATGGCAGGTGCCAAATGAATGCATGAATATTAAGTGTCATATTTCTGTTACGGCCACAGTAACTGGACCTGAATTCCAAGGGATACTCCCTGTGTGACGGAAGCCCCAAGGGCTGATTTTATTTATTTGTTTATTTTACCCCCAGGAGCCGCATCTTCCGATCTCATGTTGTGCAGTCTGGGTTTAGCTCAGTGCAGAAACTGACCCTTACCTATAAAATTAAATCTTGTTGGAATCTCTACTGCCCACAATTGTTTCGGAGGGCGTGTCAATCAGAGCAGGCGACCCAGACTCAGACCCCAGTTCAGGGGTGTTCGTGCCTCTCCTGACTTGTGGCATCGCCGGCCAGAGGGGACCGCTGGCCTCTTATCAATGCTGAGCTTGCTACCTCTTGTCCTTTCCTCCAGCCAGTGCCCACCCAGGCGGGGGACACCCACAAAACTAAATTCCTAGTAGCTACATTTAAGAAGTTAAAAAAAAAAAAAAAAAACAGGAAAAGTTAATTCTGATAAAGAATCTTTCACTCAAAGCACTGTACCCATAATGTTCTCACCTGAATGTGTCAGTGAGGTGTTTGGTGGTGGGTCTCCTGTTGGCTGGTGCTCGGCCTCTTGGCTCTTGTGGCCGGCAGCTCGTGGTGCACCGGGTGCGGCCCACGCTGCTCCGCCTTACTCCACAACCTCTTCCCGGCCCTGACCTCCGCCGAGCCCCGGTTTGGGAGTCCGCCTCTCACGGCCACTCAGGGCTCGCGTTGCCCCAGGACTCTGCTTCCAGGGCCCTCCAGCCCCGACCTGAGCCCTGTCTTTACTCGACACCCGGCCGGGAGATCGCTCCGGAGGACGGAGGTGGAGAAGGCAAAGCCCCGGCAACTCGCCTGCCTCCTGCGGCACATGGTCCCAACAGGGAGAGAGGTGGTCTGGGGAGGCCCCAGCCTGCAGGCGGTGAGGAGGCAGCAGACCTGGCCTCTGTCCCTCCCTCTGCCTGCACACGGCACAGGGCCTGCCCCACCGGTGTGGACAGGGTCCCTGGAGCTGCAGGTGACCAGAGGGTGCAGCCGCACAGGAAGGGGCAGGAGTGAAGTGGTCCCGGGGGACAGCCCGGGGGCAGCCCGGGGGCCCTGCTTCCCTTCTCCACCCTTCCATCTGCAACCGGCCCTTTAGGACCCTGGAGCCCGCGGCCAGGCGGCTGTCTCAAACATTGTCCCGCACACGGCCAAGGGCGCCTTCAGCATCGCTTTGAAAGACTGGCTGTGGAGAAGTCCATATAGGTATTTCCCTAATTGTCTCTAAGTCTTTTTACTTTTTTAAATTTTAATACATTTGTCTATTTATTTGTATGTGGTGTGGGGATGGAGCCCATTGCCTCCCGCCTGCACTGAGCCCCAGCCCCAGCCCTCTACGGTCTGTCAATAGTTTGTGTGCTCGGATCAAAATCCAGTCAAGAGCCACAGGATCCTCATTGATGGTTGTATCCTCTCAAGTCTCTCTCTCTCTTTTTTTTTTTTTTTTTTTTTTTTTTTTTTAATTTTCTTTAGTTTCAATGGACCTTTATTTTATTTATTTCTATGTGGTGCTGAGAATCAAACCCAGTGCCTCACACGTGTTAGGCAAATGCTCTACCACTGAGCCACATCCCCGGTCCTAAAATTTTATTATTTGTTCTTTTTAGATGTATACAACACTAGAGTGTGTTTTGACACATTAGACATGCATGGAGTATAGCTTCCCATCCTGGGGTTGCACATGATGTGGAGTTCATGGATCACGTGTTCATACATGAACATAGGAATGTTACGTCCACTTCATTCTGTTGTCTTTCCTATTCCCATCTCCCATCCCTTCCATTCATTCTCCTTTTTCTAATCCACTGAACTTCTATTCTTCCCTCACCCTCTTATGGTGTGTTAGCATCTGTGTATCATAGAGAACATTCAGCTTTGGTTTTGGGGGATTGGCTTATTTCACTTAGCATGATAGTTTCCATATCCATCCACTTACCATCAAAAGTTATAAAGTCTTCTTTATGGTAGAGTAATATTCCATTGTGTATGTGTACCACATATTCTTTATCTGTTCATCTGCTGAAGGGCACCTAGGCTGGTTCCATAGCTTAGCTATCGTGAGTTGAGCTGCTATAAACATTGATGTGGCTGTGTCTATAGTCTGCTGATTTTAAGTCCTTTGAGTATCTTGATCTACAGCGAACTTCCCCCTCCACAGTTTCATTTTGTCTTCTTGTCATTGACTTGAAGAATCTGTGCCAATTATCCTATGGAAGTGTCCACCTCCTGTCTCCTGATAAGCTAGGTTGAATATTTTTCAGTAAATAGTCCTCCTCTCTCAGAAATATCCTAAAGAAAATTTTCTGCCCCAATGTGTTGGTGTGGCCGGGTGATTTGCACATGTGGTGTGCAGGAGAGTGGACTGGGCCACTAACCAGACCTGGATGCAGAAGGCAACCTTTGGGGTTGCAAAGGACTTTCCCTAGGACCTGCCTAAGTTCCTTTGAAGGGTAAAGGCCCCTGCGCAGGCGCGGGCCCAAGGTGAGGGAGCCAGCCCCGCCCTTCTCGCACTCTGCTTCTGTAACAAGCTTCCCACTTGAAACCCCTGCAGAAACACGCGTGGGTTTAGACGAGAAAAGTCAGGGCACCAGCTGGCCTGTAGGCTGCGAAACCCTGGTGACGTGGAGCCTGATCTCCTCTGGGCCTCCGGGCGTAAAGGAGGCTGGAGTCGTGCTCTTCCAGTGCTGTTTGCCACTTCTTGTCCAATTCCGGCAGCGCCAGGAGCTCACTTTGCCCTGCGCACCTTGACTCCAGCTGAGACCACCGAGTCCACCGTGCACCTCACTCCTGCGAATGCGCTACTGTTGGCTCCAGTGGCGGAGGTGGGGCGCTGGTCGCCTGTTTCCAGCCTCGTGTTCTCCGTGGAGGGGAGGCGCGGTGCCGGGGGCGGGCAGGAGCATCTCAGGGAGGCTGCGCTGTGCTGCCTCTTGTCTCCCCTGGGGAGGCACAGGAGTCCGGTTGTCCCGTTGTTCTGAGACGGTTCAGTAGCAACGGGACCCTCTTCAGAGCAGCTCAGCAAACACTGGCTTCTGGTTTCGCGCACCGTCGTTGGTCCAAATGCGCCGTTTCTTTAAGGGTTGCAAACGGACAGTTCCAGTTTTTTCAGTTCCTCTATATTTATTAGCTGGAAGGCCTCTTAAAAATAATATCCACAAATACAAAAGAAAAAATATCCCCTTAATATTGCTACAAAATATGATTGTTCAAGAAACATAGGTTAAATTTTTCCTTTTCAGTGCCAATGCGCAGAGAAAGAAATTGATGCCCAAGTTACTTCCAATGGAGACAAATGAAAGTTTTATCTTATTCTGGGTTTTCTGTCTTTTGCTTTTTGCTTTTAACCTAAGGTTATGAATTCATGTTGCATCATCAGTTTTGATGTGTTTCTGTCCATATAGTAGCTATTCTTTATTACCTTAAGAATTCCCGTTATTGCAATGGAACCCCTTCTTGTTGGCGGCCATGATCTGTCTCGGAGGTCTCTGTCAGCTCCCGAGGTTCCAGGACAGAATGGAGTACTGGGCTCATCCTGTGCCCCTCACCCCAGCCTCAGTTCAGCCCTCCTTCCACTGAGGATCAGGCGGCGGCGGCTGGTATAGGCTTGTCAAGTTTCTAGGCCTTTCATTGGCTGAAGTTAGAGGAAACAGATTGATAAGTTTTGTACCAATATTTCCAATTTAAATGTAACATTGTAGGGATTTCACTTCTAAAATTTTCCGTTTACATGTCCGTCTTGGTCCACGTGGACTGCTGT
Organism: Sciurus carolinensis; assembly: GCF_902686445.1. NCBI lineage: Eukaryota > Metazoa > Chordata > Mammalia > Rodentia > Sciuridae > Sciurus > Sciurus carolinensis. The sequence goes on along the minus strand of NC_062224.1, from coordinate 7,355,537 downwards.
AACAAAGCGCCACAGCCCAGAGCTTATGAATCTCACTCTTTGGTTCTCACAGTTTTGAAGGCCTGAAGTCCAAGATTGGGCTCAGGCCAGAGCTGCTTCCTCATAGACGCACCCCTTGCAGAAAAGGAACAAAGCAACTGTCGGGGTCTCTCTTAGCAGGACCCTGTTCCCAACTTGAGGGCTCCCCTCTCGTGACCTATTTATCTCCAAAAGTCCCACCTCCCAAGACCATCACATTAGGATTAGGGTTGGGTTAGGATTTCAACATGTAAATGGGGGTGTGTAGGGCACAGACTTGCAGTCTGTAGCCATCTCTTGTTCTCAAAACCCTCTGTTCATTGTATGTTTTACCTTAATTACCTGCATTCCCCATCCAACCCACCAATTCTTACATAATTCGTCTAATCTGGGATGCATCTGCTGTCATATACATTGATTCGTATGGCCGTTGGAGCTGCCCCCAAACCCTCCAGTCCTGCAATAACCACAAGACACTGCTGTGAACAATATTTTTTACTGGAGGAAAAATTCCCTTCCCAAGGGAGGGAAATGATTGATTAGGGTGTTCTTTTTTATTCCAAAGTTTAAAAAAATATATAAGTAATCCAGAAAACTTAAATTTCAAATTTAAGAGGAAACAGAAAATAAAGGTAAGTTTTAAAACTGCCTAAGTTCCTGCTCCTCGGGAATAACAATTGTTTTTTTTTTAATTTTCATTCATTGTACACAAATGGGGAACAACTTTCGTTTCTCGGGTTGTACACTAAGTAGAGTCACACCGTTGTGTAATCACACATGTTCATGGGTAATTAAGTTTGTCTCATTCCATTATCTTTCCTTCCCCCCACCTGTCCCCACCCCTCATGTCCCCCTACAAAATCCATCCTTCTTCCATTCTTCCCTTACCTCCTTCCCCCCCACCCCTTTTATATATCATCATCCACTTATGAGAGTAATCATTCGGCCTTTGGTTTTTTGGGATTATCCAGCTACATCAGTGTTTATAGCTGCTCAATTCACAATAGATTGTGGAATAAACCTAGATGCCCTTCAACAGATGAATGGATAAAGAAACTGTGGGGAGATCCAAGATGGCGGACTAGAGGGAGGCTGTGTTCCTTGTCGCTCCGTAACTCCGGTTTCAAGCAGAGGATATGTGTTTCTCGGTGAGGCAGTTTTTGCTGCTTATCGATTCCCTGGTGTTTACCCCATTTGTCTGTTGTGATGACCTACAGTCTGCCAGCATATCAACGCCTTTTTTGAGTGCAGATTGCTCACTGCCAGGCGTCTATCATAAGCCATTTGCCTGCCTCTGGCCGGTCCATCGCCTGCCTTACACCTATCCATCACCCAACGCTCGAGGTTCACCTCCCGGTCGTCCGACAACAGTCAGCAAACTGATCGCTGACTGCCAGTGGAGCACCAGCTGCCTGCTGTCGCCTGGAAGTTCACTGTTACAGTACTTGCAGGTTTGATTACACGTGGCTGCCGCCATTTTGAGACAACAGCCAGGCCCCTTAGGACCCCTGGCCAGACAGACTGAGCCCCATCTCCAGGATCCCTCAACCTGGCTGATCACTCCCTGCCTCTGGGGCCCTCACATCGACTGACTGCTCCCTGCCACCAGGACCCCCAGTCCAATAGACTGTGCCCTATCACCAGGACCCCAGACCGACTGCACCTGGCATCCAGGATCCCACAACCACACCAAACACACCCCACCTCCAGGAACCCTGCCAGACCAACTGCATCCCGTCTCCAGGACCTCCAACTGACCACGTCCACACCCTGAGCTGCAGCTCCCCATTTGCCAACACATTTGGAAGCCAGAGTGGCCATCTTGGATAATCCTGGAAGCCGTAGCTCCGATCTTTGGGTGGGGCAAATCCCATCCTGAGACGCCTGCTGGAGGCTTGAAGCTCACTGTCAGGTACCTCTCATGCATCAGGCTACTGAACACTGGGAGGTTTCATTATTATATGACTGTTATACTGTAGATTTTCTTTTTTTTCTTTTTAAAAAATTTAAGTTTTTATTTTTTACTTTTCTTGCTCTCTTTTCCTTTTGTTTACCTGTTCCCTCAGAGTCTCTTTCTCCCTTTTTTGCATGCTAATATCCAATTTCTTTTGATTACACTCTCACCCTTTCTATTTTCTAGAACTTCTGTATATTTTTTCTTATCCCATTAACAGCCACATTCTACATCCCTCTGCATCCTCTTTGTCCTCCATTAGAAACTGCAGACCTTATTGCAAACCTCTTTGTTTTACCGAAGATAATATTTGAACTCATTCTGTTTACTATGACAATTTTGTTATTGTCCTCATAGGGGCTATTTGGTCTAGGATTGCATAGTGTCTGATTTGGGCACTGCTAATATTGATCTCCCCTTAAAGAAAGGGTTTTGGAAACCTATAGGGCCACTATAAGCCTATAGGGGGAAATCTGCAATACCCCAGATCTGCACTGCTAGAGGGGAAGATACATGAACAACATGAAAAAACAAGGGAAGAAAATGATCCAAACAAATCTAGATTCTATATTAATAGAATCCAATGACAGTGTGTTAGAAGAAATGCCAGAAAAGGACTTCAGATTATACATGGTTAAGATGATTCACAAAGCAAAGGATGCAATTAGAGAACAAATGGCAGGCAAAGAATGATAATACCAATAAGCTGAAAGAGCACCTGCAGGAAGCAAAATATCATTTCAACAAAGAGATAGAAATTCTCAAAAAAAAAAAAAAAAAAAAAAACCAAACGGAAATCCTTGAAATGAAGGAAACAATAAACCAAATAAAAAATTCAAAGGAAAGCATCACCAAAAGACTAGACCACTTGGAAGACAGAATCTCAGACAATGAAGACAAAATATTTAATCTGCAAAATAAAGTTGCCCAAACAGAGAAGATGGTAAGAAATCACGAACAGAATCTCCAAGAACTATGGGACATCATGAAAAGCCCAAATTTAAGAATTATTGGAATTGAGGAAGGCACAGAGATACAAACCAAAGGAATGAACAGCCTAGTCAATGAAATAATATCAGAAAATTTCCCAAACCTGAAGAATGAAATGGAAAATCAAATACAAGAGGCTTACAGAACACCAAATGTACAAAATCACAACAGATCCACACCAAGGCACATTATAATGAAAATGCCTAACATTCAAAATAAAGATAGGATTTTGAAGGCCATGAGAGAAAAGCATCAGATTTCATATAGGGGGAGACCAATACGGATAGCAGCCGACTTCTCAACCCAGACTCTAAAAGCTGGAAGAGCCTGGAACAACATATTTCAAGCTCTGAAAGAACATGGTTGCCAACCAAGAATCCTATACCCAACAAAACTAACCTTCAGATTTGAAGATGAAATAAAATCCTTCCATGATAAACAAAAATTAAAAGAATTTACAAATAGAAAGCCTGCACTACAGAATGTTCTCAACAAAATATTCCATGAGGAGGAAATGAAAAACAACAATGGAGGTCAGCAAAGAGAGGAACTACCTTAGAGAAAAACCACTCAAAGGAGAAACCAAGCCAAGTTAAAAACCAAAAATAAGCCAAATGACTGGGAATACAAATCATATCTCAATAAAAACCCTGAACATTAATGACCTAAACTCATCAATCAAAAGACATAGACTGGCAGAATGGATTAAAAAGAAAGACCCAACAATATGCTGCCTGCAAGAGACTCATCTCATAGAAAAAGACATCCACAGACTAAAGGTGAAAGGATGGGAAAAAACCTACCACGCACATGGACTCAGTAAAAAAGCAGGGGTTTCCATCCTTATATCAGATAAAGTGGACTACAAGCCAAAGTTAGTCAGAAGGGATAAAGAAGGATATTTCATACTGCTTAAGGGAACCATAAATCAGGAAGACATAACGATAGTAAATATTTATGCCCCAAACAATGGTGCATCCATGTACATCAAACAAATCCTTCTCAATTTCAGGAATGAAATAGACCACAACACAATAATTCTGGGTGACTTTAACGCACCACTGTCACCACTAGATAGATCTTCCAAACAAAAACCGAACAAAGAAACCATAGAACTCAATAACAATCAATAACCTAGACTTAATAGACATATATAGAATATTCCATCCATCATCAAGCGGATTCACTTTCTTCTCAGCAGCACATGGAATCTTCTCAAAAATAGACCATATGTTAGGCCACAAAGCAGCCCTTAGGAAATGCAAAAAAATATAGAGATACTGCCTTGTGTTCTATCAGATCATAATGGACTGAGAGTAGAAATCAATGACAAAATAAAAAACAGAAATTACTCCAACACCTGGAGACTAAATAATATGCTATTGAATGAAACATGGATAAAAGAAAACATCAGGGAGGAGATAAAAAAAATTCTTAGAGGTCAATGAGAACGATGATACAACATATCAAAATCTCTGGGACACTATGAAAGTGGTACTAAGAGGAAAATTCATTGCATGGAGCACATTCCAGAAAAGAATGAAAAGTCAACAACTAAATGACCTAACATTACAGCTCAAAGCACTAGAAAAAGAAGAACAGAATAACAGCAAAAGTAGTAGAAGACAGGAAATAATTAATATCAGAGCTGAAATCAATGAAATTGAAACAAAAGAAACAATACAAAAAATTGACAAAACAAAAAGTTGGTTCTTTGAGAAAGTAAACAAAATAGTTAAACCCTTAGCCACACTAACAAAGAGAAGGAGAGAGAAGACTCAAATTACTAAAATACATGATGCAAAAGGAAATATCATGACAGACACCACTGAGATACAGAACATAATGAGAAGCTACTTTGAAAATCTGTATTCCAACAAAATAGAAACTACCGAAGACATTGACAAATTTCTAGAGACATATGCTCCTCCCAAACTGAACCAGGAGGACATACGCAATTTAAACAGATCAATATCAAGCAATGAAATAGAAGAAGCCATTACAAATCTACCATCCAAGAAAAGCCCAGGACCAGACGAATTCTCAGTCCAGTTCTACAAGACCTTCAAAGAAGAACTCATTCCAATACTTCTCAAAGTATTCCAGGAAATAGAAAAGGAGGGTACCCTACTGAACTCACTCTATGAAGCTTATATCACCCTCATACCCAAACCAGGAAAAGACACATCAAGGAAAGAAAATTTTAGACCAATATCCTTGATGAATATAGATGCAAAGATCCTTAGCAAAATATTGGCAAACCGTATCCAAAAACATATTAAGAAAATTGTGCACCATGATCAAGTGGGGTTCATCCCCAGAATGCAAGGATGGTTTAACATCCGTAAATCAATAAACGTAATCCATCATGTCAATAGACTTAAGGATAAGAATCATATGGTTATTTCAATTGATGCAGAAAAAGCGTTCGACAAAATACAACACCCCTTCATGCTCAAAACACTAGAAAAAATAGGGATAGTAGGAACATACCTGAACATTGTAAAGACTATTTATGCTAAGCCCATGGCCAACATCATTCTTAATGGAGAAAAACTGAAACCATTCCCTTTAAAAATGGGAACAAGACAGGGATGTCCTCTTTCACCACTTCTATTCAACATTGTCCTTGAAACTCTAGCCAGAGCAATTAGGCAGACTAAAGAAATTAAAGGGATACGAATAGGAAAAGAGGAACTTAAGCTGTCAGTATTTGTGGATGACATGAGTCTATATCTAGAGGATCTAAAAACCTCCTCCAGAAAACTTCTAGACCTCATCAATGAATTCAGCAAAATAGCAGGCTATAAAATCAACACGCAAAAATCTAAAGCATTTTTATACGCAAGCGACAAAACAGCTGAAAGGGAAATGAGGAAAACAACCCCATTTGCAATAGCCTCAAAAAAAAATAAAATACTTGGGCATCAATCTAACCAAAAAGGTAAAAGATCTCTACAATGAAAACTACAAAACATTGAAGAAAGAAATTGAGGAAGACCTTAGAAGATGGAAAGATCTCCCATGTTCTTGGATAGGCAGAATTAATATTGTCAAAATGGCCATACTACCAAAAGTGCTATACAGATTCAATGCAATTCCAATTAAAATCCCATTGACGTACCTTACAGAAATAGAGCAAGCAATCATGAAACTCATCTGGAAGAATAAGAAACCCAGAATAGCTAAAGCAATCCTTAGCAGGAAGAATGAAACAGGGGGTATCGCAATACCAGAACTTCAACTATACTACAAAGCAATAGTAACAAAAACGGCATGGTATTGGCACCAAAATAGAAAGGTAGATCAATGGTACAGAATAGAGGACACAGACACAAACCCAAATAAATACAATTTTCTCATACTAGACAAAGATGCCAAAAATATGCAATGGAGAAAAGATAGCCTCTTCAACAAATGGTGCTGGGAGAATTGGAAATCCATATGCAACAGAATGAAACTAAACCCCTATCTCTCACCCTGCACAAAAATCAACTCACAATGGATCAAGGACCTTGAAATCAGATCAGAGACCCTGCATCTTATAGAAGAAAAAGTAGGTCCAAATCTTCACCTTGTTGGCTTAGGATCAGACTTCCTCAACAGGACTCCCATAGCATAAGAAATAAAAACAAGAATCAACAACTGGGACAGATTCAAACTAAATAGCTTTCTCTCAGCAAAGGAAACTATCAGCAATGCAAAGAGAGAGCCTACAGAGTGGGAGAAAATCTTTGCCACTCATACTTCAGATAGAGCACTAATTTCCAGAATGTATAAGGAACTCAAAAAACTCTACACCAAGAATACAAATAACCCAATCAACAAATGGGTTAAGGATATGAACAGACACTTCACAGAAGATCTACAAGCAATCAACAAACATATGAAAAAATGTTCACCATCTTTAGTAATAAGAGAAATGCAAATCAAAACTACACTAAGATTCCATCTCACCCCAATTAGAATGGTGATTATCAAGAACACAAGCAACAACAGGTGTTGGAGAGGATGTGGGGAAAAAGGTACACTCATACATTGGTGGTGGGACTGCAAATTAGTGCAGCCACTCTGGAAAGCAGTGTGGAGATTCCTTAGAAAACTTGGAGAGGACCTACCATTTGACCCAGCTACCCCACTCCTCGGCCTATACCCAAAGGACTTAAAATCAGCATACTACAGAGATACAGCCACATCAATGTTCATAGCTGCTTAATTCACAATAGCCAGACTGTGGAACCAACCTAGATACCCTTCAATTGATGAATGAAACTGTTGTATATATATACAATGGAATATTACTCAGCTATAAAGAATAATAAAATTATGGCATTTACAGGCAAATGGATGAAATTGGAGAATATCATGCTAAGTGAGATAAGCCAATCTCAAAAATCCCAAAGACGAATGATCTCACTGATAAGTGGATGATGACACATAATGGGGAGTGGGAGGGGGGCAAGAATGGAGGAAGGAGGGACTGTGTAGAGGGAAAAGAGAGGTAGGAGGGGTGGGGGGGGAGGAAAAAATAAAGGAATGAATCAAACATCATTACCCTATGTAAATGTATGATTATGCAAATGGTATGCTGTTGTCCATGTACAAACAGAAACAACATGTATCCCATTTGTTTACAATAAAAAAAAAAAGAAACTGTGGTACATCCACACAATGGAATATTATTCAACCATAAAGAAGAATAAAATTACAGCATTTGCAGGTAAGTGGATGGAGTCGGAGAATAAGGGACTAACATGTGAACTATTGAGAGTTTTGAGTGATAAGCAGAACAAGAGACCATGACCTCCATAGCCACCATCTCCGGCTCCTGGATTCCGTGAGGAACCAGACCTCACTCCAGGCCACTCAAGAGGGAGAATTTCACACGGAGTACTAGATACAGACATGTGGGATCAGGCACAAAGCCACCCAGGGTACAGGGAGGAAGCCCAGCTAGAGCAGCGACGGGAAGCCACCGCCACCCAGGGTGGGCTCAGGAGGACAGTGAGACTTGGGCAGTATCATAAAGAAGGGGCTGCTGGTCAGACCTGCAGCTGAGGCTTGTCTGCAGAGATGAGGGCTGGAGGTGACCAGCTTCTCCGGGGATGGCCAAAGAGGGAGCTCCCCGCTCCTGCCCTCCTGCCTCCCACCAGCCTTGCATTCGCTGCCCTTGGGAGGAAGCCAGCCGGTGCGGGTCTGAGATGCGCCATCTGCAGAGCAGAGCAGGAAGGGACAAGGCGGTCTGCGTGTGACAGGCAGGGCAGGGTCACCTGGTTGTGTGCCCCGCCGGGACTCCAGCGCAGCAGAGACCCAGCGCCAGCCCCTCCTGTGGCGCACCCTGCAACCCTGACCCCTTGTGAGATCTTGCTATCCATCTGAACCTCAGGGACCTGTGGGGAAACTTCTGGAAGCTGGGAGTGAAGGAAAAGGAAACCCCATTATTTTCAACCCAGGGCTTTGAATTTTGGGTTAGTTCATAGGCAGACATGTTTTCCTCAAAGCCTGAGTCACAGAGTACCCATCGTTTTTCATTTTTAACTTTGTTTCTTCCTGATTATTCTGTGTGATGATTACCTGTGCCGACAAGCTGATACACCGTAACTTCATCATTCTCCTTCCTTTCAACCAGTTGGTTATACCATCTTTTCTATGATTTAGATAATAACTGCAAAGCGTCTTTATGGATATGCATTTGTTCTGTGTCATGGGTACTGTTGGGAGACTATGTCCGGTTGTGTTTACGTGGTGTTTTGTGCATGTTGGTTACATGTACAATCCTGGGGGTGTAAAGCCACCCACCCACCCTCGGGAGGTGTGTCTACATTTATTTCAGAGTGTTGCTTCTGTGTCCTGGTGCTTGGGTCCATCTTCTTCTCTGCACTTTCACTCCCTGATTGTTATTCCTTATAACAGTTTCTTATGTGTGGTTATGCAAATCTGTTTCAGTGAAGGACTTTACCTTTCTTAAATAGACGTGTCTCAACTTCACCCATTTTCTTTTTTCTTTTTTGGTCCTGGGGCTTGAACCCAAGGGTGCTTAACCACTGAGCCACATCCCCAGTCCTTTTTCTATTTTATTTAGAGACAGGGGCTTGCTAAGTTGCATAGGGCCCTACTAAATTGCTGAGGTTGGCCTTGAATTCACAATCCTCCTGCCTCAGCCTCCAGAGCTGCTCGGATTACAGGTGTGTGCCACCGCACCTGGTTCCCGTTTTCAAGTCAACATCTTTCAGGTCTAACTTACATAAAATATACTGAACCCACTTAATTGTAGCTTTCCATGAAATCTGACAAATTAGTCATACGTGTAACTACTGCACAATCAAGGTACAGACCACTTCTGTTCACCCAGCAAGTTCCCAGTGCCTCTCCTGGACAAGACTTCCCACCTTGTCTTGGGGCAGTCACTAATCTGTTTTCTGTCACTACAGGTGTTTGAATGTTCTAGCATTTCATGTCAGTGGACTCATAAAGTATAAAAGCTGCCATGTCTGGTCTCTTGTGCTTAAATACTAGTTTTGAAACTCAGGTTGTTGGATGTCTCTGTAGCGCGTTCCTTTTTATTGCTGAGTACTATCCTGTTGCATGGATATACCGCAACTTATATCTACTTATAAACTGATGTGTGTTTGGATTATTTCCAGTTTGGAACTATTATGAATAAAGCTGCTATGAACTTTACTCTGTGTATATATACATTCTCATGTTCTTGGGTAAAAACTTATGTTTGGAATTTCTGGGTCATGTGAAAACTGTATATTTATAAGAAACTATCAAGCTGATTTTGAAAGTGACTATCATTTTATTTTCCCACCAACCCTATATGAGAGTTCCAGTTACTCCATGTGTTAGTCAGTTTTCTGTTACTATGAGAAATACATGAGATAATCAACTTATAAAGAAAAAAGGTTGGGACTGGGGGTTTATAGCTCAGTGGTTGAAAACTTAGGTTCTAGGTTCAATTCTAAGAAGAAAAAAAGGAAAAGAAAGAGGAGAAAAGAAAGGAAAAGAAGGAGAAAGGCTGGTTTATTTTGGCTTAGTTTTAGGTTTTAATCTCTGATCAGTTGACCCTGTTACTTTAGGCCCATGGCAGAGCATTGTGAGTGTGTGGCAGGATAAAACTGCTTATCTCATGACCATGAAGAAAAAGAAGGGGTGGGGAGAGACTGGGTTCCACTACCTCCTCCAAGGGTGTACTGTCAATGATCCAAGGACCCCTCACTAGGTCCTGCTCCTTTTCTTCCCCTGCTCCCTCTAGAATGCCAATAACCCAAGGATGGGCTCTTTTTATCCTGTTCTCTGAGACTTGTTAGGTTTCTTCATCCCTTTTTGTTCCTGTTTTCTTCCTCTCCTCTGCTTACTTTCAGGGAGCTGACTTGTATCTTACTCATTCTTCTACTTGATTTATTACACTATTATGCTCTCTACTGCATTTTTAAAATCTCATTCATTGTATTTTTCAACTCCCAGATTTCCATTTGTTTTTTTTTTACTATTACTATTTCAATCTTTACTTTTTTTTTTTTTTTTTTTTCCTGCTAAATTTCTGAATTGCTTCTTTGTATTTTCTTGGATTTCACGGAGATTCTTTGTCTGGCAGATCATACATCTCTGTCTCCTTAGGGTCAGTCTCTGGTAACTTGTGTATTTGGCCACATCATTTTTTTCTTGTAGCTTTTGATCAACAGTGTGCACTGATGTCTTTTTATCAACAACAGAGCTGTTTAATCTTGCATTTGTATTGTCTACGACCTTCCTTCCCCAGTAGGCTTGTTCAGGAATTCTGAAGAAAGACAAAGAGCTCATATTAAGAAATCTTTCCTTGTGGCATATTCTTTAATATGCACATTAAATTAAATTTATATATTTTTTTCTTATTACTCAGACCATTTCATATTTTCATCCTAATCATCATCAGATACTCAGATTTATATATTATAAAATTTAAAAGTACAAATAGACCCAGGTCTATTTATGGCCTCTCTTTTCTGTCCCATTGTTCTATCCATTGTATCTTTAGAAGTCTTGATACTGAGCAAGTCTTTGATCGTGTTCTTCAGGAAGTCTTAGGTGTTCTTGACCTTTTGCACCTCCATAGAAATTTTAGAATTGTTTTATCAAATTCCGCAAATATCCCCTTAGGATTGATTGGAATCACACTGTATCTATATATCAATTAGGGAGAAAGCAGCACTTTTATGATCTTGAGTCTTTGTAGCGACGAGTATAATTCTCTATTTTAGAGTACTTTTTATTATAAGTTTCTAAATTTTCTCCACAATGGTCTTGCCAATAATTTGATAGATATACTCGATGTTACTAAATGCATTTTTTTCCAAATCACCAAAGAACAAATGCCAAAACAGATATTTGGTCAAAGTTATGGTCAAAGCTGAATGTCCAAAAGCTAAATAAATGTCTGAAACACAAAAATACTTTTAAACTTTTATCAGAAAATTTATGGAAAAAAAAAAGATTCGATTTTGTTACAAAGATTTTAGTTTCAAATTTTTGTTTGCCATTATATAACAGGAATGATCAATTCTCAGAAGAGGCTCTTGTGAATAATAGTAAATATGGACATATTAATATTTGAGATCCCATGACTACTCAGTAATTGTAATTTTTTTTTTTTTTTTTTTTTTTTTTTTTTTTGGTGCTGGGGATTGAACCCAGGGACTTGTGCATGCTAGGCAACCAATCTGCCAACTGAGCTACATCCCCAGCCCTTCTAATTTCAAAGTGCTGCGATTTTACCTTTCTGTTTTCTGCACATTCCTCATGACGTCATTGCTAATAGTGCACAAGGGTTCTGGGTTCTCTGCCTCAAACCTGCCCAGGCTGACTGCTCAAGAATTCTCATCGACATCTTCGGGGTTTGCTGGGATGTTTGGTCTCTCCATGCATCTGGAGAGCTTTCGCCCTTCTTCCTTGCAGTAGTTGATTTCAGGTCTTGTCAGGTAATTTCAATCTCTCTGTCACCACTTTCTGTTGGTGTCTTTTCCCAGGTAGCTGGAGATTCTTGTTGCTTCTTTTAACGTTCAGTAATTTTGGACTGTATCCTGGACAACTTAAATATTAGAAGATTCTACATCTTTTAAAAATTCTGTGGACATTGCATGTAGGTGTGCGGCCCCATTCACGCATGCGTAGATCAGCGGTGAGCCCAGCTGTTCCTAAGAGACCTCGTGCGTTCGTTTTCCTGAGTTCCTCTTTCTCCACAATTTCCGTGCTACTTTCCCATTTCAGTTGTCCAACCAGAAAACCGGGACTTTCCTTTCCTCGTCCCGCTGTTCACTGCCTGCCCCGGCTCCTACCTCAAGGTCAGTCCCCTGGAGAAGAGCGGACACAAGCCCTCCTTCCCTAACAGCGCGTCCACGTGGAGAGGCAGGTGGTGTGCCCTCACGGTACTGAGCTCCTGTGGGCAGCTCCTTGCTGTCGTTGCCACTGCTGCCACCACAGGAGGGCTTAAGGATTGGGACGTGAGTGGATGGCCACAGGGAGGAAGAAAGGGAGACTTCTGAGTGTTAGTCTTTTAAAACTTTTTATTTTTACAGACACATTTTGATTCATTGTACACAAATGGGGTGCAACTTTTTCTTTCTGTGGTTGTGCACAATGTAGACTCACACCATTCATGCAATCATACATATTTATAGGGTAATACTGTCTCATTCTACTGTTTTTCCATCCCCATCCCTCCCACCCCTTTTTCCTCTACACCATCCAAAGTTCCTTCATTCTTCTCCCCCCCTCCTTATATCATGCACTTATCAGAGAAAACATTCGGCCTTTGGTTTTTTTGGGCTTGGCCTATTTCTTTTCTTTCTTTCTTTTTTTTTTTTTTTTGCGGTACTGGGGATCGAACTCAGGGCCTTGTGCTTGCAGCTGAGCTATCTCCCCAGCCCCATTGGCCTATTTCACTTAGCATATTTTCCAACTTCATCCATGTACCAGCAAATGCCATAATTTTATTCTTCTTTATGAATAATATTCCATTGTGTATATATATCACAGTTTCTGTATCCATTCGTCAATTGGTTGGTTCCACAATCTGGCTATTGTGAATTGAACTGCTATGAACATTGATGTGGCTGTATCACTGTAGTATGCTGATTTTAAGTCCTTTGGGTATAAACCGAGGGGACCAGACTTCCTTAACAAGACCCCCATAGCATAAGAAATAAAAGCAAGAATCAATACATGGGATAGATTCAAACTGAGTGTTGGTCTTACCCACCCCATTCTTCACGTCAGAACTAGCGGGTTCTTCTGGGGCCTCCTTGACCTGCACCCTCTATTCCGGATCTCGGGTTGTATTGAGCTTAGGCTGAATGATAAGAGAGGCAACCGTAGTAAACTAGGTAACATTTAAATTCTGCTCACCCTCCCCATGCGCCTGCTGCTATTTATTTTGCAGAGACGTCAATTCACTGCTCCGTGCATTGTATCAGGTGTTGTAATATCAGGTATCAGGTAGTTGTAATAGGGTGGAGGCACTGGAGCCGTAGAACCGGGACCTGTGTTCTACATCATTAACTTCTCCCCGTTCAATTATACTTGCTGCTTGACTATTCCCCACTAATGTAGAAACCTCACAATGACACGGGTCTGTTTTTCCTACTCTGCATGCTCTATGCACCAATGTTAGACACATTGTATCCACATACATTATGAACTCTGCAAGGCTATACAGCCGTTTACTTTAAATGTTCTTGTGCAGCACACAAAAATTACAGCAAAAAATAAAACAACAAAAAAAAGTTCTCTTGTAATTCGTATTTAGCCAGATCTTTACCATTTCCTATGCTCTTCATTCATTTCTGAGGATCTGAGTTTTCATCTGATATCAACACATTTCCTTCTGAAGAACTTCCTTTATCATTTCTTGCTAGTGTGGGTTTGCTGGTGACAAATTCTTTTCTTTTGTATAAAAATGTCATCTTTTGCTCTGATTCCTGAAGGATACCACTTTAACTGTCTAGTTTATAGAATTCTGGGTTGATAGCCTTTTTTCTTTTTATTTATTTATTTTGGTACTGGGGAGTGAATCCAGGGGCATGTAACTACTAAGCCACATCCCCAGCCCTTTTTGATATTTTATTTAGAGACAGGGTCTCACTGAGTTACTTAGGGCCTCAATAAGTTGCTGAGGCTGGCTTTGAACTTGAGATCCTCCTGCCTCGGCCTCCTGAGCTGCTGAGATTACAGGCGTGAGCCACCGCACTGGACTGATGGTCTTTTTTCCTTTCGACACTTTAAAGATATTCTTCTTTCCTCTGGTATGATTTGTATCCAATGAAACAGAAACCAGTAACTAACTTGTTCCCCACATGCTACGTGCTGAGTTTCTTTTCTTGTTTTCAAGATCATCTGTGTCTCTAGCAGCTTGACAGTTGATGATGTGCCTTCTTTGTTTTTGCCCAACTTAGTAATTATCCATTATCTTGACTGTAAATGCAGATTGTCTTTGGGTCTGTAAATGTAATCTTTCATAAGGTTTCAGCAAAATTTTAGCCACTATTCCTTGAAATTCCCTGTCCCATTCTTTCCCGCTTCCTTGTGAACTAACGACTACACATGACATTATGTTCAAGTTCACCTGTCAGATTCCTAAGGCTCTGAGATTTTTTCTTTAATCCCCATGCTTTCTGTTACCCTTTCTTCAGTCCTCTGGTTTGTTTACTCTTTCCTTCTGCTCTTTCTATTTTTGTCATTAAATCCATCCCATGATTTTGTTTTGTTTTGTGTTTTATTTTTTGTTTTTTCCGTACCAGGGATTGAACCCAGGGGTGCTCAACCACTGAACCACACCCCCAGTCCTATTTATTTTTAAATTTGAGGCAGGGTCTCACTAAGTTGCTAGGTCCTTGCTAGGTTGCTGAGGCTGGCCTTGAACTTGTGATTCTCCTGCTTCAGTCTCCTAAATCCTGGGATTACAGGTATGTGCTTGCCTGGCTTTCATCCCAGGAATCTTTCATTTTTAACATATTTTTGTTTTAGACACTTTAATTGGATTTTTTTTTGTCATTTCTATTTCTCTGTGAATGTGTTTTATTTCATTTCTGTAATGATAGTTGTAATAAGCCAGGCACGATGGTACAAGCCTGTATTCCCAGCAACTCAGAAGGCTGAGATAGGAAGATCACAAGTTCAAGGCCAGCCTCAGCAACTTAGCAAGGCCCTAAGTAACTTGGTGAGATCCTGTCTCAAAATAAAAAAAGGAAAAATTTAAAAATAGGGCTGGGGATGTGGCTCAGTAGTTGAGCACCCCTGGGTTCAATTCCTTGTACCAAAAAAAAAAAAAAAAGTTGTACTGGCCACTTTAAAATGGTTACTCTGAACATGCGTTTCACCTCAGGCTTTCTACCGATCTGCTTTCCTGAGTTTGCATGAACAGGAGGTAGTTTTGGACATCCTGGACACCACAGAGGTTACGCCGTGGAGGCTCAGGACCCAGCTCACGTCTTCTGGCGGGTGTAGTCTCTAGGATTGAGCAGCCAGTGATGTGGGCCGGGCGGCAGCCTCAGTCTCTCCTTCTCTCCTGAGAAGATTGTCCCACGTGTGTGCAGTTCAGAGGCCCAGCTGGATTTGGCTGATCTGGGAGTCTCTCTGTCTGTCTGTCTGCCCCTCTCTCTCTCTCTCTCTCTCTCTCACACACACACCCACAGAGCTTTCTTTCCCAGTTTCTTTCTCATTCATTCTCTAAGCCATAAAGAATGGCGTTTCCCCACCGGCACCCTGGAGCCCCGTGTCCCGCCCCTGCCTAAAAGCCACAGAGCTGGCACGGTGTCCTCCCCACTCGAGGCTCAGCCTCCCTCTCCGGGTGCCTTCAGGAGGCTGCTTTCTGTGTTCTCTCTGAATTCAGTTGTTTCCTGTATGACGGTTGGTCCAGTAGGATCTTATTATTCATTAAAAACAGAAGGCCTTTCTTATCTCATAAAAAATGCCGTGTTTCTGTCGCATATGCGATTCATCTTTTTCATTAAAATTTCAGGCATTTTATATTTTTAGATCCTGTCAAGAATGGTAGGGTGTCTGTTCCTGTCCCTCCCTCCCTGTTTTCTAATTAGTCATGGTTGCTGGTATATAGGTGCGTTACTGAATTTTAAGAATTCAACCTACCATTTATGCCACCCCTCTGCTGGAAACAAAAACCAAACAAGAAGCCTGTTTTCATTTTATTTCTTTCCCACTTATGAAGGGTAACAAATGAGAGTGTGTTTCAATATTTTTCATTTCCCTTCTTGTTGAAATAGCCCCTCATTTTACTCTTCAGTGAAAATGCCACAGCTGCACTACCAGCCCGCTGGCTCTTCTCCCTGGGTCATGTCATGCCCTCCCGGAAATGAGGCGCCTGGTTCAGAGGAGGCCACAGAAGACAGAACTGAATCAAGGCTGAATTTTTTTCTTTTCCAACTCGATGCGTGAGTTCAGTCAAAATGACCGAAAAGAACCTGCCTGATGATAAAGCCTTGAGAGAGGTTTTCAGGTAAAAAACAAAAGGAAAGACTCTGTTAGAAGCACTTACTGAAAAGAGAAGAGGCAGAATTAATTTCTAATGTTAGATTTTGGTTTTGTGAAGGAGAAAGTTGAAGCAAAATTTTGTTTTAAAATTCTTCAATTATGAATACTTTTTTTGGATCTCTTTTTATTTCCCCATGAGAACTAATTGTCAGAATTACTTGCTGTCACTTTAAAGAGGTCTTTTCATGATTGCATAGTACTCTGTCATGGGCTATACTGTATTCAGTCAATTTTCTTATAGTCAGAAAGTTAGGTTAGCTCCCATATTTTACTATTAAAAAGAGTGACACAGGGCAGTAAAATGGATAGAACTGGGGGAGATTATGTTAAGTGCAGTGAGTCAGAGAAATACTGCATGTCCTCTATCATATATGGAATATTAAAAAAAAAAAGTTCACCTGAATATAAAATAGTGATTACTAGAGGTTGGGAAGGGTGCAGAGGGAGGATGGATTTGATTAGTG
This sequence comes from Sciurus carolinensis, assembly GCF_902686445.1. Taxonomy (NCBI): domain Eukaryota; kingdom Metazoa; phylum Chordata; class Mammalia; order Rodentia; family Sciuridae; genus Sciurus; species Sciurus carolinensis. The sequence continues at coordinate 7,338,584 of NC_062224.1, read as the reverse complement.
CAGCGATTAGCATGTGTTGAAATATCATCCTGAACCCCATTAATATATATAATTTATACATGTTAATCAAAAATAAAATAAAATATTAAAAAATAAAAGAAAATTCTTCAGTAGAATACAAAGGGGGCACTGGGCTGGGGCTCAGTGGTGGAGCATTCGCCTAGCACATGTGAGGCCCTGGGTTCCACCCTCCGCACCACATGAAAATACATAAAGCAAAAATAAAGGTATTATGTCCATCTACATCTAATCAAAACAAAGACGTACAAAGGGAATCATTTAACTTCCCTTGCTTGAAATGGTAAAATAGAGAATTAAAGAAATCACGTACAGATAATTCATGCCAAAATTCCTTCAGAATATTCAGAGAGTTGAGTAAAAATTGAAGATTTTATTTGCTCAAATTACTTGAAAAGTTGTCTTGTCCTCCATCTTACCTTTATGAATAAAATAGTGGTTTAGGAAAAGAGATTTTAAAACATCTTTAAAAAAGAAACCAGTAGGGAAATAAAAAAGTAATATGAAGAAGCAATTCACAAAGCACAAACAAATTGCCAGTGTATGAATGAGAATTGGATAAGACTCACTGTTAATCAGGGAAATGAAAATCGAAGCAATGATTCATTCAATTTTTTTTTCCCGTCAGTTGAGCAAAAATTTTTAAATTGTTTATATCTGATGCTGATAAGCCTGTAGTGAAATTAGCTTTCTTGCCTGCTATTGGAGGGACTGTAAGTTAGTTCACAGTGCTTGGATAGCGTAAACATCCCCCATTCTCCATCCCTCCCTAAATCACACCCTTCACCTCATAACCTGGTGCAATTCTTTCTTCTGACTCCAGCTCAGCTGTGCCCCTTACTGTAGCCTGTGGGATGTTCCAAGCTCAGGTAAAGATGCTGACGGAGGGAAGCTTGCCCCTTTGCACCTGGGAGAACCACCCAGGCTTGTCTGCTGGAGGAGAAGGGCCACACGGAGCAGAGCAAGGTTGCCCTTCATGCCAGCCAGGCGCCTGCCACCTGACTCTGCCAATCTGCAGACACAAGGACAAGCCCAGCCCAGATCAGCAGAGCCGCCAGCCAGTGGCTCTTTACACATGAGCAGCAGATGTGTATGACTAAACCTCCAAGTTTCTGTGGTTTTTATGCAGCATTATTGGGGAAATAGACAACTGAATCAGAGGGCAACAGGCTTAATCTGTCGAGATTTTTTAAATGCGCAATGCTTAACCCAGCAATGACATTTTCAAGGAAACCACAGAAACTTAGATGAACTGACAGGCATCCAAGATGTTCAGGGATGCATTATTTGTGGTAGAACGTGGTTTAAACATTCTGAATTTATCTCAGTAGTGAATGGTTGAATAAATTAGGGTATGTCTGGATGACACAATACGTCTTGGTACGTTCATGCTGCTAAAACAAAATGCTTGAGACTGAGTATTTCATAGACGGTAGCAACGCATCGTTCACAGTTCCGGAGACTGGGAAGTCCATGGTCAAGTTGCAGGTAAGAAACCTCTGGTGAGGTTTCTGTGTCTTATGTATATTTTGTCACAACAAAAAATAAATATAAAAGAATAACCAGTGGAAAGGAAAGTAATAGATTGTACTTTGAAAAAAATATCCAAATAATACAAAAGTATGTGAGGTGACAAATGAACCCATCCACTCCCCTCATGTCCTCCTACCTGTGAGTGATGGGCGGGGCTGATCTGTTTGAAGTGAATCCTTCCAGACTTTCCATGAATAGTCACATGCACAGAGACACACACATACTTTTTTTTCTTTTTTTTTTACAAAGGTAGGTCACATTATATACTATTCTGTCACTTTGTTTTTACCTAATAGTGAAGAATAGGTATTTTCTTTGTTTCAGGCGTCTATTTAAATTATTTCCTGAATAAGTCACTAGTAGGACCTCATTCTCAAAAATGCCCCTCCTGGTGGACACCTTCTCAAGATTCTAGAGTTGTGCTCAGCACACAATAGACCCGCATGGAATACCAAACAAACAGACTAAATTTCTAGTATCACACATGCCTCAGAATGACCCATGGTTATTTGTTATATAAATGGATGATCCAAAGTGTAGTACCAAATGAGTTCTTAGTGGCATTTAAAAATTTTTTTTTTTGTATTGGGGATTGATCTTGGGGGCACCCTTCCACTGAGTTACATCCCAGGTCCTTTTTATGTGTTATTTTGAGATAGGATCTCATTGAGTTGCTGAGGCTGACCTCAAACTAGCAATCCTCTTGCCTTAACTTCCCGAGTTGCTGGAATTACAGGCAAGTGCCACCACACCTGGCTTTAGTGGCAAAATTAAAACTCTGATGTATTTCGAGTGCTTTTTTAAAAGCTTAATTAAAAGTTCTTCACTTAAAACATATAATTCAATCACATTCAAATTCTGAATGCACAATTCAAATTTCATTTGGGAAAGATCTGTCAGCCTCTTTCCCTTAATCACCTCGCTCCCTGGAGGTCCCTTCAGTTGATCGGTGAATATTTAGAGATAGTCACTTAGTGACCTCAACCCTGGAGATGTCCACTCTATTTGGGTCTAGGGGCCATTAGGGTTCTCAACTTGGGAGAAATAACTGCATTTCCATTTTTCTCCTCTCTCTCTGCTTAATGGTGGTATCCGTTCTCTCTGAAGAGCCTAGGACAGTCTCAGTGCACCATTGGGGTCCTCAAAGTCAGGTCCTGGGTTCAGGCCTCTCCGCCTGGCATCCTCCTCTCCCCCACCCTCCCCCTCCCTCTGTGGCTCGCTCTTTCTTGTTCTGGGATTTGCCTCTGACTCGTAGCAATAATGGGTCTGGGAAGGTCCAGGAGCCTTCAGGTGGTCTCAGGTGGAACCTGGGTGAGCCTCAGCACCTGGGCTGTTGCAGGTGACAGACAGAGTGGGCACACCCCGCTGACCCCGGGTCTGCCCAGGCAGAGCCTTCCCCCTTCTGGGCTTAAGTCAAGGCTGCTTCTTTCCCCCTGGCTTTTGGTTGGGTCTCAGTTTGGGGAATAAGTGATAGAAAATTTAAAAATCCTGGAAGGGTCAGGCAAGCAGTACAGGGCACCTGGGCTTGGCGTCCCTCCCTCTGCTGAAGCCCAGCTTAGGTGAGCCCTTGCTCACAGGGACAGCTGTCCCACTGCTTCTCTCATATCTGACCCCCTCTCTGTTCCTCTGTCTCTCTGTCCCCTCTCCCCACCTCTTCCTCTCTCTCTGCCTCGGTCTCTTCCTGCCCCCACCACTACCCCTGTAGGCTCAGGACAGTTACAGGCCCCAGATTTTGCCATCTCAGCCTCCCTCTTCCTCCTTTGCCACCCCTGACACCTCTGCCATCCATCGCCTGCTCCCTCGCTTGGGTGTGATTCTGAACCCCAAGTGCCAATCACCTGTGCTCCTGGCACGAGGCCAGCTCTGCAGGTGGGTTTGCTTGGAAGGCTCGGTGAGCCTGAGCCCAGGAGCCACTTCTCTGGAGGGGGCCGGAGTTGAACCATGACCGAGGGGCTCTGCAGCAGAGTGGGCATTCCTGAGTGGAGCCAGCAGCGTGGCCTCACCAGCGCCTGGACGTGGGGGGTCTGAGCACCCTTCCTCATGTCCTCCAGGGCCACGTGCATGACCAACAGCCCCGGCTCATTGATAAGAGCACTTCTATGAGCAAGAACATATGGCAGACAACTTTTCCCAAAGATCACACCCACCACGGACTGTTCTGCCTGAGCAACACCCCCAGCCCTGCAATGAGACCTGTTTCTCCTCAGCTCTGACCCTACAGACTGACTGGAGCATTCGTGGTGAATCCTGAAGTGACGGTCAGGGCATTGCTGGATAAAAGCTCAAAATTACTTAAAAGCAGCCATTTTCTACCGAGGATTGTGAACTTGGGCTACAAGTACATGTGAGTCCAGCCTCCAGGCACATCAGGACTCTGATCGCACTGGTATTTGACAGTTATTGAACCGGGCCATGCATCGGCCTTGCTCTGGATGCTTCCCAGCAAATTTAGAATCCAATATAAATTATTTTCTTATTACTCATTCTTTCTGCCCCAGGACAAATGTCTGTTCTTTCTTTTAAAAAGTGATTAAATTTTTCCCGGATGGGTTTGAAGTCTGGTATTTCATAATTGACTTGCTATATCAGATTCTTGGAACTTCTCACTATCTCTGCTGTGTCTAGGCAGGGGTCCCTTCCCAGGAAACAGGACACTTAACAGTTAGTCCTCTGTGTGGGTGCCTCACCGAAGTCCAGCTATTAGCTATGCCCAGACCACAGAGGACATCCTGGGGAACCCTGCAACCAGAAGCCCAGCTGACCCAGAGGCAAGTAAAAATGGTGGAATGAGACAGACATCATGACCCTATGTACATGTATGATTACATGAATGGTATGAAGCTACATCGTGCACAACCAGAGAAATGAAATGATGTACCCCATTTGTGTACGATGAATCAAAATGCAGTCTGTAAAAAATTAAAAGCTAAAAAAAAAGACAGGCTTTCTGCCTGCAGCCAAGTCCCAGCGTGTGGGAATGGCACATGGGTCCTTCAGAAGGAAAACTCTGGGGTCCCTTATTTCCTTGAGTCTCTCACAGGCGCCTTGGTGCTGTGGCACTGGAGGTACCCTGCTGAGCCCCGACCTTTGTGTGATTTCATTTCGGCTCAGCTCACACACGTTTCTCTGGCTGCTGTAGATGTCTGTCCTACCCTGTGATCGTGGTGGGATAACTCTGTTCATCTCATATGACCACTTGACTGGGTGGTGGTTTAACTGTCCTTACTTTGGGGCCTCAGGCCTTTGGATCTTAACAAAGATCTCTGAGATACTTACCATTCTTTCTCGGGGGTCTTGGGAGGGTCGTCCTATCTTCCTCTTTTTCTCCTGTTTCTCGTTGTGTCCTCTCCCTCCACTCGGTAAGCACCCCCACCTCCCTTCTGGGCACACATGTAAGTACGACCGAGCACTTCCACTGGCCTTGGACGCAAGGAGCAGTGGCTGCTTGTAGAGTCAATCTGCTCCAACCCGCCTTAGAGAGCATGTGCTTCGTGCCAGGCACTGAGGATGCAAGAGCGAGTGACCTGAGCCGGCCCTTTGGCGCTCATGACCTCCCACAGTAAGCCAGTGAGATGGTCCAGCTCCGGAGACCAAAGGCGCAGCACAGAGCAGGTGCAGATGCGGGTGCAGGAGACACCACGGGGTGCCACCATGGGGCGGAGGAGGAGGCAGGATGGGAAGCCAGCCTTCTGGGAGGGATGAACATTTGAAATTCTCTAGGGCCTCCCTTAATAACCCAAAACCCTGCAGAAACTACCTCTGGTCCACAAGTCCCAAATGAGTGTTTTTCCATGTCCAGATGGTTGGGTGAAGAAATTCAGAGAAGGAAGATGTCAACTGTGGTCAGAATCCACAGACTTCCGGCAGTGACCCCAGAATGAACCTGGGCACTTACCCTGGGGAGCCAAGCAGGGGTGGGTGGGAATCTGCCCTGGCTGGGAAAGATGAGTGCTCAGCCCGCCAAGGGAAAGCTGAGGTCACTTTCCAGGTTCGTGACCTCACCTCGAACTTCTAGAAAACTAGCCCCAGACAGGGCAGCTCAAAGGTCACTTCCCTGGGAAGTCCTGCACAAGGTGACCAAATTCCATGGCACCCGCTTAGCCACCTGGGGAGACTCCTGTCCTCTCCAGGTCCATGAAAGGCCATTGCCAAGGAGCCACTGGACCCGTGCAAGTCCTCACACTCAACACTACTGGGACCGGCAGTTAGTTAAAGCTGATGCACATCAGATGCAATTTACAGTGTCTGTACGTGGGAGGGTAACTTAAGGCCCTGGTAAAGTTGTCTGAAGGCAGAGTCTGAAATCCCGCAGAATCATCTAATTCAGAATGGACAAATTTTCTTCTGTGAAGGTCCGGACAATAAATACTTTCGGTTTTGCAGGATGGATGATGTCTGCCACACCTATTCACTATAAAACTCTACCATTGTCCTGCAAAATCAGCTATGGGTGAAATATAAATTAATGATGTGGTTCTGTTCCAATAAAACTTTATTTACAGAAATGCCTTATTTACAGGTGGCAGGCTAGATCTGGCCTCGGTTTGCTGGGCTAATCCATTAGAAATTTAACAGCTATTTGTTCTAGTCCTGTGACTTCATCCAGTTTTTTTTTTTTTTTTCCCAAAGCAGTTAACTTAGTTTTGAAGAATCATAACTTCCATTCTCCCACCAAATGCCAAGTCTGACTTTGGAGGTCAAGTCCTGACTCATTTTTCTCTTGTACCCACAACTGACCTACTGGCGAATCCCATTGGCTCAACCTTGACTGGGAACTCAGAGCCTGTTTCTCCCTGGGTGCCCCCCACTCCTGCTCACCTCCCTGCACTGGAGTCCCCTCTCTGGGCTCTGGCTTCCTTCCTCCCCACACAGCAACCACAGGCTCCTTTCAAAACACAAGTCAGCCCCTGTCCCTTGCCACCACCCAGGGGCTCTCTGCATTTCACTCAGCTGCTGCAAGCCAAGACCCTCCTGGACTAACCACCCAGCCTCCCTTCCAGCCCCTTCCCCAGCTTCTCCAGCTACACTACTGTCTTTTATACCCAGTAACTCATACTTCCCTGCCTTGCATTTCTGGTCCTTGAGTCTGGAATCAAGTTCCTGATGTCTCCACAGGAGCTCCATCCTCATTGCTTTTCCATTTTGTCAGAGGCCTTCCTCCTATCCTAGGATAGCAGTCCACCCCTCCCTCTCCATATCCCACCCCCACCTCCAGTCTCCATCGTTTCCCCTCTCTCTGCTCCCTATTTCTGCAAGGACATCAGCAGCAGGAATACTATCATTTTTATGTGCCCGTGGCCCTGTATTAGTATACTATGGCTGCTGTAACAAAATATCAGAGTCTTCAGGGTTCAAACAACAGAACTTTATAGTCTCACAGTTCCAGAGGCTGGAAGTCCAAGATCAAGGTGTTGGCAGGTTTGGTTTCCTTCTGAGGCTGTGAGGAGAACCTGTTCTAGACCTTTCTCCTAGCTTCTGGTAGTTTGTTGGCAATGTTTGTTGTTTCTTGGCATATGGAAGCATCACCCCAGTCTCAGCCTTCATCCTTACATGGCGTTCTCCCTGTGTGTCTGTTTACAAATGTCCTCTGTTTAAAAGGACACCAGTCACATTGGGTTAGGAGCCCATGCTACTCCAGTATGGCCTCATCTAAACTCAACTCATTCTATCCACAACAACCCTCTTCCCAAATAAGGTCACATTCTGCAGTACTGAGGGTCAGGACTCCAACACACGAGTGGTGGTGGTGTCGGGGGGACACATCTCAAACAAAAACATTGCCATCCTAGAATGCAGGTCCCAGGAGTTCAGGGATTTCATATTAATTATTGTTGATCCTAATAACTGGAAGAGGGCTTGGTGTACCATGACATTTGATGAATATTCGTGGAATGGACGAGCTCTTATACTCAGAATTCTTCTGCTTATCTAGACTATTTGGTTAAATGACATTAAACACAATAGCAAGTCCACTGACAGAGGCAGGTTTGGGAGCCAGTAGGACCAATCTTCTGTCAGTGTTCACTGAGCTGGTGGGGAGGGGCTCCTGCTCTCCAGACTCAGTGTGAGGTCAGCCAGGATCCTCACCCAGGGCAGCAGAACACAGGCTCAGCTGACCAACTGGCTAAGTGGAGGCTGGTTAAGAAGGCCTCACTGGGCGTCCTCCCTCTGCCATGTTTCCCTCCTGGACTGAGAGGGTTACCGGAAGGGGAGACACAGCCCGGCAAAGCTGCCGCTCAGAGACTTGCAGCTGGCTGCAGTGATTTCCAGTTCTAAGTTCGACCAGCTTTGAGGTAGAAGGAAGTCCTGATGAGAGGAAAAGTTCTAGAATCTTAATTTGGACTTTGAAATTCAAGCCCATTTCAGATTTGGAGGATGAAACACGGTGGTGTGTTCTGGAAACTGCGGGGGTGCAGGTGGCTGGGGGTGAGTGTTATTGCTGAGTCTGAAGGTAGAGATGAGTAGAAAAGTGGGGGAGGTGGACGAGACCCAGTATGAACCTTAGAGTGACCTCAATTGCACACTGAGGAATGTGGGCCTGATGGCACAATCCAGTGGGGCTCAGCCACTACGCACGTCACCTGTGGGCGGTGAGGGGTGAGGATCCCTGCAGGAAGAAGGGGGTGCTCTCCTGGCCCTTCAAGGAGAGCAGTGGCACGCCCCACCCGGGGTCTCAAGCAATGGGGTAGCTGCTGGGGGCATGAGGAGGCAGGCTGGAGGGGCGGGGAAGCAGAAGGGAGTCTGGACAGAGTTGCTTGACCAGAGTTGTGGTCTCTGGAGGACAAAGGGAGTCCCGGGGAGCCTCTACCACCTCCCTCTCTCCCACCCTCTGTGATGCCCAGGGACCAGGACAACAGTCGGGTCCATGTGGGCTAGTGTCCTGGGACACTAAGGATGGAACAGTCAGGCGGATGCCCAGGAGGGGGCTGGACAAAGGAATCTGCATCTTCCCACAGAAGTCAGAGTGAAAAGATAGCCATGGATCTAGGCTCCACCTCATGTCTAGTGGAAAGAGTGAGCAGTCCAGAATTTCAAGGTCATCACCTAAGGAAACCTTAAACGTTCAAAGGTCAGGGCGGTGGAGGTGAGTCATGGCGTTTATTAAGACTTTGACTGGTTGGCAACCCAAGAGGACCAGACCAGGAAACCAGAAGATTGGACGGCAGGTGAGTAGGGAGTCAGCGTGCATGGACACTTGTAAGTTCTCGCTTTGAGTGGCGTGGGGGTCCCTTGACATTTTGCCCCCTCAAGCCCAACAGCCCCATTCCGAGCCTCATTCCCGTGAGGATGCCTTGAAGCCTTCTAGGAAAGCGGGTGGAAGTGTAGGACCCCGATTTCTCCTTCCCCGGTTCCTGCACCACCTCCATCAGCTCGCCCCACCATCCTGCCTTGGAAACGCCTTGGAAGGCCTTTTCTTTTTTCTGTTCCTCCTGCATCATGGCTGGTCTCCTCCTGCAAACCCCTCTGCACTGGCCCTCTGCTTCCATTTTCTCCTCGTTCCATTTTTCTGTACAACAACTGGCAGAGACATGGTCCAAACAGCTTGCTCTTCTTTGCTTGCTCTTTTAATAATTAAAAAAAAAAAAAACAGGAAAGCTTTCTTGTGAGGCACCTCCTGTTTTGTCTTACACGTCAATTGAAACCCCAGTTTGGCTCCAGACCACCTGGTCAGGCCACCATGACCACAGTCCTCAGATGCCCCAGTAGAATTCCTTCCTGCCTCCGTCTCTTGTTTCGGGCTGCTGTCCTGGATGGACCAGCCTCTGCCTGAACCTTGAATTCAGCAGGTAGTTGGACCCATTTCTCCTGAAGTCCTCTGGGTTACTTAGCCCTACACTGACCTCTCCCTTGAGTGAGGTGCCTCCTCTGGCCACCTGACGTTCCTTCATTGTTTTCAGACACTGGTCGAGATAGAAGGGAAGGTCTCAGAGTCAGGGTCGCCTTCCCTGCTTCTTTAGTATTGCTTATCACAATACTGTGTGCCAAGGACATAACATTCGCTTGATTCATTTTGAAGCTGATGGTTCTTGTGATTTTTTTCTATGCCACCATGAATATCAATTGGTTTGCATGCCTGGGAGCATATATCCTTTAATAATTGTGGTCTTGCCTAATTTGCATTTTCCAAGAAATATATTTTTCCTCTTCCAAGTCTCCACGCTACAAATGAAGTCAGTTGGTGTGGAACCACCTTCTAGACAAAACTGGTGCTTGTTTTCATTTTTACTTTTTAAATGTCTTGAAGAAATTCATTGATAGAGTTGACTCGTTTAACGGAGGGAATGTTGGAAAGTCCAGAAAGCACATTCTATATGACAACAGATTGTAAATATAATAAAATGAGTTGGGATTCCAGGAATCTCTCTAGGTTGGGCGCTGGAGTTCTGATGTTTCATTCAGATCCTCTCTGCTTCCTGCAGACCCCATCTGAAACGGATGTGGTATTACAGAACCTTTAAGGCCAGGTAGAGGTCTTCCAGAGACTCAAAAGCTTTTAGAATAATGGTTGGCAAAGGCAGGAGCAGATAGACTTGTGTTACTAGGTAACATTTCAAGATCAAGGGACACAATTTGGATATAGTCATCATGTGACCAGAAGTTAATGAGTCAGAACCCAAAATAGAAAGGCACCTGCTGGAACAGGAGGTGGTTTCTTTGAAACCATGAGCAAATATTTGCAGAATGAAGCGGCCCGTGTCTAACCAGGCATTAGAAGCCGCGGGAGTTCGGATGCCTCGGTTCAGCTAATATGGCGAATGTGGGTGGGATGGTGGAATCCCCCTCCTGCCTCCCCAGAAGAGGAGGAGCAAGGAGGAAAAACAGCTGTCCTGAGCCAGCCATGCCCTTGACATAGACCAAACCCACGTCTCCCCACAATGTCAGAATTGAGGGAACAACAGGAAGTTCAGAAGCTACTCCACTGTCATTGGTTACGAATGACTGAAATCGCTCCTGGTTCTCTTGGTGTGATGACAGGGACAATCCCAAGCTCTTTTCTTCCAGTCCGATCCTGATCTCTAACATCCATCCACCCAGGTGACACAGCACTCTGCACACAGTGATAGGCAGATGTTACAGAAAGACTCAGGGGTCTTACAGGAAGCCGTGCCCAGAGTCCAGGCGGAGCGCGGACGGAAGGCAAGAGTGGAAGGTCACTGCCAGGTAAGGGTCTGTGGCTTGGTTCTGGGGATCGAGCCCAGGGGCCTCTACCACCAAGCTACCTCCCCAGACCTTGATACTTCTTATTTTGGGACAGGACCTTGCTGAGTTGCTGAGGCTGGTCTCACACTTGAAATCCTCCTGCCTCAAATAAGATGTTTTAACAAACCAGTTTGGCAGGGTTATCAAGGCCTCTCGGGGCAGAGAATCAGAGGTTCACTGTGGTGATTTTCCTGGGAAAGGCTAGTGACAAGTGACCAGGTGAGGGCGTCAGTGTGCAGCTATGTCCAGTCTTGGGTGGGGGGCTCCTCCTTTTATGGGTATTAGGAGAGAGATTACATGTGGTGAGGTTGATAAGATGTTGGGTCTGGTGTTTCTGATATGATTTGAGAGGCCCATGTATCCAGGAGCTCCTGGCTTAGTTGGCATGAAAATATGTCATGAAGGATTGTCTCTATCATGACACCAAGTGAACCAGGAGTGATTTCAGAGAATTGTAACCAATGAGAGTGGAGTAACTTGAAGGTTGGTGCCTTGTGGTTGTGCTGGGCAGATGGTGGTTGTTTTCTTATACAAACAAGGCTTAGACTAATTCTACCTTAGCTCTTGTACTCAAAATGGAGTCACTCACGGCAAATTACGGCTTTACTAAATGGAGTAACTCAGCAGGGCGCAGTCTACTTCCCACACAGCTTGCCAAAAAATTACCAAATAAAAATAACAACTGTTATCTAGAAGTGTGAAAGGTGGTGGTCCAGGCCGGGAGGGGACTCCAGGTGTGAGCTCTCATTGTGCCCCAGAAGCTGAGGCGGACAGGACTACAGTGGAGTTCTGGGGGTTCTCACCAACACCACCAATTAGAAGGAAGCAGACTGTCCACTTGGGCAGACTGTCTGTGACGAGCTCTGAGGCTTGCCAACTTCCAGAGGAAGGCTTGGAGAAGTGTCAGTCTCACCAGAGCGGTGTTGGGGGGACCCATGGCGGGGAAGAGCCGTCCTAATGGAGGTGATAACTTGGTCCTCAGAGAACAACATGGAACCCAGGTGTCCAGTAAGGCATCTCAGCCCTATCCAAGGTCTTCCCTCTGCCACCTCGCCACTCCACACACACTCAAACACACACACACGATACCCACCGGCCACAGAAAATAACTCCCAGTCCTCATACTCTACTGGAAGAAAAATGGTGCAAGATATGGAGGTGGAAAAGAAGCTTTTTGGTTATGAGGAAAGATGTTTGCTCTTTTGACGCTAAAAAATTGAGCAGAGCACGTACTGAAGTTTTCACTTTCGTTAAGTGCTGCTCCAGGGACGTACAAAAGGAAATAGAGAAGCATGACCCCATTTCAGGAACTCTGATGGCTTGGACCCCAGGGAACGCCATTATTATACAAGTCTCAAAGGAAGGGAAAATGCTGCCCACTGAGCTTTGACAAATGTCGATTTAAGATGTATTATATTTCGGAGTTTTGTTTGTGTTTGTTTTTGCGACCTTGGGGATTGAACCCAGGGCCTCGTGCAAGCCACATAAGCTCTCTTCCACTGAGCGACATTTCAGAGGACTTAAAATTTGAAAAATGCACGTTAGACCAGAGAAATAAAGCATCAGATTTGTGAATCAGGGCAAACCTTATTTTGCCATATTATTTCCCTACTGCATAGCACGGTACTTTGAAAAAGCAGTCTGTGGGAATGGTCATTCAGGGCTGGGAGTGTGGCTCAGGACAGTGTGCTGGACAGGTGTGAGGTCCCGGGCTTGACACCCACGACAACAGAATTCATCAACGTCGGAAACCTTAGTGAGGAGCTGGGTTTGTAGCTCAGAGGTGGAGCACTTGCCTAGCATGTGTGAGGCACTGGGTTCGAGCCTCAGCACCAATAAAAATAAATAAATAAAATAAAGGTACAAAAAAAGTTAGTGAACTTGTAGAAAACAAGCCACTTAATATGCAACTGTGGCCAATACTTATGTATCAAATGGTACCTAATGACTTGAACTAAGCCAAAGTAACATTTATGGGTAAAATTATTCATGACTGCTTCTTTCATGAACATTTTTTTCTAATTCCAAATCCTTTCACAGTTGAACTTATATGGTGAACAGAATTTTACATATCTTGAGCATTTTTTTTTCTTTTTTTTGGGGGGTGGGGTACCAGAGATTGCACCCAGGGATGCTTCCCCAGCACTTTTTTTATATTTTATGAAAGACAGGGTCTTGCTGAGTTGCTTAGGGCCTTGCTAAATTGCTGAGACTGAGATTAAACTCACAATCCTCCTGTCCCAGCCTCCTAAGTCACTGGGATTACAGGTGTGTAACCCCTGGCTTGAACGTGTCTTATGTTGACAAAATTCTTCATGGTTGTAATCTGGATGACCTTATAGTATCACATGGTGTGAATATACTAATACATGACAGTTACTCTACAACTGAGGATACACCTTCTCTTTCATTTTATCTCAGAATTGGTACATTAATAGACATGTAATTAATTTCCCCTGTGGGAGCCTCTGAGTATACAGTCCTGACGTTCTGTAGAACTTGACACATCAGAATGTCATCCTGGCCAGGTGTGGGTGGTGGACGCCCACAGTCCCAGAAACTCAGGAGGCTGAGGCAGCAGGATTCCAAGTTCCAGGCCAGCCTGGGTAACTCAGCAAGAACCTGGGGACAGAGGTCAGTGGTAAGGCACCCCTGGGTTCCATCCTCAACACCGAAAAGAAAACAAAAGAAAAGAAGAAAGAGAAAAGAATATCATTCTGGAATTCAATTTTAATAGACAACTGTATTTTAGTAGTCAGATACTATATTTGATAGCCAGGGAATAATAGGTTTATAAAAAAATACTATGATAATAGAATTTAGTGTCCAAACAAAATAGAAAAAACTTCTTATGTATACTTTACCATTTTCTTTAAAAATAATAGTTTTACTAGATGTTTTTCTTAAGTTAGAAGTTAACTCCTTCCTATTCTTAAGGGTCTAAGATACACAGAAGTTGTTTCATTGTAAAAGTCTGATCAAAATCTTGAGACTGGGGAAGTTGTGGGTTTTGTATTTCTTAGAGTCATGCAACAACACAAAGGGTATTTCTGCTTCGGGTCTCAATTTTACCTACTACAAAGTCTGGGGCGGTGACCAGAGTCAAACAGGACTTGTTTGCAGGCACAATAAGTCTTTCTTTCTTTCCTGTATTTTCTTACCATTTGAAATGTGACCAGGTTTTTTCTTCTACTATTAAGAGAAGTCAAGGGATATGAATTACAGGAAGAACATGTTCAGGGTGTGAAGTTTTAAATAAAAAACACTTGTCTGGAGTTTTTTTTTTTTTTTTTCCAAATAAATATTTTATTCATAATGGTCAAATCTAGACAAAGTAAAATGGCCATTACCCTGTTAGTGAATAAACAAGTCATTATGCCTTTGTAAAATGGAGTGCTACTCAACAATAAAAAGGAACCAGCTACCGACATACAAAACTACTGGCAGATCTCAAAAAATAAGCAAAGTGAAAGATGTCAAATGCAAAAATCTACATGTTGAATAATTCCATCTATTTGAAATACTAGAAAGAGCACACTATAGAAATAAAACAGACATCAGTGATTGTCATGGGGTCTAATGGGAAAAAGATAGAGATTTGAATGCAAGAAGGCAGGAGAATGTTGTTGTGTGATAGAAATTATCTATATTATGACTGTGGTGGTGGTTACAGGACCACATTCCTTTGCTAAAGCACATTTAATTGTACCCTTTAAATGAGTGAATTTTTTAAATTGTAAACAAATGGGATACATGTTGTTTCTCTGTACATGGCGTAAAGGCACACCATTTGTGTAATCATAAATTTACATAGGGTAATGTTGTTTGACTCATTCTGTTATTTTTGCCCTCCCCCCACCCCTCCCACCCCTCTTTTCCCTCTATACAGTTCTTCCTTCCTCCATTCTTGCCCCCCCTCCCTAACCCTAACCCTAACCCTAACACCAAACCCTCCCACCCCCATTATGTGTCATCATCCGCTTATCAGCAAGATCATTCGTCCTTTGGTTTTTTGAGATTGGCTTATCTCACTTAGCATGATATTCTCCAATTTCATCCATTTGCCTGCAAATGCCATAATTTTATCATTCTTTATGGCTGAGTAATATTCCATTGTATATATATACCACAGTTTCTTTATCCATTCATCAATGGAAGGACATCTAGGTTGGTTCCACAATCTGGCTATTGTGAATTGAGCAGCTATGAACATTGATGTGACTGTATCTCAGTAGTATGCTGATTTTAAGTCCTTTGGGTATAGGCCAAGGAGTGGGATAGCTGGGTCAAATGGTGGTTCCATTCCAAGCTTTCTGAGGAATCTCCATACTGCTTTTCAGAGTGGCTGCACTAATTTACAACCCCACCAGCAATGTATGAGTGTTCCTTTTTCCCCACATCCTCTCCAACACCTATTGTTGCTTGTGTTCTTGATAGTCACCATTCTAATTGGTGTGAAATGGATTCTTAGGGTAGTTTTGATTTGCATTTCTCTTATTACTAGAGATGGTGAACATTTTTTAATATGTCTATTGATTGCTTGTAGATCTTCTGTGAAGTGTCTGTTCATATCCTTAGCCCATTTGTTGATTGGGTTATTTGTATTCTTGGTGTAGAGTTTTTTGAGTTCTTTATATATTCTGGAAATTAGTGCTCTATCTGAAGTATGAGTGGCAAAGATTTTCTCCCACTCTGTAGGCTCTCTCTTCACATTGCTGATAGTTTCCTTTGCTTGTCTGGAGTTTTGAGGCATGTGTGAAACCGGTTTTTATGGTAGAAAATTAGTTAATGTACTTAGAATTTTTCTTAATGGACAGATAAATAGTATTAAGCTCCTGGAAATGTGTTACTATTTAAATATTAAACATTAAAGTTAAATTAATCCAAATTCTAAATGAATTCCATTTATATCCATCAGTCTAGTGTTAATGGAGAGAATAATAAGGAGAAAAGAATGATCAGAAACTTGTGTTTTAACGCACTAATAATCTTGATGTGAGATATAAATTTGGCCCTAACTCACAGGGCCTGTGGGAAGGACAGCTGAGAATCATGATTAGAACACAGAATGAAGATCTGAGTAAGCCCAGCACTGTGGCCTCGCCTGAAATCCCAGCTGCTCAGGCAGCTGAGGCAGGAGGATCACAAGTTGGAGGACAGCCTAAGCAACTTTAGGAGACCCTGTCTCATAGTCAAATTTTAAAAGGACTGGGGATGTAGGTCAGAGGTCAAGGGCTCCTGGGTTCAATCTCTAGTACTATAAAACAACAACAAAATGACATTAAAAAAAAAAAAAAAAAAACAACTAGGCTGGGTGTGGTGGTGGTGCATGCCTGTAATCCCAGTGACTTGGGAGGCTGAGGCAGGAGGATTGCAAGTTTGAGGCCAGCCTCAGCAACTTAGCAAGACTCTAAGCAATTTAGAGAGATCCTGTCTTAAAAAATAAAATGGGCTGGGGACTTAGCTCTGTAGTAAAGCACCCTGGGTTCAATCACCAGTTTAAAAAAAAAAATTTTTTTTTAAATAAAAGCTGGGGCAGTAACTCAGTGGTAGAGTACTTGTCCAGCACATGCAAGACCCTGGGTTCAATTCCTAGAGCGTGTGAGGCACACACCCCACAATTAGAATCCACCTTGATTCAGTCAAATAATACATAGATTGGGTTGCAAAGAACCTTTTGGAAAAGACCAGCAGCCTTCACCCTGGCCTGATATAAGGTTTTATCCAGCAGCGGGGTCAAATATCTATGGATGGTACATGCAAATTCTTTTTCTTGCAGTAGTTTATTCCACAATGCTTGGGTTTTATTTATGCCCTGAAGTATTTGTGCTGTTTAATTTAACTAAAGCAATTTTATCTTAATTTTCCCTGGAAACCTAACAAATATTTAAGCTGATGAAAAATATAAAATTTGAGAGTACTTCCTGGGTAGTCAAGGAAGGCAAGACTGTCAGTGAAATTACAAAGTTAATTTTATCCTAAGTGAGGCATGTTTAAAAATAGAAACTGGCTTGTGACTATTCTGATATGGAGTTCTCAGAATGCCCTGAGCTGAGCCGTCTCTAGGTGAACACTCTCCATGAGATGGCATGCAGCCTGGTCCCCAGTTGCCTACGCCCGTGAACTCAGACGCAGGCAGACATGGAGGGCAGCCTTGAAGGGTGAGTGGCCACACAGGAGGGCCTGGTGCTAAAGTGGTGTACCTTGAGGGCAGGAAGAGGTGCACGTGCCTTGGGTTCCACCTGGTGTGCAGGTGAGGTGCCCATCAACCAGGCCCTTTGGCCACTACTTAGCAACACCCCCTGCCCCGCCTTGCTTCTTGGATCAGTTCCCCAATGACCCTTGTGGTCCCCATCGCTGGTGCTATTGGGAGGTGGTGGTGACTCTAGGATGTGGACCCTGGTAGAAGGGCCCTATGGAGGAGGATATTGGGACTCCATCCACTTTCTCTTCCTCTCTTCATTCTTGACCAGGAAGTGAATGGGCCACATACTCCCACCATGATGTACTGACTTACCACACGCCCAAAACCGAAACCTCCAAATCTGTGAGACAAAATAAATCTTTTCCCTTTTTAAGCTGATGATCTCAGGTAGTTATTACAGGATCTGAAAACTGGCTGCCACACTTCTGTGCCACACTTCTCTATCCTTCATAAGCTCTGCTATCGGCACCCATAGAGCCCTAGGAGAGCAGGGAACCTGGGGCGATCTCCGTCATTTGTCACATCCCAGAGTCACCTCTGCTACACTTTTCTTGTCACACACATATAAAAAAATTAAAACAAAATTTAAATCTTATAAAATCTACATTCTCGTGATTATATAATTGCCTGTGGCATCTGTCCCTGAAAAGACAGAAATGTACCGTGGTATAAATCAGGGTTCTCCAGAGGAACGGAAGCAATAGAATGTCTATATAATTAGAAGAGGGGATTTACTGGCTTGGCTTACAGGATCAGGCTGAATAGTCCCACAATGGCGGACTGCAGGCCGGAGAGATGGGAAACCAACAGCTGCTCAGTCCAGGAACCTGGAGCCTCAGAAGAGGGACCAGCGAGGCAGCTCTGGTCTCAGGCTTGCTCCCGGGAGGTCTGCTTTCGAAGGTTGACAGGCGGAGTCTGGTGTCTGCGGCCAGGGTACATCCACGAAGAAGAATGGAGCTTGGACACCTTGGAGCCCAGCCTATTGGGCAGTGCTGCCCACATTCAGATGGTTCTCCCCACTCAGTTCAATGGACCCACATGCCAACTGTCTCTGGAAAGACCCTCACAGACACACCCAGAAGAATGTTTTTCCAATTGTCTAGATGTCTGTCAATCCAGTGCATCTGACAGCAAAAATCAACCATCACAACTGAAAAATCAAATCATGTGAGAGAGGGAGGAGGGACCCTTACTGATGATGTTTCTGCAGGTTTCCTGTCCATTGCACGTGACAGACACTAAGGAGGCCTGAAAGTCTTCAGGACCTGACCAAACTAATCAGTGAAATCTCCTCTGAACCCTCTGAGATACCCTAATGAGCAGTCAGGTTGAAGGATGCTGAAGAAAAACACCTCTGTGTTATAAACGCAGAGGAGAAAACAGAAACCTAAAGAAGCGAGTGACTTACCCCAGGGCACCAGGTTATCAAGTTCATCCAGAGGAAATCACTGATATTTAAGGGTTTTCTTTTTTTGCCTAAAAAAGAGCCATTTCATGTGACTTGATCAAGTATATAGTGACAAATAAAAGCAGACCTGAACTCCAGCATTCTTTCCACTAAGTGAAAAGGGATTTGCACAATGGTTGGCCAAAGCATCTGCGGTCTCCCTGCCCTAATTTACAATCGGAATAAGAGTCTCAAAATCCATTGTGAATAAGCAAAATGTAGGGGCCCTTTCCTCCAAACTTCAGCCACTGTGGCCACCACAAACTCCCAACTTCATCTCCACAGCTCCAGGAGACCACTGAGCTCCACCTGGTCCCCTTCCTGGGCCAGAGCCAGGAGCTCCCTTCAGGCAGGATGCTGGGGGTTGGGGTGTCTCCTCTCAGCATCACTGTCCTGTGCTGCCCGAGCCAGCACCCGAAAACCTTTGCTTCCCCATTTTTAATTTTATAATTATTTTTTACTTATTTAGACAAAAAAGGCAAAATCTGGCCTCTCTTCTGCAATTTGGCTGGAAGCAGAAGTCTGGTAGATGCCGTTTTAATCAGGTGAGAGAGTAAAGAGGAATTTAATCAGGTGAGAGAGTAAAGAGGAAGGAACCAAGAGATTCAAAAGAAAATTGTTAACAACAGGGTTGTTCTTTTTAAAAAGTGAAGCTTGCCCTTGGTCAGAACCAGTCACGTTCCAACTCCAACATCAACACACAAAAAAGTGGATGGACCTAAAGATGCATCAGAAGTTTAAAGAAACTTCAACTTTCCAAGTAAGGTCAGCTTTTAAAATTAGTTAATAAAACTAAAATATTAAGAGATGTGTATGTAACCATGGGGAAAAAGACTCATCCGGAAGTCAGATCTCTGCATGTTAATTAGGTAATTGGCATTTTACTATTCTCTCTTTTCTCTTTGCTATGCTGGGGTTCCAACCCAGGGCCTTGTACGTACTAGACAAATGGTCTACCCCTGAGCTATATCCCCAACCCATATTTTATTTTTGATAGGTTTTATGTTGTTTAAATTTACTCATAACAGATAATACTTTCTTTTAGAAAAAATATTTTTTGAAAAGTTTATGGATAATTCTTACTTTAATATTACATGGAATAAGGTATTGTGTAAAATAAGCTCTAAGTGCTTAAAAGTGCTAAAAAGCACTTAGGTTTTTTTGTTTGCTTGATACTGGGGGTTGAACTCAGGTGCAGTTTACTACTGACTCACATCCTCAGTCCTTTTTATTTTGAGACAGGGTCTCCATGAATTGCCCAGGCTGGCCTGGAACTTCTGACCCTCCTGCCTCAGTTTCCTGTGTCGCTGGGATTACAGGGATGTGCTACTGCACGCAATGAGCCCTTGGGTCTTAACCTGGAAGAAGACTTCTGAATACCTCTAACCTCCCAGAATGCCTAACGATAGGCCTATTAGCCGTATATTACACTGTAGTTCTGTCTGTGCTTACTAGATATTCACCATTTTTATATGGACACATGAAACATAAGTAGATTTTTCTTGTCTCCTTTGCTACATGGACTTCGTTTCTCTCTCTCTCTCTCTCTCTCTCTCTCATACAATTATCCTCAAATCTGTCTGACTAGGGAATAAGTTAGTAAAAAGCCTTCATTCAAAATTGATACTCAAAAAAGAGGGCAGGGGCAGGAAAGGTCCAGAGGATTTCATACAACAAATAAAGAAAAATGATTGTCTACAAAAGAACTCTCAGAAAAATCTCTGTATTTCTCCAACGGAAAATTATTTGACGAGCAAGGCATGATAATCTCTCTAAATTGTCTCAGTTAAATCACATAACTGCCTCTCATCAAGCTTGTAAGACATTTCCCAAGGAGTAATTTTAGTCTTAACAGCACATTAATGCAGGTATTTGATAAATCTCAACCAAGCGTGGTTCTTGTTTGGCGGTATTGAGGGAGAGAGAGAGAGGGAAAAATACTGATGTGCAGCCCTTATTCTATCGAATAATAAAGAAACAATATTTTACTCAAGAGTTTTATTTGACTTCGCTTCAGAAAAGGGGAAAATTGAAATGCAGCTTTGAACACAGTTCATCTGCCAAGTTTCTCAGGATCAAGTAGAACCGTGAGCATTGTCAGGTTCCAGGGGAGTGTGCCCTGGTGGGTACACCTGCACAGGCAGAAGTGAAAAGCAACAAGGGGGTGATGGCCACAGGCTGGAAGAGGGAGCATCAGCAACAGTCAGTGGTGCTTTCTCTGAAGGAAAGATTCTAAAACTCCCCCATATACAGCAGGATCCTTAGAAGGACCACATCACTCACTTGTCCGAGGTGTTGGGAATCCCTGGCCTCTGGGTGGATACCGTGTTGCAGGTCCAGCAGGCCCCTCTCCGGGCGCCCGCAGCAACATGTGCTGTGGTTCCATAATCGGTTCATGTGTTCATTTTGAAGCCACACGAAGAGAAGCTTCCCACCAAGTGGACAGGCCCTACGTGCCCTTGGCAGCACAGTTCCTTGCAGGCCGTTGGGTGTATAGTGGGCATCAGGAATGTTTTTTGTTGGTGGTCAGAAATGATTATGAATGGTCTTGTACCTGGCTTCGAGTTTTGTTTTTAAACTGTTCATAGAAACTCAGATTCCTTTGGACCCTTCGTGGGAGAGCTGAGAGAACAAGAGGATCTCTTCATTCAGAGCAAGGCAGTGTAGTGATGGTGACAAGTATGTCATCCTCCTTATGTTCCTGTGTGCCCTGTGGGTCCTCTCTCCACCCTCAGGGACACAGCCAAGGGGACAGTGAAGACTTCTGCAGGCGTGGGTCTTGCATATCTCAGGACCTCTGGAGTCCAAGCCTTTGGAAGGAGCCCATGCTAGCCTTCTGGAGGCATGTGGCCACCTGATAGCCAGACTTGCTTCCAACATGTGAATGAGGCCAGGGGGACCATTCAGACACACCTGTGCCCCAGGTATCTGGAGGGGGTGACCCAGAACTGCTCAGCAACTTGGATCAGCCCAATTTACTGATCACAGAATCATGAGCAAATAGATTTTATGTTGTTTTAAGTCACTAAGCAGCTCTGGGGTAGTTTGAAAGTCCTTGGTATGCAACAATGTATGTGTATATATACAATGTATGTATATACACTCACATACATATATATGCAGATATATATATATATATATATATATATATATAGTTTCAGACTTTTTTTTCTAATTTGCCTACAGATATCAGGTGGGCTGGCAGTAGCCATGTGCATATGGCTATCACTTAAGTATCCTTTAAATAAAAATTCTATAGCAAAACAAAAAATAAAAGACCTGGAAAACCTGTTTTTGCTAAATGTTCTGCTCAACTGAAGTGTTTAGCATTTAAAAAAAAAGGATGAACTTTTCTTGAGAATTTGAAGTTTATTATATTCAGACATAGGACAATATACAATATCGATATATCAAATCGTTTTGGGCTCTATACAACATGTTCAGAGTGGTGATTACTCGATTTCATCTTCTAGTTCACTAATGGCTCTGGAATTTTTTCATCCTAGACCAAATCCACTTTTTTCCTGTTTATGAAGATGTTCCCCCTCAGTAGTTAAATGGTTCAGCTCCACCCATGGTCTTGTTTTGTGGTGCTGGGGATCAAACCCAGGGCCTTATGTGAGCCGCATCCCCAGCCCTCCTGTTTTTGTTCCAGAGCTGAACATGAAATCAGATATCCATCTTTGTCCCTCAGAGGACACTAATTATATTTTTAATTGATTTTAATTGTTACAAAGTAATTATGCATATTTATGGGGTACAGTGTGAAACTGCAATACGTGAATTCGATGTATGATGATCACGTCAGTGTAACTGGGCTATCTATCACTCAAACGTTCACCATTTCTTGTGATGAGAACACTCACAATCCTCCCTGCCAGGTGTTTTGAAATGTTCAGCTACCTGCCGTTGGCCGTAGGTGAGGACCTAGAGGCTGTCCCTGTATCCGGCTCGCCTGCCCACTGGCTGTCCTCTCTCCATGCTTCCTTTCCCCGCACCTTCGCAGGCTCTGGAAACCACTCTTCTGTTCCCTGCTTTTTTGAGACCAACCTTTTGGTTTTTCTGTGCCTGAGTTTTCATTCCATATTTTTTCAAAGCCGCCAGCTCCAGTTCTCCTTGAACTCCACAGCCCTGGGTGCAAGCCCTCCTCCTTGCTGCCTTTGGCTTCTCCGATGGTGTCTGCTTTCTTCAGGTGATTATCGGATGTGGACCCCCTTCATGGGCCACGGTTTTCCCATCTCCCTGGGGCCTGTGTGAGAGGGGGCACCTCCTGCTCTGGCTCCAGCCTCTTTATGCCCCTGTGGCGGAAGGACCCTGTGGGTCCTAGTGACAGTCCTGTGTCCCACCCCATCTGTCTACATGGAGCCCACACGGCATCTGAGTCCCTTCACATTCTGAAGTACAGCCAGGATTTTTAAAAGAACTTCTTATCGGTTCTGTAGATCTGATGTAGGAAGAATAAACATACAGGCATGCTCAGACTAGCATCTTAAAACTCGAAAGTGCACTTGTCTTTAAGATCGCCAAAGCGTGTGTGTCGTGCTTCAGGATCCCTGTGAGTGTCAATCATCGCCTGCTCACATGACGTGAGTTGGCCTGCGAGGTGCTGTGAACCAGGACAGACAGGACAGAAGGAGCGTTAGTATCCCTCAGGTCTCCTGCAGGGGCTACTGTGGCCCTCTGCCGCTTCTGTGGGTGACAGTCCACTTCAGGGCTTGCCTCACAAGCCAAAGCGACTGAGCGCCAGGCCGAGTCTTGCAGGGTGTGCGTCTCCAGCATCTGCGCGGTACTTAGTTCAGACAGCAAGTACTTAGTCAATGAACGAGGGGAAGATGCGTGAATGAATGCGGGGGAAGGCTCTCTGAGTCAGAGGAAAGTCATCCTCCCAGGGCAGGAGAGAGACTCCTGGCAGTGTCGGTGACTCCTGCAAGCAGAATGGGAACGCGGGTATGCTCCTCGGGATGCAGGTCCGGGTCTGCGCGGTGGCAGCCAGGGGGCTTCACTGCGCCACGAGGCCCCAGACACGAGGTCTGGGCTTGGGTCTTCCGGGTTCCCGACGCCTACTGTCTTGGCAGCGCGTGGGGAGCCGGGGCAGCCGGGGGAGCCGGAGCGACGTCATCGTTTCCCTGGGACTCTCACGATTGAATTTGCATGCTTACATTAGTGTTGGCCTGGCGTGCTGTTCCCACACATGGCGTCCTTCCATTTTTTTTTTTTTTTTTTCTTGATTCATTATAAGTTAAAATATGCCATTTGGCTACAAGATCAGAGACGGTGTTTTCACTGCTGCTCAGAAGGGAGAGTAAGGGAAAAAGGTGAAGGTCACAGCAAAGTCGGGAAATGAAGGCTCAGGCAGTGTGGCAACTGGGATTTCAGGAGCGACCACCAGGGGGCGCGGGCCGGGCACAGCCAAACACAGGGCAGGCGCTCTGGCCATCCTGCTGCTGAGTGACCCTTGTCCTCCCTTCTACAACTCCCAACTCGGATGCTTTCTTTGAAGTACTGGGTCATCTACTCTATCACGTTAACGTGCACGTAACGCGCAGAGGGAGATCAGTACTCTCACGGGAATCTGAAACCAGAATATGGAGGTCCCCAACATGCGGCTAATTGAGATGGGACTCCGAACCTGGACCTGGAGTCCTGTCCGACAGGTTGTCTGCATAGCTCCTGGAAAGAAAGACCTGCAGAAGGCCCCGAGACCCACAGGGCCAGCCCAAAGCTATTAAGCACCTGGGACCCAGAAGAAGAGGCAAGGTGACTGCCAAGCATGACGCAGGGAGAGGAGAAGGTTGTGCGGTGTGACCAGGTTGGTGCTGGTCATAGAGAAATGGATTAAGGGGGTGCATCAGAAAGGTTTATTTCAGCTGGCATACCTGTAATCCTGTGACTCTGGAGGCTGAAGCAGGAGGATCGCAAGTTTAGAGTCAGCCTTAGCAACTCAGCAAGACCCTAATCAACTTAGCAGGAACCTGACTCAAAATAGGAAATAAAAAGGGGCTGGGTGTGGTGACTATAATCCCAGTGAGTCCGGGGGCTGGGGCAGGAGGATCTCGAGTTCAAACCCAGCCTCAGCAACTTAGTGAGGCCCCAAGCAACTCAGTGAAACCCTGCCTCTAATAAAATATAAAAAAAGACTGGGGATGTGACTTGGTAGTTAAGTGCCCCTGGATTCAATCCCCAGTCCCACTAAAAAATAAAGGCTTATTAGGCTTATTTCACTGACATAAATCCCGTTAAAACTTTTATGTAATTCTATCCATAATCTCTCCCTATGTTATGCTTACCACTACCATCACCCCGCCCTGAACTGATCTCCCCAGACAGAGCTGGAGATGGCTTCTAGACTTCCTAAGGATACTGTAGATTTCTAAATATAGGAAAAAATGTACCAGCATGTTTCTCTTTAAGCTCCCCAAACCCAGATTTAAAAACCAAATAAGTTAAAGTGTAATTATTTTCTTTACTTAACCCAAGAATTTTTATAGAAAGTTTACATTAAGATAAAATTTCATCCACAAGGTGTTGATTTGCCTAGAATTTTAAAGTAATATAAATACTCAACACGAATTGTACCAGATCTCCTAGATTGATGCAAGATGGGTGTTTTAGTTTATTTGTTCGTTTTGTTTTGTTGAGATCCTGGGCTCCAGTGACATCCTGTCTCAGTCTCATACTACAGATGTGTCCCACCATGCACAGCAAGTTGGGATGTTTTAACTGAGAGTCACCTTCATAAATTCGAGAAGGGCCTGTGCCTCTGAGCTTTGTCCGGAGTGACAGTCCGGGTCCAACTGCATTTACTTGTAGTCACTTGAAATTGATTGAGTCTTGGTGATGACTTTAGTTTTCCTATTCAGGTTGGTCTTACAGGTAATTGTTAGGAGGCTGAAAGAAATGTTACATTAATAACAATGCCGTGAGCTGATGATAGTAGCAGGTTAAAGAAAAGGAATGAGCAATGGAAATAGTTGTCAAATTTACAGTGGTCACAAGCATTTCAGATAAAGTTAGATCAAAATAGGAGACACTTTCAAGCTGAATGGTCACTGAGTATTATTTTCAGTGAACCCTTGTGTCAGTGGGTCACCTCAGCCGAGTGCTGGACCCCAGCTTCCTCCCCTCCTCTTTCCATGCACGTGTGCACCTGGCCCAGTCAGTGTTTTTGCTGCTTGGACTTGGCCCTTCCTTTTTGCTAGTGGCAGGCTAGTCCCCCTCCAGAGAAGCCTGTGCCACGCTCAGCCCCTGCAGTTCTGGTGGCATCAATTTCTCTACTGTTCCAGGGAGCACCCGCCATGGGCAGCATCGCTTTACCTGTGCACTGACTACCTGTACCACTAGAGGATTGGTTCAGACCAAATCAAGGCCAGTGAGACGGAACTGGACATTGACAGACAAGTGCATGAATAAGGAAGCACTCTTCCTGCTGGATTTCAGGATGAAGACAGCGATGAACCTGGGTTGCTGACAGCATTGCATTCCCGAGTCACGAGTCCCCGTCACTTAGGCACTTTTCAGTTTCGTGAAGCATCAGTTTCCATTTGTAGAACTCTAGTTTCAGAAAGTAATCAGAGATATGCAAAAAATGTAATGTATGAGGAAGGTCACAAGGATGTATTTACATAGTTGTCCCCACTGGTCCCTGTATGATAAGTCCCCAAATTCCCAGTGGATACCTGAATGGAGGAGGAGTATAGAAACTTAATGGAACAACTTTCCCATCTCGCCCAGGCACTGACCACACACTGTGGACACAACTTCTGCAGCTTGATCTCCACCAAGACTAGCGTACATTTATTTTTCCTTCTTCACAATTTCACAGATAGAAGATCCGTTCTCACCGTAGATCTTGGTGATGTCAGCATATGATTTTTTCCCCTTTCTTATTGAGAACCTTCATGTTTTTACTTAAGGAAAGCATTTCGCAGCTTCTCTTTGGCATAGCTGAACTGCCAGCATCATGACTTCTGTGTTCTGGTGCCACTTTGGGTAAAATAAGCTTCTTGACACCACAGCAGTTGATCAGATAACCGAGGTGGCTACAAAGTGACTCATAGGCAGCTAATGGAGGGACGGAGCAGGACCGTGCCAGCTCTCATTGCACTAAGCAGAATGGCACGCAGTTTAAAACTCAGGAATTGTTTATTTCTGGAATTTTCCACTTAACCATTTTAGACCACAGTTGACCAGGGAACTGAGACCATGGAAAGCAAAACCTCAGATAAGAGGGTATTACTGTCCTAGCAAAGCACTGACACCAAGAGAGGTGAACCCGCCGTTAAAACTCACATGTGCCAGGTGCGGTTGTGCGTGCCTGTAATCCTAGTGGCTCAGGAGGCTGAGGCAGGAGGATGGCGAGTTCAAAGCCAGCCTCAGCAACAGCAAGGTGCTAAGCAACTCAATGAGACCCTGAGTTGCTTAATACTTACAAAATAGGGCTCGGGATGTGGCTCAGTAGTTGAGTGCTCCTGAGTTCACTCCCCAGTACCCAAAACAAAAACTCACTGCGACGGTGATACCCTATAATCCCAGCTACTCAGGAGGCCAAGGCAGGAGGACCACAAGTTTAAGTCCAGCCTGGGCAATTTAGCAAGATCCTGTCTCAAAATAATAAAAAGGCCTGGGGATGTGGTTCAATGTTAAAGTACTCCTGGGTTCAGTCCCCAGTATCTCACACACACACACACACACACAAAAGAAAATCACCTGTTACACAAAACCATTTTTAATGACTTACACAAATATTCACAATATATAATTTTGGATTTATTTTGGTTTTGGCATGTTTAAATGCTGGCATTTGCTGAGAAGAGTATACTTGGTTATCCCCCAAATATAGATACCTTTATATTTTATTATGAAAGTAGTATGTTGTTGTAAAAATGTAAACAATTTATAAAATTATATAAATGTTAAAGTGAAAGTCCTACTGTGATCTATGTCTACCTCTCCTATCCCCTAAATGTAACTAGTGATATCTGTCACACATGGGCACCTGGCTAGTGGGAATATGGGATCTGCTGGTATTGTTCCTTGTAACGTGGGGTTCCGGAGGGAAGACAATATTTAAAATGTTGTTTTGACAAAATTCCCTCTTAAATTTTATTTTAGAAAATATAAGACAGCAATCAGAAGTAGGAACATTTTATTCATATAGTTTGTTAATTACATATTTGAACAATTGATGACACTAAACTTCTGTCACATTAGATTTTCAATAGAAATGTCCAATATGTGGGAAATGCTTTAAAAATCATCTGGGGTGAGGTATGCTGGGGTGTAGTTCAGAGAGAGAGAGCGCTTGCCTAGGATGCATGAGACCCTGGCTTCTATCCCTAGCACTTTGGGGAAGAGAAAGAGAGAAAAGAAGAAATGAATAATTTGGACAACTGTCTGCCATATTATTTGTAGTAAAACCAATAAAGCAGTCTTTGTTGATGAACATAAATAGTTCTACTTTCATCAGAATTTATTGAGTAACTATTATTTGCTCTGCTGTTACAGGTCACACTTAAAATTATTTTAGACTGGATGTCTGACCTCTAAAGGTCAGCATAAAGTTAGTCTAAAGCAGAAACTTGAACTGAAATTAAATGTCTTTAAGTTATGTCTCTCTTTCTCTCCCTCTTTCTTTTTGTTGTGGTGGTGCTGGTGATTGAACCCGGCACCTGGTCCATGTTGGCAAGGGCTCTAGCACTGAGCTATGCCCCTGGGCCTGTGTCTTTTTATTTAGACAAAATGCCATCTCACCACTTAAAACCATTCTCACTGAAAATGCAATATTTAAAAGAAGTTTCTGTCTGACTACACTAAAAAATCCCGTCTCCCACCTTTGGTGTTGAAGGGATTGTGGTCCTTAAGTGAAAGTTCAGATAGTTAGTTTCAGCTTCTGTAAAATTTCTGGGTGAAGATTAATCTTTTTCAGGACTGCCGATCCTAGTGCGGAGGACAGAAAGATGTCTCCATCCACGGCTCCCACCGTCTGAGCAATGGGGTGGTTTTTCCACATTGCATTTCCATTCAGGCAGTTAGGAAGTAGAACCACATATAATTGGTGATGAAAAGGTAAATTTCAGAATTTCTTTCCTAATTCCTGATCCTTCTGTTCTTTGTTCTCTATGAGAATAAACTGAAAACACCCTAGGTGTATAATTTCATTTTTTTTAAACTCTAGATAATGCAAACTAACCACAGAAAGGAGATCAGTGGTTGCTTGGGAATGGGGATGCTGTTCAGATGCTCTAAGGGAGAACCATTTCATCCAAAATATGACGTGTCTAGCCAGGCATGGTGGTGCACACTTGCAGTCCTAGCTGCTCTGGAGGCTGAGGCAGGAGGATCCCAAGTTTGAGGCCAGCCTGGGCAACTTGGCAAGAGCCCATCTCAAAATAAAATAAAAAGAGGTAGGGCTACAGCTCACTGATAGAGCTTTTGCCAAGCATGTGTGAGGACCTGGGTTCAATTCCCAGCATCACAAGAAAAGAGAAAAAAGCAAAATTAAAGCATGACTTCCTGGAAAGTTGAGCCTGAAATTACCTGTCTTTCAGGACCTTTTGCTAATGGAACCACAGGTCCCCCAGAGCTTTGGAACCTGTCCCTTGGACTGAGGATTTTTCAATTCTTTGCTTGCTGTTTCTCCTCTGAGGATGCAACTCAGATAACCTGTCCTTCTGTGCTGGGCCCTTGCTGGGCACCCCAGGCAGAATGGGATGCTGGGGATTGGTCCTGCCCAGGACAAAGTGAGTCACTATGTGCTGATCATCAACATTGTATTCTCTACTCAAAAAAGAACTAGCCAACTTGAGTTTTAGCAGAGCGAAGAGTTCACCTCCTGGAAGATTCTTTCATAACACTTGAATGCTTAATGTTTACCAATTATCTTTTTCTGGGCGACTCTTTCTTTGAACTTATTTATAATAGGCATTCACCAAATGTTATAATGCTTTCTGTAAATGTCAGCATGACAAAGCAATCTCCCCTAGAATCATCTCTATGAGACCAGGTGACACTTGAAGAGAATACTTATGTCCATCTACTCTAAACCAATATGTAATAGAAGTGGAATTTTGATGTGCAAAATCCACTGCATATTATTTAGAGACTCCTTTTCCTGACTCCATTTTTTTTAAAGTAATGACTTTGGATCCAGAGTGAAGAAAGTCTACATTATTTTATAGTGGGGAAAAAAAGAATAACTTCTAATTTGCTAAATATTCCCACATCAAAATGAAATAAAAAACCATTGTCATATTGTTTTTCTTAATAAATAAAGTTGCGACTTTTCTCTATCCTCCTGGCTTTCCACTCTCTCTAGCGCACGCCCTTTCTTTTCCTTTCTATTTTCCTCTCATTTTCTCTTAGCCTGCAGGGAGACACTCTGTTTGCTTAATAAACTCCCTTATGTGAAAAAATAAATAAATAAATAAATAAAGTTGCAAATATTGCAGACTAAACTCCCAGAAATTGAAAAGAGATAAAAGATACTGGCAGATTGATGAAAGGCAGGTGTAACTGGGAATTTCTCTCCCTGTAAGCGCATATGCATACGTACTGTTATAGATTTTGTTGATGCTTCTATTTATTCAACAATGGTCTTGATTCCTATTCTTTTTTTTTTTTTTTTTTTTTTTTTTTTTTGAGATAAGGACTCGTTCTATTGCCCAGGTACTTCCCACCTCAGCCTCCAAGTAGCCAGATGATTTTAGGACTGCACCTCCACAACCAGCTGCTATTCTATTACTCTTAGATGTATACCTTAAAGGTATTTGCTGTAAGATTTTTTTCCAGGTTAGATCTGAAAATTTTAACTTTCCTTTTTTATTCATTTAAATAAGGACACTATGTTAATTTTTAAAAATTCAAATTTTAGCTCGTTCTTGTGTTACAACTACGGTCATTTGATTAGAACATGTGGATCTATTGTGAAGTTGAACCTCCCTGCAGGGTATTTCTGTAAAGGGATAGGTTTGGTTTCAGTAGACAAAGGTGGATTTTGGAGGATGGATTTGACAAGAGGAACATGGGTAGTTTGGGTTCTCATATTTGTAATGTCGCTAAGCTAGCTTAAACCTTCCTGCTGAAATGAAACGAAATGAAAAAGACTGAGACAGAAAAATACCATGAAAGCATTAAAGATCTGAAAAGGCAAGGGGAAATCCAAGGTCGCTTATTAGATGAGAACAGAAAGGTTTAGGGATGCCAGAACCACACAGCCATCTCTGCCCAAGGTCAGTGCTCACCAGCACCCCGGGGGGCAAGAAGACCTGAGGTGGGGGCAGCAAGGGCCGCGTCTGTGCAGGCCGGAGGCCTTGGGAAAGACTTAGCCACACCGACAATGGGCCCCCCATCTTGCCAGCTCCTGGGAACACCCCAGAGAGATGCCTTAAACCCAACCAAGCAGAGAAGAAGGAAGGAGGCTGGCCAGAGGCCATGCCAGTCAGGCTGTGATCATCTTGTGAGCTCTGGAAGCCTTTCAGGAATAAGTAGCCCGGATCTTGCATAAATGATCTCAGAAAGCAGAAAAAGAAGAAGCATCCCAGTTTCTGGTATATTAGCACAACCTGGATCAGAAAACCATACAAAGACACTGCAAGAAGGGGAAACGTCATGAACGTGGATGCAGAAATCCTAAACAATGTATTAGCAAATTTAAGTCAGTCATAGAAGGACAAGTGTGTCATTTTCATGTTGGATGTAGTCTAAGTTTAGCATTAGAAATCAATGAATATAGTTCATCACATTGACACATTAAGTGAGAAAAATAATATGACCACTTTAGCAGTTTTATAAAGAGCATTTGAGAGTCAACATGCCTTCATAATTTTTAGTAAACACAAATACCACTTAGCAAACTCAGAACAGATAGGAACGTCTTCATCTTAAAGGATGGTTTCAGGACCCTAAGGACCATCCTTAGCAAATAATAGTTACTCAATAAATTCATCCTCCATGGTGAGATGTCTGGGGTCTGCCTTAGAGATGAAACAAGACAGGGTGTCAGCTAACACCATTTTATCCATCTCTGTAGAGGTCTCAGCCAGTGCAGTAAATAAGAAGGAACAGGGTTACAAAGATTTTAAAGGAATAAATAAAGCTAGTATTATCCACAGATTGTTGTAGACATGGAAAAAAACAAAGCAATTTATAGAAAAAATACAGAATTAGTGAAGTGAGCTTTTTTTGCTGTCTACAAGGTGAATATATTAAAAATTGCGTTTTTGTATTTAAGAAAGATATAAATAAAAATATTTTAAAATATGCCATTAAAATAGCAGCAAAAAAGTGTCAGATGGCCAGAGAACAAAAGTTC
Source organism: Sciurus carolinensis (assembly GCF_902686445.1). Taxonomy (NCBI): domain Eukaryota; kingdom Metazoa; phylum Chordata; class Mammalia; order Rodentia; family Sciuridae; genus Sciurus; species Sciurus carolinensis. Next base: position 7,306,871 of record NC_062224.1, on the reverse strand, counting down.
TCTACAGGGAAAATTATAAAAATTTATTGTGAGACATCGGAGGAGCCTTAAGAGATGGAAAGCTAAGTATTATTTGTGAATTAGTGGACTCAGCACTATTTTATAAATCATTCCCAAATTGAACAAGTGATTCTAAGCAGCATCGATTACACTGCTAAGGAATGACCATGGATTAACAGACTCAACACTGCCACATAGATGCTTCCAAAGCAGACTGGGCAGTTTCAAGTAACCTCAGGCACACTTCTAACAAATTGTGTGTTTGCTTAGTAGCACTTAATAAGCTAACTCTAGAATGTATATGGAATTGCAAGGTGCCATGCATAGCCATGATATCCTTGAATAAGGTAGGGAGGCCTCTATATCCATATCAAGCTAGGGTCTGGTGGTGCAGTTCAGGGAAAGAGAACCTGCTTAGTATACAAAGTCCTGGGTTCAGTCCCCACCACCAAATCGATTCATAGTATAAAGCTACCACAGTGCTCTGTTGGTTGACAAGTGGATCAAGTGATTAGAATGGAAAACCTAGACACAGAGTCATATGCATACAATATATGACTGATTGAGGCTGCACAGGTTGAAGGAGCAACAATGAATTTCAATAAATGGAATTAAGACAGTTGGCAAAGAAGAAGGGAAGGAAGGAAGGAGAAAAGAAAAAAGAAAAGAAAGAAAAGATCTCCCTTTCTAACAACATACACAAAAATTAAAACAGACTGAAAATGAAATGTAGATTTCAACACTGGGAACCAAACTTGAAGTCAAACCCGATACTCCTTTCTCTGGAGAATGTGTTTTGTTTTCTTGGTTCTTCTCGTACGGTGGGTTCTTTTGAACCGCAACCTGGGGGTCATGACAGTGAAACATGGTATTCTGGATCACGTGCTTTTCCTCCTTGCAGGGCTCTCTTTGTTCAGAAGGGAGGATTTTCATCTGGGTTTGAACTCTTTTTTTTTTTTTTTCTTGATATTTTTTTAGTTGTTAATGGATTTTTATTTTATTTATTTATAGATGGTGCTGAAGATGGAACCCAGCGCCTCACACATGCTAGGCCAGCATTCTACCACTGAGCCCCAGCCCCAGCCCTGGGTTCAAACTCTTGGGTGGCAGTTTCCATCTGTGCAGATCTTCAGCCTTCTGTGGGGTGACTGAACCCATTCGTAATATCGGGGTGCAGGGTCATCAGTTCGAGGGAAGGCAGACTCTGGGGATCCCTTCTCTGGATTTTTCACTTAGGGGTTCCCCCAGTTCTTCAGCACTCACACACACTCTTGGCTTCCCCTTTCTTGTCTCCATGCCATCTGGAAGAGACTGCAGGTTCCTCCCCACCCATCACTGTGCTTGCTGTGTGGATAGGAGACCCAGAAACGGAACTTGCTTACACTGCCTCCCTCTCCCTCCTCCATTGGAGTCCATCTGCCTTGTTCAGTCAATAGTTCCTTCAGTAAGTAGTTCTTGACTTTGTGGTTTTCTAGATATTAGAGCAGAGCTGTTTTCTGCAGTGGATGGAGTGGGAGGGTCATCAGTAGGTTTTAGTCCTTGATACCAGAAGCAGAAAACATAAAGACCTGGATATGAAAGTGGACTCAGGTGGAAGGAAGCAAAGACACCTCCACAGCCTTAGGGGAGGGAAAGATTTCTGAAATGAGGCTCTGTAAGCACCAATCACCAGAAGAAAGGATTGCTAAATTTAACGCATTAAAATTGAGAACCCCATTCATCAAAGCATGCCATAAAAAGAGTGAATGGACACGTCAGACTTCCAGAAAAGATATTTGGCAAAAGACCCGTTCCTAGGATGTATCAAGGTCACTACTGGCCATAGTGGCCAGTAGAAAATGATTAAGCCTTGAATGATTAAGACTTTGGCATTGACCAAAAGAGCTGGTCAGTAGATGTGGTGAGGTTCCATCTCATCAGCAGTCACGGAAATACAAAATAAAGCCACAGAAACAAGGTAAGGATATGACAACCTTGCCATGATGCCTGCAAAGCTCACAGTTTGACACTGTCGAAGGTCAACGAGGACATAGAATGTCAGAAACTGTCCTACGGTGAAGGTTACAAATGGCGTGCTCATTTTGGAGCGGTTTGGCATTACCTACTAAAGCTGAAGACCATCAGGCTTCGTTACTCAGCAGTTCTCCTAGGACTATGCCTCAGAGACATGAGTCTTTGTGGCTAAAGATAACAAACGCTTGTTTGAAGCAGCTTTATTCCTAATAACCCCAAATTGGAAGCAACCCAAATGACCCTCAATAATAGACCGGAAAAATAAACTGAAGTGTATCTGTTTAGTGGGATTCTTTTCAGCAATGAAGAGAAAGGAAGCCAGATCCAGACAGCAGCATGGATGAAGCTTATCTACATAATGTTAGGGGGAACAGAGAGTCCCCAAAGAAAATACCCAGTGTGCTTCTCTTTATGTAAAATATAAAAACGGACAAAACGAACCTGCATGTTGTAAAATGACACAGGAAAGAACAACCACGATCAGTAAAAATCTGAGACCCCTTGGGGAGGAGATTTGAGATTGGGATTGGGAAGGAATAGATGGGAATTCGTAATTGTGACGTCATGAAATATATATTTGGGCTTCTTTCAGTTTCCTAGCATATAATGTACAATATCCTTGTAACCTTCAGAGTTAGAGCATTTTTTAATTTAATGAGTTGACTGATGACCGGCAGCCCCTTTGTAGCTTCAGGACAAGGGCTGGTTGCTGGAAAAACCAAGGCAGAGTGAGAGGGTTGAGTACCACCTGCCACCCTGCAAGGAGACAGAGCCACTGGATGTTAAGCTCACCATGGCTGCTGATTTAATAAGCCATGCTTCAGTAATAAAGCTTTCCTAGAAACTCAAAGGACTGGATTCTGGGAGTTTTCCAGTAGCTCCTTGCTACTTCCCGGGTGCCGAGCTCTATGCATCTGTCTGTCTGTGTCCTTTGAATATCCTTGATGATAAACTAGGAAACGTGTTTCTAAGTTCTGTGAGCCATTCCAGTAAATCAATCCAACCCAAGTCTGTTTCAAAACACAGGTAAAAAAAAGACCCCGAGCCTTGCTGTTAGCATCCACAGCAGGCAGGCCAGGGGGCTGCAGCAATGCTCTCTTGGTATGTGGGGGGAACCCCACAGTCTAGTGTCAGAGTATATGGTTGATTGAGAGTGTAGGAGACACTGAGTTTGCTTTGTTTTGTACTCTACATTGTCAGAACAATCTCTTTCTTGCTCTGGATGGTGATCATAGGGGTTAGAGTTAACACCACTGGCTAAATTACATATAAAAGTCATATTTGTGAAGGTCAATATTACAATATTGCAAGAGAGATACTTAGTTCTGGGGTGAAAAATGAAGAAAAGCAAAACCGTTCAGTGGTTTGGTTTGAAATCGATAGTATAAGAAAAGCATTTTGAGAACTTTGTCTCTTGCTCTTCTCTTGCATAGAATCCCCAAAGCTGTTAGTGGCCACCACACAGTCCTGGCCAACCTGATAACAGTACACAACCCTCACTGAGGCTTTTATTTGTAAGAAAAAGTCAAAGCCTCACAGGAAGATGCTTCCTTTCTCCTTCACACCCCTCTTTTCTTCCCAGGCACAAATGGAACCGTCAGGTGAGGGTCTGTGCACAGAGGATGGTGAAATGGGAGGATGGGGAAGATCAGGTCCTCAGTGGCATGGCTGAGCTACCATGCTGGAAGCTACCTCTGCCCACCTTTGGGCTTCCTGTTGGGTCAGACAGAGAACAGCGTTTAGAGTTGTGTTGTTGACTGTTGTTGAGTTTTCTGTTAAGGGCAGCTGTTACTTTGTCAGTGTCCTGGAATGGAGAAGACCGATTCTTGCTGAAGCGCTGCACTTTAACATTGCAGAGAGAATGCTGATCAAATCAACTGGCCTTGATAATTCTCGAGTTTCTTTTTAAAAACCATCTGATTGGTTAATTCAGAACCTCTCTAAAGGTCCTTCCAGCTTAAGAGTTTCTGATTTTATAACAGTGTTCACTTTCCCACATTCACTGTGAAGAGTGCTGTGCAGCGATTCAGAGACCATGCCGTCTCAAGCCCTGCTATCCTGGTTCCACAAACCGTTTAAAAATACAGCAGTAAATACCAAGTAGGAGCGCTAGGGCTGTAGCTCAGTGGCAGAGCGCTTGCCTAGCATGTGTGAGGCACTGAGTTTGATCCTTAGCCCCACATAAAAAGATAAAATAAAATAAAATAAAATAAAGGCATTCTGTCCCTCTATAACTCTAAAAAAATTTAAAAACCAAAAAATCCAAAACCAAATAGGAGCCAGGCGTGTGGTGCCCACCTGTAATCACAGTGGCTCAGGAGGCTGAGTCAGGAGGTCGGCAAGTTCAAAGCCAGCCTCAGCAACAGCAAGGCACTAAGCAACACAGTGAGACCATGTCTCTAAATAAAATGCAAATAGGGCTGTGGATGTGGCTCAGGGGTTCAGTGGTCCCAAGTTCAATCCCCAGTACCGTCCCCTCCAAACAAACAAACAACAACAAATAAAAACCCAAGTAGGATCTAGAGACCTGCAGAAAAATACTTTTCACTTCTCTTTGGGCATTTATTCAAGGAGAACAATATATTTTAATCGTTGTTGAGATGGATTCTTGCAGAGCCCAAGATATTCTCCTGGTAATTGGTTAGGTATTTTTAGAAACTGCATTCACATCTACAGTCCAGAGCAAACTAGAGTAGTAAATTAGAATTTGTATTGACTGTGTCCTTCTCCTTCCCCTTTTTCTGGTCAGTTGCAAGATGCTGGGGACTTCCAGGCTACATCCTTGCACCCCTCTTCTTCTCATTCTGTGTGATAAAGTGGAGTAATGTCACCTTTCCCCAAGGGTTTAGTTACCCCATGTATACTAATTCCTTTTTTTTTTTTTTTTAGGTACTGGGGATTGAACCCAGGGCCTTGTGCTTGCAAGGCAAGCACTCTACCAACTGAGCTAATTACAGTCCACTAATTACTCTTACATCTTTATTACTAGTTCAAGGTGTCCCAGTGAGTTCTGGATTAATGTAGCAAACAGCTTACTGAAATATTTAGTATTTCAAACTCCACATGCTTCAAATGCAACTTATCCTCTCTTCCCAATCTGCTTCTCTTCCTTCATATCTTAGTGATGTGACACTTGATGGCAGAGGAAGAACCATAATGATCCAAAATAGTTGGTGCCAAGGCTTTAAGGTTCGCTTGAAAGCCAGTCAAGAGGATCAATCAAAAATAGCCAGAGCGTGAATGAAACTCATTGGGGCTGGGAAGCCAAGTACTCCTATCACAGCTGAGGAGCTGTTGGAATTGGGAGATAAAGTCAAGAGTCAGGTCAGTGCCTGATGGAAATGGCGGTAGCAGTGACCTAGATGAGGAGTGAAGTAAGAAGAACGACCCGTGGGGAGTCCCTGTAGCCGCCTGTGGACTAACTACATGGCCACAGTCCTGCAGCATCCCCTCCTGACAGACCATGCTTCCCGCCCCTTCAAGGCTTGGTACATGCCCCTTACTCTCGGAGGGCCATATTTTATCCCTTTGGATATTTCTTCTAATAATTTAAGACTCAGTTAAAAGTTCTTCGCTTCTGTGAGATCTTAAATAATGAGTCACTTTTTCCTTCTGCATCTGTGTCATCCATGGCTTTTCCCAACTGTCTTCATATTTTCAGTTTCTGTTGACTCTTTTTCTTTAAGTTTTTATTTGAATAAAAGTAATATATAAAAATAGTTTGATGTTAAGTAGTAGCTTTTGGTTTCCAGAAACAGCAGACTGGATTAGTCAGATTAACTCTCCAGCAAAAAAAAAAAAAAAGAAAAGAAAAGAAAAAAAAAAAAAAAAAAAAAAAAAGAAAACAATGAAAAATGTTATGTAATATAGTCTTACATATTTTTAAAAAGAACTTTAAAGTAGCAACAATTCGGAAAGACATTAGGAACTCCTAATTATCATATGAAAGTCTGTAATGTGGTTTCTAAGCACATGTATGTGTTGTGTATATGTGAGTATATATGAAGACCAAAGGGGCTCATGCCCTGAGGGCATCTGCTGCAGACACTTGGATTTTGGTTCTATGTCCCCTGAAGATGAAAGGAACAAAAGTCAGGTCCATTATCCAAGGTCTTAAAGCAGATATTCCTGATGTTAAGCTGGGACCCCCAAAGAGAATCACCCTCAGATTAAGGGTGAACCATAGCTAATTCAACTCTCTGCCCCATTCAAAGGGAATTTTAAAGAAAAACCTGCCTGAGAATGAATAGGAGACCAACGAGAAAATTCTAGAGAATATGCTCTGGGGCCTAATACCTGCTCTTAGATAAACTTGCACCCACATACATATGATCTACAACTCAAGAGCCACTAAAAATCAAGCTATGGAATTGGTTTCAAATAATTGCAACTGTTAGACATTTTAATATTCTTCGAAGGAAATATGAATGCCTTTAAGGAGAGCATATCCATCCTACACCTTGGATGACTAACAAATATAACTTCCAAGGGCAATGACAAACAGGGAATCAAAGATTACAAGATACCAAAAGTTATGGTAGAGGTGATGGGGTGGTAGAGACATCATGGATGAGAATCAGAAGTCACAAAAATAAAAACAGAACTGGTCTTGAGGTGTATTTTCTGAAGTTTTGTTTTAAAAAAAGGGCCAAAAATATTTTCTCTAAATAAATGAAGCAATGTCTATACTGGAAAAGGGGAGAAAATGGATAAATCACTGCAAATGATTAATATTTACACATAGCTTGATTCTCAATTGCAACATTCAAAGGAGAATTTCCAGAATAAGGAGAAATACACAAATCTACAATTACAGAGGTACATTTTAGTATACCCCTTTCAGTGATTGATAGAAATTATCAAACCAGAAAACAGTCATTTAAAAATGAAAGAATGAACAATATAAATAAACGAGCCAGATTTGTGAACAGTTAATGAAACAAACATACAATAGGAAGGACTGAGTTGGGCACCAGTTTGTTCTTCAATAACAATATCAACAAAACCTTTTGTGAATTTGATCAAAAATATGAGGGACACATATCAAAACTGGGATAAAAAAGGGATTATCACTAAAGTTGATACATACACAAATATATTAGGGAAAAAAGATACTATTAACAACTTTATGTCAATGAATTTGAAAATATAGATTAAATGGGCAAATTTTAGGAAGTATACCAAGACTGATTCAAGAAGAAACAGAAAGCTAGACTATTCCAAAAACATTTAAAGACTTGAATCAGTGCTACATGTGTTTCATAACATAAACCTACATATTACAAAAGCCCAGAAAACCTTAAGGAGGATAAATACAAAGAAATCAATATCAAGGTATATCATGGTCAAATTGTTGAAACCAAAAATAAGGAGAAAATCTTGAATGACAATTATATACATGTGATGATATAATACAAATCTTGGTCAATTCTTTTTCAGAAACAGTGGAAGTCAGAACAGTGTGCTAAGTGAAAAACTTGGCCAAGAGTAGTTTTCAGCTCAATTTATAGAATAGTCCAAAGAGACTTAGAAACATGATGATAGGCAGGGACCTTTCCTACATGTTTCAATACCCACATACCTATTGAAAGAAAACAGTGGGTAAGACATTTCCTAAAGTTGAAGCAATAGCTTCATAGAGTCTTGATTACTTTATTTTTTTAATGCTTTACATTTGATACAAATATTAAAGATCAATTTAAAAATAGCTTTCTAATAATATATTTTAAGTAATATATATTTTAATATCTATGTAAAAAGTGACAGTGGAAGACTGAATTTCTTATATATGGTATGTTTAATGTAGGACCTCACTGTTTAAGGCACAGATTATTTCAAAGGAAGTTACTCTAAAGACACTCAGATTATTTCCAAACAAACAAACAAACAAACAAATGAACAAAAATAAAAAAGAAACAAAAATGCAATAAGGGAAATAGTTTTGGGGTTTATTTTTATTTTAAAAGAAAACTGACTTACTTTCCACAAGCTATTTTTTCCCCACTAGCTATAAGGTTTGTACAGACTGATTTGGTAAATGCTAAACTTTGGTGTCTTTTGCCTTTTTAAAGGAATTGTTAACTTTGGAATTGAGGGTATGTACAGAGAAGTTAGTGTCAATACCATTTAATAAGTCATATTTTTTCACAAATATAGAAAAATCATTTTATATAACAATTTTAAGTATTTGCAATAAATATATGTATATATAAAAAAACAATGGAAGTCAGAAAATAATTGAACATGATTTTAAAATGTTGAGGGGAAAAACTATCAAAGTAAAATAAAAAAAAAAATCCAATAAGAATATCATTCAAAATTGATGATGCAAAAAGACATTTCATTTCCAGCATAATTATACTAGAAGAATTTTAAAGGAGGGCCTTCATGACCATAGATAGAAATTCAAATCTACAGGAATAGATGAATGACAGGTGTGGCTTGAACATGGTTTGTCACTTCTTATTCTCATGTTGGAAATTTGTCCCCATTGTGAGGTATTAAGAGGGTGGCAATTTAGTCCAACTCTGGTGATTACAGGTGGAGCCTATGAGGTTATCAGGATTAGATAAGGCCAGCAAGGTGGAGCTACCAGGATTGACTTGGGGACTTTATTAGAAGAAAGAGGTCAGAATAGATACATATAGTTGCCCCTGTCTCTTCACATGCGGTGCCCTGTATCATCTTTGGAGTCTGCCAGCAAGAAGGTCATCACCAGATACAACCCCTGAACTTAGTACCTCGAGAACCCTGAGCCTGAATAACACTCTTGTCTTTATAACGTCCCCAGTCTACCTTATTGTGTTGTTAGAAACAACAGGAAGGATAAAAAAAAAACAAAAAAACAAAACTCAGACCAAGACAACAACAATACACAAAAACAATGCGATACAGGAAAAAGCAGAGGAATTAGAACAGAGTACAAAAAAAACCCAAAAACCTCAAACATTTGATGAAGACAAAACAACTTGGGAAAGGAAGAACAGAGGAACAAAAAATGGAAAATAAACAACAAACCTAAACTGAACTACCTCCACAGTACATTAAAAGCAGAGCTTGGGATACGCTGCACTATGATTGTGAATCCTTTCAGTTTGTTCTGTTTTTCTAATTGCCTTGTTCTTCCTATTACATCCTTTTTTTTTTTTTTTTTGGAACCAATCACAATTCCCCTCTTCTTACAATAGGCTGCCAGCACAATTTTCTGCCAGGCTAATCAAATCAGTTAACCTCTCAATTCCACTTCTTAATTATCTCACTTTGGCAAGGAAGACATCTCCCCATACCTCAGGTTGTTTTTCACGTGAAGGGGCTCTGTTAGTGCAGCCTTTTAAGTCTTTATTTACAAATACACACACGTCCGTGCACACCTGTATCTTACCTGGCGTGAGCGAAGAAGAAATTGGCAGGTATGGACCGGATGCCCTCTTCTCTCTTTCTCTTGGGGGTGACTGTATGCAGAGAACACACATTCTGTGTGCCGCTGGGGTACACTGCAGGAAGAGGCCTGCTCCAGTGCCATGGTGCCTGTGGTAGTGACTCCCTAGGGACCAATACTGGGAAGCCCACTTGCCTGACCATCTGTGACACCCTCACAGATAAAAGTTGTATTATAATAAAAATGGATGTTTGGTCTTACAGAACCAGAGACTCTGTCTCTTACAGGAGGAGTTCATCTACTAACTAGACTTTTTCTTTCTTTCTTTCTTTCTTTCTTTTTTTTTTTTTTTTTTTTTTTTGCTGTGCTGGGGACTAAACAGACAAGCAAGCATTTGACAGGCAAGCACTCTACCACCTGAGCTATCTCCCCAACCCTACTGATTAGACTTGTAACATGGCAACTTTAGACTGAAATTATCTTAGGTGACAAAGGAACTTATCAATCAACTCACAATCTCCATTTCTCCTTCATAATCATCTGTTTATTGCTTTTGTTTTCATTTCTTTTTTTATTATGAAATTTTCCATAGTTTTTATTGGTGCATTATAATTACACATAATGGTGGGATTCATTGTTACATATTTTTTCATGCACACAGTATAACAATGTAATTTGTCCAATACTTGTTTTTAGTTTCTTCTTGTATGTGCTTTTCAAAAAATTAAAAGTTGTATATAACATGTTGCTGATCATTTTTTCTACTGCTTCAAATAAGCTTCACAATTTCAGTTTGTTTTGTTTGCTCTTTAATAGCTAGCCTTACATAATTTCTTGATGTTCAGCATATAAAGTATCTATCTAAATTTGTCTTTTCCCCATACTTACAGATGTTATACATTGAAACTTTTTTTTTTTTCTGGATAGTGGATATTGAACCCACAGGCACTTTACCACTGAGTTATATTCCCAGCCTGTTTTACTTTTTTTTAATTTTGAGACGGGATCTCACTAAGCTGCTTAGGGCCTTGCTAAGCTGCTGAGGCTGGTCTCAAACTTGCATTCCTCCTGCCTCAGCCTCCTGAGCTGCTGGGATTACAGGCATACACGGCTACACCAGGCTGCCTTGAAATTTTACTTGGGAATAGGGTCCTTGCAGATTTAACCAAGTTAAAGTGAGGTCATTATGGTGGGACCTAATCCAATATGACTGATGTCCTTCGAAGAAGGGGAAATGTGGAGACAGATGCAGATAGAGGAAAGAAAGAACAATCACGGCCATAGACAGACAGTGGAGTCTGAGATTGGACGGATGAGGCCGCTAGCTAAGAGGTGCCAAGGACTGCAGAGGATCACCAAAAGTTACACGAGGCAAGGAAAGATTCTGTGTTTTTGCCCCGCCCCACCCAGCAGATTGAACCCAGGGGTGCTCTACCACTGAGCTGCACCCCCAGCCCTTTCTATTTTTATTCTTTATTTTGAAACAGGCTCTCACTCAGTTGCTGAGGCTGGCCTTGAACTTGTGATCCTCCTGCCTCAGCCTCCTGAGAAGCTGGATTACAAGGGTGTGTCACCATGTTAGCAAGGAAGGATTCTTTCTAGAACTGCCAGAGAGCCCATCCCTGTTGACACCTTGATTTCAGATTTCCAGCCCCAGAATGAGGTCACATATTTCTGTTATTTAAAGCCACCCAGTTTATGGCACTGTGACAGTCTTGGGAATCTAATATCTAATTTCTGCTGCCATATTTTTAAAAAGAATATTTTATTTCCTTATTTAAATCTTTTTATCTGATCTATCATGTCTTAAACATCACCCATTTGGCTCTGTTTCTCCCTGTGTTTGAGCTTTTTTGCACCCGTCCCTTTATCCATTTTTATCCGTGTTCTTTTTCCTTGAATACATATTCTCTGAAGAGCTAAGTGGTCCATGTCACTTCCCTCTTTTGCTCCTTCCCCACCTCTTTCTCCTGCCCTCCCTGTGTTCATTATTTTTCTCTTTCTATCTTTTGATCTTTCCCTGTCTCTCTTTCTTGTGCTTAAGAGTACTTATGCTTCAAGTTTTGTGATGGGCTAGTGATCAGAGGCAGAAGGTAGCAGAACTTCTGAGTGGAAAGGACTAGAGTGTATTTCAGTTGAACCAAACTTCCACGCAGTTAGAAATGTTGATTAGAGATCAAAGCAAGAGCTTCAGAGTTAATGGATTTTCTATATTAACTTCCTCATTCTTTACCTTCCTTGGAAACACGTTATTCACATGGTATTTATTAAATTCTGCTTTGTTCTGCTGTGATTTATACACATATTCTTTTCTTCCCGAGGTCTACAGCCACTGAGGAATCTTACAAAGCCCTTGGTGAGGCTGCTTACTCTGAAAATGAGGATGCTTCAAGGGCTGTGCCAACCAGATGGATGCCCTTTGGCCTCTGGGGCTACAGGGCCAGGGTCAGCTGCTATGGGACTAGCAGTCTCCTCAGCACTTGTCCCTATGGTTTTGGAATGTTTGGATGTGGCCTGGTACAACATTTTGATTGAGACACTGTGAACAGTATGCATGGCATGTTTTTATCCGTCTCAGTTAAAATTCTCAAGGAGACTGTGTCCTTGACTCTGGTGTTGTGGTAAAACATCAGGAAAAGGGCTTCCCTTTTCCATGCATCCAGGAAGGACATGCCACCCATGGAGGATGGCAAATCCAGGGGCTCCAGGTATATGAGCTCACCTCCAACCCAGAGGCAGGGAGGGGAGCTGAGGAAGAACTGAGAGCCAGCAAATGTCACAGGAGCCTGCTTCTGTCTGAGGTCTCCCAGGCCAACACCCAAGGTCTAAGTGCAAGAGAGAAAACAGCTGGGCAACATCTGCGACAGGGAAAGACAAGAGCAGCTGGATCTGCAGCTGGTCAGTGAGAGCCCACACTGTGCACTTTGAAGGCGGGGGGGGGGGTGGATTTTTGAATCAGATATTCTGGATAATTGTTGACACCATACAAACCAAGAATACCAAGAATTCATCAGGCGTGTGTGGGGTGTGAAGCACGCAGCCCTGGCTCTTCCTGCCTCAGTTTGCCTTTGTACCTCTTGCTTGGACGTCAGGCCCTACACAGGTAAAGTTCCTAAAGGTGAGTTCCTAGGAACAACCTAGCTGACATTAAGTACAGCACTTTGTGCCGATTGCTTTGTGCAATGCTTAGAATAATTATTTGGCTGATTTGGATATAAAATAAAAACAAAAGAATAATATACAAGATGAAGTTTTTAAAACTCACTCAGTCACATAAAGGCATTTTTCTCCGTGTTGCGATGCAGGTTTGTAACTTTCTGCGATACTGTCTGGCAGATCTGCATCAGGGTGAAAGGGAAGTGAGCAGTTACCCGTTTTCAAACTCCCACCCATGCAGGTGTCCTTGCCGAGGTGGCGCTTGCTCCAAGCCTGCCCCAAGCCTGCCCCAAGCCTGCCCCAGGCTGGTGTACTCCCCCTTAGCTGCTGTCAGTCTGGCTACAAATGGATGCTTTCCTAGGGGAGGGTCATCCCATCCCAGGCAGTGACCCACTGGTCAGCATCACAAGGCAGGTCATCTTACCTGGAGGCCGGACAGGTAAGTGCCTGATGCGGTGAGCCCGCTGCTCCAGTCCTTGGATTGGGCTCCAGTGGTCTACTCTTTCTCACCTGTCCTGCTGTGACCACTCTCTCCCAGGTTCTTCCTGTGAGAGCAGAATCTCCGTAAGGCACCGAATCCCTCACTCAGGCCCGGCTTCTTGGGACCTGATCCAAGACATCACTTGTTTCATTGACACGACTGAGGGTGTCAAGGACCTGAGGCCCCCGCAGTGACTGAAGCAGAACTGCCACCCTCGGTGAGATTTGGATATCCTGTGACCGCTCACCCTCTCATGTTCCCCACCTAGCCCCATGCTCAGGATGAGGTCGTACCTGGGCTGGTGGTGGGAAGATGGAAGGCCTGTTCTGGAGTCACCTGGACACTCCTCAGATGAATGTGTCCTCACACGACCCTGGCAGCGTCACCAGCTCCACCTTTGCCGACTTGTTGCATATGTGTCTGGGCCAGTACAGACGGCTTGCAAAGTACTGCAAGATTCCGCATTTTGTACAATTTGTAGACATTAGGGTGGTTTTACTTGGCATAGGAGAATCCATTTAGGAATGCTCGGGACTCTGTGTATGTTTGTTTTTCAATTCTGAAGGGATGAGGTCAACAGGTTTTCTTTTTTTTTTTTTTTTTTTTTTTTTTTTTTTTTTTTTTGGTGCTGGGGATCGAACCCAGGGCCTTGTGCTTACAAAGCAAGCACTCTACCAACTGAGCTATCTCCCCAGCCAACAGGTTTTCTTTTATGACACTTTTCTACTTTGTAATTTTTTTCTTCAAATTCTGAGATTTAACAGAGGGCTTTGTGCAAATTAGGCAACTGCTCTGCTACTGAGTTTCACCCTCTATCCACTGCTTAGTGTATTATATATATATATATATATATCATACATATGTACATATATACATATATATTATATATATGTATACATATAAAATAGTGGAGACAAATGACAAATATGAACATTTTATTTATACACACATATGTGCATTTTAAGTATGCATATTAGTGGGGTTCATTGTTGCCTATCTGTACTTGCACATGATAGAACACTATAATTTGGTCCATATTGTCCCCTAGTATTTCCCCTTTCTCTCCTCTTTATGGATTTTCGATGGCAAAATTTTATTCCCCAACTTCTTCTTTCCTTTCTACTTTAAAAGCTTTTGTGTCACTTTTCTCAGCCATTAGTTATATGAATTCTGCAAGTGACAATTAGTTTTAACAATAGCTTAATTACACCAGACATTAATCAACCAGAATTGGCAAAGGAAATATGTTGAAAAATATCACACAATCTGAGGCCAAATATGAATAAGTTTTGTCTAATTTGTTACTTTGTGCTATTCCTGTCACCATTAGCACAGGTGATTAAGAAGTCACTAAAATCTGAATTATCAGAAGTAATTACATTATTGATAATTGTATATTTATTTGTAAGAACATATGTAGCAAAAACTTAGGCGATTCCACCCAACATAAATTTCACATCTTGTTTTTCCATGAAGACATCTTGGACTTACAGTTGAGTTCTTGGTTCTTCCATTGGGGACGTGGAAAAGAAAGGGACCTTGTGGGATCCATCCTTGTTTCTTCTCTTTTGCTCAACACTTGCTAAATCTTAGGCAGATAGGTTGGATGGTTTATTACTTTTAGAGGAAGACAGTAACAAAAGCAGAAACGGAATGACATATAGTTCTCTGATCTGAGTCACATTTGTGTAATTTAGTAAATTCCATAATAATGCAAAAAACAAGGGTATCGCAGTATTAATGATCTCTTAAGGCAGAGACAAGTTCCATTTAAAGGCTCAAACTGCTTTCTAAATGCTAACTAATTAAACCTAAACTTTCTTGGTCAGATAATTATTCATGTGTGTCCTTTTTGTAAACCCACGAGTCTGCCCAAGCTCCATTTCTGATAATATGGTGAGAAAAACTGAGGTGACCTGGCATAGTTCCATATGGAAACTGCAGCTCAGAAGCTTCCAGTTGGGTTGAGTGCCACCCTTCCCAGAGGATTTGTGACACACCTGGAGAACTCCAACCACAGTTTGTAACCAAGTCTTCCCAGTGACTTTGGAAGAGGTAAAAACATTCACAGAATTGGGACACTAGAGGACAGCCCCGCATGAACAAATTCTACGTTAATCTGATAAGGAGCAAAATAATCACCTCTTAAAGCAGTAAGACTTAGGAAGTAAAGGTGCAGTGGGAAGATACACTTCTGCAAGGGGAGCAATTACTAAGAGCTTTGTATTTCCTTCCTGTTAGTTATCTCATGAATAAATAAACCCTCTCTGCTTGGCACTGATACCTTTGGCATACTCTGATTTAGCACTTTCCTTTACTACTTGCTCCTACTCCAACCAGATTTTCTGAAGTCTAGAAGCCTGTTACAAGTAAGTAATCAATTTTCACTCATTGGCTTGGAATTCAGCAAGAAACAAACACACAACCAGAGGTGAGGTCCTGGAAGGTAGGTAAGTAGTGGGGACAAATGATTTGTGTTCCATCAGCAGACAATAAAGCAAGATATGGAAATACATGTTCCAATATTAGCTGGTATGATAATTAATTGTTTAATTAGATATATGTAGCTGAACTTAAAACACCATTTTCAGGACTTGTCTAGGCAAAACCTCAGGTAGCCAAGATAGCTTACCATGTCATGTTTTAATGTCTTGTCAACACCATCGTCCCTCACCATGTGCCCTGCCTGCCTCATGGTGGCTGGGATCCTGGCTAGGGAGCCCCTTCCTCTTTCTTCCTGGCAACCTAAATGTTCTTGAAGTGTGCCTCAGATCCCCTGAGCTTCATTTTGTAGAAGCTGGCTTATTTGATAAATTAAATCATGCCATTAAATCAATAAATGATGATGATCATGGAGCCCCCTCCCATGAAACAGTCACGAATTTTTCCAGTGGTTTCTGAAGATAACTGGTCATAGTTCCAAAATGTGACTGATCCCAGGTGGAAATTCCAGGGCTTTTTTGGCAGTTTTTGAGGCTAATAGCCCCGTGAGTCTGTTCCATTTGCTCTAATAAACATGCACTGGACATCTTACGCCTGCTTTGACGTACATGTGAACCAAGTTTCTGTGCTTGTCAATATGTAAGGATAGCAGGAGCACCCCTAGGTCATCCATTCTGTGAGGTTGGTCAGGAGTGGAGCTGGATGAGATGAAACAGGTTTTTTTCTCCTTGTTCTAGGGCAGGACTTTGCTTTGAGAAACAATAGGCTGTTTGTTATGTCATTCAATCCAATAGGAGAATTGTAGATAAGCCAGTGGCCAGATAAAACACACCTATAAATGACTAATCCTAGGTAGAAAGGCAGATAAAGAGGTGTGTAATTCCAGAGGTAGGAGTCAATCTTTCTAACCAGGAGATTAGGGATGGCTTCATGGAAGAAGTGCCATTTATTCTTGGACTTGACTAGGAAAATTTTCTTTCCTCCTCCTCCTTTTCCTCTTCTGCCTCCTCTTCCTCTTCCCCTTCTTTTCTTCTTCTTCTCTGTCTCCTTTTCCTTCTCCTCCTTTGAAACAGGATCTTGCTATTGTGGTCAGATTAGCTCAAGGGATCCTCCTGCCTCAGCCTCCCAAGTAGCTGAGACTACAGGACTGTGCCATTGTGCCTGGCTTGATTAGATAAAATCTGATGACTCAGGTTGAAGGAATGCTGGGAAAGGGGGTGAAAAGAAGAAATAAGAAATCAGCAAAAGAGACACAAGTAGGTGGGACTCTCACAACAAGGGAGAATTCTGCAGTTGATCACAGGTGCGTGAAAGAGAGGAGAGGAGATAGGGAAGGAAATTTTGTTTCAGGACCTGTGAAACTTCAATGTCAAATTTAGGAGATCTTTAGTTTGTAGGCAGAGAATTGTTGCCAATTGGAGAACAAGGGGACTGGGACCAATTCAAAGCGGCACTTTAGGAAGAATGAGTTGGCCACCATGGTGGAAGACCAATTTGCACAGTGGAGGTGGGACTGGAGGGGAGGAGAGCAATGTACGAGAGAAATGCTGAAGATAGAGGTTATTGAAATTTGGTGATGGGTATGAGTCACAGTAAGAATAAGTACTAAAATGGGAAATCAGAAATTATGAACAGTGGGAAGGACAGGTGGGTAAGATAAGCTTGATTTTGGGAACCGTGAGTTTTGAGGAGACGGTAGGTTTCCTGACAAAAATGTCTATCAGCTTATTGTGAAGGCTGTCTAAAGTCAAGTGCACACACTCTTCCATGTGTGTTTTGTAGTAACACAAAGATCTGCTGAAATGAAGAACCATCAGTTCAAAGTCCAACTACACAACCAAGGTATTTAATGTAAAATACATGCTTTCCTTGGAACCAACATCAGTTATAGCATCATGTGTAAAGGGCCGGGATCTATCCATCCATTACAAAGGGAACATATGTACTTTTATTTTGACATTGTTTTCCCTTAAACTGACTTGGTACCATCTATCATTTGGAAAGTGGAGTAGCATTTTGCCAGAATGAAATAAACCCAGGGCTTTTGTTTTGGAGACTGGAATTTGAATCCTGGTTGGTTTGGGTTTCTAGTTGCCTACTTTCCTCTCACAGTTCCACACTGAAAATACAGATCTCTATGAAAGATATTGACTATTCTCCAATGGATGGATGTGCAAGGGTGAATAAGACTCAGCCTCAAGGAGCTTTCACACATGCTAATGAGGAAGGTAAACGAAATGTGACCAGAGCAGTAAGTGGTGGGAACAGTAAAGGAGGAAAGAGATCTTTATGGAATTGACACCGGCAATGGCTGAGCGAAGGTGTGGGCAGAGAAGTGAGGCAGGAGCTCCAGGACAGAAAGCACCACAGCAAAGGTGCTAAAGATCAGTAGTTAGGTCTTCAGGATCCAGTGCGTGGAGAAGGTCAGGCTGGGCTGCAGTCTAGAGCAGCTTGGGGATCTCAGTCTCAGGCTAACTGGGATTTCTATTCAGAAGCTAACACAGTATTGCCTACTTTTGAAAGGGGAGTGGAGGCATCTGTGCCTCAGAGAGGCCACACGGGCCACAGTATCCAATGGACGTTGGTGGGGACAATGTCTAGAGGTCTTTAGAAAGTTCCAGGCAGGAGGATGCGGTCAGACTGGGAAGAGCATTTGTAGGAATGAAAAGGAGGTCAGATGATCAAGATTTTGTGTGAGACTTGAGAGGACTGGGAAGCAGAGGGTGTAAGAAGACAAGAAAAATGGAGAAGTCATAGCCACTCCAGTCCCGAAAATCAAGGAAGTAGTGGCAGTTATTAGAAACAGGCAGAAACTGAACGTCAAGAAGAAGCAGCTGGCTTCGTTTTGGGTCTGTGGAGTGTGGGGTGTGTGCGGGGGGCAGCGAGGCGAGGTTATTCAGTGGACAGCTGGAGACAGCCTTCCACACCGTCAGAACTAGAGACAGATTTGCTATCATACAGAGGTGACACTGATACTGTGAGAGCTGATAGCCCAACGAGGAGGAACACACAGCGGGTGAAGAGTAGGCTGGAATTGTAGGGTAGTTATGGCCACGATGTGGGGCAGTAGAAGACCTGCCTGCCACGGAAGACGGGAGTTCCACCCAGTCCGAGGAAGGTCTGTACACTTAGCACAGGCAGGGCCTGCCACAGCTCCCACCAACGTTTAGGGCTGACGTGGAATTTAGAGATGAGGTCACCCAGCCTTCCCTTCCAATCCCTTTCACAGATGGGAAAGTGAAGCCCAGGCAAAAGGACTTACTAGCTCAAGGTCACATGCCAGTCGGTTCTAGATTCAGAATTAGAAACTTCCAACCTAGTTAGTACTCATCCCACGGCTCATGCTGTCTCTTCACCTCCCCCTCTGAAAGTATTCATTAAAAAAAAAAAAAAAATCAACCCTCAAAGCCCCGGAACCCTTTTTTAAGTTTTACGAAGCAGGGAAGCTGGGGCCCCAGGAGGTATCTTCTGCCTTAAGCCCTGGGGAGTCGAGGCCTGGGGGCTGGACCGGGAGAGCCCAGCCCTGCCCACCCGCCCCGCGCCCGGCGCCGGGCGCCCGCGCGCTGCCTGCTGGAGGGACCGCCGCGGGCCCCGGCGCCCCACGGAGCGCGCCCCCGGAAGCGCGCGCTGCGCCAGCGCGACCGCGCGCCCTAGTGCCGGCGCGCCCCCGCGGCCCCGGCGCGCGCCCCGCCCCCGCGCGCCCTCTGCTGTCACGTGCGCGCGCAGCGGCGCTCCCGCCGGGCAGGGCGGCCGCCTAGCAGCTCGCAGCGGCGGTGACCGCGGCGGCCGCAGATCCCGGGGCCCGCGCAGCGCGGGCAGAGCGGGCCGGGGCCCGCGTGGGGGCGCGCGGAGCGGGCGCGAGGCCGCCGTGGCGGGGCCGCGCTGAGGAGGTGCCGAGGGGAGGAGGAGAAATCCCTGCGCGCCCGCCGCCGCCCGGCCTCCCGCGCCCGCGCCCGCGCCCGCCGCCTCCTCCTCGGTGCGGTTCCACTGGGCTCGAGGAGCGGCCGCCGAGACCTCCGCCTGCGAACAAAGAGGAGGCCGGCAGGGCGGGGGCGTCTGCGGCGAGCATGGCGGACCGCAGCCTGGAAGGCATGGCTCTGCCCCTGGAGGTGAGGGCCCGCCTGGCCGAGCTGGAGCTGGAGCTGTCGGAAGGTAACCAGGCCCCCGCCCCGCTCCTCCTGCCCCGGCCCAGACGCCCGTCCCCCGCGCAGCGGCCGCGGGCCGGGCCGGGCTGTCACCCCGGGGGAGGGCCCGGGCCGCCGAGGGACGCCGGTGGGCGGGGGGCGCGCGGGGCCTGGGGGCGGGGGCGGCGGTGACCCGGCCCTGGGGAGGCGACCGGCCCGCGGCGTGGTCCCCGGGGCCGGGGCGGGCGAGGTGCGTTCCCGGGCCGGGTGCGTGTGCGCCGCGGCCCCCGCCCTCCCGGCTCTGCTGGCGTTGTCGTGCCGCGATCCCCCTGCGCGCTGCGGCGGGGCCTGGGGCGCAGCGTTAGGACGCAAGATGGAGCAACCTTTAGGGCCGGCGAGGAACGGCCTTCCCGAGGATGTGCGCTCTGCCCTAATGGAGAGCCGCCGCGTCCTTGATGCAGCAGCGTGGTGCGCGGCGACCACGTTCGATTGTTGGGGACGGCCTGATAACGCCTGCTGGCCTTATTTTAATGCGAAACTTGTCATTGGACTTTCGGATTTGATCTCTCGGATGTTCCAGGCATACTGGCTTTCACACAGTCCTGTCATAGCTGGAGGAAGATAGTACTACTATTGTTCGAGCGTGTTGTGATGTGAAGGCTGGGTAGAATCGTACAACCTCCTCCCTCGGGCCAGGTTTTATGCCTCATTCCCATCGTATCATATTTAGAATTTGTGACAGATTTGCTACAGTGATTTCATGGAGTGTTATATACGGTTTCTTATTTGCTCTTAATGGTGAAGATCATGTGCTCAACTGTCATAAGTTTTAGATCGGGTTTTGCTAGGTCTTAAAAAGAAACACTGAAGTTCCAAAATGTTAAATGTTTTATATCTATATATCTATCAAACTATAGATAGATAGATAGATATAGGTATGGATATATATATATATATACATTTATAATATAATGTATATACATTATATATGTATATATATATATATGATCCAGCTCACTCTATGAGGGCCACTGATACACTGATACAATGTGGTGGGGTGGGATAGGCTGCCTGGTCTCGAATTTATATTTGGAGCAGTTTAGCATGTTGAACTTTTTTTCTTTTCTTTTCTTTTTTTTTTTTTTTTTTGTAACGGTTTGTGAGGGCCGGCAGCCAGAAAGTAAATTCATTCGTGCCAATTTTCTACTAGGGAGGAGCTGATGTTGACTTTATGTTTTCCTTTTTAACACTTTCAGGGTGAAGAAGGGAACAAACCTGGGGACTTTGGTGTGGTGCCTTTATGGATTTTCATAGATTAGATTTTTTTTTTTTTTTCTATTTCTAGTTTAGTGGTCTGCAAGGTGTTTCAGTGTCCTGTAATGTGAAACAGTCCCATAGAAGGAAACAGAACACGTTTCCTGGACTATGTGTCTCTGTGTGTTTAGTTGTCACTGTTCTGACCAGTTAAAGATGATGAGGGTTTGGTTAGCTCTGAAAAGGACCCAAAGGCATGAAATGCATGCTGGATTCAACTGGGAGCAATCTTATATTTAAACTGGCAGATAAAGTGTGCAGTGTGGACAGATTGTTGGAAGGGATAAAGTATCTGTAAGAAAACATTTGCCCTAGTTATTTGATTTTGTCAGTCTTCCGAGAGTCTTAATTCCTCAGTTTACCAACTCTGTTTTCTCTTTTGCACCATTGTTGTCTCCTTTACAGCACTCTCCCATTCACACGGTATCTCAAAGCAGGCACTTTGCAATGTCTGCATAGTATTAATATGAAGTGTCAATACCCATCTGTGCTAGCAAAGTGCAAGGCCATCTGAACTCAACAGGATGAACCCTATCTTCAGGGTCCAGCCCTCCCTGGCAGTTGGGAAGTTGGTTCATGTTTGTCCTCGATGATGCCTGAGAAGGCTTGTTCTGGCCATTCTCCCCTTCGTGTGTTGAGAGTAGCTGTTTTTTCAGGTGACAACTCTCACCTGTCATCAGCAGTTGCTCCTGGAGGATGAGTGACAAGTTTTTGCTGCCCAGAGGATGGCAAAACCACTTTAGACTGGGATGTGCTCAGCCTGATTTCCCATGAACACCTTGTCTGCACAGGTCTGTTAAAAAGGGCTTAATGAGTTTCTTACTGAGTAACTGGGCAGAGAGGGGTGTGTGTGTTTGCAGGCAGGAAACCCGTTATTGGTTCTTTCTATATAAACCTTGCTGAGACCTGACCTAAACATTGAAGAGTTAAAAAAAAAAAAAAAAAAAAAAAAAAAAATCAAAGGATCGGTGCATTGCAACCTGGGTCACTCCCTGCCCACCTGCCCCCCTTTCTCATTCTCATCCATTAGCTGTGTTCTCTTTTAACTTTATTATGAAGTGTGGCTTTGTCCACGTTGACTTTATGGAGTTGTGCTTTAAGGTCATTTGAAATTTTATATCTCATAACCACATAGAATTGTTTTACGGGCTTAAATGAGATGAATCAACTTGTTTTCTGGTGTTGCTTAATAGAAACCCAAGAACTGAAGGATCAAAAATCTCAGTGTCTCTTTACATTGTCAAACAAGCAAGCAAACAAAATTCCCCAACATACCACTTGCAAAGTGAAACTTAACATGACTTTTCATGCTGAATTACTTCAATGTATTGCATTCACATTTTATCTGCAATCAGAATTCATGTGGAGAGAATTCTTTAGGTTGGTTGTCATCATTTTGTTAAAATGTCAGAATATATTGTAGAAACATATGTGGAATTTCCAGTACGTTAGAGGGGGGTTGTTGGGGGGATTCCATTTTAAGCATATAACATAGATTAAATACAATGAGTAAAATATTCTTTTAAAGTTCCTCTGTGGGCTGCCAGTCTTTAATGAGTTGTGTTTCATCTAGATTTCCAGACCCTGGTCCAGTTTTGGATTGCACTGTCCACTGGGTTCTGTTATATACACTCACGTTATTTTTGTTTTATTGGATCATTGTTTATTGGTAAAGGGTTACAGATTGACTTCTTGGCTGCAGAACCCAAATTTTTATTTTCCCTCTCTGCTGATTACCTCCTTTTTTCTTGCCACTGTCTATCACTCCCCTCCAACCATCAGTTGTTTTCTGGTATTGTTTAAGAGAAAACAAAAAACTGAAGAATCTAAAATCTCAGTGTCTCTTTACATTGTCAATCTGAATGGGGGAAAAAAAATCCACAACAACATAACCACTTGCAAAGTGAAAACTTAGCATGACTTTCCATGCCGAATTATTAGTGCTTCCTGTTGTCGGGTCACTGGGGAAAGCCAGGCTTCCATCATGCCGCAGAACAACCTTGTCAGCAAAATGCAAGAGCTTTCTGTGGGGAGATGCGGTGGGCAGCCCCTCCTCTGGGTATGAGCTGCCTGGGATCCACATGTCTGGAGATATTCGCTGGTGTGGGGCCAGGGATTGTCGGTCTGCTCACATACTTGGGTCTGCATTGGAGCTGGGGAGGAAGCCATGCCAGAGAGCTGGCTGTGGCCACATGCCAGGTGGGCAGGGGTGGTTCCTTTCTCACACTCCTTTCCCTGGAGTATTTTTTCTTCCCGTCTCTTATTTACATCTTTCAGAATTGTGCACTTCTCTTTTTGGCTTTAAGGGGCCTAAAAATAATTTCATTAATATGTGAATAAACATTTTTGGGCTTAAGGAAAAACTTTACATGGAAACCCCAAGCAAATTGGAGAGGAAGCAGAAAACTTCCCACCAAAAACATCCCACCTCTTATTTTTAAGATAAATAAATAAATAAAAAGATACTCAGTTCTTACTTAAAATGTAACACTGTTTCTTGAGCTGTGCGCATACTTCTCTGAACTTTGATGATCATGGAAGGCCCTGTCTCTCACTCTTCCAAAAGGTGTTGGATTCTATTTTAAGATAGAATTCAGGGAAGCTGCCTTATGATATTACCTGGGGAAAGTGTCAGTTTTTGCAGAAGGAAGGTCTTTTTAAAAAATACTAGTCATGCTTTACCCTTTGTGTGATGTGTGTGTGTGTGTGTGTGTGTGTGTGTGTGTGTGTTGCTAGTGATTGAGCCCAGCATATGCTAGGCAAGCACTCTAATACTGAATCACATCCCCAGACTTTTAATTTTATTCTGAGGATCTTGCTAAGTTGCCCAGGCTGGCCTTGAACTTGAAACCCTCCTGCCTCAACCTCTGGATTAACTGAGATTTCAGGTGTGTGCCATCACGCCTGGCTCTGTGACGTTTTAATCGTTGATGGGTCACACCCCTGCTCCAGTCTTAACTTCTGCTGATGGGAGATGCTCAGTTCATGCTCTGCCTTGCTAATTAACACCGCAGATTACTTCAGCTATTAGTTAGGATCCACAATATAGCCTGACTTAACATTTTCTCAGTACATGTGAAACTGCTTGAGGAAAAACGCGAAAGCTCACTTAAATGTCATTTCTTTCCTGCGTTGGTCAAGGCGCTAGCATTTTGTTTTTCATGCACAGGAGCGGGTCCCATGCAGCTTGCACAGTGCTGCCCCCAGAGAGCAAAACCTTAAAGAGGTGACCATCGGGAAGGTTTGCAGATTTGGGGGTTGGCATTTTCAGGGCTATTAGGTGCAAGGTAACAGGCACACTTACCTTTAGGACTCCAGTTCTGTCCTCTGCTCTCCTCCCCAGCCCAGGGTTGTCTCTGGAGGGCCAATTGCTGCTCAGTGATGACACACGTTTGTGCCAGAGTGTCTGCCTCACCACCTCCTTTGAAAGTCTCTAAAAAGAGAATCAGGTGACTAAATGCCACGCAAACTTTGGGTACATTCATTAACAAGAAATAGCTTACCCTGGAGAACAAATTTATGGAAACTTGTTTTCTCCTAGAGTCTCAGTGATAGTTTTTTGTCATTGGTTGGGGAGGTAGGAAGGGGTCAGTAGATTCAGGAAAATATCAGTGAAACTCCGTTAAGCTACTCCACTATAATCAGGCCTCGGGTTTATGTACCTAGCTACATTCATCTGGAAGTCGTCAGATAACTATTGTGGTGAATGAAATGGACTACTTGATATGCAAATTTAAAACATTGTTACCCATATTAAAAAGATCTTTAAAAATGGCAACTTTGCTGGGTGTAGGATTAAGGGTGAACCTGAATTTTAAGAGTTCCTTGGAGTTATGGAAATAGTTGAATTTGAATGGTCTTTTCTTGATGAATGTTTCTACATGTCAAATTTAGCCAGGGACTGAGGAAAGTAAACACAAACCCCTGACTTTCCTTGGCACACAAGTACCTGTGACATTGTTCCAAATCCTGGTAAAATAGTTGTGGTGCTAGAGTCAGGCTGCTTAGATCTGAGCTTTATGAGGCTAAAGCTTAACAATGTCTCTATTTTGTTTCATACTGGACTCTCTAGTTTTATATTCTTGTTATGGTTTGGAGGCTACAAGCCTGGATGTTATGAGTCACTTTTTGCCTTCCTCCTCCCAGTCTTTTTCAAATGGGTTGTCTCTTTTTTTAGAACTGGCTTTTTTTTTTTTTTTTTTTTTTTTTCTTTAAAGCAGTGATTTATGGGATGAGTTGTAGCATTCTTCTGAATTGCAAAGAGAATGTATTGAATAATCTTAGTTTTGATGTCATATGTATCAACCGACTCACCAGTTGAAATCCTAGTCGTATTACTAAGACCATTTCCAGTTTTCATAGTTACTCTGGCACCTTAAAAAAAAAAAAAAAAAAAAAAGCAAAGCAAACTCCTGGTTGCAGTTTTGCAAATAGATATTTATCCTGGGAAATGGAGCCTGACTAAGCTTTCTTTCTTTCTCTTTCTTCCTTTCTTTCATGTGGAAGGCACCTTAGGGTGATGGAATCAGTTTCTGGCCACTTTTTGTTGGCTCAGTGCCCTTCCCACATTCTACTTTCCCTTTCTGTACACCTGCTTTCAAGGCTGATGGCATTAATTTTCCTTCTTTTGTGACGTGTTGTGTGTGTGTGTGTGTGTGTGTGTGTGTGTGTGTGTGTTACAGAGGTTACTCCCATTGTTGCCTGTCCTATATTCTTTTTCTGATGAGGGTCAAAAACTTGTCACATCTCAAAAGAAATAATTGCATCCATTTGTTCGTGATGATAATAAATAGTGCTTCTAAGGAGAGGACTCTAATTGGGAATCCCAGCTGGTGCGGGTAGGAACACTGAATCAGCATGCCAGAGGAATGAGTATTCAGACTTTTCTGAGCATACACACACTCCATGTCTTTTTTATTTCCTCAGTATCTAGTTGGGGAATTAATAAGCCATTGAAGCAAAGTAGGAAAATTCTAAGGTACTGAGTTGGAAAATTTAAACTTGTAACAAAGAGAACTTTTTTGGGGGGGCAGTTAGCCATTTAGTGTCATTGCTTTTGGATATCTTGGATGGTACTATGGGCTTTCTGTGCTATGAGAATTAAAAATTAAGATAGTTCTTTGTCAGAGTGCTTTCTATGTATAGTAGGTACAGAATAACAGAAAGAAGAAAAGAAAAAAGAACTCTCCAAGACAGGTATGAAGGGATTCTGATTGATGGTGGGCTGATAGATCCTCTTCGGGACTGCTGGGTTTAGGTAATTTTTTTGCTTATTAGTTTGGAAAATGGTTTTCTGTGTCCTAAATTAAAATACTGAAGACTACAGGTGATACCCATGCTGATTCCAACGGCATCAGATAGGGAGTTCCTTCCTTACTCATTTGTCTGAGTGCACAGTAGACCTTTATTTTCTAAAGTGAATTATCTGGCTAGTCAAATCACATTTCTCTCCCTACTTACTTCAGAAATAATGTAATATAAATTTATAAGATAAAAAGGTTATATGTAGACATTTCACTCCTTCCTAGTTTGAATCATGGTGTACCTATAGTTTCGTAATCCCGTGACTTTATGCTATTTCTTGGTTATCATTTTTATTCATTGGATCAATATATCAAAGTATGCTTGACCATTCCTTATTGGTGTTTGCCCGAGGGTTTTTTACCGCCATTTCTCATGTAGATGTAGGTAATTGGCTGGCATTTTCAATAGACTTTAAAGTAGGTCTTAGTTGAAGGCCTTGTATCTACCCCCTTTCCTAAAGATATGATAAGTCACAATGAAAATTTAACTTGATTTTGAGAATGTTATGACTCTCCTTGGGTTAAATGGAGTTGCAAAGTCAGAGGTGGAAATCATCAGTGGGAGAGGTCCACTGGATCTCAGGTTCGGGTACCAAGTATGTTGCTGGATGGAGCAGCATGGGAACCTGAGACATGCCTCTCTGCAAAGAGCCAGTCGCTCTAGAAATGGGGCTGTTTGAAGCGCTGTTCTTTGAAGCCCACAATCAGTAAGTCAGCAGATGTCAGAGTGGATGGCTGTATTGTGCGCTTTATTCATATAACAATCATTTACAAATACCTGCTCAGTGCAGTTAGAGCTTCTGCAGTGCATGACTAGGCTCTGTGTTCTACGAGCAGAGACCTTGTCTCTTTGGGTCACTGTTGTGTCCTCAGCTCCTTGTACTTGCTCAGTGAGTATTCATAGGGTACTCCAGAGGCACAGTTGATGAACAAGGGCCACTTTAAGTGCATCAGCCTTAGGTCCTGAGCTTTTGTCGAGGCAAAATGGGGTTTTAATGGGGCGACTTCTCTTCTGGACATAGATTTTCCACCCTCCTGGTACTGGTGATTGAGTCCAGGTCCTCATACAGGCTAGGCAAACTCTCGGCTACATCCCCAGCCCTTTATTTATTTATTTATTTTTAATAGTGTCTTGCTGAGTTTTCTTGACTGACTTCAAACTTGTGATGTTCTTGCCTCCACCTTCCAAGTAGCTAAGGATACAAGTGTGTGCCACCATGCCTGGCTGGATACATAAGAGGGAAGCTGTTGTGCAGTTACTGGAGTAAAGGTCATACAAATAGAACTGTAGAGGCTGGGGAAGTGCAAGTGCCCTGAGTTTCCTTCATTAGTACACTTACATTGCCTGCAGCAGCAGGTCTTCACTCTCTAACAATGGAGGATTTGTTTTTGGCTACTCCATCGCCCTGACATAGCCACCTTTCTTGACTTTGTTACTCTCTGGAAAGACATGAGCCTCTATTTTGCAGACTTGCTTTATTCCTTGTTCCTTTTCTCTCCAAACTGAAATTCACTTCCCTATACAGATGAAAATGGCAGGAATTACCCTGATGATCTTTCTAAGGAAGTATCAAGAAAGACAAAATAGATTTTGTGGACTGGTTTAATCCTCAAATGAAAATGGAAAAGTAAATGACTTTACCAAAGAACAAAATAATACAAAGCAGTATGGCTAGTTATATCACTATTGAAATTGCCCATATGCTAACAAAATGCAACTTATTAAACCTTGTGTAAGAACATCAGGCTCCTCTAAAAACAGTTGCAAAGCCTGGCATTGTTGGAGGAGAGGAACAGGAGAACTCGCTGACTTGACTGAAGACTCTAGAGGCAGATACTCACTTGAGGGCCATTTGTATGAGGAGTTTGGATTTTTAGTGGAGTGGGACTTTAAGCACAAAAATCCTTTTTTAGCTTCTGATGACCTTCTTCTTGAGTCTCTTTGGGTCCTTCTCTGATTCCTAGTCTGAGGAGTTTGTGCCAGTACTGGAGAGTTCTCTGGGTGGAACCTGTGCTTCTGGCCACCGAGGAGCCTCGTCCTGGTAGCTGTGTGTCCAGGGCCCAGTGCTCTGTGGTTCTCCACTCACAGTGAGTCTTGGGTGGTTAGTGAGTCTCTTCCAGCTTCATTTTCCTCTGCTGTCAACTGGGTTTTAGATAACCTACCTCCAAAGTCAAAGTGAGGATCAAATGAGTTAAGGTCACAGCCCTGAGCAAATATTCCATTTCTCTCCATAGTGCTGTCAGTTTGGACTGAGCTCCCTGTACTTCCTGTTCCGAGCTTTTCTGTTCATATCAGTTTATCCAGGAGATTTGAGGTTACAGTGACTATTGAGAGGGGACTTAAGGAGAAAACACGTGGGAAAGAATAGCTGTCCAAGGAGCAGGCATGGATGTGGGCAAGTACTTCTTGTTCTGCTGAGAGTCCCTTTCGTGATAGATGTTGCCTGAGCACTTGGTATGTACTAGGTTAATTTCAGAGCCTCAAAAATGATTGTCCTTTTTTTTTTTTTTTTTTCTAGCCTCTTCAGGTCAATATCTATTTAAGAAAAACTTTTGGAGGAAAGTTCGGGAAGGACAGCGGCATGGGTTCTAGCCCAGGGGTGTTCCAGGAGGTGGCTGGTCTCAGGTTCTAGGGCAGTCTTTGAACCTCCCCTGAAGACATTCCCAAAGCCTTCTGCTGTGCTGCCTGAGTACGTGCATGGGGTTTGCCTTTTCTCCTGGCACGCTGAAGATGGAAAGCAGAAATTTACTTTGCCACAGCTTTGGGGCATCCTTTCTTCAGGATGTGCAGTGTCTCAGTGTCTCAGAGAGCCTGAACTGATGCCCTGGGTCCTCTCTGTACTGGGAACTGGAGCTGAATGAACATCCCGGTCAGCAGGTGGCCACAGGTGGCATGGTGTGTGAGCCCTGGGGCGGTTCACAGAGGCCAGCCCAGCTCCTGTGATTGAAAATTTTTTTTAAGTTGTAGGTGGACATAGCTTTATTTATTTAGTTTTATGTGGTGCTGGGGATCGAACCCAGTACCTCACATGTGCTAGGCAAGCGCTCTTCCACTGAGCCACAACGCCAGCCCTGGAGACTAATTCTTTTTCAGCCAGTGGCCTGTGCATGATATAGGCAGGGGCTGTGACAGCGTGGGTCTGTGTCCCTGTCCCTACTTACTGGACACTGGTGCTAGGTCATGGGGTTTTATATTTTATAATCCCCTGACCAGTCACTTGCTTTGAGCTGTTTAGATTTTTGTGAATATTTTCTTACCTACTCTCATAAAAACCTTTCCTTTTAAAACAAAAGCCTAGAGATAGACTTTGAAGTCCCTACCCCCTGCAAACTTAATGGGATTGTAGAAATTATGACTTAGGAACAATGAACTTATTTTAAAAGGAACAAAATGGGCTTGGGATGTGGCTCAGTGGTAGAGCGCTTGCCTAGCTAGTGTCAGGGGTTCCCCAGTACCACAGAACAGAAAGGAAAAAAGTGACAAAGTAACAAGGTGGAGTTGCCCCTTCACTAGTTCTTCAGCCTAGAGGCTGAAAGTTATCAGGATTCAAAAACTTCTGTTCTTATTTACTTTGGAGAACATAATGGTTGCTTATAAGCATTTGCATTTAGTAACAAAGTAATCTTTAAGGATCTCTGTAAAAAAGGGAACAATTAGATTGAATTTAAACCATTAAAATGTTCCGTGTTGGTATCAACCATGCAGGTTTGAAACTTTGTCCCTAATGTACCTTTTAGAGCCTACAGTTACTGTTGCCCTGCTGTATCATATATGGAAATTCTGGAAACACTCAACTTGGTGCTGGCCCTGGTGTTTTTGTTATTTTGTTTTGCTTGTAGCTAAAGTGACCATAGTCTTATTTGGAAGCGACTGGGCCTTTCTCAGTGGACCACAACGTTGACATGGCCCAATAAGAAATTGGGCGTGGGGTTATTTTGCTGCTGATATTAAGAGTCCATACTAAGACATTCTCACTTAGTTACTTTTATACAAATTAATCTGAAAAGAGAGTGGAATTAGTTTTTCTTTTGTTCCATTGTAGATGGTGTTGATTTATTTTAATTCCATACATATAAGGGACTTGAAATGCCTATTCGTATTTTAGGATTCTTCCCAGTTATTAGGAAGAGAAAGTGTCTAATGGGTTGCTGGAACTATCCAGCAATAGTTTGGGTACCTTAAAGTTTCCATTTCAAGTCTCATTTTCTATTTCTTCCCTTAAATTCTGGCCCTGGACATGGGCAGAAGGTGATCTTGGATTTTCTTGCTTCTTTCATTACTTGTTGAGGTTAGTGTTTGACACAAATAGGTTCTGAATAAAATCTGCCCTGTATGGAAAGTCTGTAAACCAAACTGGAACTTTCTGAAAGATTTGTGCCATAATCCTGTCTCCTGTGAGTATGGAAAGCTCTTGGGGAAGGATTATGGGCAGATGGTGGCGGGTAGGGAGAGGGCCTTGGACACGCCATCTAGCCACTGATGAAGTTGACTGGTTGGGTGCTGATCCAGGGAAGGGAACGCACAGGGCTGACCAAATCAGCGGAGCTCACAGTGACAGTTTTGATCATTATGATTCACTTTGGAAAAAAAAAAATGTGGGATGAAGGGCAGTATTTAGAACAGTGACGTTCCTTGAAACAAAGATGTAGAATAAGCCTTATAATCGTGCGGTGCCTTGTAGTTTCCAGTTGCTTTCATGTCCGTCTTTTTTAGTCTTTCTGAAATGCTTTCCAAGGAGATTAGCTTGGGGTGGAATTGACTGGTAGAGCACTTGGCTAGCGTGCCAAGTCCTGAAAAACAAAAACAAAACAAAAAACTTCCCAAGGAGGCTTCGTTGTACCCTTTGTACAGATGAGGAGATGGAGTTTGAAATGGATGGGAATTCACCAGAACGTTGGAATCTTTGGTTTCCCGAAACATTTTCAATTCAAGTATCAACCGTTCAACTCCAGAGAGGCTTTCTTACTCTCAACACTGGGATTGGGGACCTAGCCTTCGCTTTTGAGGCAGGTGACCAGGGCACTAGGACAGCTGCTTAAAGTCAGAGAGAGAGAGACTTGTGTTCCCATCCATTGGTCAATGGGGTAGAGGCATACGCTGCACCTTTTCTTAGTTGGCAGCCTGTACAACTTTACATTTTAACATCTAACCTGAGATCTAGGGGGTAGATAAAAGGGTACCCAATGTACAATTCTGTACATTTTCTGTATTTTGTATGTTTTTCATGTACAAATATAAGAAAGTGCAACCTCTTTGGGTTGACCTTTCTGTACAACATTCTTTAGAATCAGGAGTCTGGATATGATACAGTTTTATCAGAAATCTTAATATTTTTAGTTTTATCAGAAATCTTAATATTTTTGGTCAAGAGATCATTGCTGCTAATTCTTGGATGTATTGTTTTTTGGAAAAAAAAAATGTTAAAAGAGGTTCCAGGAATAACCTCTTTAGCGCCCCTCCAGGAAAAGAGTGACCTTTCCTGAAGCTTCCCTGCTCCTAACCGGAGTGATGGTGATCATTTTTAAGCAGCCACTGATCACTTACGAGACAATCAATTTTTAGTTGTTTTAAGCAGAGTGCTTTTATTCCACGCTAAGTGCCTCTTCTGTTCAATAGTGATCTCCTGCTCTTGCAGGGTTGAGGCCACTGTTAATGGACATGGGCTGTGCTCATCTGTGGCCTCTCAGTGAATTGAAGTCTTGGTAGGAGTGGACGGTGCCCAACTGGGACTTTTAAATCAGATGTTCCGCACTGGTGTGAGCAGCTTGCCATCTCTGTGCATGGTGGAGGACACTGGCATTTCTTGTTACTATTTTATTGAGCACCCACTGTATCCGCAGCATTGCATCAGGTGGCTTGCATATAGTACCTGTTTTTGCACTTGCAACCCAAGCATGGTATTTATTTTGCAAACAGGGAGACATATTCAGGGAGCCAGAGTGACATTAGCTCCAGGTCACATGGCTGAGCTTCATGTCTGCGTCCCTGGGTTGCTTGGTCTTGGCTCTTCTGTAAGGTCCCTGCTGCCACATGCAAATCACAGCTTTCAGTTTTCCCTGCAGGAGGCCCAACTTCAAGAAGCAAAGTAAGCATATCCAAGGGAGGAAACAATGTTAAAAAAGATACCAAGTTTCATGATATATGTGGTGATTTTTTTTTTTTTTTTTTTACATATTTACCCTAAATGCTATATTTTTTCTACCTGGTATAGCAATTTAACTTAATTACCAGCCATTACTGGTACAAAATTATATGAAGGGTATTTTAGGAAAGTGTAGCCTCAAAAAGATACTTTACTTTCATAAGTGTAATTTGCTTAATAAAGTTGTCAGGATTGTGGTTTTCTTGTTATCTTATTTTTATATTTAGATCCCTGTGAGGAAACTTTTTAGTGATTACTCGCAATTGTGAAAATAATCGAATGACTAGAGAGTATTTTCAGAATATATATATCTTCCATTTCCTTTTTGTGAAATGAAAAACTGATAGAAATGTTGGCAGGAATGATCATGTTTAAAGTGGGTGTGGTTTGTGTGATATGTGGTCATTCTGGGATATTGCCCTTCTTTTTGGCGGGGTGTACTAGGGGTTGAACTCAGGGTCACTTGACCACTGAGCCACATCCCCAGCCCAATTTTGTATTTTATGTAGAGACAGGGTTTCACTGAGTTGCTTAGCACTTTGCTGTTGCCGAGGCTGGTTTTGAACTTGTGATCCTCCTACCTCAGCCTCCCGAGGCACTGGGATTACAGGTGTGCACCACTGTGCCTGACTGGGTTATTGTCTTGAGAAATATTCTAGGACATTTATTTTTATTTTGATTTACACCTGCCCTATTCCCTTATTATTTGTTTGCACCTAAATTTTGAGTCCATGTAACTGAGATGATAATTATGTGGGTACATGTGTGTGTGCATGTGTGTATGCACCTATGTGTATGAGCATGTGTATGTACCATGTGTGTGCATGTGTATACCTGTGTGTATGCACCTATGTGTACCTGTGGGTGTGCATGTGCAATGTGTATATGTACCTATGTGTATGTGCATGTGAGTGTACTATGTGCATTTGCCCATGTGTGTACCTATGTGTATGTTCATGTGTGTGTATCTATGTGTATGTGCATGTGTGTGCACTTATGTGTGTGTACCTGTGTGTGTGTGCATGTGCATGTGTGTATGTGTACCTATTAATATACACTTTTCTTTCTTTTTTTTTTTTTTTTTGTGGTGCTGGGGATTGAACCCAGGGTCTTGTGTATGTTAGACATACACTTTGCAACTGAGCTATATCCCCAGCCCTAATATGCACTTTTTAATGTTGGCTGATGGAGTTGGTTGTTGAGCAATGGCACCTTCCCATTTCTATCAGCAAATAGCCTTAATAAAGATGGATATTCTCCTATCAGGAATCCTTAAAGACATTTCCTGTTATGTTAAATAAATAAATAAATTCCAAAACAAGTTTTCTATACTATGTGTTTACATTGAACTTCCTTGCAAAGAATCGTGTGAATGCTTCCCACATATTGGGAACCACGTGACTAATTTAAATATAAAGCATGGAGAACGAACCCTGTCTTCAGGTCATTTTGCATGTTTATGATTGCACCTGTCTTAGAAGCTGTGACCACTTAGTCTTGTCCTGGCTTTGCTATGAGTTCAGGGACACAAGATACTGGCCAGTTTAAGTATTCTAAATCTAGAAGTACTCCTTATCTGTCTAGTCATCCAATCTTAGAGAAAGATACAATTTGACTTTTAGCAGATTTTATTAATTTGATTATCTGTGGCTGAATCATTACAAAGCATTGTGAATTAATTTTATTTTTCAACTTGTCTCCATAATATAGAGTAGTTCTAGAATATTTACTGTAGGTTCAGGTAAAAGTTAATGTTGCTGGTAACCCAGACTAACTGTTGGTTTCTAGGAGATGATAATCAGTCACAAATTTAATTTTATTTACTGTGTTCTAAATTCTAAGTTGCTTCTTAGGTCACCTTTCTCCCATTTTTCACCCATCCTCTCTCTTCATTTTTTGTCTTCTTTCTGACTCCTAGGCCTTTAATATACTGTGTGTGTGTGTGTGTGTGTGTGTGTAAGGTGGGATCTGCTGTGAATCTTTGATACTTGTGGAAAGGACTTTTTCTTTTGTGTGAGATGACTCTTTGTGATCCTAAGCATCATCTACTTTGTGGACACTGTGGAAGAGTTGACGCCTTGCCTTGGGCTTTGACTGATCTTGGTCCTCCCAGTCTACGTGCACGTAAGCTCAGCGAGCCTATTTCCAGTGTTGGGTAGACATATGGGAATGATCTCAGGTGCTTTGTTGTTGAGTTTTTAATGGAGGTATTGATTATTTTATTTATAATCATTTGATGAGGTGGGACTTGTTATTGAATTCAAGAATTTAGAGGAGTTATGTTCGATGAGCAGAGTTTATTTCATGAGGATTCCATAGGTGTGGCTGCTTTATGTAGTTTCAGTAGTTGATTATGATTGTAACTGGTCAACTTTTTGTTAGTATTTTTTTTTTTTTTTTTTTTGGTGGGGCTGGGGATTGAACCCAGGGCCTTGTGCAAGGCAAGCACCCTACCAGCTGAGCTATCTCCCCAGCCCCTTTGTTAGTATTTTTATTGTTACTGAGATTACTCATGGTAATTAAATAATAACTCTGAAGGTTCCGACAAGTGAATAGAAGGAAGGATAGGAAATATAGTTTGATTAATCCTATTTGTTTAGCGGTTACAGTTGAAACTGTTATTTGAGTCTAAGAAATAAATTTTGGGGTTGTTTTTTCTAATCTGATTAGGTCTAATAGAGTTGGTGCTAAATTTTTACTTATAATTCAGTTCCGGTATGGTGATAGGCAGTGGATGATGATTGGAAAGGATCCTAGTAGGTTTGAAAATTTAAAGGTATTAGAATAATGTTTGATTTTGAGGCTTAAAGTTAGTAGATTAAGTTTTATAGTGATGGCAAAAACTATACACACACATATATGTGCTCTGTATATATGTATATAAATGTGTATATATTTGTATATGGATACAATTCAAAACAGCTCTATAAACAAGAAATCACACATTACCTTACAGCTACCCTTCCCTGACATTGGAATGCTGATCTTTTGTTCCTACCAATGATAGAGGGTCCTGGCCTTTGGGAGCGCCCCACACCAAAACCAACATGACATGTAAAAATGATTCTATTTGACTATAACACATGGGACAGAAAACAGATGGGTGAATCAGAACTGCAACTTAAGATTAGGATATGATGTCTATTTTGGATATTGGATGACCTTTTTGAAAAAAGCCACTGACCTTTGTCATACCTTGAAAACTGCTTATACTGTTCTCTATTTTATACTTAGAATATCTGCATTTTTCTAGAGGAGATATTTGCTAAAAAGGTAACTGCTATGGCAATAAAAATTCCCTCCGAAGATTTAGGTTGGGTAGCTTTATTGTTATATTATTGTCCCCTATCTTTAATACCAAATATGACAGACTTAAGTGGCTGAACATGTTCCTGCATGCTGATGTCTGCTTGGGTGGAAGTGTGTGTGCCTGCATGCGTGTGCGCACTTAGTACACTCACATCTGATCACAGCCGGCGTGATTAGAGATTGCTTTTGCCATATGAGAGCTTTTGCGTTATCTCTTCTCTTTAAGCTTTTGTTTCCTTAGCAGTTTGTTTTTTTGAGCGAAGCTGAATTTTAGGCACTATGGTGATAGTGACAGCCTGTTTTATAATCCAGAAGGAGCTAAGACAGCATGTGGGATGTTCAGTATTGATAGAAAAAACAATTGAGTAGAGCCTACCATGAGTCAGTGTGGAATCAGGTGCCAAATGAATGGTTTTGGCAAGGAGTGCTCTTGGGTTCAGAGGAAGGACCAGCTGGGTTCTGTAGGACTGGGTGGGGAGTGGGCTGGGAAGGCCACGTACTGGGGAGCTAGTGGAGCTGGGGTCCTGGTGCTGGGGGGTCAGGTTTTGGGGGACTTGGGCTCTTTGCAGAGGGGCAGAGACCAGCTTGTGCATCTCTAGAGATGATGGTGGCCACAGGCTCTGCTTGGGGTGAGGTGTCCCGAGTGTCTCTAGGGCTCTCCAGCTTCCAGCCGGGTATGATGGAGGGGGGCCAAGAGTCCAGGGTGTTGAGTCTATTGAGTGGTGGCATCTGGGCCTGGGTGTGTCCTTTCCTGTTTTTCACAGGACATGCAAATGATTTGGGGCACTACTTTGTTTTTTTGTCTTCATGTATGTCCTGTCCAAAAGAGTCGTGGAAGAGTCGTTAGGTGATTTTCAACCCTAATTTTGAGTAGAAAATTCAACTCCCTTGACTGTTGGAGTGGGGCCTTAGGGAGAGCTGTATTTAGCCCTCCCATATTCCGAGCCAACTAATGGAGGCCTAGGGAGGTGCATCTGCAGCACCAGCCAGCGCAGGGCTTCCTTATGCCCAGCCGGCTGCTGTCCCCCGGCAGGCAGTGCCTCCTTACCAGCACTACAAAGGCGGCAGGGATAAAAACTAAGTGTCTAAGTTTCACAGAGACTGAAATAGCTTCAGTGGTATCAGTGTCTGTGTGCGTGTGTGTCGTATGCGTATGAGTGTTACTTATGTAGTGAGATATGTTTTGTGAGTTGCGTATTTTGTGTTGTGTGTACTGTGTGAGCGTGGGTGTTGTATGAGTGCATTGTTGTGATTTGTGCAGGTTGTAGCAAATGGGTCAGATGTGTTTTATGTGTGTATTGTTTGGTGTATTGTATATGAGTTGTGTGTTATGTGTTGTCAGTCTGTGAGAGAGAAGGGGGAGTCCATGTTACCCCTCCTCAGGGAGGCATGCCTTCCAGATCCTTCCGAGCCAGTGAGTCCTCCTGACCAACCGGGCTGAGCACATGTGCTTGGCCAACGTCCCACCCCAGGAGGCTCTTCCGGTCGACACGTTGCTCTGGCCCTCAATTCCAAGTCCAGCATTGGTGGTTGTTAGGAGTCCTGTCTTCCGCGTTGGCCTCAGACCTACCATAGAGCTTTGGTGTGCTTTCTCCTCTGTTTTCAGGAATTGGTCCTTTCTCTCTTCCTCTAGCACCAAGCAGCGCTTTGCATTCAGAAGGAAGCTTAATGCTCTCCCAGAAGTGCTGTGCTTGGAACTCTGTGGGGAGCCTCCCCTTTAGTTGGCCTGCAAGCCACAGGAGTGGGTTAAGTGAGCAGAACAGTACACTGAATTTTAGAGACAAGCTGGGCCTTTTGTGGAGAAAACTGAGCCAGGCGGTGGCTCCTGCTGAAGGAATGGGCTCAGGGGGCACCCTCTTGGGGACTGGGGTCCCCTGCCTGCCAGTCCAGTGCTGCCCTTTGGACCTTCCCTCATGTCCCTGCTTGTTGCTGGTAGGAGGTGGAGCAGTAGGTAATTTCTGTTACTTTTTGGAATGCTTACATCGTTAATTATCTAGGCCATAAACAAATACTTACTATGTCTTAAGATCAAAGATTATCTCCTTTTGACCTTCTGTCTTTTGGTTAGAAAGCATTATATCTTGGGTTTTATGTTCCACTTTTTCAAAGTCAAAACAAGTTTCCTTACAGTAGTGTTGGTGTTAATGCCCTGTGTTACTGGAAGACAGGGTGAGGTCCCTTGTCCTCCCTCTGCAGCAAGGCACAGCAGGTGGGGTGTGTGAAGGCCAGCCTGTGGGGTAGGACCCAGCCGGGAGTGAGCTGCCAGGGTAACATGGCCTTCCATGTTTTTCTCTGGGCCATTGAGTGAGGCCGCAGTGCCTTCGAGGCCCCGCCACCCGCCTCTCAGGGGCATAGTTCTCCTTCCCTGCTCTGTACCTGGAGAGCCACCTGCCTCTCAGGGGCACAGCTGTCCTTCCCTGCTCTGCACCTGGAGAGCCACCTCTCCCTCTCTTCCTCTGGTGCCATCTGCCCGTCTTTCAAGGCCCTTCCCTGAGGGTTCTTAGTTCTCAACTTCCCCGAGAGTCCTTGGTGCATGTTGCTGGTGGTTGCTTCCTTTCTGTGTCCGCTGAGGCTGGTTAAAATGAACCCCACTGGAAGCCGTCAGTCACCTGCTACATACAACAAAAGACTGTTTTGTCGAATGTTCAGCCTCAGCAATAATCAGACAGCGTTCTTACCGAGACACTTGCGTATCGGAACGCCGTGTGCACTCTCCTATACTCCCCTTTTTGTGGAAAAGCACATTTGAATATACATAAAGGAGAGTCTGTAAGCTATCACTAGTGGTTATCTTTTGGAGATAATTCTTGACACATTTTCATATTTCATGCTTTTTTTAAACAAAGAACTTTTGCATTTCAGTAATAAAAGTTATGATTTATGGCCTTTGAAATAGTAATGAATATCTTGGCAATATAAACCAAAACAAACAATAGTTGGTCATTAAAATTACTTTCTATTCACACTAAGACCTTTCCTTGTCTTCTCCCATGACAAGGCCCATCTGTGCTCCTTCCCCTTGGGCTTTCCTCCGGGATGCTTCTCGGAGCCTTCTGACTCAGGGTTGACAAGCCGGCTGGGGTTGCCCTGGGACTAAGTAGTTCCTGGGGAGCTACCTCTGTCCTTGTGGGCCTGGGCCGCAGGAGGGCTCTGACTCCACACCTGGACAGAGCACCTTCCACCAGGCCCTGTACCTAGCTGTCCAGAACCCAGCTGGCTCTTCTTGGCACACATGCCCTGCAGTCCATGGTACATCCCAGCAGAGACCTGCAGTTAGAGTTAGCTGTTCCTTTGCTGCTGTTCTTGAAGGCACAACACCTGTGGGCCAATCCCCTGACTGCAGCTCTGACTTCATTATCTTTGTTTTAACACCAGTTCTTTCTTATTGTAGCGCAAAAACCTGGCCACTTACTGAAATCACCCAAGGAACAGATTTACCGGTGCTGTCTCCCCAGCCCAAGCTCCGGCCTCCGGAATCTCAGTCTCCTGGTGACTTCAATGCAGCTGACCAGGCTTTGGGAGCTAGTGGCTTCTTCACTCGTTTTAAGCCTGTCATATTCATATCAATGTATCAGAGCAGAAAAGAGTAGGAGGCAGGAACATTTGGCTTTGTCTTGCTTCTGCTGCTCTCAGGCATGGTGAACTTCTTTTGTTTCTAGGTTGCCCGGTGCCTCAGCCTCCCGAGTTCTGGGATGACAGGCGTGTGCCCCCATGCCCAGCTTCTTA
This sequence comes from Sciurus carolinensis, assembly GCF_902686445.1. Lineage (NCBI taxonomy): Eukaryota > Metazoa > Chordata > Mammalia > Rodentia > Sciuridae > Sciurus > Sciurus carolinensis. Next base: position 7,267,482 of record NC_062224.1, on the reverse strand, counting down.
GCTCTGCGAACTTGTACAAGCCAAACCCTCTCTGTTTTTGTTTTGGTTTTTGGTACCCAGGGACACTTAACCACTAAGCCACATCCCTCGGTCCCTTTTTAAAATTTTTTATTTCGAGAAAGGGTCTCACTAAGTTGTGTAGATATAGTAAGCATTTTGGGGATTGGAAATGAAATACTTTGCTGGGTTTTCAGCTTTCCCATCAGTTGAAGCACAAGTTAGTGGAAGGCCAGTTTGAAGAAAACTGAAATTGCGCATGTGATGTGAACTGGGAAAAAGTACTTGAAAAAGTAGCCCTTCTGGCACCCCACCACCGCGGGGAGAAGGGACTCGCCATGCTGCTCTCCCCTTCTCCGTGACAGCCTGGGTTAGGGTGAGCAGCAGTAGGGGTTCTGCTTTCCTGCTCTTCTGCCACGCTGCTTGGTAATTGTGAATTCTTAAAAGGTAAAGCACCACGTAAATGATAAGGCAAAGACTTTGCTCCTCCGGGGAGGGAGAGAAAATGCTTCTTTGAGGGATTTCCACCTGATTATTTACCTTGTATCAGCAGATTGTGTTCAGGGATGAATGAATTCAATGTAAGATTTATGGAGTGTTCCTAGCCTGAGATCCAATGGGAGATAAGCCTGATCTTCGTTTTATTTTGTGCTCATATATTTTAGCTGCTTCACTTGATGGATAGGGTTTTGTTTTTGAAAACTGCTGAAGAGGAAAAGCGATGTGAGGTTCTTGCTTGGGGTTTCCCCAATCGAAGGGGGATTGGTTTCTATGAATCAGCATTTCACACAAGAGGGGTGAAAAAGGATGGTGTCCCCCTTGATGCTGTCCTATCACAGGGGGGTGACAACATGGATTCTGTTAGAGAAAACCCGGATGCTCCTAAACAGGCGCGTGTGTTGTTTTTCTTCTGAAAACCTGCAACTCAGAAAACACACTAAACACACTTAGAGGTCAGTTAGTGTTTTATGTGAACTTTTCTGGAATGATTTAAAGTATCACTTTTCATACCAAATGAAATATTACTGGGGTCCTAGAGGTAAAATTCTTAGATTATACAATTATTTATTACTTGCCCCACCTTTTTAGTTAAATAAGTGCCACCCAGAACCATGTACAGTGCTGCTAATCCCCAGTTTAGTTACCGGATGAGGTTAATAATGAGAGTTCACCGGTTTGCAACAAAAAAAAAAAGTGCATATGTGTGTCTCACAAGTCATCCAAAGTAAACAAAACAAAGGAACAAAAACAAAAAACAAAAACAAAACAACCGAAAGATGGATAAGACTTAATTGTACAAAATCGTTAGGCTTATTTTCCTTTGTAGTCAGGAAGCCTACATCTTCAGAGTTTGTGTTTTCTGAGTTTCTTCCGAGTTTGTGTTTTCTGTTTGAAGGTGAACTCCTGCAGACTTTTTTCTATTCTTCACTAGCCCCAGGGTAGAGTACTGGCGCAGGTGATTGTGGGATTTAGTAGTCATAATCGAAGAGATGTTGTCTTATTAGTTGATAATTAGTATTCTACACTTGTAAAGGTTTTCATGTACTTTTTTGAGTTTTATGAATGTGGAATTGGTGAGAACTCTCTAACTTTGTTTTTGCTATCCATTATGCATTTTAATGTGTTAAATTAAGAGTTGTCATTCCTTCTGCCACAAGATTTATTAAGAAAAAGTTCCCTATTTTTTTATGTGCATTTAAAAATGCTGGAGTATGTTAAAATTTTAAAACATCAAAAATACATTAAAACATAAATTAACTTTTATTTCAAGAGTAACAGTATAAAAATTGGGTACATAGATTTTAAAAAATCATCTGTAATCTCACAATTCTAATATAGTACCACTAGTAAGTTCAAGGGCAGCCTCAGCAACTTATCAAGACTCTATCTCAAAGTAAAAACAAAAAGGGCTGGAGATGTAGCTTAGTGACAGAGTGCCCCTGGGTTCAATCCCCAGTATCAAAAGAAAAAAAAAAAAATGGAGGTTTGAGTTTAAATGTCTTGTTTGGGTCTCACTAGTCATGGACCTGGTCAGAGCCCATCTCAGGGCTCCTGATTCCAGGGCATTGTGGACTTGATAATTTCTCTTCAAAAACTCCCAAAATTTCAGTAGATCTCCCCAAACCTTTCCTTCTTTTTCTTCCAGAGCAAAATAAAACCGCTAGGTTCATATCTTGTATGTTGCAGAGGTTTAGCTGCTGCAAGTCACCATAATTTGCAATAATTTGCAGCTGTGTGCACTAAGATGCCTCTGAGTTTGTTGAAAGCACATGCTCAATGCCTTAGATCTGGGTTTCTTGCCTTAGCACTCCTGACATTGTGGACCTGAGCATCCTTTGCTGAGGGGTCTGTCCTATGCGTCCTCTTCCACCCCAGATGCCCTGAGCACGCTGGCTCCCAGCAGCACTGCCCCTGCTTGATGCCGTTGTTGTAGATGGTATTATGAGACACACAGGTTTGCATTTTCTGATTACTAGTTTTAACTTTTGAAAATCTGGTTGTGATGATGGTGAGACATAGCTGAACACCCATCTTTGAGTTGACAGGCTTCCAAACTGTCACTTGCCCTGGCCTCCATTTGTATACAGCTTTGTTGTTCAGAAGCAACAGTCTTTTTGATGCACGGATCTTGAAGTATTTGTGTCGCTCAGCTGCATACGTATTCAATGGTTTCACCATCCCTGTACTTGAAGGGGAATAGAATGTTCTCCCTGCCCAGGATGCAGGACTGGAAATTTCTGCTAAGTTCCATGAAAAACAATGAAAGGACTCTAGGGAGGGAGATTCTGAGATCTTCCTTTATAGAGATGCGTAAGACCCACCCTAAGACCCTTTTAGTTAGAGCAGTGTTTTCTGCCTTAGGGAAGTCTCTATTCCCCATGTTGATCCGTTGGAGGGACAGAGAAAGGCAGACACTGGCCCTTCATAATAGCCTCCAAATCCCTGAATAAGTCCCCTTCTGTGTATCCTTTCCCAAATGAATTCTAGTCTATGGAAGCCTTTCTTTTGGGTCTCCCTACTCTCTGTAGCCAGTGTGCTTGCTTCCTTGTACCATATCCATGTTTTCTGGAGTTTACTCAAACTGGCTTCAAAAGTTGGACACAGAATCACAACAAAACGCAGCTCTTGCTGGGTCAAGGTCTGCCCAGAATTCTGTGTCCTCCAGACCTTGCTGCTCATCAGAAGCAGCGTTGCTTACTCTTGTTCACTCTCCACCCCACAAGGCTCTAGAATATTTAAAATTCTTTCCCAGAGAGTAGAAAACCTTTCGACTGATGGATCAGAATCATTATGTTCCATTAATCTAAGAGGCCAGAGCTAGGAATCATAAAAATGATACATATATACCCGACCTTGGAGCGGTGGAATGTGCATCACTGATCCTCTGATGCTGGGCCTCAGGCCTTGCTGAGTGTGGTCCTGCAGACCAGTGAGCTGCGGGATCTTTCCTGCCCATGCCACATCTATCACATTTGTCTGTCGCTACGGTTTAGTTTTTTCTACAAGAAAATAAGCAATTGCTTGAGAAACAATCTGTTTAGTCCTAGGTGTAAATATTTCATAATCATTTTGCCCACACCTAATTTGAAGGCAATTAAAAAAAAAAAAACCTGAAGTTAAAACACACACACACACACACACACCAAAACCTTTTCCTGATTCAAGTCTTTGAAAAGCATTCTAATCTTGATTTTCATAGAGTCAGTTACTCCCTTTTCGGAGTCATATTTTATTGGACTAAGTAACATGTACAACGGCCATGAACATATCGAGGCGCCAACACAAGGATTCCATCATTAGCATAGAGCTCAGCAGGTGAGAGCAGAAGCTTGCAGGACCACCGCCGTGAGAGTTCAGCTGCGGCTTCCAGGGCGGCTGAGGGAGGAATGACACTTCTGCTCATCAGTGAGGCGGCCGCTGAGAGCAGTCTGGGTAAGGCAACCTGCTCCCCACCTGTGCATCTCTCACTTTGATGGCTCTGGGCTGGTGTTTGGCAAAAGGTCACATTTTCTGGCAATGTCAAAAGTTTATCAGGAAAGTTGCTTTTTAAGAATGTGCGTTCATTCACTTAACGATCCAGAAAGGACACAGACGTTCGGGCGCACTTTTCCGAGGAGCTGGGGGCCTAGGGATGAAGGCAGCTGTGAGGCTTTGATCTTCGGGAGATGAAGTGCAGGTGCATATCTGAGGCCAGGGTCATTCTGATTGGGGTCAGAATGTGGGCGTTCTTCACTGTCGGAATATTAGGGAGCCACTAAAGGCTTTCAGAGGGCATCTTGAGATGGTCCAGGCTCTGCTTCTGGTGGATGGCTGTTCTGACTAGGTAGTGATGACTAGGTAGGGGGAGACCGGTGAAGGAGGAGGAAGAGAGAACTGAAGTTTTGACTCTGCATAGCTGAGTTGGTGGTCTTTGCTGGAAATCAGGAGGAGAGCAAGATGAGAGACTTCATTTTGGACATGACTTTGCAATGCTTGTGAGCAACACTGAATTGTGAGTTTGGAAACATGGAGTGATGCTTGGAAGAAAATCTGTCTTGGGTATGTTGGGAGTCTTGTACATAGAAGTACAGTTCAAGCAGCCAGCTGGGTAAGTTCTGCAGGTAGAGAGAGAGGCCAAAGGAAAGTTCAGATACAGAAATTTAGGAAGAGCCAGATGAGTAAAGATCCTGCTTACGGTTGAGAGAACTGAGTGGTGCAATGTGTGAGTGTTGAGTGAAGAGAGATGTTCCAGAAGGAAGTTCCCAGTGCTGCTGAAAACCAGGAGAGAGAGGCCTCAGAGAGGGACATTGGGTGTGAAGCCTGGGAGGCCATGAATCCCCAAGAAGAGCAGGCTTCTTCTGAAGGTGGTGGACAGTGCAGGGAGCTGGTGTCAATGGTACTTTCCAAGTCTGTCACTTCACTCAGGGTGGGAACATGGATCTAAGGTCACTTAGTATAGAGTTGGGGGCCCGAGTGGTTTTGCTGGAGGAAGGAACCAGGGGAGAAGGAGACTGGGTTACATGAAAGGAAGGAATGACCAGTGGAGCCAGGTCCCTAAGAGTGGACATATTTTTTTCCTATCTTTATTCATGAATTGGTTGTTCCTCTAAATTCACAAAGTAATTCACTTCATGCAGCCCAAAGAAAAATCTGAAGTACCCTCAGATCTGGAGTATGTCTTGTGCTTTTCAGAACACTGTGTACTTTGATTTTGGTTTACTGTTGAGGACTAATTTTTAGCGTGTCTTTTGTTGAAGTCTGCACAAGAGCTTTAGCCAGTATTATGACCCCCACAGTGTCTCTTGGAAGTGAGTGTGGCCCCTGCAGTCTGGAAGGAGCTCGCTGCAGGGGAGCACTCAGAGTTTGGAGTTGTCTAATTCCTAAGTTGTCTAATTCTGCCTCTTATATAATGTGTGTGTGTGTGTGTGTGTGTGTGTGTGTGTGTGTGTAGTATTTGTGCATACTTGTATACATATATGTGTGTGAATGTGTGTGCATTATTTTGACTAAATATCTGAATAGTGAATTATACTTCCAGTACTGAGCAAACAAAATTTAATGGTGAACAACAGATACCTTGCTCTCTCATTGTGTTTTCATTTTCCAAGTTTGCTGTACATCATGATACTTGTACGTTGGTAAGGGATATCAAAACTTCTGCTTTTAGTCCTGTATCTTTTGTTTTTTTTCTCTGTTGGTAGTAGCCAATGTCAGTTGTCAATCAGAACTTACAAAGCCAGCCTCAAACTCATGCCCAAGAGCTGCAGATGGAAAACAGGTGACTGGAGGAAGATAGGGACTCTGTTTTCAAGGGGATGAGCGTTGCCTGGACTTATGTAGATAACACACCCGAGCCGCTGAGAGCTTGAGCAAGGCCCCGTGTGGGGAGGTGGCTGGGTGTTGTAGAAATCAGGTCCTCATGGGAGAGAAAGCCATGGACCCTTTGCCAAAGTATTTAACTGACTGTGATCACCATCTTAATTATTATGTGGGAGTTGGTGGTGACCATAGTTGAAGGAAGGAAAAAGAAAGCTTTTGAAAGAACTTTAGGTGTCTAACTTGTGTTCTTCTGATTCTGGGATTTTTGCCTGAAACACTACTTTTATTTTTGGTTAGGTGGTTTTTAGCACTTGTGTTACAGCATTTGGCACACTATGATTTTGTGATATGTTAGCTGTGAAGATGTTTAAAATTAGATTCCTAGAAATCAGGCTGCAGGAGCCCTGGGCCACGCTGCATGGCCGCGGAGTAGTGCATTCCTCCCTCTGGCTGTCCTGAGTATGCTCACTGTTTGAAGAACACCCGATTCATGCTGCTCTGCGGACAGTATTTGTTTTCTTTTTAAGTCTAAAGACTTTATGGGGTCTTTACAGTTCTCTTACAAATAAGTTTGAGTGTACTTGGAATGTGTTCTCATTGCATCCTTGAAAAACAGATGCACATTTAAAAGTTACCCTGCCTTTCTCTTTTCTCCAGTCTACTAGTCTTTGTTTTATTTTCCTTCACTACGACTTCATGAAATAGGAACAGAGGAATAGAGCCCTCACTTGATGCGCAGAGGCCCGAGGGAGGCTGAGGGATCTGCTCCAGTCTCTCCTCTTTGTTTCTGTCATGAGAGGGAAGCCAGGACTCTGGACTTTTTGTTTTCTACTTTTTGGTTCATTCTGCAGCAGCATCATCTCCTAGGGCTGTTTCCTTGCCTTCAGTTTTGACAACTATGATTTAGTTTCCAAGCTGATGAAAGGGTAGTGAAAAAAGGACATGGAAAGAAAAAGCAGGAAGGGAAGGAATTATCTCATGATTTTAGTCAGAGGAAATCACTCAGACAGAAAAAACGCTGGAAGTGGGTCAGATCCCAGGAAGTTGGATTGAATAAGTGGCACCATATTACACAGCCCCTTTTACATTATTGTTGTTACCGTGGTAACTAAAAGAATGAGTATATTCATTTGAGGTCAAATGTATGTCTTTGCTGACTCTGACTATAATTATCAGAATTTGTTCAATTCAAGTTTAAGAAACACCATTAGAAAAAAGCCTTTTCAAACATGCATGTCTTTGTATGCTGCACATGTGTTTGAGTAGGAATGTATGGACATATGCGCCTGTGTGAGAGCCCTCATTATTTGAAAGAGAAAAATGTGCAATTAAGTAGGTTCATTAATTTCCAGAGGAACATTTGGGGGATAGAATACTTTTTATAGAATGGACTAATTGGCCTCCTCTGAGGGATATGTGTTTATGTGTATATGTATCTTTTGTTTGCATGTGTGTATGTGGTTTGTGTATGGGCATGTATGTGTTGCATATGTATATTAGTATATGATATGTACACATGTGCATGTATGTGTATATTCATATCTGCATGTATGTAAATGTGTGTTATATGTGTGCTTATACGTGACTGTGTTTATATGTATGTGTATGTGTGTTTGTGTTGGCATGAATGTGTATCTGTACAACTGTTATGTGCATGTGTTTACATATGAATGTGTGTACATGCACATTCCTGTATATCTATGTGTGCTTGTGTGTGTGTGTGTTTTGTGTTTGTGTATGAATAAGTGTATGAATGTGGATACATGTGTGTGTGTGTATTGCATGTGTTTGTGTGTTTATGTACACATATGTGTATGTATGCAGTCATTTGTATATATGTATTTTTATGTGTGTGTGAGGGGTGTGCATATGTACCTGCATATATTTCCATGCATATGTGTTTTTATACTTGTGTGCACTTATGTGAATGTGTACATGTGTATGCATGTGAGCATGTTTTAATGTGTTATATGCGTATGTGTGTATACATGTGTTTGTATGTGAGTGTGCATATTTGATTTGTGAAATCCTCCCTGGAAGGGGTATGTTAATAGACAGCCTGACTATGATATTCCAACTGTCCTTTCAGAAAGGAATAAGAATTGTAAATGTTTTAGCCATTAGTTAAACATGCCTGAGGTTATATAAAACATGTATCTACCTACAGAATGGGGATTAAATGTATTTTAAAAGGGTGCAAAGGTGTTATATACTTTGTAATAAAATAATGTTACTGCTCCTTTGTTGTGAGCATGGTGAATGACTTCCTAGACATGATAAAACATGCTGTACAGAATAACAATAGGTTCGTGGTAAGGTTTACTAGAGGATCTGGTTAATGATTAATATTTGTAATCACAAACATGCGATTTGAATTTCACATACCTAGAGGAGGGTGGCCAACACCGCCCTTTAGCCATGCCAGTGTCTCTGTTCCATCCCACTTTCCTTCTGGTTTTATCCAGAGCTGGGACGGCCACTCTCAGATGCCTTTTCTCTCTGTAAAGATCTGCAGCATTGAAAGTACCTGGTGAGCGGTGGGGGTTCCAGTCACCTTTCCACGTGACCCGTGTGAAAATCTGCCCCCAGCATTGTCCTTTTTTCTTTTTCTTTTTTTGTGAAGTAGTAATTATTAGCGGACTCCACTGTGGTTTTCACCTTGAGTTCTTTAACTTTTGCTGTTCAAAGCAAAGTTCCACGCTGTTTATGACAAATCATCTGTCTTTGTGTTGGGGCTGGAATTGTGGTCTCCCTTCAGCTGTGCCAGAGGGTATCAGTTCTGGAATTTTCTCTGTCCTTACTGCCTGCTGTCCACTGACAACTGTGAGTCTCGCCTTCATTCCTTAACTCAGGGAGTCCAGCGGGTGTGCGTGGCGGTGAGCCTGTACCCATACTGACTTCCTGGGATCCGACTTGGGGACCGTACTCTTTTCTTCACTAGGAAACCAGATACTACAACAGACTTATATTAAAAAAAAGTCTGGAGGAGAACAATATAGAATTATATAGGGCAAATTATATAAAGATAGGCTTGGCATTGATTAGAGTGAAAAGCGCATTCATTGAGAACATAATAAAATACCACGCTTGAATTCTGTGTCCGGTAAGCGCTTGGAAGAGATGTTGAGGAAGCAGCACTGGCCGTGTGGCAGCGTGCTCTGGTACGCTCCGTCTGGGCTGTGCGGCCTGGACAGGATGAAGAGCGTGTGGTCCCCGGTGTTCCGGGATGGCGCAGGTGGAGTAGAGCGCGTCGTGGGGCGTCGCGTAGCTCAGAGCAGGGCAGGTGGTGTTGGGCAGATGCTCCTCCACTTACGATGGGGTCTCTTCCTGAAAACCTGTCGTGATGGGCTCGCATCCAGCACACCTGACCTGTGGGCCGGCGCGGCTCAGCAGCACAGTGTGGAGCGGCATCCTCTGCTCCACTGATCCTGTGACTGCTGGGTCCTGTAGCTTGCTGCCCCTGCCTAGCATCCCTAGCTCAGGGAAAGGCCAAAACCCCAAAACTTGAAGTACAGTTTCTCCTTAATGTGAATTGCTTTCACACCACTGTGTAGTCAAAAATGATTAAGTCAAGCCATCCTAAGTTGGGGTGTCTGTGTTTGTACTACGGGGTAGTCCGTGTAGAATAGACCGACAGTGCCGCATCTGTATCACACATCTGCCCTAGATGTTTCTCTGCTTACTATGAGAACCAGGACAGAGAGAGAGAGCAGAGGGTGAGGAGGCTGTTTTTCTCTTACTTTTAAGACCCCTTCTGTACATCCTAGGGATCATTTGGTGGTCCCTCTTCATTTGGTAGTATTCTATGTAGCAGTCATTGTAGTCTATGTAGAATAAAATATTTTATGTGAACACTTGCTTCATGTCTGGAACACATCAGATTCTCAATGAATGACAGCTATAGTCCCTGTCCCCACCCCCTTCTCTGAGCACTGTGCTGGAAGGTCACGTCCTATCTGGACTTGGTTGGAGCCTTCTAAGGGGCAGAGTGAGTGGACAGGGTCTGGATTAGTTGTTTGCAAAAGGTGCCCTGCGGTTGCCCTTTGTCCAGATACCAGTCTGAGAAGACCCGTTTGTAGGGCATCTGTGAATCCAGACACCATTAGCAAAGAAAGACATTCCTTCCAGGTAAGAGAGCTAGAGCGACTCTAATCAGCTATTTCTGGCTTCCTTCTTTCTGAAGCTTTTACGAAGAGAACTCGGTCTTCACGGCTTAAGGATTAAAGTTAGTAAGTAGTTTAGTGCCTGTTTTGAGCTGCCTGTCTTGCTCTGAACAGTCAATGGGTCCTGGGTGGTCGAGGGGCCACAGCATGCTTGGCAGGTCCTCCATTCCCCATCCTGGTGGAAGGCTTTCCTCATCCAAAGAAATACATTGTCTCAACATTTCAGAACCAGGAAATTTTGATAGACTCAAGACTCTTGTTTTTAATTTATAATTATTATTCTAGCAAGCTAAAAAAGCAGACTTACTGTATGGTTGAGCACCTAAAAAATATGGACAGCCCATCCCTTCAGATGCCAAAGAACTGGGGAATGCACGTGCTTTGCCTGTTAAATTCCCACTTGTCCCCAAGGATGCACTTCTCGTGAAGTTCTCTGTCACAGCATGCCCCTGGTTTTGGTTGTACTTTTAATCATCATCATGAAGTTTAGATCTTAGTGCAAGACTTGGAAGCCCCGGAGAGCAGGGATGGTGCCTCTCCTGTTGTGTCTTACGTGGTGCCCAAGGCAGCTCTAGGCACTCAGCACACACTTGCGGATTGTGGATGCCTTTCCCTCCATTCCCCTGCAGCTGTCCGTGTAGAGTGGCTTTCGCAGGGGCCTGGGGTGAAGAAGGAATCAGGAGAGGGGTGTGGTCGGGTCTGCAGGAATCTGATCAGCCTTCTTCAGCGGAGAGTCAGGCAGCCGGCTTGGCTTTTCCTCCTCCAGATAAAATAGTTGTGCAATGTAGTTTGTTTCCTTTACCTTGACTGAGATGACCTTCCCTTTTCTACTGGCTCAGGACTGTTATTCACCAGGTGTGAGTGCCTAGATGTTCTAATGTTGAAAGTTTCTTGAAGCAAGTTCTCTGAAAAACTCTAACAGTCAAAATAGAACGTTTGAGAGTCTGTCTCCCCTGCAGTGCCTCACTGTACTGTGAAGTATGGGCTGTGTTTGCAGGGACCGGGGACCAGGCGGGGCTCCAGGGTCGGGTGTGTATGTGCCACAGCTTTGAGGTTCATTAATAAAGGGTTGCCGAGTACATTGTTGCCTTTTTTTTTTTTTTTTTAAATCATTAGGGATTTTTAGGATGTTAATTGCTGTTAGAATACTGGTAGTTCTTTCCTGAGTGTACCCAATCAGCATATTTTTTGGCAGACTCCTGTTTATGGCTGATGGACACTGGCCCAGTCACATGGACTGTTACTATTGTTTCTCTTTACAAACAACCGCCAGAGAGCCTGATTCCCCCTGCCTACTGAGAGCGTTTCTGCTTCTGAGTCCTCTGCCAGGGCGTCACCCTTTATGACGTCCGGTCTGTAGGAAAATGCACTCTGGTTCCAGCTGGCTCCTAGGAAGGGGCTAGTGGGGCATATGTGGGCCAGGGTTGCCTGGATGGCAGAGTGTTTGAGCTGTGTCTGCGTCTAGGGAGGGACTCTCCTGAGCCTCTCAGAGAGCGAGGGCCTTTCCCCCCTTTGTTAAATTAATGAGGCCCAGGGACGCGGTGGCTCAGGGTTGCACTGTGCACGTCAGAGATGGGAAGAGAGTGTGGGGCGTGAGCTGCACAGCCGGGTGGCACTCCTTGCCTGCTTCCTGCGGGGGCAACCCTGGGCTTTTCTCTGCCATCGTTTATGTGTCCTGGCCTCCCACCCGGACCTGTCAATCGACAAATCTACTGAATTGCCAGCACAATCCTGGTCAAAGTGTCTGGGATAAAATTGGAGAAATTGCAATGGTATACCAAAGAATGTATTAAAATATATTCATTGAGTCTGTCATGCAATGACATGGTTTGTGCACATCGCTCAGTAGCTAATGTGGTGTTGGCATTTCAGATCTTAAGAACATTTTTCTTAGGAAAAATTGGGTCTCTAGACATCCAGATGTTGTTTTCTAACCATAAATGAGCAGTTTTGGAATACGAGGAAACTCCAATGACGGTTCATCCCGAGTCTGGAAACATTTAGTGTTGAACGGAGACGCCAAAGCCCAATTCCCAACTCACCGAAGGACCACGTCCCAAGAGAGTGGAATCAAAGTACAGTGGCGAGAGTTTTTTATATTCAACACACCTGGAATAGGAGGAGAGAGTTAATTGTCTGTATTAGAGGGGAAAAAATTGCAGGGGTACAAAATATAGATGTTTGATTGACTGTGAATATAGCCCAAAAGCCCTTCCTCTCCAGCGTTTTTATTGGTCCATAAATCAATCTCAAGCTGTTTTACAGCGTGAAGCTAGGAGCCCATGGCCCGCTTTATCATGGAGGGAGAGGTCAGCAACTTTGCCTGCTGTCCAGAGCTGCAGAGTGACAGGAAGGCAGCTCCAGTGAGCAAGGAAGGGCATTTGCTAGGAAAGGTGACCGATAGCTATGGAAAGAATGTTCTGGCTCCCGTGAGGTTTTTTTTTTTTTTTTTTTCCTGTGCCAATTCTGAATGTAGCACTGGGCATTGTCCCCCCTTCCTATAATAAGTCAGTGTGACACAGACACAAGTCTTCGCACCACTCCTGTTCAGGCTTCAGGGACTAGGTGATTCTCTGGGGTCGCACTGGCTTGGTGAGGACCGTCTCAAGGCTCTGATGGCCTTGTACTCAGGATTGTTGTTTAAGTGACATGGAGTCACAAATCTCTTAAGGATTGGGTCACCTGGAGACTTGCTGACAGCTCAGTGGTGCCGGGAGCCACAGCACTGTGTGTGGACCACGGCGGAGCTGTTAAAGGGAGAAGAGCTGGTTCCGTCTGTCCCAGAATGGAAAAGTGCCTGAGAATGCAAGGAAATGGGCAGAAAAGCATTGCCTGCCCTGGTACCACTTCTTTAAAAAAAACAGGACCGTGGGTCTATGCTTGGGTGAGAGTAGGAAATGTCTTAGAAGCAGTTTTTTTACAGGGTTAGATGTGAGAAGTGGACCGGGGCCGGGAGCGGGTGGGAAGGGGGCGGAAGTGTTACCTTTGTACTCCTGTGTTTTGCAACGCAAATGGTTAAAGTCAAACTTGAGCTGCGGGTTTGGCTCAGCTGTGGTCACAGGTAGATCTCAGCCTGTCCGACCATGGCAGTCAGGAACAGGACTGGGTGGTGTGGCACCCACGTTGGGGCAGCTCTGTGTGCTCAGCAAGGGACTCCAGAGGCCACTCCAAGTCTGCCTGAGGACGCAGCAGAGGAGAGGGAGGGCGATTGGCCGGCTTGGGTGGTGCACCTCGGGTTCTGCCGAGGGGTACTCGGCCGCCCCTCAGAGGGTCTGGGAGTTGGTCAGCCTTTTGTCAGGCTGATGACAAAGTGGGTTTTGATGCACAGCCAGTGGCTGCCTCTCCACAGGAGACCTGCAGTGTGCCAACTCACGGAGGAAGATGCTGCTTGAGTGTTTGAGCTGTTTATTCTACTTACCATGCCGGCCGTTCAAGGCTGCGGGCATCCCCTGGTTGGAATTAGTGTCAATTGTGTATTTCAGTCGTGGATTATTGCTTTTATGTAGTTTCCTTCAAGTTCCTCTTCACACGCTCCCTTTCATTACGCGGTTGCTGATGGTGACAGATTACCTGGATGTGGGGACTGTCGGCTCACATGCGTGTGCTGCCTGGACAGAGGGAGTGTTTTTCTGTGCCAGAGATAGCATTTGGAAAATCCCCAGATTTAGGATAAGGAAGAATTTGGGGATACAGATTCTCTTAGATAAGCGTTCAAAGTTGTTCTCTATGGTTTTATAAAATATGTACTTTTTTGGTGAAACAGTTTTTAGGACTATATTGTATTGAAAGGCATTATAAGAGTCAAAGAAAAACTGAACTTTTTGCATAATACCCTCCATGCGGATACGTATCATAAAATTGTAATTATGGCACACATGTCTTCTGTCATTTTCAACCCCGTTCAGTCTTTTGGTCATTCTACAGTGTTGCGGTGCTTGCCTTGGACCTAGAGGGATGATGGGGGCCTAGAGAGATGAGCCCTGGTAGTGAGGCGCCCACCCTAATGGGGAGGCAACAAGAACAGAACACCGTGGCGTGTCCTAGCAGTGAATCCACGTAGGTGAAGACAGGAGCGTAGGTGGGGGTGGGCCACAGTGGTCCAGGGCCTGGGCAGTGGAGGTGGAGGGCCGCCGAAGTTCCTGGTGGACCTCATCGAGTATGGAGGATGCCAAGAGCTGCCAGGAGAGAGGGAACTGCAGAGATGTGGCTGGCGTGTGGGAAGGAAGTCCGGGGCCACGCAGACCTGGAAGGGCAGGTGGGGACTAGGGCAGGAAGGCCGGCTTCCACCGTGTTGAAGAAAGGGGCCCTGGTGGGGCCGGGATGAGAGGCGCAGAGAGCCTGGGACTGCCTGTCTCACTGCAGCCCTGGGTGTTGCGGCCTCTGCCTCTGCGTGGCAGATCACTCAGGGGTCCAGCCCACGCGGCTGATGGAAGGTGCTACTTGGAAGTTCTGTACTTACCTAAAGAGGCTGATGCACTCTCTTGGATCCCAGCCCATGTTTTCAGGAAAGGACTGTAATGAGCCCACGGGGACAGTTCCCTCTGGTGACCGGCTGTGACAGTGGAGGGTGGGGAGGAACAGGGTAAAAGTGGCTGCTGGGTCTTAGCTTCTTGCAGGATGATAACAGTAGTGCCTACTGAATACGAAGGTGTTGTCCGCCACGGGCTTTGTTTCTCTGGACTGGGACGTGGGAGGTCCCTCCTGGCACTTGGTTGCTGACATCTCCCAGATGTAGAGAGGCAGTCTCAAAACGGCTCCTCCTGTTAAGGGGATGGAAGCCTCACTAGGGAGCTTGAGTTGACGCGAACTTTGGATTACAAACACTGCCTGGATTTCCTTTTCCTGTTAGTGCATGCGTAGTGTGCTGCAAAGCTACAGAACACACCTGCGTGGGTGATGGGCGGTGGCCTGCAGGGACCCTGGGCTTGTGTGGTGCAAGGAGGGCATTGCTGGGGTTTGGTTTGGTTTGGTGGTAGAGCGCTTGCCTAGCACATGCGAGGCACTGGGTTCAATCAGCACCACATAAAAATAGATAAGTTAATAAAGATATTGTGTCCAGCTACAACTAAAAAAAATGTAGAATGAGACAGACATCATTACCCTATGTACATGATTACGTGAATAGTGTGAATCTACATCGTGCACGACCATAGAAATGAAAAGTTGTATCCCATTTGTATACAATGAATCAAAATGCAGTCTGTAAAAATAAAAAAAAAATTAATAATAATAATAAAAAAAGGGGCATTCCTTCTCTTACCTCAGAAAGTTCCATAGTGTCCTGCCTGAAAGAACCTGTCCTTTACCTAAAATACATAGAGGATCTTTTGGCAAGTGATTTGGGATTTTGGGTTAAATGAAAAATAAATTAGCTTTATTTTATAGCACTCTGAACATGATATTTGAGTTAATTATTCATTGAGAATTTTACTAACACTATGTTTCGACTTGTGATTTCTTTTTAATTCCTGGCATTTGGTATAACATGATAAAACTCCAGATCTTAGAATGATTGGATTAATGTGAGAAAAGGAAAAGTTGGTTCTCTGCTGTTCTGCTTTAATGGAATTCCATTATATTTTAGTTCTTTAACTTTTGCCCTTTCCAATAAGAAAAGCTGTTTTATCATCAGATACGAACTTATCTGAAAATTAATAAATTAATTAATTTTTATAAGTGTACATATTTAAATTAAAAGCTATTAAGTTGCCATAATATGCTGTATTTGCCATTTTTCCCCTTTGTCCTTGCCCAACCCTATAACTTTCACTCATTTTCACTTAAGTAAAGAAGAAACATCATGTCTCAGAAGCACAAATGCAGTTATGCAGGACATAATTTCAGTTAAGCAAAGTGCTCACCCGAGTGGATCTGCCAGGTTAGGAGGAAGATAAAAAAAAAGACTTCAAATTTGTCCCCTTCGAATGTCCTGTCTCCTCCGCTTTGAGAACCAGAGATTCGGTCACCTTAATCTTGAATTTAAAATAATTTGACAGTCTAACCAAAAGTACCACCCTGTAAAACACTGCTGGCATGTTTTGTTTTGGTTTTGGGTTGCTTGGCTTAGTGTGATAAGTTAATGCATCATTAGCTGTCATTTTACTAATGACTATAAAGTTGGAGTGTGTTGCAACCAAGCATTAGAAAGTCGATCTTACGGCAAAGTGAAGCTGGAGTCCTGTGCAGTTCTTCTGCCAGTGTTGCTTTCCCGTGGAACATCCACCTGGACTCAGACAGCTCTGAGGCATCCCTGCTGGGCAGGCTCTGTCCCCACCCCAGGATTAGGCTGGGCTGCCCCTACCTGGCTGTCACCACGCTCTCCATTTGGCTTCTCCAGGTGGTAGCACATTTCCCTGGGTGTGGTAGAGAGTCGCAGGGGGTCAGCCACAGAAGGGGCAGAGAGGTGGGGGTGGGGCAGCACAGACCTGGTGGGCACGGGAAGCAGTAGGTGGCCAGACAGAGTGACTCCTGAGGCCTTAAGAAACTCCAGTTGGGGTCTGAAGGGGAGGAGGAGAGGAGCGGGGTGGGCTCATTCTCAAGGTGAGCATGCACCCCACACAGGCCAGGGTAGCTGGTCGCCCCTGCACCTTGCACCGTGCCAGCCTGGTGTATCCTCAGAACAAAACAAGTGTTCATTAAACTTTCACATGTCACCTTTCCAAAAATGCATTTGAGTCAGCATATCATTTAACAAATAATTATACTGTGTGCTGTTTATTTTGGTGGGGGGAAATCCCAGTTGATTTAAGCAACAATATCACATGAATGAGAGACAGGGCTTGTGTGCCCGTGTTAGACAGTGTTTCTTAAACTGTTAAGTTCGTTCTGGTTTTGCCTTCTACAAATGACATGTTTGTTAAGTATAGGGAAATAGAAGGAAAAACCACCCTCAACTCACCCCCCATTCAGAGATAGACATTATCAATACATAGTGCATTTTCTTCTCCTAGTTCTGCTACTCATTTTTTATTGTATGATTATGATCATGTGATAAATATATAATTATGATGACTTTAAAAGCACTTTCATTGTTAAAAATAATTTGCACTCATTGTGGAAAATTCAGACTTTTTTGTTTTAAAATAAGTTATAATAACTTTAATATTTCCATAAAATTTTTGGTCTTTTTATATACTTAAAGTGTAACATTTTATAAATAGCAAAAATCTTTATAAATAAATATTTTTTGGTCTTGAGAATGGAGCAGATGGTAAGGAACCGAGCTCTGGTCAAGGGTGGCCAAGTGTTGTCCCTAGTCAAGTCTATTTTACGGCATGGTCACCTAACCCCTGTGTCGGGTTTGCAGTGGGAAGAGGAAGACTTACAAATAACTTTATATTATATATGTTAGCTTTTTGTCACTATAACAAATTCCTGCGATAACCAGTTTACAGAGCAAAAAGGTTTATTTTGGCTCAGAGTTTTGGAGGTTTCAGTCCACCATTGCTTGGGGACTGTAGTAAGGCAGCACCCTGCGGTGGGAATCCACGGCAGAGCCAGGCTGCTTACTTTGAGCTTGGACTAAGAGAGGAAGAGGTGGGGTGGGGTCGCACTACCCCTTCAAGGGCCTGCCCCCAGTGACCCGAAGCCCTCTTAAATCTTTCACCAGGGCCCAAAAGAGCCACCAGCTGGGGTCAAGTCTTTAGCACATGGGGCTTTGGGGGACACCGGATCCAAACTGTAGCACCCCTCCCCGGCACCATGCTCCCTGCAGTTCGGGCTCTTTCCTTCGATTTCCACGTTGACCAGTCTGTCCTTTGGCAGATTTCTCAGGAAGGGAACGTCACTGTTTCTCAGGCACAAGGGACATGCCAGCTCTCCTTTAGACCAGTGGGGTCACTTCATCACCTTGTAGGTGGTGGTGTGGAGGAGAAGTCTGGGCCATGTCGATTATTATTTCGTGACAGGAAGTGTTTTTTCCTTTATCGTTTCAGGCTTCTCCCCCGCCCTCATTTTCATAATGAAAATAATGTTCAGCTTCATCTTGACGTGGTCCTTTTCCTAACGATGTCTAGGACAGGATGGCCCTGTAGGAGTGCTTGTTCAGTTCTTCAGTCTTATTTTTAGTGTCCTTAGGATCTTTCTTTATCTTGTCTGTCTCCATTTTAATTTCACTATTAAATTTTTTTTTTTTTTTTTTTTTTTTGCTGGACTTCCATCATAGGTTTCATTCTTGTTCTGTAGCCACCCTGACGGCGTGATCCTGTGGTTTTCATAGCTTGAGCGCACGTCTGAGGCTTCGTGAGCTGCTGGTTTCCTTGCTGTGTGTGTTGTTGAGGGGTGGGGGAGCTTGTTCCAGGGTTGCACACTGATGCTTCCACCGGACCCTTCCTGTGGGGCCTCTGACGCAGGGGGAGAACTGGGCAGGCGTCCTGCGGGTCTGAGGGGGGGGGTGTTGGCAGGAGCCAGAAGCCAGCCCCTCACTGGCCCTGCACAGGGAGCACATCCTTACCCACAGGTAGGGTTAGGAGTAGGAGTAGGGTCATTTCCTTTTCTAAAATACTTCTGAACTATCATGAAGCAGTTGGTTGTAGCCGTGTGTGTGGTGTGTGTGTGTGTGTGTGTGTGTGTGTTCGTGCGCTGGGTATTGAACCCAGGGCCTCATGCTAGCCACGTGTTCTACCCAGCCCTTTTCAATTTTTGTTTTGAAATAGGGTCTAAGTTGCTCAGGGTAACCTTGAACCTGCGATCCTCCTGCCTCAGCCTCCCAAGTAGCTGGGATTACAGATGTGTGCCTCCACACTTGGCTGGTTATAGGCTTTTCAACAAATTCCACTCTTAGAGACCAGGGGCCAATGGACTTATTACAGCAGAGTTGGGGCAGGTGTCCAAGTTGTTAGGAATTTCTTCTTCAGGCAATGGCTTGGGCTCCCCTGGCGGAACTCCTTTTATCCCTGGAAGGTCCTGTCTTTGTTTCTGAAAGCAGCACGGTCATTGTTCTCCCCAAGGGGTCCTCGACTTTTTGAAGATAGCTTTGACTTGTTTGCGTAATTCCATCTTTTCTCTTTTT
Source organism: Sciurus carolinensis (assembly GCF_902686445.1). Taxonomy (NCBI): domain Eukaryota; kingdom Metazoa; phylum Chordata; class Mammalia; order Rodentia; family Sciuridae; genus Sciurus; species Sciurus carolinensis. Next base: position 7,248,513 of record NC_062224.1, on the reverse strand, counting down.
AAATAATGAAAAGCTTACAGGATCCTGATCCTTAAATTTGTTTTACCTTTTTGAAACAGCTTCCAAAGCCATCTTGTGTCTGTGTGATTGTTTTTCACTACTGAGTGAGCAGAATCGGAGTCATAGGATTTAGATGGCGGAGGAAAGAGAGACGTACAGGTAGTTCCATTTTTCTTTTATTGTCATTATATACTCTTTCCATAAATGTACCCCTTCAACTTTTCTACCACTATTCCCAATTCTGTAACTTTCTACCCCGCAGTGAAACATTCTTCTTCACATTTTCACCCAATTTAAAAGCATTCAGTAGGATTTAATTTTTAAAAAATCCATCAGTTTAAAAGTCTTTTAGAACCCAAGGGAAAACAGTAAGAAGTTCTGATATGAATAATCTCACAAACCAGGCATGATTACTTTCTTAGGTTTACTGAATGGATCGTCATCGGGTGACTGTAATTCCCTGTGCGTCATTGCCGCCTACGCGAATGTATGGAGTAAAGTGAGTTTAATGAAAGAGTAGATGGAGGCCAGGTCCCTTTCCGAAGCCGATGTTCTACGGTTATGTTCTCTTAACATGATAGTTAAGTTAGGTTGGAGATTCTTTGAGTTCATCGCATTACCTTGGGTGCATGAAATAACACGTGTGAAATGGTGCTGGGGCTTATGCCATGGGCTGGATGCTTGAGTAACTTTTTTTTTTACAAAAACTTTCTTCCCCTGGAGAGCCGTGTAGTAGCTGCAGAAGTGGAGTCTACATCTGCATTTATAACTGTCCTTTCTTAAGGTTCTCATGAACACCAGCCCTAGTTTACAAAAGAGTAGAGGACCAAATGGTTGTCATGTCCAAGCAGCGTGAGAACAGGAGTGCCCGTGTGGTCTCAGTGTGGGTGTGGGCACGGGGCGTGTGCCTGCAGGGCTCTGACGTTGGTGCCGACCCTTGAACCTTGACACGTCAAGCATAATGTTATCTGAGCAGAATTTGAATGGAAAACTCTGAAGTCAGAATCATCCTTATAGACAGTTGTGTTGGCGAACATATTAGGACTTAAAATCCACTCAGCTTCACCTGCTAGTTATTTTTTGTATTTCACCTGGCGTGGTGTTTGGACATTTGCTCTGCAGATGTCTGGTGACCAGGCCCAGCAGCATCATGCTCTCTTGGGCACCTGCTAGAAATGCAAATCCTCCCTCTCCACCCCAGACCTGTGGAGGCAGAGATTCTAATGGAGAGGAGCTCCCACAATCCCCTCAACACACCCTCCAGGTGATGCTCCTGTTCTAGAAAGCTGGGTGGCATGCCAGTGACATGGTTGGTGCCTTTCCAACAAAGAAGGCCATGTCCTGAAGTAGCAGTGGCCATCCAGACTCAGAAGCAATGGCAGTGTGTTTTGGCACCTGGTCTTTGCAGTTGTAGGTCTATGTGTGCCTTAGGTTAGCCTTCCCTGGCTTGTGGCTCTACCTGGTGGGGCCTGAACTGTGGGGACTTAGTGAAGGTTGCAGAGCAGCCCTGCCAACACCAGGAGCACAGAATAAACCTTATTGGCATGTCCTGTGTGTAAATTATCCCCAGCAGTGACTGTGCAGTTGAATGCTACCAGTACAGAAGGTGACTGTATAGTCTCAGTTGTGACCTAGGACACGGAGCCATTACCTTGGGAGCCTCTACAAGTACAATGGATTTTAGGGCTTTTAACAGTAATTTGTTGTGAATGATCTTGGACCTATTTTCCCTCTTTTTTGATAGGAAGAGAAGCAGAAAACCATATCTGTAGAGTCTCAATGTGCCGCATAGAATGTATCTAATAAATAAAGCCATAGAGGGAAAAAATGATTATTAAGTAGTTTTCTGTATGAACTGGTACTTGTGCATTTGTACCCGTGTGTCCTTGTGTGTGCATGTGCACAGCCCCGTTAGCACATTGAGCGGGGGCCCCTGCGCGTTCCCATGGCCTCCCCTTCAGGGCTGGGCTGTCCCTGTGGTGCATGCAGCGGGGGTTGCCTGGCCTGGCTGTCCTGCTCACGCTTCTTTGTCTCTGCCCCTCACCTGGCGTCAATTTGGAATGTGGTATGTGTTATACTCCTGGTCCTCAGTGGCCAGTGGAAACCACCTTTGCCTGTGCCCTTGGTGTGCTGAGGTGTGGTGACACTGGCAGCCGGGCTGGGCTTCAGCAGCTCTGGGGGCAGAACTGTACTTTGGGGCATCTCTGGCCCAGTCCCACGTGCTTATTATGAGTGCCGTACCTGGGAGTTCCAGGTGTAGTACTGCCTGGGAGCAGTTAGTGCCTCTGAGTTTCAGGCAGTGGGAATTTTGCTGAGCTTTAATTTGCCAGCACTTGACTGTTGGCTTTGCTGCATCTGTATGGAGGTACTTCTCCATCAAAGGATACTCGGGGGCAGAAGAAGGCCTCTGAGCCTAGCTAGAGCAGCAGGCCACAGCGTGTGTCCACATGGCTCACCAACTCCTGGTTCTTCCTGCCTGCTGGGTATCCTGGCAGCTGTGGGAACATTCACCTGCTGTGCCCTCGAGGTGGGGTGGGCACCCTCCTTATAATTCATGCAGGGTCATGGTGGGCCCTGTGTACCCTCACAGTCAGGGGGTCACACGGCAGAAAGAGCTGCAGGGCACCTAGGAAATGCCATCCAGTTAGCGGGAGTGATGGACACAAACCAGGCTGAGGGCTTGTTTTCTGGACTGCTGGAGGTAGGCTTTTGAGCAACACCCATGGGTACTGCTGCCAGTCATCTTCCTGATGTCCAAAGCAGCCTGGTGATGCCTCTTATTTGTGTGTGACCTTGGACAAGGGTCTAAATTTATCAGGGCCTTGACTTAATGTGTAAAACAGGCACTGTGTGCCTTTTTCAAAGGGGCAGACTGGAGCGCATGCTGTAAAGTGTTAAGTGCAGTGCAAATGTTTAGTTGTTATTAACAAAGTCAAACACCCCCGAGGTGGGCTCGCCATGCTTCTGATGATGTTGGATGGGAGCTTTATACACCTGCCAGAAGGTGCATCCAAAGTGACTTTATGGGGTGGTTTCTGTAGCAGCCTTTCACCTGCTGCTCAGGGAGAGCAGGGCAGCGTCCTACTGTGCTGACAGGTCCCACTGGTTACATGGTAGACCCTCAGCATGCCTGTAATCACCGTCCTCACTTTAAAAGACAGCAGAGAGGTCAGGCCTGTCGTTTCTTACTTTCTTGTGGTGAATGGCAGCAGGCATGAAGACAGCAGTCGGTGAGCCGCCTGTGTGTCTTTCTGCATGTCAGCGGTTTTATGCCTTAGAGTTTTCCAGCACTGCTTCGCATCAGGGTGAGCTTGAGGAATGAGCATTTCTAAATTTGGAAGCAAACATTTGAGACTCCTGTGACTTTAGCCACATTGGAGGAATTATTTATTTTTATAACATAAATGAGATAGGCAGATGTGAGTATTTTTAGGCGCATGGGACCCTTGTCACGGAAGCAGGTGGCGGCCAAGACACACATTAAACTGAACTCATGGTGCAGAGTGCAGAATAAGACACATGGACTTCATACTTTACCCTTCAGGGACCTTCTAAGAAGCCAGGAGGCACTAGAGGTCCTGTTTGTTTCCTCCTGGTGACTCTGGCATCTGTATCAAGGTCATTTTGCAAAATAGCCCAGGGATAGGATCGGATCCTGCAGGGTAGAAGATGACATTTCGGCTCCCACAACTTTCCACCAGGCAAGTGTATCTGTGGTTTTTAAACAAGCATACCCTGGAGTTCTCCAGCTTTCTGGTGGTGCGTATGGATAGAATAAAAATCTAGAACTGTCCAGATGCCTGTAAACCTGAAACAGGAATGTCCCTGTGTAAATTTTTGTTACCAAAACAGGATGTAAGGGGAGAGAGGAAGGAACTTCTTGATCCGTAGAGGCCCTTTTCTTGTAACCCACTGTCAACTTTGTCAAGTTCTAGGTGATGTTGCCCAGGGTGATCTATTTATTTGTGTTAATGTCTTGCTTTGTAAGTACCATGCTTCAGGAATTTAAATATTTAAGTGAGATTGTCATGTGTGATTGAATTGGCAGCATAATTTTACTGTTTGCAAAGCCTTTGGTTCCCCATTAGGACTATTTATCTTTTCTTGAGTTAACTGAAGCAGACTCTGCTGTCAATATGAAGAAGCAGTGGTCTATTCGCAACGTCAAATGAAAGAGAATTTTCCTAAGTAGAGCATGCTCTTTTCATACATATAAAAAATTCATTTATTCCTCAAACATGTATTGAAAGCTTTCCATCTCGGTTGCCTAGTCACTGTTCATATGTATTTTTAAAGAGTTACTTCCATCCAGTTCTGAAATAAGAATGCATTTAGAATTTGGCTTACAGATAATTAAGGGTAATTTTTTTTTTCCCCCCACAGCAGTTCTGTTTTCATTTTATTAGAAAAACATTTCTGAGATTGGGTGCTCTGCTGCTGTTTCACCTGATGCAGGGACCCATCTTCAACCTGGCTTGGGGGGTGTGTTTATATATACATGGAGAGGGAAAGGGAAGGTCATTTAGGCAAATGTGAGCAGTTGTTGGATCTAAGTGGAAAAAATTCAGGTGTTCATTGTAGTGTTCTTTCAACTCTTTAGTACATTTGAACATTTTCATAATAAAAAGTGCAGAAAAATAAAAGTACATCTGGAAATTGAAAAGGAAGTTGATATCAAACTACCCCTCTTTGGATCCAGATGTGAAGAGCTGAGGTCCGCATGACCTACTCCTATCTCGCCACAGGGATCTCCTCCTCTTGGGTTTGCCACCTACTTTTCCTCCTAATAAACTTATTTTATACACAGTTAAGTGCACAGGTTGCAACAAGACACCTATTCAGCATGGATTGTCTTTAAAAAAATCAGGGAATTGGTTGGAAAATGATTATAAAATTTCCAGGTAAGCACTGCCCACTTGCATTTCTATGACCATTTACTTAGGTATCATGGAGGGAGGTGTGAGTTGGTCTTGATGTGCAGAAAGATGGAACTCCCCTGCTAGCCAGAGATGACCAACTGTGTGTTTTGATGGGTCCATGAATTTGGTGTTTATTAAAAAAGATAGTTTTGGAATGCATGTCCTCTTGACATTAGGGCTTGTTCTGGGGCCCATCCTAGTTTCGTATGCATAGTAGAAACCACTGGATGGCATTCAGCTGACAGAGCATAAAAACAGGTAAGGAAGATCTTATTTTTAAAACTTGAATTTTATTTTATTTTGTGGTACTGGGGTTTGAACCCAGAGACACTGTACCACTGAATGATATTCAGTCCTTATTTTTTGAGATAGAGTCTCACCAAGATGCAGAGGTTGGCCTCAAAGTTGCAGTCCTCAGCCTCAGTCTGCTGGGAAGCAGGGATTGCAGGTGTGGGCCGTCACGCCTGGGTTGAATGGAGTTGGGTATGATCTCTGTTGTCTGCTACAGATTCAGTTTAGTAAAAAGAGCCTCATCCTGTTGGGGGAAGAAATGAACTTGTCTTTACTCTTGTCAGGCTGAGAACAAGAGGGAGCAGATTTTAAATAGCTGAGCACAAGCAAGACCCACAAGTCACAGCCTTAGGTTCTCAGGATCACTGGGGACCTGTGCAGGACACTTCTAATGCTGGGTTCAGAGTGGGCAGTTATCAAAGCTCCCCTTGGGGTTCTGATATGCAGCGGCGTGAGAAGCTCTTCTACAGACACATGTTCAGGTGGAAGTCGAGAGGGCTCCCTCTAAGGTCAGTATTTTTCATCAGGCGACCAGTGTTCAGATGCAAGGTCAGCTTTGCGGAGCTTATAAACTATCCATACTTTAACTTTTCAGTTATTTTGAGTAACAGAATTGGCAGGTGGAAGGGGGACTAATTGGCAGAGATCTGTGCCGTGAAGGAATGGCTCTGTCGAACTCTGCAGGCTCCTGTCTTGGGAGCTATTAGATTCCTTTAATAGATGAGTGCACATCCTTTCCAAGCCCCTGCATGGACGATGAAATTGCCAAGAAATTGCCAGATGACCAGTTCCCCTCTCAGGCTCCTCGTCTCTTCTGGTGGCAGGTGGGAAAATCTCTCCCTGGTTTCTGAGAGGAGGGCTTTGGAGAAGCTCATCCAAGAACCCGCCTGCCATGAGGTGTTGATGTTAGTCTGTGACAAGGAGAGAAAACAGGGCTCCGCCGAGGGATGAGGGGAGTAAAGGACAGCGCAGTCATCCACGTTCCTCCACTTGGAAGCAGTGGAGGATGCAGAGGTGTTTTAGAATAAGATACTTTATTAAAGGTTTCCTAAAAAAGGAAATCGTTTATAAAACATCTCCATTGAAATAGTATTTCATACATGAGATGCTTCTGTGCAGAGCAGTTTCTAGCTCAGCTGCCATGAGGGGACCCCAGTGGCTTTGAGCAGTGCTGGTGATGCTGCAGGTAACCTGGGCAGGGAGGCCTCTCTACATCCGAATTCAGACCTTGGACCTGTGGCTGCCAGTTCCAGTGCTGGTCGTCTGTGACAGCAGCTGTAGACAGAGAAAGCATTTCATCTCCTTGTCCCTCCTCCCATCCTGACTTCACCCTGCTGCACTGGAAATTATAGAAAAGGAAATGCCAAGTATTTTATGATTCACCTCTGCCTTTTCGAGAAAGGGTTCTATGTTGCTTTGCGGAGTTACATGATCTTTTATGAATCACTACCTGTTAATTAAATGATCGTGTTGTTTATATGCCTCAGACTCCATTAGGCCCCCTAATACAGGTTCTTCAAAGACAATAAATAACCTTTAATCATACTTCATAGTTTCTAAAGTTTGCAGAAGTTTATTGCTGTGTTGCTTACTAACTTTGGTGGTTTATTTAATGAAAAATTACATTCTAAATAGAGTATTAAAGTGAAAACGGTGCTTTGATTTTATTCATGGATCTGTGTAAAGATATTAAAATGCCTTCGCCAAAGTTCATATTATTTATGTAATATGAAAATGTCAAGGTTCTGGGCTCTATGGTACGGACACTACCCAGGAGTGCATCCCTGAATACATCTATGAAAGCATTAATCTTTTATTAAAATTTAGATATTTTTAAAGGGTTGGCTGGATTTAGCATTGAAGGAATGTTTGGTAAAGATTTGTGTCAATATAAAAATAGTTTAAAGAAGTCTTTAGGGCAAACCTCTGAGGGTTTGCTGTTAAGGAATGCTCTTATAAAACGTGTTAAGAGCTTTGACATCCAGGGGAGCTCAGTAGTAACCATACTTTGTCGTTATTAGCAAATGTGTCACAGAGACATTTAAGCAGTGTTGGTATTTGTAGTTTGATTTCAAATGTGATCATGTGTTACTGTACAGTCAAGTCCCTGAAGATGATATAATCTTATGCAGATTTAATTACAATGGAGATTGCTACAAAATTGTAAATGCCCAAAGGACTGATAAAAGCCTGGGAAAACAGAAGACTCTGGAAGATATGTACTGTACTTTGATAGAAGGAATCTTACTTTCCCCTAAAAGATGGAAAAAGCAATAAATAGAAAGTACCAACCAAGTGATTCTTTAAAAATTGTTTTAGTTCTTTCTTTCCTTCTTTCTTTCTTTCTTTCTTTCTTTCTTTCTTTCTTTCTTTCTTTCTTTCTTTCTTTCTTTCTTTCTTTCTTTCTCTCTTTCTCTTTCTTTTTCTTTTTCTTTCTTTCTTGATACTGGGGATTGAATTGAATCCAGGGCCTTGCACATACCAGGCAAGCACTCTACCATTGAACTGATTCCCCAGCCCTAGTTATGTTAGTTAAGTAATTAAAATGATTTTAATTGTTCACATGAATTATTTGAATTAGTTTTAGTCATTATAATTAAATTAATAGCATTTGGAGTAATTGTGATTATTTTTGTGAATTATTTGAATCAGTGGCGCTGAGTTGACATTATTATCTGAATCCTTCAAGGTTGGGGAAGAATGGATGTGGACAGGGGATAAGGCCTTTTGCTCCTTTTCCTTCTAGTCAGTCGTACCTCCTTTCCCAAGGTCCACCAGAACTTCCCTGTGAAGCCTGAGTCGGGAGCTCTGCCAGGTTGGGGGACAGGAGGCCCCTGCAGCACACCCCGATGCTTCTGGGCTCTGTGACTTCCTGTGCAGGGACAGGTTTCTGGGTGTCTGGGAGTAGCTGGCGTGTAGACCAGGCCCAGCAAGCCTGGCCTAGATTCCGTGGCCTCTGGTGGATTTTCTTGCTTGCCCCTCTAGCAGGACTGAGCAGATTCCTCAGGGCAAGAAACCCTCTGTCTTCCCAGTAGCTTCCACTATAACACTGCCCCTTGCCTGCAGTGCAGCAGGAATCAGTGCATTTGGCACAAATAATATTGTTTCTATTCTGTACACAAAGTATGTTTAGGCACTAGTGCCTCAGTTTGGGGTGTATGCTTAAGTATGAAGCTCACTGAAAACTTTCACCTGTGTTTTTAAGGTAGAGTTAAATTATTATGAAGTCCTTCCTTTGGCTGCTGTATATTTGATTTATTTAATAGAATGGTCCCCATACCAAAGAGTAACAGGAGAGCCCAGAGACATGAGCACTACACCCCTGGTCCGAACCAAATCAAAAAAGCTCTTATTAATATTCATGATGACATTTTATATGTTATTTTACTTTTTATAATTACCAGAGTCTGTATAATTAACCTTTCATTTAGTTATAGTACTTAACCTTAAGTAGGGATATAATTACAACTATTTTTAAAAGTATAAGGAAGATTTAAAAAAATCTGTCATTAGAAAGAAAACTCTTCTTTTCTTTTTAGCTACATAGTGAATTTCTTCTTTACTTGTCAACAAGTATCTTCAATTATTTAAACAAAAAGAAAAATAAGCCAAAAAAGCAAAGCCACCGCCAATGTTCTCAAAGGGGTCAGCTGTCCGGCTTGATGGACCTCCTGTTGTGTGTGTTGGAGTAGCAATGGGCTTCTGCCTGTTCCTACGCTAGCCATCAGAGCTGGAAGTGCCCCTGGAGAAGTTCAGTGCCCTCGTTCTTCTGTGGACGGGAAGTAACTCATCTTCAGCCAGAAGGACATAAGCCCAGCCCCTAGGGCCATCTTCGCTTGTGAGGAGCCTGGGACCTGCTCCAGGTAGAAGTCTCCAGGACAGGACCCCTGCCACTTTGGCTTGCTAGGCAGGACCCTTTCTGGTGTGCTACCAACAGAGATCAGTTAGTCCAAGTCTGGTGAGAGTGCACCAGGTGGGTGAACCCCACGAAGAGCTAAGGGGTGCTTAGCTTGACAGCAAGCATCCTGCGTCCTGGCTTCTTTATACACCGCCAGTCACCCACCCCATTCCCTGGTCACCCAGCTTCAGGAACCACTGGCCTGTTCTCAGCAGCTGCCTTGGTGACTTGCATTTGGGTGACCTCAGGCTGCGTTACAGCCTGAAGCCAGTCTGAGGGCCATGTCCTGCCTGTGCAATGGCTGCTTTCACAGGAATGAGAGGCCTGTTTCCACCTGGTGCACGTGAGCTCATCCTTCAGGCACAGGTGAAGGCCCTGCACTTCCATCTGTGAAATATCCTAGGGCAGACACCCTGGGTTCAGCACATAGGGGACATAGGGGGAATGTCTTCATCCAGGCCTCAGGTTTCCGCCTTCCCCTCCAGGGGGTGGGGCGTCTGTGTCCACGTCCCTTGACTGTATCCCATGTCCATTTTCACATCTGTAGAGAGAACGTCTAATTGTACCTCAGGGGTGGAGTGGTCGTGATGACCACTGCAGGGCACTGATACCCAGCACACCCTCGGCGCTCAGCAGGCACTGGCAGTTACTAATACTCACCTGGAGGTGACAGAGCGGAAAGTATAATTAACACTGGAAGGAGCATCCCATGGAAATAGTGCCTTCTTATATTTGTTCATTACTTCATTTGTTCATAGTTTGAGTGTAGTTTAATTTTTGACAACTATTTCTAAATGATTTTTTTTATTTTCGGAGGATTTTGTGGGTGTGTGTTTCATCAGGTGTGGTTCTTCTGTTTTTCAGCATAAAAATCTCTTTGGACACAATTTGGGAAATAAGATCTTGGTGGCCCCTTTTCAAGAGACTTTGGTGGTCATCTTCACAGGTGTATTCCTTCTAATGCAATGTCCTTCAGGATCTAATTCTTGTAAATCAGGGGTTGTCATTTTCAAATTAATTTTGTTCAGTCTCAGGTTCACTTCTTTTTTGCTTGTTTGTATTTGAGGCAATAGTTACCGATTTATTCCAACACAGTTGTAAAAGGTGGTTTCTGTATTTACTGAGGCGTGTTAAGAGTTTGTAACCTCCTCAGCCTGATGGAAATGGCGGTGTGCACGGAGTCTTGTGGCTTGATGTCTTTTGCACATTTGGTTGTCCCTGTTTCTATCCTTCTGTAAGCCCTCTCATCCTGGTTCACTGTGCGCAGTCCGTCCCCAGCACTGGGACGCTGTGCTGAGCAATATTCAACGACGTTAGGACGTCCTGCCCGATGCTGGCAACTGAGGCCTCAGAACAGTCTCCAGGAGTCTGAGGCCTCCTCCTGATTGCCTCACAGTGGGGCAGAAAGCATGAGCCTGTTATCAGAGCCATGCTAACAAAGAAAGTCCTCTGAACAATGCTTGATTTAGGAGTCAGCTGCCACCAGCTGCCCATTTTTAGGATGTATTTAAATTTTTACATGACTCTTTTTTTCTGCACTGAAGCTAGTGTGTGACTAGCTCTTAGTCATTGTCATGGGACTCAACGTGGATTTGCCTGGAACTGGCAGAGGGAGGCCTGCTGCCTAGAGGCCTCACCCTGCAGTTCCTGAGGCTGGTTGTTGGATGGATAACAATGGGTTTGTGATCTGCCGGGTGCACTTGAATTCAAGCTGTTAGGTAACTGTTAGCATAAGTAGTGACCAAATGGAGAAATGAATGTAATTGAAGTGGACATGTTTTTATTTTCATAGTTGACATCAGGCACCTGGATCTAAAATGCTGGTGACTAGCTAGCAAAAAATGCAGCCGAAGGTAATCTTCCCTGGGCCTCTTTGAGAGAGGTAGAGACTTCTCACTCCCTGTGTCCTGGGCTCTTTGAAACCTCAGGTGGGGGGACGTTGGGGGGCACTGCCTGGGCCTGTGGTCACCCAGGGAATTTTCAGGAGACTGGCCTGTGCTTAGGGCTTCATTTGCTCTGGGACCCAGTGCTTGCCTGACTGCAGGGGTTTCCTTGCTGTGTTCTAGTGGTAGTGTGCGGGTGTCTCCATGGGTGCCCACTGTGGTGTTCTCAGTGGTGCCTGATTGAGAAGCATGGGTGCCTTGGTCGATCCTCTTCCACACACGGTTCAGCAAGCCCTGGGGTGAGGAAGTTACTTAGCCAGGTACTCCTAGACTTCGGATGTTTATAATCCGCCTTAGCGAGGCAGAGGGGTTCTGCGTGCCCTCCTTCCTTGGTGACTGATGTTAGGGATGATCCTGGTAAGAGTCTGGCGAGTCAGGCCACAGAGCTGTGTTGGCAGGCCTGCCTTGGATTCTTGCTGCTGGCAGCAGTGGAGCGCCTGGATTTAGTTGGGGTGAATCCAAGTCACTCAACGGTGTTCTCCTTTTATATTCATAAACTATAAAAAATTCAATCGTATTAAAGTTTAATACTCTGGTTCTGCGTGCATTTAGACTGTGGTGCATGCTAAGTGGAAAAGAAGCTAAGTTTCCAAATGGAGCTGAGTAGCCCAATCAATATCTCTCAGTATTACGCTGTGTTAGTGCTTTGGAGTTTCCAAGAGAGCTGTGCACATATATGATTTCATTTGCTCTTCACAGTCCCGGGGGGTGGACAAGGCAGACATGGTCTCCATCTTACACATATGAAGGCATGGCTAGGGTTTTTGACTCAAAAACTATGTTTTCCCTTTGTATAACACTGACTCTGGGATCAATGAGAATGAGCATTGCCAAAAAAATCAATATTGTCAAGGAGCTTCAAGAAAATGTTTCTAAAACCTTCCAAAAACAAGCTAAAAGCAAATAATTTCCCCAACATTCATCCACCCATCTACCCCTCCTTCTGTCCTCAAATCCACATTTTCAACCAGTATTCTTATATTTTTAAGTACTGTTTTATTGCTTGCTGAGTTTTCCAACAGTAATACATAATGAAAAATTCCCATGTTAATAAATGTCCGTACAAAAAGCTGTTTTTAATGACCGCATGGCATGTAGCAGATTTCTGAATGGGGAGAGCATTTGTGTTAGCCAAGGTGGACAGAATCACAATGGGCACCACCTGCCCAGAGTCCAGAGGGCACAAGGAGGAGGATGAAGTGGGCTGAGTTGAACCGTGGTGTTCAGTCCTTAATATGCTGCCCCCCAGAGAGGGACTACTGTAGATCAGGGGCTTTTGACCTGCGCCAGATCCAAGCAACATTGCTGTCACTTGGGAGCTTGTCAGACAGGCAGAGTGCTAGGCCCCACGCAGCCCTGCTGAATCCCCAGGGTGTGCTGCCGGTGGCCTGTTTTACCACTCCTTCTGGGTCATTCTGGTTGGAGTTTGAGAACCATTGTAGCATGAGACCAGGTTCAGACCTATCTGAGAATACAGTGTGTTTACTTGGTATAAAACACTGTAATTCACAAATAGGCCTCTGACAGGATCTGCAAAGTATGGGTGAGGTGTCTGTAAGGCAGCACCAGTTTGGAGACCTTGCTGTGAAGTTGAGGACGCTGGGAAGATAATGCCCGAGGTCAGGAAGGTAGATGATTATAAATGGTTTAACAATGCCAGACGTCCAAAAAGTGGGCTCAGATCCCACCAGCCAGCATACCATGTAGCAGACAGAGTGCTGGGGACCTGGACCAAAGCAACCTAAGGAATGGCCATTAGGGCTGCATGATGAAAGAGGCAGAGGGCACCTCGACAGCCTCCTTGGGATAAACAGCAGGAGGTCAAGAGTAAGGGGAGAAAGGTGTGCTCTCAGGACGTGGTCTCACCCTGGCCCTCAGCACAGGCAGCAGATGACTCCTGCTTTCAGATGTGGGGTCCATCCTGGGTTTTGCTTGATTAGTAAGGTGTCGGGGTTTCAAGGACCCCCAGCCTTGGGCATGGTCAAGATGGCGCCTGACGCTGAGCCAAAAGCGGCCAACTATACAGTAAACAACCAGCGAATTCCAATGATTGGCTAGTTAACGATGTGACTAGAGCATGCCCCCCTCGTGTACCTATCCTATGCTTGCAGCTGTCCGCGTTTACCTCGTGTACTCTCCCCTGATTGGTTGAAGTGTATATAAGCCTGGTGGGTGGGAGAGTAGAGAGGCAGAAGCGGAAGAAGCGGCGGAGACGGAGGCTGAAGCTGAGCTGGAAGCTGAGAGTGCGCGGAAGCTGGGAGTAAGAAGAAGCCGAGAGAAGAGAAGCTGGGAGTGCGCGGAAGCTGGGAGTAAGAGAAGTGTAGGAGAGGGACTGTGCATAATAAACTTCCAAAGCTTCAGACGTTTGTCGTGTCTCTCTCTGCGGGCAGAGGGAGCGCGATAGTAAGGGGCTTACAGCCTTCTGAGTTAGAGTGCCTTAAGAAGCGTACCCAATTCCAGTTGCCCAGGGCGACCCTGCCTGCTGGCTGCAGCAGCCCTTGGCCTCTGTGCTTCCAGAGAGCGTCTGAGATTTCCCCTTGGTTTAAGCCACCCACCACCTCTTCCTGAGGCGGGGCTCGGTCCACAGCAACTGTGGAGGGCTCCAGCGGTGGAGTCCTGAGAGGAAGCAGGCGCACTCCTGCCTGGGGTCGAATTATCCCGCCTAGTTTCTATTTTTTTCTTTTTAAACGTGGGTGTCAGAGATGAAAAGAAACTTCAGACGTGCGTCTCTGAGGCCTTTTCCAGTCAGGATCGCAGGACCCATGAGAGGGCAGATCGTTCCATTTGCTGATTTGAACATTCGTGGGCAGCCCAGGCCCTCGACGCCCTCACCTCGCGGCTTAGCAGCACGGGCCCCTGGTGGAGGCTGGTTGGGTGCGAGAGCCGGGCTTGCCCTGCCTGCAGGAGAAGACGGCCCTGGTTCTGTCTCCTCCAGGCTTGGTCACAGCAGGTGCATGTGAGGGCCGCACAGTGGGGACCTGAATGTGACTGTGTTGTCTTCTTTCCCCTGGAGCCTTTTTTTTTTAATATCATCTTGGAATTACACAGAATGGAAACTCGGGAGGTGTTTTTAATGGTCACACTTAAGATACATTGACGGAGTGTTTGCCCTGGATGCCACTTTCCTCCCTTGGGCTTCTGTTGCTTTGAGGCTGCTGGTGGCCGGGCCAACACAGGGCATGAGACGCACGCCGACCTGCAGGCCTAAGGCGAGGCTTGGCCTGGGACCTGGGCCTCATGTTGCTGGCGTGCTCTTGCCGTGGTCTGCGGAGCCTCTCCTCTCTCTGCCTCGCCATTCCCATCTTGAGACCCCGCCACCCAACCCTCATGTTCCCAGGAGAGCCGTGAGGCCGGCGCTCGGGGTGAAATGCGGGGCGTCCTTCGACAGACCTGTTTCCTTCTCGGTGCAGACGTCGCCACCCGCGACCAGCGCAGGGCCGTGTCTGCTGGCCAGACTGGACATCCCTGTCCTCCGGTGCTAGTTACCGCTCCTGTTTTAACTCTCCACACATCTGTGCTTCTCTCAGCGACTCCCTGGTGAGTCACGCGCTGGTCAGTGCGTTCAGTGTTCCAGTAGGGGACTCTTGCACCGCGGGGGTGTTTAGGCTTTGAAATGTGGATTGGAATAAGGGGAAGTTAATTTGAATATTATGATCATTGGACTGAACTTAATTACATGAAGGACTTTCAGAAAGTTACGTTCTGGATTTGAACAGAGCACGTAAGCTTCTCAAGGTCTCACTCCCTGTCTCTGCCTCTTGCTGTACCCGGTGTCACTGGGACCCTTTTCTTGATAAATGCTTATGTGAGTGACTTAAACCGAGCTTAGCATTTGACCCTGAGTGTCACGAGCGGCAAGGAGGAGTCAATGAGAGTAAATTTGGTCCAAAATCAATTGGCTTTTATTTGATGTTGATCACATGATTATCATAGTTATTCTAACTTTAGTGTCACCAAGATCACACAAAACTAATCAGTAAATTACTATAAGCCCCCAATAAGCAAGACTCACTCCTTACTGAGACCCGTTCCTAAGGTCACTCCCGTGCGACGTGTCTTGAGTCGTAGGGCAGCGACTCCTAGAGGTCAGTCAGGAAGACAGCTCAGATCTCGCTGGGGAGCTCCCTCCAGCCGGAGTCCTGATGACGAGGACGGTTGGAAGGCGAAGGAGACGGCGAGGTCTCGGCCTGCAGGATGCACACAGGCCGCTCCACGGTCACTTCCACAGGAACATCTCGGTCACGGTCAGGATGATGGATGGTCCATCAAGCAACGAGCAAGTCAGTGAGTCCCCTTCCGGCTTGGCGCAACACTGGTGTCATTGGTGTAAAACGGGGACTGGAGCTAGGCTCAACATGAGTCCTTTTAAACCCTTTTTATCAGACCCGGCCAGCCGGTCTTGGTCCGAGGGAAGTTAGTTATCTTACTCGGGGTCAGTGGCACGTGTCTCCAACTTGGGGGCAACACCACATCATTACCTCATTACAGCACAGAGCACTCCAGTTACACAGCACAGAGTCAACAAGTTGTTTTTTTGCAAGTTACACAGAATGTCACACATTTAATTTTGCTCCTTACACTGAGTTCAGAGCCAGTCGCTGGGCAACTGGCACTCAGAGCATGAGCTTTATCTTAATTTGGTGAAGTCCACGTCAACGCTGAGCGAGCAGCCCAGTGCACCTCAGATACAGGGTTGCTCTTGGACCAGTGACGGTGTTGTCGTTGGCTGCTGGAGAGCGTTCTTTCTTCCTTTTTGGGGGGAAGGAGGAGCAGAGAGGAAGAACAGAGATGCTTCAGGAATCTGCACGCTTGGTCCGAGCAGATTCAGAGGCAGAGCCAGCAGCAGCTGCCTCGCCCACCCCGGCAGGTGTCTGGGGAAGGCATTTCTAATGGGAATCCTAACATGCTGTCTTCATGTAGTAAGGAAGGTCAGGGGACATGCAGAGCTGAAGTAGAATATCTGGACAGAAAGAAAACTACATTATACTGAAGAAGGTAGATCCTTTAAAAAGCAACCAGACTATGTTGTTTGGGAATTTAAGGAAAGGAAAAGAAAAGAGAAAACCTTTTGTTTTCTTAGACTTGTTAAATAAAATCTGTGGGTGACTGTGGATTTGGACTGGGCCTGGGGTCTAGGGTGCAACAGACCTAACAAGTGTGGGATTTAATCCAGAAACTAAGCATTTGCTTGTTGTAGGAGACTAACCAATTAACTAGTTAAGTTGTAACTGTTGCCAAAAGCTTGGTTCTTGTCCCCAATGCCAATTCAAAAATGAGGACACGGTTTTGAGACAAAGGAACAAAAAGTTTTATTGCTTTGCTAGCAAAGGAGAAACATAGGGGACTCCAGTCCCAAAGCCTGTGATCAGGAGGGACAGGGGTCTCTTAAAGGAGCTCTTCAAAGACTACATTCCAGGTGTGCCCTGAAGGGTCCCAGAGCACGTGCTAACGTTCACTTGTTAATTTGGGAGATATTCACTTCCTAGATCTCTGGCAGATATCTCTTTCCTGTGGAGCACAGGTAGCTCAAGGTAATCTTGTTCCTTATCCCCAGGTTAGAAGAGGAAAAGGAAAATGTCCCTTTTAAAATAAGCCTCGATTCCATCTCACCCCAATTAGAATGGTGATTATCAAGAATACAAGCAACAACAGGTGTTGGCGAGGATGTGGGGAGAAAGGTACACTCTTACATTGCTGGTGGGGCCACAAATTAGTGCAGCCACTCTGGAAAGCAGTATGGAGATTCCTCAGAAAGCTTGGAATGGAAACACCATTTGACCCAGCTATCCCACTCCTTGGCCTATACCCAAAGGACTTAAAATCAGCATACTACAGAGATACAGCCACATCAATGTTCATAGCTGCTCAGTTCACAATAGCCAGATTGTGGAACCAACCTAGATGTCCTTCAATTGATGAATGGATAAAGAAAACGTGGTATATATATACAATGGGATATTAGCCATAAAGAATGATAAAATTATGGCATTTGCAGGCAAATGGATGAAATTGGAGAATATCATGCTAAGTGAGATAATCCAATCTCAAAAAACCAAAGGTCGAATGATATCACTAATAAGTGGATGATGACACATAATGGGGGGTGGGAGGGGTTAGTGTTAGGGTTAGAGTTAGGGTTAGGGAGGGGGGCAAGAATGGAGGAAGGAAGGACTATATAGAGGGAAAAGAGGGGTGGGAGGGGTGGGGGGAAGGGAAAAAAATAACAGAATGAATCAAACAACATTACCCTATGTAAATTTATGATTACACAAATGGTATGCCTTTATGCCATGTACAAACAGAGAAACAACATGTATCCCATTTGTTTACAATAAAATAAAATAAAATAAAATAAGCCTCAGAACTATATTCAAAAGGTGAAGTGGCCCACAGTTACAGAACTAGTTGATGGGTTGACTGACTAAGCTGTAACCAATTCAGTTGTCTCCATTACTGAGATAGATAAATGCGGTCACATCCGGGTATTGGTTGGAGTTTTCAGAAACTGCTTCTCACAGGCAGGTTTTTGTTTTGCTCTAGGTTCGTTTTGCTTTTCTCTGCTCAAGAAAACCTTACTGGCTTAGTTGATCTAAGGAATTTCCCCCCCATTTTTTTCTTTTTGAGGCAGGGTCTTGCTATGAGGAATTTTCCTTTAAGGAGATGGTAAGCAGAATCTTAAGTCATGTGTGTTAAGTCATAACTAGTGATATCCATTGGGGGATGTCAACTGGGCACTGTTTCCTTGGCTCAGCTCGCTGGTGTGAGCTTCCCTGCATTACCTGTACCTTGTCACACCTGTGCAGCAGGTGTCCTTACCTATCTCTAGAGAGAACTGATCACTGAGGCTCAGGTAGATCAATAAACCTAAGGAACCTAAGTCCCACAGGTGGGTCGTATTACTCACCCCAGGGATCAGGACTGAAGCAGACCTGTGACTTTATCTGCTTATCCTAGTCCTCCTCTTCCAATCTGTGACTGGCAGCTGCCCTGGCAAGCTATGCATGTGAGTTATAGTGTGTGTGTGTGTGTATGTGTGTGTGTGTGTGTGTGATGTTTCATAAACAGCTCGCAAGTGATGCTTTCTGTCAGAGCCCTGCTCCCAGTTTGAAATCCATCAGTGACCTTTAGGCATGAACATGAACATGAGTATCTTGAATTTTAAGATTCTTCATCTCCTGGTACTTGGGCTTCTTCAGAACCAAACATCAGAACCAGTTAACTGCAAACTAATTATAAATTTACAGTTGTAGCTTGAACTATCAGTAGAGTTTTCAGAGCAAGAAAGACTCCCATAAAAGAGATAGGAGGAAAAAGCCATGAATATTTAATAAAACACAAGTAAAACGTTTGTTATAACAATCCACACTAGATAAAACATTCGGTTCAGGAAGATCAACTGTAGAATCCTCATGTGCGGCCCTGATAATAAAGAACACTGGTATGTAATCTTGATAAAAATATTTTTAGTGGAGTTACACCCAGATTGTGCAAGCAAATGTCTTTAATTGGGCATCATGAAGGTGATTTATTTAAAGTATTAGTACTCAGGCTGGCAGGGGTGGGGCGCACAGTGCCCACCCAGAGTGCAGTCATCTTTTCAGTGATGACCTTGCCCTTGGTGCAGCCCATCCATCATGTCGTCTGAGGGACGGGTCCCATTATTGAGTAGGTGATGGCTGCCACCCAAAGTGCTGTCCTAGGCTGGTGTCATCCGCTGCAGAGCCTGGGATGGGCAGACCTCAGGCCCACCTGGAGCAGCTCTGGTGAGCCCATGCTCTGTGATTAGGCCCCCGGCCGAAACTCAGAGCATGTGGACCTGCGCTCAGTCATGCTCGCCATTTGCCTAACAGCCCATGGCAGGTGTGTCCCTTGTTAGGGTCATTATGTGGGCAAGGGTGGTGCAGAAACACGGCTGTCGTTGTGCATCCCCTTGAGCGGGTGAAATCTAGTTAAAATAAAACCCATATGAGTAAAAGCCATGGGGACCTCGCCAAGGGATGGATGAGGGAGATAAGGTAGGTGCAGGCCGGGAGCTAGGTCTTTCCGTGTTTGCGTGTTCCTTCGTCCAGTGCTGCAGAAGGGGCGAGGCCGAAGGCTTTCAGGTAGAGCAGGACACCTCCCTGAGGAGGTCAGGGTGATTCCGAGTGAGGAAGTCCGGCTGGTGTTGGCTTTGAGGGTGGGGCACTAGGGCTGAAGGAGGTGGGAGGCTGGCAGGGCTGGTCAAGGCCAGGAGAAGAGTCTTCTCTGGAGACCCTGGAGGGAATCAGTCCTGCCCTGGAGAGACCCATTCAGCCTTCTGACTTCCAGCGGGGTCAGATGAGTGTGCGTCCTTTAAGTCTCTTAAGTTCGTAGTCACTTCTGCAGGAACAATAGTGAAACTCTAACACATCAAGGCACTGTTTAAGTAGGATTTGCCTAGCGATTCCCAGGGAGGTTATGTAAACGGCACAGAGAGACTTTGTGATGACACAGTATTATGTAAGGAAGGGGAGTTCACCGTGCTTTTTCTTATATAACTGAAGGTGTGGATTATTCCAGAAGGTTTTGTCTACCACATAGCCAAGGAAGTTGAGTTCTGGTCTAACTGCATCTCATGAAAGAACAGCCACAGTGCCACTGTGCTTGGGGTTGAAGTGACCTGATTGAACTCCAAATGGGAAGGAAAACTGGAAATATTTATCTTGTCTGTTTTGCATTTATCTTTCAGATTTTTAACTTCTGGAAAAAGTGAAAAGCCAAGTCAAACCTTCAGGAAGAGAAGTGGTCCCGGCATGGCAGGGACATGGCGTTGGGGTGGGGAGGGGGCAGCTACGTGGCTGGAGGCTCTGGGTCCTGCGAAGGACTTTAGGGCTGTTTCTTTTAGTGGATTTGTATGTAGAGTTCTCAGGAAGCCGCTGGGTGTTGTACTCATACTGATAATTATCTGTGAGGGGTTTTGTTCCGAAAATAATGAACTATTCCATGGTTTTGGTCTGTACCTGAGTTCCATGAAAACAAGCAAATGTACAAGATGGTTTAAATGTGATTGGGTGGTCATGGCTATAAATATAACTTAGTTGTGGCTTTGGAGTCAAATGTATTGTGCTGAAAACCATTGTCACCTTGGTGTGGATGCTGGGTGGGTATTTTTAATGCTGAGCGGGAGCCCGCGTGCTGGGCCGCAGTGTGTTGCTCTGTGAAATACAAGCAGCAGCTGCGCATTTGAGAAATGTGGCCGGTCAGCTAATTCAGCCAGGGCTGGGGTGCGATGGGGTGAGGGAGCTGGATGAGCCACGGCAGCAGTAGGTTCATCTGCCGTTACAAGGCTGGGGATTTGCCAGGACCATTTTCCTCTAATTCTGGGGTGGGGAACCCCTGCTTCAGGAATAGACTTGGGCTCTATACTTGAATACCTAAGATATACACAAGAAAACATCTACTTAAAACTGCATGAAACCTTACTGTCTGTCAAGTTTGCAAGCTAATTACAATCGAACCATTGGGGGCATTTATATATAAATGTTTAAAATTTTTAAAAAAAATTTATATACAAAATGAAATTTCGGCATTAAATTATTTTAAGCTTGGACTCATGGACTTTGTGCTGGTTGCTGAGTCCACCCAGGCGGGTAAGGTGGACGGCCTTTTCTCCTGGAACTTGCACACCAGGATCTCATTATAAATTATAATGTTCTTAACGGCTTCTTCAAACCTGACATTAGTGTGCTAAGGATGAACCGTGGAGCTCACTTGGAGGGCAGGTGGTAAGGCAGGCTTCCTGGAAAGGGTTGTTTCTGAGCTGCTTCCTTGGAGAAGAGAGATGAAGGCGCCGTGGTGGAGAAAGTGGTGGTTTAAACCCCAGATCCAAGGGGAAGGGGCTTGGATCACTTGGCCAGCTAAGTGGCAGAAGACCATCGCACCGGAAGGTTGGACGGGGCTGGAGAAGAGGTGTGTAGGTGGACTGTGGGTGTCAGCGTTGGAGTCCACCAGCTTGAGGGCCAGGGGAGGGGGCTCACTGAGGGACTTCACAGATGTGACCTAGGTGTGCCCTTAGGGGCTTAGTGCGTGCTGCATCCCGCAGTGTGGGCTGTGCATCCCCTCACTCAAACCCCACGTTAACCCTGCGAGTAAGCGCCCTTCTCGCCTCTTTCACATTTGAGACACCCTAGAGCTCACGTCACTTCCTTAGGGTCGAGCAGCTGGTGTCCAGAGCCCGTGCTCCTCAGCCTGGCTGTCGAGAATTGGCTGGGGTGCAGGCCGTGGGGGTGGGTGGGAGGCAGGGCCTGCTGGAGGGGGTGCTCCTTAGGCACGTCAGGCAACCAAGACACTGATGGTGAGGATGCGTGGACTGAAACGAGGCAAAATAGTGCCACCCGCACAGGTGGAGGGACAGGAAAAGCTAGGAGTCTAGGATGGACGAGGGGAGGGGCGAGGGGAGGGGCTGTGGGAGGAGGAGGGGAGAGGAGGGGCCGCGTGGTGGCCTTGGACACGGTGAGTTTGAGGGGCACGGTGCGGCTAAGCAAAGCCGGCCGTTGGTAGATGACGTGCCCAGGGGAGAGATGGGGTCAGAGGAAGCCCTCTGAATGGCTCAGGCAGGCACACAGCAGGTAGCGTCCAGAAGACATGCTCGGGTATGGTAAGAAGCTGGGAGGGAATGCTCTGGAAAGAACCCCGAAGGACGGGTTCGGTGGGCGCGGAAGGAGAAGCAGGAGGGAGCGAGGCTGAGAACGCGCATGACATGAAGGAGCCCTTGGGCGCTGGGTGGGCCTCACTTCCCTGTGATCCCACTGGCTTGGAGGGAGAAGGGTGAGGCCGGGCCAACCTGAGCGATGTAGAGCCTGTCTTCAAATAAGAGTACAGGGCTGGGACGCGGCGTGGTGGCAGAGTGCCCCTGGGGTCGATCCCCAGTCCCAGCCAAAACATAGAAATGGTTGCCTTGAGGACACATTGAAATGGTCACTGGCGGGGCGAGTGGTCTGGATACCAGTGGTCAGGTCTGTCCGTCATCGTTGTCGGTTCCCGTCTGAGGCAGACCTTGAGCTCTTTGCAGACTGGCATTATGCTTGTGGTCTCTTGGCAACCTCACCGAGGGGAAGCTCTTCAAGCCTGACCTCAGGTAGCCCGTGGAGCCCTCACGTTGAGCACAGGCCGATGTCTTGGGCTTTGAGGTGTTCATTAGATTTCCCTGTGGACAGTAGGCACTAAGATACTCTTTTTATTTTTTATTCTAATTAGTCATACATGACAGTAGGATGCATTTGTGCATTTTGATAAATCATACAAAAATGGAGTCTAGTTTCTCACTTTTCTGATTATACTTGTTGTAGGATCACATTGGTCATACAGTCATATATGCACATGAGGTAATAGTGTCCGTTTCCCTCTACTATCCTTCCTACCCCCATATCACTCCCCTCTACCTAAAGTAACTGTATCTTGCCTAGTGCCCTCCTCTTATTGTGAATTAGCATCCGCATATCGTAGAAAACATTCAGCCTTTGGTTTTTGGGTTTGGCTTACTTCCTTTAGCCTGATATTCTCCAACTCCATTTACCAGCAAATGCCATAATTTTTTTTATAAAGCTGAGTAATATTCCATTATATATATCACATTTTCTTTATCCATCTGTATTGTGAGTCATAAATAAAAATATACTTTCCCAACTGTTTTGAAATGGATTGATTCAAATGAATTGAGATTGTTCTTCCTGCTGCCTCGTACTCTCCCATACATGCAAATGATGTAGGTTTGCTAAGGTAGGGATATATTTCAAAAGAAATCTTGGGTGAATACAGTTTGAAAAAAAATCTTGATAATCAACTTTCCTGGAGAGGAATGTTGTTACTATTGAGAATCACTGGTAATGGGTCAGGTTTCTTGGAATTCTGAACTTCTAAAATCTTTTTGTAGCTTATAAAATGGAAGATTTTTTTTATTTCTATTTTTTAATTCTAATTGTACATGACAGTAGAATGTATTTATATATTTTGATCATACATAAATGGAGTGTAATTTCTCATTTTTCTGATAGTACATGTTATAGGATCACATCAGTCATGCAGTCATACATACATGAGGTGATAATGTCTGATTCACTCTACTATCCTTCCTACCCCCAAACCCCTTCCCCTCCCTTCACTCCCCTCTACCTAATATAAACTAACTCTGTTCTTCCCTATCTCCCCCACCTTATTGTGAATTAACATCTGCATATAGGAGAAAACACTTGGTCTTTGGTTTTTTGGGTTTGGCTTATTTGCTTAGCGTGATATTCTCCAACTCCATCCATTTACCAGCAAATCTTCTTTAAAGCCAAGTTATAAATATTCCATTGTGTATATGTACCAGTTTCTTTATCCATTCATCTGTTGAAGGGCACCTAGGTTGGTTCTGTAGTTTAGCTATTGTGAGTTGAGCTGCTATAAACATTGATGTTGCTGCATCACTGTAATATGCTGATTTTAAGTCTTTTGGGTATAAACCAAGGAGTTGGATAGCTGGGTCAAATGGTGGTTCCATTCCAGGTTTTCTAAGGAATCTCTATACTGCTTTCCATAAAGGTCGCACCATTTTGCATTCCCACCAAGAATGTATGACTGTACCTTTTCCCCCACATCCTCGCCAACATGTGTTGTTGCTTGTATTCTTGATAACTGGCATTCGCTAGAGATATTGAACATTTTTTCATATTTGTTGATGGATTGTATATCTTCTGTGAAGTGTCTGTTCAGTTCCTTTGCCCATTTGATTGGGTTATTTGTTTTTTTTTTTTTGGTGTTAAGTTTTTTGAGTTCTTTATATGCCCTAGAGATTAATGCTCTACCTGAGGTCCATGTGTTAGATTTTTCCTAAGCTGCAGGCTCTCTTCACATTTTCTTTTGCTGAGAAGCAGCTTTTTATTTTAATCCATCCTGTTTATTGATTCTTGATTTCACCCCAGGGCTTGCAGGCAGCTATTCAGCTGGGGAGGGGTCCTTCCTGTCCTCTTCAGGCTTTCCTGTTTCCACCCACCTGGGTTGGGAGCCCCTGGTACTGGTCCGTAGAGTCTGGAAAGGGTGGTAAGCTGCTCTGGGCTTGTGCACAGATCCCTGTGGGGCTTCAGGTTTGCCCATTCTTAAGCGATTTGCTAAGCACTTTTAGGTGGAATCAGTCCCTCTGCGGACATGGGTGTGTTTCTGCTCAGGCCCTACAACAGGTGAGCCACCAACACTGCCTCCACCAGGAATCGTGTCCGGTGGGGTGGGCGCTTGCTGGTAGGTGGTTCCCTTCCACCTCCTCACCCCTACCATGTGGTCTAAAACCTGAACCCTGTCCTTCCAGGCTGTGAAAAGGAGCAAACCTCCTGTAACAGCTGTGGTTCCTAAGCTTTCACACCCATTAGAATCACTTTAAGGTGCAGATTCCTAAGTAGTTCCCGTTAGAATGTCTATGCCTGAGCCTGAATGTTTGGAAAAGGTTACTTGAGTTTGCTGGCTGCGTCCAAGGTGGTTCTCCTGCCCAGTGTGCTATGGCATCAGTCCTAGCAGTGACCTCTGAGGTGCCTGTGTGGGGGGATACTTAACCTGGGTTCCTGGTTCAGATTCTAGTGGCTCTGCTGCCTTTTGTTCAGTGGGATTGCCAAGGAGCATTTTTGAAGAGTCTGTGTACAATTGGGAGAAGGTAGAAACCCTGACATACTGAAATACAGGTGTATGAGAATTTTTCTAAGACTATAGATTTAAAAATTTATACTGGAAAAAGATCTTTTGAGGGAAGCAAATTTACATTTGAAGACACCGTTGCTTGAATAATTGTTTGCAAAACTGGCCCCATGAACATTAAGTACAAGATCATAGTTTTCATCGTTAGTCTAATGTCAACAGGAGCTATTATTGCAGTTTAAGTTAACGTTACGTTTTGTATCATTGTGGTCCAGATTACACACTTGTGCTTGATAATGCAAAAGAGTAAAGAGAAAATCACTTCAGTGTGACAATGAAGGGGGTGAACTGGTGATTTGGGGAGATGCGAGCCTGAGTTGTTCCACTGAGGTGGAAGACATCCGTTTCTCAGGAGGAGTCAGGAGAAAACTGGAAGAAAAGGATGCTACGGATGAAAGAACTCAACCTAGTTTCTTTCCTTCCACCCTGCACTTATTGTCATAAAACATGACTAGGCCAAATCAATACCGCCTACTTGCTGACAAAAATAGTTTGGAAAGGGCTAGTGACATTTGATGCCTAAGCAGCATTTTATTTCCTGGAGCCCTTTTGGGTGACTTGGCATGAGTCACAATTTGTTTGGAGGGGAGTGTAATCTGAAGGAGAAGACGTAGATTTTAAACACAAAGCCAAGGAACTTGTTGCAAATGGCTCTCTTCCAAATGGGTTTGTGAGCTGTTCATGGATGAAGCAAGGGTGTATCATCCTTGGAATCTGTTGGTGACACTGTATTGGATGAGCAAAGTGAGCTAAGGAAACTCTTCTAGTATCCCAAGTAAATTAACCTCTTAGAAGCTGAAAGTTGATAGGATGTCTAGAGAATTGAAACTCAGTAATAAAACATCTTTAGCTCTTTAATTGTGGAGGCATGACTATAAATGGTTCCTTGTTGGTGAAAGTCTGAATTAAATTTATCAGTGAAAACCACACAGTAACCTGTTTTTCCATTATGACTCCTAAAATATCTGCAAGTTTGCAGGCCTTGCAAAAGAAGCTGCAGTGGTGGTTGGTGATTAAATAGAAGACATAAGCCATTTGATGGCTGCTGTTTAGCAGCTGGGTAAATGATTTCTCCTGAAAGCAAAAAGCAGATGGAGTTCACAGCCTTCTATTTTTGTCCCCTGAATATTTACAGAAAGTGACATGAAGGAGCCTGTCTAGGGGCTGCTCAGATCCTACGCTATTCCACAATAAAATTTCCATTTATATTTCATTTAGAAGCAGGGGACGTGTCATAGGAATTGTCTCCTTAATCATTCCTATTTTTGAGAGTCTGGGGACAGGTAATTGTCTATATATATTGCAGAGGATGAGTATTGGGTCGTGTGGGCGCTGGGCACGTGGTACCACACGATTTACTTGTGTGGTCTCTTACTGATACCTGTCCAAGTGGATGTTAGCAACATTCCTTTGTGCAGAGGAATTGAAATAATATTGTGGTCACGCCGAAAGTCAGGGGTCAGAGTCGAAGCCGGGTCTGTCGGAGGCTGTGTTCTTGGGCTGATCAGGTGATTGCTACTTTGGACATGAAGCAGTCGTGGGCATCTTTCTTTCCACATTTATAGTCTACAGCTGTGGTGACTAATGTGGGAGCCAGTAGTCTCGGGCTACTATTTAATTACAACAAAACGACATATTCAATGCATTGGGAAAGATCTTCAGTCCTTCAGAGTAGCCACCTCTCGAGTGCTGAGTAGCCCGGGGTAGCTCTTGGCTTCTGTGCTGGGAGGCAGGCCGGGGCTTGCCCTCGTGGCTGGAAGCTCTCTGGACAGCTCCACCAAGATGAGGCAGAAGAGCTGGCGAGGTCTTTGGCTTCTTGGGTGTTTGGCTGTGAAAGGACATTCGTACTTGGTGAAGGTCTTTGTGGCTGGCCCATGTCTTGTGGCTCTGCCTGCAACTTGGTCACATGATGGTCAAGGGGGACTCCTGAGGTGACAGGGCCAGCTGTGGAATTGGGGAGTGATGTGCCCAGGCCATGTGGAGATGGGGGCAGCTTTCCTGCTGCCTCAGCCAGGCAGGAGTCTGCAGGGGAAGCACACGCACCCGTGTCCCACGCTGTGCCAGGGACAACTCTAGGGCTCCCTGTTGCATTGATCGTGAACTGTGAACATAATGTGACTTGGCTTCGACTCCTAGCCAGGAGTGGAACCTGAATTGCTGTCCCTGTGTGTGTGTGTGTGTGTGTGTGTGTGTGTGTAGAAAGAATGTGCTAATTTGAATTCAGATGTGTATCCATTTTGAGACGAGAGATTCTGTGAATGTTGAATTGGCCTTCGGGGTCCTTGGTGACAAAGTGCTGTAGGAGACTCAGAATGACTCGGAATGCAGTCACTGGTTTTAGATGACCCAGCCATCTCCATGGGTTGGGGGGCCTGTCTCGAGCTGTAGGGAGGCGGGGCTGACCTGGGTAGCGTTTTGGTTCTGGAGGGGTGGAAGGAGGGGGGGTGCTGGGCCTTTCCTGCAATGTGCAGTGGGCATCCAGGGCCCCCGTTGAGCTTGGCACCATCACCCCAGCTGCTCACCTAGGGAAGGTGGCTGGGACCTGAAGGAATGGCTGTCAAAGAGCCCCTCTTCCACATTGTGGGAGAGCCTGTTGAGCCCCATTTCCTTGGGGTAGAGTTCATTCTTATTAGGAATCTGTCGGGCTGGGGCTGAAGCTCAATGGCAGAGCGCTTGCCTAGTGTGTGTGAGGCACTGGGTTTGATTCTAAGCACCACATAAAAATAAAGGTATGTGTCCATCCACAACTAAAACATTTTTAAAAAGTCTGTCATCATAATTTACTAGCAAATTGTAAATCTGCTGTAATTACCTGCTGTTTCCCCATCCCAATTACCACGAGCTAGAAACACTGATAATTAATTGGGAGATAAGGAATCGATGAGATCCAGGGCCGAAAGCAGTGCAGTTGTTCTCCTGGTCAAGCCTTGCCAAGAATAAAACCAGCGGAACCAACCTGAGGTGCCTTGACTTTCCTCCCCCTCCATCCTGCAGCGGCTGGTGCTCCTCCCTCAGCGGCTGCAGTCCTTCCCGCACCTGGCAGCACTTTCCAGGCATTCACGTCTCGGCTCCCGTGCCAGGATGTGCTTATTATTTATAGAAAATAACACCACATTATCTACTTGAACTGACATTTTATACTTGTGGAAACTGAAGCCAAGGAAGTTACTCCCTCTGGTTGCTCTCTGGAGTGAGAGGCAGACACTTCCTGCGGGGCTGGAAGGGTGCAGCTGCTTGTGGAAGCCAAGCCCGCGGGGGTCAGGGGGCCGTGCCTGGTCCTGGTACCTGTGCGAGAGGAGGGGGGACTTGCTCCCGCCAGGTGGGGCCTGTCAACTTGGCCTCCACGTGAGAGGCGAAGACGCAGGCAAGAGCAAATCCCTCCTTCCTCCTCCTTGGAGGGGAGCTGGCGTGACTGTTTATCTATGGCATTCACTTAAGTTTGTCGCTGGTTGTCCATTGGTCCCCTCGTTGAGAGATGCCCTGTTCAGCGACTGGGTATTCTGGGGCCGGGTCTCTTCCTGACTCATCCCGAGCAGAACTCAAGCTCAAACAGTACAAGGTCCCTTTTGAATTGACCCCTGGGACTGCAAAGACCCAGAGCTTGTCAGTTCGACTTTAAGAAGTTCTAGAATGGCCTGGGACAACAGATTTGTAGGTCCTATCCCCAAAAGTTGATTCTTCAGGTCTTGGAGGAGACCAGAGAGAGTGTATTTAGTGAGTTCCTGGCCAGGTGATGGACCTTTAAGTAACAGGGTCCAGACCATCCTATTACTGACTTGAGAGCGAGGAGGTGCACGTCTGCTCTTTTAAAAGTTGTTCGAGAACAAGATTAAAATTCCTCACATGCTTCAAATTTCCTGGTTACAACTTTTGTTCGCAGTGGTTTCATCTGTAGCACAAGCTGATGCTACTGGATGAGACGCACACAGTCTGCTTGCGCCTCTGAGCTGCAGGCCATGCACCTGTCTGTAAGACATCTCAGATGTGTGGAATGTTAACCCCAGGGGCGAGTCTGTGGCCAGACCCCACTGCCAATGAAAAGGGCCGGTTAGCAGTCCTAAAACTCATTAGTACCAATCCAGCAAGTAAGCCAATACTCGCGGTAATTAATCTTAGAGTCTCATGTGACACCTGATGCCTCCTGACTTTGACAAAGAATACTGGGTTCTGTGGCGCATCAGCATTTGGGACTTGCAGTTTTGACCGGGTTCAAGCAGTGAGCAGCAAATGTGTACAAATGAGGATCTTCTACTGAGGACCTGTGGAACCCTCTGCCTGAGGTGCTGAAGAGGCGAGGCGTTGAAAGGGGCTTCAAATTCCCGGGACCTGTTACTGTCCCGCCTCCTTTCAAGGGACAGAGGAATGGAAGATGCAGATGGAGTTCATATTTTAGGCACCTGTTCTTTCGGAAGAAACATTCGAGGAGAACTTCGAAGACTTCCTACTTGAAGCTTTTAAAATTAATAATAGCCCTTCCCCCATTCTTGGGGAACAGTGTCTTGATATCCTTTGTAAAGATGTAGTAAAATGTAATGTATTGGATTAAAAAAGCCTTTCCAACAGCGGGGGATGTATCTTAGTGGTGGAGCGCGGCCTTGGCATACCTGGGGCCTTGGGCTCAGTCCCCACCCTACACATGCACAAAATGCTTTTCCACGTTATGTTTGGACTGATATCTGGTGTTGTGGGAAAATCTTAGGTGAATTGGTTCATTTTTTTTTTTTTTTTTTTAAACTGTAGAGGATCCTCTTAAAAACAAACACAAAAAATGAAGACTTGCTTGAATCAAGAATTTGGATGCCAGCTTAATGGCCTAGCACAAGTTACAGGTCCTTGGGCCTGTAGAGATCTTGGGGTTTTGGTGTTATAGAGGTGTTCTTTTGACCTGTGGACATCCGAATAGACGGCTAATATTTGTTGTATGTCCATGGGCCACGCTTTCTTTTAGGAGCTGGCAATGGTCATGAATGGAAATTCCTGTCCCCATAACACCTTAAAAAAAAAAAAAGGTGTAAGATGTTATAGAGTGAAAGGAAATCCTGCTTGTTTTTTGTTTACTAAATCAGAAAAAACTTTACTGAAGAAAAAGAATATTGCCCTTGGAGTGGGGTATTGTAGACCTGTTTCCTCAAAAGGATGAGTATGATGGACAGATCTGGCCTCCTGAGTTGGGAAGAGTACATAGCCCCTTAGTGGCCTCAGATTCAAAGGGCCTCAAGAACACAGGTGACACGGAGGGACTTTGCGTTCATTGACTAGAAGGGAAAAAACCTGTGGTCCAGAGCCCTTTCTCCGTGTGTGCGTCTCTACCAGTTCTTGCCGCCTCCTGTTTGGGACTTTTAGCCACTGATACTGGCTCAGGCCAGATGTCCTCAAAGCCATCACGGGAATACCAAGTTCCTCTGCATGCACTGCTTTCCACCGTGTAAATAAAACGGAGGTGCCTAGGTTGCACGGTGTGACGGCCAGATCATCTGGGGGACGAACACCCGGCCCCGCTCTGTGAGAGGAAAGCGCCTTGGCACCCTTACGCCCTTCTGTGCTTTTCACCTGGCTGGCTCTGGCTTTGTCAGTGCTCTTCACATTTCAGATGACAGACTTAATGCTCTGAGTAGTAAAGGAACACAAACTACTGCTAAATACCCAACTGTAGATGAAATCAATGGAAGGAGAAGCTGTAAGGGTTGCGCGGTCCCTTTTCAATGACAAAAGCCTGCTCATGCTTTTTTTTTTGTACTGGCGATTGAACCCAGGGGTGCTTTACCACGGAAGCACATCCCCAGCCATTTCTATTTTCTTGAGACAGGGTCTCAAGTTGCTGAGGTTAATCTTGAACTTGTAATCTTCCTGCCTCAGCCTCCTGTGTCCCTGGGATTACAGGGGTGCACCATTGCACCTGGCTGTTTATGCTCTTCAGTTGTGAAATCTTAAATGCAAATTGAATAGACACTGGGTGTGGGAATAAAGGGAACCATTCTTGATTTTAATTTTTAAAGTGGCTTTGATGGACTGTTGCTAATATTTAAGATCGGCATATTGTTTCCTAAATTGTAAGTGAATGTAAAGATGAATTGTATCTTCTTGTCACAATAGTATTTTGCAAAGGAAAACTTCCTGATAGGGAACAACCACCTCCAGTTTTTCCCAATTCCCTTACCGGAACAATTATCTTAAATGGAACTTTGTAAAAGTAAGTTCTGTGAAGTTCTGTGACAATAAGACCTAAGGTAATTGTACTTGAATAGTGACTTGAATTTAGGTGTGGAGGGTTAAGTATTTTGTAATCATATTTGACTCAGTATTTTTAGCAACTTTGCACTAAATTTGTAGTGATGACTTATAAAAGCCTCATGTTCTTGCTTTTGGCTTTTGTAATAATAGTCCCTTATGACTGGTAAATGCAAAATTATGCTCGTGACAGGGACTGGGTTAACTTTTATTAAGCTAATGATTCTAATAAATGCACTGTTGGTGTAACTAGTACATTCAGTTGCATTACTAATGAACCATATGGAACTTTGATACCAGGTTGTATGCTGAACTTACAGAATGAATTCATCTGACAAGACTGCAATGGATTGGAAAAAACTTTGGAAATTCTCTTCTGAATGACTGAAATTGCATTTAAGTACTGTATTCAGGGTGATCTATGCAGGGGATACCTGCTTTTTTAGGTCACAGGAGGGAGTTACAGCAGAGATACTGGATTTGCTGATGGACATTCTATTTTTTTAATTTTTTAAAATTTATTGGTGGTGCTGGGGATTGAACCCAGGGCCTTATACATGCTAGGCAAGCACTCTACCACCTGAGCTATATCCCCAGCCTGATGAATTTTCTAGTAAAAATGTAAGACTGCATCCGAGGGCTTGGGTCTTCCCCCGTTAATGAGCTGGGACCCTCTGTCTCTTCTGTATTATCCACCCCATGGGGTGATGTGAGTCACTTAGACATGGCATGCATGCCTTAGTAAACCTACTTCAACTGTCTAAACTTCCAGAATGCTAAGAATCTATAATGAGATGATAAGAATCCAATGATAGATTCTTACCATTTTGAGGATTATGAATTGATTCCTGAGAAGAGGGTCTTTGTTTCTCTTTATACTGGGGACTATGGCCACTGTCTTTTTCAACAGACTCCTATGTGGCATCATCAAAGGTATATGGTGGGTTTTTTAAAAAACAAAACTTTGAATTTTACTTGAAGACCGGGAGGGACTTGGTACTGGCAGCTTCTGGAAGGCACAGGTGAGGGCCACAGTTTTGGGTGTCTTGGAAGGAATCCCGTTTCTATCTGGCTCAGCAAATTCTTTAGGGGTAAAGAAGACAAGTTAGCTGTGGAATATTGCTGGTGTTAAGAGTTATGTGTATATTGTCGTTTATATTTGAATTGCGTTACAAGAGGCAGGTCAGATCTTACTGTGTTTTTGAGGCCTTGGACTTTGCAGAACAAATGAAGAATTTCTAGAGCTTTGATAATCTTGGTGGACTTCAAGCCCTCATTTAACAGCTGGCAGGTTGTTGCTCATTCTTGGCCCCATTGCTGGACATGGTAAAGGACCTAGAACACAAATCTTAAGTCTTTCTTGTGAGGGTATAACTTCCCAGTGTATAGCCACACGTGTTGTATAGCGGTGTCGTAATTCTGGTGACTGGCGAGTTGAGGTTTGTGGTGTCTGTGATGGTATCCCGTTGTCTGTCAAATGGTTGTTTAGAAAACGCCTGGTTCGGCCGGTGCAGTCACCTTGCTGCAGCTCACCAACTGTTACATGCCAAACTGGATGGAAACAGTGATGCGTCAAGGAGTCAACTGCCAAATGTGTGTCTTGCCCACTTTGAGATGGGTCTGGTCTTCTGGGGTTTCAAGATCATTGTTTAAGAGGGGTGGATACTTTTGGGTGGTAGCAAGGAGCCCTGGAGTAGTGGAACAGTCCTCCTAATGACAGAGAATTGTGGGAGGGAAGTGGCCTGACCCTGAGCGGCAGCAGCATCTTCAGCCGGTCCCTCCCTGCCCCTCCATAGTCACGGATGGAGTGGACTGGGGTCCGGAGGGTCTCTTGTGGAGCAATTGAGACTGTCAGCTGAAGAGTACTGCTCTCTTGTGGCCAATACCCTCAACACGGAGGGCCTGATGTGGCACATCTGTCCATATTGACACAGTGCACGTTCTGAAGGGACCTGGGAATTGGAAGAATGCAGAGCGAGCACGTGGTTTTACATACATTCACTCAACATCTGAGGTTGGTTCTTGACGTCGAACGCTGAGCCGAGGCAGTCTTGGAGGGGTCTCCTTAGGAGGACCGTCAGGGTGGGTCATAATTTTGGCATGGAGCTGGGTGGGGGCTGAACTGTGCCACAGGAACTCAAGTGCAGGATGAAGTTTTGCAGATGGAACCGTTTGCGATGGGCCCAGAGATGAGTCTGTGGGAACGGTGCACTCGGAGGGGAGGGCCCGGATGGTAGGCCTGGGAAGACAATTGACGGCCTCGTCTTGTTTTTTTTTTTCCTCTAGTTTCTCAATTTTTTCTTTAATGGAGAACATTTTCACCTTTATTGGCCTTACATTAAATTCTAAGCTGCTCCTACTATTGTAGAAGTCCCTAACAAAGCACCTGTATTGCTTATCGTTGTTCTTGTGGCTGGACGATGTGCAAGGATTGGTGAATTATTTAGTAGTTTTGAGTGGTGGTATTTAAGTCAGGTGGAAAATGAAGTGAAACATGTGCAGGCTTTAGAAATGATTGTTGTAGGTGCTGAATTAGAGACCTGGTTTGGTAAGATTTCACACTCGGATCCCAAATGGGGCTAATGAAATTTTGTGGATTCTGGCACCTGGTGAGCATTTGCCTGAACAACAATCTTGTATAAATAATCTTATATGTTTAGGTCAATACTAAGAGTAGGACATCGGTTGATCTTATTTGTGATGCTTATTTATTGGTAAGGAATTTAAATTTTAGACACATTGAAAGAATGTTTCAGGAAATTTGGAAATCCTTAGTGAAATCTGGAATCTAATGTGAAATTAAGGGTTGAGTTACCACAATTTCCTAACATTCCTTCTAAACCCAGTAGTTGAGATAGTTCAGAAATTGAATTATGCTGCCCTGATTTCTCCATCTTAAGAGAAAAACATCACTTAGGTCTAAAACATTCTTTCTGGGCTCTGACAGCTAATGTGGCTGGAATTACCAGTTCAGCTCCGGAGGCAGGGAGTTATAGCTCCATTAATGGCAGTATTATAGCTAGGAACGGACCCGCTGTCCCTCGAGGATGGTTAATTCTGACTTTTCCATAAAACCTGGATGTGTGGAAATCTCCCTTCAGTGGTTAAATCTTCCATATTAAAAGTTTCATTGTGCATGGGTTTTGATTTACTCATACTTTAATTTTTTTTTTTTTTTTGGAAATTGGCCTTTTTTAGTACCCTTGAACTAATTTTTTTTTTTTTTTTTTTACAAGAAACGTGTATGAAAAATATCAAACAATTTGACTTGAAACCCAGTATGCATGGCATGGTCACCAAATAAAAATACATTTTTTTCCTCCAAATTCCATGGTTCCTTGTTTGACCTGGAGGCAATCTTGCGTATGTGTCACAGGCAGATTCCCCCAGAATTAAAAATTCCTTTTTTTTTTTACAAGCTTCTTTAATTCAAGATAATAGAATCGAAAAATGTGTTTTTTGGGGGTAATGTCCATAATTACAGAGAAATGTTTGTAGTAAAAAAATTTGAATGACTTTTGTAACCAGATGGGTTTTAAATACGACAGTACTTGAAATGGAAAGTTTTCTGTCTGACTGTGCAGTTCGTATCAAACTTGGCCCTGAAGTGTAGTTAGATACTCAGTACTCCTTTTGATTTTTAAATCATTGCTTGGCATCTGGTACTGTTAATGACTTTAATGTATATAATTGTCAATGGATGTAATATTTGGGTCCCAAACTAAAAGATTAAAGGCAAACTTACTCTAACTCTCCTGATGTAATTTTTTTTTTTTTTTTGCGGTGCTGGGGATTGAACTCAGGACCTTGTGCTTGCGAGGCGAGCACTCTACCAACTGAGCTATCTCCCCAGCCCTCCTGATGTAATTTTAAGTTAACATTCGTGGTCAGCAGAGTGACCCTTAGCGTCTGCATCCTGATCCCCAGAACCGGTGTATATGTCACCTTACATGGTGAAGCAGGCTCTGCAGATATGACGAAGGATCTCCAGATGGGAGTTGATCCTGGATTGTCCAGGTAGGAGGGATGCTGTTTTACTCTGCATTTTTGCTGCTGTGACTAGAAGATCTAACCAGAACATTCAGAGGGGAAAAGGTTTATTGAGGGGATCATGGTTTCAGAGGTCTTCATCCATAGAAGGCCGACTCCTTTCCTCGGGCTTGAGGTGAGGCAGAACATCATGGCGGGGGAGTGTGGCAGAGGGAATCGGCTCACGTGTTGATCAGGAAGCAGACTCCACTGGCCAGATACAAATACATACCCAAAGCCAGGCCCCGACTCCCACCTCCTCCAGCCACATCCCACCACTTCAGTTATCACTGAGCTAATCCCAACAGGGGATTAAACCACTGATTGGGTTAAGACCCTCACAACCCAATTATTTCTCCTCTGAACCTTCTTGCATTGTCTCACACGTGAGCTTTTGCGGGACACCTCACATCCAAACCGTAACAGATGCATTCACCAGACTCCTTAGGTGGAAGAGGAGGTGGGGTCAGAAGCAGGTTGGAATGATGCAGACCCCAGGCCAAGGGTCCCAGCAGCCTCTAGAAGCGGAGAGGAGGAAAGACCCAGGAAGGGATGCAGTCTGCCGACACCTCGGCTTCAGTGACTGTGACATCCTGTACCAAGAATATGTTTGTATTGCCTTCAATCATTGCGTTTGAGGCGGTTTGTTTCAAGAGCAATGGGAAATTGTTTCTATTCTTTGCCTGAGACTTTTAAAAATAAATTGTATTAGCCTTCCTGTGCCTGAAATTATGAGAGATGGTTTCTAGGAAACAGTAGATATTCCAACAATGATGAAAATGGGACCAAAGTGACATCGCCTGCAGGCCTGTGGTCGTGCTCCTTAAAGTCAACTGTATGCTGCCCTCTTGTTAATCTCGTAAACGTTTGGATCTTGCTGGGTGGAGGGGCTAGTCTCCTATGTGTTTTATGTTACGCTTAAAAATTCAAGAACATCAGTTGGATAGTTGAAACTATTACTCGATGTTTGCATAGGGTACAGAATCTGCCCCTTTGCTATGTAAAATGGTAAAGCTGTGTCATTGAATCTTTGCCTGTTACACGTGCTTTGTAGTAGTCGGTATAAGATTGCTTATTGACGTGTCAGACCCTGAATGTGGGAAACCCAATATTTTTGGTCAACAAATTACTGCAGAGTTCCTGTAGAGTGTAGGGCAGGTGCTCACCTGATTGCTGCCGAGTTTTGACTATTAAATACCAAGCACTGTTGGCTCTCCCAACAGCCCATACGGTGGTACTTTCACCACCATAGTCACTTTAGAGGTGGGAAATGACTAATTGGATAGGTGGTACACAGCTTTCTGACTCCACTGCCTGCCTGCCTGCCTGCCTGCCTCCTGTCAGACCCCTAGCTTGCTGCCTGGCCTAGCATCCTTCCTGCAGGCAAGGGTCGATGCTCTTGTTGGAGGTAGGTGTCTTCTCAAACCTCCACCCTCCCGGGAGTTCTACTTGGTACATGGTGGTGCCTCATCCAAGGGTTGGCCCCTGAGAAGTAGTGACTAATGACAATGTTACTGTCCTAACCCACTCAGGGCTGCTGTAACAAAATATTTTAAACTGGATACAAACTTCTTGTAGTTCTAGAAACTGGAAAGCACAAGATCAAGGGGCCAGCACACTTAGCATCTGGCGTTGCTCGTAAATGACGCCTTCTTGCTGCATCCTTGCATGGCAGAAGAGCAAAAGGGGGTCCCTCAGGCTCCTTTCTCAAGGCATTAATCCCATCCTTGTGGGTGGAGCCTCCTAAAGACCTGGCCTCTTAATACTGCATCAGACTACTGAAACATAAATTTGGGGGACAGATACTTTAACCACAGGTAGCCACCATTTTATGATATATTATGGCTATCATAATTGTTACCAGTGTGTCCTGGGGATCAAAACTAGGGTGCTTAACCCACTGGACCACATTCCTAGCCCTTTTTGGTTTTTGAGACAGGATCTCATGAAGTTGCTGAGGCTGGCCTTGAACTTGCGATCCTCCTGCTTTGGCCTCCTGAATTGATGGGATTACAGGTGTGTGCCACTGTGCCCGTCAGGATCACATTTTCTGTATACTACGTGAAGAACCTTGTATGAGTCGGTACTTGGTGCAAGCAGAAAATTTCCTCTAAATTGTAAAGGAAGAATTTAGTACAAAGACTTGAGCTTTCAATCTAAGGACTGTTGGAATGTACTCCCTGCCCTAAATGTACTCCCATGCCATATAACGTTGAACTGGGTCCCTACGATCCTGTAAAACAGCCGTGGTTAAGAAGTCCCCCATCCTCTTTAAAGAATTCTTTCCCATATGGCTTAGATAAAACTGGTGGATGGATGACCCGTTTACTTGGGACAAGTCCAGACACAGCTCGCAGTACCCGCTTTCTACCTCAGACAGTTGGCTGGACCAATTGTACGCGCTGATTGATGAGAACAAGATGCTTGTCAAACTTGGATTGCACTTCTCTCCGTAGCTCAGACCCCTCCTGGGAATAGGCAGTCCCAAGGTGAGACCTTGCCTGATCTAGCATCGGGTTTGCCATCTTGGCACCTGACACCATTCCTTCCAACCTTTGTTCCCTCGATGCAGAGGAAAATGCCTTCTGCTAACGACTAAGCTGCTGCAGACCTCGTGCCAGAATAGCCCTTCCTCTCCCGCCTAGCGATGGTACCTGTGGATTGAGCCTTCCCTTAGCGAGTTCGCCTGGATGTTGGGGTTGACGTGATGCTTTCTGCAGAGACGGCTGGGATAGGCAGAGCGTTCTCTCGTGACCACATTGCAGGTTGTGATTGACCATGAGGGGAACCCCTGTGGCGTGGCAGGGAACACGTCTCTAAACTTCCAGCTGCACAGGGAATCGACCTGGAGTGAGCCAATCCACAGCACCCTTCAGGGGCCATGAACCATTGCAGTTTTGAAACATGGTGGCTCCTATGTAGGAGTTCAAAAAATCTCAGAATTTCTATTTTTCCTCACGTGCCTTCTATTTAGAGAACAGGGGACTTTGAAGCATGAGTATATTTTTAAACTACTGTTGTACACTTTCACGTACCTGTACTTTCTGCCTGTTGTCTGGAGATCTACTGAATCTTGGGAACAATGACTAGTTCGCCTTGCAGGCAGCCAGTAGTCAAGGTGCTATAATGAAACCCACACGCTGGCGAAGCCAGGTGGCAGCTGCAGGAGGGCACTTTCTGGTGAGCAGGGTGTAGAGAAAGGGGGCAAGTTCATCCCAGCACATGCCAGACACACCTACACTGAATGGCCTTCCAGTGGTTCGCACTTGCTCCTGTCAACCTGTAACGTGCCACGAAGTCTGAGAAGACTGGTTGCTGATGTGTCACTCAGCAACGTTGCGCCTGGGCTGAGGTGTCTGTTTTGGAGAGCCTTGGAAAACGTTAGTTGAATTCATCGAGTTCTGCTGCAGAAAGGGCTTTGACACGGAGCCCAAAGACCTGGCTTCTCTTGCGGTTGTGACCGAGTTATGAAATGGCGTTTCCTTCGTGCAGATCGCTGCTCATCAGTGGTTCTTCCTGCATCACTGCCAGTCACGAGATGAAAAGGCGAGATTCGAGGTACGAAGAGCCTTGGGAACGCTGGAGAATGCACACAGGCACGGCCCCGAGGAGTGGCTTGTGTGTGCTGAGTCACCTCCGATTTCCCACCTCAGGCCTGGGGCTGTTCTCATTAGCAGCACTTCCCTGGCCTGCAGGGGAAGCGGGTCCCTTACAAACTCAAGTTATCCTGGGCTAACATTGACGGGTTGAGACTCCTGTACCCGTCGTCAAATGGCAGTGTTCTGAGGTCGCACCATTGGTCCGCCGCCTGCGTGAGCGTTGGCTGTGTGCTGCCTATTTGAGCTACACCTTAAGGAACCAGAAGCATCCAAGCACTGTTGTATGACAAGTTGTGAAACGTGTCATTTGTACCTCAGTGCCAGTTGGCCTTGACACTACGGCCCTCCGTGCCCACGGGAGTAGGGTCTGGTCTGTCCACATTTAGTTGACAGATCCCAGGTTTCTCCTTGGCAGCGTGGCTCAGACTTGTCCTCGCACATACTTGTTGGTATCACTAATCCATCCTCTCTTCTGACCTCACAGAGCATTCTTTGCTCAGCTCATGTCCCTAGACATTAGGACAAATGCAAGTCTGAACTGAGCTTGTTCCAGGGATGTTGCGGGCACTCAGATTTGGGTGGCCCTGAGCTTGCGGTATAGCCTAGGTGACGTTCTGCCTGGCACCTGCCCCTCCCAGCCTATCTTCTTCCACTTCCAGCCTCTCGCCTCTGCTGGAATGAGGCTAGAGGACAGGCCTTGGGCTAGTGCACCCGGCTGTGAGTGGCAGAGTGGGGACAGTCTGCTGGCCCTCCAGCTGGCTTTGCCACCTGACGCGGAGAGGTTGGAGCTGTGGTCTTCGTTACTGATTGCGGTGATGGGGACTTGGCTGGCTTCCCTTTTGTTGTTTCTGGTTTTGTACCTCACACTGCAGAGTTGCTATGTGTCTGTTCCTGCACATACAGTTGTCTCGGTTGGAGTCCTCTGTGTGAGGGACACAGCTTGGGAGTGAAGCTAGACCTGCCATTCTTGCCCCTTGGGTAAACCCTGCCGGCACAAGGGCGTGTGGCCATGCTCCAGTAAATCCTGGGAGAAATCTCCTGACGGAACCTGCCCTGAGCGTTCTAGTCGTCTTGAGTCGTGTAATGTGGGCTTCCTCCTGAGTCCCTGGCCTGAGCAGAGACCTGGTAGGGAAGTGGAATAGTTACTCATGCTAGAACACCCCCAGCCTCCCCAAACAGCCTCTTCATTTAAAAACCAGAGAACCTTGTTTAAAGCTACAGTTCTAATAACTTAGAATTTGGGCAGTCTCTGTCCATCTGCTATTCTTGCCTCATCTTTGCATTTTTATATCGTTACTAAAAATTAAGGGTATAATTGATGGATTGGAATTTGATAAATTATCCAAGGAAAATTTTGGGTAAGTGTAGAGAGATAATAAAAGACCTTCATTCCTACTAGAGTCCTACAATTAGATTTTAAAGATGGGAAGAATAGGTCTAAATTTGTAAGCTCAGCAAACCTAGCATCGGTGGAACCAAATCCTAAACACGCAAATTGTTATGCAGAGCTTGCTAAGCGGGCAGGGAGTCTCAGGTGGTTGAGATTCCCAAGGAACTGCTGCCTCTGCTCTGCTGGGTGCGGGGCATTGGGTTTTGTTCTTTCTGGGTGAAGACAAAGACAATGTTCAGATGATCCACGCCATGGTACTCGTTACTTTCCCGTTTAAACATGTTTTCTGTGAGCTTTGAAACCATAGTTCAAGTGTTCCTTGACATCAGCTTATCATACGTGTACTTCACAGAAACACTAAATGCTTGAAGCTAAACATGACTCTTTTATAATAAAGCA
Organism: Sciurus carolinensis; assembly: GCF_902686445.1. NCBI lineage: Eukaryota > Metazoa > Chordata > Mammalia > Rodentia > Sciuridae > Sciurus > Sciurus carolinensis. The sequence continues at coordinate 7,208,137 of NC_062224.1, read as the reverse complement.
TTGTGATAAAGCAGATGGTTGAATAAGCATATAGTGTTTTGTGAGAGGAACTTCCATGTGACGTGAGAAGAGGCTTGAATGGCAAGTTGGGACCCACTTGTGAATTTGCCTCTGACTCACATGGAACTCTGGTTCTGGGGTTGTCATGTGCCCGATGAGGGACTGGATTAGATTATCTGGAAGGCTCCATCTAAGATTTTGCTCTTTTTGTTAATACTTGACCATGATCTTTAATTACACTGCGTTCATTCACTGACCCACTGATGGCTGGCTGGTTGGCTCGGGGGGAGTGGCCAGCAGATCACTAATACTTCCTTTAATTGTAAAGTTTGTGACTAGATTAGACTTTGATAGGACTTAGTTTTTTTTTTTTTTTTTTTAATCTTTCAGCGGTTTTGGATTTGACTTGTGATTACAAAGAGCCAGTTGGATTTCCAAATATCTTACAGGCATATATTTGAATGAGGTGAGGGTCCCTAACCTTAGTTTTTGCTGGGGGTTTGTATTTACATAGGATGTGATAGCTCTTGGCCCATTTTTCTGTACATGATTGACCACATCTAACCAGTTTGAAGAGTCACTTCTGTTAGGATCAAAGGACAGACTGCTGTCCCTCTACCCCTGTCTCTCCTCCTGCCTCCCCAAGAAAGGAGAAATGTTATTGGTCCCATTCATCTATGGGGCGGCGGTCCTGGGTTCTGGCTCACTGAACTTGGTTCTCACGCCAGGAGAGCGCTGTGGCTTGTGGGGCTGCTTTGTGAAGAACCGACTGTTTTATTACTGGGTCTTGGTTTTCAGTCTTTGCCGCTCAGTTGACACACAGTAATGAGGGATTGATGCACAGGTGCCCCCCCCCCCATCCCCAGTTCTTGCCAGTCGAGGCTCCTGTGCTGAGGGTACTGTGCCAGCCCCCCCCCCTTTTAACAGAGAACCAAAAATTCATGGGCTTTTACTTTGCCAGGGATGTTTTAATACAACCTGTGGATTTGTGAATGGTGTAGGGTGTGTTGTGACCTCGGTCCAGCTTCAGGTACTTTGCTGCTTCCGCTGCCTTCATGTTTAGTCACCAAATGAAGATTCTGTTCCTCAGATTCTTACTGAAGCTAGCCAGGGTGTGGGTTTTCAGCTCCCATGCTCGTAATTGCTTTGGATTTGAGGAACAGCTGACTTGAAGGAGGATGCGTGGAGGAGTCTCTGGCGGCAGAGCTGAGCCATGGAGGTGCTGGGAAAGAGGGTCTGGGGGGGGGGGACTCTGCTGACCCTGCCCCAGGGTGCTTGCGTGATTTGGTTCCTACAGGAAATGTGCCTCATAGTTGAGGGTGACCATCTGGATTGAGGAAGAGAACATCTAGTGTGACTTATTTTTGTTTGAAACGAGGTTTGTGCTCAATTTGGGGGTCTCCCTTCATGGTGGGAAGGTGTGTCCATAGCTGGCCCCCAGGAACAGCAGCTGGCTCTCGGGAACAGCAGCTGGCTCTCGGGATCAGCAGCTGGCTCTCGCATTTGCCTCTCAACAGAAGCTGCTCTGATATCCCCTGTTCCCTTCCACCCACCTTAATAAACAGTCACAACCCTTTACTTTCTTAATGGGTTATCCTTGACATCTTGGGTCTTTGCCTGGAGACCTTAACTCCTCCTGAGTTGACCGACTCCGTCCACCTTGTCAGAGTCCTGCATCTTCGACCTTGGGGTAGGCTTTAGCAGCTTTCAAAGGAGGACACCAACTGGCACCATAAAACTAACACTGCAGAGTGGACCCTGTTGGGTGGAAACATGTCCCCCAGAGGTGGTGTCGCACTGAAGAGCACGTGTGCACCCAGCAGGTAGTGGCAGGAGCGGCGCCTCCCCCCCCCCCCCCCCCCCCCCCCCCCCAGAGAGGTACTGTCTGTCGTTGGCCATTGCGAGCACGGGGCAGGCTGGCATTCCTTACTCCTGTTTTCTTCCATGATTTCACTTATAGAAAGGAAAGGAATCGGGGTCAATTGGTACCTTATGGGTATAAGTTCTGTCCTCGTAGTCCCAGCTGTTGTCAGTAATATTTATACTCTTGTAACCTTAGGCTTATTTGCTATAAAAATATGAAGGGACAGAAATAGTTCAAGGACATTTAAGGACTTACATAATCCCTATTAGGCCTAGTTTTATGATTTCTCATGGATTATGAACAAGTCATGAAACATTCATTTAAATTGTTGCAGAAAACCTTCACTCTTCTTGAGGCAAGCAATGTGGATTACCCAGTAAATATACTTAGTGCCCTTTAAACTCATGACACTGGCCTTGGTGGCTGTCTTCACTCACACTGTAGCCCCGTGGCAGACACTTGCCTCCATTGGTCTCGATGGCCAGGTGTCTCCACCGTGACTGGAATTGAGTAGTGCGGCCTGGGGTTCAGGGTCCAGGACCTGGGGACAAAGGGGAAACTTGAAGACCTCTTGAAGTTGGTGATGTGCATACGTAGAATAGTTCAAGTGCTCTAGTTGAGTTTGTTCAGAGGAGCAAGACGGGATGTGCATACAACCCTGGAATGAGACAGGCCTGTTCGGAGCTATTGGCTCCAGCAGTTATGGAAGCTCGCACGTCCTCTGCTCCCGTTGCAGACCAGAGACCCAGGAAGCTGGTGGTGCAGAGACCTGGGAACCCAAGAGCCACCAGTGTGGATTCCAGTCTGGGGCAGAAGGCTTGGGGACCAGTGGTGCTGAGGGCAGGGAAGACGAGTGTCCCAGCCCAGCATTCGGGCAGAGCGCCAGCCCCACCTTCCTCCTCCATCTTCATCAGGCCACAGCGGGTTGGGTGGTGGCCACATGCTGTGGGCAGGACCGTCTGCTCTGCCCAGTCTGTGGATTCCAGTACCAGTCTCTTAGAGAAGCACCCTCAGACACCTAGGAATAACGTCACCTGCTGTCTGGGCACCCTGTGGAGTTGACACACACCTCTGTAGGTCTCACTTCTGCATGTTTGTGTCTGTATGTATCTCCATGTAGTTTGTCACCACCTGTTAATTTGTGAGCCTGTCGATGGTGGTTCTCCACTGTGGCTGCACAATGATCACGGGTATTGAGTCTGAGCAAGCACTGACTGACCCAGGTGCAGAAGATGAAGCTACCAACTTATGACTGACATCCCCAGGTGTGCAAGAAGCAGGTTGCTGTTAATGAACCCTTTGGTTGGCTTTCTTGCCATCAGGTTTAATCTTTCAAGGAGAAGCTCATTTCTTTTTCTCCTAAAATACAGTATTTGTAGTAGTTGGATAAATACATTAAACGGGTAAATAAATGATAGGCTCATGGGAGGAGAATACAGCCCCAACTTTTATGTCGTCATGATTTGTTAAATGATTGTTAATGTAAAGTTCAACTTTTAAAACGGGACTATTATCTGTGCCTTTTCAGTTTTGTGGCCCTTGTAGCTTGATTCTTTAGAAAATACTCTGTAGGGGAAGTGATTATTATCCCTTTAAAGGATGGGGAAACCGAGGATCCACGACCCCAGGTTCCTGATGTCTTTACCATTTCCATCCTCATGACTTCCACTCTCCTTCTTGGCTTAAGAGTAAGCTCCTCCCTTTCTAATCAGAATGGTCATTTAACATGTTAAGTTGATGTCAAGAATGATTGCTGAGACTTCTGACCACAACCCAAAGAGTGAAGAGTTAAGCTCGTGTCTGCCTGTCCTAACTAGGATCTGAGGGTGTGTTAAATTCCTTCTTGCAGATCTCAGTGTGATATGATGGTGGTTCTCTTGAGTTTCTCAAATCCTGGTGAATAGAAGACGAGTTCATGCTTCAATAAGGAATTATCAGTCTGGAGATGTTTGTTACCATGCCCATTTTCACACTTGAGTTCCGCAAAAGTGTATTGTGTTCAATTTGGTTGAATTATATGAAGTTGCCAATGTTGAACTGTCTTGGACCTACAGAATGAGTTTCATTTGGTTTAGTCTAACGTTTTTAAAAAATCTTCTACTTGGGGAAAGTAGAAACCAATGCAAGTGAAGTTCTCTGTACCGGGACTCCCAGGCAGATGACTTACAGTTATACGGGATTTCCTTTATACCAGTAAAGACACAGTTTAATTTGACTCGATGCATTTTAAAATTTCTAGTATCAGAGTTTGCCTGCCTTGGAAATGACAGGCTACTCAGGAGTTGCTAAGCTTGTGGTCCCCGGACCCCACTCCCTGTGCCCACCCTTGCTGGAGAGAGGAATTGCTATTTTGTTTGATCTCATGAGAGAGTCCAGGAGACCTGTTGTAACAGGTGAGACCCTCCAGATGGGCAGGAGTCTCAAGATGTGGATTTAGGATCGAGATGACTGATTTTTTTTTTCTGGGTACTGGAGACTGAACTCAGGGGTGCTCTATCGCTGAGCTGTATCCCCAGCCCAATTTTGTATTTTATTTAGAGACGGGGTCTCACTGAGTTGCTTGACATTGCCGAGGCTGGCTTTGAGCTCGAGACCCTCCTGCCTCAACCTCCCAAGCTGCTGGGATTACAGGTGTGCGCCACTGCACCTAGCTTCCCATCCCTTTTTTAATATTTAGGGACAGGGTTGCTAAGTTGCTGAAGTTGCTCAGACTGGCTTTGAACCTGGGATCCTCTAGCCTCAGCCTCTGAGCCCTTGGATTTACAGGTCACCCTGCAGGGCAAGATAACTGAGTCTGAAAGGAAACAAACAGCCATCGAGATGCAGAAAGTGCTCCGAATGATTGTAAGGAAACTTGATTGTAATTCCTTAGGTACCCACCTTGACTGTTCCCTTGTGAACATGAGGGAAACACACCAGCACAGGGAGAGGTGGTGTGAAGTGTGTAGCTCCCTCTAGTCCAGCCCCTGGTGCCAGCTGGCTATAAATACCAACACCCCACATCTCCCGCAGGAGATGGCCACATCCCCCTTGAAGACACGTTCCTTTCTTTTGCCCAAAGTCATCTCTTGAGATGGTCCCCGTTCACCCTTGCATATGTATCTACTTTCCTAAATAAACCCTTGTCTTTACCTTTGGCACACGCTGAAATTCTTGGTCATGTATGCCAAGAACCCCAGTGGTCCAGAGTCCAATTCCTGGTCCCCTCTGGGAACTCCTCGGACCCTTCTCTGGAACATCTTGTCCCTTGGGCCAGCAGGGGCTGGGCTTGGAATACCCTCTGGCTTGTGAACATGTCCGTGCAGCCCAGGTGCTTGACGGGCAGGCTCTTGGGGCCATCTGAGGTGATGTGATCTCCCAACCTTGTCTTTGGCCTCTCAAATCAGTCTCGGGGAGAAAGATGAGCGAATGTGTCTGTTCGTACCTTGGCAGTCTGTTCTGATTTGCAGGTGCACTGCCGGAACTCATGGTTCTAGGCTGTCAACTTGCAGCATTTAAGGAACAGTGGGGACTGCACAGGACTGTAGCCTGCTGCTCGACTTTGCAGTTGTCCTCTGTCATGTGCTGTTGGCTGGCTTCTTCCTGCCAGTGTGGATGGAATCGGGGCAGGGCCGTGTGGGCCTTGTTCTCTCACCTGCAGGGCCAGCTCACACTCCTAGAAAGGGCTGAGTCCTGGGCTTTGTTGAAGTCTTCCTAGTGACTCTGGGGTGGACTTTGAATTATTCAAAACCTCTTTGAGTCACTGCTTTTTCACCTTAAAAAAAGGTGAACTAAACAACAAGGGTCCTGAGGTCTGACCAACTGTAAGGTAACATGAAAGCAGCAGCCGCTTGGTCTTCTGTTACCGGTGTTCAGCTTGGTGACTCAGCCGCAGTGAAGGTGACTGATGGGCTGTGGGAGCACATGAAGCACTTGGAGTAGCTGCAGGAAGCTCCTGTAGCTGGTACCCGGCTTGTGAATGCCCTAGGTCCAGAGCGCCCAACCTACAGAGATGAGTGCCATTTAAAAGGGCACCAGCTTGGCCTTGAGCAGACGTGGTGGTTCAGTTGCTGGCTTGGTCGAGATTTCTGCTTGTCACAGTCCTGATCCTTGGAGTCCAGGCTCAGCCTGAGACTCACAGAGCCAGAGGAGGTCTCGTTATCTCCTTCAGGGTCTGGGTGAACCCCACACTGCCTTGTCCTGGTCTGTGGCATGAGAGGTGTCATTAACGCTGGGCTGGGCTTGCACCCTGTCAGGGGCCAAATGTAGGACTGCGGGCCTTGCAGGGTGAGCCTCACTGATTTCTCGTTGGACTTGGTTACACAGTTGAGGGCTGTTTCTAATGCGCTCACCCTTCATGGCCCTGTTACACACCGAGTTTGTCATTTATGAACCTTGAGGAACTCCCCGCAAAGGCTCCTGTCCTGTGAGCAGGGCAGTTTGTATGGCCTGTGCAGTAGGAAGTCACTGCTTATTTAAGACTGTTTCTAGGCTCTTAAGATTTTGTTACTTTGTTTTTGTATCTTGAGTAATTTTGACTCAGTTATTAGTTAGTAGCCTGTATACTGATATAGTGATGAAAAAAAATCTTTTTTCCACCAATAAGAATGAATGATTTTACTTTAGCATTTCCTAATATTAGGACCAAAGGGCCCTCCTTGATCTGTTCCAGAAAGCATTAAGGCCAGATAAAGAATTGGTTTGCAGAGGTAAAGAGCAGGCAATGTGTAGAACTACCTGGTGAAGGGACTGAGGATGCCCAGCCTTTACCCCAGTAGTCTGCACTCTAGGCACCCCTGCAAAGCATGCTGAACCTCTCACTCATTGGGTCAGGGTCCTGCTAATCTCCCAGGATTTTCCTGTTCTTCATCACCAAACAAGTGCAGGGCGGCCAGGAACAAACGTTCACTCCAGGGCCCTCTCCTTAAGAGCTCCGTTGAACGTTGAGGGCCGGATGTCAAGCAGCTCTTGTAACCAGACCCTAAGCATCGGCAGTTGCCGTTTTCCATGTTGGAGTCCATGCCCTGGAATGCGGGGGCTGCTGTGAGCTGCTCTCCACCGTGGCTGAGGAGCTGTTATAGAGCAAGCTCCAAGGCCACAGGCTTGTTCAAATGTACCTGTTGGCACTTGGCATGGACAGTTAAACGTCTGAACTGCACAGGCGTCAGAATTTCCCCAGAGGAGTCTGGGTGCTTTTAGCTCAGCCTTGGTTCTCACATTCCTTTTCTGGTGAAGGTGGGGTCATCGTGGGTCTTGTTCTTTTTGTAACCTGCTTTGGAAGACAGCTGTCTGGGACAGGGTCCTGCCATGTCCCACCAGCCAGTTAATCTGTCCTGGGAAACCCTTTCCGGGAACTGCAACATGCACAAGACATGGCTCAAGAAAGGGTCACGGCACGTTTGACATGGCATGTTTGAGAAACATGGCACAAGACCTGACACTCCCCAGAAGAGCCCCATGTGTGTTTCTCCTTCAGGCCCCTCACACAGAGGTCAGCAGCTTGGTCACTGGTGGCACCTGGACCATTCAGAGGTGTGCACACCTTCTCGGCGGGCCCCCGCCTGCAGCCCCAGGTGCCAGGCTGAAATATCTACGGGAAAATAGCCCTGGTACTTCCAGCTCACTGGGCACCGGAGCCCACGTAATTCAGGGTGGCTATTTGTGCGGTGTGGGCAGCAGTGCGTGGCCAGTCTAACTTGAACCCAGAGATTGCTGTTCATATCCCTGCAGTACTGTTCCCTCACTGTGTGGCCTCGAGAAAATATATCATTTTGAACCTAAAAACTCTAAATCTGGAATGGGACAGGTATCGTCCACCTTTCAGTACTGTTACGAAGAGTTGGGTGGGATTGTGATGTCAAGTGGCACAAGAAGTGGAAGGCTCCCCCTGCCCCACAGGATTGTACTCGGGGCCTTGGGCGTGCTTGGCAAGCCCCCAAGTGCACGTAATAGCCCAGGAATAATACCTCTTGGCCCCTCCCCTCCTCCGCATTTCCCTTCAGCTCTAAATTATTTGTACTCGGACCATGGCAGATCATCTTGTGTATGAAGTGGGAAGGTTTCACATGGGTTGTACAAGGTTAGATTTTTTCTCCTTTGCATGTTTTAGATGCAAGAATTTATAGAACTTAAAGGTTTTTTTTTTTTTTTTTTTTTAAACTGCATTTTTAAAATACCTTTGTTTTTATGTGGTGCTGAGGGTTGAACTCGGTGCTCACGCCTGCTCAGAAAGCGCTCTAGCACTGAGCTACATCCGCAGCCCCAGAAAGGCCTCTGTTGAGGACCGAAGTGTTGCTCATACAGGTACAGTCAAGGTCTTGATGCCTCTTATGGTCCATTTCCAGCTCACTCCGTTACAAAATGGAGCAGAAGACTGTGTGACTACATGTGTTCCACTGTCATCAGATTCTGTACAGACTTTGAAGAAATCACAGAAGGTTAAATGGGATAATGAATTGAATAGGGAAAAACAATGAGCAAACCTTAAATTGGTTAGCAGTGATTCCCGAGGCCAGTTCTGCGATTTGAGTCACTAACAAAGTATGCTGGAGTGCTACGGAGGATTCAGAATTTTCAAGGCATTTTTAACTCTGCATCAGAAAGTGGGCTCTGTTGCACGTTTATTCCAATTAACTGTCATTCGGAAATCACTGAGTGAGAGCTCTGGGCAGGTTGGCCCTGGGAGTATGGAGATGGATGCTGGAATCCTCTGACCGCACTGTCCAGTGGAGATCCAGACGTAGGCAACTGAAGTGCAGCCAGTTGGTCCTGTGATGAAAAATAGTGTAGGTTTTGTTAGACTCCCGAGCGTGGGCTGTGCCGTGAGCACTGTGTGCGTGACCCCTGTCTCCTTCCTTCCCTCACAGCTGTGTGGGAACAGACCAGGGAATTGGGGTAGAGCTTGGGGACCTTGCCCAGGGTGTCGAGGGTGGAGCTAGGGTCTGAGTTCTCATTCTTGCCCCAAGTGATGAGGGAGCAGAGGGGCTCCTGGCTTTGCTCAGGCAGCTTGGTGGTCAGTGAGGCCTCACGGGGGTGGGGGGTGGTCCCAAGTGGTGATCCTCAGGTAGTAGGTGGTGTCTCAGTGGAGCGGCCCAGCTTGGAGGTCTTGTGGGAGAGGACAGGTGCGCTTGCCCGGAGCAGGTATGTTCTGAGTGGCGGTCCTGGGAGGTGCTGGGGGAGGGCGGATTCTGTGATGAAACGCCTGAGGTAATTAGGGTTTTCTGTGGCATGGTTCTGGAGAGTCCTCTTCAGGATCCCCTGGACCATCAGGGTTGGCCTCTGGGTGGGGAGCCACGTGGCAGTGGTGGAGCACACTGCTCACACTGTGGGCCTTCAGGAAGTGAAGGGGAGGCTGGGTCCTCGTGTCCCCTTTGGCCCCCGGCCCCCAGTGACCTGAAGACCTCAAGCGCCCACTTCCTGGAGGTTTTATCACGCCAGGGTAGTGCCACCCTGAGGTCCACACCGGAACCCACGGATCCCTTGGAGGAGCACTAGCGAGAACGAGATGCAAGAGTAGTTGGACTCTTTTGTTCTATCAACGGGGACAAATTACAATTAAAATCGTGCTTGGGAAACAGATGTGCTTATGAACTCTCTGGGACCAGCACATTCTTAGCCACTCTAGATGCATCTTTAGGCTTCAAAGATAGAAATTCAAGAGTTGTCTGGGTGGAGCCCTTGCCTAGGATGAGTGCCCAGGAGGGGGAGGGGTTGAGACCTAGATGAGTGCCCTCTGTGACTGGCACACAAGAGAAGGGACCCCAGGAACAGATGACCCTAAAGACTAGTTAACTGGGACGAGAGGGTTGACCAGAACTGCAATTCTGTTTCTGTATTTGGTCTTTGATTTGTACGCCGTTCGTAGATGATGCATATGTGTGTGTGTGTCCATATACAAGAACAGCTAGTATATTCTCAAGTTGTGATTCTGTGTTACTTGGAGCTGTTATTTATTTTGAAGCTAGTCAAAGCAGCCACTGGGGAGAAAAGCTTGGGACTTTTAGAGGTTTTATGATAATGTTGCACTTTACGAAGAGCTTATGTGGTCGTTGTTTTGCTTTTTCTCTTGGGTGCATTCCTGAATGATGCTAATTGTAATTTTTAAATCCTAGGGTGAACAATGCCCTTTTCAAGGAAACATCTATAACAGATGAATTGTCTAGTCCATCCCCTTAGCACACGTTCCCTGAACACACATGGTTTACTTTTTGTTCTTTGATGCTCCTAGTTTATTATTTTTTCACTATTGTACAGTCTTTCATGCAGATTCACCATAGCTCATCCATTTTCATATCTATGGACATTTGAATTATTTGGGGATATGTGTCCATTCAGGTTTAATTTTCCTTAGAATTTCCATGCAGACAGTGAGAATGTTAGTGTGGTAGCATTAACTGCTACTGAGCCAGCGGACTCTGATTATAGCCACACAAAGCCTGTCAAGTTCTGTTAATACATCGAATCTTTTGCTTATATTCAATATATGGAATGGGACCTCCTCATTGTCTCTTTAGATCTTAAATTTGGAATTCATTTTTATTAATATTTGTGCCGATTTACCATATACCAAAATTGGGATGTGAAATGACAAATTTAGAACAGCAAGAAACTGCATTTATTTAATGCCCCCAAATGGCTGCAGGTTCCTCCCATACTACCACATTATTCCTCACTTGAGACCTGAAGTTTGGCTGGAGTTCTCCAGCTCTGCTTTCAGACGTGCACATCATTCTTCAGAGAAGGGCTTACTGCGGGCAGGCTATCCCGTCTGTGGGGTGCGTTTTCCCGGTCAACAGGTTGCCAGATGTAGTTCCCTGCCTCAGCGGAGCTTGCTCACGATGCCTGTCAGCAGTGTGACTTGCTGATGGTCCTCTTGAGTTGCCTGTGGCGTGTAAGGACAGTGAGTGGATTTCTAGGAAAAGTTCCTGTCATTCTGAAGCCCTTAAAAGGCGGGGAGTTGGAATGTGCAGAATATTGAAGCTTTGTGTTCATACCTAGAGCTTTTATTTGAAAGGAATCTTCACATTGGCATTTCCCATATGTATATCCCTAGTTCATGGACTTCGGGCTGTTGGCTAACTCAAAGAGAAAGGCAAGTCTTAGTCCCGGCATGCCTTTATTTGCCAGGCTCAGATCACCTGGAGGTATTGAAGCCTCTGGGAAAATTGATACTTAGTTTCTACAAACAGTGTTATTGTCCTTCAAATAGGTAACTGTCTCCTGGTTCTTTAAAGGAAAAATACAGCTGTGAAAATGGTTTTAAAAGATGCAAGAGTATGGGAGATCGGTTTACAAATTGTACAAAAAAAGTATGTGCTTGCTGATAAGTGGACCTGATGACATTGTTTTTAGTGACAAAGAATATAATCCATGTTTGCAGTATTGTCACAAGTGAAATGGTAAAAACTGACTCTTGAGCTTCCTCATTCGTGACACTTTTGTGTCCTGGTGGAGGATAGAGTAGAAACTGAGACTAAGGGTGTAATTGTGAAGTGCCATTAAGAATTGCTGCAGGTTGGGGCTGCTTCTGGATCCTGCTCTGGAGAGGGTTTCTCCCACCCCCTCTTGCAGGCTGTGTGTGTGTGTGTGTAGGTGTGTAGACTTTAAAACCTCAGATGTGTGCAGATTGCAGATGTGGGGATGGTGTTGAGGGATGGAAAGCAGAGGTGTACTAGTTCCGGTCACTGAGCCCCATCGTATTGGATAGGTGTGGGCTAAAGCACCAAAGGCAGTGAGCACTTGACTCTAAGGGTGGGAAACTTCTGGAAGGCCTTCCCTATGAGGAACCCGTCCAGTGGTTGAGCCCATTGACTTTCCGTATCCTCCCTGCCCCAGGCTTAGGGTGGTGAGGAGCAGCTCTCATGCTCCAAGGGTGCACCGCGTCTGCATTTCCGCATCCTAAGGAGTGGTCCTGACAAAGGTCCCTCTCCCTCCATAGTGAGTTTGCTGCATTCGTAAGTAGGTTTCCAAAGATCCAGCTCTTCAGTAGAGGGAATTCACAGGGAACGGAATGTGCAGGATCAAATTGTGCTCTTCTGCCGTTCCATTGCCCAGTTTATTGACCAGTCATGTTGCCAGGTGTGGCGCATGCTAGCAGCTTGGGCTGAGGTAGGAGAATTGCAAGTTCAAGGCCAGCCTCAGCAATTTAAAACCTGTCTGAAAATGAAAAAGGACTTGGGTTATCACTTGATGGTTAAGTGCCCTGGGTTCAATCCCCAGTACCAAAAAAACAAAAACACCATTCATATTAATTTTTATCTGTTTCTGGTGTTCGATTCACCAGAAATAGTCATCTCGCTGTTGACTACTTCAACTTCTCCCTTCCAAGGAGGAGAACGTGCCATTGGCCACAAACTCGTTCGAGCACTGGTTGGGGAATCGTTATTTTAGTGTGCGCTGGGAAAGCGGATGCTCGTGGCCATGTTACGGAGGTATGTGAGGTCTCGGCTCAAAGAATCTTATGAATTTGTTTCAGGCCATTTCAGACAGAAGGAAATGCCACACAGAACAGTTGCAGAAATTCTGGTGCAGTGTTGTGAATTCATGGGGAAAAATGTGTAATTTCCCACAGTGGCCCCTTTGAAAGGGGCAGTGCTTTGAATAGGTACACACCAGTATATTACGAGAATTGGTCATGTTCCACCTTGTGTGGGTGCCAGGGTGCACCGTTTTGTGCAGGTGGGAAACCGATGTTTATCAGTGGGTGCGTATCTGTGAAGGTGGTGGTATTTCTCTAAGAGCTGACCAAAATAACAATTGCAAGGCATTTGCTTCTCTTTCACGTGGCATGGTTTCTGGATTTCTTCTAGTTGATCAGTATTCCGAAGGCGAAGAAATGGAAAATAAAGCCCCACCTAACTCGCAGGGGGCTGCACATTATGATAGGAACGGATTGTAGCCTTTAATTCTGGTAAAGGCCAGAGAGCGCTTCCTGGGCGTGGCCAGGGTGTGGATTTTCTTGTGTAGTTGAAATGTGAATGGATCAAAGCTAGGCATGGGTGTCAGGGAGACCCAGCTTTTAAAGGAGCTCCATATCTCAAAAGTGCTAGGGGCAGGGCTCTTGGAGCCTTTTGGGTTGAAAGGAGATGCAGGGCCCTGTGTCACTGGGTGGCCACCAGGAGCAGGTTAAGTGGGTGTTGGTCTCCAGCCTTTCCGGGGCTGGACAGCAGCAGTGGGCTGTTTGAGAACGTGTGTTTTGAATCGTAGTTGATAGCGCCTGAGTCGATGTAGTGTTGGAGACACTTTCTTTGCACCATGCAGTGGTTGATCCCTTTTTGCTCCTTTTTTTTTTTTTTTTTTTAATTCTAATTAGTTGTACATGACAGCAGACTGCATTTATACATTTTGATACATAAATGGAGTGTGATCTCTCATTTTTCTGATTGTACAAATTGTAGGATCACATCGGTCATGCAGTCATATGTACATAAGGTAATGTCTGTTTCACTCTACTGTCCTTCCTACCCCCATCCCCCTTCCCCTCCCTTCACTCCCCTCTGCCTAATATAAAGTAACTCTATTCTTCCCTATCCCTCCTGTTTATTGTGAATTAGCATTCATATATCAGAGATGAATGGAACCACCATTTGACCCAGTTATCCCCTCCTCAGTTTATACCCAAAGGACTTAAAATCAACACCTACAGTGACACAGTCACATCAGTGTTTATAGCAGTTGAGCTCACTATTGCTGAACTGTGGAACCAACCTGCGTGCCCTTCAACAGATGAATGGAATATTACTCAGCTTTAAAGAATGAAATCATGGCGTTTGCTGGTAAATGGATGGCGTTAGAGACTATTATGCTAAGCAAAATAAACCTTTTTGCCCTTGTTTTGACCTCATGATTAATGAATTCAATGATCTCTCTGGTCTGCAGCCTTTATGTTGAAGGACCCAAGCCATGAAATGTCTTCAGCTTTTTGGCTTTTAAAAAGAAATATCTGGGAGTTTAAACAAAACCATAATAGTCTCACAATTTCAAATCAGAAGTTTTATAGAAAACTACTAGCTCTGGTCTATCATGTAGATGCTCTGAACGTGGCGGTAAATGCTGTTTGGAAAGGAGCTGGGTTTGTTTGGGCATTGGGTATAGGAAGGGCTGCCAAGCAGTGGTGCCCCCCCCCCCCCAAATATATAAAATCCATTGAAAAGATATTTGGTATAAAACTGGAATTGGAATTCTTAATTTCCTCAGCGTTTTAGTAGAGTAGTAAGATAGCATAATAAAAGCTTGCTTGAGAAAATCTCTTTAAACAATACCAATAGTTCCAGGGAAAGTCGTGCTGAAGTGCTTTTGGGTGTGGGGGGAGGGGAAGTGTCCTTAATATAGTTTCATGTTGGTTTTTATCTTCATCTTTGGACGTGGCGCAGTGGTTAACTTGAAGCCATGGGTGTTGGTGTAGCGTGGCATCTTTAAAGGGTGCAGCTGGTACTGCGGTCTGGAGTGTGAGCTGCGAAGCCTGAGCCAGGGAAATCTGGTCAGGAGCCTAGGGCTGGGAGGGACCACGTGGACGCTCGGAGCAGTCTGGGCGCTGGCCCGCTTGATAAGGAGGCCAAGTCCTCAGCGCTGCAGGCCAGCAGCTGGAGGCATCTGAAGCTGGAGGACAGACAGTCTCATGATCGGCATGTTGACCACTTCCTTGGCAGTGAAGTAGGTTGTTTTGCTACAACCCTCCCCTCCCCCAGCTTGATTTTTGTTTCCTGGTAGGATTTTTCTTGCCTCTCCGTAATTACACCCATCCTGAGAGGGATTTTGGCCTAGATTTCCCTGGAGGTCCTGAGCTGTGGGCAGCGGCTTCCTGCAACACTGAATTCAGTTTGAGTTCGGCCTGACCTTTCTTTGGACACCCTTCCTTGCTGAAAGGCAGCATCAGCAGGAGCTTGTTAGAAGTGCAGAGCCTTAAGTCCTACTTGAGACCCTCAGAGATGGAACCTTTATTTAACAAGATTGCTGGTGACTTGACTCCACCTTCAGGTCTGAGCAGCACAGATCTGACTACACTCAGTGGCTGTGGGTTTGAATTTTCAGACCGAGTCCGGGGCTCTTCCTCCACCTTCACCCTATGTGAATGGGGTCACAAGGAGGAGGCTTGAGGGCGAGGGGTTTCTCCCAAGGCAGGGTCAGCTGCACGTGACAACCAGCTCTCATTGTTCAATGTCCTAGGGCTGTTCAGGATCAATGATCTTTATGACATTGTTCGGTTTCTGTGGTTTTTGGATTTTGGCTTGACCGATCTCTTGCAGGGCTATGGTGATAGGGTTTGTGAGCACACAGGTAAGTTAGCATTGACATCCTGTCCTGTGCGCTGACCCTGTGCAGTCCCATGAGGTGTTTCCTGTTGGCCCCATTCTTCTGATGAGGACCTTAAAGCACAGGGAGTTTGGGACCCATGTGACACTTGTCGGCAGAGCCGGACACTCTAAGTGGCTGTTTTATGAGCCTTGTCACTCATGCGTCCAACACTCTAAGTGGCTGTTTTCCTTTTCTGCTTTAAGTTGACATTTTAGAGCTTGTGAACCGGCACCGACGCATAAAGATTAATGGATGAGACCTTATTCTTTTGAGATCCGGAATGTTCTTTGGAACTGGTGGGGTAAATACAGATGTTCCGCTTGCATGGCCTGTAGCTTGTATTGGACCAGGACTCATGAAACGGTCTTTCACAGAAAAATCTCTTGGAGAAACCTGTTTACCAAAGATTATGTGAGTCGGAACAAGGTTTCTGGATTCTAGTTTTTAAGAAGCATTTTAAGAGCCATTGAAGGAAACAGTAGCTTCTAGCACAGAGCTCCTGGGTCGCCTGTGGGTGACTGGCTGGGGCCATCTCTTTGGCAGTTTGCTTGGGCACAGTTCACCAGAGTCTGAGTCCCATGTGGCTCAGTTGAAGCAGCAGAGGGATGTTCGTGAGGGTCTCTGGTCCCCAGGGAAGCCCTCCAGCAGGCCCTATAGCAGGCTCAGAATAGGGAGCATGCCCTCTTGAGACCACTGAGCCTCTTCACTCTGGGCTTCCCGTGTCTGAGGCATTCTTGCTCCAAATCTCATGCCTGTTCAGGTCAACCTGAAAGGGAACTCGGAGTTGTGACCGTAACAGCATGGATCACTGTCCTCTGCTTTTGAGGAATTTTTTTTTTTTTTAACCTGTTGAGGTTTTAGAAGAACTTAATTCTTTCTCTCCCAGATAAATTTTTAGAGTTATTTAGCTAGAATCTTAGAAGGAATTGAACCTAAGATTGAAGAAAGGTCCATGTGAGCTCTAGTGCTGCGTGACTGTGGGCCTTAACCTCTGGCAGAGGTGTATGGTAGTAGCATGCCCATTTCTACAGTAGCGAGCCTCAGTTGAG
Source organism: Sciurus carolinensis (assembly GCF_902686445.1). Lineage (NCBI taxonomy): Eukaryota > Metazoa > Chordata > Mammalia > Rodentia > Sciuridae > Sciurus > Sciurus carolinensis. The sequence continues at coordinate 7,191,952 of NC_062224.1, read as the reverse complement.
ATGTTCTTGTTTTTTCTCTTTACCTAGTCTGCTGAGGGCCTTTACCTCTGCTGAGGGCCTGATTTCGAGTTCTGTAGGGACACTTGAAAAGGCTTTGTTTCTGAACCAAGTCTTTGCCTCTGCTACAACTGTCCCCGCTTCCATCTTCACACTTTAAAATGGTGATCAAAAGCATTGAAGTACAGATAAAATGCACTTTTTGATAACCAGAAGTTTTCATTTTTGGTCATTTCCAGTTAGTGTTACAATTAAGATTGAACACATTTAAGCCATATTCCTCGGTTTTGGATGATATTCTTCCCATGGTGAACCTTGAAGAGATGTTTGGAGACTCTAGAGCTGGGAAATTGCTGGCTTTGTGTGTCTAGCTGTCCAGTCCTTGTCTAAATCACCCTCGATCTTTTTTACCAGCTCCATTGCAGGCAGCTGTCGGTTCAGAATGTGCACGATCGCGTTACCTGGGCCTCGACTTCCTGAAGTATGACTGTGATTCTGGGCTTTGTAGAATTATCTACTCTGGGATTATTAAACGTAAAAGCACCTGAGAGGCATTCACATGCTGCGTAGTGAATATGATTTACCTACAGTTCTTCAGAAACTGTTCCTCTAAGACGGTGTGGATCCCACTGTGTTCTGGATGTGAGCCACGTGGTTCTTGTGACATCCAGATGGGAATTTTCATGCTAGGGTTTTCGTCAGGCCTGTCCAGGTTTGCCACCCCATCCGAAGCCCTAGGAGAAGGTGGTTCTCCACTTGCCCACCTTGTGCTCCTGAGGTGTTTACCAGGACTGGAGGCCCCAGGACTGCGTGCCTGCGTGACCTGCCTTCTGAGGGCCTGCATTTCCCTTCTTCCCCTGGAGCAGCTCACTGGGCTGTGCTGTCGAGGTGAGCTGGCCAGGCCTGTGTCGTCTGTTGCACTTGGAGATAAAAGAGTCCCAACAGAAACGGTGTCGTGGGGAGCTGTGAAGGGAGCCTGTGGGATCCCGAGTAGAGCGCCGTCGTGGCAGAGGGCGATGTCCTGGAGGGCGTGGTTCTGTGCCACACTCCCCACTTCTTGTCATGGCGGGTTTCCGTGTGGACGTCACAACCCCCTGTAGGTCAGTGCGTTGTCGGTCCTGGACCTGAGTGGTCGTTTATGATGTGTTATGTGATCATGACCCCCGTATGCCTCCAGGGTCAGCCGTTGTAACTCGACTCTTGGGCCAGATGGATGGGTCCTCTAGAGTCACCAGGCTCTTGAGGGCCACCCTGGTGGCTTAGGTCCTTCCTGCAGCCAGGTGGCAGCGATGACCATGCGGCATGTTCTGCCCTCCCCATCTCCTAGTGCCCTGGCACAAACCCAGTCACCAGCATGTCCTTGTTTATAGGGGCACATTGCCACCTGACTGGGTGAGGAAGAGGTCTGAGGGTCTCCGTCCCAGCACCCGAGACATCAGTTAAGTGATCAAACTTTTTAAGGAGAGATGCGCTTGAACATAAATGGCATCTGGGATCCCGTTCACCTGTCGTTTGGCGGCTCTTCTGCCATTTGGTACTAGAAAGAACCGGGCTGGAAGCCTCCAGCAGATGGGAATGCAGAGTTGAGTCCTCCGCTCCCTCCACCGTGCACCAGACGCTGTGTTCTGCTGCACTTGCCCTTGGCCACGTCCGGCATCCTGCAGGTGAGGCACACCACCTTTTCTGGGTGAGAGTGTTGGGTTCTCCTTTGCCTTGGCTTGGCGCTGTGTGCTGTGTGGCAAGTGTGGGTGAGAAGGGGCTGGCACCTCCCGCCAGTGCCTTGCCTGGTTGCTAGGTGACCCGCAGAGGCCTGCTCCAGCCTGGCCCCCTCCTCCCACCTCCTCCCTCCTCTTATCCTGAGCTGACAAATAACCTTCCCTCTTTGGGGAGAGGACAGCTGCGAGGGAGGGGAGCGTTTGATTCTGACTTTGTGCTTCCACTTGTACGTCTGGGCCATTATTCAGCCAGGCAATTGCAGGCGGGCCTTTTGTGTACGCTGGCTCCTCCCCTCCCGCGGAGGCTGCAGTGCTCAGAGGTTTGGGAATGCAACTTAACTCATCTTCAATTTAAAGTGTGTTATTAAACTTTAATGCTTAAATTGATGGATGTATTTTATGGCCTTTATTTGATTTCTCTATCGATCTTTTTCCTCCCTTAGAGATGAGGTGTTTTAAAGGAAAAAGCCAAGCACCGCCCCCATTCCTGAGGACCCAAGTGTCTTCTGAAAGCTCTTCCTATATAGGCAATAAGAAAATCGGGGACCATTATTAAAGTTCCTCCATCAACACAGAGCACGGACTCCTAAGCAGGGAATCCGCCCAGGAGGGAAAGTGAGTGCTCAGGCTGCTGCTTGCCTTGCCGCTGTGGGAAACAGCCTTGGGAGTGGCAGCACTCCGCGCTCCGCTTGCTCTCTCCTCCCTTCCCCATTTGGCCTCTCCAGCCCTGTAGGCAGAGGTGATTTTGTGGCCCGGGCCTGTTGGCCTCTGGCACCTTGTCCCCCGGTCTGGTACATCTTCGTTGGCTGACGTGACCAGGATGGCTGCTTGCCAATAGCTGGTTCCAGCAGGCAGAGCTTTGCGGCACGTGTGTAAGGGCAGGACCCGTGGGTACGCGGCCTTCTGACGGGGAGGCAGTCATGAGCTGATTCACGTGGAAATGAAGGATGGTTCTCGTTCTTGGCTCTGGACCCTGTGATGTGTGGTCTTCCTGAGACCCTCCAAAGCCATCAGAGGCACAGTTGACCTTCGCCAACCATTTCCATTTCTCCTCTTCATAATTGCCCCATGTTTAGCAAATTTATCAAGATTTAAATGTGACTTGGTGGTAATTTTTGTCTAAATAGCAGAGGATTGCGCCTGGGTGGGTAGAAGCAGTAGAGAGGTTGGAGCTTGAGCCCTGATTGCAAACAGGCAGCAAAGCTTCCCAGAACCCTGCAGCAGAAAGCCCTTATTTTATGCTTGCAGATTCTGTGGGTCAGGAATTCACAGGGATGTTGCAGGTATGTTTCTACTTCGGAACATCAGGGCCCCAGCTGGAGAGACCGGAATGAGGTGGAGGCTTCTTTGCTCGGGCTGGCCCTGCTATATGGCCCCTTTGGTGTGTAGGCTCCCTTATGGCTTCTAGATGGTGGCTGTGCACCATGGCCTCTTGGGGTTCAGGGGCTAATGTTCCGGTGAACAAGGGAGAAGCTGTACTTCATGTTGGGCTGGGGATCCCAACTGTCACAGTCCTCCTATGCCTGCCCATCCTGAATCCAGGACACGGAATACAGCTGCTAACAGTGGTTCCACGAGGCCTCTTCTGTTCCATAAAATCCATGTTTCTACTTCTAAGACCAAAAGGATCTCAAGCCATAGCGTGGTATCTATTGGGGCATATATCTTGCTGTAGCATATTCAGGATTGTTCAAAAATGGGTTGGAGGGAGGGTAGCAGGCCTTGCAGAGTCATGTTGGAGTGTTGTCCAGCAGGGTTTTATCATTACCTAGGCAAGTGGACTTTGACTCCTCCATATTGACTAAAGGCCCAGATGTTGTGAAGTTATGTCAACTTGTGGGTTGGTCTGGTAGGAATCCAAATTTCTGCTCATAGAGAAGAAAACCTTGAGGATTCCAGGACCCTGTAGGACACATCTAACCTAGCAATCCAGTGCTACCATTTATTATTTTTTTTCCAGAGGTCTGTAAATAATTCCTCTTATGGTCTTTGAATCACTAATACCACGTCGTTGATCCTCATTAATGGTTGAATACATTTTGGCACATGCTTCTCCCTTTCTTGGAGAGTTTTATTTCTAGATTTTAGGAAATGGCTCTTGAAGTGGAAGCGTAAGTATTTGGAAACTGGTTTCTGTGTTGCTATTTCTCAAGCTCCGGAGACTCTGGTGCTGCTGTCGGGTAGATGAGACTGATGAATAATAGACTTTCAGGTCAAACCTGCAGGAAGCAGAAGACTATCTGCTTTTGTGTCTAATAACTTAGACAAGGCTACTCCTCTGTGTTTAGCCCTACCTTTTGCAGTGATTAGTTTATAGTTACAAGTAAGGGGCTGTAGGCTTTGGGAGGCAAAGAAATAGTTGGAGTACAGAGGGAATCTGAGAGGGTCAGAAGGTGCTTTGAAAGCAGCAAAAACATAAAAACTTGTGTCAAGAATTAAACCACCCACGCGGCCCTGCACACACTTAGTCTTGGCATGTACCTGGGTAATAGGATGTTGGTTACATAAGCAGTCTGCCTTTGATTCAGAGAGGATGTGTGTCTCACCTATTTGAATCAGTCATAAAATATGTGTAATAGTGACCCTTTGCCCAGCTGAGGTGTGAAGGAGATGGAAATGGGAGGTGCATCGGATGAAATCTTCCCCTGGAGGTGTAGCCTGGTCTCGGCTCGCACGCTCTGCTGCTGACCTAAGAATCGTGAAGGCGGGGAAGGCTGCTCTGTGAGAGCTGCAGGTGTTTCTCTTCCCACCCAGCAAGTCACCGTGGCTGTGGGTCCTCCCGCTGTGGCGGATGGAGGCAGAGGCAGTGGTGACAGCCTGTCTGATTAGGAAAGCCAAAGGGTTTGTCAGGACTGCAAAGGATAGGCCGTCGCCCTCCCCAGAGCACTGGGGGCGCACTGCGCTCCTCAGCAGTACGTTGAGCTGTAAAGCTAGGAGGACCAAGCCGTCTCACGGGATGTGGGACACTGGGGGAAGCCAGACTGCCCATGTGCTCCCCCCAGGGCACCTGAGCCCAGCTTCCCTCGCAGGCCCCGCTCCCTCCCAGGTGCTGCTTGTCGGCTTCTGACGCTGGGTCCTGTGCAGATTGTCAGAGTCTTAGATTTATGGAGCTCATTTAGGAAATGGAATTCTTTTGGTTGAGATCGCGGTAGCCCCAAGACACATGTTAAAGAGGCTCAAGGCGTTCTAGCAAATAGTCGTCTGCCTATGAAGAGTGCCCATTTGTTCCAGACTGGCAGTAAACACCTATTTAATTTGCTTTACGGTTTCGCTACTTTTAGGAGACTAGTGATCCCTTTTTTTTTTTTTTTTTTTTTTGTACTTTTTAACTAAGCTGTGATAAGCAATTGCAGGGAAACTTTTCAATTAAAAGAAGTCCCTTTGCAACCCTTTAAAATCAGAGCACAACAAATCCTAATTTGTAGTATATCAATTCTGTTTGGAATTAGAATCTCTTAGCAAGTGAAAGAAAATGGGGATTATTGCCATTTCCTGAATGGGCCAGAATTGGAAGCTCGGTTGCTCAGAATTGGTGATGAAGCAGGAGTGTGGAAGGTCAGCACCTAACACTTAACATGGAGGGAGCTCAGGTGAGCCAGTTGGTTCCTTCTGAGACTCATTTGGCCCATGCAAGATGGAACGTATGTTGGGCTTGGGATCAATTTCCCCCAAAATCATGAAGCAGAATGAATAAAGGATCTAGTGCTTTTGGTACAAGGTTAGGAACTGGCCAGGCTGCTGCAAGTCCCTGTAGGACATGTTGATTCCCTCACTGAAAGCATGTGCAAGAGTCTGCTTGGGTCGACTGTGCTTTGGTTTCAGCTACACATGGCTTCTAACAATAGGAGAATGAATTAGACTTAACACGCCTATGGAAATGAAATACATCCAGGCACTGGGAAATTTGGGTGAAACATTGCTTAATAAACACTTGGTGTGCAGAGAGCTCCCTATCCTAAAACACATTTGCACAGTGCTATTTTTTTGGGGGGGGGGGGGCGGGAATCAGTGTTGGATCTATATCAGCAAAACTAAATAATTGGTTGTGGCTTATACTTTAGAGACACCATAATGGAACTGGAACCTATTGGACCACTTGGCAAAACCTGATTTGAAGTATCTGTTTTGTAGGTTATAGTGGTAATTTTTAATGTACAAAAAATGATGTTTTTTTTTGGTATTTTTCAAGGAAATCTTGATAGTTGTTACCATTTTGTTTTTAACCTGCTTCATCAGATTTGTCATTTCTGTATTTTCTGAATATTTGCATAGTTACTAAGAAAAAAAAGTGTTATTCTCCAAAAAAAAAAAAAAAAATTCTAATTGTTACCGACTCTAGATTCTTTGATTCCACTGTGTCTTTTTGAATATTCACAGTACATTCAAGATCTTCTGTTGTCAGTCCTTTGTTACAAAGCCCCAGTAGCTTGTATTCAAGATAGGATGTATTTTTCTGTGTATTGTACCTTGGAGAACAACCACCAGGAAACTCCTAGGCAAAATTAGTGTTGTGAGTCCCAGTTAAAATTCTCAAGATTCCTTTGTTTGTTCATTATTGCAGCAGACCTTGTATTGCACTGGCTGTGTGTTCAGCTAACGGTTTCATGTTCGAGTTTGAGATGATTGTTTATAATTCATGTGGGATCAGCATTAACTTAAGAGAATCAGTTCCTGGCTAATAGCTTTAAGAGGAGTTACTTTCTTTTCCACTTCAAGTAAAAACTTCCTTTGTGATAAATAGGCATATTGTGATTTCAACATGGATTTTATTTCATAGCTTGATTTTCTTTTAAATTTCATAATACAGAATTCTGGAAAGACTTGGCATAACCTAATTTTTATTAGACTACTTGGAAAATATAAAGCAACAATGTTGAGAATAGTTGTCAAAGGAGGTAGAGTGTAAAGCCAGTGATGGAAACAGGAACGAGTCACCGTGCCATCGTGAGGGTGTCATTGTGAGGTGGAGAGGGGTTCAGTCCCCCACTGCCGACTTGCCAGCCTTGCACCCTCTGCCGACCTTGGTCGTCTCAGCCAGAAGTTGTGTGTGTCAACGCCCACCTTGCAGGACTGCTGATTCTGACAGAGAAGTCACTGTTAGCTCAGTGTCTGTTGTAGGGGGTGTAGATGTGGGGTGGGAAGAGTCTCCAAGAAGCAGGAACTGCAGGGCACCAAGCCTGGGGTATTTGTATTTAAAGTTACGTTTCGGTGGCTCTACTCATTTACTGGTGCCTCCAATGTGAGACTTGCCCAACCCACAGAGGAGGCACTGCTGCGGGGCCGGACCATGCAAGGGGCTGTTGACCTGCATGTCATGCAGGAGTGGAGTGTCCTTTGAGTTCCGAGCTGTTGGCTCTTCCCCTAGGAGGGCTGGGTGGAGTGCCGCCCCTGCCCTGCCACCTCCTCTCCCTCCAGGGGCAGGCGAGACCTTGATGTGGCCGACTTGTACTTGAGGAGTGAAAGCTCAGGGGACGTATCTCCAGCCTCTGCCCAACTTGCTGTCAAGGAGGGAGGTGGCTTGTAGGAGATGGAGAGTAGCCAGAGGAAACCTGGTTTGCGATCACAGTTCTGCGTCAAAGGTGCCCCCACCAGGGCTGGATGTCACCAGTGCATGCCTCTTGCTGATGATGTGACATGAAAGAAAAAGAAAGCAAGCTTCTGATGGAGTCGGTCACCTCTGGACTGAGGTGGGTGTGGACCGGCGTGCAGTGAGTGCGCGGGTGTAGACTGAGGGCGTGGGGACTATGCACGCGTGTGCATTCGGTGAGCGCATAGGCGTCTGTGCGTGTGTATGCAGGTGCGGGAGCCCCTCCGACAGGCCTGCTAAGACTTTCAAGCCACTACGCCAGGGTGACTCCTCCTCTGACCACAGCACCCTTGACCCTTGAGGTCTGTGGGACTGGGCTGATCACTTTTCTTCTCTGCCCCATGTCCTGCTGTCCTGGCTTTTTGTCATTTGAATTCTTGATTCTGGAAAGGATCAAGCTGTGCTTGTGGACTTGCAGAACTGGAGTGAGATGTTTACTGCTGCCTCTGCAGAGTGGATGTGGTCTGTGCAGGTGGAGGAGGCACCACGTACCTTTTCCCGGGGCGGTCACTGTGATGGCCTCCAACTGGGCAGCCCTCAGTGTCCAAGAGCAGAGACTAAGGACACCTGCCTGACTCTCCTCTGAGCCCAGCCTGGGGCCCATCATGTCTCCCACACTCCCTCCTCCCTTCCTTGGTGCTCCTGTTCCCCATGAGGCGGGGATTGTATGAGAGCTCTTTATATTCTGGCCTTCACTCTTCTCTCCTAAGGAAAATTACAAATTGAGTTTTTCCAGAATTCTCAAAGAAAAATGTCTTGGCAGAAGCTGCCATTTGGGGATTCTCAAATGTTTTCCAGTAGGGCTGGGGTATTTGAGGGGCAGTCCTCCCAAGTGAAGGTAGTGGAGTTAAGAAAGGCCCGGTCAGAGCAACCTGCCTCTGCCTCCCTGGTGAGTTGAAGGCAGATGGAGTTGGGTATAGTGCTTGCTTTATCAAGGCTGGGAGAAACTCTCCAAAGTAACTTAGCAGTTCTCTGGTGTCACAAGAGTCCATTTGTTTTGTGCCCTTGTTTTTTGTAGTCTATGCGGCAAAGCTAAACTTGCCCCCACTGATTCATGTCCCTGACTTGTCCTGCTGCAAAGGAGATATGCTTGAGTGAGGGTCAGGTTGCAGATTGAGAATTGGAAGCTGTCAACTCATTTCCTAACAAAGGAGATGCCAGGTAAAGATGTTCCTGATTAAAATAATTCAGCAGGACACACAGAACAGTGTGTTAAAGATTATCATAACTTTCCTGTTCCTTTTTGAGAATAATAGGCCTCTTGCGTAGAGCAGGGTTCATGTATCATTTTTCCTGACGGGTTGATTGTTGCTGAGAGGTGGGTGTGAAGTTAATAGGATTTCGAAACTGTCCCGGCACCCATGAACCTGCTGTAGTGGTGGACCTCTGCAGAGGATTTAGACCCCTCTCCTGCTCTGGCCTTTGCAGGACAGACCCTGAGGCCCAGAGTTTAGCAATTTTAATGATAAAACAAAGACAACAAATCACTGGCACCCTAGTCTTCACACCTTAGCTCCTGTCTCTTATTCAAAGTTGTTTTGGTTTGTGTCAAAGGGCACTGTGTCAAAGTGGTCCCCATGGAAGGAGCATCTGGCTGTGGGGGGCCCTGAGGAGTCTGTTTTTGGTTTGTGATGTTATTTTCCAATTTTGCCGTGATGGGTACACTTCATATGTTTCTGCACCCAGTGTTTCTACTACTCTCCATGATACTAGAAATTGCTTCCGTCTATTGAGGACAGACTATGGGGGTCAGCAGTGAACTATGCATTGTGCATACATTTAAGCGCGATCTTAAGAGCAGCACTGGGAAACAACGTTACCCCATTGTGCTTACGTGAGAAATGGAGGTTGGAGACATCAGTGAATCTGTCCAACACCATGCAGCTAAGCAGGCAGAGCTGGCTTCTGACCTGGCCCAGATTCTCCATAGGGTGTGCTTTCTGCTCCTGCCGGCTTCTTAGAAGTTTTATGTATGTAGGAATCTGAGTATTTGAAATGCCCTAGAAGAATTTCCAACTTAATGGAATGTCACTGAACTTTGTGTAAAGTGTCCTCACGTGGAAAAATTGCCTTTCATCTCTCATGTAGGTACTAAACCACCTCCTTGGGATTATTCATTCCATGTCATTCCCAAATAGATATTGTACTAAGACTTTTTCTACAAAGAGTGAAACCTTTGTGTTTATGTACTTTCAGTGAGGTGCAACTAAAGAGGCCACACGCACTGTTACTGTTGAAATCATGTTGTATTGCCTGTACCTAACTTTGCGATTCAACAGACCGATAATTAATGCATTCGATTGAATCATTGGCACGGGATGCATTTTTAAATGAAGTTGCGCAACTGGGGTTAATGGGTGATTGACCTCATCTGCGGTCAGGTGGGTAGCTGATCAGATGGTGCTTGAAAGGCTAAGGGGATGCTCCATGAAGAGTTCTCTAAAACAGGATGCATTTCAGGAGTGATGAGATCGCGTGTCATAAAAATGAACTACTCCTTTAGCTTAATACGAACACCAAGTCATTTCCTTTGACCTGTTACCTTCCTCTGAAGTGAGATTGCAATCTTCAGAAGCTGAGGTCACGGTCGGTTCCATGGCATAGTTGGTTCTTGCACCTCTCCTCTGGTGGACTTCTCTAGCCTGCGTGATCGTCCTGTTTAATGTGTACTAAGTGTTTTTTTTTCTTTTGCAAGCAATTTGCTTGTGATAAAAATGAGAGTGTAAAGATCGGACTGGAGTAGGCAGATTTTTTGAGGCTTTTGGTGCAAATCTGCAATTGCTCCCTAAGGGGGGTGGCGTCCATTGTTACTCCTGCCTGGGGTTCTTCACCCCAGGTTGCCTTTTGCAGCCACAGTGTGAAAGGCTTCTAGAAAGTACAGGGCTTTTCAGAAGAGAACAGTTTTCGTAGGCACATCGATACAAAAAAGGTTTTGTATTAAGTGTGTTTATAATGGCCAAGTGTTCCTGTGGAAGAAATGTGGTTGTATGTTTGTTAGACTTTTGTGGTGAATAGAAGCCGTTGGGGAAAGATCTGTGAATCCACGAGATGTTCCAGTGCTGGTGCATGTGACACGTCCTAGACAGCCAGCATGTCATGAGCACTTCCTCTGTGTGTGCCAAAACTGTCTCAAGTACACTGAGTGGCAGGTTTTCCCCCCAGTGCTGGGGGTCAAACTTGGGACCTTGCACTTGCAGGGAAAGTTCTCCACCACTGAGCTATACCCCAGCCCTAAGTTATCTTTATGAAAAGAAATCACACTTTTAAAAGATAACACCTTGATGAGAAGTTTTCTGATTGGAAAGGGGTGCCTTCCTTGCGTTGATTTCTGACTGAGTCATAAGAACTTAGGTACGCCATTATTCTTAGCGGTTAGCAATATTATGATCTTAGACTTTCATAGCCCTGCCATTAGACCGGCTTCATTTTATGAAAGGCAGAAGTCAGACCTGGCTTCACAAGTGGTTCCTGAGTGCTCACTTTGGAATGCACTTCCTGATATAACTGTGTATGATCATCCTACTGCCCTGGGTTTCCTTCACCTCGAGGTCATCCGGTTTTCATTCTTGCTATACTGAATCATTCAGAATGCACCATGGGTTTCCACAATGGGAACTTCCTGTATTTATTTGAATAGGATTGGGTCTAAGTTGACTCCCTGGCACTGTCTCGGATGTCCTTCATGTGGGGAGACAGTGTCTCTGCCTGGGTTGGTGGCACGTGGTGACTTTCAGGGGCAGGTCTGGGATAGAGAAGTTTGTGTCCATGTGTGCATGCTGGCTGTTGAGCTACTTGCTTGCTCTTGGATATTAACCCACTCACATCTTCAAATAAAGGACGAAGGAGTCCATTACTGCAAAGATATAGTTTAAACCTTATCAAAAAGGCATTAAATTTATTTTGTATTTTGTATTAATCTTCAGATACTTTTAATCTTGCCATTCAGAGGTTCCTAAATAACAAATCTTTTAAAAATACATCAAAGTACATTCGATTAGTAGCTTTAACAGTATAATAGTTTCCTTTATGCATAATTATTTGATTTTACTTCCTAGAAACTGGCTTATATTTATAGAAAACGTAAAAACAAAACGAAAGAAAGAAAGAAAGAAACAAACAAAAAAACCCAATGGTAGTGGCCAGTGGCAGGTGCCCTGTGTGGAGAGCTCTACTTGGCATTTGGTGGCATTGTTGGTTGGAGCTACCAAGGGCCTACAGTTGCTACCTCACTGGGACATTTGTCTATCTGCAGAAAGTTGAGAATAATCTGACATAAATGCTGTGATCTAAGAAGTTCGGTGAGAACTTGTAAAATAAGGGTCTTTGTCCCAAAGGTCGAAGTATGAGGACAGATTTTTTATTTTATTTTTTTCTTACCAACACTGAGTGCTGATCAGTCCTGATGCAAACCATAGTGGAAACCACCAGCTTTGCCTGTCTAGGCAGACCCCTAAGGTGCAGTGGTCATGTCATGAGCTGGTTCATGAATCTTTTTAAAAGCTCTATTTGGGTTCTAGTTGTGGGGCCGGGAGCGTGGGGGACTCTGTAGAACCGAAAGCCCTTCTCTGGCGTGCTGGAGGGTGGTGCTCACGGCTCTCCCGGTCGGGCACTGTGGAAATGTTGAGCTGTGTGGAGACAGTCCGTGTACATGTGTGCACACACCACGGGCTGTACGGGTACCGTCTGGTGTGTATCTCTACTCTGCACATACTTCGTTTACACCACATTGGTGTGCGTGCACACCCTACCTCGTAACAGGGATCCAGCCACACACTATCTGGCTTGATGACATTTGGCAAGTTACTGGACTTTGCAATGAGGCGGGAACCAATCATTTCATGGACCATGTGTTCCCCTGATCATGATGGCTCTGGTATGGGTTTTGCCCCCAGATAAGGGAACTGAAACAGTAGTGACGAGGGGATTCATAGAAGGAAGGAACACTGAGTAAGATTAGTATACTGGGTACTTTGATTTTCTTACTACAACTTCTGCAATTACTTAATGGGAGGCTACCCTTGGTCAGGGAAGTGTGGGCTCTCCTGTTGCCCCTGGAGGAGTCATGGTGTGGTGTTATCACAGCAGAATCCCACGAATATTGCTAGAGGTCAAAGAAAATGCAGCACTGTCGGCTGTTGTAATTGAACATGATGTGCAAGTCCATTGCCAGGTACAATGTTAAGGATTAAGAAAGAAATGTAGATGGAGGAGAGTGCTTTTAAGTAAATGGGGAACTTGGTGGAAAACATTTTCCAAATCTGGAATTTGAGAGTAAGCTACCTCAGGTCTATGATTACTTGTCCTGTAGTTATCTTTGGATTTTAAGTTAGTACTTTTGGTTTTTCTTCTTAATTTCACTTCTGATGAATGGATTACAGCTTGAATATTCTGGTCTGTCTGAAAGGTAAATTTCAGGTTCTGCCTTGGAGAAAGAAGTGTTTGCAATTTTTTAAAAGGCACTTTACTAATTATTCCCTCAGTGCTTGAGGAAAAAAAAATCTCTGGACTTAGTCTCAACCAAGTTCACTTTTATGTGGCTGTAACTTTTTCACAGGTGTTCAGACTTTGCCTTTTGGGGTTCTTTAATTTTTCAAAAGAAAATTCTTTTGTCTATTTAACAATGTTGAAGGTAGGGGAATTGTTAGCTACTTAAAAGCAACAGGCTATCAGGACCTCCAACTCCATCTGGTCACTTATTCCTTTGACAAACGTTCGGAGTTCTCTGTGCTGAGCACTGTTACCCAGGTAGTGTACGGAGACCTCGGGAAACCCTGATGCCCAGAGCATGCTGCACACTTGAAGACAGGTGAGCAGTGTGTGTCCCAACTACTGCAGCCTCCTAGGAAGTGATTCCAATGTGATTCATTTTCAAATTTACTTTCGTATTCCTAGTTACAGTTCTGTTTTTTCTTTTCAAGTATTGCTCATCACTACAGTGTGGTGATAAACTATGTTCTCAATCTAGTTATTTGTCCTTGGAGGCTCTTGTTATATACCAGTGCTGTCAAAAAGTGGTTCAACTTTACATTGTCAGTGGATTATTGAATGTATAGAATGCATCCTTATTGATACTTGTTCACGTGTGAAATTTTGTCTTTTGGGCACATTCAAGTTACAGTATTCAAACTTAAACATGAGCAATGTTGGAAACAAAATCATAGTGAAAAAAGTCAATCAAGTATCAGATAATGTTTAAATGTAAGTGAACAGAATGTGAACATCAGCTGGAGATTGGTCTATTTCTGACATTGTGTACTAAAATATTTTTTTATTCTAAAGAGCCTCTAGTTTTATTACACTGATAAAAAAGAACTGAAATGAACATTTATGCAATTTCTTCCTATGCAGCAAGCAGCATGCTGAGTGATTCTATGAGGTGGGTGTTGCCATTGAAGAAATGATAGGTGGGAAGACGGAGGCTTAGAGGGTAGAGACTTGTAGGTCTTCATGGCCATCCTGAGGTCTAGCTCAGCCCTGTCATGCTCATTCTTGCCTCAAACAACTCTTTAAATGCCAACTTTTAACACATGAAATTGTCAGTTAATTGTGATTAAATGTGCCTAATACTGATGTGTGCCTTAATGTGGTGGATCACTTCTCTTTCACGTTATTGGGGATCATGATCCTAAGTATGAAGAAAACTGTTGTGTAGCAGTGTGGAAGGTCCAGAAAAGGAGCCCACAAACACTGGGTATTTAACATTCTGCTAGGTGCAAATCAACCTAGACCGGGATTAAGTGAGGCAGAATCTTGGTCCACAGCCTTATACCATCCTGCTTAAAACGTATGGGGGGGCGCTGTGAAATCGGAAGCCCTCACACTTGATGGCAGCAGGGTCAGGCCTCAGGAACAGAGATAGAAACCAGCACAACCAGCTTCCAAAAATCGCATGGAGTTAGGGGAGGGAAATGCTGGATGTGCTGACTCGGGCATTACTGGACTAGAGGAATGAGTAAGACCAGGCACTTCTTATGCTTCTGAAGACGATCTTAAATTGAGTCCTCCATGGACACAGCCTGCAGGAAGCCGCGCCTTGCTTTCCCTTCTGAGCTTGGAGGGAGCATCTACTGGCCTAGCTCGCGGGAGGTGAGGGCGAAGACTCACAGGTGTTCACAGTTGCCCTTTCCCCCTCTCTACCCACTGTTGTCCTCTGCATTATTCCTCTGGGGACAGTTGTGCTGTTCATACTGGGACTCCCCTGCTTCCTCAGTTGATTTCAAGGCATGTGCTATTTTCTGGTTTTTGAGGATAGCTGTATTTTGTCGATCATCTGTGCCTAGAAGAAAGAGGCTTTAACTTCAGCAATCTCCATTTTCCTTAAAGAGTGTTTACTGTTTGAATTTGCCAGATTCGTTGTTTGGTGGAGTGGGACAGGGATTGACCTGGACTCCAAGAATAGTGGTGGACACACTTAGTTTCTGACCCTGATTCCGTCCTCTTTGTTGCACTCGCTTTTAAATACAACACAAAACTTTCCTTTTATTTTCACACATGGCTGCCTTGAGTAGCCCAAAGAAAATCGTCACAGTTGTAGTGCTAATTATTGCTGATATTTGAAAACATCAGTTAATATGCCCCTCAAATGAGAATTTGCCTTTCTGTGAAAGCAATCACAAAGGGTTTGCTAATCAAGTGTTTGATATGCATATTAGTAAATTAGATTCAAATTTTGTGTTATTTTAAGGAAGTCTGTGAATTTCCCATTAGTTTACATCATTATGCTTTAGAGTTTTGGTTTGTGGTTTTTCACAAGGTAAAGCTAAACATATTACAGGATGGAGTAAGTCCTTTTCTTTCTGAACTCATTTTCCTTGAAGCCACATGCAGCAAACTGAACACT
Source organism: Sciurus carolinensis (assembly GCF_902686445.1). NCBI lineage: Eukaryota > Metazoa > Chordata > Mammalia > Rodentia > Sciuridae > Sciurus > Sciurus carolinensis. Next base: position 7,176,813 of record NC_062224.1, on the reverse strand, counting down.
AATTAGGAGCCCTCGGTTTCAGCCTGGTTCTTTCCAGCCTCTTCCCTCCGTGGAGCCCCTTCACATTGATGAACACACAGAATTAGCATGCAGAATTTAATGAACTTTAAAGCTCCCTTCTGTGACAAATTGAATATTAAGCTGGATGCTATGGTCTGAATGTGTCCCTCCAAAATTCGTTTTGGAACCTAAGACCCAGTGTGATAGGATTAAGAGCTGCAGCTTTCAGGGAAGGTATCTGTCAGGTGAGGAAGCAGTCAGTAGCCCTCACAGATGCTACTGTGATCTGCTGGCGTGTTGATCCTGGACTTGCTAACTTCCAGAACTCCTGCCTGGGCTCCCCAGCTGAAGGCACTGTGACAGCATCCTGAATAGGTGGTGCATCAGACCTTTAGTAGAGAACTTGGAATATTGAGAGGCGATTGAGCAAGGAAGTGTCTGCGTAAAATCTCTATCACAGCGAGTTTAAGAGATCTGTAGCTTTGAGTGTCTTTAAAGTGTATGTGCCATCATACTGACATTCAAGAGCCTGTGTATGAACCTCCAATATTGGGACAATGTTTGTGTATTAACAAAAACTTGAGGTTACTATTGGGACTGATGTATTTTTCCTGCTCCAGTTAACACCTTAAAAAGAACATGTTCTCCCATCAAGACAAAATGGGCTGGAGTTGCTGCTCGGTGGTAGAGCCTAGCACATGTGAGGCACTGGTTTTGATCCTCAGCACTGCATAAAGATGTGTTGGGAAAAAACAAAACAAAACAAATGTTAGCTTCCTTTCCTGGATGGAGCCTGTCTGGATGCTCTACTATGGTGGTTTATTCCCCACCCCCCCATACCTCCCCCCGTTTCTCAGTTAGCAAGGTTGTGTTTGGGTCAGGATACCTCAGTTTGTCACATATCATGTGAGGGTGTCACCTGCACTGACTCCCACACTGTTGCTATTTGAAATACTGTCTTTCCAAGCATGCACCCCTGAACTAACTTCCTTTGTATGTGTGTGCAGAAAGTAATGCAATAGTTCTCTTTATAAACCCTATGCAGTTCCCTACTTGGGGTCATGTAGTTGTGGAAAATAGGGGGGCTTCACTTTGACAGTGTGAATTGTATAAAATCTTTATATAAAATAATTATTAGCATGTTTGTTTACAGAAGGCTTGTTGCTAAATGGAATAACCTCTCTACTAATATAGGTAAGGTTTAAACTTTACTCAGCAAAATGCATTATAACATGATTTACTATAGGAAAAGCATCAAAGAATGTGCTGTGATATTTTCTCAGACTCCCCTGCAAGACACTTAGTTTGAGTGGAAGGTGGAATGAAATGTCCCCACCGAGAGAAATTACTGTCCATCAGGAGGCCACTCATAATTAAGTGAAAGCTTGAAAGTGGTTGTCTAAAGGCAGCTCGTAGGCTGAGACCTGGTGCTGTGCTGCCAGCAGCCTCGCTTTGGTGGGAATTTAAGAACGTTACTTCCGTGAATCAAATGCACCCTTTTATTCTTGGTATTCCAGCTGCGAGTTTGGTGATGTAGGAAAGCTCTTCACAGTTCCTCAGAAACACTCGGGATATGCCTTTCAAAATGAGTGCCTCCAAGACACTGTTGTACTTGATCATTAATAATCGTTAAGGGACAGTGTGGGTGAACGGCACAGCTGCTGACACCTAGAGTACTGAAATTTAATTAGGTTTTTGTCTTCGATTAATATTGAAGTTTCCCTCATTAATCATCCTTTTCTGTCAACGTGCTACTGCTTCACATTTGGAGCGAGCAGACTTTGGCTTGAAGATGTGGATGCTAAAAGTGGGAATGGTTGCATTTCCTTGGATGTGAAATACACAACTTTGGCTTTTACCATGATACAGTCCTTTGGTAACAAACTTACATTATTAAAGTTCACTTACATTATTAAAATGTATGTACTTCAAAGTACATTCCATTTATGGGACGATTGTGTTAACTAAAGACACTTATTTCCTTATCCAGTACTTGGGTATTTTGCTGTGTTAGACAGTTCAGGGATGAGACATCTTGACTAAGTCCTTTCAGCTGCTCATCTAGTTGAACAGTGGAGAAAGCCGATTCCCAGCCACAGTGGTTTTGGAGGGAGGTGGCTCTTCACAATTTTCCCTGGTAGTCCCTGAAGGAGCTATTTTCCCTCAGGGAGTCTGTCATGTGGATCTGTGCATTTAACCCTGGCCTGTAGACCTTTTTTATTTTGATGGAAAATGTGCATCTATGACAGGCGAGTGGAGATTATATTAAATTCTGTTCCAGTTTATCTTGAAAATTTTGGCCTCGGCAATCTGTAAATTCAGTCTATCATAAGCATGGTCTGCAGGGGCCCTGGATGTTGGAGGATGCGTACTAGATCTACTCACATTCTTTATAAATGAGCACTTTGAAAAGTGGCGAATAATGGAACATCATGGTCCTTAAAGGCCAAGGAAGAAGCCAGCAATCTTTGTTCTTGGAAGGGTGTAGAAGAAATGAGAAAGCATCTTTGCTAGGTTTTCCTCATTCCAAAGCCCTGTGCTGGCTGGAATGTGAACCTAAAGGTGAAAAGATGGAACCCCTTACTCAGGAGCTGAAGACCTTTTGTGAAAGGTGCTCTTAACTCGACTATAAAAGCAGATGAAGTAGAGGAAATGGATGGTTAGTAAGCGTGAGTAGAATATTTAGGGCAGAAAACTTGCTGTACCTTGCTACCAGGGGTATCTCGATGCCTTTTGTCCCTGAAACACTGGTGTGTATGGGGTGAGAGAGGTCAAAGGCTGTGACCGCCTGTATTCTGATGAGTCCCCACTCTTGTCACCAGGATGACCATGGTGGAAGGCTGCTTCTAGATGTGCGTCTCAGAAGGATTCTTTCAAAGTGTAAATCGGTCGTGGTTGATTTCAATAATTATAATGTTGCTTAGATTAGCAAACATAAAACCAAGGATGTATTTCAAAATGTGCACGGTTCTTTAACTATAGATCTGAAGCGACTTACAAGTTAATTAATAAAGCTATATAATCCAATTCAGGTTGACATTCATTTATTTGTTTTGCTGAGACTGGACATCTGTTTGCACCAAGGGCTGTGTGAAGGCTCGGTTCTTGTCGTTCTCCTGCACTGAAAGGGTAGGAAGCCTTTTCGACAGCTGGCCACAACATCCCTGGCATTCACTGTACGAGGGGCTTCCCTGTGGGTCCCCTCTACTTTGGTCATGGCCGTGTGGCTTGGTTCCACACCTGGACGTGGGACGCACAGGCATTGGTGGTCTCAGTGTCCCCGGATGGTCAGAAGCATGCTTATGTTTGAGTAAATACAATGAAAACAAGTTCTTTCACTGGCCTGAAAGGAAGTTAGCAGGCTCACAGTGAGAGAAGCCCTGGTCCCAGGAAAGGTGAGGAAGAGAGGGGAGGGGGAATGGGAAGGAGGACAGCAAGGCCAGAGGACGGTGGAATGACAGGGAAAAGTGGGGAGAGGGACAGGCATAAACTGCCGGGCAATCGCCAGCCAATGTGGTGCCGGTCACGGTCGCAGCTGGCAGGCAGAGCTCGCCCTCCCAGCCTCTGGACGGTGCTGGTTTCTTGTCGCTGGTGACTGCCGTGAGATGCATGTGTGTACATCTGTTACGCTGAAGAGGTGGCCATGACAGTTCATTTGTTATGTCATATCCCCCCCCGTAGGTTCTCTTTACCTGGTGATGTTTTCTGTGAGTTGAGTGGCTTCTCTCTGGAGACACTAGGACAGATCATCCCTATCACTAGAGGCCGGTTTTAGATTCTCCAGCCGGTGGGACACTGCTGCGCGTCCCCTGGTTGGTGCTGGTCCCCTGTGGCCAGGCTGCACAGCGTGGAGAACTGAAGAGTGTCCAGGCCTGTGTTTTACAGGAGTTTTGGTAGTGAAGAAACGGTAGCTTCTCGTCCATCCCAGGTAAATGGGGGGTGGTGTGTTTATTAGGATGCCGTTATTAAACGACTAAGGCAACTTCTATTATAAAATCCTTTTTCTTCGAATGGAAATGTTTTGCTGATGCGAATCCAACAGTTAATTGACCTTGGTGTGCACCAGGCAGTGTTCTGGTGCTGGGTAGCCTATGAATTTCCATAGGTGGGTCCCTGTGCTAAAAGACCCTCCTGGGCTGGGTGGACCCAATACAGACACGTGAGACCCCACGCAGGGAGTGGAGTGCACACCGCAACTGTGCAGGGGGCAGGAGGTGCTGCCACGTATCGGGTCCCCTCTGGCCGCAGAGAGAGACACGACAAATGTCTGAAGCTTTGGAAGTTTATTGTGCACAGTTCCTTTCCTACGCTTCTCTTACCCCTAGCTTCTGCGCACTCCCAGCTTCCCTTTTCCCAGCTTCTTCCACTCCCGCGTACTCCCTCCTTCCAGCTCAGCTCCAGCCGCCGCTGCTGCTGCTGCCGCCGTCGCCGCCGCTTCCGCTCCGTCCATTCCGTTCCCCCTCTGCCTCTTCCTCAGCTTCTCCTCCTTACTCTCCCACCCACCAGGCTTATATACACTTCAACCAATCAGGGGAGAGTACACGAGATAAACGCGGACAGCTGCAGGCGCGGGATGGGTACACGAGGGGGCATGCTCTAGTCACATCGTTAACTAGCCAATCATTGGAATTCGCTGGTTGTTTACTGTATAGCTGGCCGCTTTTGGCTCAGCGTCAGGCGCCATCTTGACCACGCCCAAGGCTAGGGTTCCCGGGAACCCCCACAGCCACGGGTGTGTTAGAGGCTTCTGCCTCAGGTGGTTACGTGGGGTGGTGCCAGATGAGGTTTGGGTAGGTGGAAGAAGGTGCTTGCTCAGGCCATGGGAAGCAGATGACAGAAGCAGGGAGATGCAGGTGGTTTGGGAGCAGTAGTGACTGAGGTTGGCCCGAGGGTCAGGCATGCACCATAGGACTGGAAAGCACGGGGCAGTCACTGCTGCAGAGGCCTTGGAGTCAGAGTGGCCTTCTCAGGACTTGATAGTGTCACTCTGGGGACTGTACTTGGCCTTCTCAAAACTGTTTACCTTTACGTAAAATGGGCACAATAAAACAACGTTGTGATTTCTGTGAAGGTTAAATGAGATACGTGCAGAATGTCTTTTTCCTCCCCTCCTGGCACATCATAATCGTAGTAAGCGACAGGTTTTGAAGCCAACAGTAGATTGCTCTGAACAACGGAGCAGTGCAGAGTCAGATCTAGCAGTGTGGGCTCCCTTGGCACAGCAGGTATCTCCAGGAGTCTTCAGTCCAAGTTGCGGAGGCTGTAGGTGGCCCTCAGTACACTCCGGCCGGTGGTGTACCTGACCTCAGGTGGCACTGAGAGGCAATAGGAGCAATCCAGGGATGAGCCGTTATTATGCTGAAATGAGGGTCAAAGAAAGGGAGGGCAGGAAGGACCCAAATGTCAGAAACTGTAGATTTACAGCTGCCAAAATGTTTTGAGTTACGGATCTAGGAAGATGAACCAGATTGCTCTTTCATTCTAAGTCTGGAAGAATAGTGCTAAAGCAGAAGAGGTGGAGGTTGGTTCATTTCTGGCGATTCCCGCTGTCCCAGAGTTCCCGTCTCCCAGCACAGGCTTCCTGGCCGGCTGTGGGACAGGCACCCGCAGCGTGGCTGCCGTGCGTGGCAGGGGACGTCTGTGTCGGGTGGTGACAGTCTGATCTTATCGTCATGATGAAGTCCCCCTCTGTTTTACAGAGATAACGGAACTGGAGTGATCGTGTAGTGGGAATTTTTTTTTTTTTTTTTTTTTCTTTTTAAAGCGAAATAAACTACTCTCATTTTGCTGTTCATCACAACCAATGGCTGAGAGGCCACAGGGAGCTCTGGTTGGTTTTGCCAGTGAGTTTGAGCTTGTCGATTTTCACACGGGGAAACCAATTCTGTGGACACACCTCACCATGTATCTCAAATTGTATCGCTGCTTAGCAGAATTGCCTGCCTTGTTTCAGCTTTTACGAAGATCCAATCTGTGGTGCGTTTCCAGGAAGGTGGTCAACACGGGTATCCCAGCTCTGAGCATCTCCAGTGTGTTAAAGAATCTGTGGCACTATGTTACAGAAACATTTGGTGACTTTCTGGAAGGGCCAGAATCAGTGTCTTGTGCTCGCTCCTCTCCTTTGAGAATATATAGATGCGTTTAAAAGCTTTGAAACTACACAAGTCTTTTTGAGCTCATTGTGACTTGGGCACCACAGTGTGCAGACCCTTGACTGCATTTGCCATGGAAGTTTGACCTTCTGCAACCTGAGCAGGCATCCCGTTTCATTATTTCAGCTAAGAATCATTCGGCCTCATGCTACATTCATTTCGTTTTTGGAAAGCTCACTCTGTATGGTCTGGTGTCCTGGGAAACACAGGTGATGCCGTTGCTGATCTTTGTAGTGCATAAGGCCAAGTACAACACACCACAGGCCCTGGGATTTGGTTTCATTACTTCTCCAGAGACGTCTGAGATGGCTCAAGGTTGCTGCAGAAAGCTTCTGGTAGGTTCGTAACTATTGTACTGGATTGGAGAATTTTTTTCTCTTCCCAAAAGAATTATAAGTCTTTTCATCCACCCCTCTGATGAGTCTGACTTTATGATCCCATCTGAGTCTAGGAAACGTGTTGAAAACTCTCCTCTTCCACTGTGTAGAACTGGAGCTGTGAGTTCATGGGTGGATTAGTTTACCTTACTCCTTAGAATTCTTATCTACACAACAAAAAACAACAGTGAAACACCCAGGGACTTCGATTTCTCTCCCTGCCCTAATCTGCACACTGTGGACGCTATTTAAGGAGTATGGACTGAGTTGACTGCTCTGCCTCCCGGTGGCCCCCTGGGATTGCATGGGCCATGGCCTGCTTTCCTGCTGTCTGAGTGTGTGTACGCTTCGGCGTCTAAATGAAGTGTAAAAACGGCGACCGTGCCCGAGTGCTCCCAATACTTACTTGGGGTGTGCTGTGTAAAAGGCGGCAACAATTACGGTGCGGGGCTAGCCTCCTGCTGGCTAATAGTTCACACTCCGCGCGAAAGGATACAGAAACGTGCATTTACCTGTAAATAAATGAGAAAGCGGATTTCTAAGATTTCTGACAGGGCATTGAATAAATGGTAGTCACTGCTTTGATTTTTAACATAAGCAAAATGTTTTTATTAGCGCTCTTTAGCAAAGCTAAAATGTAAACTGTTGTTTCTTTGAGAATTTTAATATCAAAGTCCCAAATATGTTGATTTTTAGTTTCTATTTCTTAAAATGTGTTCAACTTGGAGGTGGTTTGGAGTCTGTCCCATTTATCATAAAGTCCCAAAGGCAATTGAATCCAGTCCTCCCTGGACAGGAGCAGCAAGCCCCGCCCCACGGAGGCCAGGGAGCCTGCAGGTGGGGAATTTAGAAGGCAGCACAGCGCCAGCCTTGCCCTGTGAGTGCTCCGTTTTCCTGGGCGTGGGGCAGTGCTGACTGACAGTTTCTTTGTTCAGATGTGGTGTTTTATTAAATCACGCAGCCATGCCACACTTGGAAGCGGTGTGCCCTGCTGGGGAACATACAGTTCCTATGTTCACATGTCCTGGCTGTCGCGGGCTCACCGTTTGCGGGCATGCTTCTGATCGTGGGCTCTGAGCTGCTTGGCGAGTCAGAAACCAGAGCGAAGTCGGTGCTGCTTGAAGTGGAGTGGAACGTGGCAAATGGAAACAGCAGTTTTATACCTTATTGCCTTAGCACATGTGAATTCTGTGGTTTTAAACTCCAGGCATAGTTAGGTTAGTAGTCTGTGGAAAATGCCTTTTAAAATTGGAAAAACTTACTCACCGTTTATATACATTGTTGAGAAAAGCAGAACTGGGATGGAAAAGAGATCTCCTGGCCAGAGCTGAAGACTCTTCAGTTCATGGCGACTGTGTGTTTTTGAGCTGGGATGCTGATCTGGTGTGTGGGGGAGAGATCTGTAGTGCTGCCTTGGAGCTCGGGAGCTGTCTTGCTTTTAGGTGAGAGACATTTCCTCCACCAAATTGAAACTGCTGGAAGGGCAGCACTCTGTATCTGGAGACCTTAGCAATGTTAGTATCTTTACATGGAGACATGTACCCTCGGTCTGTGACAGTGGGCCTGACCCTCACCTGCCTGTGGCCCTCCGGGTCCTGATGCAGACTGGGGTGGGTCTGGGCGCCTGACTTGAGGACACTCAGCTGCTCAGGTGTGTGCTTGCGTCCTGGTTCTCCTAGCTGGTGTCTTCCTCTGGGGGCGGATACCTTCCTGTACATGAGGTGGGGGCAGCAGCTTTTCCTCTTTAAAAGTCTTTTATAAGACTTGGGATTGCATGGGCCATGGACAGAAGGGAAGTTGATGGCAGGAAAGGAGACCAAGGCAGCGCTTTTCTATTCATCCTTGGAAAAGTTTAATTAGATCCTGCCAGGTGTTTTTGAGTTGGATATTAAGTTGTAATGCACTTTTGCTTAAGTAGGATACAGTGGACGGTGTTGGGTTTGGGGAGAAACCCGTCCATGGTTAGGTTGAGTCTTCCAGGAAGCAAGATTGGAAAAATATTTGCCATTTTCTCATTACAGTTTTTATAAGAGCAGATGGGTGGATGTGGCTAAAGTGTTTGGCCTGAGTAAAGGCTATTTATCTGGCAGCTACTACAGGGCAGGCACTATATTCTCCATGCTTTGAACTTATTTTATGCTTCCAAAACTCTAGAGGCAGGTGCTGTTGTAACCCCCATTTTATCAAGAAACTGAGGCAAAATGGGTTCAAAAAGACTGGAACCAAGTGGCAGATTGGATATATGGACACAGGTACTGTTTTTTATAATTCGTGTCCTGAAACACTGTGACGTACTATGTCTTAATTGGTTTTCTGAGATTTGAGCTTGTAGCTGAGGTAGAGTAACAGACCAGATTTACCTTTGTGCCCCAAAGAACTCAAACCCCAAAGAAAGTCTACGGAACAACGGTTAAGACTTTAGACACAGGCAGGGAAGGACTGCAAGCCAAGAGAGGCGAAGCAACTGGAGTGAGCCCTAAAGTGGTCCCTGTAGTCCCTTGAGAAGGTTTCCAGGCCACGTTCCAGGGTGGGGAACCCAGCCTGGTGGCATCTGGCTGTGGAGCTGCTGATATTCCAAGATAGACCCAGGAACTCAGAGACGATTAGTTCCACAAGAGCCAGTAATGTTCCTGTCAGTGTTACTGCTTCAATCGGCAAGAGATGAAGTGTTTTCCACACAATATCTGCTAGTCAATAATGCCATGGGCCTGGAACACTTGATGTTGTCACAAGCGATATGAATTTGTTCATCGAAGTCATCGTTTCACATTTTTTGTTATGAATTGTACATCTTAGATTCCACTTCAGGTCGTACCAAATTAGTTTGACTTTGGAAATGCTATTCACATAGTTGGTCCATTCAGACCACTCACAGGGGCTAACTCTTCAGTTCCTTCAATAAACAACCACCCTGGGAGTGCTGGAATTGAGTTCTCAAGAATTACAGCAAATTATTTTGAATCATTTTTCTTGTTTATTGTTCTTGTAACCTGGTATTCTGAACTCGAGGAATTTTTGTCCCCGAAAGACATGTGTGTGTCTTTGGCCACTGTAATCAAATAAAATTTAACTAACTTACCATTGGTTTATGCTTTGCCTCATGGGTTAACAAATATGCCTCAGTCTTTGGTTGCAGTCTTCTTTGCAAGTGAAGTTCTGTTGTAATGAAATGTAAAGTTTTCTGATTTTCCTTACTTCCTTGCAAGTAATGTGATGAGGGCTTAGTTTGGAATGCTGAAATACTTGGATGTGCCTGTGATTTTAAGCACCATAGACATCCAGGCTGAAGACAAAGCCCCTAAATTATCACAAGTCAACCTGATGCTTTGCCCTCTGAATCCATCAGTTGGCTTAAGAGTAGGACACTCGACATTCACCTTTCTTTTTTAGACACAATAGACACAATAAAATATTGTTGTGTTGCAGTTTACCTGGTCAAAATGCTGTCAAGATACATGAATGGTATGATTCTACATCATGTACAACCATAGAAATGAAATGATGTACTCCATTTGTGTACAATGAATCAAAATGCAGTCTGTAAAAAAATTAAAAGATAAATTTAAAAAAATGCTGTCAAGACAAGATTGCAGAAAGGCACTGGTGAAGCTCTGAGGCATAGTATGCTACAGCCACGGGACTCTGCCTCTGTCATGTGAAAGCAGCCATAGACCATCAGTGAGTGTGACTATGTTCCCATAAGACTTCCAGAACACTTACATTAGGATTTCAATAATTTCACATGCCTTTAAATATTCTTTTATCCTTTGAAAATATAGCCATTCTTTGCTTGTGGGCTGTAAGAAAACAGGGTGGACTGGATTTGGTTCATTGATATTTGTAGGCTGTTGATTTAATTTTTTAGAAAATCAAATTTAACCTGTTGTGTGATCATTTTATCATGGAGACTGATCCCAGTTTTATCAGTTTTTTGTGTGTGTGTCGGAATCATGAAATGCAACTGCTGTCGGTAGGAAATTTTTTTTTTAATATTGGGGAAAGTTTACTGTTATGGAATAAATATGAAAATAGGTATTGTGCTCAGTCTTGGAGTACTGAATTGTTTTTGTGTGACTGGCCAAAAAACCAAAACCCCACACAGACCTTAAAATGGAATTAACTTGCAAAGTCTGCCTGTAAAGTTCTACAAGGAATCGGGTGTGACTGTTACCAGCATGCTATCCAGAATGACGTGTGTGAATTACAGTAAGGCATCTGACCTGTAATTTAAACAGGCATCTAAATACTGGAGAAGTCTCTAGACTTACAGTTCTGCCTGATGGCCCAGATCAGACCCACAGAAGCCAGGAGGCTGTAGCAGGGTGGCTCAGGTGGGGAAGGTCTACCAAGGAGCCAGCTGCAAGGTGGTGGACTTTTAAGGTCACAAGCAAATCAGTGTTCCTGTGTGAATATTGAGCTGGATTTAATCCTTTCAAGTATGTTTCTGTTTTAGTCATTTGAATGGCCTCTTCTTGGACTGTTAAATCTGCCTTTTTAGACAGCTTTGGGTTCTTTGAGTATGTTCACTCTTCAAACTTGTTTCACAGTTTCTAAATATTTCAGAGTGGACTATTTGTTTATGAGAACATGAAAAACTGGTTGAGGAAAGAGGACATGGTTTTAGATATGTGTGTTTTCAGCGAGGAAATATTTAAAACAGGTTCAACAATCCCAGTTATAAGTGTTTAACAATGAAATGTGAATGTTTGAACTGGAAGATGTTTTAATCTAGAAACCCTTGGGAATCCTAATTTTTAAATTATGGCTATAAATATGTATATACACATTTAGAGTGGAAAGTATCAAAGTTGCATATCTTTAAAAATTGGAAACTAATCTTGGTGATTATTGAACTAGGGTTGGAGCCTCTTGATTCTGACATATGAAATTGGTACTAGAAAAAACTGAGAAATTTTTTTGACAAGATACTTTTAGTAGTTCTTGTGTGTGTATATATATGAATATGTAACAGTGAATTCTTCCATTGTGTATAATGTACCAATAAAAATATGGAAACATTTATTCTTGAAATGATTTATGTACAGATATGTCCACAGCAACCTTGTCAGCACGTGCATGGTATTCTCTAGTAAGCTTGGTCTTCTGGAGGAAAGTATTGCTTCATGTTTGTCTTACTGGGATGACAGTGAGCAGGGAAGATTCTTTCTAGGTGTCTTGGTGTAGTCTAAAATCAGAAAGTAGCTCCCGATCCTCCTTTTATAACTGGGCACCTTCACCATTAGAATCATTGTCAAAAACTATGGAAAAGCAATAAATGGCCTTTGAATCACAGAAAAATGCAGTGGACAACATGCTGTAGAATGATATTTTTGCCAAGTACCCTTCTGAACACTGGCTTACCAGTTACTTTAGGACTGTGTAGTGCTCTTGATTCTCTGGTTCCTTGGCCTATAGTCCATTAACAGCAGCAATCAGAAGGTGCATGACCTGGCCGGTTAGGTGGGTGCGGAGGCTGCAGTGGGAAGCACCCCTGGTTCCCGGGGTATGACAGACTAAAGAGGGGGGTGCCTTCACAGGTGGAGGTTGCAGTGGCTGCTCAGCTGTGATGTGGCTTCCACAATGGTGATTTTGTGGTGGTGGTCTCAGGTGACCTCTGCAAGAGAAATAGTATCTAGGCAAGAAAAAAAAAATTCTCATTACATATTAACTGCCATAGTGTTCAAAGCCCTGGGGTTAAGGAACCTCTCTGCTCTGGAGTGGGCCATCTTCCATTTGCAAACTGCCAAGGGAGGGAAAGCATGGCTTCGTGGAGATTATTGAGATGATATCCCTCCTGAGGGAGGTGCTCTCCAATCCAACTCCAGGAAAACCATGCAATTAGCCAAAAAGAGCTCTGTGGAAATTGGGCCAAAGTCCAGGGTGAACCAGTGAACCTTGCAGATGTCCCATGGTGCATGTGAAGGCCGGGAGCCTCATAATTGAGGTCTTAGAAGTAAGGCCTTGAAGTGTAGGTCTGGTCTGGTAGGGTGAGGTGTGTGCGAGGGCACCATTTTGGGGGCTCAGACTCTCCTTGACTAGGACGATCCTCAGGTCAATTTTTTGAGACCCTCCTGATGGTTGCTGCCTCTTGTCCACTAAGAGTCTCCAAGAAAATGTAAAAAATAACAGAAAGTGACTTTTCTGTTGCTGTTGACGGGTAACCAGTGTGGAAATATTTTCCTAAATTAGCTGATCACTTTGGAAGTCAGTGGGTTTTCGATATGTTAATTATTGAATTTAGAAAAGATAAGGCAGTGGCGTATCAAAACAATGGGGGCCTCTTCAGTGAGACTGACTTGTTTATTGATGGTAAGTTTAAGGACATCGAAGCTTGCGTGCTGGTCCCACCAATGGCTCAAGAACTGAAATCCTGAGGGACTCAACAATGAGGTGGGTTTTTAGAAATCAGTATTTATCTGACTCACGTCAAGAAAGGTTTTTGTTCTTGGGCCACTGTGTGCACAGCATCCTGCCCTTCTCTGGTTTCCCGCTCCCTTTTGTGGCCTCTACCTCCCTGGTTCTTCCTGGTGTATAGTCGTCTTTTCCCATAGATTGTAATCACAAGACCACGCTTGTGCCATTTATAAGATAGATGCTTGCTCCACACTGGCTTTGGTTCCTTTGTTCTGTAGTCGACAGTTTCTAAAACTGTCCTTTTGGATCCCTAGTGAAAGTTGGAGCTGGGTCTGGAGCCAAATGGAAGTTTGAGTTGAATCTGGTGTGAAATGCAGACGTCAGTGCTGGAGAAGTTTGAAGAGGGCATGAGAACAGGGAGGGGAGTTCTAGGCAATGGCGGAAGAGGCACCTTATCTCAAGTTAACAGCAGGCAGCTCAGTGAGCAGCCACTCCCTCATGACTGGAGTCCTGGGCCACATGCCTGACTCCAGGGGTTCCTGCTAGCCAGGTTCCACCATTTGCCCCCCAACAGAGCAAGTAATGGTGGAAAGCAGGAAAGGAAGTTGCACTCGATGGGGCCATACTGGGGAGGCAGAGTGAGCTCCAGCATCTCGGCCCGTCTTCCAGGTGCCTGTGTGACTGGAGAGAACGTCTTTACTGCCTGTCACCCCCCTTAAAACTTGGGCAGACAAGTTGGCAGAAAACAGGTTTATTCAAAGTCTGCTTTGAGGAAGACACAACTTCACGTATCAAATCTCCATCCTGGGGCATGCAGAAAGCTCTTACAAGGTGAATGGGACAACAGGCAGAAAATACACACATGTAGATTTTGCTGGGTTGTGTTAAGCAGAAACTTAGTCTCGGGTTCCATAGTCCCTGGCAGGCCAGGCCCTGAACCCCTCTGGGTAGGAGGAAATAAAAGCTGCAGGGTTACTGGGAAGTTGCCCTTAAATTCAAAGGGAGTCTGTTTTACTAATAAGAGGCATAGATTTAGGTAGAGGAAGAATTGAGGCCAGGCCAGGAATATGTGTAATTGAGTAGTCTTGATCAAAACTGGTCTGCTTGATCATTCTGTCAGTTCTTGTTTCTGCAGAGAAGCTCTTGGGGCTTGAGGGGGAAATATCCACGTGTTACTTAGGATATTTTTCAGACCTGTGATCCTGGAAAGGGGTGATGCCTGGGCACCCGTCCAAGGGTCTGATGGTGTAAAAGCTGACAGTTGAATGTCCCTGCAAATCTTGTCTGAGTCTGAAGGGGAATGAGATAAGTTAGGTAAATGTAGGGCTGATAAACCTTGCGTGACTAGTTCTTAGATGAACATTCCTTAAATGATTAACGTGCCTGTGTGGAGAGCTGAGCAGGAATCTGAAGACAGATGCCAAGCTTTATCCTGCTGTCAGTTACCCGTGGGGCATCTGCAGACCTGAGAGTCACTGCTTTTAGCAAAGACAGACTCTGCAGTCCCCATTACACCCTAACGTAGCCTTGCTTCAGTAGGGTACCTCCCAATGACAGACCCTAACCGCTGGTTACATGGACCAGGACCACAGAGCTCTGCCCCCATCTTGCCTTGGGAGTGGTAAGGGCTGTACTGTGGATTTGTTACCTGAGCTGAACACAAGGAAGTGGGCAGGTGGAGCCATTTACCAGAAAGAATTTTTTTTCTTTGGTGGTCCTGGGAGTTGAACCCAGGGCCTTGCACATGCTAGGCAAGTATCCAATGAGCTACATGCCTAGACCTGTTTCGAGATGGGCCTTGTTAAGTTGCTGAGGCTGGCCTCAAACTTGGAATCCTCCTGCCTCAGCCTCCCCAGCTACTTGTCTTGATGGAAAGTCTGGAGGCACATGCGGTGGGATGTGACAGTAGGGGGATCCATGCTTTCCTCCAAATACAAAGAGGCATCTTGACTTTGCCTGCTGAGTCACTACCAAGAACCCTATAATATGTAGTTGTTCAATGTGAAGAAATTTGCATGTGAGCTAAGTCTTTGTCTTCAGACTGTCTATGGTGCTTAAAATCATGACCCAATTATGAACTGAGGATTTTTCATGGACATCTGTCTGTGTATTCTGTGAGTGTATGAAAAAGGCTTACTTCCAGAATAATTGAGAGAAATATAAAAGAATTTAAAGGTGAAATGGTACCTTTGTAAATCCTCTGCAAAGGGTATCTGAAAAGAACTCTGGAGTTTCTATAAAAAGCCAAACACTGAACTTGTTGCAATTAAATATAAATAAAAACTGTCAATCTCTGTATAAAGGGTCATTTCAGAAAACATTCATTTGTCTCATTTTCTAAATACCAGAAAATGAAATTCCTTGGAAAACAACATTGAACTAATTTATCTCACCAAATTAGCATGTCACTTGCCATGGTCATTCATCCAGCATCGACAAATGGATTAATTTACAAGCAGCCACTGCATTTTCAAATGCTTAGTTTGACCTACGGTATGGTAGGAGCCCCCCACTTTCAGACACATCCGGGTCAGTACTCCATGCCCGACTAGGCACCTGGGGTTTGTGCAGGTGTCGGGTCTACCGGCGAGGCCTCGGTTGGTGCATGTAGACAGGAGGTCTGGTGAGCAGATCCCTCATGCTGGGTGTAGCATTACTAGAGGTTCCCTTCACTACCATGCCACTACATTTGCTAGTTGGCCTGGGAGATGTGGGTTTACCCTCCCATGATCTTTGCCATGTGGGTCTAACCCTAGAGCCTCTGTCCGGCCCCTCCTGCCCACAGCCTGTCCACGCAGTACTGCTCTGCTGGAAAAGGGACCTGAAGGTCCCTCAATGGAAATGGAATTTCCCACTGCAGGGAAGTTGTTCTAAATTAAACATGGACCAAGAATCACCCAAACCCAGGCACATCGACCTTGTATTTGGTAGTTTGTTGTAAAATCGACTCTTCCCTTGGCACCTATCTGGACAGTCAGACTTGGGGGTTGAATTTCTGAAACTCTGGCAAGCATAACTTGAATTAGACAACACAAGTTGTCTTATTCCAAGTTAGGAATAACCGAGGGTATGGGTCCTGGGTGGGCTTTGTGAGTGGGGTTTGTGACCTCGTGGAGCCTGTCCCTGGGCGTGGAAGACCAGAGGGAGTGATCCTTGCCTCTGGGCTCCGCACACACCTCTCAAATGCCGTTTAGGTTTTATTCTAGGTAGCATTTTAGAAAGCGTGCAACAGCTTGCATGATTTTTACAGTTTAAGAAAATCACGTGAGGAGACTCTTGAGTGGGACACTGCCCCAACCTGGGGGTGAAGGCCTTTGGTTCTACTTCCTGAGCATTTTAATTCTGGTCTGTGTCCATGGCATGAGTTGTGGTGTGTGATGACTCTTATCATGGAGAGGAGACGTGCAGTGATGCCGAGCAATGTCACCGGGAAGCCTCCAGCCTCTCTGCGCACCCTCAGATACCCGTGCGCGGAGTCCGCCCTTGGGGTCCCTCCCCGCCCCCCGCCCTGCCCCATTTGTTGCTGCTTCAGTAGAGCCACAGACTGACACATCCTGTCTGGGCCTTCTTGACACTTGGCTGGGGGACCTGGAAGGAAAGGTCCTGGTTAGCACAGAAACAGAAAGTGAGCTACTTCTGCATCTTTTTTTTTTTTTTTTAATTGAACTACAAAAGACAATGTCTGCTACGCTTGCCATTGTCTGCTGTGCCTCCTGTCGGAGGTCCAGTGCTTCTGAAGGTCTGGGCTTCAGCCCACTGGCACTCGGGCCACTCTCCCTCTGAGCTCTTTGAGGCGCCACGTAGGATAGGTTTAAAGGAACTGTTTAATTGTAAGCTGTGCTTCAAACTCCAGAACCATGCTTAGCATTTTCATTAAATACTTGGGCCCTTCTCTGCTGGGTGCTGGGAGAGGCACAGACCCCGTCCTGAAAGCTACCACTGTCCTGGGGGTGGCGAAGGGACTGGCACTTGTCATGGTCTGTGGGGCTCAGCGGGGACCCACGCCAGTGCCGCCAGTGGTGGGTGATGAGCCCCAGGGGCCTGTGCCCTGGAAGATGGCTGGTGCTTGGGGTAGGATCCCTGAGAGCTTGTGTCCCCGAGAGGTGGGGACTAGGGCACGGCCATGGGGGTTACTGGTAACAGTGCAGAAGGGTGAAGGAAAACCCAGGTGTCAGGTGCCCAGGTAGGGCCGACGGTGGAGCATCCTCAGGGGCACGGCCACCTGTGCGTGGGCGCCCCTCCTCAGGTCGTGTGTCGTGTGTCGTGCTTTAAAAATACTTGGAGCTTTAAGTACTTACTCCCAGGCAGAGTCCGACTGCTGAGGTCCTGAGAGACGCGCAATAGGCCCTGCCGGAGTGTGGACGAGAGGTTCTGGGAGGGACAGAAGGTCAGCAGGGCAGACCGCGTGGCCCGGTAGCCCGTGTGTCAGTTCGTTGGTATACAGTAGCAGCCTAAAACGTCTTGTTATCTTAGTTTCTGTAAGTCACAAATCCAGCGGCAGCGTTGCTGGGTGATCCTGGCTCAGTCTGAGTGAAGGAAGATGCTGGCCAGGGCTGTGGCCCTCTGAAGGATCAGCTGGGGCTGGGTGCCCCCACACGGGCGCGGACGGGAGGTCTGAGTGCCTTGCACGCGGACCTTGCTGTAGGGCTGCTCGGTGGGTCCTGACTGGCGTTGACTGTCCTCAGAAGTAGAGGTGTAAGGGCCAGTCCTCCGCCACCTCGCCCTGGAGTGGCGTGCACCGTCTTTCCCGCACAGTCTCTTGACGCTGAGCACCCTTGACACCACTTGAGAGGGATCGTACAGCAACGTGAATGTCACCAAGGGTGACAAGGGTGTGATGTGGCTCGGGGGCTGTCTCAGATCTCGCTCCCAGGCTGAAGAACTGTGGACATAATCTTGAAGTTGAGTTAAACCTGAAAGGGATTCGAGTGGGCAAATGACAGGCTGTGGTGTGGCAGTAAGGAGGTGGCATGAGTGGACACAGGCTTGGGCCGTAACTGCTGCGGCCCTGACGGGGTCCTGGCCTGCGGCGGGCTTCTGGGTGAGGTGCAGAGTGGGCTTCCTCCGTGTGGGCGAGGCGAGCGTGTGCGTTCAGGCTTGTGGTGGTCCTCCTGGGCATTGTCTGGTTTTGTTTCGATGAAGTGCTGTAACCAAGTGTGGGTGATCATTTAGGGGCTGTTTGAGGGATCCTGGTCATGACCCCAGATGCCCCAAAGAGGAGGTACTAGAGGTGCAAAGAGATGGACAGGGGTTGACATCTTTGAGGAGGGAGAGTGACCAGCAGCCAGAGGGAGAGTCCTAGAGGGCCTGCTCCGGGGCAGGCTGAGCCTGAACCCCTGCTGAAGCATCCTGCTGGGCTGCGTGGCGGCTGATGGGTTGTGCAGAGCTGCTGCTCCAGGAAGGGAGGACCCGCCTGCACGGGGCTGGCTGCTCTGAGCAGCAGGAGGGAAGTCGGCCAAGTAGCCGAGGTGCTTTTTCCTTTCCAATTCAAACATTCTCACCTGCGCTCTGAACCACCAGCCCCAGATGGCGTTGTCCAGGCAGCCAGGGCCTGCGAGGGAGGCCACGGTGTGACGGCCACTGAATGGCTTCCTGCTTTCCATGGTTGTGTGTGTCTGATAAAAATGGTTGGCAATTGGAAATCAGTAACTCTGTGAAATCAAGAATGGGTGTGATGACGAGGGACGTACGAGCCCTTTCAGAGCTTGCTGACCAGGCTTGTTGGAAGCACGTGTGCGGCCTGGGTGTTGGACAGTGCAATCCTCAGAGGAAAGTCCCCAAGCCCCATTTTGTAGTGGACTTGAGTGTCACCAGAGAGTCTCTTAAATTTGTCCAGTAGCCTGGTGGAGGGTCATCCCGGGTCCTCTGTCCCAAGAGGTCATTCTGAGTCATGAGGTCTCCTGTCTTGCAAATGCTCACTGTGCGAGTGGGCTTTCGGGAACAATCGGGGGGAGCCTTTACAGTGAGGCTGAGCTGCCCCCCTTTCTGGATGGACTCGTTCACAGGCCCGAGGTGTTGCGAGGTTTGATTTCACTGAGTGCTTCCTTCTCTTGTGACCTCCCCCTCCTCCCTTTCAAGAAGATGCCGAGCAGTTGCTTAATTGTTAACTAGCTTTTAGGTGTAAAACTTCCCAGAATTGTAATGAAAAACAGTATTAGAACAACGTTTGTGATGCCAGATTGGGAAAAGCGCTTAAAATGAGCTTTGTGGGAGAAGGAAAAGCCATTGAAATGGTGAAAATGTGGAGAGAATGCTGAATTTTTGAAGATAATTGTTCTCGAAGTAGGTGTGTGAAATGAGCGTGGGGAGAGCTGGGGAAATCACGGGGATCGGAGTTGGAGGGGCCGCAGGGCCAAAAGCTGCCTCTGGCTTGTGAAACCGTTCCTCTGTCTCCACGTTGTTCTTGGACTGCTCTCTGCCTGCTGTTCTGTGTGGGATGCCCGGACGCCTGTCTGCATGCTGATGCAGGACATGGGTGGTTCCTCCGCACACTGACTGGTGTTGACTGGTTGTGTCCTTGCTGTCCTTCATCCTCCGTCCTCGGAGGCAGCTCTTGGCTGGTGGGATTCCTGGAGTGAGACCTTCCATGTCCCGTTATTCTGGCCCTCAGTCTGCACCACTGAGTGCTGAGAGTGGAAGTCGCAACCAGAAGGAGGTGGTGATGGCCCTGGCTGGCCACCTCGTGTGTGTGGGGTGGTTGTGTTGGGCATGGCCCTGGGATAGTCCCAAGCTTCCTAGTAATCAGATCTTAAAGCACAAGTTCTAATACCTCCATGCCAAGCGCACTGATTCTTGGGCTCTGAACAGGTGCACAGTCTTTTCAGTTTACTGGGCACCTCTCGATGCTCCTGGATGGTATAGGAGCCCTGACCAATGGTGTGGTCCAGGGCTCTGGGCTCTTGGACAAAAGAAAACGGGAGGGTTCAGTCAGTTTTATTTCTTGGTTTTGAATCGCCCCCTCTCGGCCCTGATCTTGTCACGTGCACACCAACCACCTGTGTGTAAGTCCAGGCTCCCCAGCACCTTCCTGCTCCTGTCTTGAGATTCTCTGTGGCCCGAGCTAAGCAATCATGACAGGCTTTGCCTGGAGCCACCGTGCTAAACTGGAGAACAAAACCTTTGTGGAAGTAGCGTAGCGGTGGACAGTACCTGCTCACTCAGCCATTGTTGGCCTGCCCCCGTTCTAAGCCGTGACAGTGGAGGACAGCAGAATCTGGGCACTAATTAATAATCAGTACATCTTAATACAGCAGCTTCCCTGGCAGCCTGTCACTGGTGATGGCCCAGAGAGCCACACAGGAGCGGGAACAGAAGGTCCTTGGGTTCCTGTCAAACTTTGGCCTGGACAAATTATTTCTCTTTGGGTCACAGTTACCTTATGTATAAATATGAGTGGTTCGACTCAAACACTGATTTACAACCTTGTAGAACAGAGGTGCTGCTCTTTAGTCTATAAAGAATTATATCCCAGCTGTAATAGTTTTAAAAGCGTTTTTAAAAAGTTTACAAAGAGCTTAATTTCATGCAGGTTCTGTGCTAGATATTGGGACTTACAAAGATGAACAAGGTAAAATCCCCCTTCTAAAGAGGGTTCCTGTCTGTCATGCCTGAGAAACTGACCCGGGAGGGAAGTGATGCTTCCGTGTACATTTTCTCAAGAACTGTGTGGGGTTTGAAGGTGGTGCCATCAACAGCAAGTGCACAGCCCAGGGGGTAGTCAGAGTGCCCTGGGGAGCAGGGAATTGCTCCTTGATGTTGAATGCTTAGGGATGCTCACTGGAACCGTGAGCAGAGAGCTAAAGAAGTTTGGGAACAGGTCCTGCGGGGATAGCAGACGGATACTATGGTCAGGGATGCTAACAGATAGAGGCAGGGGGGTGGGAGTATGTAGCCTTGCTAGCCATTGTGTGGCTACCCTCACCCTGTGGGACTCGAGGGTCCCAGGAACCAATGCACACAATCGGCAAGCTTCTGAGGCCTAGTGGGCCATAAGTCAAGTCCTGTGTGTCTGGGTTGAGAGTTCCCTGTCCTTCGTTTGCGTCTGTGAGACAGTGCTAGGCTGACTTGTCATGGGGAAGAATCACGCCCAGACTCGGTAGGCTCTGTGCACAGGCTGGAGCTGGGGAAGGGCTCCCGTGGGCCCGGTGCTGCCCGCTGTCCTTGCGTACTGTGCGGTGCCTCCCCTGCTGGCTCCTGGCCGTGGCCTGGAAGGTGTGGAGGCCTCCCTCACTCTGGCTTCTCCCTGCACAGCTCCACATTTCCGTTACAGCACCGAGTGCATCGAGGGTCTGGTGCCACACCTCGTCCTTCTGCAGGCTTAGGTCTTGGAGGCCAAGGCCCTGTTTTTCATGGTCTCACAGAGACCCTGCCGCATAGTAAGGAGTCAGTAGTGACTTTCACTAAATGAAGAAGTTCACCAATTATTGCTTTTAAATGAAACAAGATTTTAGCTATATTCTAATGGTATCAGTTATTTTGGGGCACAGTGCTGGACTGGGAATTGAACCCAGGGACTCTGAGTTACATCCTCAGCCTTTTTTTATATTTTATCTTGAGACGGGGGCTCCCTGAGATGCCCAGGCTGACCTTGAACTTATCCCCTGGCCTCAGCCTTCAGAGTAGCTGGGCTTACAGGCATGTGCCACTATGCCCGATTTCTTGGTGTTTGTTCTGCATAGAACTGTCCTAAGTGTAAATGCAAAGAAATACTATAATTCTTTCCCCTCGAGGAAATAATTGGGGAGGCAAGCCATGGATGTGCTATATTCGTGAAAGAAAAGTGTGCTGCAGTCCAAGGCAGAGCAGCACCACTGGTCAGGGCAGAGTGATAGATGCAGCACTGCTCTGGATCCAGCCCAGGGTTGAATCACCCAGGAGGCTTCAAAAATAGTGATTACTTGGACCTCAAGTCCTGCTAAATGAATCTTTGGGGGTAGCCTGGAAATCTGCATTTCTGAAATGGAAGGACAAGCAAATTCTCATTAGGTGGCAGTTGATTTTGATCTCAAACTCCCCCCAAACCAGTTCAAGAACTAGAGGCAAAGAATGAGAAGGGCGAATGGGAGCTGAGGTGGACGGGAATTGCTCGGGGTATAACAAAAACGAGTGTTCTGGGGTGTTCTGAGTGTAATTCAATCCAGGGCAATATGGATTCTAGTTTACTGGTTTTAGTCAAAATCGCCAGCTTATTTGGAGGGGATTTGGAGAGAGTGCTAATTCTGTGTAAACTGCATTAACATATGTCATCATGAATGGTTATAAATACCATAAAACCAATGTAGGCCACTATCAGGACACGGGTCAGCCCTGTCTGGAAATGCACAGAACTGCCTTGCACCTCCCTTAAGAATCTCCATTGCTAGGTTTGCACGCGTGTTGATGCCTAGGGAAAATTACAAGTTGGAAGTCAAACGTCTCAAAGGAGCCCTAAGGCTGAGAGGGCGACCCTCGGCCACCTCTGGATCCATCCAGTGGAACACCCTTGATGTGAGGAGCAGCCCTTGTGTGAAGTCCTGCGTTGGGGACCTTCCTGAGCACACTCGGGGTCGTTCGCAGCCAGAGGACGTGAGTGGCTGGGAACAATGTCGAGTGACATTGGCCTTGGCTCGGGCAATGCTGAGACTCTGAACCCAGGGCTCCTGGTTGAGCAAGAAACTGATTGTGACCCTCTGGTTGACATGCCCTGCCTGGGCCTGGCTGTGACTTCAGGCCTGCCTTCGCCAGCTCACAGGCTGGCACAGTGTCACTGTGCCTTCGATGGGCTTCCCTTACTGATTTCGCGGGAGATGTGTGAAGCTCTGCTGGGTCTACAGGAGTGAATTCTTCACAGCCTGCCTGGGGGGGTGGCCTGGGCCACCACCCCTGGTCTCCCCGTCTCCTGAATTCTTCCCTGGGGCCTTTCCACGCCCCTGGTGACATGGCATCTGATGAGCCCCGCTTGGGACGACTCCCTCTTCTCGGTAGTTACCTGCATAGCTCTGGCTGCCACGCATTGACTTGGGCTTCCTCTGTGTGACATCTTCACACCTAAATAGGCCCCCCAAGGGCAGGGACTTGGTTCTCACCTTTGCATTGCTGCCTTGCTGGTGCCTGGCAGACGGCAGGTGTTGAGCGACCTGACGTCCGGGGTATGTGATTGTTCGGGTACCCACCTCCCTTGCCATCAGCTGCCCAGCAGGCCTGGACCTCACATTCTCAGATATAATGGCCTAACATGTGCCACGTGTGCCAGCCCAGAAGGGGACTGGTGAACCCACCACCACGTGAAGGTGGAAGGTGGCGCGGTCATCTGCAAGCCGAGGAGGCCTGCTCCTTGCCGCTGAACTGAGCCTCAAATGCTCTTGACACAGCCGGGCTCTTCACGGGGTGATGTTTTCCAGAGGAAGCAGAGCAGCAATGTCCCTCTCCTACGGCTGTCTCCCCCAGCCCTGCAATGATACTTGAGATCTTGGTGGAGTGGGGGTGGTGGCAGTGAGTCAGAGCATGTAGGATCAGCCACAGAGAGAAAAGTCACCTTAGCTTTCCTGGACTTGCTGATACAGCACTGGCTGTGTCAAGATGGACTAAAGGTCAGAAGAGACGGGATGCCCGAGGGTTTGTGATGTGTGGTGCGTGAGCGTGCTGCAGGTTCCTGCTGCGTGGGGCTGGGATAACTCCCCTCGGTGGACCCCCCTGAAGTCAGTTGCTCAGTGGAGTCCGAGGAAGGGTGTCCTACTTGCTTCCTTGGTCTTGGGCTGCATTTTCTGCTCCCATTACTTTATCTGAAAAGCAATGGAAATAATGCCCATCTTTTCGGTTTTGTGAATGAGTTAAAGTTTGAACTAGTAGCACAGGGTGTAAGATAGCATGAGATGGAAGGAACTTTGGGACTCGGATTGCTCATTATGCATCCTGGGCTGACTTGAGGCAGCACGTAAGGGCCCCTTCTCAGTACTGCTGGGAGAAGGGCCAAATGCGAGATGGTATGATGGTGCTCCTTGCCCCAGAGTGCACTAACCGTCCCTGCCTGGGCCTCCCCATCACCGGGCCCTGTGCCTCCTCCATCAGCTTCTCCTGCGTGGTCACTTGGGTACTTTCTTGGGAAGGTAAAGCATAAGAAGGACCACAGCTTCAAAATGCTGATATGTGCCGCCTGGGTTCCAAAGCGTGGATTCCGAGTCTGTGGGTCTGAGGTGGGCCTGGCTTCCTGCATTTGGTACAAGCTCCCGGCCACCCTGGTGTCACCTGTCCTAGGAACAAAGCTTCCTGTGAAAGTGTGGAGGGAGAGAGGGGAGGGCGTTTCATCAGAATGTAGCGTTGGGCCAGGCCCTGACCTTGTGATGGGAGATGAATCACCTGCTTGGATGAGGCTGACTGGAGAGGGGAGACCTTGTGTCTAGTCGGCGTGAGTTAAACCGACATTTAGGGTCTCACTCGCCTTCCTGACTGTTCTAAGGCATTTTGAGTATGGTGTTCAGGTTTAACCCCAGATGAAATAAGCTAGAATTTGAGGCTATAGCTTACCCCCAGGTACCCCCACCTTCACCCCATGATTCTTCTGTGAACTGAGCAGAGCATGTAGTCTGAGAGTAGTCTGTTGATGACTCTTCTCCAACGGCTCTTATCTGGGGTCGTGACTGAAGCCCCTGCATCGATGGCAGGACCAGGATCCAGGCGTGTTGCCCTCTGGTGGCTGCCTGCTGGTGTTTGCTTTGCAGTGCTCAGCGTCTTCCACTCGTGGTCGGTGCTCCCAACCACAGGGAAGGTCGTCCCAGTGAGGAGTGGTGCAGCCAGGAGAACCAGGAAGGTTTGAGATGGGTCCCTGGGTGTGGCACAGGCCATCCCTGCCTCATCCCCCACAAGCCTGGGCTTAGTGCCACTGTCAGACCTGCTCAGGGGAGCTGGAAAGTGTGGCCCGACCCTGGGGTGTCAGCACGTACCCACCCAAGCTGGGGAGCCTGAGAGGACCACAGTGCCTCTTCTGGCAGAATCCAGGAGGACAAGACAGAGAGCCATCAGAACAGGAATGGAAACTGGTTGTCTTTGGTTTCTCTTGAGTGTTATTTCCAGCAGAATTTTGCCACTGTTATTGCATCATGGTCCTAAAGACCGCCCAGGAAAGAACTGGGATAAGGGCGATCTTCAGGAACGTCAGGTGTGCAATTAAAGATGGCCAGGAGGCCCTCCAATTCACACTTTTTTCTTCCCTGTGGTTGGCTGTCCAGAGAAGGAAGGTGCTTACTTTGTTCACATCTCGCACCTGTTCATCTGCTGTACCAGCCTACCTGTGGGAGCCTGGCGAAGGGACAGCCCTCAGCCCCAGCCCAGGAATTGAGCCGCCACAGTGCTGGGCTTTAAGGAGACAGGGAAGCTGCTCGGTCTCCTTGGTGAGCACTGATCTCACAGGCTTTGTGGAGATGAGACATGTCCTGGGGCTCTCCTGGGATCTGTGTGCTGTGAGGTGCTTTGGTTATATGACATCCCTCCTCCATTTCCTGTCACGGGCCACAGCCTCCTGTGGGTCAGCTTCGATGCAGCAGGTTACCCTAGGGACGCAGGACCGCTGTAGGGAGGGAGCCTGAGAATTCAGAGAAAAAGGCAGCATTAGTAGAGATGGGTTACCAAGGACTTTCCTTAAGTGCTATTTATCTAGTTAGTTTGGGGGCGTTTACTTGGAATCCTACGAGATGGATCCTGAGTAAATCTTAAGTATAACTAAAAACTTTCAAAATGCAAACTCCTGCAAAATGGTTTTCTTCTTTTATAGACACATTGTTTAATTAAGGGTGCCATTTAAGCCAGCTTCAGTGGTGCATGCCTGTAATCCCAGCGGCGTGGGAGACTGAGGCAGGAGGATTATGAGTTCAAAGACAACCTCGGCAAAAGTAAGGTGTTAAGCAACTCAGCAAGGCCCGTCTCTAAATAAAATACAAAATAGGGCTGGCAATGTGGCTTAGTGGTCGAGTGCTCCTGAGTTCAATCCCTGGTACCACCCCCAACCTAGCAAAAAAAGGGTGCCATTTAATTGGGGTGAGGACCCAAAGCCACGCTGCCTGGGTGCAACCTCAGCCCTTGGGTGCCGCAACTCCTGGGCCTCAGTACCTTCCTCTGTACAATGGAGTCACCAGCAGTCCCTGTCTCTGGGATCTCATGAGGATTCAAGGAAGTGCTTAGAGCAGTCCCCAACATGCACTGCATACATGAAAATCTGTGACTATTAAGCCTGAGTTTTAGAATCTAGACTACTGTGCTCGTTGCTGCTATGCACAGAATGTAATCGGTCCTGGTTTGTTATCGCTACATACCTGTCTCATTTCCTTTGCCAATTTAAATACAAAGCTGTCCTAGCTGACTTGTGGCCCTGGGAGCAGGGATTATAGGACTCCTAAGAACACAGTGTGTTGGGAGCATAGTAAAGAATCCTGTAATGGAACAAATCTAGGGGGAAAAAAAATCACACTTGCTGAGTACTTTTCAAAATATAGAAGTGGACGGCTTAGTATACCTCACAGTTTTGCTCGTAGTGTCTCCTGATCACTATTCAGAATTTGGAGAAGATGAGGAAATTGAAAGGTGGGCAAAGACGGTGCTGATCCTTTGAAGCCAGAGAAGAGGCTGATCATGGTCAACTAAGGGTGGCCGGGTGCTACCTGGAACGGGCAAAGCCCTATGAAACACTGTGTTATCAAAGGGTGGAAGCAGGTGCCTTGTGAATCCTGTAGTCCCTGAAAAGGAAGTCGGGCCGGATGGACTTCGTTTCCTCCCGTGGTAAAGTGGCTGTGCACCGGAGTAGATGGGACCTGTCTGGATCTCGGAGCTTTGCACAGCAGTGGCCGGGTGCTCTCCCCGTGAGCAGGAAGATGAGATGCGTGTGGCGCGCTGGGACCTGTGCCACACAGTGCAGTTGCCTGCTCTCGGTGAGCAGGCAAGGGAGACGTTGTGGGTAGATTCCTGTGCTTTGGATTCCGCGGGTTGAGGGCCACACCTGCAGGAGCCTCCCTCCTCACCAGCCATTTCCTCCAGTCTGTGAACCAGGGGTTCCTGCAGACACCACCCACCTGCAAACCTGGAGAGTCTAGACACCTGTGCTGTTCCTTAAATGAGTGTTTTGAATTACATGAAGGAGGATGTAATTGCTGTGTTACGGCTTACACGTTTTGTTAACTGCTCTGGCAGGCTTGCTAGGTGATGCGGTTCAATGTGTTAACTCAATGCTGCTTCGAATCAGTTACTAGTGACCAGATGGTACCAGCCTGTAGATCAACCTTGTTGGGCTCCTTGGGTTGCTAAGCCCTTCCTTAGTGGTGATGTGGGAATGGTAGTGAAATGAGTTAATGTAAGTAAAGCATTTAGAACAGCACCCAGTTTGTAGAAAGCTCTGTTAGCTGCTCTTACGTGGTCTACCTGGCACAACCTGGAGTGCCTGTGTTCCTCAAATGGAGTACTGAAGGTCACAACATCAGAAACAAAAGATAACACAAAATAGCGGGGTTAATTGACCTCGAAGTCCTGAGCTTTGGAGAAGATTAAGTCATTTTTGGACTAGAAGGAAGAACCGCTGTGAACTAGACTTCAAAGGGACGTCCTTAAAAACGTGAGCCAAGTCCCTGGGAGTGGAATGAACAGAGGCACGTGTCCCTTGCTCTGCAGACTGTTCTGCTGGTTTTGAGGAGGAGGGTTACAGAGCTCCTGGGAGGCTGTCAACAGAAGGACATAGCAGGTCGCAGGCCTAGAATGTGGACTGACCAGTGCAGAGCATGAAGCCATACACAGTACTATGTAGAGTGGGTTTGCAGACAACGGAGACCCTTTTCCTTTTGCTTTGTAAAGTTGAGAGTTTAAAATGTGTTGGAAACTTCTTTAGGCCTCAGCTTGAGGAGGCAGTGGGGTCCAGTGGGTGGCACCTAGGCCATGGGCTTGGGACCTTGAAGGGCACTGTGGGACCTTGGCCCTCCTCCCTGTTCTTTTGCCTACTGACCTTGACACGAGTGGTGTTTATTGCTACATGTGGTCTCCTTGGCACCTACCATGCCCAGATTTTAGGAATGGCCCCAGAAGGTCTGCTGATGGCTTCTACATGTTCCTGCATTCTGGAAATGAAAGTTCTGTAGAGGAGGGGACACTACCCGCCATCTGATGTCTTAGTGATTCCTCCCAAAGTCTTATTCTCTTTTGGGGTAAAGAGTCTGTGCTGGGCACCAGGTACCCTGGATTCTGGAACTCTGTGACTGCAATGTGACCTTGCCCACCATGGAAATATGAGAAAGGAATAAATGATCTTAACTTTTTCTGT
Organism: Sciurus carolinensis; assembly: GCF_902686445.1. Lineage (NCBI taxonomy): Eukaryota > Metazoa > Chordata > Mammalia > Rodentia > Sciuridae > Sciurus > Sciurus carolinensis. The sequence goes on along the minus strand of NC_062224.1, from coordinate 7,148,659 downwards.
TTTTCAAGAACTCTGGGGAACGCATGTTCTCACTCCCTGCAGCCACAAAGTTGAAGGTTGCATGAGAGATATATCAACGTACAGCCTCTAGTAACAGTGGTATGTTTTATATAAACAACATGCAGAAAGTTTTAATTGAATACCTGATCAAGCAAACTCAAAGAACTATTATCACTATAGAAAATGTTACTGCTGGAAACATTTCTGATCTGCTGTAGATGAAAATGATGCTTTCTCTTCATCTTATAGCTCCTCATAATCAATCCTTTGAGGTTCTCTTACTTTTAGCATTGTGAGTTATTTATATTGTCTGTGATCTAATTTCTATAAGAGATTAGGCTAAATCTTAATTTGACCCTACTTAATATACATTCTTGAGATGCTTGATGAATGAATGGACTAATGAGAAATAGAAATGCCTTAAAATTTTGCATGTACTTTAAATGCACTGTGCCAGACCTTTTGAACTCAAATTTCTATGGTTGTCTGGATAAGCTGGACATTTGCAAAGGTAGATAAAGAATTGCACAACCGAAGGGAATGTTTTGGGTTCATGCTTACATGGGGAAACCTAGTAGCAGCAACCTGTGTTAGTGTCTGGAAATCCTTTAGAGTTACTATCATGAATATTTGAAGTCCTATTTTGTAGGTGATTCCTGTACTGGGGCTTCTCCCAAATGTTCCACATCTGTGCTCCCCTCTTACTGAGCTCCTGTGAGCAAACCAGCTGCAGGCCTTGAAGACAAAGCTGGTGATGGCTTCCGGTTCTTGGTGCCCCAGCCTGGGGGGCAGGTGTTGGTGTGGGGTGGGCCTGGGTGAGAATGTACATCTCAGACCATCCCTAGACGGGCTCTTTTTGGTCCCTGCTCCAGGGTAAGGAATAGAGATGGAAGAAGAGTGGTCCTGTGCCTGGGTGGGCATGCTGGGTCTCTGCTGGAGGTGAAAGGTGGACTTTCCATCAGTAAAGCAGGTGCAGGCTGGCTTCCGATGGCAGTTCTCATCAGTGCCCTGGCCCACACAGAGCTCAATCCTTTGGGGGACAAAAGCTAGACCAGTGTGGGTCTCCTCGATGGGCCTTTGCCAAGGCATTTGTCCTAGTTCACACATACCTGCTGAAACCTGGGTTGATTTGGGATGTCACCTTTATTCAAACTTATTTTGAAAGCAGACCAATTAGGACCATTTGCTTTTGAATACTCAATATACTTAGTATATTAAACACTTACATACTTAATATATCTGAATAGGGAAGCATTTTTCCCTCTGTTTCTGAAGCAAAAGCATAAACAACCTTTTACTTGGCAGGGACTTTACTATGTAGTTTCTAAAAAGCCAGCAAGCAGTGTTCTTAAAATAGGCCAGGGTGTTCTTTTCCATAGATCCTATTAAAATCCTAGCGAAATTTCTACTATCTCGATGACAGATTGTGGGAATTTTTCTACTGGAACTTCATGATGCTTTTAAATTTCGAATACAAAGTACGAATAGTGAATCCCCTAAATTAGTTATCACTATTTTTGTGTGGAAAGAGTTCGGAGAGAAGCGGTTGTGGATCTCATAGTCATAATAGCACTGATGGTGTGAGTGAGAGAATGAGAACGACATCGAAGCCGAGCCGGAGTGGCTTCAGTGTAGCGGAAAGCAGGGGGTGTGAAGTCACGTGTCCACAGAACCTTCCACACTGATGGAAAACCGTGTCTATGCCCACCTCTGCAGCAGGTGACCGTGAGCCAGATGTGGCTGTTTGAGCACTTGAGATGTGATCAGTGCAAATGAGGAACTGGGCTTTCATTTTGTTTAGATTTAGCCACGCAGTGAAGCTGGCTGTGGTGCAGGACCTCATGGTTCTGGAAGGCAGACCTTTGTGTAGATTACTCCATGGTATTAAGTTAGATGCTGTGGATTTATTTATTTATTTATAGCATTGTGTCTTTCAGTGGGTGACTTGCAACAAGAACAGCCTGTGGGTGAGCAGCTAGTCTGTAGCACGGATAGTTGGTTGCACTACCTGGGGATTTTATGGGTAAATCTCTGGACCTGCCGTGTGTTTCGGGGCAAGATGCAAGGACAGAATGAAAATTGAAGTAGGCACCTGGGACTTGTCCCTCCTGCATGACCCGAGCATGGTCCAGGACTCCCCTCCTGGAGGCCCTGGGGCCTTCCAGACTTGAGTGCCCTGGTGGTCAAAAGCCATGGTCAGCTGTTCTCCAGGAGAGGCTCCTGGCATTTGTTGGGACTGTGTGTTCTTGGGGGATTTGGGTGTTGTTTAAACTGGTTAGTTCCAGTTGTCTCTTCACAACCATCTTTTCGCCTAATGATAGAGTAAATTTTAAAGCGGGTCTGCATCTGAGTGCATATCGTGTTTCTTTAACAGGGTGGTATTGAAGGGTAGAACCCCTCAGCTGTAACAACGGGCTGTGCCTCCCCCGAGGGCCGTGGTGTGTGAATAGATGGTGTGTTCTCACTTCATGAGGCCTGAAGATGATGGGGGGGGGGCAGCTAGAAAGGCCCCTGGGGTAGGCGGAGGCAATAATAATTATCTTATATTTAGTACCTAGCAGCTGATTTGATTAAAGGTGAATTTTGGATGCGTTTCCTTATCAAAATAAAACTGGATGGTTCTGGTTTTATAACTACAACAGCTACAGAATTTCTATTTCCCCACATTTCCACCAAGAGGAGGATTGGACGGTCGGAGCTGGAAGGACCTCAGCTTCTAATCTTAAATGACTTTTTCTCCTTTTCCTTTTTGGATAGGAGCTGAGCCACTGTTCCTTCCTGCCAGTGTGCCGTGCTTTGGTCTCGGAAGTGTGCTATATTTGTACTGTGCTTTAAATGTACACAATGGTTCTAAATTGCTACTTTTCTTTAAAGTTAGATATAACATTTTAATTAAAATGTCATCCATAAATCAGGCTCAGACAGTGAGTCTGTACAAGTGCAGTAGCTCCACGGTCTGAGGGATTTTGGAGGACGGCCACTGTCACGTCCCTCCCCAAAGCCCTCTACATGGCCTCATTCTGCTGCCCTCTAAGCATGCAGGACACTCTGAGTCCTCCTGTCTTGGGCACATGAATGGGCCTTAGCGCCTGGATGGGTCCCAGGCTGTCGTCTCTGGGGCTCCCTCTGCCGAGAGGCTACTGAGCTCGGCTATGTACAGGGGCCTCCCCTCTGCCGCCCCACCTCCGGGAACCTCCACTGTGGGGACTTCTGGGTCAATTAACCTTGGGGGGTGGGAACGGGCTGGAGGGCCTGCAGTACATCCTTCCCTCCCTCAAGTTGGTCCTGATCAGTGTCCAGTTCCCACCAAAGCACTGTCAATTCTAGGGTAGGAAGCCTTGCGCACACAGGTGTTCCACGGAAGAGTGCTCGTGGCCAGAAAAAAACGCTCCCAGAGGGACGGGTTTGAGCATCACCAAACAAGCTCTCTGCCGGTGGGACTCAAAGGTGGGGGTCCCCAGCCGGAGGCGGCAGCAGGGAGGTGGATGCTGTGGGGCTGGGTCAGGGCCACTGGGTCTGGGTGAGAGTACCAGGCAGAGGCCCCAGGGGAAGAGGGCACACAGGGTGTCTCACGTGTTTGATTGAGATTATAGGTACATTTTGATTTTAGATTGTTATTGGATTCTATTAGGAGCCTATGGGAAGTACATTTGATCATCTTCTGTTCTCTGGGTCTGATACTTCACTTATGAAATAGCAAAAATGTTAATGCCCCTGTTTTTCTAATGAGTTAATAGGGCCAAGCAGCATGAACTGGATGTGTTTAAGTATTAATGTTCACCAACTATCATTTTTAGGGTGGATTTTACTTCCCCAGCCCCCATTCTTCCTTCTCTTAATGAGAACACAGAACATTTGTTGGACACCTGACTGTCTAGCTACCGAAGAGCACTCCACAGCCATGTGACACAGAGGTTGCTAGTTGGTACAAGTGGCAACTAGTTCTGGAACTTTTTAAAGAGTGGGCTCTGGCTTTGCCCCTGTAATTGTCCCCTTGGACCAGCAGATGAAGGGGCCCATGATGGGGGGTAGTGGAGGTGAGCTGGGAGCCACCCTGGCTCCTGAGGATTTGGTGGCATCTCTCCAGGAGATACAGGTAAGTGTCGAAGCCACTGGAATTTCAAGGTTTTCTGTTTGGATCTATTGAACCTGGACCCAGTGAATCCAGGTCAATTTGACAACTTCAGTTGTCTGAATTAGTTTAAAAAAAAAAATTAAGCAAAATTTCAAGTATAGAATTTGAAAGTAAAACTAGTCGGTGTTGGCAGGAGAGCTCTTCAGCAACATCCCTTGACAGAGAACAGGAACGATGAACGCGTTTTATATATAGTGTACGTGGGGGCTTAAGTCCCAAAGCAGTCTGTTCCATACAGGAGCAGTTCTTAGAACTCCAGTCCACCGTTCTTGTAAGTGATCCTTTCCCCCAAGTCACGGGTCATACTTGGCTCTCGTCTGGAAGGCCACACGCATATTGCAGGAGGCAGGCTTAAGCCTTGTTTCCTATTTAAGAGCCAGGCCTTGGTGGTTTAGTAAGTCTAGATACGAAAGTAAAGGAGGTCTCAAAATTGAGAACGTTTATCTATTATACATCGTTGAGCTGATGGCTACACAAAAATCGACACCCATCATCACATACTTGCAGGGGTCAAAGGCCAGTTTTCTTCGGGAATACGCCTGATGCTAAAGTTCAGTTCTATTAAATCTTCACACTTGGATACACGGTTCCCAAGTCCTTTGAGGAATGGAGGTGTGTACATGGTAATGGTGTGAATACTGAGGTCTGGTGGCCCTCACAGGAAGTACTGGAGCGTTTGTTTAATTGAACTTTTTGACCCACTTTTTACATAGAGCAGCCTTTTAATATTTAAGAAAATGTCTTAAAACTGGCTAGTCAGGCTCTCTTTGCAGGTGTTTTCTGAAGAATGAATACACTGACTTCAAGGAGAAAAACTTACCTTATTTTTCCCCAGTGATGAGCATGTGAGCTTTGAAGTGAATATTAAAATTTCAGAGATCTTGTATCCTCCACTGTTGCTGATGTGATCAGTGGTGACATGAACAGCTGATTTTTTTTTTTGTTCTATGGTGAAATTTGTCAACATTTGGAAACCACACATAACTCAGTGACCCAGTCTTTTCTAAATGACCAGTGTGCAATTTTAAGATCATGTCAGCAAAGAGCCATTAAAAATCCAAGATGGACTAGTCAGTTTAGCCTCAAATGGGAAAGTTTTGTTGGTGACAATTTCAGAGGCCACATTCAAACCACCTTTAAGGAAGGGCCACACGTCACATTTGGCAGAGCAGCAAAAAAGAGCAACCAAGTCATCTGGAAACGATTCACTACTGTATCAGTCTGATGCCAGATGTTCTTCATACATTTCAACCAAAACTACTGTCATAACAGACCCAATGTAGAAGCAATGGGAGAGTCCGACTGCCTGGTACAAAACAAGGTTTTAGACAGTTCAATGGAAAACATGACCACATTTAACTTGATTTTGGAAAATACTATTTGAGAACATGTTTGAAAATGTTATTTCAAAATTAAATACTTTAGTTTTTCTAATGTAAATATAGATGTAACCCATATGAAAGTGGTTTTTTTGTGTGTGTGATCTTCAGTAATTTTTAACAGTAAAAAGGGTTTGACACCCAAACGTTTGAAGACCACTGGTTTAGATTGATGAGGTGTCCACTAATTTTCAGTTTCTTATCTGTTGCTGAAACAATGGTTGGAGGTAATACTTGGATCTTTTCTTTCCCCCTCAGAATATTGTGCTTTCTAGAAAAATCTAAGGAGTAGTGCTAGTCTCATAAGTCATTTATGGAATAAATGTTTTATTGAACATGATTTGGAAAATCCTAGGTGACAAACCCACTTGGGCTCACTTTCACATTCACCGCCTGTTATAATGTAGAGCAGCGGCTCAGAACCCAGGGACAAGCCTGGGTGGGGCTTTGAGGTTTGTCAAAAAGAACTTTGTGAGTAGAAGATCCACTTATACCTGGAGGACTTGATCTGCTTTACATTTTTTTCTCTTACAAGATGGGGGTCTCCAAGTCCATCCATAGGTTCAACTCACTGGAGTGTCAAAGCTGTTGAACTCATATTCACAGAAAACTTCAATGAAAGAATACCTATTAAAATAGGCTAAGGAGAGGGGCAGGGGTTGGACATTGAGCAGGACAACTAAAATCAAAACATCAGAAAATGAGAAGTATCACGAATATGGAGAGATTGGAGTCTTTATACTTGGATTGATAGAGATGCTTTAGATAAGTTTGGTAGTTCCTTAAGAGGTGAAATTTACCACGTTGCCTAGAAATTGCATCCTTAGGCTTATGCCCAAGAAAATATTATAATTGCACAAAAAACATGCAAGAATTTTCAGAGTGGCATTATTTATCATAGTCCAAAAGTAGAAACAACCCAATGTCTCTAGGCAGATGAATGGATAAACAGTGTGATATATCCACAATGTGGGCTGCTATTCATTCCACCATGAACAGGAATACATGGGACAGTGTAGATGAACCCTGAAGGCACTTGAAATAAGGTGCAAGACACAAAGTATCACATACTGTGATTGACATGAAATATCCAGAGTAGGCAAATCCATAGACAGTAGATTAGCAGTTACCAGGGTCTCGGGAGAGGGGAGGAGTTTGACAGGAACTTTTTGTGGGTATTGGGTTTCTTTTGGGTGGTGGTGATCTGGAGTTGTATTGGTAATTATGATGATCTGAGTTTGTGTGGCAAATACATGAAGGACAGAGAATTGCACCTTTTGTGAAGGGTTTTTTTTTTTTTTTTTTTTTTTTTTTGCGATACTGGGGATTGAACCCAGGGCCTTGTGCTTGCAAGGCAAGCACTCTACCGACTGAGCTATCTCCCTAGTCCAAGGGGGGGATTTTTGTTAGTATATTTTATTTTGATTTCAAAAAGGACTTTGATGCTCTGGATACTTAGAATATGGAAGATACTGTGTCTAAAATATTATTGTGAGTCATGTCTCCTTTTTTTTTCTTTCTTTTTTCATGTCTCCTTAATCTTTAATCTTCATAGAATCCTAATCTATGATTTGAACATGTTACTTAGTGTGCCACACCACATTATAGCTCATACTAGTAACTTCTATCGCATGTAACCATTCACAGGGAAAACTGACGTGTAACCGAGCTGAATACTGTGCAAACACAGATCTCTCTTACCCAGATGGTCTTTACTAGTGCAGCTAGAGATTCAGTCTTGGTGCCTGAGCTTTGTCTCCATGGCAACGGGAGTTGGGCACATTTAGTCACTTTGAGCTCTCCTGCAAAGCTCCCCACAGGGTTACCTGTCTCTGTGGTTCTTGGTATATGCCTACGAGTGAGGTAGTAGCATCTGAACAGTCACTCACATAAAGCAGTGCGTGACACTGGAGGCAGTGCTTGACCGGAAGTGGGAAACACGCACCAGATGAGTCTTGCAACGAATGTTTTATTCACAACAGCTTGAGCAGTAAGCAGAACATTCAGGGACATAACCCGCGAGAAGGCTGGCGACGGCCACCTCCTCACAGGTGTTCCGCTGTCTCTGTGCAGCCAGTTGCTGTTGTGCTAAAGGCATACGTAGTAGCATTGCTGCCAGGGTTGTCCTTTGGCATTGATCAAGCATGATAAAACGACTCACGCCGTTTGCCCTGTGCCTGATGAGGTCTTGCTGACCAATGCCAGTGGGCAGGGGTCTGATTTTCTGTTGGAGTGTGGTTCTGTCTTACAATGCTGGTTTATTTTTTTTTTAAATCAGTATTCTGGTGCTGAACGGGGCAGAGTTAAGACCCCTACCTCCACCGTTAGGTTGTTCTGAGAAAGCGGTTTGGTGTTTTTTTACTTTATTGATTAGGATATTAAGATCAGTTCTGTCTCTGGTTTGGGAATGGCAGGTTTGTAATGACCATGATGTTACAGGCCCCGTTGACAGGTTGCCAGGTCTCCTGGAAGCCGTCGTCTCGGAGCTCGTTGAGGTAGGAATGCTGGGGGCATGGCTTCCTGCCTACCCCGTGCAGCTCTAGGAGGGGCGAGCACATCTGCTGCGGGATGCAGTGTTCCAGGCCCTGTGTCCTGTGTCACAACCCGAGAACGTGCCTCGAGTCCTGTTGCCGGCAGTCATCTGGCGCTAGTCCATGAGGTGTAGTGATTTGCCTGGGGCCAGACTCGGAGGACGTGGCAGCACCGTTTGAGTGCAGGGCCGGCATGGTTCTGGAGCTCGTCAGCAGTGTCCGGACTGGACACGTACATCGAACACGTTGGCGAGCCGCACAGCCTAGGCAGCTAGAGTGGAGGGTCAGGGTGGAACCTTGCCACACGCTTGGCATTTATGGAATGACGGAAGAGAAAGGTCAGCAAGGGGAGGGGTACTCCAGGAGTAGAGGTGTGTGTGGAAGGAAGGAGCAATTGGCAGCCAGGTTATATGGGGCCCCTTGGTGCCCTGGGATTTGGTGAGGTGGCCCTTCATGTGGGTCATGGAGTGGTAGGAGTGGGGCCCGGTGTGACATGTGGAAAACTAGCCTGCAATGGTAGTCTCCACACACACTTCTCAGCAAGCTGTCCCTAAGGTCACTGAGGCAGAAAGCTCACAGATTGGATATGGGGTGCCCCTCAGTCAGTGAATGAACCACACATAGTAAGGTAAACCCATCCATGGGAGATGTGGTGTATTGTGCCTGTCTGAGCATTTGGGATCGCAGTTCCACGGCTAGTGTGCATGACTGGTTATTCTTGGATGGGAAGCTTGATGGACAGCTGTCAGTGGCATTTGTAGATTGAGCAGAGAATGCTTGGGACCAAAATCAACGTCAATGATGGTGGCTGATTCTGGGCACATAAGTATCAGGTATTGTGCGTGTTCGGTGTGTCCTTAATGCACTTCCCAGGTGCTGCCTGAGTGTTGGGTGTCTGCTGGTCCCCATGCCTTCCTTGCTACATGGAGCAGTCAGGTTCCTACTGTGTGCTTGTGCTATGATCTCTGCCCCTTTCTAACAGACTTCTCACTTTCGTGATATTTAGGCGAAGGAAAGCCGCTAGAAACGTTTCCCTGTGTTTCAGAAACCACAAGGGCACTCATCTTTTGTTACAAAACTTGAGATTTTCAAAAGCACATGCATCTACAGGATGCAAGAAACTGGAGAGTGTAGTTACAGGTGACTTCTTGGAGACCTTGGTGAGGTGAGATACATGTGACATGAGATTTCCATTGTGACTTTTTCGGGGTGGGGGGCAGGGGGACTAGGTATTGAAACCAGGAGTTCTTTACCGCTGAGCTATATTCTATCCTTTGTACTTTTGCTAAGTTGCTCAGGCTGGCCTATAATTGTGATCCTCCTGCCTCAGCCCCCGAAGTTGCTGGGATTATAGGCATGTGCCACTGCGCCCAGCCACTGTAACTGTTTCTTAGCACACAGGTGCCAAGTATGTTCACATCACGAGGCCGCCGTCACTACCCTGCCTCCACTGTCTCCAGAGCAATTTCCAGGTTCCCCAACTGAAGCCCCCGCACACACAGAACGCTAACTCCCACCGCTGACCCTGCCCCATTTAGCCATCAAAGTTAACTTATGCCATGAGTTTTTATTCCGTAAGAGGGCAGAACAGAGAGGACATAAAGGAGACTGTGTTTTGGTTGAAATGTTTAGGTTTTGTTGTCCTGTGCCCAGTACAAAGGACCTGTTGACGATGGTGGTAGGCAGCGGCCTGGGCTGCTCCCCGGGGCTCAGGAGCTGCCTGGTAGGACAGCTTTCTTGTTGTGGTCAAGGCACATGTCCTCTAACCGTGTGAGAGCTGACCATGTGAGGCTGAAGCCAGACTCTGCAAACTGAGTGTGGTTTCCCTGGCACTGCCTGGCACTGAAGGTTTGGTGATTAACTCTGAGTGATTAAGGAACTTGGAGTTTGCGTTTTCATTTGCTGATTTTTAAAAATCATTTTTACAACTCCCTGTCTATTCTAATTGAAGCAGGATTTTTTTTCCCTCTCTCCCCTGAGCTGCAGCAGGATGGTCGACTGGACCCTGTTTCTGTTTGATGCATGGTCGTGGGTCAACGCCAGCCTGGAGAAGCTGTGCGAAAATCAGGCAGGAAGTGGCTCATGTTCCCAGGGCTCTTCTGAGCATCTTGCTTGTTTCCTGAAGTGCCCGTTGAGGTGGCGTTTCCATAGTTAGGGCTTCTGTGCTTCAGTATGTTTCATGTCATGGCTGGCTTTGAGATCATATGGGTTTGCATATTATAACTCTGCTTTATCTGTTATGTTGCTGGCTTTCAAAATGATATTTCACTTGGAAAAAAATGAATGGTTTCTCCGAGACTTCAGTTTTAAAAATTGTTTTCAGTAAACTAATTTGGATGATTAGGTAAATGGATAAAAAGATAACATCGGGTTCCTGGCCAGCAAGGACTTCCAAATGAAACGTGTGGACAGTAGCTTCTTAATAAAAGATGAGCTAGATTTATTATACACAAACTTTTGAAAAACTCTATTTATTACAAGTAAAACAAAATTTTTAAGTGATCACAAACACCAAAGATTAAAAGGTTCATGTGGCCAATATATGAAGTTTATAGAGAAGAGTTGCTAAGAAATGCCTTGAGACCCCAGTAGATAAAGGTATAAAATGACATGACCAAGTAATTCACAACAGATAATATACCAGGTTAAGAAATATACACGTCTTTATCTTAATTACGTAGATTTTAATTAACAGTGTTATGCTAATTTTTGTATCTATAATTGGCAAATTTTGCCAAATTACATTTTAGTCCTCATATTGATAGGGTAGAATTTCCATAGTATTAATTTCAATGATTTTGCTAACTATAAAAATAGAAAATTAAGAACTATACAGTGCTTATAGATCCCTTTTTGGGCAATCTGAAATTGTTTAGACTTAACTGGGGAGTTCTTCAGTTTGACTAGAGGGTGGGGGAAAAGAAGGCAGAAGGTGAGAATATTGTCTCGATTCTGAGCAGAGGCAGGTGGTCCCGATACCTCAAGCTGCCTCTTCCCTGGTGCCTGTGCAGGACTGAGCTGGGAGAGAAGTCAGGATTGGGACCCTTCTAAGTCCTTAGGATTCATTATCCCCAGATCATAAACAAACGAAGCATACAGAGCTTAAAAATCTAAAATCGGTTCAGATGAGAGATGGCTGCCACATCATTGAGGGGCCTGAGTCACCGGTGGCCACAGCAGTGGACTCACGCCTTATTCTGCTGGCTCTCCTGAGCTTGTGAAGTTACTTAGTCTGCATCAGTGTCTCCACCGTTCCCTCATTTTCCAATTCCAGGGTGAAGTGACAGGGGTGACACCATGCCATAGGGGTGCCATGAGTAACCAGCAACCTGGGGACACAGAAGACTTAGACCTGGGTGAACGTGACTGTTCCTCCTGTAATTTGGTTTGGGCATTAGGGATCTGCTTAAGGGGAAGATGTGTGAATTGAAAGGACCTGAAGTCTATGCGGAGGTGATAATTCTTATTTGTTAATAAATGGGTGTTTTAGAAAGAGTTAAAAGGATTAAGTGGAGATGGTGCACCTACCAGAGTGGAGGCTGACAGCCTCCAAAAGCTGGGATGGTGTCAAGGGTGAGGCCTGGAGTATCCACATGAGCTCTGCGGCTCCTGCTCTCCCGCTCCCTCCAGTGGTTCTGATCTGATGTATTTGAGGTGGTCGGAGCAGCGCACATTCCTTCCTCCGTTTACCCGAGGTAGGAGAATCAGACTTGACCGTAAGCCTGGGTGAGCTCTGGCAGGACCCAATGGGCGTTTAGTGAAGGTCTGAGGATCGACTGGGCACAGCATTGGTAAATAGACACTGGTGGTCTTCACTCATCAATCATAACAGAATGAGTGGATTTTACAGTGGCATGCAGATACATCATGGGGAAAGCCAAGAATGAAACACTGACACACACCTGTGACTTCCACTGGTAGCTTTTGAAATACTTCAGGATGGAAAAGCAACCGTGATACCCTGAGAGCAAGAGTGGTTTTAGATCTTCACCTTCCCTCCATAAGTTTCGCATCCTTTTCTCTGTTCATGAAGTTGTTTGCTGAAAGGAAGGCTTAATCGTTAAAACTGAGTCACAGATTCGACTTCCAAAAATAACACGTGGCTGTTTTTTCCCGCACCCTCTCCCAATGGCTTCTACCTCCACAGAGCTCTAAGATTAGCATGATGGGTTTCTGAATCCCTCTAGTTCTTTGAGCTTCTGCTGTGAAATTGCATCTTTCCAGAGCTGGTCCAGCCCTAGCCCGGTACCGTGACTGGCCTTGCCGAGGAGAATCGTCTTTGTGGATGTAACATGAGAACGAGTAACTAGAGGTCAGCCTCCTTGTGAGAGGAAAGGGAAGTTTGGAGATGGAAGCCGAGGCTGGAATGGTGCTGCCACAAGCGGGAGGAGACGGGAAGATGCCACTGGAGCCTCCAGAGGGAACACGACCCTGCCCACATTGCGATACTGGTCTTGGGGCTTCACAACTGGAGGGGTCACGTGTGTGTGATCCGCTTGGTCTTTGGTATTTCTCATGGCATCCCTAGCATCCTGCTGAAAACGGGCTTTGACCCGAATCACGCCTTAAGATGAACATTTGCCTGAGGGTGGAAGAGACATGGTGGCCCTAAGGCACATGCATATTTCTGATACTTAAACCTTGACTGGAGGCATGAACCTCTGAGTGGGTCACCATTGCCAGAACGTATGGTGCAGGATGCCGCCTCTTGACTTAAATAGCAAGTGTTTGCGCAAACCCGTGCTCCCTTCCAGAACTCACCAGGAAAGGCGGAATTCCAGAGGGACTCAGGAGGCTCTCCGTCCGTCTCTGATCAGGCTGTGAGGTTTCACCTTCTAGTTAAAAATGGTGACGTAAACGGGAAGAGAGAAAGGAATCTGCTGGAGTACGGCTATAAGCAGTGTGGCATCCTGCTGAATGCCACCACCTGTGCAGATGCTTCATGAGGACAGATGCGAACGGTTACTCAAGGTAGAAAATGTCATGGGCTGCAGGTGTGCACGAAGGCAGCTGCCCGTCACTGTGAAGTGTCAGAACCGTGTTCAGCTCCTTGCGAGGCTCTGACTCCTGTTCTGAGGAGTCCTGCACATTGGTTTCAGTGAGTTAAATGCGCCCCAGGAATAAAGACCCCATAACCTATTAGAATTGGGACTTGGTAGGAACATGCAGTCATGATAACTGACTTTAGCATCAACAGTCTTGCTACCTCCTGTCTAGTGACTCGTTCTGTTTCTCTTCTGCCCACCTCCAGTCTTGACTCTGATCAGCTGCTCAGGGGAGGAGGCTCAGTAGAGTAGCAGCAATCTTCCATACCTGGCCAGGCAACTCTGCTAGGTGCTGCTTGGGCCCTGGTCTCTGGGCCGTGCTTTTTCTTGAGGGGACTGAGTGGGTAGTTACTGCTTCTCCAGTGACCTGCCAATAGAAGGGTTAAGCTCTGGAAGTGTTAATGGTTACCACACTCTAATTTCTGTGGCTTTTAGTAATGCATTTTATGATTCCATGATTCCATTGTGTACCAGTGCAGCGAGGATGCATGCTAAACTAGTACCATATGCATTATTTTAGAAGACTAAGCCATTTAAAGGAACTGTTTTGAAGGATTTGAATACACCTGGCCTTGGGCTTGAGATACTGTCCTTTAATTTGCCTTGAGGCTAGGTGCTGTTGTGCACAGCCCCTCAGAGTTAATGGATTTGGATGCCTTGAGAAGTCTGCCCTGTGAACATCTGCTTGTTCCAAGAAGCTTGGCCTGATGGAATCTGGAGACTTTCTATTTGCAGTTAATCTGGCAGCTGGATGCCTAGGAAAGTAAATTGCCTCTGAAAATTTTGGTGGCGATGATTTTAACATCAGAATTGAATGCATGTTTAATTTTGCCACCCATTTTAATCTCCCCCTTTCCTTAACAACCAGGAGACTGTGCTGCATTTGCATAAGGCTTTATTGAAGGAGTAAGTCCTGACCTCTTACACTGACATTAAATCAACAGAAGCAAGGTTCAGAAAAATTTGAGTGGACTGAGATCTACATAGTGAAGTCCACATGGCCAAACTCAGTCTTTTTTTTCTTTTTTAAAAGTGATATATATATATATATTTTTTTTCCCCCTATTTTAAAAATATCAATTTTGAGAGGACGGACCAGTCTTTCAAATGGAAAACGACCCATTTTCATTGCTGCACTTAGATGATGATTCTGACTTGTGCCAATATGAAAACACAGTAGAAGGTTCCTCTAGTAGAATTGACGTTTCTAGATTACACATTTTTTTTCTGCAGGGGCCACCTCTAGGAGTTATTCTGAGCTTCCTACTGTGTGTGTGGGGGGGTCTGTCTAATGGAGGAAGATGGGAAATTTAAGGCCCTAGAAGGCAGCCCTCTTGAGAAATGGTTTGGTACCCTGAGGATGCTGGAGCTGGAGGAATGTTCTAGAGGGTGAGTCGTGGTGAGTGAGGATGGCTGTCAGGAGGTAGTGCTTGCACCTTCATCAGATTTATATCCATCCAACAGGGATCAGCAGGTTCCTGACCCAGGCACTTCCTGCCAGGCGTGGAGCAGTGGCCCTTGAATGACTCTTTGGAAGGAGACTTCTTCTGGAGGTAAACGTACCAGGTAGCTTCAAGGCTCCTGGTTTAGAAAGGTGGTTAGTCATCTAGATGAAGGCTCACCGTGGTACTAAGAATGACCTATGATCCCTGCAGCAGGTGCATTTGTGTTCTGGACTGTGAGTCCTTGGTGAAACATGTCGGAGTCTGGGTGCCCTGTGTTCACTGTGAATTAAGTTACGGAACCATAACTAAATTCTTCACATTCTGTAACAATGTGGCATCAGAGGGAGATTCTGGCAAAGGACCCACACACTTGGACCTTGTGCTCTTTCCTGAGTTACCAGCAATTGTAGCAAGTTGACCTCTTCCTAGTAGGTGCGTGTTCTTGACATTGGTGCACGGCCCCCATGAGACCTCTGGGGCTCGTCAGCCCAAGCCCCTCTGAGGTTCCGCAGTGTGTGCAGCCAGGACAGAGGGTACCATGTCTGGTTGCATCCTGACTTTCTGCAACCACAAGGCAGACCAAGAGTTGTAGGCCTGACCATCCAGCTCCCTTTGGTCTAGACTTCCGCTTTCTGCTGTCCTCTGGCTTTCCCAAGCTGCCTGGCCTCACTCTCCTGCTGGCGTGGGCTGTGGTAACAGCAGCTTCTGCCAGACTGGGGGACTCCTGAAGAACCGGGCTGTGTGTTGTTTGCCCACCAGCACATGTGGCGGCCGATTTCTCTGCATTTGTAGTTACAGCCATGCATTTAGATTGTTTTAGTAACAGCCGTGCTTTAATACTCAAACTGGCACCCCATTTCCCCCATGCCCTCAAAAGCACAGTGGTCAGCCTCCTACAAGCTCAGGGGTCGCCCTCCCTGTCATTCTCCCTGTTAGGCCTCTAGTTCTGATCAGAACAACAGTTGTGAAATGGGTACTCGGTAATTCATCTGTAAAGAAAGCCAGACTCTTCACCAGCCGACTTTTTGTCCCCAGGAGTCTGGAAAGCTATTTTGAACCAAGCCCATAGCAAACAAGCAAGGAGCAAAGCTGTCCTCAGATTCTATTTGATTTCTGAGAAGTGCATTAGTTTCTAACACCTTTCATTCTATTGTCACGTCATGTCTCATCAGGGGAAGCAGAATTACACTGTGGAATAAGAAACTACACACACACTAGCAAGTCAAGAAGTGTCCTGGGCTGTCAACTGGGCAGAGATACCTAGACTCACCTGGCAATGACTGTATGACTCAGAAGACCTGAAAAGTAGTCATGTGGTTAGCAAATTTGTGTGATTGGGGAAGGCATCAAGAGAACACCCCGGCCACATGGTGCTCAGTCAGGAATGTTAGTAAAGAAATGTGGCTAAGTGGTTTCTTCCTTAGCAGGAAAATATGGGAAAATGTAAAATAATGCCCTGAATATCATAACGATTGAGTTGTCTCTGCTACATTATTCCAAGTGCTGTTGAGTGCCCTCCGGTCCTACCACACTTTCATCATTGCCGATCTTATCTTCTGGAGGATGCCTTTTGCTATTTCATATTGAGGCATCAGTAAAATAGGCTATTTTGAGGAGTGATTTTTGTGTCATAAGGACAAAAAGGAAAATAGCAAACATGTAAGCAGTGTGCTGGTTGCTCTCCCTAGTGAAGAGACTGATAAGAGAACCAGTGAGGGTTGGTTACTCCTTTCTCCTCATGCCGAATTCCTACCTCCTCTTCCTAAGATGTGAAAACGTAAGATCTGTAGGTTGGGCTTAAAAGACGTCAAGCGAATGGTATGAATCTACATCATGACAACCATAGAAACTTTTTAAAAAGGTGTACCCCATTTGTGTACAATGAATCAAAATGCAGTCTGTAAATAAATAAATAAAAATAAAATTCTTAAGCCACTATCTATTTAAAAAGAAAGAGAGAGAAAAGCTTCAACTCGGCAGCACCGTATAAGCACGTGCTCAGCCTCCAGGTTGAGAGAGGGAACGAAGACCCGGGGCCAGGTGTGCATTCCCGCTCGCTGCTCCTGCGTCTTGTGATGCTTCCGCCCATCTGCAGGATGGGCATGGTGACTACACAGAAAGTCAGTTGTGGAATTGATCTTCCCTGCACCTGTGAGCTTTGGCTCTCAAGAGTATAGCTACATGTTTTGGAAGACAGGGACCAGAGATTTTGGTGAATAACAGCATCCACTGCAGGTGGCACAGTGAACGCAAGATTGAGAAGGTGGATCATGGATTAAACATGGGCACTTGACCACTGCCCTACATCCTCACTTCTGTGGTTTTTTTTTTTTGTTTGTTTTCCTTGAGGCAGGATCTTCTAATTTGTTCACGGCCTCACTGAATTGCCGAGGCTGGCTTTGAACTTGGCCATCCTCCTGCCTCAGCCTCTGGAGCTACCAGAATTACAGGCAAGCACCACTGCACCAGCTTAGTCTGTAGAATATTTATAATCAAATTCTATTTTGTAGGTGTTACTTCCAAACACTTGATGCTTTTAGAGCTTTTAGGGATGTGAGTAGGAAGAAAGTGAAACTGATCTTCTTGATCTCATTCTGTGTTTCTTTGCTCTCAAAAGTCACACCAGAGCTACAGAATTTACACACTTACACTCTTTACAAAGGGCAATGGTGAGAAACAAGTTTGAGATTTCTGGGTGATGCTGGCCAATCAGTGATGCACATACAGCAAGGCGGTATACCAGGAACCCTGAAGGAGGACAGGCTATGAGCCAGGGCTGGCTTCTCCGGAGGTGACATTGTTAGGGGAAAGGACAGATTCTTAGAATATATAGGTGGCCACAGCTGGTTCTGAAGTTCTGGCCATGGTACAGCTGCATTATGAGCTGAGTTGTGAATGGACAAAGGCCCCAAAGGCGTTGGAGAACCCAAGCTGGGAGTCACGAGGGAAGGCTGCACCAGCCAAAGGGATTGAAAATCAGGAACAGCCACGCACGTGGGGCGGCCCACTGAGGTGCGTGGTGGTTTACTGTCCGTCAGTCACCCTGATGGGCTTGGGTACGTGTCCCTTTGACAGCTCCCTGTCTCCACCACATCTTCCCAGTGTTTGACAGGAAAGCCCTAGTTAATTCAGTTTCAGGTGAACTTCCTTACGTAGCTGTGCATTCCCTTCTTTCATTGTGTTCGTCTGTTCCCTGCACACAGGCCACAACTTGAGAGTAGGGTCCCAGCTTGGTGTACAGACTGAAGGACAAGCAAGATCCCAGGTCTTGCAGGTGGATGAAGTGGGTGGCATGAGGGGCACTCTGCTCCTGTGACCCCCATCGGGGGCTCTGGGCAGCAGTTCATCAGGGTCTTCTCAGGCAGATTGCGGGGTGCAGACTTGCTGGCTCAGAACACAAGGTGGGCTGGGGCACTGGGTTTGCCAGTCTCCAGGGCCTTTCTGCTCTAGTGGAAAATCACAAGTCCAGACAAGTAACACTCGAGTCCATGTCCCTTGTGTGACACCCCTGGAGACTGGCCATCGTGGGTTTACACGTGCAGTTGTGGAGGTATACTCACAGGTGCTCAGCATTAGTTTATTTTCCTTTTTCTCAGCGTACGAAACACTTTCAGTGTCACTATCTGCCGTGGGCAAGCAAGATGAGGAGTCCTCTAGTCCTGTGAGTGGTCCGGGTTGTGTGCTGAACATCCCATCTTTTGTCACTTTCCTGTTAGTTGGACTTTGCCTTGACGCTTGTAAGAGGCAGTGCAGACTCTCCTATTTAGTTCAGTAATTGGTGTGTGCACCGTGCAGTTTTACTCTTCTTTGTATTTATTTTTTTGTGGTACTGGGGATCAAACCCAGGACCTTGTGTTTGCAAGGCAAGCACTCTACCAACTGAGCTATCTCCCCAGCCCAGTTTTACTCTTCTTCATGTGTTGCCTCATTCTGAAATAGTTGTCAGACCTGGTAGTCCCAAGGAATGTCAGCTGCATTTTATAAAAATTTCCATCAAAAACTACAATATGAGTATCTTTGGACACAACAAAACTCTGATTTAGAATTTGACTTGGGCAGTTTCTATCTGGATATAAGGTTTCTGGAGGTTCAAGAATTCTGAAAATATAGAAATGTGACAAAATTCATTGTTTTAAATTTGGTTTAAAATGATTTATCTCGAGATACTATATAGGCTCTTGTTCATTAAGAATGCTTTTGAAATGGATGGAACTAGAGAATATCATGCTAAGTGAGATAAACCTGTTCCAAAAAACCTAAGGCAGAATGTTATATGTGGATGCTAACCCACAACAAGGGAGGGGAAAAATGAGAAGTTCATTGGACTAGACAAAGGGGAATGAAGGGAAGGGGGGGAAGGGAATAGAAAAGAATGGAATGAATCAGACATCTTTCCTTACATATGAATACATGGCCAATGTAACACTACATCATATACAACCACAAAAGTGGGATCCGAATTGGAAGAAGGTACATTTTACAATACGTCACAATACATCCTACTGTCATGTATATCTAGAACAAATAAATGGGAAAAAATGCTTGTAAGTATTTTAGACTTGGTTGTCTCTGAGGGTGCCATGTTCATTCTACCCAAGTTACAGATAAAATATCTGCAGTATTAAGTGTGTGCAAAGTAACCTTATTGAGAACATTGTGGATTTATTCTTGATCTTCTGGGAAAAGCAATTGTCTTAAACTTTGTCTAGACTGTCTGAACTGACATAAAGGTGCTTATTACTGTGGAATATGCACACACAGATGATAGTATACTTTAAAAATGTTGAAGGTCATTGAATTTTTCCCCATTAATATTTGTTTAAAAACAGCATTCACTAGTGCTTAAATTCTATTTAGCCATCATTGGGCATCTTCAAATTAGCAAGTTAGTATCTAAACAAAGGTGATTATTTAAAATACAAATGGGTGCAGAAGAATGTAAAACATCATTTTTAGAATTCTATGCTGGTGCTTCAGAGAGCTGATTTTTTTTTTTTTTTTTTTTTTTTTTTTTTTTTTTGGTGCTGGGGATCGAACTCAGGGCCTTGTGCTTGCAAGGCAAGCACTCTACCAGCTGAGCTATATCCCCAGCCCCCAGAGAGCTGAATTTTGTTCACAAGAATTCTAAAGTCTGAATCTCCTTATAAAATTCGAGGATAGTTTGCTATAGAGATCTTTCATTAGTGACTCAGGTTTGAAATCTTCCTTGTTAATGGTTTTTCTTTATGGTATGTCCTGTTATATGCATGTTTTTAACTTCTGTTCCGGATGAATGTCTCTACTTGATTTTCTTGATGACCGTGAAGTAGTAGAAGACGTTCTTCTCACACTTGACTTTCAGCCCTTTCAAGACCCAGTGAGCACTATCTATCCTGAATGGCCTTCTCCCGCTTGCTGGGTTTCACACAGTGCCCCCTAGTGTCTGCAGCCTCCGCTGGAAGCAGCGTGTTGCTAGGATGGCACCAGATCTGGGGGCCATATACAGTCCCACCTTCCCAAGTGCCTAACGTGGGATTTGAGACCTGAGCAGGGAACTTACGCTGGAGTGGAGGGAATGGCAGTTTGGTGTGAGATCTGGATAGGAGATGAGACCAGCCTCATGGACAGCAGTCCTGGTGTTTGTCAGGGAGGCTCCCGGCCCTTTAGAAGAGGACACCAACCCCACCCCCACCCCACACTGCATGCACCAGCTGCTAAGTGGTGTGGGAATACCCTGGGTCCTACTGTTTATATTCCAAAAATTACTAGACCCTGAAGCCTACAGGGTCTTTTGTGTAAGATAAAAACAAAACAAGTATGCAGAGAGTGTCCTTTTCATTCCAGGGGTTGGGTTGCCCTTTGGCTTAATCAAAAGCCTTAATGAAAATTTTCTTGACCAGGTAGTGGAGTTTGATGTTACTGAGACTCATCTGTAAACACTTTGCCAGGTACAGTAGAAATTCCCAGTGGGGTACAGACTGGGCTTTGCCCAAGGCCACGGTAGGTGCTGTGAGGTGTAACTTGTGGGGCATCTGAGAAATCTCCTGTTCTAATATCATGGTGCTGCCAACATTGTCTTTGCCTCCTACCTCAATGAGCTTCAGGGTTGTAAACCTTCTGCTTTAAATCACTTCTTTAAAAATTTGTTAGGGACTTGAGGGGCCAGCAAATCATGAAAGGTTGGGAATTGGGTTGGGAAAAGTGTAGACAACACTAAGGGCGGGAAAGCTGTGGTGAGCTGGAGAGCCCATATTATATATGACAGTGTTAATAAAAACTTAAAAGACTGTGCTTCAGAATGACAGGGCAAACCATAAAGATCCGCCAAAAACCTGATGGAATGCTGTTATCCAAATTACACAAAAACTCTTGAAAAAATTAGTAACCTGATTTTTAAACAGAATGGAAAACCTGGATAGACATCTCACCCCGGAAGGCACACAGGGCAAAGGAACTTGTGGGAAGACGCTCCACACCTGTCCTTGGTTAAATGCAGCCCAACAACAGTGAGGCACTGCACACCTGTGGAGGGCAGAAGCCCCCAGACCAAGAGCACCAGAGGCTGGTGAGGACACACAGCAGTGGGAATGTGGATACATTGCTGGTGGCAATGCAACATGGTCCTGGAAGACAGTTGGTTTTCTTACAAAACTAAACACACTTTCACCATATGATCCAAGTACCCGAAAACTTCTGTCCACGCCAAAGTGTGCACAGGAATGTTTATAGTGGCTTTATTCATGATTGTCAAGACTTGGAAGCAATTAAGATACCTTCTGAAAGATGATTAGATATTCAGACCAGTATAACCAAACAAGGAAATATTACTCACCTCTAAAGAGAAATGAGCTATTAAGGCATGAGAGGATGTGGAGGAAGCTTTTGTGTGACCAAGTAGAAGCCAAATCCAAAAAGGATACGTTCTGCTTGATTCCAGAGGGGGCTGCATTTTTACATGACACTGTAGAATGTATTCTCAGAAACCAATATGGCTACGATGTCAGTGGTGATAAAATTGTACAGGGCCAGGCTTGGCAACACATGCCTGTAATCCCAGTGGCTCGGGAGGCTGAGGCAGGAGGATCATGAGTTCAAAGCCAGCCTCAGCAAAAGCGAGGCACTAAGCAACTCGGGGACACCCCGTCTTTAAATAAAATACAAAATACAGTGGTTCAGTGGTCAAGTGCCCAAGTTCAATTCCTGGTACCCCCACCCCCCAAAAAAACATCATATGGGGCTGCTGTTACACATGCATGCAGGCTGTCATTGACCAAGCTCTGCTTGTGTGGTGTATGTCTCTTTGTCAGTCTGAAGGAGGGAAATGTATGGAGATGGTGAAAAAGACCAGTGATTGCCAGGGGAGAGGGGGTGGGGAAGGGGGGCAGAGGGTCCAATATGTGGAACAGAACATTTTGAGGGCAGTGAAACCATTCTTGGTGATAGTTTTGGACCCATTACACGTGTCCAAACCTACAGAGTGCACACTAGTGAACCGTGGGGTCAGCTGTGGACTTCGGGTGACAATGATGTGAGTGGCAGGTTTATCCCTGTAACAAGTACACCGTTCTGGCACGGGGTGTTGATAGTGGGGGAGTCTATGCATGTGTAGGGCCAGGAGGTGTAAAGATCACCTTGTTCTTTAAACTCTTCTGTGAAGGTAAAATTGCTCCTTAAAAAAAAAAAAAAGCTATTGAAAAAGTGCAGTGCTTTATTTATTGATTGACAGATTGCAGTGTGTATGGTGATGCAGCTGTGGTGGTGTGTCTAGAATTTGCCTGTTAAAAACGTATATATTTGAATGGCTCAGATTTCCAAGCTGAGCATTAACCAACTTGCTGATCAGTTAATCACAGTATCAGCTGGAGAGTTGGCAGCGCTGCCGAGATCATGTTATCCTGCTGCTTATCTTACAAGCGAGGTGACTTCTACGGTCACACGGCCAGCAAACAGCAGAGCCGAGATCAAGAACCAAGTCGGGTGTGGCAGAGCTGAGATACACCTGGCAGGGTGGCAGGGAGTTTGTCAACCGGATTCTCTTTGAGGTTTTCCATTCTGCAGCCCCAGGAACTCCTACCACAGGCAGGAACACTGTGTGGGCTCAGCCTTAACTCAGAGCAGGGAACCTCCTGTTTCAGGTCACCTTAGGAACAATAAGCCATTTATAAAGGCTCCATGTTCAACAAGTATTTCCTTAACGGGGCGATGGTGGCCCCTGTGTGCTCCTATTAGCGGGTGCCCTGGCCCCCAGATGGGTATGTGATTAAACCCTGTTCCGCTGTGCCTAGAAGCACAGTCGCTGGCTTTGAGTGCTGATATTTTGTCAACTGGAAAATAATACGTGGCTATTTATTTACTTGTTAAGACTGCACAGGCCTCGGGGCCGCATGTTTGTGAAAATGCTGACGTTCCAACATGCATGTAGAAATCTATACATTGCGTTGGCGGAAATACTTAGTTTCCTTATTGGACGCGTTTCCTGGATTTTCTGATATCCATTTAGAGTGCGGTATTGCCATGTCACTGATGGATATAAGGGAATTTAAAGTGTGTGTTAACAGTGAGTTCAGGCACGCAAATGTGAACAGCGCATGCCCCATGTCATGATTTGGGTCTGGAATGTCCCCCAAAGGCTCCTGTGGTGAAGACTTGCCCCCGCCACACATGGATCAGCGTTCAGAGGTGGGCTATGGGGACGTGATGGGATCTTGAGGGCTCTGACCTCATCAGTGGCTGAAGCCCTTGAGAGCTGAATGGCCTCCAGGGAGCTGGCGGAGTCTGTAGGCAGTGAGGAAGGGCTGGACAGAGCAGGTGCCCTGGAAGGCTCGCTCTTGTTCCTGGAACCTTCCCCTCCGATGCTGACTGCCATGAGCCATGAGCCGAGCAGCTTTCCTCCACCATGACCTTCTGCCCTGATGCTCTGCTTGGTCTCCGGTCCAGAGCAGGGAAGCCATTGACCCTGAACGGGAACCTCTGAACCATGAGCCAAGACCAGTTTTCCTCCTTGAGTTTTTCAGGTGTGTGGGTCAGCAGTGAGAAGCCCACTGACACACCCTGGGAATAAACATTGATGGACTGCCACACATTTTAATGCGGACGTATTAAACTATGGAAATAAAATTGGCATTCGGTGTTATCGGAAAGGCGAGACCTTAAATGGCTGAAGGTTTTTTGTTTTCTGGTTTTCAACTTACTTGCCCCATGAGAGAAGGTTGAGAAGCCAGTAGCTGATGGCAGCAGAAGACAGACATCACTAAGTCCAAAGGCCACCAGGAGGAGGTGCCAGGGCAGGACTCCTCTGCCACCAGACATAAGCCAGGGGAGGGTGTTAGGAGACGTCAGAAGGGCCGCTGAGGTCACTGTCGTTAGTCTGAAAGAGTGACTTCTTTCCTGGAAGGGAACTACCTCTTCTTGAGAGAACAAACTTTTAAAATTGGGATGCACATCTTAAGAGTTCTTACACTCGGCCAGTGTGGTTATGGAAACGTGGGGGATGCAGAAATTGTTCAAACTTACTTCGGTGTTTCTCTTTCCATCCTAAATCCCTAGGTTTTCTGCAGATATACATACCTCTTAGAAAATCAATGCTTATAGGTTTTTAAAACTCGATAGCTTAAAAATCACATTTGACATTTTACTTTGTAAAATAGTGAATGTGTCTGTTTTAAATTTCTCAGTGGGATCCCCAGCAGGGTCAGCCCAAACATCTAGCATGATGCAGCCTGTTGCTGGTTGGAGGGCCCATCTGGAGGCTGTCCTTAACTTGCTAACTCTAGCAATCTCAGTTGAAAAAGTGCAGGTCTGCTGAAATTTCCCATGACCTCTCAGGTTTGATTGCATGATCTTTTCATTTTATTACTGTGCATTAATTCAGAACGTGACTGGGAGGCTGGCTGGTGTGCCCTGTTTGCACACTTGAATTCTGGGGAGAAGCATCCCTTATATGAGTTTTCCATGCTACACTCCAAGATGGGAGCAGGGTTTTGGGGAAGAAGCAAACTTTAACATGTACCTTGTGTTGAGCCGTTGTGTGGCTGAGCACCTTCCTTTCTGCTTGCATCTCCTGTCACCTTTGCACTGGGATCAAGCAGCAGCATGCAGGAGACCTGGAATGTTTAACCCCCCTGTGCACACGTGGCTGCAGCATTGATCTGTAACTAGATACGCAGGGGGATAGTTTCTGTCCTTGCTGAGCACTTGATCCCTGACTTGAGAGGACTAGACTTCTGTGGAGTAAGTCCTGACTCAGCTTTCACAGTGAAGGTGATTCACTGGGCTCTCTAGGAAGGCCATGAGCAGCTCTACCTAAAATGGGACCTCCTGGGAGCCTTGTGGTAGTGGCAGGCAGGTCTGTGTATGTTGGCTCTTCCACTCCAGTGAAGGTCCCATTTTCTTATCCCTGATGCTTGTGGCAGGGCCAGCATTCGGGAAATACTGGATGAAGCAGTGATTGAGTTCATAACACTGCATGAAGTTCAGAGTTGGTGCAGGCTTGGGCTTGACTGTTGAGTGGCTTAGTGCGACCCCTGGCCCCTGGGGCCCTTTGCCTAGGTTCTCCTTCCAATGTCCACCTTGTCCAAGATGGGCAACATACAGTCACCAACCATCTATAGGCGATGCTCTGGGTGGGCTGGGAAGGTGGGCTTGGTGCCAGCCAGTGTCCTGGGCCACGCTGCGTGACCAGGAGACTCTCAGGCGCTGATTTTCTGAGCCTGTTGCTGTGGCTGGGGTGTGGCTCCTGGTGATGAGCAAGTGCTTGGGCTGCGGGAGGTGAATGTTGAAGGAACATTGGCACATTATTGGCAAAGCAGGAGGGAAGTGTGGGAAGTTCATTACTAGTTCCTGTGCAGAACCTGGGCCTTCGTTTGTAGTCCTGTTGATTCCAATAAAATGATGGTTGATGGAGGCAAAATAATGAAAGAGTATTTATAAAAACTTCCTTGGTATAAAATGAGTCCCTCTTGCCTTTAATCCTGGTAGCTGCTTGCTTGATAGGGAGATGAGGAGCAGGCGACTGGAGTCAAGTAAACCTTCCTATCATTACCGCAGCATATGGGGATTGTAGACCCTAATAGTCCTACTGGATGTGTCTTTCTGAGACAGAAGGTGCAGCCTTCTGAGGGACAGGAAAAATCATTGTCTCAGGCTCCTGTGACAAAGTGCCATTGATTGATGGCTGGTAGACAGCAGTAATTTATTCCTGCTCTGGAAGGTACGAGTTTGGCATGAGGTGTCCCCATGGGTGGGTTCCGCCCCTTCCTGGTCGCAGGTGGGGCCCACTTGACACTGTGTCCTCCCATGGTGGGAAGGGAGCCAGAGGTCCCTAGCCTGCCTCTATAAGGGCACTGAGCCTGCTCAAGGGGGCGGTACCCTCTTGACCTATTCGCCTCCCACGTTTCACTTCCTGATACCGCCACACAGAAGGTTGGTATTTCCACATGGGTGTTGAGGAGTAAATACTGAGTCCATAAGAGGCATCCTGCCTGTGTATTCTTACCTCACTTCGTCAACATACAGTGCCAGCAGACCGAGCTAGGACAAGTTGCCACCACCAGGTGACATCAGTGCCGCGGACACCTTGAGGGCGGAGCAGCCTGTGAGGCATGTTTCAGTGTGAAGCGCTACCTTGATGCACTTTCTGCTAGAGACCCAACAACCTCCACTCGTTGGGAAGAGTTTGTCAGGGGCAGGAGCAAGGGGTGCTGTTAGAAACTCGGACGTGATGCGTGACAGAGGCCAAACTTGACAGCGTAGCCAGCAAGGGGCATTGAGGTTTTGGGGCCCGACCCTCAGTGCCTGCCACCCAGCATATCCATAATGACAGTGCTGAGCCTGACGGGGGATCCCGGGGGCTCCTGGAGGTTAGCGGGTTGGTGAACATTGGCGTTGGTTCATGTGTAGCCTTCCTTCAGCCCCTCGCCCACCCTCCAATGCACGCCAGTCGGCTCTAGCCCTGTCTGCCTGTTGCTCCCCGTGTCCTCTGAGGTGCCCGTTGGAGCAGCCTGCTTCTGCCCGGGTCAGGGCATTGGCTTCCTTTCCAGGGCAGCTGTGCTGGAGAGGTTCCAGGTGTCCCTTCGACTTTGAGATGCCACCTAAGTGAAATCAAGCATGTTTGCTTGCTGACCTTTCGTACTAGTCCAGAGAGGGCTGGCCTTGAAGGGGTGTTGGTGAGCCGTAGGTCAAAGAGGGGCGTGGCTCTGCTCCTGAAATCCTGCTCGTTTGCGTTCAGTGTAATCGCCCACAGATTCACGTAGAAGGCCTCCACGTTCCACTTTGTCTCCAGTCTGGGTTTTATGAAGAGTTATTTTGCAGCCCTCGGCCCCACCTGTTCTGAGGCACAGGGAGGTGCAGGAGGAGATCCCTGTCCTGTGGAGTTTTCAGACCCCATGCGAGGACAGTGCGGACCATGAAGAGCCGTGGGAAGGCAGCCCCCAAGAGGGGGAAGAGTCTGGATTCCCAGATTCCCTCTCGTCCCTTGTCCTTGTCCTTTCTTCTAGCATTTCTGAAATGAGGACATGTTTCAACGTTGCAGGGTATTATTGCTCAACCAGTTGTGGTTGTACCAGGTGTTCCTGATGGTAGATCTTTCTCGAAGGGCAGCGTTTGACGTGATGGGTCCTGTAGATACGTGGAGATGAAGGAAACAGTGTCCTGGGGTAAAGGAGATGGGCTTGGCATGGTGGGCACTTGTGAAATAGGGTGGGGAGCAAGACGGGGGAAGTCACACAGACCGACAGCCCCGCGTTGGAGGGATTCCGTGGACCTGTCAGACCATCTACTGAACTGTTGTGTTCTTCTCCTAATAGCCCCAAGGTGAGGAGAATCCTCAGATGGGGGTGAATTATTCCCGAAAACCACCCCTGGAAGGAGCTGTAACAACTCTCCAGAGAAATCAGGTCTTGGAGCGTTGCTAGGGCTCAGGCGCCATGCAGAGTGGGGATCTGCTTCTGTTTGGAGGTAGGGTGTTGGTGTTTGGCCAGGAGATCTCCTGAGACCCAGGTTTGGTCAAACACAGGCTCATTGTTGGGGTGAGTTCATCTCTTTGGGGGAGGTCCTCTGCTGTTATCATGGGGTGCCCTTGAGAAGTCACTATGTCATCTGTACCTTCGCACAGTTCTCTTCGACTCTTAAGTGGGTTAAATATGGCTTCCTTCTTAGGAGCAGGGGCCAGTGAAGATGCTGTGTCTGCTTAGACACAGCACTGCTTGGCCTTATTTCCAGGAGTCTGTTTCCAGGGCTATGGATTTTACTTTCCATTGGCAGAAAATAATTGGGTGACCCATGTTTACTTCTATGTCTTAGTTACCAAAACAAACCCTGAAGCCATAGCCATTGCCCCATTGAAGAAATCATCGTCTCAAGTGTTTGTACACAGGGTTTTTGCATTTCTATTCTGTCAAGAAGTTCAGCTAACATAATCTAACAACTATAAATTTCGAGTTTGCTTCAGACTCTTTTGAAATAAGTAAACTGACGAACCTGTGTTGCTTTATTTAAGCAGAAAGCTGGGGTGCCCTGTAAAATTGTCAGAATGTGAGTGCAGAGAGGACTGCCACCCCCAAGACCCAGTGCTGGTTTGTGTGGCTCAGTGACGTCTGTGTCCTCCTGTTCTGGGTGCGGCACTGCTCACCCACTGGTGTTTTGACATCCTCGAAGATGATGTACTGTGTTGAAGCATGATGAATAATAAACTTAGGAAGGAGAAGCCGATTTAATAGGAATCAGGGGCAGTTACTGAGTAATGTGTTGTGCTTTGACATGATAGAAATAGTCCTGTGCTAAAAATAATTTGATTCCCTTCATCCTCCTTCCTTCCAAATTCAACCTTTTAAACAGCCCCCAAATATAAGTGGGTAAAACCCAAACCTGTGGCACTAGAAGCTCTAGAGCCCAACTTGCCCTCCCTCCTGGGCTCCTTGAGATGCCTCTGCAGACATGTGGCTCTCCAAGGGCAGCGCCTCCTTGGATCATCCTCCTTCCGTCTCTGGTTGATAACCAGTGGTCCTTCCCACTACCCACCCATGCGTGAGCACACGGATGTGGCAGACCTGGGTTAGCTGCCCAGGTCTCCCATTTGCCGTCCTTCTGGGTTATCAGTAGACCAGGGAGAACAATATCTGTTGGCACTTTGCTCACCGGTCCTCCCTGGAGTTCTGCAGAAAGCTTCACCTTTGTCAGTCCTCACGCTGTGAACCGAGGGGCAGGCAGAGGTGGAAGTAGACCCCAGTCCTACCAGGGTTCTTGGGAGGAGCCTGACTGCCGTTTGAGTTTGGAAGTGGGAGCCACTGCGTTAGGTGCTCTCCTGCATGCCTTCCCAGCCCAAACCAAGGGGCCTGGTTCCGAGCCCAAACCTGCTGACTGTCTAGCGTTTACAGTCAGCTCTGCAGATGTGACCCATTGATTTTGTTCAGTGTTAGCAGATCCCAGGGGTTTTTCTATTGACAGCAAATTTTACCATAGTATAGAAAGGAGACAGAATGGTGATTTCCGAAATGATGCTTGTAGCATCTTAGGGTTGTTTTTATTTTTATCTCTGTTGACATCTTTTGAAGCTGCTTTCACGTAGCAAAATCGGCCTGTTTGAAAATTGTTCTAAAAGAACATAGGGGAGGGATATATTTCAGCTAACTAATAACCATATGTACATAAGGAATATCAGCCAGAAATTATCCGGGACATTGACTGTACTGTTTTGTACGTTATATCTATTAATGGTTATTTCAGTACAAGATTTTAAGAGATTTTTTGGGAAACAATTTGATTATGGAAAAACTACTCTTAAAATTCAGTGGCATTTTAAACCTTTTAAAGAGCTAATTGGATTACATTATTCTGAGACATTCTATGGAGGAATGTAACTGTTTCTATTTGCTAGAAAAAAATTTTTTTCCTATCAGAAATGCAAACTGAAATAATGTTCTATTAAATAATATTTGAATGTGACTATCAATCAGTGAATATGGTAACAAGATTGACCTGTATCTTTTGGAATCATTTTTAACAGTGATAATGCTAAATGTTAGAACTGAGGAACAGTCTGTTATCTTGAAAAGTAGCATTTGCATGCTCATTAGGTAGGAGCTGTGAAAACATGAATGTGAAAAAATTTAGTATTTGTGTAGAAAAATGATGTGAAGAGCCTTTTGGTCTTTGCAGTTACTGAGGTTGCTTAGCTACAGAAATGAGGTCATCTGGAGCACTTAGGATCGTATCTAGAAACATCCTCAGCAACACAGGGGTCTAAAATCTTGACTCGGGCGTGTCGGGAGCATGGGATCGAGGATCCTGTCTGACGGTGTTGACTGTATGTGGGGTCTGCCAACCCCAAGGCGGGCTCTCCAGAGCAGGGGTCAGGCCCCAGTGCAGCAAGAACACCCCCATGGTGGGAGCCAGGAAGACGGGAAGTGCTGGTCAGGGAGCCCGGCCAGGGAAAGCGGAAATGAAATGCTCAAGCCCTTCCTGCCTCCCAGGGTCGCTGAGGGAGCCGTGGTCTGGAGAGGCTTGGCCAGGTGGTGAGGCCCTGCACGGACTCGGGAACACGGCTGCCTCTGAACATCAGGGCACCTTGTGGATGTTAACGGTGACAGGACCAGTGGGAAGGAGGCTCAGAGCCATTCCTGACACAGAGCAAGGGCTATGCTGTGGCCCCTGGTCTATGACGAAATGCCATCCCATCGGCTCGGCTCTGATCGGTTGTTGGACCTGGCTTGGGGGCCATTTGCCATGCCTTACAGCTCACGTGGGAAATGGAAACCCAGAGCAAGCGCTCAGGGGCGACTGGAGTTAGCCGCTGCAAACCTCCTACAAGTACTTTCTAAACATTTTCTTCCAGTTGGGATGTTTGGAGTAAAACTTGAGGGAACATTGCCACTGGTCAGTGTTGGCAGGTGTCCATGGTGGGGACTGAGGCTCACGGAACCTCCCGCCGGTTCTGTTGGATATAGTATCCTTGTACCTGCTGTAGGTAGAAAATAAGTGTTGTTGGGGAACTGGTTCATGTTCCTTTTTTCCAATCGTGTTTTGAAAGTTAGGTTGTCTGTATGTTCTGTGTCTGAGTTTGTGCATTTGGGTTTGCACTTTTCAAATACTTGTGTTTCCACATTTGGGGTTCACACAGCATTGTTGTTGACTGCAGTGTCCAGAACAGGCTGAATGGTGAGAAGAGTCTTGTCTTTACTACCAATATCTGCAAATCTTTAATGAAACTTTTTTTTTAAAAGTTTTGAGCTGGGTTCTTTGGTGCACATCTATAGTCCTGGAGACCTGGGGAGACTGAGGAAGTCAGAGGCCAGTCCGGGCAGGTCGGTGGGACTGTCTCAAAAAAAAAAAATAAATAAAAAGAAGGGCCGGGGATATAATGCTCAGTGGTAGAGCGCGCCTGGGTTCCCTCCCCCATGTGGGTGGGTGTGTGTTTGGTTGACTTACAAAGTTGTGCAAATGAATCTACCAGTTATAATCATGAGTTAACAGACTCATTTTTTGTCCTGTAACAGTATAAATATTTGCTGGAACGGTGAACGCTAGAAGGCAGGCTTTTTGTGCTTTCCGTTTCCTGGGTCAGGTTTGGTAATGCTCTTTCTGCCAGGTATAGTGTAGGTATAGCGTAGGTATAGCGTAGGCCTGTGCACCGCCTGCTGCAGGCTGCAGTGAAGACCCTGCAAGGTGTCGGTCTGATCCGAATCTGCCTAAGTGGACCCTTCTGCTCTCGAGGGCAACAGCAGAAACATGCTTCCAAAACAGGCTTAAAAACGTAGCTAAAGTGTTGTGGCGCAGAGGGTAAAACCAGGTTTAGCTCGTTCTTACCTTTTTTTTTTTTTTTTTTTTTTTTAAACCAGAGATTGAACCCAGGGGTGCTTACACTGAACCACATCCCCAGCCTCCTTTTGTGTTTTATTTAGAGACAGGGTCTCACTGAGTTGCTTAGAGCTTCACTTAAGTTGCTGAGGCTGGCTTTGAACTCAACGTCCTCCTTGCTCAGCCTCCCGAGCTGCTGGGATTGTAGTCATGCACCACTGCACCTGGCCATTCTTTTTTTTTTTTTCTTTTTTACTTTATTTTTTTATTTTTACAGACAGCATTTTGATTCAATGTACACAAATGGGGTATAACTTTTCGTTTCTATGGTTGTGCACGATGTAGATTCATACCATTCATGTAATCATATATGTATATAAGGTAATGATGTCTGTCTCAGTCTACCATCTTTCATACCCCTGCCCCCTCCTCCCTTTCATTTCCCTTTATGTAATCTAAAGTTCCTCCATTATTTATCATCATTCACTTATCAGAGAAAACATTTGGCCTTTGGTTTTTTGGAATTGGCTTATTTTACTTAGCATGATATTCTCCAATTCCATCCATTTATCTGCAAATGCCATAATATTATTCTTCTTTATGGCTGAATAATACTCCATTGTGTGTGTGTGTGTGTGTGTGTGTGTGTGTGTGTGTGTGTATATATATATATATCACAGTTTCTTTGTCCATTCATTTGTTGAAGGGCATTTAGGCTGGTTCAGCATTCTTGCTATTGTGAATTGAGCTGCTATAAACATTGATGTAGCTGTGTTACTGCAATATGTTAGTTTTAAGTCCTTTGGGAATAAACTGAGGAGTGGGATAACTGGGTCAAAACGAAATTAAACCTCTGTCTCTCACCCGCATAAAACTCAACTCAAAATGGATCAAGGACTTAAGAATTAGACAAGACATCCTGCACCAAATAGAAGACAAAGTAGACCTGAATCTTCATCATGTTGGCTTAGGATCAGACTTCCTTAACAAGATTCCCAAAGCACAAGAAATCAAAGCAAGAATCAATAAGTGGATGGATTCAAACTAAAAAGCTTTTTCTCAGCAAAGGATACAATCAATAATGTTGAAAGAGAGCCCACAGAGTGGGAGAAAATCTGTTCCATACTCACTTCAGATAGAGCACTGATCTCCAAAATTTATAAAGAACTTACAAAACTTTACACCAAAACCACAAAGAACCCAATCAATAAATGGGCCAAAGAACTGGACAGACACTTTACAGAAGAAGATATACAGGCGATTAATAAATATATGAAAAAGTGTTCAACATCTCTAGTAATTAGAGAAATGCAAATTAAAACAACTCTAAGATTTCATCTTACTCCAATTAGAATGACTATTATCAAGAACACAATTATAGATGTTGGCATGGATATGGGGGAAAAGGCACACTCATACATTGCTGGTGGAGTTGCAAATTGGTGCAGCCTCTCTGGAAAGCAGTGTGAGAATCCTCAGAAAACTTGGAATGCACCCAGCCATTCTTATGGTCTTAAACTTGTATTGCATTTTATAAAGGGTATCATAATTTTGTGAAAGTAATAAAGACCAGAGAGAAAATAACTTGCCTCATAGGAAACTGGGTAGGAGAATTCAGCTTTCCACTGTCCTGCTGTTCTCTAAAGAATTCATAATTGGAAGTCTTAAATAAACATGAAGAACCTGGAAGAGGTGGGGTTTTGTTTTTGTTTTGACTTTTCTGTTTAAATAGTTCTGCTGAATAAAGCAGCATTAGTACATTATTGCTTATCATTTTACATTCAATCCTACATTAACTGGGTAACAATTTTTCCTTTAAAAATGAGAACATGTTTTTATAATTTTTCCATTAAATCTGCCAGTCCCTCAGTGGCTACACCATGTAAAATCAGTCCAGCAGCAGCTAGGGGTTACAGCTGAGACCCTGACTTGTGGGACCACACAGTTACATCATGAGTGCCGTGGGCACAAAGCACCACATGAATGTGAGGCTCCCTGTGATTGCAGCCGCTGAGGAAATTAGGCAGGATTTCATTATTTATCTGGCCCCAGCGCCTGTTGCTCTTTACTGCCCCTGGCGGCCAGTGAGCAGCTTGCTCTGGGAATTCAGATGGGCACAGGTGCTGGTGTCTGCGAACACTGGATCTGAGAGACAGCAGTGTGTTCAGAGTAGTGATAAGGATTTCAGTTTGTCTTAAACTAATTGGACAAAGTAAGTTGATGTTGAAAATGTGTCAGAAAGGCTAATGGATTTAACTAGGCTATAATTAGTATCCAGGGGAAAAAAAAAAAAAAACTTAGGTTCTGGTGGAGATGTAGAAAGCGGGAATGGAAGGAGCGGTGTTCTGCTGCAGCAAGGCTGGGGACCATCCTGGCCACGGCCCCAGCCCAGGATTACCCGACGCGGACAGTGGTCGAGTTAGATGTCATGCTTACAGAAGGTCTCGCTGGGCAGCCAGAGGGCAGGGAGGCAGCAGGGCTCGCTGTGAATCTGCAGACCACAGGCAGTGAAAACACTCGGCTCCGGGCGGCTTACGGAGACACGCTGCCTCCTCACGGGACTCTGCTCCTGCTTCTCTGGGCCTTTGTGTTCCTCCCCCAGAGTTTTTGCTCTGTTTACTGCTCGTCCAGCCCTACTGCTGACATTATCAGGCACCGTCAGCTTCGATGCTGCAGTGACTTCACTGCGCTGCATCCCAGTCTCCCGGGGACCTGGAAGGAGCGCGTGGCACTCTTTTCCCATGTGGCCGTGCACCTGCAGTTAAGTGCACGTGTGTTCAGGTTCGGAGGATGCCTAGGAGGGAAGAAAACAGGAACTCTTTAAAAAGCAGAACTAACCCCGTCCTGTGAGACCCCAGAACACAGGGCCAGGGGGCTTGGAGTTGGCAGGTATGGGTCTAAATCTGACCTCACTTCTAGGTCAGAAAGCCCATTTTCTTTGAGTCACAGTAAAAGGCTGATAGATTTGTGCTGCTGTTGGATGAAGCCCCTGCATGCAAAGCAGTGAGCATAGCAACTGGAACCCAGGTGAGGATTCAGCAAATGGCATTAGTCAATGTTTTAAAGATCCCCCGAGAAAGGGATGGCTACAGATCAGTCTGTTAGGTGTTACTGAATGTTGAAGTGGTGACGTGGCCTAGGGACATGGTGTCTAGGACGTTGAGTCCCTTCTTGGGGGTGAGCAAAGTTCCTGCTTGTTGCCTTTGCATCCAGTACTGTGAAACCCTCCAGCTGTTCAGGACCCGCCTGTGCCCGTGCTGAGGCTCTGTCCACACTCACCGTTCTCTAGGCTGGGGATGAAATATGGTGGAGTTTGTCGTCTTCTCTCAGGTGTCCAGGATCGCGTCAATCTGCCACAGTGAGAGGCTCCTGCTGGAGCCCCATCCCCACCCCAGCTGATCTCTATGCCACATCTCAGCTTCCTCCTCTCAAAGTGTCTGCCTTCCCCTGCTACCCTTGACCCCTGACTGGTCTGAGATAATGCAAGCAGACTGTTAATTAGCCTGATCAGTTATGAGGGCTGAAGGTCACTAAGAGGCCAATCCCTCAGCGGATTTCCTGCGTTTCACTTGTTGTGTGCACAGTGTGTCACTCAGGAAGTGAATCTTGCAGGCAGTCTGTGAACAGCCCTAGGTTAGAGAGCCCTTAACCCTGAGCCATGTGAAAATTTCGCTCAGATCCTGCCCATGATTGCATCCAGTCAGAGCACGTGTAATAAACAAGATTCAAATTAGATTGACCAGGCACATGGAAGTCTGCTTGTATAGGCACTGTCTGGATGGACCATGTTCCCGAAAAATGTCATTTATCCATGTGACTCGTGAGCCAAGTCTCTTCCCCAAATAGTGGAGCCCTGCCTCTAGTGCAGAAGAGGGAGTGGGTAGCCGCTGGCAAGTGCTCGCTGCAGACTTGGAGGTGGGACTTGCAGTTGTCCCCAAAGCCCCAGCAGGGCACCTGCTGAGAATTAATAGAGAGCTAGGCAGGCCTGGGCCTTCCCTTCACCTTCTGGATGCTCCTCCCTCATCTGAACAAGGGTGGAGGTAACGCCTGCCTGTGACCCAGACACGTGGCACAGGCCACATCTGCAAACTTGAATGCATGGGATTATCTAACAAGTAGGGGAACAGGCCATTGTCCATAATTCGTATTGGCGTGTGGTGGGTATTCAGCCTGCCACGCCGAGACAGGAGCCATAGAAACATGGGCAGGAGCTTGACAAAGTCCAGTGAAGGACCTGGTTGAATTCCAGGTAACTCGTCCTGGCTGTGGATCTTGGACAAACTCAATGTCACTGAAACAGTCTTCACACTTGTAAGATAGCACATAAATCTGAAGGCCTAAGTGTGCATGGAAATGGCCGACTGGTGCACGGTGCTGAGTACGAGTCTTCCTTCAGTTCCCCTTGACCAGTGCTTGGTAGTGAGTATCCGTGGATGCTGCTAGTAAATTTTATGTGGGCAGAAAACATTCAACACCTGTTTTTGTGGTCAAGCTTCGCGCATGTCCTTGCTACAAAATATCATGAATTGTTCTTTGCTTGTCAAACTTGGATTTTCAGTGATCTGGAAGGAACGAGGATGGGAGGTTGGGGGTTGGGGTTTCTGGCTAGGGAAGTTGAAGTAAAAGGGCTATTGACTCCTCTAGGGGTGCCCAGACCAACTTGGGATGAGACACTTCAGAGGTACAGTGCTCCTCTGTGACCTGTTCCTGCTTGGCTACAGGCACCAGGCAGTTAACCCTGGGGCCGGGACTTATGGGTCTGAGTGTCTCTCCAGCTGATTGTTGGAGGACATGTCACTGAGACGTCATTCTGTTCCAAGTCATGCAGCCTTGACGAGTGTTCAGTCTCCTTCCTCCACTAGCCTTTTCCTCTATCTTTTCCAAGACGGCAATTGCAGAACAAATGGCAGTACCAGCTTAAGCTGCAGCATCACAAATGGCAAAACCTGAGCATGTGCATGTTTTGCATCTCTCGGCCCTTGCTGACTGGAAGGTACGTGGGGTATGTGTAACT
Source organism: Sciurus carolinensis (assembly GCF_902686445.1). Classification (NCBI taxonomy): domain Eukaryota; kingdom Metazoa; phylum Chordata; class Mammalia; order Rodentia; family Sciuridae; genus Sciurus; species Sciurus carolinensis. The sequence continues at coordinate 7,112,340 of NC_062224.1, read as the reverse complement.
GGCTCTTCCTGGACACCCGGAAATCAGGACGGCAGCAGAACAAGCATCTGAGACGTTCCTTCTAGTATTGGCTAAAACAAATGGAATTAACTCTAAGCCTAATCTGATTATGCATCACCTTTAACTGACAATCGTTCATCCTTCCATCTGCCTGCGGCGTGGATGAAAGACGGGCAGTGTGTGGAGCCCTCCACTGGCCCCTGCACGTGGTTTCCTCTCTAAAGAGCTTAAGCACTCACAGGGAATTGAGAATGAGCACACCATAGCAGTAACAGCACAGTAAATGTCATTTATTGAGCGCTTATTTTGTGCCAGATGCTGTGCTAGCTAGTTCCCTATTAGGTAAGTCCTGCTAGCGTTATCTTTTATTAGGAAATTGAGGCTTAGGGGCATTAACTTTGGAAGAGGAGGAGGAAGGCACAAGAGGGTCCGTGTGTAGTGGCAGGAGGAGGGTGAATGGGGCCAGGAGCTCTGACCCCAGGGCCCCAGTTCCCAGCCCGTGTGAGGCTGCGTGAGCAACGGGGAGAGATGGCAGGGCTTTGCTGCAGAGGCAGTGGAGAGGTTTGCTGTGGGTCAGATGGCTTAGGGAGAAGGAGCGAGGCGTAGAGAAGATGTGGATGTTCTTGGGAATGAGCTCGGTGCAGAGTAACTGGATCCAGGCCTTGAGTGAGCAGGGCCGACTGGGAAGATTTGTCACCGAGAGGACAAGGATGGGAGGCAGTGCATGGCCATGTGCTGAGGGAAAGGCCAGCTGCCAACCGTGATGAGTGGGGTCAGCGCAGGCTGTGGGAAGTGCAGAAGAGGGGAGCAAGCCGGGCACAGGAGAGCCCCGAGTCCTGGCTGTCGCTCCTCCCCACGCTGGCAGGGCAGAGGTGCTGCAGATGGTGGGGCCAGTGAAGACCACCTGCAGGTGAAGCTTGGTTGGAGAGTTCCCGTCAATCTGTCTACTGAAAGGTGGCCAGGCACCAAAACGAGGTGACCTCGGGCTAAGGGTCGGTGTGAGTTGTCCAGCAAGGAAACCGAGGCAGGGGGTCAACTGAGCACTTTTGAGCCCTCATGGGCAGAGTACCTGTGAGTCGCTTGCAAGGGTATGTGTCATTTTTATCAGGCACATGGAGAAGAAAATTAGCTTAATTGCTCTTTGGGAACAGCAGAGCAGTAAAAAAAGAAATGCTGATTTTTAAAGACCCAGCCTGCAGAGGCGAAGGCACAAAAGGTTGTATTAATGTGCTCATAGAAAATCGTGGACACCATTGCTGGTGACTGTTAATGGCGCAGGAGGCCTGTGGGAAGTGGGGAGAGGAGAATTGGTGGCAGCGGTGGCGGACACTGTGCACAGCAGAATCTCAATGGACTGCAGGTCCGTGGCTGCCTTTGTATGATGTTGGAACAAGTGAAACCTGCAGCATCTATTTTGATTTACTTCAAGACAAGTCTGTCTGGTTTTCCTTTTTTTGGTACTGGGGATTTAACCCAGGTGCACTTTACCACTGAGTTACACCCAGCCCTTTGTATTCTTTTAAGACTGGGTCTCACTGAGTTGTTGAGGCTGGCTTCGAACTTGTGATCCTCCTGCCTCAGCCTTCTAAGTCACTGGGACTACAGCTGTGTGCCACCATGCCTGACTGATATTTTAAAGTAGTGGTTATAAAGTTGGTCATAAGTAAATTTGCAGTAAAGGGGTTTATAGACATGCGTAGAAGGCACTTGATTAGAACTGAATTTAAATCATCTTCTGTATAAAAGAACAAAAGTTTGGGTCTGATGTCTCAGGCCCAGGTCTGCTGTGAACTTCTGGTGGCTTCAGGCTGGGGAACGTACTTTGAGGCTTCCTTACAGAACAGGAGATGGGGCTGAGCCAGAGTGGTCTACTCCCCACCCTTTGATTCTTAGTACTGAAATTAAAGTGTATATGTAAATGCATGTGTATACATGTGTCCTTTCCCGAGGAAGGCAAGAGTAGTACTGAAAATGTTTGCTGTCCATCCTGGCAGGTGGCCATGTGTGTTCCTGGTCAGGCATTGCCCACTTGGTGTGGGATCAGGGTCACTGGGAAGTGTGTGCAGCTCACTGGCTTAGCTTCTGGAACTCCAGGCCATGGCCAGTATGTTCTCCTAGGAGGGCACTTTGCCCAGGGCAGGGAAGCCACTGGTGGAATGTCACACGCAGGTGCAGCTTCTCCTAGGAACTGTGGTTTGCCCTGAAGTGCCTCGTGAAGGTGTCCTTCACCTCGCCAGGGAGCAGAGTACCCAATCCCCACTTTGTGAAGCAAGAAGAATGCTCTGATTGAAATCTCTCCTAGGCCTGGTGTCCCCAGGTCGACTGAGGCTTGGAGACTCCTCAAGTAGCAGAGGCTGGATACCTGGTTGGCTCACTAAGGCCTGTCTGAGGGTCATTTAGCCCTGCAGGGATGTGGAAAGGTATAGATATGCACACACCAATGTGAATGGCGCCCAATTGGTGCCTTCTGCATGTAAATTCTAGTGAATTTCTTCTAAGATATGTCAGAACATTATTAAATATCCGTTTTTTAAATTTAAGATTAAACAGGCATCGCAAGCCTATTTGGCAGTGGCCTGTCATGCCTCTGATGGGTAGGTCCAACAGATAGGAGCACTCTGGATCATGGCCACAAGCTGGACTTGAGCCACGTGGACGGTGGAGGCTGCCAGACCCCAGGGGACAGGGAGGGTGGCCAGGTCAGGTTGCCATAAGTTCTGGACTTAAATCCAGGAGGACACACATGCAGAGGCCAGGCAGCCTGCCATGCAGCTCAGGGAAATGCGCGGGAGGCCATGGGTTTGAGCGAGCGTAGGTGCGGCTTCAATCCTATAAATGGGAAGCTTGTTAGTGTAGGGAGGATCTTGCCCCAGCTGGCACAGGGTGGGGTAGGGGGTGGCCTTCTGGGATTTCTAGATTTGGACCAGCATCCATAGTGAGGTGACCTGCCACTCAGATCCTTACTCTTCCCTGGCCATGATCGCGTTGAGGCTGCAGGACTGTGTGCCGGGGGGTGGCATCAGGAACTGCTACCAGCCCTAACTCGTCCACTGCTCTGGAATCATCAACCTGTTGCTGAGTCTCTTTGGACCTAGGTGAACTTTCTAGTGAGTCCTCTGACCTCACCAGGCTATGTGATGATGGTTCTTCTAACTTTCAATGGTTGCTTGTAGGCCTGTTTCTCTGTAGAATACAGTGTAATTCCTGCTTTCCATTATCTTTACAACTGAATGTGAGAATCTTTTGGGATCAGAAACATGGAATTCACTGGGATTGCTTCATTTTTTTGATACACTTTTCCATATTTTAAAAATTCTGGAGAAGTTTCCGGTTTTGAGAATGACTCTGAAGCTACCCCAGTGTTAAGACCCCTCACGCCCACTGCCCCCTGTTGTTAACACGCTATTAGTACCATTTGTCAACCAAGAAACCAAAACCGATGTCACTTGCCACAAATTACACTTGGTTCAGATTTTAGTTTTCTCCTAACTTCCCTCTTGTCTCCGAGAATCCCACGTGACATTTACTCATCATGTCTCCTTAGGCTGCTCTGGGCTGTGATGGCTTCTCAGTCTGTTTTGGTGGCCCTGACAGTTTAGGGTACAGGTCAGGTGTTCCCTAGAACGACCCTCGTTTGAAATCGACTGCTGTTAGGTTCATGATCAGGGTCCATTCTGGGTTTGGGGAGGAAGACTGGAGGTGAGGTGCCTTCCTCATCCGGGTTACACACCCTCAGCTTGGTTCGTCATTGTCGGTGTTGACCTTGACCTCACGCCTACATCCCCTTTGCTAGGCTTTGCCACCTAAATTGCGTCTCCCCTTTCACCCCACACTGTTCTTACAAAGGTAGGACAGCCTCATTGTGAGATCCAGCAGTCGAGCTCCTAGATACTTACCAGTTTGCAAACATAGGTCCAGAAAAACTTCTATAGCAGCTTTATGAACAGCACACACGGTCCACGATATTCTTTAGTAAGTAGACGGATAAGCTGCCGCGCCTGCTGGACAAAACTCTGCAGCAGCCAGAGGAGCAGGCCTTCCGACTGTGCCAACCCGCGGCTGTTTCTCACGAATCCCAAAATGTCAGTACCACATGATGATATTCTGGAGAGGACAAAGCTGCAGACTGTAAATAGACAGGTGTTTTCTGGTTTTTGAAACGACCTTCACTTTGACTTCTAAGTATTCTGGGCCTTGGGCCTGTGTATGAGGAAAGTGATTGATTGGGGACTGAAGCCAGGTCACCATGGGTGATACAGGTGAGTGGCAGTTTTGTATACGTTATATGGCTTCTGGAATGTAAGTTCACAGTAGGCTCAGAGTAAAATCCTTAATTACCTCACTCCCAGAAATTTGTCCTCTTAATATATGGCTGACACATTGTCCTGTTGGCCTCATTCCTCTCTGTCAGATATTGTAATGGCTGAAATTATTTTTGGGACAACAGTGAGTTGATGTCTCCAGATCCCTTCTTACCAACGTGGTTCTTACCAACTTCTTACTTGTGCCACAGCTCAGCCTGTGTCCGCTGGGTTGATTGGATATAAGAACGGAGTTTAGGGAGTAATCTCAACTCAAAGGTTCTACTTGACCTTGAGGGGGAAAAAAACTGTGACCACTGTGGCCCGGGGCTTCCCGAGACAGCGCTGGGCTTCGCGGTGTGTGCTTCATGCATAAACGGTGCTCTGCATGCAGAACCAGTGGGAGAAAATGGACCCTGTCCTGTGGCCAGGGATGTAGGACCAAGGAAGGTCTCACTGAGGGGTCACAGATCACCTGGTAAAACAAGAATAGCAGACTGGGTCCCTCTGCCGACTGCAGACACCTGCCACAGCAGATCTCGAGGGCCTGGGATGTGGCGGCTGAGGTGTGGAGGTCCACGTGTCTTCACCCCAGGATCTGATGATGGAGGTGAGCTCACTTGAGTGTCGGTTGCCCCAGGAGAAGAGATGGGAGCAGAGAGGGGCCAGGTCCGGTGTTTCAAGGTCGAGTAACCCTGGGACGAGGGATCCTGACCCCAGTGCCTGTTACACCGTCTCTCTATTGCCCAGTAGTTAAGTTCTTTATTCATGACTTTTGTCACGGTTATTTAAAGCAGTTAGTTAAAGGATGGGTAGACGTGTAGTGTGAGGGTGTATAGGATATTCCAAGTGGGGACCTGCCTGTGTTGGGACAGCCAGCAGCGAGGACAGGTGGGTGTGAGGCCTGGGGGAAGCAGCAGCGTGGGCAGGTGTGTGGATGGGTGGTGTGTTCTGCCAAGCACCAGTGTCCTCTTGACCTACCTGTGTGAGAGCTGAACAGTAGAGGTACGAATAGGTAATAACGACTGCTGCCCAGGAAGGTGGTCTGTTTCAAGTGTATTGCTCTTGCTGTCTTAAGGGACCATATCTTATTGGGGGCAGCTCTTCAGGGATGCTTAAATAACTGTCTACCGTCCCCTGTACCTCCAAAGAGCTGGGCCTGTGGGATCTGCCCAATCTAGGAAGAACTGGGGGCTGGAGTCACCTCGGGTTGAACCTGACTGACACCACTGACCCGTCAATCAACAGCACACCACGTGCTCTGAGCCTTAGCTTCCTGTGAGGTAGGTTAATCTGGCAGAGCTGTCCATCAGTGGGAACGCACGTAAGACGCCTGACCTTCAGTAGGTGGGCGCTGGTGTCATTGTTAACGTGTTCAAGTGAAATGTTGAGGTGATCACTGTTGGCATCCGCTTTGGAGTATTACAAAGCAGTAAGAGCCATCCTCCATCTCTCTGGGCCTTGGTTTCCTTGTCCATAAGATGGGAATAATACTCAGTACCTCCTGAGTGGTGCTCTGGAAAGAATAAGTTAGCACATCTGAAGAGCTCCTGAGGGGACCCCAGCAGGTGCCTGGTGACTTTATTTGCTGCAGCCTTTAGTGAACCAAAAATAAAGACAGCAGTTGACATCATCTTTTTTTCCCCAAGTTAAAGTGAATGTATTTCCTTGATTTGGTGTTTCTTTACCTTTTTGCAAATGATCAAAACTGAAAAACTTTCTATTAATCTGGCTCTTCTGGGAAGTTTGATATCACAACAGCCGAGAGCCCTGGGTTGGGGTCAAGTTAATCTGCGTTTGACCCCTCCCTAGGGGTCAAACTCTTCAGGTAGGAGAGTTCCTTCAGCTCCTAGGTGAATTCTACACAGCAGCTAACTGAACGTACGGCCTTTGCCCCGTCGGGTGTGTTTTGAGCTCAATTTCCAAGGGGTCCAACATAATCTCAGACCAAGAGTGCATTAAAAATCATTGCCTTTGAATTTTCACAACTCTAACTAAACATCTTGACGGTTTCCTCATGCACATGCTGGGGGTCAAACACAGGCCCTCTTGCATGCTAAGCACATGCTCTGCCAGTGACCTATGCCCAGTCCGAACCTTGTGTTTTAGTGGTGGAACTTGAGTTTCTCGCTGGAATTTCTGGATGGTGGGCACCACACGCATGTGAGCGGGACCGGTGTCCCAGGTCTCTGCAGCCTCCGACTGCAGTCAGCCAGCAGCTGGGTGGGGCTACCCACAGAGGAGAGTCCTAAACCGAGGAGTCCGTGCTTCACACAGCTCCGCGTCCACCTCTGCTTTGCTAAGAGGGATTCCCTTTTGGAGTGGGCGGTTAGTTGCCTCCTATTGCGCCCTTTAGCGTCTCCGTCTGTCCTGAGGAAGAGAATCCGGCCTCCAGGGAGGGTCCCGTCAGCCAGCCAGGACCTGCCACCAGAGTTCACAGCCGATCCTGGCTAGTAACCCCGCCCTGCCCGGCATCCTCCCTTGCCTGTGTCTCCCTCACACAGCTCACTATTGGGACAGAGGATTCCTCGTAGGTACTTTGTGTCCCTCTACTTTATTCTCCCACTTCTCACCATTTAAACATTGTGTCTTCACGTCACTTTTCTCACAATCACAACCTCCTGGGCCTGGAGTTCGCTGGACTCTGGAGACAGGACAGAAAATCCTGTACAAAGAAATGCTGAACCTTGTGAGTCACCGTCCAGCATTTAGTGTCACCATGGTTGCCTTTGACTTCTTTCCCAAGTCACTTATGATGAGACATCTTCAGAAGTGTGTTAAAACGGTGCACATTTTCATGTGGATTTGCCTCTCCCAGGGGTAGAGCTGAATCTGGTCACTGTGGGCGGCCTCCCAGCCTCCCTCAGAGCCAGCACATTTAGTGACAAGGTGCTGAACAATGGACCAGGCTCTGTGATTGCTTTTCCTTTTCGTGACCTAAAGCGTTATGACCTCCACGTTGTGTGCTTCGCACAGTGATTACAGCACTGGGCTCATGGAGTATTGTCGAGTTTAAAGTGTGAATAAGTCTTTCATTTCTTTCCGTTTGTGGCGTTATTGGCTCCTGGGCACCGTAGCCCCATTGCTGAAGTGTCAGTCATCCCGGCCTTTTCCCGTGGGGCAGTTCATTTGTAATGAGTATTTCCTGCAAGGTCTCTAACCTCGGTAATCATTTCCTAAGTGCCTCCATGTGAATTACCAAGAGGTTGCTAAGAAATGATTCCCTGGATCATGCAGACTTGAGGGTTCACATATACTTGCACACACCACATATATGCACACTTGGCTTCTCCCCAGGGTTTTAGAAAACTCCTTTTTTAGTTGCCAACTTTGTAAAACTCTGCTGTGCCCTATCATGGGGCAGGAAACGGTTTGTTGTGGCCTCACAGTCCTCTGGAGGTTTGACCGAGTCTGTGTCCTTCTTGCCAGTCTGACAGTTTGAGTCCTGTGAGTTTAATGCCCACATCCCAGGCTTGAGGTGACAGGTTTCACTGCAGGCTGGTGTCATCTGAGGTGGTTTCCTGCTGTGTCCCAGTGAGCAGGCATTAATAGAAGTGTGTCCTTCCAACATATTGTGCGGGGAGTGTGCTGAACTGCGTGACGTGGCCACAGCTCAGGTCGTCTGTGAACAACTGGTCCCTGCCAGCAGGGCATTACTCAGGTGCCCTGCCCTCTGGGGCTCTTCACCCGCATCCCTGACTCCTGTTGCCAGTGTGCTCATGGTCACCTGCTCCCAGCCTCTGGAGCTCAGCTCCATTACTTCCTTTAAAACCCACCTGTCCTCGTGACCCTTAAGAGGTTCTCGCAGCTGGGCAAAGGGAGGCAGAGGAGTGGGACAAGCTGCAGCCACGGCACGTCTCGCGGTTGACACAGTGCCCCCCCCCCCCAGGCCTCAGCCACCCAGGGTTGTGTGTGTGCGCTTCCCTTTGGGGATGTGCCATCAGCTGAGGAAGAGCCTGGGCCGGGAGCTGACGGGTTGAGAAGGCTGAGAGCCTTAGGCCTGATGACACCCAGGACCCAGGCTGCTGCGTAGCAGGTGAACCTCCCCGCTCCAAACCTCGCTTCCCCCCACTTCCCTTAGTGGCGTCCCTTGGGTTCCCGAGATGGCATGTGCTTGTGACTGTTCTTTGAGAGGGACTTGAATGTATGAAGCATTGTTAATTCTGCACTTTGACACCAACTATTAGTTTCCTTAAGTTTGGAACTGCTCCTTAAAACACGAATAAACATGTCATCACCTGTGTCATTGCTTGCTTTCCCATGATGCTATTCTAGGATGGTGCTGGAAGGTGACCCCCAGGAGGACAGGTATTATCCTGCAGGACCTCACAGATCGGGCTTGCTGCACGTTTGCTGGATGAGTGAATGGATTATTAAATCTAGCACTGCACATTCATATGAGCTTACCGAAAACAAAACAAAACAACTTACAAAAGTGTCTCGGAGCGTTGGGACATGGACACTCGAAGGGCTCACCTGTTCTGTGCGGTACTACTTGGAGCGGGTGCTGTTGGGGACAACGAGGACTTGCCGTACAATGGGAGGGGCGGTGCAAACCTCAGACATGCTGTTTCAGGAACTGGATGCCTGTTCCTATGCAAATCTGAGAAGCAGGCTGGCTGTCACTTTTGGTTGTGCCTTTTGTTCTCTTAAAGAAGATGTACTGAATCATTTAGTGGCAAAGTGACACAACACAAACACCAGGAAAAACTCACTCCACGGCTCACAATTGCATCAGTTTTTCAGGGTTCTCTGCCTTGCATGCCTGCTGTACTTGAGGATTCTATTTCCAGTCACCCCCTGCTTGCTGAGGGAGGCTAGTGTGAAGTCCGCTGTGCACGGATCTGATGGTCAGTCATGTGCTGTTTGTTCCTTCCCAGAACGCGAGAGGAAATCATGCCTGGAATTGTGTGCTAACGGGAGCGGAGTGCCTGGGGAGGGCTGGTATTGCTCACCTGGTTGGAGGTATTGCTCACCTGGTTGGAGGTATTGCTCACCTGGTTAGAAGCCGCTCTGGCCTGAGAGAGTTCCTCCTCAGCGTGTGGGGCTGCGTCTACAGGATGGCAGGAAGCCCCACTCGGATGACTGCTTTCTTTGTGTCTCTAGGGTGGTCTTCAGTCCCTGCTCCAGGATTTTGTCCAACAGTGATTAGACAGGGACTTACATATTACCAGCCTTAGCTCAAGGGGATATGGGGTAATATTCCCTGTTGCTCTTCTTGCTCTGGACAGGCGGGCCGTTGAGTTGAAGGTGGTGGGGGGAGCAGTCTGCATGTGTCCACGAGATGAAGAGTGAGGGCATTTTTATATAATCCTCTGGATTCACAATATTAGATGAATTTTAGTTGAAAGTAGTTGACTTTTACTTAACTGTGATGAGGAAGCTGAAATTTAATTGTCGAATGAAATAATGTCATGGGAATGTGCTTTTTGATTGGAATTGGTTGGAAATTTAGGAAAAGTCTCAGTAACTGTATAAATAAAAAGTCTGATATGGGCTGTGGAGTTTACTATATATGTATATAGAGAGAGGCATGGAAAGACAGTGGGGGAAAGATCCAGAAATAAAAGACTCATTCTTTTTTTTTTTTTTTTTTGCGGTGCTGGGGATTGAACCCAGGGCCTTGTGCTTGCAAGGCAAGCACTCTCCCAACTGAGCTATATCCCTCAACCCAAAAGACTCATTATTGAAATAATTAAACTGGGTTAAAGACAGACCTTATTTTCTTTGTGGAGGTCTATCAAATGTTATGCAATTTTTATTGTAGCCAGGCATGTGGTACACACCTGTAATCCCAGCCGCTCGGGAGGCTGAGGCAGAAGGATCTCAAGTTCAAAGCCAGCCTCAGCAAAAGCAAGGTGCCAAGAAACTCTGTGGGACCCTGTCTCTAAATAAAATACAAGACAGGGCTGGGGATGTGGCTCAGCAGTTGAGTGCCTCTGAGTTCAATTCCTGGTACTTCTCGCCAAAAAAAATAAAGCCACAATTTTTATTGTAAATGTAGGTTAAGAGTCAGAGAAATATTTGTGTTTTCTTTTCTTTCTTTTTTGTGGAGCTGGGGATTGAACTCAGGACCTCAAGCTTGCCAGGCAGGTGCGGTAGCACTGAGCCACATCCCCAGCCCAGTACCTGTTTCCTGAAGGTCATCTTCTCTCTGGTCTGCACTTAAGCCATGAATGCCCATCACTTTTAGGGTTCTTGAGAAGTATGTGAAAGATGAATATAACCCTTCCGTGGTTTCCTGCTAACTTAAAAAAAATACATCGTGTAGTCCATGATTTCATTTCTTTCTTGTGAGTTTTTAAGTTGTAGAATTGTGGGTATGAGTACAGTTCTGTGAATTTTGTGCCGATTTCCAGGACACTCAGCCACCTCACTGGAGTCTCTGTCCAGGTTGTTGCGGTTCTAATTGGAACAGTGGTCCTGCGTTGGCTGTGTGGTTGGACCTGCCTTCTCCTGGAGAGCAGCTCAGTTCGCATGCTCTCCGCACTGCCGTTTGCAGCTCACATTGTCACACTTGACACTGCTCAACACGCTGATTTCAGGGCTCAGTCTTCCAGTGTCAAGGAACTCTTTGCCTAACCCCAGGAGGAGAGGGTTTCCTCCTGTCCTTGGCTTTCTGGTGGCGCGCTCCTCACAGAGGTCTGCCGTCCCCTTCAAGCTTTGTACAAGGCATGAGGATTTCTTGTTCTCTCAAATGTTCTGTTTCTCTGTCATCATGTTGGCAGACTTCTTTCTGTTTAACTCACTGTGCTCTTAGTCAAAAACGAGTGTGTTTGTAGAGGACTTTTCTGGGCTCTGTCGTATTCCATCATCTGTCCCTTCACTCATGCTGCGTTATTTGGGTTACTGTAGCTTTTCAGTAAGGTTCAGGTCAGGCCATGTGATGGCTCCTTCTGCAGTCTTTTTTTATATGCATATTTTTGGTCGTCAGTGAACCTTTATTGATATGTGGTACTGAGAGTCGAACCCAGGGCCTCACCTGCCAGGCAAGTGCTCTTCCACGGAGCCACAGCCTCAGCCCTGTGTTCAATCATCTCTATCAAACATTTTTTGGCTCTTGTAGTTCTTTGCTTTTTCATCTCACTTTTAGAAATAACTTGTCTCTATCTACAAAAATTCCACTGGAGACTTTATTGCAATTGTTTAAGTCTATAGATGAATAACAAAAACCCTACATCTCGGTGGGGTCGTCTGTATTCCTGCGCATGGTATGTCTCAGCTTGGCTCTTCCACGAGCGTTTTCTAATCATGAGCGTATAGGTCATATGCAGATTAGAATCGTACTGAAGCGGGCTTTTGGTATCGCTACTATAAATGATACTGTCCTTAAAATTTGATTCCAAATAATCATTGCTAGTCTGTAGAAATGTGATTTGACTTCATATGCTGAGACCTTGATCGACTCATCGGATTCAGAGATTTTTAGATTCCTTGGAACATTTTGTGTAAGGTCTAGGTGTGAAGGGGTGACTTTTTTCTCTTTGGTATTGGGATTGAATCCAGAGGCACTTAGCCACTGAGTCACGTCCCCAGCCCCTTTTTAATACTTTATTTAGAGATGGGGTCTCGCTGAGTTGCTTAGGGTCTAAGTTGCTGAGGCTGACGTTGAACTCACAATCCTCCTGCCTCAGTTTCCCGAGCCACTGGGATTACAGGCATGTACCACTGTATCCACTAGGTGTGACGCATTTTTCTTTCTCCCCATTTTAACTTGTTTTTACTCTTCATTACTTCCTTTTACTTTTGATGTATTTTATGTTTAAGATTTAAGTCTGGATTGATGTATTTATTTGTGATCTTTTTACTGTGCAGATAAAAAACCCTTCCATGCTATACTTCTACAATGTGGCTGCATTTCCAAATTTTGATATTTTTTGTTCACCTGATAATATTTTTTTACTTTGAGAGATCTTCTGTAGTTAAATCCCATTTTAGCTAATGATTAAGACTAAAATTTTTATTTAGTATGTTTATTTTCTGCCTTTGCTTCATAATATTCTTCTATGCACTGACCAGTAAATAATAGACCTTATCTTGAGCATGGTTGATGTGTCAGACTTTTAATGTTGATGTCAATTTATTATTGATGTCAAATTATTATTGATGTCAAATTATTGATTTGGGAGTTTGAACACCAGAGGCCTTAAGGGTGCAGAGGTTTGGTGTGTTGTATTTTAATGTAAGTGCCTGACATGCAGTGGGCATGTAATGTTCTTGAGTGAATGAACACTGTGCATTATAGGTTATTGAATTGAATGACATAAAATTTAGATTGTGCTTCTCTCTGATGGGCCCTTCAGTTACCTGAATTGCTTTGTTATGCAAGTAGCTTTGCAATATGACCACATTTTTAAAGCTCTTTTACACTTCTATTTAGGCTTCGATTACTAATTTTGATTTCAAATGAAAGCCCTTTACCCCATTTTCTAATTGTGTGATCTCATCTTCCCTCTACAACTGGTATCTACATGGTGCAGATGCATCCTACTTAGTAAACATACTAACGTTACCTTTAATCTCTTATGGCAGAGATTGTTGATTACTTAAGACTTAACAGTGAGGCGGAGATGGATGCTTACAACTCCCACTTCAGTAAGCACCAGTGAGCATCGTATTGTATACATTGTCATAATATTTACCTTCTGAATGCAATGTATTAATCACTGCCACCTGATAGACTGGGAAAATTTAGGGGAAGGATATTTCCACAAGCCGAAGTCGATAGTGTTATGGTGGTTATTCAGTTAGGCAATGAATTCATCAAAATTTCTACTAAGTATGTTTCATATCAGGAATTGTCCATCTGTTTTATTCCCAACAGGTAAGGTTATTTTGGGCCTTGTAAGTGCTTTTGTGCACAGGAAACCTCAGTATTTGCTGGAGGAATTCCTGCAACTCACTGGTCTCACAAAAATAGTAACAATTATATGAAATTATCTAAAATAAGTTTATTATATACCTCTTCTGGTATGTCATTGCCTTCCCTCCCAAACCTCTTAAATTAACTGCAAGCCCTTTCAGGAATGAGCAAGAGTAGGATTTTCAGAAAAACACAATTTGAAGGATGGTTAAAAGTCTTAACATTTTGTCTTAAAACTGGTGAGAGGGAGATAATAGGCAGTCACTCTTACCTTTCTAATAGGACCTCTGTCTCCATTTAAATTTTGTCACTTGCCTACATGAGCTAATTTAAGAAAATCATTGGAATCTTTAACTTCAACACCACCTATTCCTACCTTTAAAAGATGCTTCAGAAAATAGAACTGCTATTGAATCATTTCAGCAAACATTTCATGATAGGAATTATGCATGTTCTGTTGATTATTATGCTATCCGTTGCCTGGCACACTGTAAGTATTAATAAATATTTGGATGCATGAATGGAAGAGTTCAGGATCATTTCCATGGCATTTAAAAATTGTCAGGTTAAAAAAATTTTTTTTAAATTGTCATGTAAAGTCTGAGTGTGGGGACGTTTCTCAAACAAGGACCAACTGATAGGTTTGTTGTTGCTTTGGTAGCCACTGTAGATTAATTTTTTAGTAGCAGTCATGTTTTCTTGTCATACGCTGGATTTCCTGAAGACTAGAGTGATCTTTTGATAACATGTGACTTACAAAGAGTGCTGTGCTAGCTGTGTGCTCCCAGGGAAGAAGCTAGTGACAGCTTGCCCTGTGTCTCCATGCTTGGCTTGTTTCCGTGGCTACCATAGAGATCCTACTCCTACCCAGGAACCTGACACATGGGAGGTGGTTTGTGAGGGGACATTAGTGTGTGTGACCCAGGGTGTCACCAGCATGTGGAAAAGCAAGCCCAGCATAATGCAGATCTTCTCTACAGCGTCAACACTTACCCAGTTTTATTTCCTGGGCCTAATCTTACTCTCAGTGACCCTGTTTTCCCTAGGAACCTAGAGTCCCTGGATTCCCTCCAACCTATGACACAGGTCAAGTCCTACGTCAGCTTGAAGTCATCGTATCAGTGCTTTAAGATAACTTCAACAACCTGAAGAATGGTACCTGGACCTTCCAGGCGTCCTTCAGAAATGTTATCAGTAAAGCTCAGCAATTCACAAAGGAAGGCTGATGTGTGAATGCTCCAAGGGGGGTTATCGGTGCCGACAGCCAGTGAGGCTCTGCTGTGTGTGAGCATCCAGGGGCCTCGTCAGTGGATCAGCCGCGGCAGTTCCTGGAGCAGGCCATTTTCAGTGAGGGCGCTTCACAAGAAATCAAAGTCCAGGAGGATTTGCTTAGAAGGAAAAATGACTAAAGTTTCCAGAATTGGGGCCTTACATGAAAACAGGTAACCGGGAGTAATCCCGAGGCAGAAGAAATCCTTCTGCATGCAGTCGGTGGTCCTTGGTGGCGGAAACATTGTCAAGCAGCGGGAGAATGAGCAGTGCAGTGGAGAGAGACGCGAGCTTCCGTGCCGTCCTCACAAGCTGTGTTTCTGACCTGTTTTAGGGAGCTTTTGTCCCTATGACCTTAATACCTCACAAACAACTCAGAAGAGGAGTTTGAGGCTCGTGGTTTCAGAGGTCACAGTCCTTAGATGACCTGAGTCAAAGCTGAGGCAGCACATCACCCAGGAAAGCTGCTCAGCTCTTGGCAGGTTCAGGAAGCTGAGGCGGGTGGCAGGGAGGATGTACCTTCCAGGACATGCCCCAGTAACCCACCTGTTGCAGCCATACCCCACCTGCTGCTGTGACCACCCAGTTAGTTCATCCCAACCAGGATGGACTGATGAGGTCACAGCTCACAATCCAATCACGTTATCTGAATATTCCTATGTAAACACAGGCACATCTGGGGACACCTCGTACCTAAGCCATAACAAGCTGTCCCCTGATGGGATTGCAGATTCCTTAACTCAGTTGCGCAGTAGAAATCTAGAGTTTAGGCTGTCGCTGGGGAGAGACTGAGGGCTTGGCCTATCCTGAGGCCTGTGGAGGCTGAGGGAAGGTTCAATGCTCAGGGTAGAGACCCAGAGGGGCGAGGTCTGTAAATCTTGAGAGGTATTGATTTCTGTCGTTGAAGAACTTTATTTAGCAGACACAGAATGGTCAGAAATTGAGTTTCCAATAAAGTGTGAGTGAGCAGGCATCCGTGGATAGAAAGTGCGTTCCTGGTGAGCCTGCTGGAGACAGCATCCTGGGAACAGGTGCAAATGAGAGGACAGTGTGTGGACCGTTTCCTGCTGCAGACCCAGGCCAGGCCTGGCTGTGTCCTCCTGGTGAGGGAGCTGCTGGGTTAGCAGGGAGCGGTGAGGCCTACCTCCTCCACTTCATCCTAACCTATTCCAAGATACCCGATTTTGTGGCCCTCACGTTTTATTTTCCACCTCCACACGTAACATTACCTCAAGAAATCCTGTCTGTGCTTCCTGCGTGTCGGGGGAACCGCCCCAGCGTTCCCCCCCCCGGGGACTGCCCTGGGGAGTTTCTTGGGGTTCTTGGGAATAGTGGGCACCTGCCCCGCCTTGGTATTTGGCTTACTTAGGTGCAGGCGAGTGCTAAGTCTGAGGGTTGGTGTCTGACGATGACGCTCAGTGAGGATGAGCCTCTGGGGCCGAGCCATCTGCAACAGTGCAGGTGGGCCGTCCAGCCTCCTGTGCGGGGAGCTTTTCCCGAAGCCGAGGGATCTGTGCCCTGAAGAGGGTCAGAAAAACAGCTGCCTCTGTGGGGCGACAGTCCTGGAGGGCCTGCTGGTGCTTGCTCCTTGCTGAATGAACTTGCCGAAATCCACATGACACACTCGGGCATCTTGTATTCTTCCCCTTAGTGAGGATTCATTTATTTGGGAGTGGGGTCGGCTTTTTCCCCCTAATATCTATGGCAAACCTAATATCTGTGGCTAGTTGTTAGGGTGGGGAGAGGACTCGTAGTTCCTCCAATTCTACCCTTGAACTCATTGTACCAGAAAGGGTGTGTGTGTGTGTGTGTGTGTGTGTGTTGAATAATAGAAAATATGTGTATGTAAATATGTTCTCACAATTTGGTTGATCCAGTTGATGATGGGCTCATTTTTCTTAAATCCAGTCCATATGTATTCACGTGAGAAACAGATTTGAAATGTGAAAGTACTTGTAAATCTTAGTGAAGCCCCTTGTGCTGCTCAGGAGAGCCCAGAGTCCTTCGAGTTTTGAGAGCTCAGAAGCCACTCTGCTGTGTGCTTCCCTCCAAGGCCCTCACCAGGATATGACAGGGCCATGGCCCCCAGCTGTTCACCTGCTTGTGGATTCTGTGTCCTGATGTGGGAGGGAGGCTGGGCAGGCAAGGTGCCCACTGCTGGGGTGCTGTGTGGGCAGCCTGGCCCTTGACCAGCACCGCCTCCTGTCCACACTGACATCGCCTCCTGGTGCCCTGCCGTGGGGCTCCCAGGGCTGAGAGCCTCGGGGCACCAGCTGGCAGGACACCTTCACTACTCAGGGCGGCAGAGGGACTGCCCGGGGGCGCCCTGTGTTCTGTCCCACAGACAGGGCCTGCAGTGAGCGTAGGGTGGTGTGTTCACAATCAGCAGGTCTGTGACTGAGAGGCGCACAGGAGGCTCTGGCTGCCTGGGTCCCAGGGAGCAGGAGCTTGTATCCCAAGTGCTGGAAAGTCAGCAAGGCCCCCCTCTGTGTGGACCTGAGCGTCCCCCGCTCACCGTGGCCCTTTGAAGCTCCACACTCACATAGAAGACTCGTTATGTTTTCCTCTTAAAATGTGTACTTAGACTATACTAAAATTTCCCCATTTTCTAGAGCTGTTGTCCTCTCGCTCTTCCTCCCCACTCTCTGAAGCCCCCACAGGGAATCCCTGTTGTCAGTGGTTTTGTTTGGTCCCCTGGAGGCTGAGGCAGTTGCTGCTCCTTGCCTGCCCCGGCAGCGGCTTCCGGTGCCCCTGGGCTGTGCTGCTCCCCTCCCTCCCTGACCTCTCTGTGCCCCTCCACCCCTCCTCTCCGGGCAGCCCTCAGTCAGCTTTCCCCGTCCAGTCCCCTCTGCCCTCCTGTTTTCAGTGCAGGGCACATGCAGACCCCAGATCTGGGTGTGGCCATCTCATTGTGCAAATGGGGGAAACCGAGGGCCAGAAAGGTGGTGATCTCGCCAGGAAGAAGGACTTCAAATGTGGTGACCCGGGGACGCAGCCCAGGCTGGGAGAAAACACGAAGACTTAGAACTAGGCAGAGAGTTCTTAAACCTGAAACCAAAAGCATGGTCCAAAAAAGAAAAATATTGATAAGCTGGACTTCATCAAAATTAACTTTTGCTCTCTGAAAGAAGATGAAAAGGGAACTACAGATTGGAAAATACTTGCAACCCATAAATTTGACAGACATTTTTATCTGCATAATACGGACTGGGCTGGGGGGTGTGACTCAGTACTGGAGCGCTAGCCTAGCATGTGCAAGGCCTGGGGTTCAATCCCGAGTACCACAGAACACTCTGGAAACAAATGTCACTAAAAACCCAACTAGAAAACGAGCAAATGAGTGTGTCCATATACTGCATGAGAAAGGGTTTGCTGATGGGGGACAAATGACTGAGGAGGCTGAGCCATGTCAGTTATCTGGAGAATGTCAAAGATGCTTTGAGCTGTCACCAGCACCCGTCAGTGTGGCTAAGGCTAAAGCAGTAACTTCAGGTGCTGGCGAGGACGCAGAGAAGTCACCTGGCTCACGGACACACTCTGATGGCATGGTGGGATGTAAAATGGCATGGTCACTCTGGAGAGGAGTGTCCCAGCTCTTTTTTAAAACTGAAATGGACCTTACGTGACCCAGGAATTGCACTCGAAGAAAATTGAAAAAATTTGAACGTTCCTATGCAAAACTCATAGCAATTTCATCTGCTAGTGGTTCCAAACTGGAAGCCACTCTGATGACCTCCAGTTGTTTGGACAAATGCCGTGGAAGACCCTCAGCTGTGCAGGGTGTGCACAGCAGCCTGGTGAACTGCCCAGATGGAGCACAGCGCATATTAGTGGGTCAGACACCATATCCTTTAGATGTGTGTGAAGTACCATCAAGAGAAGAACAGACTCGCGGGTGCCAGGCACTGAGGATGGGCAGAAGTGAGGGGCCGGGGGTGGTGTCAGTCTTGGGAAGGTGCAGTTGAGTGTCTTGATTGTGGTGGGGATTGCATGAAGTTACCCGTGAGAAAATCACACTACTGTACACAATATACACACACGTGCACACCATGTACACAAGGCAGACGTGTACACATGCAGTCCTGCTACCACATGCATGAAACCTGTACATAGGCAAATGAGACATGTATGCGTACATGACAGTGTATGCATCTACATCCTTGCACGTACTACACACACCTGTCTGTACCATGGAGACCGCAGAGACATGCTTATGCACCCAAGGCGCCACGTAGACACCAAATTTACAACACATTCATGTGCACACATATGCCACGCCAAC
Source organism: Sciurus carolinensis (assembly GCF_902686445.1). Classification (NCBI taxonomy): domain Eukaryota; kingdom Metazoa; phylum Chordata; class Mammalia; order Rodentia; family Sciuridae; genus Sciurus; species Sciurus carolinensis. The sequence continues at coordinate 7,093,625 of NC_062224.1, read as the reverse complement.
TTCTGCAAGCATGTATGACGTGCACAGGCACGTGTGTAGCTGGGGACTGAGCGCTGGCTTGTATCCACCTCCCTCCTGGCTCTGGAGATGTCCTCTGGCTGTGCGGTTTGCTCAGCATGCGCAGGCTGGGGAAGGATGCATGTGATCGCGGGCTGTGGGTTCATAACTTTCAGTGGGTCTTGATCTCAGAGGAGGTTTAAAGGGAAGTATGGTCACAGATTTTGGCATAAATAGCCCATTGGTGGAAGAGAGGACAAGGAGACTCATGGGCTCCAAAATAGCGAGCAAGACCAGGGTGCCTCCAGGACCACCACCAAGAACTACTCCAGACCCCAAACCCACTTTCTGCAGTACCTGTGAAGCCTGCACTCGCCTTCCAAAGCTGGTGGAGGGTCTCTGCACCCCATGTGGAGGTGGCATCCAGATTTTTTCAGGCTTCTCCTCAGTGTCTTCACAGAGCTCTCTAATGCTGCCCATCCTGGTGGCCAGAGCCTTCCTCCCCCCTCAGGAAAGGCACCGCAGATATGTCCAAATCGCTGTTCCTCCTGCTCAGGGGAAGATCTCCAAGAGGTGTTTGGTGGGTGGGTGGTAGATCTGAGGTTTGTGGTTTATTACTGTTCTTTGGGACTTCTTTTTTCCCGTGCAGTGCTGGTGATCTAACCCAGAGTCCCCCTGCCACTGAGCCACATCCCTAGTCATTCTTATTTTGAAACAGGGTCTCACTAAGTTTCCCAGGCTGACCTCATTTGTGGTCCTCACGCCCCAGCCTCCCCAGGTGCTGGGATTTCAGGTGAGTGCCACCGTGCCTGGCTTGGGTTTATTTTTTTTATGTCATGTGTATATTATGTGGTGATCATAAAAAGATAGCCCTTATAGAAAATATATAAGGGGCGTGGCTAAAACCTAACATAAAATAGTCTAGTTTTGTGTATTCATTTATAGTACCACCTTTAATTGGCTTTGAGGTATAGTTGACAAAAAGTAGGAAGTGTTCAATGTGATGTTTAGTTTTCATGTTATGAAACAGTTACAGTGATTGAGCTAGTTAACATAACTGTCACATCATAGAGAGAACTTGTTTGCGTGGTGAGAATGCCTAAGAAGCACACTCCTCACAAACTTCACATGGATGGCACATTACTAGCTTTAGTCACTGTGTGGCACATTAGGTCTCCATACTTTACTCATCTTGTCACTGAAAGTTTCCTTTCACCAACATCTTTTTCTCCCCTTGTGGTAGAAGCCCCCATTCTGTTTGAGTTCTCTTGATCCCACGTAAGTGTGGGATCACATGGTATTTGTCTATCTACGTGGTCTGGTATATTACAATTAGCATAACGTGATCCATGTTCATCTGTTGTTGCAAATGGCAGGATTCCCATCTTTTTAAAGATCAAAGAATATTCCATTGTGTAGGTACACCATATTTTCTTCATTCATTCATTGGCGAACACAGGTTGTTTTCTGCATTTCGACTGTTGCAGTAATGCTGCAGTGAACATGGGGGGCAGACCTCTCCTACACGCCAATTCCATTCCCTTTAGAAGTCAGATTGAAGCATCATGTGCAGCTCTCGAACTTTCTTGCGGGAATTTCAAACCTTTTCCTCATGCTCACCAGTGCTGTGGAGCCTGTTTCCGAATCTTCCTAGGGTGCTCTGATGGCTCAGCATGGCTGAGCTCCCCTACCTGGTGCTGCGTACAGACTGGCTAAGGCAGCCCCATGGGGTGCTTGGACTTGGCTTCACTTAGGCAGCCAAGAAAAGGGCCGCTGCCTAAATGATGCAGAAAACGCGTCACCCTCGAGGTGCCTGGGTCGTTTCTGGAACACTGAGATGGCACCGTGTGTTGGTGGAAAGCCAAGGCTCTGCTGGCTCTGGGTCCTCAGCTCATCAGTACTTGGCTGCACGGACACGTACTACTGTCCCCAGGACTGCTCTGGTTAGTGCTGAGGTTTCCGGAACTTCTGTGTTTAACTGGTGCTGGCCCTTTTCTTCCTTTGCCGCCGCGATTGAGCCTTTGACAAATGCAGCAACTTTCCCGTCTCTGTGGCGTCAGTTTCCAGAGACCTGCAGTGCAGAAGTGGGTTCTGTGTCTTGCGGTTCCATGACCGTCTCTGGGGCTCATCCCCTCGCTCTTGAGACACAGGTTATCTCAACTGCTCACTGAGGGCTGACTTGGTGACAGTTCGAGTCCTGGTGGTGACAGTGGCCTTTGGGTTTCTCCAAATTGTCCTTTCACTTCAGCACGTGGCACGGGTGTGATGTGTGTGTGGCCGCACGGTGGTGGGAGGTCACGAGCACGCTGGGCAGCTCTTTGTGGTTGGCAGGTGTCTGACTGGCTGAGATGGTTGTCTCGTGAAGAATGCGGGTGATCATGAAGTACAAAACGAGGTGACATGCTGCGGAGCGCCTTGAGGCCCGTGACTCATTTTAGATAACGAACGCTCCCTCCTTTTCCTTGTGCGTTCATCCCCTTTCTAACCTGAATGAGATCAGGACTCTGCGTGTCTGAGTGTGTCAGGTGGACAGCAGGCTGGCTCAGGAGACTTGGAAGCGACACAACCCAAGAATTGCCAGTGAGGAAGGGCTGGGCTGACCTGGCTCCTGATCTCCAGGTGGGTTTCTGAACATCTAGCTAGAAGTGCTGGAGGATGGTGTCCATGCCCCGACCTTCCTGCTCTCCCCCTCCAAACAAGCAGAACACGCCGTTAGGCCAAGTCACTGGTGAGATGGGAGATTTCATATTGAGAACCTACATCTGGGGCAGTGGAAGTAGCTTTACTTCATACTCCACGGTCTTAACAGCTGCCTTACCACGGAGTGGGAGTTTTTGTTTCCTTTTGATTAACGGAAAGATACTTAAAGTCCTGAAGATACTGAGGAAGCTGCTCACTTACAGAGTTATTAGCAAGTGATTACAGACTGGCATTTTAAAATCTGGACTGAAGGGTTGACCACCGGGGTGTCCCAGGGCGTCTCAGGTAGAGCCTCTCTCCTCCTAATCTCACCAGGGACCTCGATGACAGGTTGATACCATAGGATAGGAAGTCACCTGAACCCCAGTGCACTGTAACAGCATTTTGAAATTTTGAAGAGTTGCACTGGGATTCCTATTCTCAATATGTTGAGGGACTTTGGGTACTAAGAGTTAATTACCTTGAACATCAGAAGGTTATTATTTTTTAACATTTTTTTAGATGTTGATAGACCTTTGTTTTATTCATTTATTTATATGTGGTGCTAAGAATCGAACCCAGAGCCTCACACATGCCAGGCAATTGCTCCACCACTGAGCCGCAACCCCAGCCCCAGCCCCAGAAGATTATTGGTCTGCTACACACTGGTGAACTTGTGTGGGTCTTTTTCTCTTGTTTGTATTCTTTTGTTTAGAATAGACTCCGAACAGGCTGTTTTCTTTAATCCCTCTTACCACTGAAGAGAGAAACTGCAGGGGATGGATAAAAATACGCAACAGTAGAGCAATAAAACTGCGAACGGTCTGGCTGAAGATTTTCACAGAGTAGCATATTTTAACACATATTTCCTTAATGTTCATACCATGAGCAAAATGTTTCAAGGGACCGTATGACCATTTATACAGACACTTAAAAATCCCCAATTATGTTAATCTGTAGTTTTTTGAGTTTTTCTACTTCCTGCCAAGTATTTGAATAAGCTTTGGTGATTTTACCAGTCCCAATGCAGGAGTCGAGTGTGTCCTGATTGCCTTTTTAAAACCCCTTTATGGAATGTGAATTTGAACATTTTACCTTGAGAGTGAGGCCTGAGCACATGGTCAGCACAGTGGCATGGACAGTACAGAGAACAGGGTGAAGGGGAATTGTGCCCAGCAGTCTGAGGGGGAGCAGGATTCATGGCCCTGGGAAGAGTCAGTTCTTGAGCCTAAAGGCAGTGAGAAGCCCTGGACATGTCAGGTGGACACACCAGCACGGCCATATTCCCACCTTGCGAGCAATTGCGCTGGTAATGGGAAGGCGCAGTGGTCATCTTCATGCCCCTAGCTGCTGAGTGGGCCAGGGGGCTGGTGATGACACAGCTGTCAAAGAAAAGCAGATGCATCTTTTCCTTTGCAGTGATAGGGACTGAACCAGGTCCTCGATCGTGCTGGGCGGGGTGGGGACCTACCACTGAGCGCACCTCAGTCCAAGAAAATATTCTGAAGGGATGAGGATTTTGACTGTGTTCGAGATTGCTAACGCTTCCGTCTTTCTTTGGCCTTGCCTGCCCTGAAGGGCCACGCCTGCGGTCCCTTCTAGTGCATCTCACTAAGTGCCTGCCAGTGTCCCTAGCAGGTCTGTTTGCACGACTCTTCTCATTCAGTGGCAAAGTCTCTCTTGAGTTTGAATATCTAACAGATATTGAAGAAGTACTTGAGAAGCACAAGGCCCTGAGTTCAATCCCCAGTACCACAAAAAAAAAAAAAAGAAGTACTTGAGTTTTTCGAAACATTTTTGACTCCGTGCTTTGTGCTTTACTGAGTTCTTTTTTTTTTTTTTTTAATTTTTGTGTGTTGGCTATTTTCAACTATGGGAGAAGATGGATGGGTGTTATTATCTGTGTTTTATCAATGAGGAAAATGAGACAGACTAGTTACTTGATTGATCCAGGGCCCCCATTGAAAGAGACCCCAGGCCTACCTCCCCTTCCACCCCCCAGCAGGTGAGCAGTGCGTGAAAAGGCCACCAGGGACAAGATACTTGGTTTTGGGAAAAAAGAAAAGTTTTCACAGGGCTAAAACTTAAGGCTCCTACATCGCAGGAGTGCTTTAAAGGTGCTCCCTAAGCCTTATAAAGCAATTGACTCGGGAGAGCGGCATTAGGAAGGCTCCTGACAGCCATGAAATTCCAAACATGGAAATGATGGCTTTGTTATATAAAGCATTCGTTCCAACATTAAGTAATAAAATAAACTCCTGACACCAAGAATGGAAACGATCACTGTTAGGCTGGTCTGTTTACTCAGAACTAATCCCCACCGTGGAAGTAGCTGGGGCACCCAGGTCTCTTCCTTGAGGACCACAGGCTCTCCAGGATTCCACACCGTGAGCCAGATGTGCAAGGGCTGATTGGCCTTGGACAAAGTCCAGTTGAGTCCAAGTTCACCAACTGGGATCTGAGGTTGGGATGGAAAACCGAGCAGAGGGGATCTCTTACCATCTTGTGCCTTTGCTGGGCCACCCTTCACTTCACTTTCTGACAGGTTTTGTCCTGAAACACTGAACTGTGATATAAGTAACAGGGATTCCTCCTTTGTTTATGGGGGAGGGGGAGGATCTGTTTCCCAAGTGTGACTCCACCTTAGACTGACAATTTGGCTTTATTTTCATTTTCAGTTGAAATGTATGACTTGTCTATAAATCCCTTCTTAACAGACATAACTCTTAATGTCTGCTCTGGAACTCGAGGCCTTCTAGAATGTCTTAGAGGACAGTAAAGTAGCACATTTTGGGAAGTAGTGAGTGCTTCATAAGCTCACTTCTGTTTTCCCATCACTGACGTTAAAACTTCTGCATTGGCTTTTCTGTTGTCTGTTCCTATCCCTACTGTGTAAAGGGAGTTAAATGGGTGTCTTGAATATTGAAGCATGGAAAATATGCTATTTGGAACTTGCTGTGGAAAATATTCAAGCAAATGATTCTGTGGTTCAAGTCTTTCTGACATTAGCAACTGCTTATTTTAAAATATATTTTTACTGCAGTTGAAGGAGCAAAATTCTTGAAATACAAATTTAGAATCGGCTAATTTTTTCAGAATCTCAAAGACTTTTCCTATTGATTGGAATTGACTTTGAAAATATCCTTGAGTGACATTCTTTGAGCTTCCTGGTGGAAAAAAAATACATTGATCCCTAAGCCACGGGGTTTGCCTTGAGAAATATGAGACAAAATAAAGTCTTGCAGAGAAGCTTGAGGTGAACTCCTTCCCTCTTTGGTTGCTTTTGTGCCTTAATTTGCGTTGCTTCATCCTGAAGACTGTACTTGGCATAGATCAGCTGTGCAGAGGACAGCCTTGGTCGTTCAGCCTGAGCTGGAGAACTAGGAGGAGCCCCATGTGCTTGCAAAGCTCACTGTATCTCCATAGTGATTCCAGGGCACTGGTTACCTTGGACAGACTCTGGACAGAAACCAAGGAGTGTCTGGAAGGCAGATGTCTCCATAAAGTCAACCAGCTGGCTTCCATCTGATGTAGTCATCTATTCATCCTACCTGTCTTTCATGTGTCAATCATCTATTTTCTACCCATCCTCTGTTGTGTATTACCTATTAGTATCTATCGCCTTGTGTCCATCATCTGTTAGGTACTATCACCTGGCTAGATGCCTGTCATCTGTTTCTTGGTGGTTAGATAGGTTAAACCCGGGGATGCGTCCTAAGGTTCCACCATGGTCTGTCACTTTTCAATAATAGAATCAGTTTTCCTCCCTGCCCTTTCCCGAATGTAATCCCCTGTTATATAACCATCCTATTTGCCCTGATGCCCAGAGTTTCTTGGGTCCAGTTGTATTGAAAACTCTGTGTCCATGATAGCATGTGTTTCTTGGTAGGCAGTGTGAGTAAACTCAGTCCCTGCTTTATCAACTAGCAGGGTCAGGACTGGGCTCTGTAGGATGCTGTCCTTTTCCTGAAGGGTCACAGTTTGATTTGGGGACAGAACCACATGCATAGATTACAAAAATGAAGCACAGATGACCATCCAAGGCACCATAATGTCAGTACCTCTGTGATCTGTACAGTTCTCTGTCTTGGGAGCATCTGGTGGGGCCTGGGGGATAAGCCAGAAGTGGTTCCTAGGTGGTCCTTAACACAAGAATGACCAGTGTTTAACAGAACTGGGCAGGACATCCGGGGCGAGCATGCAGGAGCAGCACCAGGAAAACCAGGGTCTGTTCTATGGACACCAAATGAACCAACTTCAGGTGGAGTGGAACATTCTAGGTTCTAATGGAGAAAAGGTGTGCAGTTAGATATTTTCTCCTTAGACCTGCATTCCTGAGCAAGAAAAATACTATTTGTGCCTTCATATCCCACCTGCAAAATTTGTTTTAAGGGATAAAAGATGATTTAGGACATTTGAGGCAGGGACTTTTCTGTAAAGCACTGAGCTAGAGGGAGTTTGGGCTTCGTAGCTGATACCAGTCAAGTTGCAGCTACTCCACTCTACTGCAATAGCATGAGGGACAGGTCAAGCCTGGACGTGGCCTGTGTGACTTGGTTGGCAGACTCCAGTTTGGGTAAAGTGCACGGCATGTGGAAGTCATTCTGTAGTGTCTTCCCTCACCCACTCTTAGGTTGAGACATGGCAGTAACCTGGGATTCCATAATGGCTTGTCTAGAAATCTTCTATATGCTGATCCCTCGGTGGGTGCAATTTAGTAGTCAAACCAAATAAAATACCTATTTTACCTATCAAATACCTATAATACCTTTTTGTTCAGCCCTTTTTCATTCTAGGATTTCTCCCCAAGTCTGGGAAGGGGAATCTGAGGACACAGGTTAGGCCCACATGAGCATCTCTTAGAGAGCCCTGGGCTACAGGAGAAATGTGCTTATTTTCCTTTAGGCTTAAATTCTTAGTAACTGAGATTTCCAAAGTAAGACCTAATCACAAGACTGAGTTCAGAGTTTGTTTCCATTAAAGTTGGCCTGTACTGAAAGTTAGGGGGATCCTCCTCTAACTAAATGTTCACCTGAGGAATTAATGAAATTTGAGCTGAAGCTGGGATGCAGATCAAAGTGTGGAATGAAACTATGTTCACCAGGGCTTGGACTTGACTGTGGAATTATTTGAAGCAGCTAGGAGACAAAGCCACAGGTCCACAGCAGGTGGCTGGAAAACCAGTCACCTGGGTACTTTCTCGGTGCTAAGGTAGCATCTTATCCTTGCTCTGAGGCCAAAGGGTGGACCTTGCTTACTGTGACCCTCCCCTCCCGCCATGCCCAGACCTTGTGTCCTTACCCATTCCCAGTCATTCATTTTCCTCTGGGTGTTCCTTGTGCCTGAGGAATCCAATGATTGTTTTTAAATGCTGGGCAGGAGACAAGGATAAGGAGCATTATAATTAACATGAAAACTAGCCACCCCGATGGTTCTGTTTGGTGAGGGGAACGCTGGAGGCGAAGTGCAGGGAGTGAGCAGCTTCTGCTGAGGCTCTGGGCAGCTGCCTTCTCAGGGTTTCCTGAGGAGGCTGAGCACACGGCACGGGGAGGTCTGTTTTACCATCTGAGGGTAAAGCATCCTACGAGCAGGAGCCGGGGCTATGGCACCCAGAACCTGCCCCAGTCCCCTGAGCGTCGGGCTCCTCTTGCTACCTGAGAGCATGTTGGATTGGAGCAGCCAGGGGTAGGGCTGCCCACCCATGGACCAGGTCCCTGTGGCAGGCCTGGACTCCCATGGAGATCTGACGGAACTGTAGTTTCCAGGAATTCTGTTTCCTCTACAGAATGTTTTTGTCAGGTTTCTTACAGCCCAACCTTCTCCACTTTCTGTGGTGGTACAAGTGTAGTCGCCTGCAGAGGGAGGGAATCAGGGTGAAGTGTGCGAGTGAACCTCGCCACCAGTACTCTGATGCAACAACGGATTCCTGTCCCTTGGTGTACTGATAACTCACAGAAATACTCTAGAGCATGGAAAAACATGTGAGGTGATGGTGAGATCTGGGACATTGTTTTAAAAAAGATTTAATGTGGCACTTCCAAAACCACCAGGACAGTCTCGGTGATGAAAGGAAATGACCGCAGTCGTAAAGTGCACCACCACCTTGACAGCTGGCTTAACATTTAATTTTTGAACAAATCCCTTCATTCATAATGGCTACATAATATACTTGTAGCACTGTAAATGCTTAACTAATATAGGGTTGCGAATTTCACATGTTTCTGTTGATTTACGGCTTCTGGTTTAAATACTGGCACTGAATTTTGCTGGGGATATGGTGAATATGTCCAGTGAGCCCTGGCTTAGGGGTCAGGTGCACAGGGCCACATCCCATAGTGAGAATACATCACCAGAAAGCAAAATTAGCAGTTTGTGTACTGCATTGTAATAACTGTTTGTTTGTTTGCCATGTCTTCCTTGAAACCTGAAGTTTTCACTCTTGAAGGAATGGTTTCATCAGACTATTATAAAAAGTTGTATAGATTCCAGAAATAAGTAAGGGCAAAATCGGTGTTCTTTGTGCACTGGGGATTATAATTAGAAAACAGTGTTGCATATTCACGAAGGTTGTTTTGTTCCGTGTACTTAATGGCTTAGCACCTGGGAAAAATTTAAACGCAGTATTGACCTCCCTGTCTTCTCTATGTAAACCTTCAGCTTTGACATTTGAGCCTTTTTGAATAATCTGCACCTTTCTCATGTATTCTGAATTTTGATGGGCCCCATGTTTTCCTTTTTAATCTAATGCTTACTTTCATATTAGTCATTTAGTTTTCAAAGATGCCGTGGCGGTTAAAGTCCTTGTGACTGACAGGCCTGATTAGAAATAAATCTGATTAATGGAGGCAGATGCTGATCAGTAATGGTGTTGGCCTGCTAGCTCCAGCCCAGACCATTGCCACCCACTGTTGATTAAGTTAGAGCTTGTGCAGATTAGGTGGTGTCTGCACCGGCAGACATGTATAAGATGGCACAGATTTAATTCTGGACCCTAGGAGCTGAAACGAGCTAGGAGGGGCTGTGACAGGTGTGTGTTGAGCCAATGAATTTTATATAATGGGAGGGATTTTTTTTTTTAAGGGCAGGGAAGAAGTCAAGGTGAATGACATGCAGTGTTTCCTTTTTTAAATTCTAATTGTAAGGCAAATGAGAGTTATAACTGGTGTATTTTCTTAGACTCCACAAATGATCAACTGTGTTCACTGAAACTGTTTTTTCCTTCTCTTGCAGGTGACATCACACAAAAGGGATATGAAAAGAAGAGGTCAAAATTAATTGGCGCCTACCTTCCTCAGCCTCCGAGTACGTAATCCTTCATGAAGTAGCATAAATAAATCATTTAGTTTTTAAAGTTAACTGCAACATGCAAGATAAAAAGCAAATCCTTCCTTAATCCAAATCTGTGCGAAGGTCACTCATCTGATGGGAGAATGGACCACATCCAGCTCCTTGCGTAATTACACATTGCAAATATAGAAGGCACATAGGGTTTTTCTATAAGCCTGTCTAGTAAATTTAATAGATTGCTCCTCTGTAGATGAAGATCAATAATACGTTATCTGAAATGCTGTAATCATAAAAATGTAAGAGCATTAGTGTTTTAACCGTGATTTTTGGTTTAATGAGTTAATTATTGCTATTGATTCTGTTTAAACTAATACAGGTTTTTTGTGGATGTCATGAGGTGAGAAAATCTAGGAAATAAGATATCCTGCCTAGAATTATGAAATTAAGGTTGCTTGTATTTTGAGATGTGGTTGTAAAAAGTGTTGCTGAGTCTTGAAGAGTACCAAGTCTGTTGCCTTCTGGCATTTTTAAGTGTGTGGCTCTGGAGTATCTCCTTGCGTGTGAGCTGGTTTGTGGGAGTTTCAGGTAAAAGGAATTGGTACTAGGCTGGAGCGTCAACACCTCAGTTCTGTGTAAGTTCAGTTCATTTTGAGGTGACACTGGATGCTCACTAGGCTTTAGGAATGACCGAGAGCTAATGAAGCAAGTCTCTTCCCTCAAAGAGAATGAATGAGAGCATTCATTTTAAAGGTGAAAACTGAACTGTACAGTTTTATACTGTGAAAACAATTCTGAGAGGTCTAAGGACACTCCTGTGCACACCTGCACGGACCCAGGGCTGTTCCCTGCTGCTTCTGCCTCCAGTGGTGGAGTTAGCGTGGGAAGGAGGGTTCCAGAGGCCTCATTTTCCAGGGAACTTGTATGTTGAGTTTCTGCTGTGCTTGGAGTTTTGTTCTGAAACTTTGATTTTTGTGTGTTTTCTCTTTGATTTTTTGAGGAAGTGGATGGAAAGACAGCCTGGTTGTGTGGCCTTAGCGGAAGGACTGGGTTTTCTGCTGTCTGGCTGAGGAAGTAAAGGAATATATATTTTTTTTAATCTGGGAGAAGAAAGTAAATGGCTTGGCTGAAGCTCCTGGGCTAAAGGGACGAGCTGGTGTCTGAAGCCAAGTTGGTGGCATTTCTTCGCCTCTCCTCCTTAGGACCTCCTCCTTGAGGATGGCTGTCTTAAAGACCATGCCACTTGCTGACTGCTCTCTGTGGGTCCTTTGCACGTCCTGGAGGAAGGCTGGTGCTGGATTTTGATTCTTTGTCCTACCAAACAAAAGTGAAACAGAAGCAGTTCCTCGCTTTGCCAGAGGGCAGTTCTGGAGCCTGGCAGGTGCTGGGGCGCCGGCGCCTGGCGGTCCCCTTGGTGGTCGGTGTGCTGTTCTGCATGGGGTCGGCAGCTCTGCTCAGCGCTGTAACAAATTTAAAAAAAACTAAAGTCTGAATTAATTAGTTTTTTTTCAACTTGTTACAGCAGCGAATGGAGCTGCCGTGGTTCGGTGTAGACTGCAGCACAGTGAAGGCGCCACGAGGAGAACGTTCCGCCCCGCGCACATCGGCGTGTGCGACGTCCGAGAAGCCGCGGCCCGGGAGCGGGCGGCCAGCGCCGCGGGGAACCGGCCTCTGTTTTACTTTCGTTTCGGTGAGCGCTGCGACGCTGAGAGCAGAAACCCCAGCGCAGGGGACGCGCGTGCCAGGGTCCGCAAGCCCACGCCTTGCGCGCCCCGCGCGGGACAGGCCCGGGGAGCTCCTGCCTCGCTGCTCCCGGGAGCGTCCCCCAGGGCCCCTTTGCATTTTGCATTCCAGTGCTCTGTGCCTGCAACCCTGTTCTCAGTCGGAGCACGTGGTACACAGCCCTGGAGAAAGGAGGATGCATGACAAATGAGGACATTCTTAAAAATGCTGGCCTTCTAACTTTTGTCTCATAGCCAAAAGTCCAGGGCAGAATGATGGGAAACCCTGAACTCCAAGAGGAGCTCAAAGGCAGTGGCTTTGGGATCCATAGCTATCGTATTCCTATCCCCAAAAAGCAAACTTACAGGGTTTTGAAATAGAAAAATCAAACCAGTTAATCAGAGCCTATTCTTAGAGGTGACGATCCCCATAAAGTCAATAATTTTGGTATTTTTCGTATAAGAATTCTTTAGGCTTACGTTGACTTAAATGCACCTTTTCATAGGATAACAAAGTGTAGATTGAAGTTTTAGGTTCATGTACTGGGTTATATCTCAACGGATTGTTTTAACATGTACAAATAATAAAGAGACAGACCTGTCCATATCACAGGTGGCCACCAGATACTGCTGTCTTGGCTTTGGCTTATCCTCCCAGTGACCTTGCTGACCCTTAAGCCCTTGTGGGGAATGGATGGAGGATTGATGCATAGGCTACCCTTGGGTGTTAGCTCTGAAATCCATTTCAGAATGTCTGATTAAAATGTGGTAAAAATAGAACTTGGTATTGAGCTCTGGCCTTTCTCTCCACTCCTGCACAAAAAGAAGCACTCTGTCCAGCCCTGCCTGATTTCAGCTCAGGCATCCTGTTTCAGGACCGGGGCTCAGATCCCAGCTACTCTTGAGTGTTTACTGCTGCTCTTGAGAAGTTGCTACTGGCTGAGAAATTATTCCTCCTTGAGGACTTTGTTCTCTGGGAAGCAGTAAGTAAAACTCATGTTTCTAAAGCGGAGAATTTTTTGGCTGTGTTGGGGAAATAATTGTTTCCGTACAGGATCTGTATGAAAAATACCTTGTTTTCTTTTTCAGTTACTTCTAAGCATCTGTACATTTTCCTAAAAGGAACCTGTGTTTCGATGCCCCTTTTTCTTTTACAGTTTTACTTACCAAAAAAAAAAAAATCAAGATTTCTTTAAAAGGCATTTCAGAAATATTTCTGGGATGTCATTTGGGACACAATATCATGAATTACAATGGCATTCTCCAAAAGGGGATGGCTAGAACTGGGCACTGCTAAGCAGTGGTCCCCTCCCAGGGAGAAAGTTCCAGATGCATGCTCCTGTTTGCTGCTGCTGCTCAGGGTGTGGGTGTAAGTGCTGTTAGAGATCTGGCCGTGACACAGGTGCTGGAAGAGATGGGCCGTCTTAGGTGAAGGAAAAACCAAGTGCGGACCTAAAGGTGGAGGTGTGCTGGGAGCTGTAAAGAAACAATGGTGTCGTCAATGAAAAAGGGTCGGAAGGAAGAGGTTGAAAACCATTTCCAACAGGAAATTCTGCTTAGGGGAACTCGCCCATTGGGTGCTTGCCCTGTTGGAGTTTTTCTGTCAATATAGTATCTTTCAAAATCATCCTTTATGAATCTCTAAACCCAGTTAAACTTGTAAAACTAGAAAATAGAATCCACCAGCTAGCAGTCTTCAGGGATGTCTTAATAACAGTGTTGACTTGTGTAATGAGCCCTCACTGCTTTTAGGGGCACTGGTCATAGTGAGGGAAAGTAGTGAAATTTTAGTGTGACCATAAATAGTAACACTCTCCTTACCCACGTGTGGTCCCTCTTTCTCGCGGCTTGTGTACCAGCTGGGTGTCATTCATTGCATGGCTGTCCATGAAACGCATCTTGGCATGGAACCATTTATCTGCATCCAGTGTTCTTCTCCAAGCTCAGCCTGATGGCTCTTCAGCAGCTGGGTGGCTCCTTGCTCCGGTACAGGAAAAAGCTCGAGGTCTTGGTAAATTTGGTTACTGTGAGCCTGTCAGCGAGCTAGTCTTCGCTCCTTGCTGCCGCTTTCCTTTCTTCTAGCCTCCCTCAGAAGGTGCTGTGGTGGCTAGAGTTTGAGTTCCTGTGTGTTTATCCTGGAGCCCCTGGACGGCCCTGCATGGAACTCCTTGCTCTCTGTTGGCCTGTTATGCCTCCTGCCACCCTGCATGTTCTCAGCTTCTGCAGTGCCTTCCCCAGGTGACCACACTGCATCCCACGTTAGGAATTCTGTGCGTGCTTTTTCCCTCTGCCCATTCCCAGGTAGGGCTCAGTGCTCAACTCGGATGTCTGTTTCTCAAGAATTGCTCCCCTGATCCCTCCAGTTGGGATGGCCCCAGGTCCTAGTCTTGTTGACATCCAGTCGTGTAATTTGCATGTGGCTGGGGCAGTGGCTGACCTCTCCCAGCTCCTCAGGTAGCTCCTCCACCAGCTGCACCTTCATGTAGGACGCAGGCAGCAAGCCTGGGCAGTGTCAACTTGCACTTAGCCAGAAAACACTCAGAAAACTGGTCCAGCTGAAGTCAGCACCGAGGGTCCAGCCCTCAGAGGTGTGCACTGCCTTAAACTCCTGCTTCCAGTGTCGTCTCTGATGGCAGTTCTAGTTTTATTTCAGATAAGGACAAGTTTACATGAAAATGTGAACATGCATTCTACTCAGCAACAGAAATGACAAAGAATAACAAGATTTTGGACCTCAGCACGTTCTCAGTAGTGGAATTTTAGTTTGCTAATTTTTAAAATGGTGTTGAGTGCTCGGCAGGTAAGCTGTTCTTCAGGAGTTCTGGGCCTGCAGTAACTCACCTTGGCTCCTTCTCGCAGGCTGATGGGGGAAGCTGTGTTTGAAGAGCAATTGCAGCCTCTCAGGCTGGGTTGTGAGGGAGGAAGTTTCCCACAGTTAGCAGCGTTTAGCACTTGTGAATTTTGTGCTTTGATTACACAAAACATGAAAAATTTGTATTTGACAATGTAATGCTGAGTGAAGTTCCTTTATCTCCCCTAGAATGTTCTGTTGTTGATCTGTTCTGACTCCTCACCTAACAGGTGCTGTGCTTGCCCAGTGGCGGGTATGCAGTTGGCTCTGTATTTTCCTCCTGCCTCAAGAATTCCATCTTGTGTCTGAGATGCATCTTTCCCTAGGCACAGAATTACATCTGCTGGGCCAAGCGATTTCTTTCTAACCTGGGCCAAGATGCCCAAACCTGTCCCAGTCAGATTGCTCCCTTGAAGGGTCATGCTGTGCCATGTGCCCACCATAGAAGGAGATGAGGTTCACGGATAATCCCACAGAGGGGAGGCGTGAGTCAGGTTGGTGCTGCCCCTCTGGCTTAGCATGGGTTCTGTCCAGCTTGAAGCGTAGAGGAAATGAGCTTCTATCAGCCGAGGGTAGGCCACCTGTGTTCTGGGTCAACTGTCCCTTATGATCAGTCTTGCAGTTTGCCGTTGTCCATTGTCTAAGATGTGTCCTGTCACACATGCTGCTGTTGGTCTGATCAGCTGAATTTTCTGGTTTTAGTGGTGTTTAATGAATCAGGTTCCTTGTCACAAATCTGAGTAGTTAAGGGGGATCACAGCCAAGTGCGCTGTCATGCCAGAGTTGGAGCCCCATTGGGTGTGTCCACCTAACCATGAGGATGGTGCCCACTTCAGAACTGGCTTATGTGGTTTTTTTAGGAAATAAAAAATGTGAGGCCTAAGTGCAGAATCCTGGTGAGGAGCTTATCTGAGCATAGGTCAAAGGTTAGTGTGGTAAAGTGGGACACAAATGCTAAACTCTGCAAAGTTTTAGATCTTTCCTATTACCCCAATTCATGAGTTGCTAATCAAGTTAAAGTATTAGGAGAATGGTGAGTAGGCAGATTGGAGTTTTATGACCAAGGCCAACGTTTGTAAAAGACAAAAGTAACAATGACGGCAGGGTAAGAACTGGGTTTCTGTGGTTGGATAGTCGTTGTTTAGGATGGAATTCCAGTCCTCTGTTGTAGTTCTCAATGTAGTTCTCAAGCAAATGTAGCAAATTTATTATCTGTGTATGACAATTACTATTTTCTGGTAAATTCCTTGATTGAACCTACTGTAGAAATAAGTGCTGTGATGTTTACCAGAAAGTATAATCAGATACTAGAAGAGAAGGAACTCAATTCAGAGAGTGTTTCTGGGCAGACATGAGATATGGAAAAATGTGTAGCAGTTTTGCAGAGGGTCTAAAGCGGGTTTCATGTGTGTGGTGGCCCGTGCTGTGCTTCCTCAGAGCTTGCTCTCAGTGCTGGGGAAGTGGCTGGTAGAGACCCGAGTCCCAGCGGGTGCCTCAGGGGCTGGCTCTCCCTCCCAGACAATAGGTCCACATCTGCACCCTTCCTCCAGCGATAGGTCCACATCTGTACCCTTCCTCCAGCAGCAAGGACTCTGTGGTTTAGAGGCATGGTGACTTGTCCAAGCTTAGGCAATTAGAATAAAACCAGAATTTGGATCCAGGTCATCTTATCCTAAATCCCATGTTTATTTTTGAAGGTTTTCTCCAAGGACCTTCATAATTTCATTTAACTATATGGTGAAAACCAAGATTTTAGTCTTTCTTACTGTCTGACTTTAGAAATCCTGATTTCCCCCCAATACCATTAACATCCAGAATGGTCGAGGGTTGTCTGTACTTCCAGGTGGTCTTCTGATCTCATGCTTTGTGTTAGATGGATGTCTGACTCACTTGTCCTCTGATATTAGGGCTAAAGTGAGGATTGTGTTGTTGTCTAGTATCCTCTCACCACCATGTGAAGGAAGTATTCAATTGCATATATTGACTGAGTTGAAATTGACAGATTGTTTAGCTATTACAACCATAGGAGTTTTCCTTGTGGAATCTGTTCTTAATTTTGTTCTGGAAGTAACTGAAGAAAATTGTAGTAAAAAATGCCTTCTTCCCCTGCTCTTTCTCTTTTTGGGCTTGCATCAGTTTTCATGTCTGTCAGGTGGCAGAGAGCATTTGGAAAGCGGAAGTAGTGGTGGGATAGGGAGAAGATGCGGGAGCCCTGGCGTTTCCCTTTGACTTGAAGATGTTCCTGGGAAAGAAGGTGAGCTGAAGTTGGAAGTGACTTCCATAGATGGACAAGTCTGGGTGTTCCCCCCAACCCCCGTGGTCAGTGGGATGCAGAGAAATAGAATCACCAGAGCCCTGTTTGGACTGGAGCAGGGAGGGCAACCCTGGGAGGGAGCCACGGCATTAGCCGCAGATGGAATGTGCCCATGAGCAGGGACCCAAGGCCAAGTAGTAGGCCTTGTTCCATGGGGAAACACAGGACATGTGGGCATTTTAGGATGGGCATGTTGGAAGGCCGCATGCTGGAGCGTGAAGCCTTGGATGTGGGCTCAGTGGAGGGGCTGGGTACAGGACATCGCACCTCTTTCTGTGCTGACCTTTGGCCTTTTCCTCTGTTGCGCCTTGATCTCCAACCTCTAGTTTGGAGTTTGATTTATAATCCCATTGTAATTCTAGAGGGAAAACAGTGTTCTCACTGATGTTGGCTCTGTGTGTGTGTGTGTTTTAATTTGGAACACTTTACAAGTTTGCATGTCATTCTTGCTCAGGAGCCGTGTTAATCTTCTCCATATTGTTCTGCAATTATTACGCGTGCTGCTGAAGTGAGCACTGGCTACAAGTATTCACAGTGAGGTGGGCCAGGCACCTGCAGGGAGGGACCTTGGATGATCCCTCGTTGGTACAGAGGAATTTCTTGAGTGGGCTGGAAGCTGTGCCGGGCCTTGGGCAAGCAAGACAGATGTCACTTCTTGGCTCTTACCTTGTCTGTTGCTCTAGTGAGGATCCGATTGCCTGTACCTCTGTGTCAGGTGACCCCCTCAGCTTCCAGTTAAGGTTCACTCCTGAGCAGCAGCCTAAAGTTGGAGCAGGTGTTGCTTTTTTTTTTTTTTTTCTTTTTAGGCACTCTGTTGTATCAATACAGATGTAGGTCCTGGGTCACACGTGTGCCTTCCCAGGGTGTCAGGGTATGGCTGGCGGAGAGGAGAGTGAACACACCCCTGGGTGCTGGGGTGGTACCAGGAGCATGGTGCTGTGTGTGGCACAGCTCCAGGGCATTCCTTCTGTCTGGGGACCAAGGCAGCGAGGCATCTAGAGAACCTTGTACTCGGACGACTGGCATGTGGGAGCACCCAGGAGAGACCCCCATCACAAACGAAAAGGCGCTCTTGACTGACAGGGTGGTGCACACTGCTGGAGTTCATGTCTGGCTCCTGTGCCTGTTTCCTTATCAGTAGAATGGCACAAACAACAGTCCCTGATTCATGACTTTTACGCTAGGAACCTAGAGGAATTAAGTGCTTAAACCAGTGCTGTCAGTGTTATCAATTATTATTTCTGTGTAAGGATGGGAAACTGAGTCTTGGAAAGGACGAGGGACTTGCCCAAGGTCACACACAGGGACAGAAGCCTGACAGATCCCCAGCCTTCTGCTCCAGAGCTCAGGGTCTCTCCATGGTGCTGTTTTAGCCCTTGATTCTCATAGGATGTGGAGGTGACTTGGTGCCAAGCCCACACGGGCATGTGAATGCCTGATACCTATGAGAGAAGAGATTCTCTTGACCTCTGTTGATGCTTTTCCCTAAGCAGAAGTAACTTTTTTGTCCTATCTGTACCTGTTGGGGGGACAGTCACCTCATTGTCCTCAGGACGACTTCATTCCCAGGGACCCCATTAGCCTCTTGTGCTCTTGCCCATGCCTGCCGTTGAGGCCTCTTTGCGACTCTCCTGAGAAGTGTGTGATCGTGATTCTCCGAGCTAGACATGACTGAGAATGCCCGATCTGCATGGGGTGACCACTGACCGGTTCTGAGTTACTCATGTTAGAAGACATCTGCTCCAACAGCAACGCTTGGTCAGTTCCCACTAGTGGATGGACGAGGAGAACCACCTTGCAGTGACCCAGGGCCCTTCTGTGGTGTCAGGTTGGACTCTCATGGTGAGCACGTGGCAGCTGGTGGCCACCTCTGGTCAGAGCATGCTTCTGAGCCCCCTCAGATCTCATTTGGAATAAGGCCAGATTGAAGTTAACACATGCACACTAATAGTCCAGTGTGTTCCAATGTTTTACTGCTGGCAACCTGTTGACACTATGCTGTGTAGCTTCATCCACTCTTTTTAAACCTTGTGTTGTAAATTCCACATTTCAGCCTATGATGCTTAGTAGTCTTAATATTTGTATGCTAAATTATCTTTGAGGGTAGCTTTGTAAGGTCCATGAATTAGCCTAACAGTGGCCCACAACTCTATACTGCCCATTCCAGTAAACTGGAAAAGTGAGAGTCATGCAGAAAGTACAGTTGATTTAGGGAGCACTCCTGACAGTACTGAGATTGAAAGCTGAAAACAGTGGAACTGGAGAAGCGTGGAACTGGCCGTGGGAGTGTGTGTGCTTGCCTCTGCTGCTTCCCAAGTTGCACTAAGATGCCTGCCAGCAAATGGGTGAAGTCTAAGTCCACAGAATAGGGGAGCAACAGTGGCAAGGGTTTGTCATGTGTCCTTAGTGGCATCTCACTTAGCAACGTGGAGGAAGCCAGTAGATGAGGAGGAGAGGAGAGATGAGAGAAGTCGGCACAGAAGAGGTCCAGGGAAGGATTAGAGCATCTGGTGGTGTTTTTGTTTTTCAGCAATAATGGAAATGAAAGGCATTGAACCAAAGTAACCCCCACCTAGAATTCCACATCTGAGCAGCTGACCCGATCATGTGACGGTGGAGAGACGCAGCTTGGCACACACAGGGCCTCCTTACGTGTCTTTCATCCCTTCTGCAGAAGCTACGTGAGGTGCCTTTTTACAATAGGAGGGAAAGGTGGCAAGACATGTGAGGAACAAATGACCCAACACAGTAAAGCAAGTCGAGGATGGAGTCACGCCTGTGTGACCAGGGGCAGAGCGGGAGGGCTCTCGAGAGAGACCCAGCTGAAGGGACATCGCCAGATCGTAGGGTCTGATGGCGCAGGGGCATGGGAAGGACAGGTTTCCAGTTCTGTGGAGAGTGTTCTGAAAGGTCCAGGGGTGGATATATTGGAAGCCAAGATGACAATACAAATATTAAACCATGTCAAATATTCCTAATGCACAACCTTGTGGTTTTCAGTCTTCACATAATCTTGAGAATTGTCGTCCATCTATGTATGAATGAGTGTAAATACTAGGCAATGTATTTTCAGACAGCCGATTTCATAAACTTGACGTTTGATTTTTTAAAAATGTGATGTTTAATAAGACTTTTGGAAAAAATCATTTGTAGACAATAACTGAAAGTTTTGGTCACTGCAGACGGCTAATGATTTTGATGCACTTGATAATTAAAGAGTTTATGAAACCTAACAAAGTGGCTTTAGAGTCACAACTGCCTTTTTCATGATTCTGACATAGTTGACCAAACTCAGGGGGCCCTAAAACATGCAAGAGAAATGTTGTAGAAATCACCACAGTGGGAAATGTTAATCCACAGGATTGACAGCTAACTTTCATGGGAGCCTGTCACCGGAAAGCAGGATCTAACCTTTTTTTTTTTTTTAATGATTCAATACCTGGGTTCTTTTCAAGTATTATTGGTCTTCTCTGAAGAAACAACATTTGGTAATTGTCAGTTAGGAAGTTTTATTTCTGAACCCTAATGATTAAATCTTCCCCATACAACTTAGTTTTATCTGCACCGTTTCCTGCCTCTGTTAGGTTAGTGCAGTGGAGCTGTGATTGGCAGATATGGGTCAGCTTTTTGACCAATATCTTTTGAATCATTTTTATCTGATGAAGATAATATTCTTAGTAATTCACCACAACTGTACTCGAATACACTTTGTTAAAACACCTCGGATCAAGTGAAGTTTCTAGAGAGTGACTATTTCGAAATGGACGAAGCTGTTTGCTACATCTAGGTACCTTCTAGTTACCCGAATTGCATTGTTTAACAAAAATCCTGTAAGATTTAAGTTTTTTGGCACTAACGATTGCATCCAGGGCCTCAGATAATTGCTCTGCTGCTGAGCCACATCTCCAGCCACTGAAAGATTTGTTTAAAGGTAAACTTTAATGATAAATGTGATTTCAGATTTTCTCAGGGATTTGTGACCTATGTGTGTATATTAGACAAAACGAGATCGTACCCTGATCTTCTGCCTTGGGTTCCGTTGTCCTTCCCATGATGTAGCGGGGGAGGTGTGTGACTGGAAGTGCACACACTGGCCACCTTAAAGGCCGAGTGTGACTCTCCTGTGTTTGGGAGCGCTTCCCCTGGCTTGCTTCCTGGTCATCCGCTATGATGAACACCCACCTGGCCTGGTCCACAGGCCGCTCCAGCTCTGCAGAGTGAAGGGGTGGCCTGGGTTCCTGCTCCCTGGCATCTACCTCCAGCTGCTGAGTACAGCCCCCGCTCACTGTGCCGCTTGCCTTCCAGGGGTGGACCAAGCTTTGCCTCAAGAGCGTCGGGCGCCGGTCACTCCTTCCTCTGCCTCTCGCTACCACCGCCGAAGGTCCTCAGGGTCACGAGATGAGCGCTACCGGTCAGGTAAGGCCCTGGCTGGGGCACAAGGCTAATGGTGCTTGGATCTGTCACTGTGGACAAGCAGGTGCACATTCCTCTCATCGGAGGCACAGGTTCCTGCCGGGTGTTTTGTCTCTGCAGTCCGGTGCCGTCTGCAGGAACGCTGTCTCGGTAGTTCAGTTCTGCGGTCCTCATTTGGGCTTGGCTGGATTTGATTTTTTTTTTCATTACTCGAAGAGGAAAACACTTACACTATGATTGATACATTTATTTTTGAGTGATCTTTTCAGCCAACATGCAAATTGAAATGCCTTTTTCCTGCTTCCCTAGCTACCGCTTCTCTTGGGTGCCTCCTGTACATCTGGTCATTGCTGTTCCTGCAGCACTGGTTGCGTGTCCTCGTGGTTCACTGGTGGTGACCAGAGCTACAGCATTTGTTCATCACTTTATACTTTTCCACATGCCTTTCACAGGCAGGGAGTGCGTCTCTCGGCGAGCAGGTGACGTAGTTACTGTTATATGCGGCAGAACTGGTCATTGTGACTGAGCAGGGTGAGGTGATTCAGTCCACTGCAGTGGCTGGAGGTCCTGTGCACCCCCAGGATGCTGTTCAGCAGAGGTTCAGGGCCAGTTGCCGCAGCAGCCTCTGCCTGGCTTGCTGGCTCTGGTTCCTACTCCTGAAGGGCAGGGGAAGCAGATTTTGCAGAACCTGGAGGGGCACCTGTGCACCAAGAACGGGCGTGTGGAGCTGCGGGGTGTGCCGATCTGCCCCGTGCTCGTCCTGGCCTCCCAGCAGTCCTCTGCTGTCTGGGGTGATGTCTGAACCTGGACTGAGGGGGGTATTGTGCCCGAATTTAATCTTACTGCAGAACTGTTTGAATACCTCCCATGTGTGGACACTCAGATCTTACCCATAAGGTGTCTCAGGCCCCACTGAAATAACGGGGAGTGTAGAGGGAGGCATGCACACGTGTACCGGGCTTCCGTTAACCACCCCATCTTCTCACCCCGCTGCTATTCACACAAACACACAAACGCATCTGGACAGGTGTCTAGAAACGGCTCTCAGCTCATTTCATAGAGAAAACGCAGTTCAGGGAAGCCACACGATTGCTAAGGACAGTGCCCATCAGAAGAGGATGCAAATCTAGTTTCATCAGGCCTGTGGTCCCCCTTCTCACCCTGGGGAGGATTACATCTTGCACCAGTTTCTGATCTCTAGCTTTCTTCGTTAAAGGTCTCTTTAAAAATTTTGGATGGAAATACGACCGTGGCAGTCTGTTTGCTACGTGGTGGGTCTTTCTGCATGAGGCTGAAGAGGAGCAGGGTGATGAGCCCTGATGCTCGTGGGGCCCTTTGGTGTATCTGGTTCTTGAAATTCTCCTGGTTAGGCTAGCAGTGATCCCTCGGCCTCAGTGCGTTTTCCTGCCAGCTCTGCAGGTGATCCAACCTGTGGGGGCAGGATGGAGGAGGGGATGCACACAGCCCAGGGCGGTGGCTCAGGAGAGTGGAGACGGCTTGGGCTGACCTCCCCAGCCCAGAGGGATGCTGTGGGCACTGCCCTCCAGAAGGAAGCCAGCCATCTGGTCCAGCCCCCTCGTGCCCTGTGATAGAATCACTGTTAATTTTTCATTAGCAGCACTGTGAGGTGGGGAGTAGCTTTGAACAAACACTGCAATCAGTGTGAGTCTCTCCCAGTTAGAAACACAGACTGCCACACGAGAGCTTGGAACTCTCCCCTTTTGAGACCGAGGCTGCTAATGGGGTGGACGTCACTCCAGCTGCCAGCTGACCCAAGATTCCAAACTCTTTGTCCCAACACTTGCATTCCTTTCTGGTCTCCTCTCTGGCTAGTCATTGAGATCAGCCCTGCACGCTGGACTGAGTTCTTGGTCTCAGCTCAGCCCTACCCTCAGCTGCTGTTTGTGGCCCTCCTTGGACTCCAGGCCTCAGTTCGCAGATGAGCTTAGACCCCTCTAGTGCCCAGCAGAGGTCCCCGGAACTCTGAGGAGCCTGAGTGTCCCAGCGGGGTCTTGAGGAAGCACTCTTGGTACAGGGGTCTGCTCCGTGCCAGGTACCATGCTCAGAGATGGAGCGGCACAGAGAAAATTCAGGCACAGCAAGTCCCCAGAGTCCCAGACCGAGGCACCTAAGGACGAACAGCAGGTGCAGCAGAACAAGTGTGCGCAAGGCAAAGCGTTCATCCTCTTCAGTCTCGTCTCAACCAAGCAGCAGCCTTTTAAAACTGTGTTGTGTCAAAACATGTTGCTTGTGTGATCCAGTGGCTCCCATTTGGCTCAGTGGGAGCTGGAGTCCCTGTGGAGCTTCCATAGATGTGGCCTGACATCTCTGTCCTGTCTCATCCTCTGCAGCCATGCTCTTCCTGGTGGTCCACCAGTGAGCACCTAGCTGCCATAGGTCCTTTACGCTGGCCGTTCCCTCTCCCTGAAGAGTTCTTCCCTCTTAAGACAAGCTGGTGTGTCCTGACCTTCATCAGGTCTTCTCTCAAATGTGTCAATCTCCGTCCAGCAATTAAAATTATGAATATCAGGTCACCTCTTACACAGTTCCTACCCCTTCCCTGCCCTGATCGTCTCCATTGCAGTAATCTGTGTGACAGTCTGTGTATCCAGCTATTAGTCATCTAACTACCTGTCCATCACTCATCTATTTATCTGCCTATATCCACTCATCTATAACCTACCTATTGGTCACCGACCTCTTTATTTACCTATATCATCCATCTATCAACTGTCAAGCATCCATTTATCACCTACCTACCCATCTTCTCTGCAAAGGCAGTGTTCTTTATTTTTCTTGATTCATGTACACTAAGCACCTGTAATAGAGCCTGGCTTCTACGTTTGGAAGGAAGCTGGACGAGCAAGAATAACCCATTGGGAAAGCAAGAAATGAGGGGCCAGATTATACACTATTTTGTGTCCTGTGCTTGGGAATTTGAACTTGATCCAGAAGATAACGGGATACCACTTGGAGATTTGAGGTAAAGGTACAAGGGGAGCAAATTTAGTTTGAAGATTACTTGAATAACATTGTGAAACATGGATGAGAAGGAGAGGAATCTGAAACCTCCTGAATGCCTGGGCTTGATACGAGTTTAGGAGATAGGTTAGAACCAGTGAGGTTTGAGATACTTAGAACAGGAAGGTTGAGCATCCCTAATCCAAAAGTCAAAAACGCTCCAAAATCTGAAACTTGTTGAGCACCAACATAATGCTGCAGATGGAAAATGGATCCTGTTCTTAAGATACCTTATTATGTATATGCACATACACTGAGTCTAGAAAAATTTGAAATCAGGAACACATCTGGCTCAAGCATCTTGGATAAGGGGTAATGCTGTAGCAGAAGGACCTCAGAACTGTGTTCACGTATGGTGTGTGAGGAAGGGAATCGGGAGATTGCAGATGTCTGAGTTACACACCTGCACAGACCTGTATCTCTTCAGCCTGTGGAACATCCTATCTATGTGAGCTTTCCATGTGTTTGTGATTCTCAGCTGGGGCTCTGATTTTCCACAACCAACACCAAGACTCTCATAGAATCTACCCTAAATCTAGTTAGGAGTTTTCTTAATTTACTGACATACTTAAATTAACTTTGTCATGGAGTGTATGCTCATAAGTAGATTTTTAAAATAAGTTTACGTGATAGGAGTTTATTTCAGTCTGCTGCCAGGGTACACATTTCAGAAGTTTCTGGCTTACTTTCTTTTGCGCTGCCATGGGAGGTTTAAGTCATTCTCAAGGAGAAGGTTTGTGGTTCTTCAGGAGACCTGGCTCTCTGGAAGGCTGTGGCCACTTACCTTGTAGTGGAGCTGCTTCAGTTGCCTTGACTGAATTATGAGCCAAGGAGCAGTTCTATTATCTGTTAGCTATTTGATTTAATTAGTCACTCGAGTCATCTGTGTAGTCTTCAGTTTAGTCTCTCCTGAGGTTTCCAGTTCATTTCTAAGCCCATGACCTGACATTGCCATGAACTCTTACTAGAGTTCTTATGATACATCATCTCTTTAAGTTACTTTTTTTGGGGGGCAAAACTTAAATTTGATTTGGAAAACTAATTTGATTTGGAAAACTAACAAAAGGCATTAACTGAGCATCTAGAATATGTCACTTTGCATTAGTCACTTCATTACCTTTTTTTTTTTTTGGCTCTCTTTTTTCTTATTGTAAACAAATGGGATACATGTTGTTTCTCTGTACATGGAGTCAAGGCGTACCATTTGTGTAATCATAAATTTACATAGGGTAATGTTGTTTGACTCATTCTGTTATTTTTTTTCCCTCCCGCCCACTCCTCCCACCCCTCTTTTCCCTCTATACAGTTCTTCGTTCCTCCATTCTTGTCCCCCCTCCCTAATCCTATCTCTAACCCTAACACTAACCCCTTCCACCCCCCATTATGTGTCATCATCCGCTTATTAGCGAGGTCACTTGTCCTTTGGTTTTTTGAGATTGACTTATCTCACTTAGCATGATATTCTCCAATTTCATCCATTTGCCTGCAAATGCCATAATTTTATTATTCTTTATAGCTGAGTAATATTCCATTGTATATATATATGCCACAGTTTCTTTATCCATTCATCAATTGAAGGACATCTAGGTTGGTTCCACAATCTGGCTATTGTGAATTGAGCAGCTATGAACATTGATGTGGCTGTATCTCTGTAGTATGCTGATTTTAAATTCTTTGGGTATAGGCCCACGAGTGGGATAGTTGGGTCAAATGGTGGTTCCATTCCAAGCTTTCTAGGAATCTCCATACTGCTTTTCAGAGTGGCTGCACTAATTTGCAACCCCACTAGCAATGTATGAGTGCACCTTTTTCCCCACATCCTCTCCAACACCTATTGTTGCTTGTGTTCTTGATAATAGCCATTCTAATTGGGGTGAGATGGAATCTTAGGGTAGTTTTGATTTGCATTTCTCTTATTACTAGAGATGTTGAACATTTTTCCATTTATCTGTTGATTGTTTGTACATCTTCTGTGAAGTGTCTGTTCATTTCCTTAGCCCATTTGTTGATTGGATTATTTGTATTCTTGGTGTAGAGTTTTTTGAGTTCTTTATAGATTCTGGAAATTAGTGCTCTATCTGAAGTATGAGTGGCAAAGATTTTCTCCCACTCTGTAGGCTCTCTCTTCACATTACTGATAGTTTCCTTTGCTGAGAGAAAGCTTTTTAGTTTGAATCTATCCCAGTTATTGATTCTTGCTTTTATTTCTTGTGCTATGGGAGTCCTGTTAAGGAAGTCTGATCCTAAGCCGACATGTTGAAGATTTGGACCTACTTTTTCTTCTATAAGATGAAAGGTCTCTGGTCTGATTCCGAGATCCTTGATCCTTTTGAGTTGATTTTTGTGCAGGGTGAGAGATAGGGGTTTATTTTCATTCTGTTGCATATGGATTTCCAGTTTTCCCAGCACCATTTGTTGAAGAGGCTGTCTTTTCTCCATTGCATATTTTTGGCACCTTTGTCTAGTATGAGAAAATTTTATTTATTTGGGTTTGTGTCCGTGTCCTCTATTCTGTACCATTGATCTACCTGTCTATTTTGGTACCAATACCATGCCGTTTTTGTTACTATTGCTTTGTAGGAGAGTTGAAGATCTGGTATTGCGATACCCACTGCTTCGCTCTTTCTGCTAAGGATTGCTTTAGCTATTCTGGGTTTCTTATTCTTCCAGATGAATTTCATAATTACTTGCTCTATTTCTGCAAGGTACATCATTGGGATTTTAATTGGAATTGCATTGAATCTGTATAGCACTTTTGGTAGTATGGCCATTTTGACAATATTAATTCTGCCTATCCAAGAACATGGGAGATCTTTCCATCTTCTAAGATTTTCTTTAATTTCTTTCTTTCGTGTTCTGTAGTTCTCATTGTAGAGGTCTTTCACCTCTTTTGTGAGATTGATTCCCAAGTATTTTATTTTTTTCGAAGCTATTGTGAATGGGGTAGTTTTCCTAACTTCTCTTTCTGAAGATTCATCACTCATGTATAAAAATGCATTGGATTTATGAGCATTGATCTTGTAACCTACTACTTTACTGAATTCACTTATGAGTTCTAAAAGTTTTCTGGTGGAATTTCCGGGTTCCTCTAAATATATAATCATGTCATCAGTGAACAGAGATAGTTTGAGTTCTTCTTTTCCTATTCATATCCCTTTAATTTCCTTGGTCTGTCTAATTGCTCTGGCTAGAGTTTCGAGGACAATGTTGAATAGAAGTGGTGAAAGAGGGCATCCCTGCCTTGTTCCAGTTTTTAGGGGGAATGCTTTCAGTTTTTCACCATTTAGAATGATATTGGCCATGGTCTTAGCATAGATGGCCTTTACAATGTTAAGGAATGTTCACACTATCCCTATTTTTTCTAGTGTTTTGAGCATGAAGGGATGCTGTATTTTATCGAATGCTTTTTCTGCATCTGTCGAAATAATCCTGTGATTCTTAACTTTAAGTCTGTTGGTGAATGATATTTATTGATTTCCAGATGTTGAACCAACCTTGCATCCTTGGGAGAAAACCCACTTGATCGTGGTGCACTTTTTAATATATTTTTGTATGCGATTTGCTAAAAATTTGTTGAGAATTTTTGCGTTGATGTTCATTAAGGATATTGGTCTGAAATTTCCTTTCCTCGATGTGTCTCTATCTGGTTTAGGTATCAGGGTGATATTGGCTTCATAGAACGAGTTTGGGAGGGTTCCCTCCTCTTCTATTTCATGGAATAGTTTGAGGAGTATTGGAATGAGCTCTTCTTTAAAGGTTTTGTAGAACTTGGCTGAGAACCCATCTGGTCCCGGACTTTTCTTTGTTGGTAGGCTTTTGATGACCTCTTCTATTTCATTGCTTGAAATTGATTTATTTAAGTTGTGTATGTCCTCCTCGTTCAGTTTAGGTAATTCATATGTCTCTAGAAACTTGTTGATGTCTTCGAGGTTTTCTGTTTTGTTGGAGTATAGATTTTCAAAATAGCTTCTAATTATGTTTTGTATTTCAGTCGTGTCTGTTGTGATATTTCCTTGTTCATTCCGAATTTTAGTAATTTGAGTTTTCTCCCTCTTTCTCTTTGTTAGTGTGGCTAAGGGTTTATCAATTTTGTTTATTTTTTCAAAGAACCAACTATTTATTTTGTTAATTTTTCCGATTGTTTCTTTTGTTTCAATTTTGTTGATTTCGGCTCTGATTTTAACTATTTCCTGTGTTCTACTACTTTTGGTGTTGGTCTGCTCTTCTTTTTCTAGGGCTTTGAGCTGTAGTGTTAAGTCGTTTATTTGTTGATTTCTACTTCTTTTGTTGAATGCGCCCCATGAAATAAATCTTGCTCTAAGTATCGCTTTCGTAGTGTCCCAGAGATTTTGATATGATGTGTCTTTGTTCTCGTTTACTTCTAAGAATTTTTTTATTTCCCTCCTGATGTCTTCTGTTATCCATTCATCATATAATAGTGTATTATTTAATCTCCAGGTATTGGAGAAGTTTCTGTTTTCTATTCTGTCATTTATTTCTAATTTCAATCCATTATGATCTGATAGAATACAAGGTAGTATCTCTATCTTCTTGTATTTGCTAACAGTAGCTTTATGGCATAAAATATGGTCTATTTTAGAGAAGGATCCATGTGCTGCTGAGAAGAAAGTGTATTCATTCTTTGTTGGATGATATCTTCTATATATGTCTGTTAAGTCTAAATTGTTGATTGTGTTATTGAGAGCTATGGTTTCTTTATTCAATTTTTGTTTGGAAGATCTATCCAGTGGTGAGAGAGGTGTGTTAAAATCGCCTAGTATTATTGTGTTATGGTCTATTTGATTTCTGGAATTGAGAAGGATTTGTTTGACATACATGAATGAGCCAATGTTCAGGGCATAGATATTTATGATTGTTATGTCTTGCTAATTTATGCTTCCCCTAAGCAGTATGTAATGTCCTTCTTTATCCCTTCTGACTAGTTTTGGCTTGAAGTCCACATTATCTGAAATGAGGATGGATACTCCAGCTTTTTTGCTGTGTCTGTGTGAATGGTATGTTTTTTCCCATCCTTTCACCTTTAGTCTGTGGGTATCTCTTTGTATGAGATGAGTCTCTTGCAGGCAGCATATTGTTGGATTTTTCTTTTTAATCCAATGTGCCAGTCTATGTCTTTTTTTTTTTTTTTTTTTTTTTGCGGTACTGGGGATCGAACTCAGGGCCTTCTGCTTGCAAGGCAAGCACTCTACCAGCTGAGCTATCTCCCCAGCCCCAGTCTATGTCTTTTGATTGATGAGTTCAGGCCATTAACATTCAGGGTTATTATTGTGATATGATTTGTATTCCCAGTCATTTGACTTATTTTTGTTTTTTGACATGATTTGGTTTCTCCTTTATTTGGCTATTCCTAGGGTAGTTCCTCCCATTTGCTGATTTGCATCGTTGTTTTTCATCTCTTCCTCATGGAATATTTTGCTGAGAATGTTCTGTAATGCTGGCTTTCTTTTTGTAAATTCTTTTAGCTTTTGTTTATCATGGAAGGATTTTATTTCGTTGTCAAATCTGAAAGTAAGTTTTGCTGGGTATAAGATTCTTGGTTGGCATTCATTTTCTTTCAGGACTTGGTAAATGTTGTTCCAGGTCCTTCTAGCTTTTAGGGTCTGGATTGAAATATCTGCTGACATTCTTATTGGTTTCCCCGTGAATGTAATTTGATTCTTTTCTCTCACAACCTTTAAAATTCTGTCTTTATTTTGTATGTTAGGTATTTTCATAATAATGTGCCTTGGTGTGGGTCTGTTGTAATTTTGTATATTTGGCGTCCTATAAGCCTCTTGTACCTGGTTTTCCATTTCATCCTTCAAATTTGGGAAATTTTCTGATATTATTTCATTGAATAGATTGTTCATTCCTTTGGTTTATTTCTCTAAGCCTTCCTCAATCCAATAATTCTTAAATTTGGCCTTTTCATGATATCCCATAATTTTGTAGATTCTGTTCATGATTTCTTACCATCTCCTCTGTTTGGTCAATTTTGTTTTCAAGATTAAATATTTTTTCTTCAATGTCTGAGTTTCTGTCTTCCAGGTGTTCTGTCCTTTCGGTTAGGCTTTCTATGGAGTTTTTAATTTGGTTTATTGTTTCCTTCATTTCAAGGATTTCTGTTTTTTGTTTTTTGTTTTTTTTCTTCAGTATCTCTGACTCTTTATTGAAATGATCTTTTGCTTCCCGTATTTGCTTTTTTAACTGTTGATTGGTGCGATCGTTTAATGCCTTCATTTGCTCTTTCAACTCTTCCTTGAATGCCTGCATTTGCTCTTTCATCTCCTCGTTTACTTCCCTGATTGTTTTAATTATGTACATTCTGAACTCCCTTTCTGACATTTCTTCTGCTGAGCTGTCATTGGGTTTTATTGATATAGTATCTAGGTTTGTTTGGGACATTTTCTTCCCTTGTTTTCTCATATTGGTCAGATATCAGTGGGACTCTGAGATATTGCAGATTTCCTCTATTGGCTTATAGTGTCCCTGTAGATTTCCAGTATATCACCTCCCAGCCTTCAGTAGCCTGAAGTCTTGGAGGAACTGGATAATGCAGTGCTTCCGAAGAAAGCTGCCCCTAACCCGCTACTGGGTCCAGGGCTGGGGGCTGGTTCTGCCTGGAAATCCTCTCACTGGGCGGGCCTGCTCCTAGAATTTGGCTATAGACAGGGCCTGCCCCCACCTGAGGGAGCAGGCTGCTCTGGGAAAGCCTCTCCCTGTCCTGCTTTGGTCCCAGAAACCGCCTGCGGGCCGGGGCCCGCCACTGGGTTCAGAGCTTGGGGTTGGCTCTGTGTGGAAAAGCTCTCACTGGGCGGGCCTGCTCCAAGAAGCTGGCTGTGGATGGCGCCTGCCACCGGAGAGAGCAGGGCTGCTTGGGGAAGACTCTCGCTGCCGTGCCCTGCTCCAAGAAGCTGCCCCTGTCCGGGCCTGCGGCCCAGGCTGAGCTTCACCCAGTGGGAGAGGCTCACCCCGTGGCTCCGTACCTCCCTTTCTTGAATCCTGAGTTCTGGAGCGACAGGAGATGCAGTCACCCTCTAGTCCGCCATCTTGGATCTCTCACTTCATTACTTTTTATAAAGTCTAAATTAAAACCTAATTGCTAGCTATATTTAGCACACTCCCCCTCCCAACCAAAAACTTAGAAAACCTCCAGATATGTTTGTATCCATTGCAACCAAAACCAATCATGAACAGGAAGGTTATTAAAACTAAAAGGCAGCATAGTCTTTTCCTAAGATTGGTAGATAGATTTTAAAACATGTCTCATGTTTCACATGTGTACGTGGACAGCAGCTGCCTCCTTGGTCAAGAGCTCTGGTCTCCACGTCGCTGTCCTTGGCAGTGGCATGTGAGGGACCCTTCAGTTCCTTGAGGCCAGGGAACCTTAAACAAAGTACAGGGACCCTGGGGGGGGCGGGTCTTGAGGCCTTTCAGCGTGTCTTTAGGGTCAGATGGTTGTGTTTTTTATTTCCATTCTTCCATGAGTGTGTGGTGGGCTCATGCAGAGTTTGCAGGACCTGGTGCTCCTCCTTTTCAACAGTCAGTGGATTCTGGAGTGGTGGAGTTTTGTGTTTTAAAAGTTACTTAATTCTCTCTCTCTCTCTCTCTCTCTCCCTCTCTTTCTCCTTTCTCTCTCTCTCACACACACACACACATACACACACACACACACAATCACATCAGCAAAAGCTTTTGAAGGTTTACTACAGTATGTAGAAGTTTAACCTGTTCTTTGGGTCAAAGAGTTTGAAAATCATTGTCATGAGATTTTTGTTTGAGAATATAAAGTAGAAATTTCTACACGTGAACCCAACCTTGCCTTAGGCTGATTTTCAGTCACTTTCTGGGAATAGGCTAGTATCATTCAACAAATGTACTAATGATTTTGCGTGCTTAGCATTCTGCTGGGCACTGTAGGGGACACACAAATTCAGAGGACACTGTCCTCGCTGTGAAAGAGCTATCCTGTAGAGCTTCATGATGAGGTTTAATCTTCCGGGTTGAGAAGGGCTAACTTTGTTGCCAACCTGTATTTGATGATCTTGATGGGACTCCTTCTCTGACCTTTCCTGAACTATGCTCTCATTTTCCATTGTGATAGAAAGTTGCTTATTCACGTTAGGGTGTGATGGGCTAGAAGAGAAGAATGCACACAGTGCAGCTGAATTAGATGCAGAGTCGGCTTAGTATCCCCGGTGCAGGTGTCAGGCTCCACCAGTGGGGACTGCCCTGTCCACTCTGGAAGCTAGAACCCACCTGGGTCCTGTTAAAATTAGTGAAAATGAAATGTAAACTTCTATTCTCCACTAGCCCCATTATAAGAGTCCCTGATCCATGGAAGAATTAAGGCCATAGGACAAACCATTGCCTCAGAATTGCAGATGGATTACACAAGCAGAGGGAAGAAAGGTCTAGGAAAGAACCGAAGGCAGTTTGAGAACACTCTTGGGCCCTCAGCGGAGTTGGCACGGAGAGGTTGGAAATGCAGATGTGCAGAAAGAGCATTAGAGAAGGATAAATGGGAGGAAATTAGATCTTTCCTCATTCGTAATTGACCTAACGGATGAAGATTAGTTTGGACTAGTAATAAAAGCAATGTGTTGTGTGACTGTTGCATGTGGGTTAGCTACTGGCAGCAGTGCTCAAGGAAGAATTGGGAGTCCCTTGTCACATGCTCACACCAGTCATGAGCTGGTATTCTCCGACTTGGAAGGGGACTCGGATTAATTACAAATACTGCCAATTCACAAGCCACCACTAAATAAATGTTTAAAATGAATTATAATATGGTAAGAGGAAAAATGGGACCATATAAAATGCTCAATTCAAACTAGAAAAGGTTCCACAAGAGGGGAAGGCAAAAAAAAGAAAGAACATGGCAGCAAATGATAAATAGTACGGTTATAAATATATTAGTCCAAATGCCAATCAGCTTAAAATTCAGTGATCTGAACATATCAAAGATTTTCAGAGTGGATTAAAGAAAAAAAAAAAAAAAAGACTGAACTGTGTGTTGCCCATATGAAATCTTTTAATAGTTAGTCACAGAAGTAAAGGGATAAAGTTACCACAGTAACACTGATCAAAGCATCTAAATGACTTAAGAATGAGAAAAAGTTCTCACCGATAAAGAGCAAATCATAATAAAGGGGTCATTTTTCCAAGGAGGCATAATCCTTGACGTGTGTGCACCTAAGAACAAAGCATAAAGTACGTAAGACATGAACCCATAAAACATAGGCTGGTTAGCATGGGAGATCGCCACATCCTTGTGTCTGAAATTCCCACATCCGGCAGGAGAAAGTTGGGACATAGACGACTAGAACAGTACTGTCAATCAACTACTGTCATTGGCATATAGAGTCCTTCATTAGCTCACACAGAACATTGATTAAGACGGCTTTCTGTCACAAAACATTGCGCAGCATGTTCCTAGACCACCAAGGAATTAAACCAGAAATGGAGAATAGAAACATAGATGGAAAGCCCCAACAGAGTCAGATCCAACATATACACTTTGAGGTAACAGAGATCAAAGAAGTACTTCAAGAAATTGGAAAATATTTTGAACTAAAAGTAAAAATGCAAATGGTCAAAAATGTGGAATGGAGCAAACATGATGCTTAGAAATGTGTAACATTGAGTACTGTCATTAGAAAAGAAAAAGCCAAATTGATGATGATACAAGCTTTGCCCTGAGGACACTAGAAGGAGTAAGTTAAAGTATTCAGAAGTAAAGACATAATAAAAATTACAGCTACAATTTGATTGGAAAAAAAATTCAGTTCAGAAAATCTAAGCCAAGATTTGGTTACTCTTCAAGATCAGTAGTGTTGTGATAAGCTTCTAGTTAACTCAGGGGAAAAAAAGTACAAATGAACTAATCCCTGCAGGGAAATATGGGACATTGCTGCTGGTTGTACCCTAAAAGCACAGTAAAGAAACAGAAAACTCTGCCCACAAGTGCGACAACCTAGGAAAAGGACTGGCTCCTTGAAGGGCACAATTAACCAAAGCTCCTAACAAGGAAAACGAGATTGTGTGAAAGGACTTCATTAAACTGAATTAACAGATGGAAAGCCCAGGCCCAGATGGGCTCACGGCAGGCTTCTGCCACACCTCTCAGCAAGAAACCCCACCACTGCTCTACAATTTTCCCCTCAGAAGCAGAATAAAAGGAATGGCTTCTAGCTCATTCTGCAAGGCCAGCATTGCCCTAATGTCAGAACCAGCCGAAGACATGAGAGAACAGCAGCCCCATAATACTAGAAATCCTCAGTGAATGAAGCAGAGTATAGGAGGGGCCGTACGCTGTTGCTAAGTGGAATTTATTTCACAAATCCAAGATGGGTTTAACATCTGTAAATGTAATTCTTATCAACAGGCCAAAAAGAATCACATGATCATGTCGATAGCTACAGAGAAAGCATTTAACAAAATCTAAGACCCATTTGTCATGAACACTCCGAGCAAATGAGGAATAGAAATGGACTTCCTCAATTCGATAAACAGGTACAAAAATCCCACAGCCAGCATCTCGGTGGTGAGAAGCTACGTGGCTTCCCGCTGAGACGAGGAGCAGGGAAATGTTGCTACCTCCCGTCACTCCTGTTTTTCTTTTAGGAAGTCCTCGCCAAAGCAGTGAGAAGTAGCAGCAGCACACAGACTGGGAGGGAAAAGACAGACTGTCCCAGACGATAGGATTGTCTACGTAGAAAATCAAAGAGTCCAGAAAAAACAGGTCACAAAATTATTATGCATTTATTAGAAGAAAAACAACTGTTGCTTTTGTATGTATTAAAAAGGAACTGGGCTGGGGCTGTGGCTCAGTGGTAGAGCATTTGCCTCGCACATGCAAGGCACTGAGTTCGATCCCCAGCACCACATAAATAAATAAAGATATTGTGTCCACCTACAACTAAAAAAATATATATTTAAAAAAAAAAAAAGGAACTAATGTGAATAGTATGGGGTTTTCAATTTCAAAAATCCATTAATACCAAACACCAAAACATAAAAGAGTCAGAAATCCAACAAAAAGTGGACAGTGGACTGGGGTTGTGGCTCAGTGGTGGAGCGCTTGCCTGTAGCACATGCGAGGCCCTGGGTTCAATCCTCAGTACGGCATAAAAATAAATAAAGGGCTTTTAAAAAATGAACTAAAGTTATAAGCAGATTCCTTTGTATTAAAATAGAGATGGCAAATAAGCATAGAAAAAGGTGCTCAGCATGTCCTGGGGAAATGCAGATTAACATTACAAGATACCATCAGCATGACAGAAGCTAAAACAACACAAATGCTGGCCAGGATGTGTAGCAACAGGGACCCTCATTTTTCTGGTAAGAGCAGGATGGAATGGGCACTTGGGAAGACAGGTTGACAGTTCCTTCTAAAACTGAACGTGCTTATCATATCCAGCAATTGTGCTCCTTGCCATTCACTGGAAGGAATTGAAGACATGGCCACACTAATCGCTGAAACTGGAGGCAACCAAAATGTCCTTTAATAAATAAATGGATAAACTGGTTTATCCTGACAGTGGAACAATAGTGGTAACAAGAGCTGAGCTATTAAACTGTGAGAGGGCCCGGCAGAAACCTAAATCCATGTCAGTGACGGAAGCCGACCTGAAAAGGCTACATACTGGGTGATTGCAGCTCTGTGAGTTTCTGGAAAGGCAAAGCCAGGGAGACAGCGAAAAGACGGTTGGGCTTGGGACAGGGAGAGGAGATGAATGGCAGAGCACAGTGCGTGTTGAGGGTAGGGAGCCTAGTCTGTGTACGCATGCCCTTATGTGTTCAAACCCATTGAGAGCAAAACGCCAAACATGACTAATGTATTCCATGGAGATTATTTAATAATAATGTATCAATATTGCCTTACTAATTGCAACAAATGGGTCACAGTAGTGCAAGATGTTTACTAGTATGGGAAACTAGGCAGGTACAGGGGTCTTTTTTTAACATTGTCTCTCCTGGACATGGCTTACATTAATTAGTACATTCAGAGCTAACAAGTGCAGTGTTTGCCACCTGCCAGGATCTTGTTTTAGACCCATTAATGTATTAATTCATTTAATCCTCACAGCTTCCCCTAGGTAATGTACTCTTATTCCTAATTTACACCTAAGAAAACTGAGGCTCAGAGAAGTTAAGAAACTGGCCCAAGATCACATGGAAGATGTGGGATTTGAACCCATGAAGTCTGGCTCTGGAATTTGCCAGCTTAACTGCTCTACTACAAGGAAGCGAAGCCCCTTTGTTGGAGAAATATGCTCCTCTGTTGATAGACTGTTTTGAAATTTGCCACCTGTTCTGTTTATATATGTATTCTAATATTACATGTATAGAGTTATGAATTCAAAACACATCCTAGAAATGGACTGTGACTTCTGGAAAGAGAAGTAGTACCAACTTTTGATTTAAATATGTGTATTCTAGAATACTCTAGAATAGTTGCAATAGCAATAGTGACAGCCGGTGTAAGGGCTGTCCTTTTTCTCCAGGGTTGAAGGTCTTCTTCATTGTTCTTATCTCCAAATACTCCATGATTTATATTTTAGAATACTAGTTTCTTCCAGAGTGAAACAAGTTGCATTCTGTTTTAAAAGCAGAAATGCAAAAGGAAAAGTGGAGTTTTCTATTTAGTATTGTAATAACTTATAAATATAAGTTGGCCTTATTGAGATTTCTGATGGGGAGTTGGAACCTGAGGAGAGAGGACCACCAGACAGCGGTTGGGTGGTTGCCTTCGGGCCAGACGGGGTCTTGTTGTCTGGCTCCTGAGCACTGAGGGTCCCCGTCATTGCCCGCCCTCCTGCTGGCTGTAGAACTCTGCTCTGTTCCTAGTATTTCTTGTGGCCTGTTGTCTGTGGCTCTTCAGGAACATCTGTATCAGGTTACCTGAGTGACCGCAGGTTGTTTCTCCAGGTTAGTGCCACTCTAGGAATTCATGATCTGTGCCTGAGGAAACCATGGACTCAGTCAAGGCTCTAACCCCTTTGGGCTTCTTCAGTTTTGCAAACTGATTAGAATCCATTGCTTCAAAATATGAGTGCAACTACCAGTACTGAGTGCCTGCTGTGTGACAGGTTCCTAGTGGGTTGCTTTGTGCCCTTTATCTCAGGTAATTATCACAGCAACTCTAAGCAGTCCTGTTTCACAAGCGATGAAAGTGTGGCTTTGAAGAATTAAAAACTTAGTGTTAATACAGCTGGAAAGGGGCAGATCCCGGATTCTGATACCACAGTGAGACTCAGTTCAGCAGCCCGTTGCCTCCTAGAAACACGGACACGTTTAGTGTTGCTAAATCTCTTGTAGCTTCCTGTCAGTGACGCAGGATCTCAGTCCATGGAAATAAAAGGGAGAGGAAAAACTTAGAATGTGTCTTTGAGGGGCAGTAGGTGGTGAAACTGCCCAACGTCAAAGAAAGAATGGGGTAAGGTCCCTCTGGGAACCTAGTTGGCAGAAGACTGAGTGAATTTCTAAACACGTTGCCTACAGTGATTATTTTAGGAACAGGTGTTTGCTAGAAAATGAAGACATACCAGAAATGGCTGTTTAATGGTTGTGCAGTGGTATTAAGCTTTTATACTCTCTGGAAAAAGGAGATAATCATTTTTTTTTCTCCCCAGTACTGTCTGACATGCTAAGTGGTTTATTGCTAATTTCAGGACTTTTTGAAATTCTGCTAAAGAAATACCTATTAGCCCAATTTGTCTAATGCTATAAACGTTAGCAGTTCTCAACAATTATTTACTGATAATAGTGATCTCCTTATTAAATGCTGCATGAAGCTTACCTTAAATCATTTCATAGAACAATTCTTTTGGTTTATTGGAATTAAAGACCCAACCTGGGTCTTTAAACCAGAAACCGATACAGCAAAGAAGGACACAGAAGAAAGATCGCCTTCGTATCACCAAGTGAGCTACTATAAATCGATTGCATCTCAGCTCCTTCCTGGCTTCATCTGGAAACCATGGGACTGAGCCTTTTGCGCTCCCCCCCACCTTCAGCTGTTGGTGGAGGTGTTCAGGAACTGCGGCTTCACTTGGGCCTCAGTGTGCCCAGCTTGTCTCCTTCCTGCATCACATGGCAGCCAGCAGTCACCCCACCTGAGTGCTGGCACAGGGCTGCGGGATGCTCCCTTGAGACACCTCCTTGCCCCTCAGGGCAGCACATCATCCTGGAGCACCACAGTAGGACACCACCATAGGCTTCAGGTCTGTGCCCTCAGCTCCTCCCTCCTGCCCAGTTGGCCTCCCGGGAGAGTCCTTGGTCCAGCCATTCCTGCCTACCTCCCTTACTCCTGCTCGGTGCTTCTGGGGTGCATGTCTGATTCTTTGCTCTGCTTTGGTCATACATTAATGCAACCTTGGGATCCCAAACAAAACTCATTTTCTATTTAGGTGGAGGTGTAAACTGCCTCATCCTAGCTTATGCATAGGCTGAAACTTCTTTGTCTGCTGTTCATCTCCATGCTTAGAAACACTAGAAAATAAGTCTGTCTGATAAAACTAACAGGGCGGTTCTTGAGGCAGATTGTTTCCTGAGCTCTTGCTAGTGCTGTGTGTGAGATGGGCATTGGGGTGCACGGCACTGCACATCTAGTGTGACTGCAAACCGTGTCAACGTCTCATGGATGCTGTGAGAGGAGCTGGTTA
Organism: Sciurus carolinensis; assembly: GCF_902686445.1. Taxonomy (NCBI): domain Eukaryota; kingdom Metazoa; phylum Chordata; class Mammalia; order Rodentia; family Sciuridae; genus Sciurus; species Sciurus carolinensis. Next base: position 7,054,676 of record NC_062224.1, on the reverse strand, counting down.
GAGGAGACTGGCGTTCACGCGCACATCGGCCTCCGCCGTGCTGCTGCGAGGCTCCCCCTCACAAACCAGCTCTTTCTCTCCCCCTTCTCCTTCGTCGGCCTCTCAGCCAGTCGGTAATTGATTTGGATGGGAAAAACCTGCATTCAGAACATTGGTAATTAAGATTTTGTGGGACGCTAATCAAGTACTTTAATGAGTTTCTGATGCATCGCAGCTGCTGAATTTCATTCATAGACTCATTTATGAAAATAAAGGGAAGATTTATAGCAACCTTTTTGCCCATTTTGCTGTGTTTTCTGCAAAGATCTTGCTCTTAGGAGCTCTTTTAGGATTAATCTGGTTTTGGAACAAAGAACTGTAACGTTTTTCTCGAGTACCCCTGCTCATTTATTGGGTTCGCCCCACACCGCCGGGTCCCTGCATCAGGGTACTCCGACTGGCCGGGACCTTCCCCTCACCCACTGGCGTTGGCACCAGCAGAAAATGGACCTCACCGTGCCTCTCTGCACTGTGGCCGATATTCCTCCGCCCTCGACTCCTGCAGGATCGACCCTCTCACTGTTAGACCTGCAACTTTTAAGCTGGAGGTCTTAGAAGCTTCAGCAGCAGCAACTGTGTCCTTTCAAGTTGGGAGCTGGAAGTGGACTCAGATGGAAGGAAAGTGAAAGGGGGAAGAAGCAAAGCTGGAAGAATAGAAGGGTCACCGGGTACTGGGGTTTGGGCTCCTTCCCCCAGTGGTCATGTTTCAAAACGTCTTTCCGCGGGGATTATTTCGTCCTCTAATCACTTTTAAAGCATTGGTAGGCTGGTGTTCTTATTTGGTGTGGATAGTGTGGGTTGGACTAGGATTGCTGATCCCTACCTTGGCCGAGCTAGCACATGGAGGGAAATGCTGCATCAGACAGAGCTCTGCGGACCAAGGTTGGAGCCATAATTATGTCGTGGACTCCAGAGGGTGATCTTTAGCTCCCAGGCGGTTTCCCACGTCCTCGCCTTGTCCTGATGCGGCTGGTGTGCTGACCATGGTCTGCCGGGGTCAGGGTGCCATTTGTGGGGGGGGATTCTTCTGTCGTTTTCCTTAACATCATTCAACATATAGCCTGATGTAATCTTAGGGTGCTATTTATAGACATTTTCAACGTTTGTTATGTTATTTTATGGTAAAAATAGAATATGCACTTGCCTGTTTTAAAAATAATTTGTTTAGTTACTGCATTAGTTTATGTGTTGCTCAGTTTTCACCTCTCACGAATCTTGAAAGAATTAGAGTAGAAAAGCGTCCTGGTTTGGTGGTGATGTTATTTATAAGTGCACACCAAGCTTTCTGAGGAAGCCCTGGAAGTGAGTGAGTGCCTAAAGACAAAGTTTTTTGCAGCAAGAAAAAGGTAAACATTTCTTCAAGTTTGTCAATTTCTTCAAGTTTGGTCGATTTTGTTTTAATTATCTCTCCTTTGTCTAGCGAGGTAGAGAAATTGAATCAAAAATTTAAAAAAAATAATAATTCATGGTGTCAAAGTACCTCCTCCCAAATTATTTAATTGCAGTGCAAAAGTAGCATCTTAACCCTGGAAGAACATGACAGACACCACCTTTACCTGTGGAGGACAACTGCCTGCCATGGCCCAAATCTGATTACAAGGACATTGGAAAGAAGAAAACCAAAACCCAAATCCAAGGATGGGCTACAAAACAGCTGGCCTGTACTCATTAAAATTTCAAATTTCTAGAAAATTTGAGAAACTTACAGATGGAGGAGAATAAAGATAATGTGACAAATGCAGTCCTTAGTGTCCTGGGTTCCATCAGAAACTGGGAAGACCAAGTAACCATCAAGGAAATTACGGGGGTAATTTACACTAGCCGAATGTGGACTTCGGATTAGATAGCAGAAGTAGATTATTGAATGTGCAGATGTTGAGGATGCTTTCTTGGGTTTTAGGAACTACCCTGCTTACGTTCACAGGGTTCAGAAGACAATGCCTGGAGGGACGGAGGGGAGCGAGAGCAAGCCGTGGGTAGAGTGCGGACCGCTGGCGAAGCGGCGTGGAAGCTTAACAGGGGATCGTCTGCATTCTTGTGGATCTTAACAAACTTGAAATCATTCATTTAGAAGGGAGACTATGTAAAACTGACAGTGTTTGATTTGTGGAAAACAAATATTTTCTGTCATTTGATAAGCTCTTTAGTTGTAGGCCCACGAGCCCGTGTCATTCAATTACTGGTTTTTGACCAGAAACTTAGGAAAGCAGTGACCAGAAAACTAGGTTTCTGTCTTCAAGTACTTTGAGTCTTCTTGAGAAGAAAAGACTAGTGCACACCAAAGGCAAACAAGGCAAAACAGTGCAATCACGTGATGGTGGTAAACAGGGAGGGTCCCGTGTGCGTGCCAGATGGCAGTGTTTTTGGCTCTCTGGGTGATTGTGGCCTGTGTCCTTCCACCATGTGAGAGCAGCCAGAGACTACACGGATGAGCCGTGTGGTAGGCCCAAGAACCATTCTTGACACAAAGAGCTGGAGGCTGAATGTGGCCGATAGGCTTTGTTGGACCAGCCACCCAAAAATGTAAACCAGTCAGTCCTCTGGCAGAGAACTGGGTTGATCAAGGTCGGCCTTGGAGAAGATTTCTGGAAGGAGCTGCGATGTCTGCAGGCACCTAAGACACAACTGAAAGCGTTGGAGCATAATGGTGGTAGAGGTCTTGGAGGTCATCACAGCTGGAGTGGATTCCCAGCTGTGCTGCTTATCAGTTTTATAACTTAGGGAGATTTTTAACCTCTGATTGCTTATTATGAAGTGGGAATAATCAGGGTCCTGCCTTCTCAGCATCGTTTAGAATACCACGAGGGTTGTCCTCATTCCTGGACTCTGACTTGCAACTGGTCTTACGGCATTTCCTACAGTCTTCTCCACAGCCTTCAGAATGGGCCCACCAAAAGGAAGTAGGTTCATGCCCACCCTGCCCCACTTAAAATAGCCCGAGACTTTGGCCATGCCCATAATGCCTGCACGCACCTTCCCTCACCCTGTGGCCTTCACCCCCACTCCCAGTCAGCTCCACCCCATTCTCAGTTCAGAGCCTCTTTGGTGGATTTCCCCAGTGCCTTGGGAAAGATGCTCATCTTTACAACTCTTGGCTCTTCATTTTCAGTCCAATTTCATGCTAAGGGAACTTTCCATTAGATACTTGACCCTTTGGGACTCTACAGAGTAGGCATTCAATAAATACATGGTGAACTGAGAAAATGGGTTAACATCCATGAAGTGCCTAACACAGTGCCTGGCCCATCACTGTATGCTCAGTAAGTGTAGGCTGCAACCATTACTAACTAGTTGCAAGGTGTGTGTACACCCTCAACAGTACATTAAGGCTCCAACATGTGACCTACAGAAATATCCAAAAACCCAGGTCACCTGAAGAAAAATCACAGAACAGTTGATAGCCAAGGTTTAATCATTTATGCCAATTCTGTGATAATAAAATGATTGATTAAAGTCTGAATAGATTTTTAAATCTTTCTGTTGAGGCTTTCAGGCTGTTGGGTCTAACTTCTTTCCTTCCCTTCCTGTGGATGAGACTCTGTGCCTCAGGGGAAGGAGGAAGGCACCAGCCTTCAGGATCCTGGCTGAACAGTGCAGTGATTGACTTTCTCTTGGTTTCAGACGTTCATACAGAAGCTGTTCAAGCAGCTCTTGCTAAACACAAAGAAAGGAAGATGGCGGTGCCTATGCCTTCCAAACGCAGGTCCCTGGTTGTACAGACCTCGATGGATGCCTACACGCCTCCAGGTGAGCGACTCATTCTTCTGCTTGAAAGCATTGAGTATGTCTTAGAATTAACTGACTGCTTTCCCCTCAGCCTGTCTTTTTATCTTCCAATATAATGGTGTTATAATTCAGGACTTTATGAACCAGAAGTCCAAAAGCAGTATATAAGTTAAATTAGGAAAGTCTTCTGGATTTTTCATAGACTCATAAATATAACATGTACTTTAAAGTCTTATAAATTTAATTCTTCATACAGAAAAGAGTAGGTATCTGTAGAGCTCTAATTGAAGTCAGATTTTTCTTCAACTTAGACTGGTATATACATATTCTCAAGGTGTTATAAATACGCTGTTGTATTGTCAAAGAGATGAAAAACATTGGACAGTTACCTGAATCAGCTGTCATCAAACTTTGTGAGGTGCCACCTAGGATTTTAACTTTTGCAGGCCAGAAGGTCTCTGTGACAGTTGCCATTGTAGTGTGAAAGCATCCATAAGCAGAATGTCAGTTGATGGATATGGTGTCGCAATAAAACTTTATTTATAAAAACAGGCAGTGGGCCTGATCTGGTCCATAAGCCTGATAACCCCTCATCAAAATGACAGTAGGTAATATCTTGTTTCTGTTATGCTATTAGTTTGGTTTCCGTTTCTGTAAAATACCTGAGGGAAGTTCAAAAGCGTGACTTCTACATTTGCTTGGCTCTAGTTTGGGCCTGGCTTTGTTGCAGTATAGCAGATGGCATCATGGCAGGTTCAAGAGGGAGGGAGCACCTGGAGAAATGGTAAACTGGAGGGATTCAGGACCAGCCTTGCTCTTTTTATAAATATTTACTGTGTCAGGAACTAAGGAAGATACTGCAAGAGCTCTGTTAGTTTCTCTGGGGCACACCAGAGAACCTTGCACTAGGACCAACTTCTTTTTTTTTTTTTTTTTTTTTTTTTTGGTGCTGGGGATCGAACCCAAGGCCTTGTGCTTGCAAGGCAAGCGCTCTACCAACTGAGCTATCTCCCCAGCCCTAGGACCAACTTCTTGAAGGTTCTACCACCTCCTAACATTCTCAAACTGAGCACCATCTTCCAGCACATTAACCTTTGGAGGACAAACTTGAACCATATGCAAACTAGAGTGGTTATATAATATTGCTTTTATTTTATCGGGAATTCTGTGTAACTACCCAAGTTCTCTGTTTTACTCTACCCCAAATACTTAGAAACTTTATTCTCTACCCCAAATACTTAGAAACCTTATCTCATCATCTTCAAAAACCAAAATAAAACAAATTATTCTGGTGTCTACTAGAAAAAGAAAGAATTGAACCTACTTTCTGATCTGTTTGAGATTTTTGTTTCTAATGCTTTTCATGTCTGTGTTTGTCTGCATTCTGTTGTTAATGATGTAGTGTTATGAACTACATAATTTACTTAATTTTATGTACTTTGAGTGTATTCCTGGAGTGGAATTACTGTGTCAAGCTTTGACAGACTGCCCCTTTGATTCCAAAGTGGCTCCACCATTTTATATTCCCACCAGTACATGAGCATGCCAGGTGCTCCGTGCCTTCACCAGTGGTTGGTGTTCTCTGTATTTTTAAAGTAGCCATTCTAGTGGATGGTAGTGGAAAAGTATGTCTTTGTGGTTTTAATTTTCATGTCACTGACAACTAAGGATAGTAAGTCTCCTTTAATGTGCTTGGTAATTATTTGTAAAAATTAATTGAAACATCTGTTTGGATTTTTGCTCATTAACATGAAATATAATGGATTTATCTTGCTAGATTTTTAGTTTTTTATACAAGCTGAATATAATTCCTTTACATGTATACAATTTACAAACTATGGTTTGTCTTTTCATTTCTTAATGGTATCTGGTGGTAGACTAGTGTGCCTGCCCCACCAAATATATCCTATCCTAGTCCCTGGATATGTGATCTGACATCATAAAAGGGACTCTTCAGATGTTGAATTTAAAGATGTTGAGATGGATCACTTAGATTTCCCCTGAAGCTCCAGAAGGAGCACACTCCTGTCCAAACCTTGATTTTAGGCTTTGACTTGCAGAACTGTAAGATAATGAGTGTGTGTGTGTTACAAGCCAGTGTGTGTCGATAGTGACATGTGTTAGCCATAGAAAATAGTCTTTGGAAAAGGAGTTTATTTTTATGAAGTCCAATTCATCAATTTTAATTTTATGGATTGTGTTTTTGGAAGCTTTAGAAGTTTCAGTCCTTTCATGTAGGTCTGTGATCTGTTTTGAGTTAATTTTTGTGTGTTTTGAGGTAAGGATCTGAGTGAGTTTGTTTTTGGGTTGTTTATGTTGCTTTTCAGAAGGGTATTTTTACTTTTTGGTCTTGGTTAGAGGATGCACAGTTGACCCTGCAGCATTTGAAGAGACTATTTCTTATTGAGTTGTCTGTGGACCTTTATCAAAAATAAATTGGCCACAAACGTGAGACTGTATTTCTGAATTCAGTTCTGTTCCCCTGATAGACAGTAGACATATGCCTATCCTCGAGCAATCAATACTACTGTCTTAATTACTGCAACTTTTAAAAAGTTTTAAATTCAGGTAGTGAAGTCCTTCATTTTAATTTTCCTTTTTCAAAATTATTGCAGCTACTTTAGGTCGTCTGTGTTTTCAAATAAACTTTAGAATAAGCACTCAATTTCTACACCCTTCCCCCCAAAAAAAGCTTTCTGGGATTTTATTAACAATTGCCTTGGACTTGTGGATCAATTTGAGGACATGATGGAGTTTTCCAATCTGTGACATGAGTAAATGCATATTAAATTTCCATTTATTTGAGTCTTATTTAATTTCTCTTGGTGATGTTTCATATTTCAGTATATAAGTTTTGCACATCTTTGTTATGTATTTTACTCAGTATTTTGTTGATACTGTTGCAAAGGAAATTTTAGGATTGTTCACAGCTACTATTTATGTATTTAACTCATATATCTGTGATCCTGATGAAATCATATTTTTTTCAGGAATATTTTGGTGGATTCCTTGCAGTTTTCTACATTCAGATGAACAGGTCATCTGTGAAAAAGAAACTTCTTTCTTCCCATTTTGGATATCTTTATTATTCATGAATTTATTGTTTTATTAGCTACAACCTTCCAGATAATGTTGAGCAGAAGTGATAAAAGGGACATCCTTGGCTTGTTCTTAGTCTCTAGAGAAGTGCATTTTCTCTTTTACCATTAAATACAGTGTTAGCTGTGGGTTTTTCATAAATATCATGTGGCACATTGAGGAAATTTCCTTGTATTCCTAGTTGGTTGAGAATTTTAATCTTGAATTAGTGTTAGATTTTATCAAATACTTTATCTGTGTTAAGATATGACTTTTTAAAGTTTACACACTGTGTGACATACACTTTTGAATGTTAAGTCTACCTTAATTCCCGTTTGTAATGTTAAATCTAGTCAGCAGTTAGTCGTGATTCTTCCATTTTGTGTAGCTTGTTTAGTTTGCTAATACTTTGTGGAGAATTTTTGTGTCTGTAGCAGGAGGAATGTTACTCCAGGGTTTCCTAGTGAGAAGGTCAGGGGGTATTAAAGAATTAAAAGGTTGCCCGGACAGGGGCCTGAAAGGCTTCCTGGGGAAATGGTCATTTTCAGTATGGGTGTATATGTACAAAAGCTGAGTGTAAATATGTAAAATGTATAAATTTCACTTTATACAGATTGTATTTTCATATAAACTAAGTTATATGTATGTAGGAGGAGATTGCTTGATATTGTCACTTTACTAACCAATTTCTAACAATCTTTTTAAATTTCGAGATAGCATAGGTTATGTGACTCATGGGTCACGTGTGAAGAGTCATTTGTTTTAAAACACCATGTCTTGGCATTAGTTATCACTGTCGTTCCTCTTAACTGTTCTGGAGGTGCTCATATGCCTTCTTGCTTCTTGGCATCTTATCTAAGTCACCAGTAGGTACAAAGGATCCTGAGTGTGAATCCTGTAGTGAAGCTTAAGTAACAAATACTCCAATGATTCATTTTTGATTGTGCTTGCTAAATGGAAACTTATGAAATGGAAAATTTGCCATTAATTTCAATGAAAACAATTGATGCGATGTATTTGAGCCTAACCTATGTTACCTAGTTTTCACACATAGAAAAATAAAGCAATTGGATAATGAGATTTCATAAGAAATGAGTACTGTAAAAATAAAGAGATTTAGTTTGTGTATCAAATTGTAAGGCGAAGAAACCTTGTGGCATGCACCAGCAGAAGGGGCAGAGACCTCAGGAGCCTGCAGGTTGGTGAAGAGGAGTTGGAGCCCTCCATATAAGAGGCGTTCTTGTTTTGACACCATTTCTTCATCAGTCCCTCAATCTTGGAGGAAGCACATGGGTGTCTTATGTTGGCTCAGAGCCTAAAAAATGTAGCTCAGAGCATTTCAGGACTACCAAGGGCTAAAACTGTCACACTTTGAAACACATGAAAGTAGCACAGGCTCTGGACGTCCCTTAGAAAGTGCAGCTCCATCCTTGTCACCTTGGTAGATGCATGCAAAGAAAACATCGATTTCTTCCCAAAGTGTTGTGTGGGAAAATTGGTGAGTTTGTTTAGTCTGATATTATAACATCAAAATAAATGTTTTAGAGCAAATATGGCATGAAAAACTCATACTGAGGTGGAAAAAAGGAAAAAGATGCATTATTCGAAAGGTGAAATGACTTCTTAAGGGTGTTTGAAGCAAAAAAATCATTGAACAGTTAAATGAGGTGAGGCAGTGTGGCATGTTGGGAGAGGGTTGAGACCGAGGGGCTTCTGTGCCACAGCAGATGGCAACCATGTCTCCTGTTCCACGTAGATACCTCTTCTGGCTCGGAAGACGAAGGTTCGGTGCAGGGTGATTCCCAGGGAACCCCCACCTCCAGCCAGGGCAGCATCAACATGGAGCACTGGATCAGCCAAGCCATCCATGGCTCCACCACGTCCACCACCTCCTCCTCCTCCACACAGAGCGGGGGCAGCGGGGCCGCCCACAGGCTGGCTGACGTCATGGCCCAGACGCACATAGGTGAGTGCCCTGCTGGCTGGCTCCCCGCCTTTCCTGGTACTGGTTTGTTCTGCTGTTATCTGGGCGAGCACTAGGTAGCAGAGTCCCTTGTTTACGTGTTCTCTTCTGTTTGTATTCTGGCTGCAGAATCCATCTGATGGACACAGCATGGAGCCCCTCTGATGCTTGGGGTGCTTTGGTTTGTACTGTTTTCTGGAACTTCACTACACCAATCTCCCCACAGCTGGAATTTTGGGAGCTGTCTATAAAGGAATGCCTTCTTGGTCATGGGGGAAATTTGCAGCCATGTCTGCTTATGTGTTTTCATCTCACTTATGCTAAAATATGCTCATAAATGATGTTTCTCGTAGTGCTGATAAACAAGATGGAATTTCAAAGTAGAGTTGCATTACTTTGGGAGCCACTTGAAGTCAGGGGACCTTAATCACCACCGTTTTATGCTGTTTTCTGCTGTACGCATTGAGATTCTTATTTGTATGTAGGGTCTGTAAAAAGGGAGATCTTCTGGATTAGTGAAGACAGACTTGGGAAATGTTTCCCTAAGACTTTTGAAAATAGTGAAAAGGAGATGAAGTAAGAATTGTTAGAGGAAAAGAATCAGAACGTTTTAGATGACTTGGTAGCTGTATGAATTATGGGTGACGATACACATTGTTCTGCCTCCACCAGGCCAGTGTGCCTGCCACACAATATGCCTAGGCAGCCCTATGTGCAGAGGAAAGGGAGGACACCCATGTCTGTTCTCACCCATTTTCTACTATGGATTAAGAAGTTCCAAAGAGTTGAGTGACAAAAAGTCTCCTTATGGTGAATTACTTGTGTTGAATATGGCTCACTGTGGTCTGTCCATTAAAACAGCAAGTCAGGCCCAGGGGGGTGCTGCTCATGTGTGGTCATGAGAGCATGAGACCCAGTTGTAGACTGTCGGTCTGTACTACTGTGGACCCCCCTCATGTCCTCAGCACTGCATGTCAGGGAGTGGTAACTGTAACGAGTGGGTCACATACTCCAAGTCATCTCAGGTGCCAGAGTGTTTATTTCCAGATCCTTAACTACTTGGACAGACAAGGGACTTGAGACCCATAGTTTGGTATTATCTCAGCCCCATTTGCTCTCCATGAATGAAGCTGAAGTTAAAAGCCTGTCTTTTCACATCTTTCTGAGACAGTTTGTCAAATGCTGGGAGAGTGCAGACGCTCTCCGTTCTCCCAGGGACACCCCTCTGGTCTTGATGTCACTTCTCCCTGCTTTAGATTTTTAGTGGGGGGGAGATGGGAGAAACGATTTATTTTCTTTGTGCCACAGAAGAGTTGGGATTAAAAAAAGAAATATGGGGACATTTTTACAAGTTTTTCGAGTAATTCCTGAAAGCAAAGTGGTATTATTACAGTTTAACACATTTCTGGCAAACTAGACACTGCTTTTTGTGAACTGAAACCTGTTTGAGATCACAGAAAGTTATGCATTTAATAGAACTTTGTTCCCCTTAAGTGTTTTTAGACAATACAATTTCTTGAACATGTTGGGACCCAGGATGGCAACTGAGACCTTGTCAGCTTTACCTGACACACCTAGGCAGGAAAGTCCACATGACCTCTGCTACTTGGAAGGATTCATATTTTCCAATTTTGTTCACTTTCAAGGAGGTGTTCAGAACCTTACCAAGAGGAACACATGTTTTTGAACAAATTAATCACTGCATTTGGCTTTCCCTGTGTGAGTTTACACTTGGAATTCAGGAGGAAATTATAGCATGGAGAATTAAATTTATCCAAACTATAAAAGGTTGCATTACTCATGTACATCAAGGCTCAATGTAACCTAAATATAACTCCTCAGTGTGTGACATTTCAGTAATTTCTCATTTGGCACAAAGATATATTCCTAGAATATCTGGGAATGTTCTGTTAAGTATGAAATATTTTTGGAAAGAAATCAGTGACAAAATAAACCTAATGAGACTTAGAATACTTTATTCCTGTGACAAAACAAAAGAGGTAGAGAAGTCGGGGTTGGCAGGGTTTGACCTCTTGTTGAAATCATCAAAGGCCTACGCATGAGAAAATAGCATGAGTGAGCCTGGGGGATTTAAAAAAACGAACTCCGGCAGAACCGGCCCCAGCCATGTTTGCTGGTCCCCGGGGTGAAGAGCTGGAGACGGCAGAGGCTTCTTTTGCTAGAGTAGGAGAGAAGCTAAGGGGTTGAAGACCACACGGTTTCCTCCACAGCGGGGCCATTCTTCTGCTCTGTTGTTGAAACAGGATCTCAAGTTTGTTGTAGATTGTTGGCCAGATTTCATTATGCCAACAGTTACGTAGGGATGTCTCCATGACATCACCGTGCTGGTTTAGGCAAGGACGCACGGATCCCTTTGCAGATGGCTTTTTCGCTTTTCTCCTGCTCTGCTTGCTGTGTGTCTCCCAAGGTGCGCCTGTTACTCTCACCCAGCAGAGCCTGACGGGCGGCTCCACCTGAGGATGCCAACCCTGGCGGTGCAGGAAGATCAGCCCTGCCCTCTGTGGCACCCCTGCACTGCAGACCCCTCCATTGTGAGAACCCGGGTGACGCTTCGTGTTATCAGAGCATATTTGTCAGGAACTTATGATTAGAAACGAAGGGGCTCACATTCTAAAATATTTTATCAGTACCAAATGTGGAGCATAGCTCATAATAAGCATTTTTAGTGGGATGGTTTTAAACTTCAAGAGGTCTATTTGTAAAAAATTGTTCAGATTAAAATACTATGGGAATTATTCAGCAAAAGAGATAAGGAGAGAGATTGAAGAGATACTGAATACACTTCCAGAATAAAAAGAACAATGATAGATGCATGTTACATATTTAGAATAAACTTCATATATTTAGGATATTGGACTTATATATGGCTTTTCTCCTTTTTCAGCTCCAAACATATTACCCTTTAGTCCTTTGATGCTCTGCTCTGCTGACGTTGTCACAGCGTGTTTTAGGGATGCATTTTTCATTAGCCACATATTCATAAAGTAACTGCTGTTTCCAGAGCACTTTGAAATCGAGTAAACATAAATGTGGCTTTCAGTACATGCTGTTTGTAATAACCACCACATTCTCATCAAATTTCTTGCATCCGTTCCTGCTAAGAAGATAGGAAGTCAACAGGCAATCATGTTCACCCTGGAGGTTTACATACTTGTTGGTTACATAATTATCAGGGTCTGGCAGTTGTGCATTTTAATTCTAGATTGTGCTAGAATAATAGCCAGTATCGTGATAAATCACCCCATTTATTATGTATAATCATCTTAAGTGTTGTTGATACTTGGCAAACATGTCCTAATATATCAACCTGTAGGTTGGCGATGTTGGTCCAACCTGTCTGCTTAGGTCTGGGATCTCCCTGCTATGCCCACACCTCTTAGCTGGAGAATTCTTGCAGCTAGAACTTCATAATTTTAGAGCAGCTCAGCAAATTTTTCCTATAAAGGGCCAGAATAAATATTTTAAGCTCTGCGGTCCACGTGGCCCTGTTGCAACTATTCAGCTCTGTTGTTAAGCACAAAAGCAGTTGTAGACAATATGCAAGCAAACTGGAGTAGCCGCTTACCAATAATACTTTATAAAAACAGGTGGCAGTCAAACCACTATCTGTAGTTTGCCAACCCCTGTTTTAGAGTTTCAGATCCATTAATGGGGCAGGAAAAAATGATGGACCTGCATTAACTTAGCAACAGGCAGAATGGAAACCCTTCCAGCAATGAAATTCAGAACCACGCCTGCTTTTGATTCTTGGCCACAGTTCCTCGGTTGCGTGTCGTGGGGTAGCTGAGGATCTGGTCATAGTATGGGTCTTGCTGGCTCCCTCCTGTCCCTTCTGGCCTCATGTTTCTCCCCCTTGCAAGCTGTCGATCCCTTGCTGCCCTATCAGTATTGTTAAAACACAGGTGTGGTCCTGTCTGTTGCCACCAAAATGCTTTCACAATTCTCAATCTTTTGAAATTGATTAGATTTACTTGGACTTTATAAAAATCCAAATAAAAATTTGGAGGCCCCAAAGTATCCTAGTCCTTCATCCACTTCACGCTCCATTCTGCAGGAGGTTGGTGCTCCATTTTGCAGGAATACTAATTGATCTCACTTACACATGAATGTACATAATAGAAATACATCCATTTACATCTTCTTCCCCCCAATGTTTAAATGCATTTAACTCAAAATACTAACAGTCATTTGTACCTTTGTGCTCCTGAGTTTCACAGATTTTCTTTCTTTTTTTTTTTTTTTTAGTAATTTATTTATTTTGATTTCCTTAGAGCTCTTGAGAGGAAAAGACACATAGGGCAAAGATGGCCAGAAGAACCCTCCCCTGGCTGCATGAAGGGAGGTCTTGCAGTTATTACCACATGGTTGCGGGAACTTGGGGTACTGTGGTGTTTAGTTTCCTTGGCCACAGCGAGGAGTAAATTGTAGTAGCTTGTTTTGCAGATCTCATCTTTGTGGGATTTTCGTGGCATAAACATGAAGAAAAACCAGTCAAGATCTGAGTAGCAACATGGTTCTGTGGTTCTGTCAACCTTGACTCTCAGAACCATGACTGAGAAATGTTTGCGGTTAGAACCATAGAAGCCTTTTCTAACCATCTCTTGGTATCATCTACAGATGATTTGTCTGCAGATTTGAAGAGCAACTGAGAGTCGCCATTAGCACTATAACACACACAATGGGAAAATTAATCTGTAGAAGACAAAGTTAAACAAAGAGTGTTGTTTTGTCTCTGGATGATCATTACGGCAGGTGTTGGGTTTTGAATCCTAATGTACACGCCTGGATAGATCCTTCATGTCACTTTAGGTTGCATGTCACTTTAGGTTGAGGCCAGTTACAGCTGCATTCCCTTAGAGCCAACAGAAATAGACTTGATCTAGTGGGACTGAGGAGGGAAGTCTCACCTTCTGATTAATTGCAAATGGAAGACAGCATCAGTGCAGTGAGTGTCCAGGTATCTAGAGGCCAAAAGAGCAAAACTGGGTGCTGACACAAGGTATGTCCCTCTCCTTTCCACGCCGTTCCAGATGGCTCTTAGTGTGAATTGTCTTTTGTCTCGGTCACGTCTGAAGAAGTTTGGCAGGGGAGGGATTTACACCTGAGAGAATCCAGATTCGGCCTGCCTGTGCTCCAGCAATTCTCTGAAACAGCCTGGGCCTGCATCCCTCCACACTTTTGTAGCCTCCCCTGGGAAGGCAGGCCTGGAGTCAGGACACCAGAGCAGGCTGCATTGAGAAGAAGGTGAATCTTGTCCCCTTGCTCCATTCACCTGAGCATGCTCACCTAGATACCTGGTTCTGTATCTCCAAGTAGACCGTTTGCTACCAATCAGGAAATGAACAGCTGGACAGACAGGGTGGTCTGATGGACCTGTCCCCTGGGGACCCCCTTTTCAGGTGGGCACATATTTCTTCCTTGCTTTTACTGAACAGTGGTGGTGGATTTAATCCACCTAGGGATCCTAGGGGTTAGATGTTCTTTATATATGCAAAGTTAGCCTCCTTTGAGAGCTTTATTCATTATCCGTTGTCAATTAGTAGAACACTAATTGCTTTCTACATATTAAAACTGAATTTTCAACTTTTTATCTCAAGTTATTTGGAGACCAAAAATTAATTAACATGGCCTACACGTGGGATCTGTCACCATTGGCCATTTGGGACTCTGTCATAGAATTAGGCTGTTTCTTTTTAGCCAGTGTTAGAACCGGGGCATTTCATCACTGTCGAGTGTTCATGAATCGACTCATTCACACTTCACTTGTTGAACCCTTCCTCCGACGTTTGTTGAGCTTGGCAGGTGTGGGCGGGGTGTTCTGCAGCCTGAGTGTCTGAGGAGCATCTTCCCTAACTGTGCACGCCAGGGAGTTGGTGTGAGCAGAGACCTGCAAGAGTACTTGGTTAGGAAGGAGTCACCCAAGCAAGTTCAGCAGGCAGGACCAGCCAATGCCCTGAAGTGGGTCACGGCCTGGAGACTGTGGGGCCTGGAGACTGTGGGGCCCGTTTTGGTGTGAGGGGTAGACTGAAAACCCCTAAGTGGCAGGGAGTGACCCTGGTACTCATGGTCAAAGTAACTTTAGATACCATCATTAAGTGGTTGAAAGACGCTGTCCTCTCTCACCTTCCTGCTGTTCATATCTCACGTTCCAGATTGTGGAAGAACCCACGTCGCCTGCTGAGATTAATAGTGAGGCTAGAGTAGCTGGGACGGAACCTCCCAGTGGGAAAGTTCACAGACTGTTGGGGGAAGCGGAAGCCAAGGCCTGAGAGACAGTTGTAGGGGCGGGATTCACAGTGCCGGTGACAGCCGACGCGGGGCTGGAAGGACGGCTGCCGATTTCTCTTGGTTTTAAAAGCCCTGTGAAACAGATCTGAAGAACAGCGGGCAGCTTAGCTCAGAAGAAATGAACCCCTTTCATGAGAGTCCTGAATTTTCAAAATGCGTGTGGATTTCCTTGGCCCTGTGCCGGTGCTGCTGAGCGCTTGGGACTGTGAACCTGCACTTTCAACCTGAGCCCTGTTCCTTACTCCAGCAAGCATTCCTAGAGCCTGGGTGTGTGCAAGATTCCTGTGAAGAGTCCTCTGAAGGTGGCTCCCCACCTGGTGCAGGAGTCCTGCCCTCCCTCCATCGCCACAGGCACAGTGTGGCACCGTAGTGGCAGCTGCCGAGTTTGTCATCCTGCAGCGAGGACTTATGGGAGTTCTTCAAAAGGAGAGGGAGACGAGGGACATAAATTAATTCGGAAAGCACTCTGAGCCACCCAGCTGTCACTGTTGCTATTTTTTAAGCCGCCAGATGTATGGGCATCCTGTTCCCCACCTCCAGAGTGGGCGCACTGCCCAGCGAAGAGCCTGACCAGGTCGCTGCTGGTGCTGCTTGCTGAAGGGCAGAGGGGCAGTGAACTTGTGTTCTGGCCACTACTGTGTTAGGGGACTAGCAAGTCCGGTTCACCCTGCAGTAGCATCTGGGTTCTCATTTGAAGTAAGCGTACTGCTTGGTCATGAGGAGATGGAGTTCTCCAGAGTAGATCATCTTGAAACATGAACCGGAGAGGAGAGACAGTCCTCAGTGTTGAGGAGGCCGCGGGAACCGTCCTTTTCCCTCCCGCTCACCATGGCACCCAGTGGGGTGTCCTGCCCTTCCACAGTTCCCGGCCCAGCACCCACAGGTCCACTTCTTATCTCCCCACATGTGCCAGTTCCTCTGGGCAGAGATGTAGAAGTGACCCCTAATGATGTGTGTGTGATCGTAAGGGAGCCCACACCTTGTGGCTTACACAGGGGACATTTGCACATTCCCAGTTCCTGAGGTGGAAAACCTACCATTTAGGCATAGGAAGGATTGGTATCCATGAGGCCCGTCCTTGACTGGTTGGGGGCCCTCTTCTGTGTGTCCTCACCTGTTCTCTGTGTATGTGTCACGATCTTTATGAGGACCCAGGCACGTAGGTTGGGGTCCACCCTCACAGACTCATTTTGCTTACAGGGACTGGTTTAAAGTCCCTGTTTCCAAACACACAGTAACATTCTGTGGTACTAGGAGGTGGGCTTCTACCTGTGGATCTGGGGGACACAGTTCTACCTGTAACTGGGGGATGTCCTTGGTAAAGGATGTTCTGAAGGGTTTGTTTCAGGGGCTGATGGCACCTGTCACACCCTCGGACATTCCAGCATCCAGACCGTGTGAAAACTGCGTGTTACGGGCTGCGCTCTTGACTTTGCACCACCACATGGTATTTCTACCTAGTCATGTCCTTGTGCCTGATAACCAAGTTTGAATGCTTGTGGACATTGATTTGCTCAGTTCTCACTGTGTCTGGTAGGTATGGTTCAACTCTTGCAGAACAGGAAGCAGACATGTCAGCCTGGGAACTGTGTTACATACCTGGTGCCAGGTGATTCAGTCCTATGCACTTTGACTCTGACCTTTGGGACCGAGTCCCCAAGGGCTCCTGGGGATAGTGTAGGCAAATGGAGAGGAGCTGGTTATCTAGGGCTGCTACATTTGGAACCGCCCCAGGAACAGACCAATTCTTCCTAGCTGTCAGTCTCTCTCACGTAGAAGCGTATAATAGATGCAAGCTCACTTCTACAGTGTGTTTCATTACTCACAGATTTCTGTATTTGCAAATTTGCCTACTTGCTGAAATTTGTGATGCTCAAAACAGTATTCCGGGATTTTGCAGCCTTCACAGACATGCACAGAGCCTCAAAAAGTTCCATGAGGCACATACTCCCAGCAGAGGTTCAGCAAGACAGCCTGAGCCTTATGGATTCAGTTCTCGGACTGTGAGCATCTTTGTTACGGTCTACTTAATGCCACAGTTTTCTGCATCACAGTTTTAGACATTTTTGTTTGACTATATGAAACAGCCTCCAAGTGTATTACTGGAATGGGCAGAAAAGGGAGCCTGTGAGGAAGAATGCCACTTTCAGCCACAGAAGACAATATGCTCCTGACACACTCAACAATACAAAGGAGATCTCCAGACGTTTCTAATAAGTATTAGTGAGTCAAGATCAATAATATAATATTCAATACTGAAGATTATGAAATGCACTGATAGTCTCTATTAGGCATGCTCTCCTTAATGCTTTAATAAATGTGAAAACTTGTGTCACTCAGCCATTTCAATTCTTTACCATCAATGAATGCTATAAAGGGAAAGCTACTGCTCACTTCACTGAGCATAACACAGCACTTAATACACGTTAGATTGTAAACATTTTTTGTATTACTCAGTATTATTCATGCCAAGATAAATTACTATTTCTTGATGTCTTTACCAAGAAGCATCCTAAGAGCTGTTCACGTGTGAACTTGTTGAATCTACCCAGCTATCCTCCAAGGTCGTGGCCATTATCATTCCCACATGATGGATAAGGAAACAGAGCCAGGTTAAGCTACTTAGCAAGATCTCTAGGAATTTGCAGAGCTGGCATTTAAATGACAGGCCCTCTGGTGCCAAAGTTTGATCTCATTGCTGCCTCTATTGTCACAGACAGAAAGCATTCCTCTGAACAAATACGTTTCTCGTGATAGCTTGTCCAGTGACTTAAATGTTTTAGTGGCTCACTAATAATGTTGAAATCATCTGAAGTTTACCATAACTGTTCCATCCAGAACAGCATAAACTACCTTAAAGACGGTCTTGGTGTGGGGGCTTGTGGCTGCAGTTCAGAGTCGCCCTTCTCTCTGGTGATGTGTAAAGAGGCATGCCTCATCCAGTCTCTTCCTAGGATGTGGCACTTTGGGGGCTCGGTTGCTTAGCCTTTCAAAAAATGGTCAAGGCCATTGGAAAACCTCACAATGTGCTTCTTTACAGAAAATCATTCTGCACCTCCTGACGTAACCACGTACACCTCAGAACACTCCATACAGGTGGAAAGGCCGCAGGGCTCAACCACATCCCGAACAGCACCAAAGTATGGCAACGCCGAGCTCATGGAGACCGGGGACGGTATGTCTTTAGGCCTTGATTCCTCTGCTAGCTCTTGCTGCACCATGTCTTTCTGTGTCCATGACTGGATGTGCTGCTTCTAGATTTATAGTCAGTTCATTGACTCTGCTCTTCAGATTCTTTATTAACCTTTCATAGAGGTTCCTTCATTATGGCCACAAGAAATGCAGATCATTCCCATATAGTCCAGAGGTTGTTCCTTATAGGAAAACAGTCAATGTTGCAGAAGCTTCTCATCAAAAGAAATTTTAATGAGATGCTGATGTTTTTGCTAATGAAAAACCAATGTTGGTTCAGCGACGAAGTTGAAGTGCTAAGTGGTTATTTAGAAGGACAAGCTGAAGTTAAATCTTTGAAAAATTTGACAGATGTTGATAGAAGGTGCTTTAGATTTTGAAAGAGGGTCTTCTTCTCCAATCTGGGCAAAGATTATGAATGATTTAATAAAATACACAGAAGGTTCACGGTGGCTCCTTGTATTCGTAATCTTGTATGCCCTGATGACAGTGACTCTTTCCATTACCCGACCCGAAGCAGCGGGACATGCACTTTCTGCTGTGGCCTCCTCCTCTAGGTCTCAGCACTGCCCCTGGTCACAAAAGTTAGAATCTGACAGTGAACTGTTATTTTAAAGGTGCTCAGCCGAGTGGTGGTGTGCCGTCTTCTCGCTGTGTTCACATCCTGTGATACCTGTGTGATTCATAATTAAATAGAAAGACTGGTCCCCAGTAGTGTGCCCTCCTTGGCATGGTCAAAGACAGAAAGCCACTAGTTGATGAGCTGTCTGGTTAATACAGTGGAAATCACTCCAGTTTCCCTTATGGCTGGTTTTCCTTGAATGCTTTTTTTTTGCGGTACTGGGTATCAAACTCAGGGCCTTGTGTTTGCAAGGCAAGCACTCTACGGGACTGAGCTATCTCCCCAGCCCTTGAATGCTTTTTTTAAAAAAAAGTATTTTTTTAGTTGTAGATGGACACAATAACTTTATTTTAAGGTGGCCACAATACCTTTTTTTTTTTTTTACTTTTATGTGGTGCTGAGGATCGAACCCAGGGCCTCACATATGCCAGGCAAGTGGTCTACCACTAAGCTAAAACCCCAGCCCTCTATTTTATTTTTATGTGGTGCTGAGGATTGAACCCAGTGTCTCGTCCCTGCTAGGCAAGAATAAGCACTTACCACTGAACAACTCCAGCCCTCCTTGAATGCTTTTCAGTTTGCCTAGTTCTCTGATCAAAACATTTATTAAATAGATCATTGTTGATCTTGTCCTGCGGCCTTTGCCTTGTTCAACCGGGTAAATTCTGAGTCGTACATTGTGTAGTCCATGGTTTCTCAGCAAGTGACCCCAACCCCATCAGAATCACCTGGGGACCCTTGTTAGAACAGGGTCTGGCCACGCCAGGACCTAATGATTCAGAAGCTCTGGGTGGTCCATGATCAGTTTTTCCATATGTGTTTTAAATTACACTTGGGATCCACTGGCCTTCTGAAATGATCTTTGATTCATCAGAACTGAATTAAGTGGAACTATTTAATGGGAAAAATGTTATTTCCATGTTGAGAATTCTGGATTGTACGTTTCTATATTTTTAAAACTGTATGAAGTATTTAATGTCCAAATTCTGAAAGTGCCCTTGCAACACTTCAATATTAGCTATTAAAATTTTATTTGATAAAAAATTTTCCTTGGGTTCTGTCCTGTTCCTTCCAGAAATTGCTTGTTACACCTGTGATGCTCGGTTCATCTACCCCATGGTTCCTGTTTTTCAGGAGTACCAGTAAGTAGCCGGGTATCAGCAAAAATTCAGCAGCTCGTCAATACCCTCAAAAGGCCCAAGCGACCGCCATTGCGAGAATTCTTTGTCGACGACTTTGAAGAGTTGTTAGAAGGTACAAGAACCCTTTCCCTTTTGGTTCCTTCCAGGTGCTCCTCTGGTTCCTTAAACGTGATATTTTTTTCGACAAGGCTGTTTTGTTTTTTAAAGAGTGATAGTCTTGGCGGTTCCTGAGTGACAGATCCAGAGGAGAGTACAGGTTCTGTGCCAGAAGGTGCACTGAGTATCTCAGCCGGCAGAGCTCCAACTCACGGGGGCTGCCGCCTTCGGCAGAATGTGGGCTCATCCTACGAGCCAGTCCTCTCTCTAAGGACTCGGAGATGAGAGAAGTGCAAAGCTAACTTCCGGAAACGCCAAGCTCACAGCAGAGCAGCTCTCTGAGCTTGTGCGAGGCCTGCGGAGGACTCGTGGCAGCAGGCTCTGTCTCCTCTGCCTGCCGCTCTGCCCTTGGGCCCTGGCCCCAGAATACCTTGAGCCTCTTGACAGACAGCACAATAGAAGATGGGCTCGTTGCCCCAGACCCGGACTCCTTGTTCTCCTCTTGTTAAATTGCAAGTATGGTGTCAGATTTTTCTGGCCAGCAGGTGGTAGTGGTCAATCATAAAAGGAGGGAGAAACTTTTACCAGAAATGTTGAGAAATTGTTTGGTCGTCCTCTATCTAGAGGATGAGGAAGACTGTGTTATGATGTGTTTGATTTTGTTCAAAATATTTGCTCCATGCTTTTGTTAGAGTAGTTGAAAATTTATATTTACATCTGAGTATTGAAGGCTAAAATATAACTTTTCAAGATTGGAACTGTTGGGAGCCTGGAATTACTGTATGCTGAGAATTTAAATTTTAAGCATAGGGGTTTAAATCATAAACTCCAGGCTGGTACAATGTAGCATTTTGCCTTTTGTCAGTTTCCAAATGTATTCAGGTTCGACTAAGTTCTCCACCCACCTGTTTGCTTTGGGAATTACAAGAATTGAATGTTTGGTACCTTCATGAGGGTGGTATGTAGATCATGACCCTGAACCTAGGGCAGCACATTTCGGTCTAATTTACACCTTAAATAGCAATCTCTTAGCTTCTTCATAAAAAAAATAAAAAGCCGTCATACTAACACAGATGCATTTCTCTTGAAACCCTTTGTGTTGAAATGTATTCAGTTCAACAACCAGATCCAAACCAACCAAAGCCTGAGGGAGCCCAGATGCTGGCCATGCGAGGGGAGCAGCTGGGGGTGGTCACGAACTGGCCACCCTCTCTGGAAGCTGCCCTGCAGCGATGGGGGACCATCTCACCAAAGGCTCCCTGCCTGACCACCATGGACACGAACGGAAAGCCCCTGTACATCCTCACTTACGGTAATCCTGGGGTGCACCGTCTCCTGCTTGGTTACCCTGTTTGTGACTGCTCCTGAATGTAGGGGAGGGAATCGTCCCCAGCATGGCGACTGTAGCTGTGCTGCCTTATGTGGCTGTGTTAGAGACGGATGGAACCTAAAGGAACTTGGAGGCAATTGATTTGTTAATATGAGAAGTTAATTTTTTTTTAGTTAAAATCAAGCAGGGAGCTTGAAGCACTCTGATCATAATGCTAATAAGTTGTTAGATTTTTCTTCTCGAATACGTAGGTGATTTTCGTGAAGTGAATATTTTCAAGGATAGATGGAGAATGTGTCAATTCTTTGGTGTGGGTTTGAGCAGTGATCCTAAAAGACACATCCTGAATGCTGTAATCCCAAATGTTAAAAGATCAAAACCTTTGAAGTCCTAAAACCTTAAAAGAACAAAACCCAAAATATATGAATCCAGAAAAAAGTTTTAAAGTTTTTTAAAAGAGACATTCACATTTTTTTAAAGGGGGTTATTTGTGAAGCATTAAAACATTGATGGAACACTTCATAGCCCACTTTACATGAGAATATAGACAATATGTATATTTTGCAAGCACAGACTTCCAGATTTACTCATAACAATCACAAGAGGATGAACTGTGTTCACAAATAAGTCAGCACAACACACAAACACATGTTACCATGGTGATTGTGTGCACCCAGCTTTATAACTGTGATCATCTGACATACTTTGTTGGGCCACCAAGTCAAAAGAGCAGTCAAAAACCACGACTGCATTGCGAGTCGCCCAGGGAGCTGAGATCTGGAGGAATTTAATCCTTCACAAATGGAAGCGTACAGAAACAATGTCTCTCTATTTGGGAAAACTTTAACATTTTTATGTACACAGTGCTTACGCAAAAGGCCAGTTTTGTGATAATGCAGTTCACAGTCAAATTGGAAAGCCCATCAATTAGAACTTTCTCAGTCTTGATGTAATTTTTACCTTCCTCTATTGGGAGTGATAAAAGGATGAAGTGCATAGGATAGAAAATTATAAAAATGAATGCTGACAATTTTACAAGTGGGAAAACCGAAAACTCCTGAGGGCCCCAGGGGTGTTGCTGGTCTGATTCCTGGAGTCAAAATGTTTGGGGAGCCTGGGGTTCTGTGTTTTGCGGTGTGTTTTGGTTTGCAGTGCTGGGGAGTGAGCTCCGGGCCTGGCACCTGTGAGGCAAGTGCTGTATCACCATCACTGAACTACACCCTGTCCTGCAGTTCTGACCGCCAAGGCAGCAGAGGAAAACTGTCCCAGCTGTGATCCCAATTAGCCTTCGCTCTGTTCCCCTCCATAGAGTTTGCTTTTTACCTGATCAGCCTCCTCCCCCTACTACAGTGAGAGTGGTGGTTTCTAGAATTTGGGCTTTGAGAATTTCAGCATTTTAAGATTTTAGTCTTTAAGGATTGTGATTTTTGGGGGGAGATTTCAGACTTTAAGAATTTTGGTCTTTGCAAATTTTTAACATTCAGTGTTGTCTTTTAGAATTATGATTGGCACCACTTCGGCATAAATGTCTCTGAAGAAGGAAAGTCTGTATCCATGGTACTTTCTCAGAATGCCAGAGAAACAAGCTTCCTATAATCTTTCAATACCATTCATGCAATGCATGAACTTTTTGCAGTTTGCTAGCTGTTTGAAAGAAATGTCCTCCTCTTAGTTCCACAGCTAAGACACCGTGGAAAAGCAGAATGTCAGGCATGTTCACACTATCTACTTTTGCTTTGCAAAGAAGCAAATAACTAGAAGACCCAAACGGCTACATTGTGAGATTAACTGACCGGTTTTTAGCTTTTGGTTCTGTTTTTATAACAATACTTTTGATGATCAGAAGAAAAGAAAGAGGTTTTTACATTAGCCATCAAAGTCAAGGACCAGGTCTTATGTCTTGAACACTAAGAGTTCAGCTTCTTAAGGGTGGGGTCCTGGGAGGTGTGAGCTTTAGACCTGTGCATTTCATGGACCTAAATAGGATTTTGATTAGGGATCATGTGCTTCGCAGCCTCTTTGTCCTTATGACTTTGTTGGGCAGTTTTAAGTGGGTAGATATCGTCCATGGTCGAGTATAAGCTTGACTTATTTCTTTTTAAATTATACTCTTGGAGATAGGTCTGTTCAGTCACAAACAGAAGAGTTTTCTGTCCAGCCAAATTCAGCCCTGGAGCTAGTTGTGCACTTATGCTCACCGCTTCGTGACAACTGAGCATGGCCAGGCTCATGGCCTCTGTGTGGGAAATCCTGGCTCCTTACGTGTATGCATGTAAGGAGCACAGCTGCTTACTGACGACCAGCAAGCATTGCTCAGGTGGACGGACTGTGTATGGCAAGGTCCTGAGACTCAGGAGATCAGAGGTGAATACCAGTTCTCCAGAGGCTCAGAATCTAGATTAGGAGTGTAAGGTTAAGACAAATTGGAAATATGAGACATATTGAATGTGACATCTGAAGAGTTGGATTCATCAAAGCATCACACAACCAAAGCATTTCAACTCCTGATTTTAAATTCAAATCTATGTTGTATTTAAACCTGCTCTTGGTCACGTGCTATTGGTCAGCTTCAGTTCTTTCTTATTTAATAGAAGACAGTAGTGCATTTCCAAATGTAAGATCATAACTTATCAGTCTCAGAAGGGAGTATTGAAAAGTGTTATCTGGGTAGAGATTCTGCATTAGGTGGATGCATGATTGCATGTTGCTGAAAGATTCAGAAAAAGTTGTTGGATTTGGATCGATCTTATGCTGAGTGGTTTGGTATAATTGAAGAACTACACTATTTAAAGTCTTATGGTTCTCTTCAACCCCCAAATTTAGCTTCTGGTCTGTAGTAGGGAAGAAGACCCCCCAGGTAAGAAACTTAGGATGTTTAATAGAAAATCCAAACAGTAAAGCACTCCAACCAGTTCCTTCCCCTGCTTATCTGACCCGGCAGAGAACTTTCCCGTATCCTCTTCCAATCCCATTCTGATTTTAGTTTAACATCTGTAAATTAATTTTGCTTATATACTCAGCAAATGCTCATGTTCATCTTTGTCTTGTTTTTGAACTTATTAGAGGTGTTTCAGGGAATTTAGATGCCTGAGCTGGCAAAACACCAGGCAGTCTTTCTGCAACCTCGTTGGTAGTTGGAATTGTTAATGGTGTGTCTCAAGCTCCCACCTGAGTTCCAGGGCCACTGTGCTCCTGGTCACTCTGTGGTGCCCTTTGCTGGGCACCTACCTGCCTCCTTAGTAGTCGGTCTCTAGGGCAGTTGGCTGATCCTCATTCACATGTAAGAGAGGTTAAAATTAATATGTAATGAAGCAGTACTTAAGCTGTTTCACAGCTTCCTGTCGGTCAAGAACTGCAGCACCTGTAATTTACATTAGCAACTTACTCTTGCCTTTTCTCAGTGAGAAAGACAAAGTGTAACTATTTAAGTATATTTCAAGAATTTTTCCAAAAGTTTGTGGAGGTTTTCTACCCTTTAGTAACTCTTTACTAAAAACTTGCTTTTTTGTGAGTTTGATATCAGCTTTAAGATTCTCAACTGAGAATGAAGCTACTTGAGCAAACCATAGTGGTGCTAATGATCGGAGTTGACACTCATCTTTTTTTTTTTTTCATTTGTGACAAATTGTAACTGTTAAACCATAATAGTTTCCTAATCTTCACATTGAACATAAATATTTAGGTGAAAACTTCGCTTCCTAAGTTACTTCTAAAGGGCTAAGAGGTATTGATAGGGAGAAAAAAAAAATCCTCAAATAAAACAACAGATGATTTCAAAGCGGCCAATCTGCAGAACTACAGTATTGAGATGATGAGTTGAAGATAGAAGAGGACCTGAATAAAATTTTATATTCACTTCTTAAGTGCTCAAAATTTTTCTAAAATAAGTACCCTAACCTTGAGCTAGATTGAAGTTTGCTTGTGACATTAATAAAACCAAGAAACACTGGTTGAGCACATACCACGGAGCCAGGAGCTGCCCTGTGAGTCAGAGCAGAGAGGAGACATTATCTTTGCCCTCTATTTACTAAGGGGAGGCAAGTTAGCAAAACCTGGATTTGGGAAATAGCACACTAATTTGGGTCACTGGAGTTCAATATGAAATAAAACAAGTTCAAGATTTTTTTTTTAAATACAAAATGTGTTATAATTCAAAAAGTTCTTTGATTTAGTTTGTACATTGTGGTAGGAAAATGATTAAAACAGTGATTGCATTAGAACCAAATAGTGTCTACTGTCGCATTAAGGCAACATCGAACACCTGGCCTGCTCCTAAAAAGCCTTGAGCAGCAGGGTCTCTGGGGCAGATTGCAGAGGCCTGTAAGTATTGACGTCCTTCTAGATACTAAAGTCATTTTTCCCATCTTGGAATACTCGCCATCACAGGATAATATCAAGGAGATGTCTAGTGGTGAGATGAGGCAGGATTTGAAATATGTCTTCCAGAGCTTGTTTTTTCCCAAAGGTTTTAAATGTAAAAAAAAAAAAAAAAAAAAAACTCTCAAGTTTTTTTAATGTATATATTTAATTTTATTTGGTGATAACTTTTCTGGAGTTCAAAAGTTTTAAATAATTTAAAATATTTACTGTTACCCTTATTTAAAACCATGAATTCCTCTTCCAAAATTCTAAAACCCTGAGGTTAAGAAAATTTTGAAGTTGAGAATTTGTGTCCTTTGTGTTCGTTACAATCACTTGACAGAGGCTGTTCCTGAAAGCGGCGTGTCTGGGGGGAGTGTAGCTCAGAGGCCGAGTGTGTGCCTAGCACGCTCAAGGCCCCCGTTCAGTCTCCAGCACCAAGGGGACAAAAGCCTGTCCTCATGGGCAGCTTCAAAGGATGGCAGTGGTGCTCCCGCAGTGGCCCTGCTGTGCTCCACTCCCCGGAAACCTTCCTCCCAACCTCTGTGATGATTAAATCTTTCTGGCCTCTTGGCTACAGGCATTACTCACAAAGGACTTTTGCTTGGTCTTGGACAGCATTCCAATGTCGAGTCCTCTGTGACGGTATGGTCAGGGTTGTTGGGGACTTATTTCCCATCTTGATTCTAGGAATAAGTCGAAGCCTTGAAATGAAAGCAGCTTTGGGCAGCCTTCATCTAGGCGGAAATGCAAGCTGCCCGTCCCTTGGTCACGTGGTGCCCGCCAGGGAAGCCTGGTGACGGCCTGCCTGACCAGCTTCCCTCTTCATCAACACAGCAGAGAAGGGCTCGAGTCGGGCTCTGAGGTGTGCTTCGCTTTCCCCCAGAGCTTTGTGTACAAAAGCCACTGCGACTTCTCTGTGGCTACTTGATTTCCAGCTTGCAGCCTCGCCCACCCATTCTTCCTTGATTGTTGTGTGTTAGTTCCACATTAGACACGGGAAGCAAAAGGGATGTGTATACCAGCCTTTGCCTTGGAGGACGCTCCCTAGATCCTCGTGCCTGTTTGCACATAACTGAAAGTGCATGTGTGTGATCGTGCAGTTTACTGTGTCTTTATGCTTTGTGTTGACAGGCAAACTGTGGACGAGAAGTATGAAGGTCGCTTACAACATTCTGCACAAATTAGGTACAAAGCAAGAGCCTATGGTGCGGCCCGGAGACAGGGTAAGTGCAGCTGCTAAATGTCTTCCTGTCTGTCTGAGAATCCCAGCGTTCAGCCTCTGCTCCCGGCACTGTTGTGGGAGACTTTCTCAGGTTCACTGTGAACCAGGACCAGTTGTGTTCAATGTGCCACTCAGCTTTACAACCCAGATGTTACAGATTTTCTCTCATTTTTATGCATCAAGGACATTTGGGCTTAGGGTAAATCATGAAGGCATCCGACTCCTAAGTGACAGAGCCAGCACTCTTATCTTAAAACGATGTTTTTTAACATTGTCAGTGAGATGGGCAATCTTGGAAGTAAACCATTGCTAGGGTTCTTGTCCCCATTTTACATTTCTTAAAATAGGTTGTTGGCCTTCTGTCAGAGAGCAAATTTTTATTTTATTCTTCCATCAACTGGGTAAGTCAAAGAGGACAGGTATTAGGATTTCCATTTTAATGTTATGCCTGAGCAGTTAATCTTATCTAAGCTTTACAACTCAATTTAGATGTGGAAAACCCAGTTTCCTTGCCTTCAAATATACAGCCTTTTCCTACATGCTGTAATGTACTTTCAGTGCCTAAATGCACACCCTATCCACAGGTCACCAAAAGAACTATATGTGATATCATTTAGAGCACCAAACCCAGCAAGAGATCATGAAGTCATGGCCCTCACGGGATTTCTGAACAATCCCATCAGCTCCCAAGCAGACCATGGTGGACTGTGGTTCTTTCTAGTAATTTTATGGAATGAGTTTAGCCTCTAGGTTTTTCCACAATCCCACAGTGCTGGGGACTCGAACCCGGGCCTCCAGCAGGAGAGGCAGGCACTCTACCAGGTGGGCTTTATGGCCTGCACTTAGCCTCTAGGTTTTAACAGTGAATTTTAGACGTCAGACTTCCCAATTATAAAATTTGCTACGAGGCTGGAATGATTTCAGCAGTGTGGCTCTGGCAGAGGGACAGACATATGCCCTGAAGGAATGAAACAGAGAAGTTAGAAGTCCACCCTCGTGTACATGGTCCAGAGATTTCAACAGCGTGCCAGCATGCTCGGTGGGAAAAGGAGACCTGCCAACAAACAGGACTGGGAAAATCAGATATCCACCTTTAAGAGAAGGGAATTGGACCCCTTCCTTACACCATGTACAAGGAGGAGGAAAAAAAAAACCTTCAAAGTAGACCAAACTCCTACAAAATAAAGAACTAAATCTACATGACTCTCAGAAAAAAAGGTTCATGGTGTTGGCAATGATTTCTTGGCTCCCACACCAAAAGCATGTCAACAAAAGAAATAAAAAAAAAGGTCTTCATCAAAATAAAAACGTACACCTAAATGCACTCAAGGGAATTAAAAGGCAGTCTACAGGAGGAAGAAAATGTTTGCAAATCGTGTTTAATGACAGATTAATATTTGGAATATAAAGAATTCCTACAACTCAATGACAGTAGAAGAAATAACCCAAATTACCACAATTGAAAAATGGATAAAGGACTTGAATGGGCATTTCTCTGAAGATTAAAAAATGGCCTATTTACAAGCACATGAAAAGAGGTTTGGCATCACTAATCATCAGGGAATTCCAGATCAAAACCACAGCAAAACATCACTTCATACCAAGAAAGTGAGTCTTATCAAAACACAGAAGATAAATATTGGCAAGGACTTGGAGAATTAGGACCCCCCCCCCCAGCAATGTCTTGCTGGCACCACGTAAGGTGGGGCCGCCACTGTGAAAGATGATCTGTCTGTTTGTCCCTGGAAAAGTTACGTCAATTGCCATTTGACTCAGCAATTCCACTTGTGTATATACTGAAAATAATTAAAAACAGGTTCTCCAACAGATACTTGTATACCCTGGTTCATAGCATTATCACAAAACTCAAAAAGTGGAGGCAGCCCAAGTGCCATTGGCCAAGGAGTGGCCAAGCACAGTGTGGCATTTCATTCAAGGCGATGTTCCTTCAGGGTTAATAGGAAGGAAGTTCCTGTCCACGTGCTGTGTGAAAGGGTGCCAAGTAAAACAAGCTAGACGCCAAAGGACAAATATTGGGGATTTCACTGATAGGAGGTCGATAGATTGATAGAATGCACAATGGTGGTTGCCTGGGGCCAGAGGAGGGAGAATGGAGTTCCTGTTCAATGAGAGAGAGGTTCAGCTTGGAGTACGTTGATGGTCCTTTGATGGGGAGATTGTACTCAGTGCCATTGAACTGTTTGCTTAATTGTGGCTGAAATCAAATTTTCTGTTATGTTTCACCACAATGAAGAAAAGTCACTTGCAATGGCTCCCTTATCTCTAACTTGTTTCATGGTCTGAGTCTTTTTTTAAGTCTACTGTAGTCTGCCTTTCAGATTCTTGAAGGTTCTATATGATGATAAGTAAGGTAAGATATGATGATAAGTTCAGGTAAGATGTTCATGGGATAACGGGTAGTTTTGATAGGATGAATAGTGTAAATAATTTCTTTTTTCAGGGGTAGCCAGGTTGGATTAGCTTAAGGGAACCAGTTATTTTAAAACACAACAACAAAACTCTCCAGCTGGGCAAAGTGGTACATGTCTTTAATCCCAGCTGCTTGGGAGGCTGAAGCAGTAGGGTCACAAGTTCAAAGCCAGCCTCAGCAACTTAGGCACTAAGCAACTCAGTGAGACCCTGTCTCTAAATAAAATATTAAAAAGGGCTGGGATAAGACTCAGTTGTTAAGCTCCCCAGGGTTCAATCACTGATACCAAAAAAAAAGGTACATGTAGCCAACACCTGAGTATTCATCTGCATGAATATTTATTTAGAAAATTGATGATAATCTTCTGTTCTAATCAACAGGTAGTTCAGCTGCTTCAAAAATCAATTTTTTTTTTTTTTTTTTTTTTTTTTTTTTGGCAGAGGATTCCAGGGATTGATTTCAGGGCACTGGACCACTGAATCACATCCCTAGCCCAATTTTCTATTTTGTGTAGAGACAGGATCTCACTAAGTTGCTTAGAGCCTCATTTTTGCTGAGGCTGGCTTTGAACTAATGATCCTCCTGCCTTAGCCTCCTGAGCTGCTGGGATTATAGGTGTGTGCTACTGTGCCTGGCAGAAATCAATTTTCAATAAAATACTCTTCACAGAGTTAAAGAGCATTCATGGTCTTTACCATAAAAAGTATCCACTTTTCCTGTGGATGACTGTGCTAATGTAGAATGGAGAACACCTTCTTAGACTTCAAAAAAGGCATTTATAATGTTTCAGGATATCATTTATAAATGTTTCAGGATATCATAGTAAGAAATGCTGAAAATCTAAAGGTGCACCACAGGTGAAGTCTGCTGTTGGGAAGCTTGCACTGTTATACCATAGAGACACATTGATAACTGGCTTTTATATACATGGGAAAGTAGCCAGGTACTGTAGCTTGCACCTGTAGTCCCAGCTACTCTGGAGGCTCACACAGGAGGATTGCAAGTTCAAGGTCAGCCTGTGCAGCATAGTGAGACCCTGTCTCCAAAAAATAAAAAGAAAGCCACGAGGGTCCCCCAGAAAGGTCATAAGAGAACCAAATTCTTTGAGGAGTAGAGAGACTGTTTTCCCTTAGGGTAATGAAAGGTATCTGAAAATGCTTCTCTGGGAGAAAAAGTAAGCCTTTGCCCTTGTTCAAGTGCCAGAAATAGCATGAGGAGGAGCCAGGAGGGAAGGGCTAGTGTGTAGGTGAAGAACACCTTGAATTCAGACAGCATTTTGGGGTGTACCAAGAAAAGCTTTGGCATAGCCAGGAGAGTGGGCTCTCAGCTCCTGAAGGCTCGATGCCTGTTGTGCTCCATGGATGACTGTAGGCACACATCAGAGGAAAGCATGGAGAATTCACTGAAAGTAAGCCGTGTTTATAAAATCAGCACCCATTTGTGTGGCCTAACACTGGGATCACTATGGAGTTACCAGTACAATTTGATTTGTGACTGATTGACATACTAAAGGGAAACTTAAAACTTTTCAAACTACTGCTCCTCAAAACAAATGTTTTTTTTTTAAAAAAAAAAGTCTTTCAGGAATTTGATCCTTTTGTGTCCATTTTCTTTTTTGAGAGCCTGCAATAACGTACAATGTTAGATTCTGCTTTTATTCGCTTTGTAATATGACCTTTCATCACATTCGAGTACAACTTTGCAAAGTTCTGCAGTACAGCACTATCAGCATGAACTCCAGGCGTGAATCAGTGGGCAGTGTAAATCCTGGATGAAGTGGCTCTTCGTTTGAGCACACACACTGGTGACTGGGACCCGAGCCAGACCTGAACTTCTCCTTGGGAAAGGAGTGATCCACAGTCTGCTCTGGGAATGTCACCTTTTTTTTTTTTTTTTTTTTTTAATCTCTGTCATCTGCCCCTGAAGACTTCCACTTCCAGAGATAGTATTCTGGGAAGAATAACCAGCCCTATTTAACTACTCGTTTAGGAATGGGCAGCCATCAGTTCTGGATGGAACTGCCTGGTCCGTGCTCTGCTGTGGTGTGGTCAGCTTCCTCTAGCCTTTAGGTCTGTTTTAGGGGAAGACATTGTGCAGCAGCAGTGACCTGGAAATCTTGCAGACTCCCAATTGCACATTGCTCCCTTGTGAGACAATGACCTGAAAAACATGCTGTCAGCCTCAGTTCATCAAATGAAGGAAAACACTTGTGTCTAATGCAAACCTCAAACCGTTTTTAAAATTTGTTGCTTGGGTTTCATGCGTGTACGCGTACAAACAGTTTTTCATTCTTCTTCTGACTTTTTTTAGTTTAGTGGACTTTACTAAACTGCAAGAAGGCCATACAGAAATCGTCATATAATCCTAAACTAACTTCTGTTTCTACCAACGATTCTAACTGCCAGCTTGCCAGCGTGCCCACCTTGAAGGCCCCGCCTGCTCCCTTCTCATCTGCCGTCACAGTTCCTTTATGCCGGCCTGCTTCCTTAGACATTGAGACAAATTAGGATGTCATGTAGAACTGTTCGTACTAAAATTCATAATCTTAAGGTGTTTTAAGGAAGACTTTGGAATTTCCAGAACGAGGTCTTGCAAAACTGGTGCATGTATGCTACGTCATGGAATTCGCTCATGTTGACATGCCCAGCTTAACTGTCCATGAGGAAAAGTAATGCTGATGCTACAGCAGCATGATGGGAAGCCATCATGCTTAAACAGAAGTGGAGTATTTAAGAACCTTGTGGGTCTGGAAATAGGATTGTCTATTAAAACTGTCACAGAAGAAGCTTTCTAAATCTGAGAATAGGAAGGCTTACTTAAGATATAGCATTGGGGTAATGAGAGAGCAAGTTGGGCATGCATTGAATTAGCTGAACTGTGAATAAGGCAGTGCCAGGTAACAGGGTTTGGATCCATGGCAGACTGCTTATGCAGTGGTGGTTCTTTGATATCACCTGGTGAAGTTGCAAGTACCTCCTATGATCTTTTCACTGTCACGAGAAAACCTAAGGACACATCTCTCAGAATGCAGTACTAAAATTAACTCTGGGTTAATTGAGAGTTGACAAAATTGGATGGAATATTTATTGAATAATAGGTGATGATATAAAAGAAAAGTTTGACAAATGCAAAATATTAAGCATTTCTAATAAAAATAAGTCTTTGCATCAAAATATAAAAGTTAATACTATCTTTTTTTTCTCTCTAGCTTCTGAATACCAGAGAATGCATAGGACCCTTAACCTTTTGAGTTTGACTTATTTCACTTAACATGATGGTCTCTAGTTCCATCCATGTTACTGATGCCCTATTTCCTTTTTCTTGATGACTGAATAAAACTCCATTGTGTATATGCCACATTTTCTTTATCCATTCATTCATTGATGCACGCCTACACTGGTTCCATAGTTTGGCTGTTGTGAATTGTGCCGCTGTAAACATGGGTCTGCATGTATCACTGTAGTACATGACTTAATTTCTTCAGGGTAATACCAAAAGTGGTATGGCTGGGTCATGTGGTGTTTCCATGCCTAGTCTTTTGAGGAGCCTCCATATTGTTTTCCACAGTGGTCGGTGCCAATTTACTAGTCCAACCAATGGTGTAAAATTGTTCCTTTTTCTCCACATCCTCTCCAGCATTTGTTATTTGTATTTTCCCTTTTTTAGTTCTTTTTAGGTACACATGACAGAGTGTATTTGGCATATTATACATTCATGGAGTATAACTTATTAGGATCCATCAAAAGCAGATCAGTAGAGGAAAAGAACCAAGGGATGGGTGGTGGGGAGAGAGTGAAAAAGTGCCGGGGAGTGATACTAGCCAAATTCTGTTGTTAAATTGTGTGCGTGTGTGAATATGTAACAATAAATCCCATCAACATGTACCAGTATAATGTACCAATAAAGGTGGAAGAAAAAAATTACTGCTGTCAAATCTATTCATTCAAATGTTAGGGAACATATTTGAAACACTAACAGGTAAAAAGGTAAGGAACATTAGCATGCATAGGTGCACACTGTCACACTAAGCTCTCTATGTAGTTTTCTTTCACTTGACCTTTACCATGACACAAAGATACATTTTCTATAGTTATTGTTTTTCAGATAAGAAAACTAAGGCTTGGGCCATTATTGTGCATAAGATTCCTGTCGTAAAAACTGATATGGGATCCGAATTGAGTCTTTTCTGGGCCTGGCTCCCAGAGTGTCTGCTCAGCAATTTACTGAAGAATAACATAACCATTGAGTTAAAATAATGAGGGTTGTATCAAAATTCAGGGCTCAGTGGAGATAATAAAAAATTGTGGGGGCTGGGGAGATAGCTCAGTCAGTAGAGTGCTTGCCTTGTAAGCACAAGGCCCTGGGTTCAATCCCCTGCACCCAAAAAAAAAAAAATTTGTATGTCCAGTATAGTTTCTTTATGTAAAAACTATATGGATACAGAAGATAATACACAAAAATGAAAGCAATTGTGTCTGGTGATTGTTGTATAGATGACGGTTGCTAATGCTGGTCTCTTGTTTAAACAGGTGTTTAATATGTTATGCTTTCACCAACATGCTGCTTTACATACAGCACTTAGTTTTTGTTCTAGCAGACTTCCTTATTCAGAACTTCAGCCCTGCCTGGGGAAGGGTAAACCCAGGATGGTGTCTTAGAAAGCAGGAGACTGTTAATGTGGCAATTCCTTCCTGGCCCATCCCCACAGGTGGCGCTAGTGTTCCCCAACAACGACCCCGCTGCATTCATGGTGGCCTTCTATGGCTGCCTGTTGGCAGAAGTTGTTCCCGTGCCCATCGAAGTGCCACTCACACGAAAGGTAAGGAACTCGTCATTCATCACAGTGTGTTGGGAGGAGGTGATGGGCTCCCTTGCAGTCGGGTGTCTTGTTGGGTGAGAACGTGCAGGCAGCAGTTTCTAAGATGGCTTTTCATCTCTAATGGGTGTGGATCAAGGTGCCATGACGCATTCTCAGTTTCTTGAGGCTCTGAACAGGTTTTCATTGGTTATCCCTGTGAGGGAGCAGCTGTGCTCTCCCCTCCAGGGTGTGCTGCTTCCCAGAGGTGGAGCTTAAATTCATCTGGTAGCAAAGCGCTGAGCTGAGGAATGTCAGTCTCTCTGGTGAATGAATTTCATTCCTTGGTGCCAGGTAAATGGTAGTTTCTTAATCTGGTTTGTTGGGGAAAGCAATGGTTTTTATTCAGATGTCTTGACATGATCAAGCCTGGGTTTACCTGTGATTTATAGGATCTTGTTCTGTAATTAAAATAAGCATGTTGGTATCATTACCGTTTTGTCCAGTGTAAACCAATATTCATGTACTACCTGCCCATCAGTCTCTCAATCCGTAGGGTGACGTGTTCATCAAGCCAAGCAGGGCTGCAGCAACTTTAAGAGGAGTGAAGGGAGGAGACTGGAAGAGAGTGGGTTTGCCACTGGCTCGGGAAGGGAGGACATGCCCTTGGAGGCTGCCCTGTGTCATTTAGGCTTCATTTACATGTCTGTAATGAGCAAACTGGGATGACCCTTTCAGATCCCAGAGGCAATGCTTGCTTGCAGCCCAGGTGGTTTCCAGGGAAACCTCTGGCTGTCTTTGTGACTCTGACGTTGAGATTTACTGAATCAGGACTTAAAATATTCTGCAGCTATTGGAACAGGTCACGGGTGACTGTCCAGGACCTGTGCAGCTTCTCTAGTTGTGTTTCAGACTCTGCTCCTTGGTGGGAAGGGAGGGAGCCTGGGGCTCTTGTGAAAATGGACAGAGAGGAAGTTGCCAATTTAGAAGCCTGTTAGAAGGCCACGGAGTTCCCCGGCATGTGCCGTGCAAGGCAGGGCTGCAGGACAGGGACCCGGTACCCTGACCTCAGCACTCCCCTCCAGCAGGGGGTGTCGAGGGTGCCATTGCTGCCTGAGGGAGAGCCTCCTTCCTGCGTGGACTTACTGGACCCCAGGTGTGCACTGGACACCCCAGAAGTGCTTCCTTGTCTCCCCTGTCCTGTGATGTTCATAGCACGTGGGCACGAGAGCCAGACTTGGGGGATTCGCTGAGCTCCATGAGCTCCTTGCGGTTCTTCCAGTCCCACCTTATACATGGAATAGGAGATGCAGCCATTCCGTTGGTGTGTACTGCAGTGGGCAGGGGCTCTAGAAATCAAGGAGCCTGCTCAGGGTTTGTGGTCAAGGCTCAAGAGTCTCTGCATTCTCTAAACAGTAGAAAGTGATAATGTGGAGGAACTCGCGGGCTAATGTGAGGCCTGGGTCTCAGGCTGTTACCAGATGCCCAACCCTTAACCTTCGCCGGTAGTGATTCAGATTTGCCTGTGGAGCTGTGTGGCTGGGTGTCTTCGAGACCAGGGTGGGCTCTCACGGGACAGTCCCCCGAGGACTGGCTAGCCCACCTTCCTGGAGCATGTGCATGCTGCTCTCCGGTGGGCAGGAGTGTCGTATTGTTACCTGGAATCAAGGCAGAATTTGAAAGCTCTGAGGCAATGTCACACAAGATCCAAGGTGGCCGTCACATGGGCCATGAAACCTCTCCTCTAGCACATTTTTAAAGCACTAGGAAATGCTGAAGTATCTTTTGAGTCCAGTTTGACAGAAATTAGACACCTTTCTAAGGTGGTGCGGACATGAAGGTGTGCAGACGTGAAGCAGCGATAAATGAGAGAAGGGGAGGGCTTCACTCTGTCACAGGGAGACCTGCCTGTCCTTAGGTGCCAGTTAAGGAGACCTTAACTGGGACAGCCCTTGCACCCAAGGAGAGGTCGTTGGTCTTACCGTGCATGGGGCAGGGTTGGCCTGGGTTCATGGGACATCTCAGAAGGCACTCTGGTCAGAGGGCAATGGGGGATGGGGTCCAGCA
Source organism: Sciurus carolinensis (assembly GCF_902686445.1). Classification (NCBI taxonomy): domain Eukaryota; kingdom Metazoa; phylum Chordata; class Mammalia; order Rodentia; family Sciuridae; genus Sciurus; species Sciurus carolinensis. The sequence goes on along the minus strand of NC_062224.1, from coordinate 7,018,302 downwards.
GGGGCTGGGATGTCTCACTGGATGGGAAGCCAGGGAGGTGCCACCTGTCCTGTACCTCATTCCTTTCCTGGGATGCAGAGTGACAGGCCCCACTCTGTGACCTTGGTCTTAGGACCAGAGTAACATAGGATGAGAGATTGAACGGTGCACCTACTAAGGACAACAGGACAGGTCTTCTGGGCCAGAGTGGTGGGGACTGCCCGGGCCTGACCAGCCACAGGGAGTCGGTCACTCCTACTGAGCTGTTCTGTCTGCAGAGGGTATCTGCCCTGTGCCTCGTTGATCTGTTGGCAGTAGTGAAGTTCGTAAGTGTCTTGGTCAAGTGGCCCTGCTGAAAAGAGATGCGTCTTGTGTGTGTTTGCAGCTTCACGTGAGTGGTCAAGATGGCACTTTGATAGAGGAAATGGGTAGAGAGCTGGGATATGGGGAGCCACGAGTTGGGGGCAGGGGAGTGGGGGTGAGGCACTGTGGGGACAGGAGGAGAGGCTGCCTCCGAATGTAAGGAGGGCTGCTCCGGGAGACGCCCCTCCCCAAGTACTGCGGTGAGCGGTACTGTGGAACGGGTTTACCTTCACGTGCTCCGGGCTGTGTGTATGTGTGCAGGTGTTGCTGTACATGAGCGAGCAAGTGTATATTGGGCCTGTGTGTGCACGTGTGTTCATTTTTATAGGCACAGAGGTGGGTGCAAATGTAAATGAATGACTGTGCTTATCTGTGCATGTGTCTGCTTGTGTGTGTGATTTGTGCATGCATATGTGTATGGGTGCATGTAGGTGTTTACTGGGGATAAGCAAGATAAGCAATGAGGCCAGATTAGCCAAACTTTGATAATTGTTGATGCTGAGCACTTGGAATTTCTTTCTCCTGCTCTAAATTTCCATCGTAAGTTTTTAAATGATTGGCAAAAACACATTAGTCATCAAGCACACACCTGTAATCCCAGTGTCTCAGGAGGCTGAAACAGGAGGATTGCAAGTTCAAGGCCAGCCTAGGCAATTTAATGAGACTCTGTCTCAAAGTCTGGGATGTAGCTAAGTGGTACATTGCCCTTGGGTTCAACCCCCCAACATCTCTCCCACCCAAAAATTAATTGATAAGTGTATCATAGTAATGTTAAGGAAAATTTTTTTCTACCAGTTTATTTGCTCCACCTTGATTATATTACCATAATCATCTTAAATTTCAATGTTTTGTGTTGAACCTGCAAAATAATGCATTTGAGGTTCGTTTCTCCATTGATCTTATTATCTTACACCATCTCCTGAGAGCTAACGCTGTTAAGTTGGCAATTTAAGTGGGCAGGGGGTGAGACTGGATGAGCACTACTAGTTTGAGTGCTACAAACCCAAAATGAGTTTGTGAGGTGACTTCATGAGCGGCGTTGGGCAGAGAACACGTCTGTGGATGATTGGTGCTTTCTGAATGCGGCTTGGGTCGGGGTGAGGTGGACTTGGACCCAGTGAGAGATCCCAAACAGCCCAATGTGATTACCTGAGGAATCACTGCCGACTATGTGCAAGGAAGAACTTTCTAGAAAGTGGCATCAGTCAACCCTTTATATTTTGGTGAAACACTGAAAACGAGAGTTTTGAACTCAGGCCTGGTGCAGCTTTTCTTAAGTAGAGAAAATGAGTCATCAAGGAGATTTTGGGATAGCGGGCTGATCAGCTGCCCCTGCTGGCAGCACTGGGGAGGTGGTGGTGGTGCGAGCATGCCCCCCTGCCCTCCAAGTGTGGCACTGCATCTGCCTGTATCTGAGAAAGACACCGCCTGCAGAAAACAGGTGCATCAGGACAAAGCAGGTGGGAAGTGACATCAACGCCCCAGGAGGACTCATTTCATTCACATCATTCCTGAGACGTCTTGCTGTTTCCCTGGGTAGCCTCAGGTCTGCCAGAGGAAGGCAGGAACCACCCTCCCAGAGACAGGATGGTGCATTGTGGGAAGCTCTGGCTGCTGGCTGGAGTGGAGCCCGGTGACCTGTCCTCAGGTTGTGTGCTGAGACAGCCAGGCCCTTGCTCTGATGCCAGTGTGCTCAGGGTCCCTTGACACATGCCGTGGTGTTTGTTGAGGGGCTGACTCCAGAATGTGTATGTGTGTGTGCATGTGCGTGTGCGTGCAAATGCAGGCCTGCTAGGTGCTGCCTGAGAGGGCTTCCGGGAGCTGGGTGCTGAGGTCTTCGGAAGAGCTGTCTCCAGGCCCTGGGAGGGTCCTCGTGGAGGGGGTGGAGGAAGAGCAGGTGTGAGGCTCAGACTTCACGCTGGCTGCCGCAGAATCCCTTACTCAGTTTTAGGAGTCTTTTCATATGTGGCTAATCACTTAGGGGATTAAATCGTGTGTGGATATTAAGAGGACAAAGTGCCAGGGAGTCAGGACTCCTGGCCAGAAGGCTCCAGGCCAAGCGTGTTCTAGCCGCTTGTCAGTGTCTGAGCGGTCACTGCCTGTAGCTGTAATGACTGACCCAACCACTGCAATTCATCACCACGCCTGATTATGACTCCCCTTGAAAAAGCATTGCCAAAGGCAAGAGTGCCACAAGAATGTCCCCAAGATGAGACCCAGACCTCCCTCCCCTTGCAGGATTGTGTTGGGTGCACACATCAGTTTGTTGGCCATTGCTCCTTAAAGAGTCCATGGAAAGAGACATGTGCTCACTGCAGATTTGAATCTACACTGAGAACGGTATTGATTAAGCTCTGGAAAAACTAGAGCTTTGAAATGTTAATGCTGCTTACTTTACCCGGGTGAAAACACTGGCTTTGTCAGAGCTGGACCCTCCACTCCACCCATGGCTACCAGGCTGTGCTCCAGCTCCTGCCGGGGGCTCCCGGGGAGCCCTCTGGGGGCTGCAGCCATGACTCATTCACTACACCATGACATTTTTAT